>NC_090937.1:166785383-168086633 GCF_040938575.1 Ambystoma mexicanum | reverse complement strand
TCTTTCTCAAGATTTGTTCTTCCCTGGGCAACCCCGGTACCTTCTCCCCTCCTGGATGTGCCTGAAAGCGTTAGTGTCCCGTCTTCTCTCAGTAGCGAAGGTTCCTCCATGTTGCTCTAGTCCCTGGATTCGTTCAATAGCCCTGACCCACCACAGCTGCCTCGTGGTCAATCCACCAGTTGTTAGGGCTCTTCCACCCCTGTCTCCGAAGTAGTTTTTCTGCCACTTTTGTATCCGACCTTCCAGCATCTTTCTCTCCTCACTGAGATCCATGCCACTGATGGTTTTGCGGTACAGCACAGCTCCACCCCTGCAGGATGTTTCTTTCATCAGAGAGTTGCCTCTGTGTATGATTCACTGCTCCTCCTTCAAGGTTACTTTCCATTTTAAGTGTGCTGCCGTGTTCCAAAAGGGCGTGTCTTTGTCTTTGGTCTTTGTTGTAAATCGAGCATTACCCAAAACCAACCAGATGGAAACAATATCACTTTTCATGGAAGGTAATACAGCAATCCCGGCAGGCTTTTCAGTTCCCATAGAGGCAGACCATGTTTTTCCAATAGGGAGCTCCTTGTGGGAATGGGAGTCCTGTACCCTGAGCGGGGAGGCACTCCGAGTGAGGTCTCACTTGCCCAGCCCCCTAAGGAGGTTCTTGCTTAATGGGCTAACCACGTTGGCATCAAAGGGTGTGGCTCCCCACTGGAAGAAGGGATGAATAGTCCAGAGTTTATGCAGACTGCAAGAACTTGCAGTGGTCTTTCAAAAGCTCAGATGGTGTATGCATATCTACTTGATGCATATCACACCAGCAATGAATATGGGCAAGTAAAGTACCAGTTCAACAGTCAGGAGCACTTGTGAGAGTTACCATAGCATCCTTTACCTGCCCCCTGTCACTATACTTTCTGAAGAAGTGCAGAGAGATATATGCAGCCAGGTGAAAATATGGAATGCTGCTCACAATTACTGCTTGGCACAATTTAGTGGGGCTTTGGAGAGAAGAACACACACTTGAGCTTCCCGAGCCACTTGGACTGCACTGTGATATAGTTCCCCCTAGCCTGCATGCCAAAACAAGCGATCACACACACTGTCGATGTATGAAGAAAATAGACCACATTTCCTACACATGGGTGCAGGGAGTCAATTGAGCCAAAAAAGCCATGACAATTGCAGCTGGTGCCACATGCTGTGCTTAACCTCTTTCCTATTCCACCATGCTCAACATTCTGAAGTGTAATGACCTGCATTTCCAGACACAATGACAGCTGCCTTCTATGCATCATTGGAGGAGGGTTCCATGGCCACGGGAGCAGCGAATGGTATATGGATATACAATGTTGACCCACCGGCATTACCATAAATGTGCTTGCTCATACCCTGGCACTCCATATTTGTCTAACTCTGACTTGCGAGTTCAGCCTGGTGGGTATGTAGATTGTACTTAGAACATTCCGTATTAATCTGGGTGAAGATGACTGACTTTTCTTGTAATCTGGGTGACAGGGAGATGTCCAAGCAAAAGTGTCTAGACTGCTTAAAGACCTCCCAGCATAGAAATATCAAATGAGCCTTCATGGGGAATTTCAGTGAACCCATCTGACCATACCATTCATTCCAGTGTCAGCTAGGGCAGGGGACCGTCAGATTTTCTTGCATTTCCCTGACTTAGACTGACAGAAGCTATTTTCTTCAGATGGGCTTCGCAGAGTTGCTGCAAATCATCCCAGGGACTACCAAACTATGGGGGTCATTACAAAGTGGGCGATAAGGGATACCGGGCACCGGTGAGGAGACCGGTGAAGGTAATCCCTTACCACCCTATTCCAAGGTCCCTTGGCGGGCACCACAAGGAACGTGTAGGTCTGTGCATGCCTCATGGAGCCCTGACTGCGTCTGGGACTCTGAATCTGGTCCATGGCCAAATGTAGGTATCTACTGCTAGACTTTGAAAACCTTCTCTCTATTTGGGCACTTTAGGCCAGTCAACTAAGGCCACCTGTTTTGGGGTGCAGGCCCAGAGTTGCCGGCCTGCCTTGTGGAGCCCTGACTCAGCATGGGACGCAAACTCTGTTGCCTGGCATGCTTGGGAGTTTGCTAATGGACTTGGCCAGCCTTGACTTTCCAATTAGGCCCTTAGTGATGGTCGGACATGGTCACTGGCAGTCTTCTGGAGCCATGACAAGGCTCAACATAGGTCCATATACCATGGCAACAGCTGGGTGTCTACTCCTAGAGTGGGTCGTCTTTTCCCTATATTTGGGTATGTTGAGCCTGTCGGTGAAATCCACCTGCTCCAGTGTGTGGACATGGATTTCCTCAGACCTGACTTGGACTATAAAATGAAATGTCATCCAAGAGCCTTTAGGCCTTGGATTCTGATTCTGCCCTTGTTCAGCTCTGCCATTCTGTTTTGGCCAACTCACCCAAATGTTGATAGCTCGCTGCTCTTGTATGAAAACCCAGAAGTCTCTGCCAATCTCGTAGAGCTCTGACTCAATGTGCAACTCACTCTCAAGCCACAGAGCATACCTGTGCATCTTCAGCTGGTGTTGATAAGCCATACTTCGATGGAGTATCACCAGCGGCATGGACGAAGGAGTGAGATGCCCCAGATGGGAAACAACCCCGCAGTCCTTTAGCTGGACCTGCAATCTTCAGAAGGATGCAGCGGGCAAAGCTACCCAAACTAACTCAAGTGGACAGGCATCCCACAATTAGTGGGTTTCTAATGATGACTGCCATAACATCTGCAGTACCAGTCACAGAGAGAGTGGAAATGGTTCAGTTACCCTCACCCAGTGGCCGTGGCACTGGCCGAGGCATACTCTCCTCTTCCTCACTCTTGGACAATAATTAATCCCTTCTAAGATGGTGTCAAAGAAGCAGAAACCACTAGAGAAACTTCTTGTAGACCATGATCTTTCTGCCACCCCCGTCCTAGACGACTCACCCTCTCTTTTGGAAGAGTCATATAACGACCCTGAATGTGATGTTTAAATGAAGAGATGAAGTTAATTCACAACAGCCCATCATCATTCATCTCTCAGAGATATTTCCGGTGCCATGACAATGAAAGTTCTTATGGCAAAACTGGACGCTCTTTTCTTACTATGTAGCAACCTGGTGCAGGATCAATGTGAAACAAATATTGCCCTGGCGAGGATGGCTGATGTCATACTGGGGTGTTGCAGGGGTCTCGTCCCGCGACAAGTGCAGGAGTACCGGGTTTGTGGCACTGGGCAACCATCATTAGAGGGCCCAGCAACATTAGTACCCCTGGCCGCACATCAGTTGAACAAGCATCCATCGTCAGGTACACAGCATGTACACCACGTCACTTTCAACTGTGCACTGAAGCCCCCTGGTGTCAGTGCTAAAATAATCCTGCAGGGCACAGTGACCATAATGACTGATTCCGAGGAGTTTGCTCTAGCTGCTCATAGAAACGAGCTTTCAATGATGAACAGCACCTCCCAGGGCCATACGAACAAAAATCAATGTCCAAGGTGTCTAGCCAAGACTAAGCTTCTTCTAGCTGGCAGACCAGCTATGTCTGTCGCAATGCTACATCAGGGTCTTGCTGGTATTTCTGGGTGCACAGTGGTCACTAAGGCCCGAGGCAATGGCACTAATAGGCAGGTGGCCCTGCAGAGACCCATAGTCAATTGGTCTTGCCCCCCTCCAACTACAGAAGCTAACGCCATGCCAGCGCCAAGGCGGGCTGTCCCAGACATCGAGAAACAGATGATGAGTTCAGAGCAATAATTGAGCACTGCTCCTGATCCGTCCATCCTGACAGCAGACTCACCACAGGACGGATCCCTAACTCGGCTGACAGCTACGAGATCTAACTGGGCTTCTCTACCAGTATCTTGGAAAACCCCTTGCAGTGAATTTGACGTGTTTCAATTTGGAAAGCTGGCAAATATTGAGAAAATGAATCCTAATTCTGAGAGTCAATTTTTGAACAGATCCTTTCTGCTTGCTCTATGGAACCAGCTCCCATGTCTATCAGCTATAACTAGTGCTGATTTGCTATGCATCAAGCTCCCAAATTGGTCAAGTGCCTCAAACTGGGTTTTAATGGAGCTTGCGTCACCTGTGGTAACTTCTTTGTTGTACTTGTGCTCAGATATATTGCAAAATATGGGCTTCTGTTTAGCAGTATGTGGAAACCCGGGGGCAAATGGATGCTGTTGTCCATGGCAGGGGCTCTGCGACCAATGGGTGGGCCATCGATGGATTTAGCTAAAGCAAGTATTGATGGTCTAACTACCCTGAGTCCGCACAATGGGAAGTGAGGCCCAGGGCTGATGCTTGCAGTGTGATCTCTAGGGTTTTGACAACAAGCACACACTTGTGGGAACCTCCTACATCTACCTCTGAGGTTAGTCAAGTCCTGACCTTTGTAACAGAATCCCAAGCCCACCCGTGTGCACAATTTGATTACTTACGCTTGACGTTGTGGAACATTGCTGGGCTCCAGAAACATATGGACGACCCAGTCTGGATGGATCTGGTGGGTTGTTATGTTGTAATTGCTTTGCAGGAAACCTTGTCTCTGGTGGCCCATTACATCCAGGGCTTTGCAACTTTCCACATGCCAGCAACCAAAGGGAAAGTGGGGTGACTAGAAGGGGCTTGGTTCTGTGGATTAACATGTTATTTTTGACTAGGTTCAAGTATTCTACTGTTTCTACTGTATTCTACTGTTTCAGAAGATTATTTGGAAATCCATTTGCATTGTCACGATGGGTCCAACCTCCTGTTGATCAAATTGTACAATTGGCCAGGAAAAGATGTTAACATTTCTTTGCTCCAGTTGGTGGAGGAACAAATTACCCAGTGGATATCCATTCAAGTGGGTCTGATAAAAAATGCGATTTTTGGTGAATTAAATCTTCAACATTTGAAAGCATGGTGGGGCTGAGTGATGAGGAGGATGTGACATGGAGTGTGGGGGATTTGGTGGCTACACCCTATGCAAGCAAATGCAGATCTGCCGATGCAATAGCCAGAGTGTTTTTGGCTTTGGGTCTCAGGACATGCAATGGTAGATTCCCCAGTGATCGCTCGGCGAGCAGCACTTTTGGCTCTTTTTCTAAATCTAGCCTGATTGATTACATCATGATAAATGTTGAATCTTGACACTACCTGCAGAACTTTATGGTGTTGAAGAGGCCAGAAAGTGATCACAACCATATTGTGGTCATGGTGGCAGGGGCACTGTTTGGCTTGAGGGGTGATGAGGGGTGGTGAGGGCAGCAAAAAAGGGAAAACCATAATATTTTGATTTGGAAAGTAAGCTAGCCATCATCTATGAAGATTCAGTGTCCATTTGAGATGTTTTGTTTCTGCAATGCCAAAAATGTGGGTTATCTCTAAGAATCCCATGAATCAATCATTAGCATTGTGGGAAATCGGTTGAGCATGCCTCGATCAACTGGGGGAACTAGGCCAGTCCCCAGGACTGTCTGGTACAATGCTGTTGTGCCACAAAAAAAAATCCTGATTGAGCTTGCAAGGGCACCTAGGAGAGTTGCCACATCGGCTCTGGCTGTCTCCAGGGCAGTTTACCTTACCGCAAATTGCTTGAAATCAAAAAGGCAGAGCATTGTGATCACTTGTGGGCCAATTTCCTCCAGGCTTCTAAGGCAGGAGACTCCAGGGGCTTTTGGCAACATGTTGGGGGGGTGGAACAACCCTCGATCCAGAATGTAATTCCTGAGGACGCTTGGCTAGCCCACTTCTGCAAAGGGAGAACTTATTATCCCTGCGAGTAAACCAAGGACACCCTCGGCAGGTCCAAGTTGGGTGACAGTACGCCCATGGTGTTGTTCTACACAACATCGATGTGGCTCTGTTGTTGCAGAAGCGGGGGAAGGCCCCTGGATTGATCTGGTCCCCATTCACTGGTACCGACAGGAGGTGGTTGTATGGCTTGCTCATTTAGTAAAACTCTTTAATGCTTTGTTAAAAGCGAACAGAGTTTCCTACTCCTGGACCCAGGCAATACTTTTCTCCATCTACAAGAAGGGAGACAGGGGCCGTCTGGAAAATTATCGGCCTGTCTCCCTCTTGGATGCGGGAGCAAGATTTTTGCCATGGCATGCATTATTGGGCTTTTTGGATGCATAGAGTCGACACATTGGGGTTTTGCATCACCTCCAGGCTGGATTCCAGCGTAACCATAGTACGATGGACCAAGTTCTAAGGCTCTGTCTGATGTTGGACAAATATGTTATTCTACGGGCCAAGAACATCTATGCAGTTTTTGTTGATTTAAAAACGACATTCAACAGTGTGCCAAGAAGCAACTTGTGGAATGCATTGATTAAGCTGGTGGTGCCACTTGGCGTTTAAGAGCAATTCAATCTCTTTATTGTGATAATGGGGGGAAAATCAGATATGGGACAAGGAGGCAAACCACTGCTGGAATAAAAATGGATTTTGCAGTCAGGCAGGGCTGGGTCCTGATACCAGTTTGGTTTTGCCTTTTATAAATGGGGTTACTGGCCTACTGCTGGCCGAGAAGTCTAATGCCCCATTGTTGGCTGGTGAACAAATCCTGATCCTTTTATTTGCAGATGTTCTTCTCTCTCTGATGCCCAAAGGCCTGCGGAAGCAACCTAAAATATTTGAGAGTTTCTGTGAAAGTAATGGACTCTCAATAAATGTAAACAAAACAAGACAATGGTGTTCAGTAGTAAAAGGGCCAGGAATATTCCTAGGTTAACAATTAACTCGGGCAGTGGGGTGATTGAACAGGTCACGAGCTACGATTATCTGGGGGTCCGGTTGACTGAAAACTGTGTCTGGAAGGACCAGGTGAACAGGTCAGGCTTGAAGCTGACCAGGCACCGTGGGGCTATGTCGAGATTTATGCAGGCCGACGGGACAGGCTTGTTGAGCGTTGTTTTACAGATTTATATGTGGTAGGCCAGACATCAGACAGGTCGCCCTGTATGGGGCTGAGCTGTGGGGTGCCCAGGGTTCAGACCCACTCTGCGTCATTGAGGAGACATTTCTTAAAGCATCCCTGGACTTGGTGGCAAACACTCTGAATGCCCCAGTTTTCTGGGAGTTAGTTTTGCAAAGCATTTGCTTCTTATGTTGCTTGAGACTGGTGTTTTTCTGGGCGGAACTCTGGACTGGCGACAATTTGAGCCAGAACAGAGATGCTGTCAAAGATGTTTTGTCCCAGCCAGGCAGAGCTGATTTACCTTGGTTCTCCTCCATCAAAAAAGAGTTGACTGCCTTGGGGATGGAGAATTATTGTCTCGCCCGCACACTATTCCGGAGAACCACAAAACATTGGTAAGAAAACCCTACAAAAGCAAATGGTTGAGAGAAACCGGAGCGAAACTCGCAAGGTCTGCCAGTCTGGCTCTATATCAGTCCAGGAAAGAATATCTTGGTCTAGAAGATTATTTAGACAGAATGAAACTGAAACCAATGAAGGCACTGTATATGAAACTGCACATGGGGACTCTTCCCTTAGCTGAAGTCAGGCACTACTGGAATAGGTGTATACCATCAGCTTGACCTTTCTGCCCATACAAGGTGGAAAGCCCAGTGCATTTTATTTAGTTTTGTCCAAAGTACTCTCACATTATGAAAAGATTTATAATACCTCTATTTAACCAGTTTTGCATTAGAAGAATTGAGGTAGCGCTTGACCTTTGCTTGTGGGGGATTGCGAGCTGGCAACCAATTGTTTGGGGAATTACTTGCTCCAAGCTTGGAGGGTGATACATAAACACGTCACCTTATTATAAGACTTGCACCAGTAACCCTGGGTTTTTACATTTTGATTTTAAACTTGCAGCCTCTGATCGTGGAACAATAGTGCCGCATTTTACAGTGTTTTATTAATGTCTTAATTATTTATTGTAATGTATTGCGTCATTTGTTATGCTGTAAAATCTGTGTTTGACTTTTATGATCTATTTATCAGATTGAAATAAAGTATTTGAATTGAATTGCATGGAATTGATAAACATTACACCCACTGAGGAACGTTTAGCCCCAGCTTTTCCATATTGCTGTACTGGAAATCCATTACAGCTTTGTGGAGCAGTGCCCCTGCATGGGTCTCATATTTTTTCTCCATCAACCTTGTGGATCAACATAAATATTGGAGTAAGTCACACTGGCTGCAACTCGGGACGTCAAGACTAACCACTCTGATGACTTGGCCAAAAGCCTCTGACTAACCAGATGTCCAGGTTTGGATGGCCCTGAAACATACACTTGATGTACCCAGGCAACATATAGTAAAGGTCCTGCACTCTCAGACCCACAGGCAGCAGTCCTGTGTCATGTAACAAGGATGGACGTCATGAACTGCTGGGCCTTGTGCCCACACTGCTACCATTGACTGGATGGAGAACCATCTGGCTAGAAGGCTGACTGTAAGAGAAGTTCCATGAGCGCTTTGCAAGGATTGTGGGATTGCAAATGGGTGTGAACAGATGGGCTGGGTCAATGACTGGTCCTCAAGCCCTAGAACAAGTGTGCATGCATGGCTTCTGGAGCTCTGGCTTGTATAATTTGAGCTTATTCTAACAGAAAGGCTATGCTTTCTACTGGTAGATGTGAAACTCAAAACTGTTGTGACAGTGTGAGGTGTCCAAAGCCAGGGGCAGCACCAAATGTGTGCATACAGGATCTTGGAGCACAGACTAGGGCCACTGCCTCTTGATAGAAGGCCAGTATTCTCTCAGCACTCAAGGAACTCTAGAATGAGTAGGGACAGCCACCCACAGGAGTGAAAGTAGCCCAAGACTAAGGTCAGCACACCATGTGTGTAAATAAGACTGCAAGAGCTCTCAGTGGGTTGTCAGCAACTGGAACCCAAGGCAAGGCACCACACCTCCAGTATGTTTGTGGGTGCAAAGGAGCTCAGAATGGGATGCATTGGATGCATTGGATTTTACCTTTGAGAAAATGCTGGGACCCCTCCAGTAGCTCATTGACCTTATGACCAGCTAGTGGCAGCCACGCTGGGTTGGTTTTGGTTTTGGTGCTCAAGGATAGTGTCAGCACCTCAAAATCACTTGGTGAATCTTGGTGTTCTTTCTCAGACCTGGAAGATGATTTGGACAGCATAGCATTTGAGGTCCCTCACGTCCCCTGGAGCAGCAGTCCGCAACCTATGGCTCACTAGATATTTTTTGCTATGATTCCCATTACCCTTCATCATAGATTATGCTAGTTAGTGCTGTGTGACGAATCAACTTCCAGGGAAACTGCTGGTCCAGGAGTAAATATCGGTTTCTAAATCATAAAGACCCACAACTCTAATACACCAGAAAGGATCCGAACAGATTGGAATAACAAGCACATTATAAACCTTCTTGTCCAATTTTGGTAACATGGACAGAATTACAGGCTTATCTCAGAAAACTTGTGGATCATTGGTTAGTTGCAACACAGCAAAAATACAATTATTACCCATTGATAAAAGGAGTGTCCAGTCAAGGTTGTAATCTACTTTATTAAACATAACAGACAGTTTAACAACACTATGAAATACAGACCACCCTGTTAAGGAATGCAGAGCGCAGACAGTTTCAAAGAAGGAAAAGGGGTGCACTCTGTATACTGACAGCAGGATAGTCGGTATGGTTAATAACTACAACAGTTTTTTAAGGTTTCTTGACTTGAGTACAAAGTTAAAATTGGCTCTTAAAATGTCTCTTTTTGCCTTCTGGAGAGGATCAAAGGGACAGAACAACAATGTACCTTGTGCTGCAGATGTTCTTGGTGCTCGACAGGGTTAAGTCAGCTTCAGGACACTTTGCAAGCTTCTGTGAAAGAGTTTGAGATGGGAGTCGCTGCGGGTATCAGGCGGCATGACGGTTCGGTGAGCGAAGCTGGACAAATAGCTGCAGGCTGGCCTTCACGGCAGCTCGGGGTTAGGAACTGTCTCATTGCTGATATGCAGTTCTGAAGCACTGGTTGAGATGTCTCGGAAGTCTTTAAGTGGTGGCAGCATTACAACGGTCAGCATTGCTGTCGGTTGCAGATCAATGAACTTGACTGGCTGGAAAATATCCTTCAAGGCATATAGCAGTAGGTGGTTGTCGAGGCACTGCCCCAGCTCCTTCATTGGGCTTGTTTTATCCTTTAAGGTGGTCAGCCTAAAGCTGAAGAGTATGTTGCAGGCAGCTGCCTTTATTTATTTATTTATTTATTTATTTAAATTTATATAGCGCGCAAGTAACCCATGGGCATTGAGGCGCTGTTACTTGCAAGAGCTTAGTTACAGGCATAGAGTCATTCAGTGGTACATTATGCATTCGACAAAGCATAGAGCTGACATTTTGGTTGGTACAGTTGGCCTTGTCCTTGGTTGTAGGTTCAGAGACCTTATGGCAATTCCTTTCAGGAAGCCTGCTGCAGAGCCTATCAGGAATACCCTGTGTGCTGGCTGGGTACAGGATTTGGAGCAGCTGAAGAGTCCTCTGAGTTCTATTTCTCCCTCTTTTCCCTGGGAGAAGTTTAGGGGAAGGATCTTTCTTCTCTCTGTGGATATCCTGGCCTTCCTTCACTGGCAGAATATGTAAGCCGCATTGTACCTTCAGCCAGGGTCGAAGGTGTAGTTCGTCTTTGTTACTTCAAGTGAAGTCTTCAGGTGACCTGCCAGAAGAGGAGCTTAGCCCTCTTTTATAGCCATGTGGGCCACAGGGATTGGTGTAGGGTAAGCCTACCTTAGTGAACCAATCCTTGGGTCCCTTCCAACATTTTTTTTCTATGTGCATGCGGTCATAACCAGAGTGATTTGCAACAGGAAACGGTAAAGGGGTGAAACAGGAACCAGAACCAAGATATTGGAAACCTCCTCTAAACAGACAGAGCTCTGGGCTCACTCACTGCTGCTGCTAAGTCCCACCCATCTGCCTGTCTGCTGTGATCAAAGAGTCTCTCTGGTTAATGGATCTGCCTGTGTAGACCTTGTTAATGTGGTTGATCTCCCTTGTAGCTGTGGCAAGATCATTATCTTGGGCTCCTACAAACCATTTTCTCGTATCTTATGAATGGGTACCCCAAGCAGGGTGGCCTACTGTAAATAACATGCCCAGACATGACAGTTCACTGTCATTGATACTGAGGGTGGGAGCTGGCTTCAGGTTTACACAGTTACATATGAACGTTTGTTGGGTTTCCTGTCTCCTTTGTTAACCTCTGCAGCCAGCCTGTTTGAAGTGCCCTCTATTGGTATGTTATTCACTGCCACCAGCTGCAGGGCCTAACAAAAGAGCACAGTGACTTCATGGAGCCTTTGTCAGTTAATCGGGCTGCACTTGGCAGAGGGAAGATGGATCCTACCCACTTCCTGGAGGTGGCAATGTGCAATCATGGCTGTCACATTCCAAAAACATATGACAGGGGCGGGTTTTTTTGTTTGTTGTGGTATGAGCATAGGAAAATATGTATGGATTAGCACCACACACTTTCCTGAGGTTGGCCTACCATCATTAAATTTAATTAAACATTTCAAAAAAGCCTAGGTGAATGAATTTCCACAATGCAGATGGTTGAAATCCTCACACGCTGATTTTAATTTGAGCTTAAAACATCTGGAGAGCCAAAGGTTGTAGGCACTGCTCTAGAGTAATCCAGAGAAAGATAGCTTTGCTTCCCTATAATCTCGGTATCCTGAGTGACAGTTCGAGTGAATCAATCAAATGTAGCTGGCCTCATAATATACCTGTATGGAGATATAATTTGAATAGGCCTTCATCAGGACGTTCATAACTTCCGAGGCACCTAGTTATACATTTAATTTCCAGGTGAACTATGTGTTGCATTGGTAAATTGGGCTAAATTCCAGGGCCCGGGAGGAAAGCTCAGGGGCAACGCGTTTGCCTTGGAAGCAAGACATTGCATGTAAAGCAGGTTCGAATCCTGATCCTGCACTTAGAAACCACTCAGTGGTTTTAAGCGTGTTATAAAAGAACAATAACATAAATAAAAATAAAATAAATAAAACCTGATATCTTTGAGCAGTATTACATAATAATAATACATTGTTTCTTATATTGCACTTCATGCCGTGGTGCAGCCTCTAAGAACAGGAGCAGGTATCAAAACCATGGTGTTCAGTGTTGTCTTGCTTTCAAAACAAGCACGTTGTCCCGAGACTGATGAACTAAGCCTCCCGGTATGATAGCTACTTAGGGTTAGTGGCTGGGGCTGCAGCCCACATTAATTACCTCATGGCAAAGCATTGGTTAAGTGGGAGGTCATCGATCTGCCAAATCGAACAGGGGTTAAAAATGCCTCTAAAATAACCCCTGAGAAGGAATCATTGTGCCATTCCGCTCCAATGTGATCTCTAATCTTCCTACGTTTCTGTCACATTGGGGTACAGTGTGATTTGTGTATCTCTCTAGCTGCTGTTGTTTCCCAGCTGCAGAATGAGAACATTGGTCTATGTAGTTCAGGGATTGGAGATGGCATATAAAGTGTGCTGCAGAGCCATTCAAACTGCACTTGTGTATGAAAGTGGAGTTGGGGGGCATTGAGCAGGATACTGTTAGTGTCCCACTCTCCGGAGTCGTAAAGGATTAGAGGGCATAGGCAGTGCTGGTGTGATTTGGGGGCCGAGGGAGTGGCTGTCATCTGCTAGATATATTCTACTGGGCTGATACCTTTCCTTGCAAAGTAGGCATATTTTACTGCCATTTTGGATGTTTTCCCTCAAACCTTTCAGATGTTTTTTCAGTGCTTGGCTTGATTATTTATGTGGGTGACGTTTGGTGGGAAGTGGGCTGGTCCCTGAATTGTATTTCCAACTAAATTGATTCTACGGCAAGGGAATCTCACAATAAGCTATCTGAGAAGTCTCTGTGATTCGTACCAACACAGTAGCAGATATGACAGGCACATTATACTATGACATCAACAAACGAGAAATGAAACATAAACTATGTAGAAAGAAGGGAACGCATTACTTTTTCAGGCAGGCTGAAAGGGGCGTTACATTCTTCAACAGAATAGAATTCAAGTAGAGAGCTCAACTTGACACAGAGCAAGGTTACATTGTTATGCTCGAAAGGAAATTGAAAGATATTTTTGCCACATCAATATAATTTAGAAAGTTGAACAGTCTGAGCAAGAGATTAACATTCACAGTTTAATTCAGGTAGAAACAAAACATGTAATGCAGGGCAGATGGCCTTTCCAGTATTCCTAAATAACGATTCTGAGTGGTGATAGACATCATCCAAAGAATGGTGTGAACAATACAGTTTTCAGAGGTTTCATGACTCACCGCCCATGCCCTTGAAATCCCAATCAGTAACCTCCATGTTCGAGCCATTTGAAAGATGGCTGATTGAATACTTGTACATTTGCTTGTCAGGGGTGTCTTGCCTGTGTGTGGTGCGCGGCCAGTTGCCATCGGTAACCTCATCCTTTTCTGCAGTAAGCTTTCTTTATGATGAAGAGTGTGTTGAATTTGATTCTTGACTCTACTGGGGCATACTATGGAGAGGATGCAGGCCACTTTCACATACTCCCCTTTTCTGAGGTTCAGGACAGTGCAGCACCAGATTTTGCAGGTTGCTGGAGAGTTTCTATGTGAGCCCTGTTTAGAGGATGTGACAGTAGTCTAGTCATGCCATCAGCAGGGCTTTGGTTAGTGCCACACGGTGCGTGCAGGGGGGTTGAAGGTGCGAAAAGAATTTCCTGAATATAGACATTGGACAGTTGATTTACTGCACTGATATGAGGGTCAAAGGACATGTACATATCAAATATCAGTCCCAGATTGTTTTACCTGTGACTAGGTGGTTTAGTAATTTGACAGTGATCTTACAGACTGGATTGAGTTGTTTTCCTTTCCACCCAGAACCAAGATCTATATTCAGAGCCATTGTGGCAGAGAAAACGTTCCTTCCCAGAAGGGTGCATGCGTTTGCAGCATCTAGTAATGTGTGTACATGATCCCTGATTGTTCTCAAGATATGATATGACATTAATAACGCGCCAAGGGCTTTGAGATGAATGTTCATATGTGTGTCATCGTCATAGATTTGAAATTGGACCTTTTGTAGGTCAAATACTTGACCAATCTGTGCATGTACTGCATGTACATATTGAATAGGAGGGGGAAGATGGAGGACCCCTGTGGGACAATGCAGGGTACCTTTTGTGAGTACATCACAGGAAATCCACTTTAGACTTCTTCTGATCTTCTATTGAAATTGAGGAGCCATTTCAGTGCATCACCAGACACACCACCTAGAGGGTTAATCTATTAAACAGTGTTGGGTGGTCTACTGAACATGAAGATCGTTATTGACCACTTCTCAGCGAATCAGAATGATTAGAGTGAAATTAAAGACTGCTAGTATTGACTGGATTCTAACCATTGTCTTTAGAAGCAGAATGAGAAATAATGCAATTTCTATACAAGATGTGTTTTCAAAATGGCACTTCCTCTCTGGGAGGACCTTCTTATGTCTGCTGCATGCTTTTTAAAACACAAAAGAGAAATCTAAAGCTGTGTAGTATGCTTTCCCTTTCTTATAGAGTAACTGTTTTCTTTTACATGATAACACATGCATGCTCATGTCAAACCTCTTACAGTTCACAAAGTTGGGATTAAAATGATAAATAAAACCACACTTAATTTACTAACACAGTTTGCCTATTTACCTAGCTCACTCTCAAAGTGGCATTTTATTTTTACCAATACAAGAATTGCTGTTGCCACCATGTGTGAATAGCCTTGCAGACCTCGGAAGTGGTCATTATCACTTGGGGTAATGACCCTTCCCCAGCCTACTGCCTTAAGCTTCACCTCGGGCTATAACTTTATGGGGGCTCATTATTCCTCGATAACAACCACTCTCTCAATCTTTGAGGCTTTAATATGCCACAGAAAGCTAAAAGCCTCTGCTGGTACTCTTCCAAAGATGAGTGTAGCTCCTCCCTCCCATTCTGTTTTTCGAGCTGGCCTAAAGTAGGAATGACATTCAGGCTGGTAACTTCCACAACTTCAGAGGGCTGTGTCACGTGGCTAATGTAACTGGCTGGTGCGGATGTTCCAGTTTATGGGGCTCATTAATCGAGAGGTGCCATTGCATCTGTCTTTCTGTGTTGCTGCCCACTTGGCAGACATCCTTATATCTGCTGTTTGGAAGAATGATGTCATATTACATACATTCTAATGCAAACCTTCCATGCATGTTTGAACTAAGGCTCCAGCCCAGTTTTAAGCCACTAAGTCAATGACAGATCTATTAATGGCAAAGTAGTGAGTATTATCCCTCCATTGCCTTTTCCTCACCACACTCAAAATCTGCTATCAGCCTTCACAGGTATCAACCAGGATGAATTCATTTTAGGAAATGAGTAGTATCCCTCCTTTGCCTTCACCTCAACACTCACAGACGACTATCAGCCTTTAGCCTTCACAGTTTTCAACCAGGCTGAAATCATTTCAACCAGGCTTAATTTGCTCCCTACGAATGAAATCCTGCACATAAGAGGCCTTTCTTCAACTAATATCTGCCGCTTTTGTACTGACACCCAACAAATCGAAACATTATGGCATCTTCTTCTATTGTGTCCAGGAACAGACAAATATAGAGCGCTGTACCTGCTTCACCATTTAAAGCAAGCTTACTTGGTCGACGAAGCACTCTGGTGGGATCGCCTAATAGGAGGCTTCAGACCCTCTTGGACAATAGCAGCCACCAACATTTTGGATCAAATCTTTCCTCACACAGATTCGCAGTCCGGGCAGAGCAGAGCCATCTAAGCACAAGCACAAGGGGTGAAATGCGAGGTTGGGTGTTGGATGGACCACTCACCAGGAGGGCTGGGTGTGTCTTTGAACTTGCTTTGAATTTGCTCATGCTTCTCTTAGCTACAGCTTCTCCTGACTTTGGATCTCTTCTCTGCTTCAACCATTCTGTAATGATTTTTCTTTTTTTTTGAAATTGTAAATTGAAGTTTTTTTTTCTCATCCTCTTGTAAAAATCACTTCCGTGATTATATACTCGTAATAAAAAAAATAAAAAATAAAGAAATCATTTCAGGAGTGTGTAGATCACGGGCATGGATGGGTCCTCTTCAGTCACCGGAAGACATTGCTTTAACATTTCCGGCTTTAACTCACTCGAGTTCCAGTCACAATGTTTACTTGAAGCATCGATGGAAATAGATGCTGGTAGAATACATAAAAATTATCAGACAGTGTTCCTCATTACAACACCGGCGCTAAACCATGGCGCTATTAGTACCATGGTTGATGCCGGTGTTGTAACGAGTCCGCCATGGTGAAATGGGGAAATACCGCCCCATTCAAAGGTTGGCGAGGCGGTAATTCCCCATTGAACCATGGCCCTTCCCCATTCCCATTTTTGCCCCATAGGGCTCAATGGGAATGGGGAAGGCGGCAATTACGGTACCGCAAATTGCGGTACCGTAATTGCCTGCGAGGTCCCTTTGCAGGTCCCTAATTTAAAGGCTGGTCCAGACCAGCCGTTCAGGTATGGTCCTGCAAAGGGACCTCGTAGTAAGGCGCTAAGTGGTTAACGGCACCGCAGCCTTTTACGGCACCATTAACCACTTAGCGCCTGGGTCGTAATGAGGCCCAATGTATATGTAATAGGTCGCGAGGGTTGGGGGGGGTCACTAGTACAAAAGCACTATCTTTTGTCATTTATGAAATGAAGAAAAGAGTGCAATGCATACTATTCACCTCTCACCATTAATATAATCGCAGCAGTGTCGTACTGGTGAAGATCCACATTACTACAGAAATCTTTGCTAAATTCCAGACTACAGTCTACCGACAATCCAGTTGGGTGCTGCACTGCACTATCAAGTAGCCACACAGAACTATGAGGTCAGACTCGTGAAAGTTTAGCACGTCATAAATGCCAAAAGATTTTATATGACATGAGCATGTTTCATCGCATTCACTCGATGATGTAAAGGAGTTGCCAATTTGGACAATATTTTAAAAACCTGAGCTAAACAATAGACTCGTATAAAAAGCCATACAACTAAAAACCTCATCTGTTTTAGGTCTGATAGCAAAACACGTGCTCTCTGCCAACCCTTTGCAGATTTTTTTTATTTAGTGGGACCCCAGATGTTCTGCCAAGCATGACAAGCGCAGACAGCTGATAGCTCAGTTCCAGCAGCAGCCAATGCTAGTTTTGGCTAGTAGGTCGTGCTAAAGTGCCACCTATACACCAAAACTATTGCATTAGAGGACAGCTAAGGAGAAACGGCATATGAGGAGGGATACAAAGCTTGTATTGTGTTGCTTGATCATTTATTCTCACAATGCCTGCCCATGCCCGTGCTAATCTCTATGGCCCTTTCCACCCAATTCCTTCCCCTCCCAACCCAAAATACATCCTACTGGGATCTCTTTGAATTAGCTCTATCAAGCCTGACCATCAAACATAGTGCTCAAAGTGCATGCCAGTGTTTTTTTTCAAAGCAGTCCTTTCAGACTTACTGATTTAGTTGGAGCTGTAAACCTGCTACTGGTGAAATAATAAAGTCTTAACCAGGTTTACCATCAGCCAGTCAGCTTATAAGCACTATAGTGCGGCTAAGTGCAGTCTCGGGCAGTCCCCCTTGTGTTATTTTGTTGGACTGATGCTGTTTTGGAAGACTGCTTACTCTGCCTGCAAACTGTGAAAAGCTACTGGGTGACAGGAAATGGCAGCGTGCCTAGGACTTTCTCACTAGCAAACAGGCATCCTGCTGCTTTAAGAAAATCAGCGTTGAGCGGGCGCTCCGCCTCCTCACTGAGACTTCACTGCTCTTAACCCGGCATCCCTCGCGAAGCAACGCAAAGTGCGTCTAAGTGCAGTCTCGGGCAGTCTACGGCATCGAGGCAAGAAGGCTGGAAGGTAACTCTTTAAAATACACAAAAGTTTGACTATTCCTTTGTTGTATCTGTGGGCTTTAAGACCACGGCAGCGGTTCACCGACCCCCACTCTCATCAGTGATTTGTGTTTAAGCCTCATTAGGGAACCTTGAACTTCATAGATCCCCTAGCTCTTGCTGGTTTTGGACGGACTAGTTACAATGGTTGGCACCCCTGCTTTACATGCCTCTCCACATAGGCCGGGCCGTGAACTCTATCCGGAAGTGGCCGTCAGTTGCAAAACTGCTTCGTATGATAACATTTTGCAACACAAAGTGGTACTGGCAGAGAGGGGGTGGAAGGAACGAGCCCTGGAGAAGGCCATGGATTTCATTTGCAACCCCTACAACCCCTGGAGGTTCCCATAGAAAACGAAATCGCTCCGTCACCTATTGGAGCGTCGGACGGCGAAGACACGGGCCCTGTCAAGGAAGCATCAACAGGACAGCCCCCAATGGAAACACCACGGGAGACTCCCTTACAAACGTCCTCGCAATGCCCTTCCCCCACATTGTTAAAGGAACCAAGTTGGGTCTATGAGGCCCCAAATGGTATATCAGAGACAAGAAACTCTTCAGATGTGGAACTCTTTGTCTTTGGTACTGACAATCGCTCCAAGGTTTACTAGTCACACATGCAAAGGCCAGATCGAGGCTGGAAACCATTTGGAATCTCAACTTTGAACACTCAACTCCATCCGGATCCTTTCAAGGAGCACCAGTTCAACAAGGCAAACGCTCAAGTTGATTCGTCTGACTCCTCCTTGTTGCGGTCAACCCCTCACCAAATGGATCACTGGGGTCCACACATCTCTGCACCAGAGCAAAATGGTGCATTACTGCACTTAAAGGGGGGGTCTTTCTCGTCGGTAGGTCACAATCAAATTAGGGGTCACTCCCAAAGACTCCACAAAGGGGTTTTCCCTCAGCAAGCTCCGTTCCCCTTTTGACGGTCCTGGCTACCACCCAAGTGGAGGAACTTCCCAAAAAGGACCCCCAAATTGATTCAGAAATGATAACAGCTTTCGCATTTGTAATGGCTCCCTTTATGAAACTCATTGAGTCACAAAACGATCAGCTCCGGGACCACATGACTACCATCGCTATGCTGTACTCTAAAATGATTTTCGTAGAAGGGTTTGTCTCTGCAATCCAGTCAAAACTCGACAAGAATTCTGACCAGACGGCTCAAATTTTAAAGAGCATTATTGAGCCGATTATAAAAGAAAAAGAAACAAGGAGGTCTGAAAGGTTAAGTTTACAGACAGTGGGAGTGGGTGGACCCCCAGTGGGCTCGGTGAGCCCGGCAAAGACCTTAAACTCACAGCCATCTATTCCGGCTAAGGGTTTTGATGAAGTTACCAACCCACTAAACCACATGGACAAATCCACAAACACTGACCATACTCCTTGGGTGATTGCCCCTAGAGTAAAGGAGGGGGGCACTGCACCCAAAGATGGAAGTTCAACGACCAGCACGGCAACAAACACCTTGACCCATGCTATATTGGAGTCTCTTGAAGTACCTGCAGCAAATAAGAACGCTAAACTGTTTGAACTTTTTAGAAAACCTAAAACGGGTTTATCTCCCCCAGATGGTGGAAAATTACAAGTAAACAAGAAAGGAGACAGACATTATGGGAAAATCACCACATTGGTGAAAAACTCCATAGGCCCGGTGTCTATAAATGTTAGGAAAGCTTCATCTCATGCTAGAGTAGTTACCGGGTTAACCCTACCCAGGAACCTGGTATTACCTACTAAATCACAGATTCACGAGAGAAGCCTAAAAAAAACAGGTGGCGCTACAATCTACTCAACAAAGGAGCCCTCAGATGGGATTAGATACCCTTTGTACAACGAGAGGGAGAGTGAAAGTGTGGAAATCTCTCTCATGGATCTATCTGTCTATTCAGAAATGAACAACTCATGGGATGAAAAATCGGGATCAAATTCATCAGAAACTGAAAGTTGTACTGAAGATGATGACCCCCAAGCAATTACCAAGAGGAACTGTGTCGATCAAAAGCGAGAGGTGGCAAACCGCAAGTCCAAAGATTGTGGGGGCCATCTGGCTGTCCTCAAAAACTCCTCATTGTTAAGCCTCAATGCACCGATAGCTGATTGCATTAAGAAAATTACGTGGAAATCTAGAGTACACACGCCGAAGGATGCCCAGGCATGTGCTCCGGAACAAGACAGGCTGGACATCCCCACTCCTAGTTGCTCGGTCTATGGAACCTTGGAAAGTAGGAGGAACTCACTGGTCCAGAAATATACAGAGAATGGAAAAAACAATAGATCCCCTACTGATCAGCCAAACAGCTTCAGAAGATCAGTGTCATGGGCATAAAAAACAGAAAGTGAGATAATATCTGGGTCAATAAGTCAAAATGTTGACAAAGGGCCGGATGCAAGTATTGCTACAGGCCACTACAGAGTGCTACTGGAAAGAACACTAGGCTACGAGGATAACCTGACCATGAATCGGGCTAATGTTATGAGACTCCTGCTCTCACTTGACTCTCCAGACCAACTAGAATCAAAGGACATAGACTGGATTGAATTTCACAATGATCAGCGCCATGATAGTGTGATTCTTCACATAGGTGAACGGAAAACCAGACGCTCACTCCTAGAGCTCGGCCCAAAGCTCAACCTCTGTGGGTTTGTGCTTAAGGAGTTGGAGGAGGGAAGTGCACAAAGTACGATTGTCCCAAGGACCTTTAACATCAGATAGGAAGATCCTCAAAGTCAATTTCAGAACCCAAACAGGGCCCACAGTGCAGGCGGCGAAGAGGGCCATGCATGATTTAGAAGTTCATGTTAGAGGAGCCTCTGCTCGGACCTTTTCGGATAAACCCGGGTCGACTCTGAGAGCAGCTCAGAGGATTGGAGTTAGTTGGCTGGGTTCTTAGCAGCCAAATCCTAATGTTACCAGTCCCCCCGAGGTGTCCAACAAAGTTCCTCGTTAAAAGGGAAAAAAATCATGAGTTGGAACACAAAGGGGTTTTCGCATTTGCTTGGGAACCTAGCAGTGGACCTAACTAATTACAGCCTATTTTGCCTGCAGGAAACGTGGTTGTGTGACCTCCCACTCCTAGATGGGTTGGGACTACTTCTAAAACCAGCAATAAAGGGTCCAAAAGGGAGACCAAGTTCAGGCCTCTTACTGGGGATCAAGCGTACATGCGGCTTAAAGGTGCTCTCATGAACTAACAAGAACCCGTGGATTCAGTTCACCACAGTACTAACTTCGACCAAAGCTCCAGACCACGTTCAGGGTGGAGACGAATGGCAGTTGCTCGTGTGCAACGTTTACTTGAGACCAATAGCACCCCAAGAGGATAGATTTATGGAAGTTCTCTTAAAAGCTATAGATGATGCTAGGATCAAGTGTCCCAAACTGGGGATCCTACTTTGTGGCGACTTTAATATGGAATATTTTGACAAAATGAGGAATAAGATCGAGTTTTTGTCTTTGTTTGCCACAAAAAACACCATAAGAGGTGTTAACCTTGAGAAAGAACTCACATGTAGGAATATTCAGATGGTAAATGGAAATCTGTAGGGTGATCAACCGGCTGCCTTAACTTGGAAATGAGCTAACCAACTTAGCATGTTGGACTATATTTTTGTAACAGAGAAACTGATGGGGAAATTAATATCGTTGACAGTGGTCCTTACAACACAGAGTGACCACAACATCCTGGAACTGGAATGTGAGGAGTTAAGTTTCCTGCCTTACCTGCACATCACTTACCGAACCACCATCTTGAATTGGTCCCGGGAGGAAACAGACTCTGTATGGGTAGAAAAGAGGTGGGCTTGGCTCTGGATTCCCTAATGAAGTTAAATTCCGATGACCAGGACCAAAGTACCAACCTTATTGAATACACCGATGTATTAAAGATTTTTCGCACAAAGGAGGCACCCCCCGGAAACCATCAAAATAAGAGGCATGCCTATGATCATCAAGTAGCTGCCACGAAGAGCCAGGAGGCGTTTCGTAATTTCTAACACACCAGCTGATCTGCTCCTGCACAATAAAACTAGAAATAGCTACAGAAACTGGCTTATCCAACACAAACACCAGTTAGCGCAACAAGACAGTGAGAAGATGCTAAAATTAATAACCACCAAAAACATCACTGGCATTTGGAAACTAATTAACGAGATAAGTACGCCCCTGGACTCTAAAATTGTAAATCCCAGAGCAACTACAGCTTAGGAGGACCACTTTCGGATCCTCTACTCTACGGGGACCTTGAATCTGGAAAACAGGACATTGTGGATCTTATCAACAACTCAAACTCTTCTAGGGCCGCTGGGCCAGATGGCCTTACAAATGACATTCTCAAGAAAGATCCGGAGAAATGGGCCACATTCATGACAACTCTGTTCAATGACATAAAGAGACTCAAAGGGATACCCCGATCTTGGACCAGGTCTATAGTTGTCCCGATTTTCAAGAAGGGTGACAGATCTGTGCCTGCGAACTACAGACCTATCGCCCTCTTGGATGTCGTGGGAAAAATATTTGCTGCAGTGGTCTTGAAACATCTGAATAATTGGAGTCGGCTGTCAAACCACCTAGACCCCTGGCAATTGGGTTTCCGCAAAGGTATTGGGACGTCTTTAAACGTCCTAATCATCAACATACTGAAATGTATGGTTAAAGAAAAAAAAATACAAGACCATCTATATTCCGTCTATAGACCTGGGACAGGCGTTCGACTCTGTCAATCGTAGTCTACTGTGGAACAAATTGAGGAAATGGGGTTGTCCAAATAGTCTGAGAAAACCCTTGGAGGCACTACACAGTGGTACAACCCTTAGAATCAGACTGGACAGACAGGGTACCCTCTGATGCTCTATGCCCAGACAGGGTGGATGCTCAGAACAGGCCGAAGCAGGGGTGTCGGCTGGCACCAGCTGTATTTTGCCTCTTCATATCCGACATGCATATCCGACATGCAGGAAGCCTTCGGAGCAGTGAGAAGCTTCCCCCCTAAAGATCGCGGGGACCTCCGTGGGAAGGCTGTTGTTCGCAGATGACCTTCTTCTACTAGACCAGACTGTTATAGGTCTGCAGCGACAACTACAAGCATTAGAGTTATATGTACAGGAAAATGGTCTCAGAATTAATCCAAAGAAATCAAAAATTCTGAGATTAGGTCCACCTACTAGTGCCAAAAATCTTAGGTGGTACTTATTGGGGGAAGTTGTACCAGTGGTCTCGTCAATGGTCTATCTTGGAATAACTCTAAATAATAGTATCCAAGATGGTCCGGGTGTTACAAGACTTAGAAGTAAAGTCACGAACCTAGCGTCTCAAGCACTCCTAATTAAGCGATGCTATTGTTCGTTTTCGCTCCGTCCACTTATAGATTTCTACAAACTGAAGGTTTTGCCTGTCTTAACCTACGCTGCTGAGGCCAACTTCTTTCTTGCCCCGGGGGTTTGGTGTTTGTTGGAGGGCCTATTTTGGAAAAGAGTGCTGAGTTTACCATCTTCCATTCCCATTGAATGTGTAAGGAAAGAATTAGGACTGACTTCACTTTACATTGCCATGGTTTGGAAATCACTGACCCTCTATGGTAATGCTTGCAACCCCCAGAAAGAAGCAGTTTCCTGGCCATAAATGAAGCACTGTCCAGTAATCAGATTCCGGCCTTAAACACATGGCAGTTAACTTCCATAGACATTTTGAATAACATTGCCTTAAACACTGATAACCTAATGCAAAATCCGCTCAGGGTAAAGAAGAACATTTTAGACTGGGATTGGATTGTTACCTTGGATAGGCTTAGTGCTTTACCGTCTATAACCCTGGGCATGGATGAACATTATATTAGAGGCACCGTGCTTCCATACTTGGACAAATTCCCTTCATTCTCTGAAAGGCAACACTTTCTGAGATTTCGCCTAAATCTCCTCCCTACAAGAGAAGTACTAGGCAGGAGGACTAAAAAGGGAGAGGAACGAGTTTTGTTGTGTCGTTGCTGTGGACAAGAGGCAGAAACTATACAGCACTTGGAGATGAACTGTGTTCCACTCTCGGGTTCTAGAGAAAAATGGTTGGGAACACATTTTCAAAAATTATGCACTACATCGTCGCAGGAGAGGTGGTTAATTCTAAAATGGGGAGGAAAAGTATCTCTGACTTTGGCCCTGTTGAACTTTGTGAGAGAGATTTTTACAATACTGGATACCTAGTCTTCTGGTTTCTTTTATTACTTTTCCTTCCTATATAGTTGTTGTGATTTTTTTTTCCTTTTTGTTGTTTGTTTTTCTTTTGTGTTTTTCTCTTTTCTATCAATTGTACAGTGCATTTAAAGTTTTTTCTGGAAACTAAGTGATGCAATAAAAAATAAAATAAATATAAGCACTATGCGTGTCCTTCACTGAAGCCCTATTAAATTAAAATGCTATTATTTGCTCAGGTACTCACACCATTTTGCAGGGCTCAAGTCGAGGGTATGCGCGGCTGGGTGGAGTCCACCCACTTTTTTCAGAGGGTGAAGTCAGCCCCCCCCCCACACAAAAATCCGAAATATTCAGTGTCTACTTTGAATGTTGTAATTAACACCAACCTCGGGGCTCGAACCACAGTTTTTAGGTTTGCAGGGCGGACACTTCATCACTACATAACCTGATAAAAAATAACAAACAGCTAAAGGTGATATGTCCTATTTCGATACTGCATGTTCCAGGTAAAACAGTGGTATTGGCTCTTGGGGTTTAAAACATGCACACCTTTAAAACGTTTTCAAAAAGACTATTAGAAATTAGAAGAAAATATCCTCTTAGTTTTGTGTGTGTGTTGATTTTATGAAAGGCAAATGCCATTTGTGTAGAGATATCGCGAGAGCCCCGCTCTCGCGAGATCTCGCTCGCGCCATCAGCTCCGCCCCCGCGCGCTACGCGCGCATTACGGGATGAGCTGAGGACGCGGACAGCAGCGTCTTCCCGGCTCCTCCGAGCACGGGATGAATTTAAGGATTTTGGTGCACATTTTAGTTATAGCATCCAAACCCCTGTTGGCCACCTTGGCCCATTGAATCCCGGGCAATATCCATGCTATATCTGATCCAGAGGTGTTACGAAATAAAGTCCGGGTGAAATCCCTGCCTGGCTCCTGTCTTTCTTCAGGCACCAATTTTACTACATAAATTGGCGACGAGGATCACCACAAGAAACCGCGCAGAAACATGCAGGGAGCCACACCGCCACCACCCTTTCTACAGACACCAGGTAGGCCTGCCATTCCTTGGCCACAATGGCAGCCCCTGTTCACGACGTACGTGGAGGCAATGGGTGGATCAGGATTTTCAGCGGTGAGACGCAGGGCCATGTTACTTAACGCCTTAGGGGTAGAAGGGCAAAGAATATTCGAGGGCCTTACCCCGATACCAGTAGAGGACGAAAATGATGATGAGTTCAAGGAGGCCGTTAGAAGAATCATCAAGAGGTTCGCCAGCAAAGAGAACACTGTACTCCATAGAATAAGGTTTTACACTCGAAAACAAGAGCAGTCCGAACCCGTCGATGACTACGTCACGAAATTAAGGGAACTAGCAGCCCTGTGTAACTTCGGCAACAATGCGGAAAACCGCATATGTGACATGCTAGTCGTCCATACCAACAGTCGGAAGGTCCAAGATAAGTTCATCCTCGAAAAAGAACTACAGTTGGAAAAAGCCGTAGAAATTGCCAGAGCGGTAGAGGAAACCGCGGGGAGAAGGAAAGAGTTTACAGGGGCCCAAGTCCCCACTGAAATACAAGCAGTTGGATTCCGTCCAAGAAAGGAAAAGTTTGCACCAGACACAAGAGAGTCAAGGAACAGCAAGAGAGAACCCCTCAAGTGTCATAGGTGCTCCAGCACCAAACACCTGGCATTTGACAGAGAGCGCCCAGCCAGAGACAAGGAGTGTTCAGTCTGCAAACGCATAGGACACTTCTCGATAGTGTGTCGATGGAGGAACAAGAAAGTCACAAGCCTCACCACAGAACACACAAAGGAAAGGGAATCCTCGTCAGATGAGGAGGGGAGACCCACAGTCATAATGGTGAACAGCACCCGAGCCAGGAGAGAGAAGCCTCACTGCGTGATCAAAATCGATGGAAGAGAGACACGGGTCATGGCAGATTCCGGGTCGGACCTCACCATCCTACCCCTCCAGACATATAAAGACATGGTGGGTAAAGAGAAAGTGGAAGTGCTCACCACACGACACAAGCCCACGGTGTTCGGAGGGGCCTCAGTCGAACTCTTAGGGTATATCAACGGCAAAGTCGAATTCAAAGGTAGAGAAACCATCACCAGAGTCTACTTCAGCCATGAAGGTCCTGCAGTGTTGGGCTGGGATGATCAAGACAAGTTAAAAATCAGACTGGATCCCAGCACAGAAGATCAAGTCCTATCAGTCCATACGAGGAACGAATCTGTTGTCAAGAGTGATTACCCAACACTTTTCTCGGAGGAGCCGGGGCACATTAAAGGTTTCATTCACAAGATCGTGCTCAAAAGAAATGCCGTCCCTGTCAAGCACCGGGTGAGACCAGTACCGGCCACAGCAAGGGACACCCTTAGACAACAGCTAGACAAAATGAAGATGGAAGGAGTGATAGAAGAAATTGAAGCGTCCGAATGGCTGAGCCCAGTCGTCCTGATAAAGAAACCCCAGTCACAGGAATTAAGGGTGTGTATAGACCTGCGCAGCTTAAACTTAGAAGTTATCACGGACAACTACCCGCTCCAAAGCATAAACAAACTCATATTATTAATGAAAGAGGCCAAGATATTCTCAAAACTCGACATGAGAAATGCATATCATCAGATACAGCTCCACGAAGAATCGAAACCCCTTACAGCATTTATCACGCCATTTGGCACATTTCAATTCACTAAAATGCCTTTCGGGTTGTCGTCAGCCGCGTCGGCCTTTCAGCGCATGATGGACGTCCTACTAAGGAAAGTCAAAAATGTAGTATATTTTCAGGATGACATATTGGTCTATGCAAAGGACAAGTGGACGCACAATACCACCCTCAAAGTGGTTCTCAACAAACTACAAGACGCAGGAGTGCGTTTACGTCACGAGAAATGCTCATTTGGAGTAAAAGAAGTCGAATATCTGGGGTACAAGATTTCGGAAAAGGGGATCAGCCCGAAAGAAAATCTTATGCAAGCCATTACCAAAGCTCCTGAACCTGCCACCAAAGAAGAGGTGAGGTCTTTTCTGGGATTGGCTGAGTACTACGCGAAATTTATACCAAAGTTTTCAGAAACCACGTCACCCCTACGCGATCTACTTAAAAAAGGGACAGAATTTTCGTGGAGAGAACCTCAGAAGAGGGCGATGGACACCATAAAGCAACACATCATGAAAGCTCCATGTCTACAACCCTTTAACCCAGAGTGGGATACGGTCATTACCACTGACGCCAGTGCGTACGGACTAGGAGCAGTGCTAACGCAGAGGAGAGGTGACACCGAACATGTGGTGGCCTTTGCGTCGAAGGCACTATCAGAGGCGGAACAGAACTACTCTACGATTGAAAAAGAAATGCTAGCATGCGCATGGGCAGTTGAACATTTCAGAACATATGTGTGGGGCACAAAGTTCAAGCTGGTAACAGATCACAAGCCGCTCATCCACATGCTCAGCCCGGGAGGCACCAAAACATCCACGCCCAGTCTAGCTCGCATTGCAGCGAAACTACAGGAATACACATTCGAAATCCATAACATCTCAGGATGGAAAAACTCGCAAACCGACTGCATGTCGCGACTGCCAGAGAACAAGGAAGGGGCTACCACATTCTTACACGGTGAATGCATAGTCGCATCCATATCAGACATAAGGGCCCCAGACTACCTGGAACTCAGTGAGAGACACTGGGAAGAAGAAGATGGGAAGGACCCAATCATGGCCAAGATACGCAATTGGATCAAAGAAGGCTGGCCGAATGAGAAAATGCTGCCGGAGGGCATGAGAGCATATTGGAAAGTGCAAGATGAGTTGTCGGAAGCGGAGGGAATAATCATGAAAATGGATCAGATCATCCCCCCCACAGGAATGAGGCGTACCATACTCTGCAGGGCCCATGCGGGACACCTAGGGAACACGATGACTCGCCGCAGGGTGAGAGAAGCTTACTGGTGGCCGTCTATGGACCAGGAAATACGCGCCATGATAGAGCGCTGCCATGAATGCCTAAACAGTGACAAAAGACTGAAAGTTCGACAGGCGCCTCTCATTCCCACGGAGATACCAGAAGCAGTATGGTCCAAAGTGGGCATTGACTTCATAGGGCCCCTGGAGGCGATGGAAACGGAACACAAATATGGCATAGTGCTGGTCGACTACTTATCCAAGTGGGTCGAAGCCGAGTTTGTCCCGAACATAACCACAGAGACGGTCATAGAGGTACTCACTGAAATATTCCAAAGGGAAGGTCTCCCCAAAGAAGTCGTCACAGACAATGGTGTGCAATTAGTTTCCAAAGATATGGAAGCATTTTTAAGAAAGAACCACATCAAACAAAAGAAAGCGGCCTTGTAACACCCCCAAGCAAATGGACTGGTGGAGAGGGCGAACAGGTTCATAAAAGGGGCCATCCAACTGGCAACAGCGTCAGGAATGAACCCCCTCAAAACTGCCAAAGAAGCCATAGCGGCTCATAGGCTCACGCCAAATGGAATTACTCAAATATCCCCGTTCAAAATGTTGAGAGGGAGGAGTGTGGCATCCACCCTCATTCCACCATGGCTGGCGAAAGTAAGGGAAGATGAAGCAGTTGACATGACTGAAGTAGTATGGCGCATGGAGAGAAACAAGACACGCATGAAATCGTGGAGTGATGAAAGAAGAAGGACGAAGCAAGCGCCCAACATAAAAGAAGGGGACTGGGTCAAAATCAAACTGCCAAGAAAGGACCAAGCCACGGGATCCCGTTATAGTCGGCCCATAAAAGTAACTCACAAAGGAACCAATCACGTCCGCACGGAAGACGGGCGCTCGTGGAACTTTGAAAGGGTAGCATTATACCAGCGAAGGCAAGAAGAAGCGAGGACCCAAGAGACACCCCACTTAGAAACCGAAAGAGATAACTGGAGAAACGAGGAACGAGAAACTGAAGGAAGCGATGGAGAAAGAGATGCAACCGAAACGGAACGGGAAGAACCATGTGAAAGTCCAGAACCAGAGCAGCAGAGACCATGCCCTGTAACCAGTGAGAGGCCCCGAAGGGAGCACAGAAGACCGGTGAGATACAATGACTATGTGGTACAGTGAACCCATTCTGCTTTTGGAAAAAGGGAGGTGTGTAGAGATATCGCGAGAGCCCCGCTCTCCCGAGATCTCGCTCGCGCCATCAGCTCCGCCCCCGCGCACTACACGCGCATTACGGGACGAGCTGAGGACGCGGACAGCAGCGTCTTCCCGGCTCCTCCGAGCACGGGACGAATTTAAGGATTTTGGTGCACATTTTAGTTATAGCATCCAAACCCCTTTTGGCCACGTTGGCCCATTGAATCCCGGGCACTATCCATGCTATATCTGATCCAGAGGTGTTACGAAATAAAGTCCGGGTGAAATCCCTGCCTGGCTCCTGTCTTTCTTCAGGCACCAATTTTACTACAATTTGTCCCATAAAATGTGTGTGGTTATGCAAAGCCAATTCAATGAATTGTGCATATTTCACCGTCATATGCACATTTCTGGCGACTTGCATGCAATTGTGTTTGTTAATAAGTCCCCCCACTTCCTTTTTTAGGACTCGAACCCTGCCATTTTGCAACTGTTACCAACGATGGCCAGAAAATACCGTTATGACCGTTCCTGGCAAGTGCTTTTTTCATGCATTTACAAAAACCCAAACTGTTGGCATTGCCAATGCTTGTTCTCCTTGCTGCTACCAAAGCAGATTTTTTTCTTCAGACTCTGCACATTAGCACTCGCCCTTCTTATTGTCTGACCTATGCAGTAAACTTTCTTTTTGCTGCAAGTTCATCTAAACAAATTTGACTCATGGGGCTGCTCTGCTGATGCGTAGAAAACCTGGCCTCACATCAAAGCCATTTCCAAAGTGCTCCGTAGGCAGGGCCACACACGTCTCAGGCTCAGACGAGCTGGGGCAGAGTCCGTAACATATCAGACTAGGACACATCCCTGTGTCGCTGAAGCAGGTAGAGCTGGGGAAGTAGAGCTACTCATCGGATAGGCTCAGGCAGACTGTTAAGAATAAAATGGGCAGCGTGACTGAGTCAGTGACATGTATAAGATGAAAGCAAGCAGCCAGGGAAAGCAAGCAGCCGGGGAAAGCAAGCAGCCGGGGAAAGCAAGCAGCCGGGGAGTCTTGGATTGGCCCAGTGAAGCCGCTTCAGGCAGGGGACAGCAGCATGCTCTGTCGTCTTCTTTGTCTGAAAGAGGACAGCTTAGTTCTTGCTAACACTTCCAAGGGACTCTAGGGGTTGGGCACACTGGGGATTTTATGTTATGATGCAAGTGGTGTGAGTAGCAAAGAATGTGCGTCTGCGCTTGGACAAACTGACAGAAAGTTAGGGCAGGGAAAGAGGAAAGGCGGATGGATTTCACATGTTGATGCAGCATCAATCACAATGCTGAAACTGAACACACCTGAACTGCCCTCAGCACTGTGTAGAATACAAATACTTGTCATTATATAACACCACTCTAAAGACATTTAACAACTCACCCTGAAATTAAGTGCACAGCACTATTCAATCTGGATAATTCTACAGATAAGACTAGCCCCACCTCATCCCCCGTTTAAGACTGCCTGTGAGACAATTCACTGCAGCAATCTTGTAAAAGAAAACAAAGTTTTGTATGAGAATGCTTGGTTTTCCTTTTTTTAAAAAATAAATTCATTTAAATGCAAGTGAACCCCACTTTAAACTGAGGAAATCGCCACAATGTTACAAATAAATCAGTATTTTCTTGAAACAATACACCGTCATAATACAATCTACCTATGTTTGGTCTCACAAATGAAAATAAACCATATATTACAAAAATAACATGACCATTCTTAGAGAAATCCATCAATAAATTAGCACCAATGAATGGATATTCTAAACACAGATACAATAAAATCATCTTACTTAAATGAGTCATGGAAATCACATTCATACTTTTGGTTGGTTCTACTTTCCATTCAACTGCACATTAGCTTTTTATGGTGTTTTTTTAATGTGTAGGTTAACTTTACATGTAATTCACCAAAAGTGATTGAGAATCAACCTGAGGTTTAAATTACATAGTCTAATCAACCTATGTAAAGTTGTCCACCAAATGACATTTGTATCTCACTAAAGACAATTGGAAGATAATCTAAATTATTTTGGATTTAGATTGAGGGACAAGTGAGAAGGGGAATAGATTTGAACCACCTGTTACTTTGGATCATATTTCTTTAATAAATCCCTGCCCCTCAAAGTTCTGAAACGTAAGGAAGGAAAGTTAAACTCAGGAATGCAAGTGAAAAGTCATGAATTCTTTAAATTCCATTGCCAAATATGTGAATCCTCATAGACCATAGACTGCATATTCCAGAAGACCCGCACATTCTAAAACAAATTAAGATTGGTCTATCACAAGGTCTCTTAATGAAGTACCAGGGGATCTTTTAACACATACCAACACCTCCCTTCCCATTCTTTCTACTGGTTTGCTTTCACTCTTGTACCAATCAGGTAACAATGAAACCCGTGGAGGAGGCTGAGGACTCACAGCTTTCCTGCTGAACCCCAAGGTTAGGTGTTACAACCTTCTGTCCTAGCAAGGGGTAAATCACTCGACTGCAAGTCAACTGATTCACCTCATCAGCCCTTGGATCCATGTAACTAGGAATTCTAAACAATGCCCTCCTTCTTTGTTTGTTTATTTGTTTGGTAATGCGCACCAAACCCTTAGGTAGATGGGTGCAACAGAAGCAAGAAATCTTAAAACTTAGTTACAGTACAAGTTAGCAATACATAGAGCAGTGATTGCATTAGGAGCAAAAATACAGGTACAATATACATTAAATATGAAGCAATGGTCTTGATAAGTCAAGGAGGCATTATCGTGAGTAACAATATATGCACACATACATATACAGATATGTATATACAACCTTACATGTCTACGTTAACGTGTATCCATGGTGCATGCAAATATGACAGAAAAGACGACCATGCATGTTTAGTTAACCAATCTAAAGTGTAGTTTGAGGGAACAAAGGGTAGTGTAGGGGGTGGAGAGGTTGAAGTGTAGTTCGGCCGTTAGGTGTCGTTAGTGTGTAGCCAATTGAGTATCTTATGTCTGAATATAGGGTAGGGTTGTTCTAGTCTGAGGTCAACTGGTAATTTGTTCCAACATTGTGCCACTTTAACAGGGAAACTGGTTCCTCCTGCTGTCAAGCGTTTGAACCTAGGAATCTCTAACATAAATGAGTTAGCAGATCTCGTAGGGCGGGTAGCTGTTATCCTGGTAAAATTATCCTTAAGGTATGGGGGTGCTAGGTTATTCAGGCATTTGGAAGTGAGGGATGCTGTTTTGAGGATAATTATGTCTGTTATTTTCAGCCAGTTAACCTCCTTCCTGAATTCAGTAATATGCTCTCTGTAAGGGATCTTCAATGCTGCCCTCAGGGCGTTATTCTGCAGTCTTTGGATTTTGTCTGTAATATATTTTTTGGCTCCCGAGTACAGGGCATTACAGTAATCTAATCTTGACATGATAAGAGCGTTGGCTAGTGTGGTGCAGCTCGCTCTCGAGAGGTATGGTCTGGAAGCTCTGATGAGTTTGCAAGTGTACGTTGTGGATGAGGCAAGGGAATTGACTTGCTTTTTAAGAGTGAGAGAGGAGTCTAAGTAGAATCCTAAGGTTTTAACTACAGACATTACCTTGATAGGGTTGTTATCAATGTTGAAGGATGTGTAGTTTGGACTGAGTTTTTGGATATTAGCTTCAGAACCTTAGATTAGTAATTCTGTTTTTTCATCATTCAGGCAGAGGCCATGGGATGCCATCCATGCCTGAATGAGGGTGTATATTTTGTTCACCAAGGCTGAGTCAGTCTCGAAGTTGGCCGAAAGGGGTAAGAGGATCTGTGTGTCATCTGCATAATTAGTGTAGGTGACACCCAGTCTATCCAACTTGTCAAACAGAGGCTTGGTGAATATATTATACATAGTAGGGGAGACGCAGGAACCTTGTGGGACCACGCAGGTTATTTTAATGGGGCCGGCAGAGGCTGAAGTAGAGAAGACTCTCATGGACAAACCGAAGGATTGGACCTAAGCTATAGCATCTTTGGTGAAGTTGACGGCAGATTGGAGGTGGTTGCATAACACTGCATGGTCCACCAAGTCGAACGCTGCCGACAAGACCAGTAGGAGTAGCAAAGCTATTTTTCCATTATCCCTTAGTTCTTCAATTTGTGTCTTAAGGTCTAACATCGCTGTTTCAGTGCCATGGAGAGGGCGGAAGCCCGATTGTCGTGAGCCAAGTAGGTGGTTGGCTTCTAGATAGTCCTGAATTTGTAAGTAAGCAGCTATATCTAAAATTTTAAGTAGAAATGGCACAGTGGTGATGGGGCTGTAATTGGTAGGGATAGTGGGGTCCAGAGTTTGTTTTTTAAGTAATGGTAGAACCCAGGATTCTTTAAGATTGGCCAGTACTGTATTAGTTTTAAATGAGGAGTTTATCAACTTGGAGATAAAAGGGGCTAGGTCTCTAGCTGCATCCTTTATTATCTGTGTTGGGCACGTGTCGCCTTTACAGTTAGAAGGTTTGAGGGAGAGTATTATTTTTTCTGTTTCAATTATGGAGATAGTCTTGAATCTAAAGGGTGTGGTTGTGCTAGTCAGCGAAGGTTGACTAGTTTGTTGGTCAGTGAGTGGTAGTGAGGCCTTTTTTTTGCAATTTTGCATTGCAAGGACAGGATTTTATTCGATAGAGCATTTTGTATGTTAGTACACCATACTTTATCCTTTGGGGCATTGTCTACCGGTTGAATTGGGGATTCTAGTTCGCGGAGGATGGAGAAAAATTCTTTAGTGTTGGATTTAGCTTTCTCAATCCTGTCATTGAAGATGTTCTTTTTGGCTTTGGTTATTTCTTTTTTGTACATTCTCGCAAATTACGTTAGGTTATTTTTGTTATTTTCAGAAGGGGAGTGACGCCAAATAGACTGGAGTTTCCTTTTTTGTGATCTTAAGGATTTTAGTTGGGGGGTGAACCAGGCATTCAGGTGCGCTACTTGCCTAGCTTTGCGCAGTTTGACAGGAGCAATCATGTCCAGTGCCTTAGTCATAGCATTGTTAAAGGTATTTACCAATGCGTCAGGGTTGTTATTTTCCATTCCAGAGATGGCAGGGAGGGGAAGAGGGATACGTTTTTCAGCAGTGATGTCCTTCTTACTTCTGGTAGGGAGAGGCAGTGCCATATTATTAGGTTTGGGGCTGAGGAGGTCTAATGTGGCAGAGAAATGTATTAAGTGTTGATCTGTCCAGGATTGTGGGACGATATCGGTAATGTTGATGTTGCAGTTTAGTTCGGATACCCAGTCAAGGGTCCTTCCTTTGATATGCGTTGGTGAGAGGACTTTTTGCGTAAGACCGTGGTCATTTAGTAAGGCAGCAATAGATTCAGCATGTTTGTTTTCAGTATCATTAAAGCCTAAATTGAAATCTCCCAGCAGTAGTGTTTGGGAGTGATCTTTGGTGTTGTCGGCTAGAAGACTACGTTTCTTGCTTTGCAGGTGACTAGTCCGTTCTTCTGGAATTAAATGCCTCAGCTCTCTTTCAGCAAATTTGACATAGATTGCCTCAATCGCATTGCCTGTGTTGTCGCTTAAAAGAACAAAATATTCTCATCCACACATAGGACTTCTTCTTTTTCATTACTCTTGAACTTGCCACATCAATGCAATCTGACACAGCAATGTTCCATTGGGTGCGCCCTATGATTGGCATGATGTCAATAAGGCTCAACTAAAAATATCCGGTGGAGTATTTTACTTTCATTTCATTCCCACCATTGCAAGTACGATTTTACCTTTGTTCAAATAGGGATTTCTTATACAGCGTCATTGATGTCTAAATACATTTTTTTTAAAATTTGGAATTAATGATGAATCACAATTTGTAGGTCATAATTCCTTAACAGATATGGCAGAAAAGCTATTTTTGTTAATAGGCTTTTAAAATGGAACTCATTTCTTTAATGTGTTCAAGTTGTTTAGTTTTAAAATATTAGCTTGGAGAGATGTTTTCTTGAAGACACAGGTCAGAACAAAAATGATTTAGGAGAGACATTCATTTTTCTTCTAATAAATAGAGCTGGGCTGGCATGGGCTTTCAAACTACTTCCTAGATTGATGTTTCTTTCTTCGTTTGTACCAATCATTAAGTTGTTTTTAAGCGCAGAAAAAATGTCTACTGTGACTAATTAATTCTAAGGCAAAGGTTAATGTGGACCCTAAAAAAAAAAAGTGGCTTATTAATAACTATTGCTTTAGCTGCAGCTCATGATCCAGATACTCAAGAGGGCACTTAGAATATCCCTATCATATTGAGACCATATGTACTTAAGTAATTTCCCTATTTTTTGTAGTAAGTTAAATTAATATCATTCCTTTCAGAAGCAAAACTGCCCTTGTTTTCATAGGAACTAAATTAGCATTTTTAAGGGGCAACTGAAGTCATATGGCTTCAAATTTAAAGAGATATGGCAAACCTTCCCCATAAACATTGAAAGACAGAGTAACATATAACTTGTCTTTGAATTTCAAATAAAATAATTAAGCATCTTATGAATTATGCAAAAGGCTTATGCACAATGATGGGATAATGAAGCATGATTGTCTGTGTACATTCTGATCCACATACACTAGCTTTTCCTCTTGACAATGCACCAGGATTGAAACTGTCACTGTTCTTAACCTGTGACACTGTTCTCACGTACGCAATGCCAAAATATGCACACAGTTTGTCTAATAAACACCTTACAGGTAAAGACTGTGGTTTGTCTTCCCCCAACACCAATGTATGTGCCTAATAAGGACAGCATAATGTGGGTCTTACTGAAGGAAAAAGTGTTGTAGAAGGAAGAACGCTGGTTTACAGAGAAGGAGTGATCACAGTTATGGACTTTGGGGGCATTATTCATTTGCATGGGGTTTAGAGGCCCCACGAAGGAACCTGTAAGGTGGTGTACATAGAATCCCATCCCAAGGAATACAGTGGCAATGAGAACTACATTATTGAGTAATTGTCCACATGTTGCCTTGGACTACTTTAGGCCAATCAAAGAAAATGTATAGATAAAGGATGGATAACAAAGGTTTAGTGACGTGTCTGTAATGTAAGAACACAGTTATGGGTCTGTTAGTGGGAGAGTACTTCCTGCTAGCCTATTAAACCGTACAATTAATACCAATAACTCAAGTGGCTTCACTGATTATATGATGATCGGGCCTCATTACACGGAAGGCGGTGAACCATGGCGCTACTAGTGCCATGGTTCATGCCGGTAAAATACTGGCCCCGCCTTGATGGAAATGGGAATTACCGCCCCATTCCAAGGTTGGCAGGGCGGTAATTCCCCCTTCCACCATTGCCATTCCCCATTCCCATTTTTGCCCCATAGGGCTCTATGGGAATGGGGAAGACGCTAATTACGCTACCGCAAATTGCGGTACCGTAATTAGCTCCACTGGTCCCTTTGCGGGTTGGTTTTTAACGCCTGCAAAAAGCTGGCGTTAAATTCCCCAACCCGCAAAGGGACCTCGTAGTAAGGCGGTAAGGATTTACCGGTACCGGTAAAATACTGGTACCGGTAAACCCTTACCGCCTACCGTGTAATGAGGCCCAATGACTGTAAATGATTTATTTTAATTTCTTTAATGCCTGGAAAGCAAATATGGTGCCCTATTACTATTCTTGAAAGTGAATGGGAATTTGAAAGATACTCACGAGGAAGCCTGCACTCTCAAAAAAACGTTCAAAAATTACCCACATAGCATAGTTTTATTAGATAGTTACTGATGGATTGGCCTCCGAGAGGGAGTGAAAGCCATATCTTTTATTTATTTTTCTTAGCATGACATGATGCAAGTAACTCTTTCCCCCTTCCGTACCTGCAGAAATTATAGTGTACACATGTGATTTTCTGTAACCAGTCTCCTGACATCTACAGCTCTGCAGTGGCACAGAGCTGGTTCAAAGGTCACATGTTCCTTCCTGACTGCCGCTGGTATACAAAGTTCTGGCAGGCACAGATGGATTGTTAATTTTATGTACATTTGATGTAAATGATGATAATAGTAAGCCTTACTCAGTCTAGTGGAATACAAATATTTAAATACAAGCCATGCTGGATGTGGCATGGTGACTACTATATGAGCACACAATTATAAAACCACAACAATTTGGGATCACACTGGTGTCAGCTTTGTAAGCAGGGCTCAGCTATGCCAGAACGTATGTATTTTGGGATCTAGCATGTTTCCACAGATACAATATGGGACAATAGCCAAGACTCTAACTCTTTGATTCCACTGCTGGAAGAATAATACTTCCTCGCAAGGCATAGGCATGTCTCCCAGAAGGGCACCTGTGAATCAGTGATTCAAAGGCAGCAAGGACATAACAAAGCAACTCTCATGCCAGGGTACTGACCACTGAAGAAGCTTTGAAGTCAGCAGGCATGGGTAGAGTTAGAATAGCCCAAGAGGGGAAAATAGGCAGGGATAATGATCCCACTGTCTCGCTTGCAATATGAATCTATCATTAATCACGTACAAATATGTTTAGGGTTTGAGAACTTCACTACGTGTAGCCTTTTTTGATCTCACAGCTGTCTGTGACCATGTTTGCAGAGAATTATGTGGGATTCACCAAGACAGATGGGAATCCCTTTGGGTTCATTGAATATTATTGTTTAACATTATATTGCTAATGATTCACACGTTCATTATGGCATAAACTGTTAATTAACCAAAGCTTTTTCAGTAAATAAAGGATTGTGTTAGGGCTGCATTCTGGTGCCAACATTGTTTAATTGACACCAATAATGTCAATTAAATCCCAGTTGTCTGTAAGACACAACAAGTAATGTACCAAAAGCAGAGAATAAGCAAATGCTTGTACTCATTTTCACCAATGATGCCATCTTCATGGCAAGAAACGCAAACAGCTCTAACTAAATTGGTGGAGGCCTATATCTCTTTTATTTAAGAGAGGGGGCTGATTGTGATTTCTAGTAAATCAAATTCAATAGTATTCAATAGTAGTTTCATATAGTATGTCAAGGCTATGAAATTAGGACAATATAAATTAAAAATGTGCAATAGATGTGATTACTTTGGAATCTGCTTTACTTCAGTATGCAATAGGAATGATCATCTTGTCCGACAAGACTTTAAGACATGGGGCCAAGCTAATCAGACTATCTCAAATGTGTGTTTCTATATAATAGATCAAATAGCCAAGTTTTGTAAGTCATAGAGTCTTTCTGTTGAGTTGTATGACATAGCTGTATGGGATAACCAACTGACAACGATACTACAATGTGCCCTAAACAAATGTATGTGCTTTCTTTTTTAATGATCCCAACTTTAAACCTAACTGCATAATGCACCTGGAGATATGGATGGATAGGTTTTGTGTTATTGCTTATACTGTCCCCATCCTATTTTGGTTATGATATAGCAGAACTATAATGCATTGCAAATTAAACGCTTATGAAAGACGTTTGTGGAAATCTTTCTTTTTCTTGCATACCTGGTATGAGTTATAATAGAAAGCATTAACGCTCCTAGGTCTAGAAAAACAGTTAAATTGTCCTTCAAAAATGATAACAGGACCCCAGCCTTTTGTTAAACATGTATATAGGGAGATAAGAACAACATTTCCTAGTTCTATGGAGAGTAAGAAAGCTCTCGTATGTGTACATATTTACCGTACCCTATCGAATGGCATAGCTTGGTATCTGGAATTCGTTACTGAGACATCCCATATAGAGGTTCTCTGACACCCAGTTTGGCGATAGACCAGCCCTCAATCTCTACTTGCTTTTGGCGCAATCAGTTTACATCAGGGGTGAATCTATCTTCTTGGCATTCATGGACGTGAGCCCCGCCTTTGATAAGGTAAATAGGGAGAATCTCTGCAAGGTGCTCGGGTCCATGGATTGCCCTGTGGAGATTTTGGCTGCACTTCAGCAAGTGCATAGGGGCAGGCAGGCATGTGTGCATTATGGGGAGCAGGCCCAATGCACACACCGTCCTTATGTAAACTTGGGGGTTCATCAGGTTTGTGTATTGGCTCCTGTCCTCTTCACTCTCTATATTAATAGCTTATACAAGGTCCTTGAGGATTCTCGTACGGATTATCCCAGAGTGGGCAATAGGCCTTTCCTATCTTGACATATGCAGATTATGCTGTTGTTATAGCTCACACTTCAAATGCACTCCAAAACCTGATCAACATGTACACTGAATTCATGAATGCCTTGGAGCTAAAGATAAATACTGTAAAATCTGCCATTATGGCATGTGTGCGGGGGAGAAAGAACCTAAAAATGAACAAAATGCCGAGTAATGGGGTTGTTATACTGGGTGTCTATGAAATAGACTATTTAGGAATACGGTTTTCTTTGGTGGTCTCCGGCATAGCCCACATACATAAACAGAAAACCAGGATGAGCCAGTCAATGGGCCGAGTGCCTCACTTTGTGACCTCGAGCCAAGGTCAGTCACTTCCCATGATTCTGAAGGTTTATGAGGCACAGACAAAGGCAGCAATTCATTATGGTGTCTCGTTATGGGGTTAAGTGAATATATCTAAGCTGCAGCTAATGGAAAATACATTTTATAGGGTTATTGGGTCTTCCAAGCTTGTCTTCAACTTTTGCAATGGATGTGGAATTGGGTGCTAGATTTTTGGAAGATGACTGGGGTTGGCTCTGCTTTTCCATTGGCTGTGACTTTGGTCCAACCCCCAAAGTGGCCCTGATTCAACATGTCATCAAGGCGCTCCTATATAGAGGACACAGGAAACAAATTCATTGGTTATGGTATATTAGACTTGATCTGTATCAGATGAACGCCCCAAAACTCTTTCGACCATGTAGCATATTGAAAAATAAACTAAAAGAATACCTATAGGAAATCCTATGCATTATTTGTTAAGGAACAGTGTGAATTGAGTCAACTGCTTACCAAGGCTAATCGAATGAATGCGATTGTAAGTTGTGTGGAGGCCATGCAACAGTATCTACCTTGAGTCATAGGAAATCAGGCCGTTGGCTGATCAGCAGAGCCCGTTTTAAAAGTCTCTTATTGAGAGCCAACATTGCGAATTGACAAGGCTTCCATGACAATCCTAGCCGTCGCCTGTGTAGTGAAGTTGCAGAGGATCTTTTACATTTTATTTTGTGTTGTCCTGCTTATTCATATATAAAGCAGCAAACTATCCGTCCTGTCCTTAGGCAACATAATTTCATACAATGTCGGCCAGCCTTATATTATCTCCTCATGGCTGATTCGCCCTGTGCAACCTTGGTGTTACCACCTTATCTCAGGAGGGCAATGAAAGTGCGAAAACAACCCATGGATGCTTCATTTTCCGTTTTAGTTGACCATCCATGGTGCCTGAAATTATAGTTGGGCATATTTTCCATCTGCTGGTGTTGATGTAGTGCTATTTATCCTGAATGATGCACTATTGTGTTATTATTATTGTCTTTTATTGCATTTTAGTTGCTTATGTTTATGGGCTTGTTTAATGGATTGTATCTGAAAAAACACATTTAATTCATCATATAGACGTTCTAGTGCAAGTTAGATTTACCCTAATGCAATTAAAACGCAACTGGAATGGTGGACTGAAGAAGGGCACATTTCATGAACGTCTCCATGTATGGTAGGCCATGAATCTGTGCAACATTTTAGGATTTTCTGTAGATTTCACTCAGACGTTCTGAGGAAAACATTGATTGTTAGCTACATTGCATCAGGAATAATGTCAAGGACAAAGCAACGGTTTGCGCAAGGACTTAAGCCTGGTTGAACTACCCATTACAGAAGTAATGTATTCATTTATGTAACAAATGTATGTGTGATTCAATCTGCTTTAATTTAAAATGCTATTGGAAAACCTGACTGCAATTGGTGCGAGTGTTGCAGTGGAGTGGTCTGCTATGGTCCCTACTGTGGTCCCTTTTTCCTCCTAATGCCGAGTCCTCTCCACTATCCTCGCCCACGCTCCTCCTGTCACACTTCTACCTTCTCTTACCGCCCTAATCTTCTTTACCCCCCTACCGCTAGCCACTCCGCCCTCATGAACATGGCACTCTGGAACGCCAGATCCATCTGCAACAAAACCACAGCAGTTCTTGACTTATTATTTTGCCTCAACCTTCATTTCCTCTGCCTTACTGAAACTTGGATTCCCCCCATAACACCTCTGTCGCCACTTCCTTAACCACCTCCTCTTCCTCCGTCTTTTGCACCCCTCACGCTACTGGCCGTGGCAAAGGCGTTGGCCTCCTCTACCACCCTAAGTACATCTCCTTCTCCACCTCCCCATCTCTCCCTTCTTTCCCTTCTTTTGAATTCCTTTACAAATCTTTCTCCCCTCCCCACCCTATTTCCTTCCTGATCATCTATCATCCCCCTGGCCCTCTCTCTTCCTTCTATGAAGACCTTGATCACCTCCTCTCACTTATCTCTCCCGCCCCCTCTCCTCTATCAGTGCTTGGCGACTTTAATTTTCATCTTCCTTCTCCCCCTCAATCCTCTCCCCTCTTCTCCATCCCTGACTCCTACCTCCTTTCCCCCCTACCTTCCTCCCCCACTCACTCCTCTGGCTCCACCCTTGACCTTATCTTCAATTCTTCCTACCCCTCTTCCCCAGTATCTTCTCTTCCTGTCTATCTCTCCGATCACGCCTTACTCTCTTTCTCCCTTTCTTCTCTCCCACACTCCTCTGCTGCTTATCCCTCCCCTCCAATCTACTTGGGGTGTGACTTTTGTAACTTCGACCCTACCCTCTTTATTGACACTTGCTCTTCTTCTCTTCCAACTCTCCAAGACTTCTCTTTATTATCTGCGAATGATGCTCTATCCTCCCTTTTCTCCTCTATCTCCTCCGCCCTTGATCAACTTTACCCCCTTTCTCTCTTCCGTCCAACCCGGAAACCCTCTCAACCTTGGCTTACTCCTCATCTCCTCTCTATGCAGCGCCTTCCCCGACGTCTGGAGAGACTCTGGCTCAAAACTCCCTCGATTTCTAACCAAACCTCTTACTTCTCTTACCACGCACTCTACAACTCTTATCTTGCCTTGGCTAAATCCTCTTACTACTCTAATCTACTCCAATCTCAAGCCACCCACCCTCGCTGTATCTTCCTAACTCTCTCTCGACTTCTTTCTCCTCCCACTTCTGATCCCTCCTCCAATTCCACATTCTCTCCTTCTGACTTTGCTAACTTCTTCTCCTCCAAAATTCTCAGCCTTTGGCAAAAAATCAACACCCCCTCTGATTTCCCCTCTCCTCTTCTCCCCTCCCCTCCCCTCCCTTATTCTTCATGTCCATCTTCTCACCCGTCTCCCCTTCCGAAGTCTCCACCCTTCTATCCAAAGCCCACCCCACGTCCGCCCCAACTGACCCTCTCCCTTCCCTTCTTATCCCTAAGATTTACCCTCTTCTTATCCCCTACCTTACCTCCTTTTTTAACATCTGCCTCTCCTCAGCAATCTTTCTCTCTGCTTTCAAGCATGCTACGATTATTCCTATTCTGAAGAAACCTTCTGCTGATCCTCTTCTCACCTCTAACTTCAGACCTATCTCTATTCTCCCATTCCTCTCTAAGCTTCTCGAGTGCCTTGCCTACCCTCAGCTCTCATCCTTTGTCACTACTTTCTCTCTCATACCACCCTCCAGATCTGGTTTCCATCCCAAACATTCCACTGAAACTGCTCTCACCTCTATCCTTAACTCCTTCCTCTCTGCTCGCCATGCCAAGGAATCCTCTATCCTTATTCTCCTCGATCTCTCCGCAGCCTTTGACACTGTCGATCATCCCCTCCTTCTCCACACTCTTTCCTCCTTTGGGTTCAAAGGCTCTGTTCTCAACTGGTTATCCTCTTACCACTCTTCCCGTTCCTTTACTGTATCCTGGGGTGGCCCGACCTCTCCTACCTATCCTCTTCATTACGGAGTACCCCAAGGTTCAGTGCTTGGTCCTTTCCTCTTCTCTCTTTACACCTCCCTCATTGCCCCTGTTATCTCCTCGTTTGGCATCTCCCACCATTTCTATGCCAACGAGACTCAACTATTTCTCTCTTTCTCCTCCTTCTCAACTGACCTTCACCAAAAACTCTCTTCCTGCCCTACTGCCATTAAGAACTGGATGTCCTCCCGCTTTCTCTCTCTTAACACTGACAAGACCGAAGTCCTATTCTTTCCCTCCAACTCTCTTCTCCCTCCCTCTCCTCCCCCATTCATTCACTTTCCTCCCTCTAATCTCCCTATCACTCTCCAAGCTCGTAATTAAGGCATTCTCTTTGACTCCTCTCTCTCCTTCTCCCAACATATTTCCCTCACTTCTTGCACCTGTCGCTACCACATCTTCAATATTTGCAAAATCCGTCCGTCCCTCCCTCACTTTCCACGCTACCAAACTCTTAATCTCCACCCTCATCTTCTACCACCTCCTCTATTGCTCTTTCCTACTCTTTGGACTACTTAAATATCATCTTGCCCCCCTTAAATCCATCTACCACTCTGCTGTTCGTACCCTATGTCTCCTTACCTCCCATGACTCCATCTCTACTTCGCTCTCTTACCTTGGCTGGCTACCATTTCACTCCCAACTTAAATTTCACTTTCTCTTCCTTGTCTTCAAATGCCTCCATGGTCTTGCTCCCCCTTATCTCTCCTCCCTTCTCTCTTTCTACTCCCCCTCCCGTTCCCTTTGATCCGCTGAACATTTTCTTTCTCACTGTACCTCCATCCCCATGTGCCTCCTCCAGTTTCCGCTCCTTCCAACTCCTAGCGCCTCTGCACTGGAACTTCCTTTCTCTCGCAATCCACTCCACCCTGACCTTCTCCTCATTCCGCACTTCCCTTAAATCTCTCCTCCTCCATTCTCCTCCTTGAAACCCCCTTCCCCCTCTGCATCCCCTCCCTCCTTATTCTTTCCCCTTTACTATCTCTCTCCCCTCTCCCACCTCCCCTCTCTCTCCCTTCCCTTTCCCTCCTCCAACTCATCATCACCCCCTCCCCCCAACCCAGTCCCACTCCCCTATTCCCCCTTTCCCCTTCAGTTAATTGCTCTGTTCACTGTTTTGTTGAATGATTCATATTGTAATTTTGCTTCCACCTTTATATTGTTTATGTTTTTATATATTAAGTTGTTCCACTGTACAGCGCCTTGGTGTAAGGTGCTTTATAAATCAATAAATACAAATACAAATACTGTGCTCTCGAGAGAATGGAGTCTTTGTACAACTTCTTCTTTGGAGGCGGTCCCTTGAAGCAGGAAACAAACTCTCAGCTTTAAAACCTCTCATACGTGCAAAGCGTGGCTCTAAAGTGGCAGTGGAGTAGTCTGCTGTGGGCCGTGGTGGGACCGGGGGGATTCTGTGCTTCAAACTGTGGGCTATTTGATCTGTACCACCTATATAAGATTTTCATTTCTGATTTCCTTTATCGGTTTGCATCGTATTGTACTGCCGCAGAGGTTGCTATTTGGACCAGGCGATACGTATTAATTGCATTTTATTTGTCTCCTGCCACTAGCGTAAGCATAAAACGTACAGCATACCGTAAATACAGTCTGCTCAGTGCATCAGCGCAGGCCTTAAAAAAGACAGAGAAGTCCAGAATCAACCTCTAAACTGCCAAACAAAAACCTGCCCTGACACGAAAACCGACATTCAAACTGCTATCACTGAGTTCCTCAACGTGCTTCCTCCGAATTCAGGCCCATCCAATCGGGCCCACACGTCTTCCCCCCAGTGGCCTCCCAGCAGGGCCATTTCCCCAATGATTGACAACAACCTCTCTTTACTTAATATGTGCATCATGCTTCAAAGGAACTCTGATAGAGCCATAGACAATGCAATTTCAACATCAGACGGCTTTGACAGCCTCCCTAGCTCCCAACTTATTAGCCTCTCCCGATGTGATGAGTCTGTAGGCTTTGGGTGAAATTACCATTTTAACACCCTCGTCAGACTCTTCAGCTCTGGACGACACCGAAACAGAAAGTGACAGTGAGCCTGTTTCCCCTAGAGCATTAATCGAACATGCAGCACCTAGAGACTCACTTGTCACTGGAACCTTAAATGCTATCTCAGCTGGTGTGGAAGCTTTCATGGCCATATGCTCAACGCTCGCAAAAGAACAGCGGGAGATTAAGCAAGCATTGTCCATGATTGCTGACGTAATATTAGAAAACGCATAGCCACCTGTTGAATTGGCACCCACAAAAATTATAAAGATGGCTGACAAAGTATCTCATACTACGTGATGCACTTACCCAATACAAATGACAAAGCAACCACAAGCACGAAGGTGGGCCTGCAGAGACTTTCTTGACAACATAGAGGAGAGTGATTGGGACTTTGAGAAGTTATCGATTTTGGCATGTTCTAACAAGCAACTTGTCGATCCGGTTCTTATTGTACCATCTCTACCCCCAGTTGTGAGGAAAGCTCGGATGATTTTAACCAAACCTAAGAAGACAGCATCAAAAGCTAAACCATCTGACTGCTCTGGCCCTCCCCTTGATTCCCGTCTTTGCCCCTAAGTACTCTCCGCCTAAAGCTCCAACTCAGTAACCTGCACTTTTATCAGATGGCATGATCAGGCATGTGTGTCTATGTGGCCCCATGAATAATTGGTTGCTGGCTTCTCCAGCACACTCAACGGCCAAAATTCATTCTGTTCCATCTATCACTGGACTTCCATCGATTGCCCCACGGAAATTGGCTTATCCTTTACCATCTAATGCTTCCTTGCAAGTCGGTATACCAAGCGCCAACCAGGTAGTGCTTCCGACACCCGCAATCTCCAATCAAAATATTACTGCTGAGATGCCCTGGCAAGGAAGATGTAGTGCATGAACATATGAGATTACTTGGGAAATGGGACAAGTTAGAAGAATTGTACCCAACTAACTCAAGCCCATTCCTAAATAAATTGTGCTGGAAATCTTCTCCCTAATTCCTAACCTTAATTTACTATGCTCGTCAGATATTATGCATGTAGAGCTGCCTAAGTATAACAGCTCTTCCACTTGGACAATATTTGAATTCTCATCGCATTTGATGGTAGTTCTATTGAAATCCTGTGCCAATGAATTGGAGTCCTTGGGATTCAGACTGATTCTCTGCAGCTAGCAACTCATGGTTGGACAAGGAGAGGCTCACAACACAACATTTCCTTCTGCTTCACAGAGGAACCTTTAAACTACCTCAACATCTATGACAAGCTCTAAACATTCTTTATTATTAGCTTCTTGATCACATGACACTCCGAATTTGATTCCCAAGAAATCTGCCGAACGTTGGTGTTTAAGAACAGCTGACAGCAGGTCATTTCATCTACTCTATCTTGGCTAACATGGAACACTCATGGCTACAGCCCTATTAGCAAAAGTCTAGCTAGAATCACACCATATGATGTTTTTCTTTTACAGGAAACCTGGCTCACTACCAATCTCCTTATAGACAGCTACACTATCATTGTAATCCTACCAGAACTTCTACTGGAGGCTATCCTAGCGGGGGGGATAGCTGTAGGGGCTCGGTCGAGTAGATACCACCCTCCCTCAAGTCCCTTTGGTGGCTATATCTATCCCTGTAACCAAGGAGTGGATGTTGATCATCAATGTTTATGACCCCCGCAGACTGTCGGGTAACCCAAAAAATTCAATCCTTGATATCTAAGATTCTTTGTACATGGTAATGTTGTCACCATGATAGTAAGTTATTAATTGCTGGGGATTTTAATGAACATGATTTGCATCTTTTCACACTAAATGAAACAGAAGGGAACACCCACAACACAGGTAACTTATATATGCCCTCAGTGGCTGCTCGTAGCTCGACCCCCTTTGTGCATAACCTCAATCTTACTAATCTAGCTTGTGCTAACCCTGAATCACCTGCCTCATGGTCTAATGTTATGGTATGTTATGTTATAATTGGTTATGTTATGTTACTTGGCATTTATGTAGTGTTCTATATATCATTGGCATGACCTCAAAGAGCTGGTAGATTAATCGCCCTCGGGAATCGTAGTTCTGGTAAGTAGAGAGAGATATGGTTGTAGAGTGTGTGGGTGCACCAGCCATGTGTGCAGCTGACGTAATTGCTGGATGGTAGCTGCATCCTAGTGTTAGGTGTGGTGCTGAAGATACCAGTTGGATGTATGCCGTCTGGTGGGTGGACACCCAGACTGGGCTCTGCCTGTGTTAGGCCTGAGGGACGCAGATGTGAGCAACAAGTCCAGAATGAGCTCGGCTAAATGAGTTTTATTAGGGTGATGAGGTGTTCATGAGGTCTTATTCATATGTTAACAGCTAGGCCGAATAAATCAGGGGTATAGCTGTGTTCTAGTTAAATGATGGTGTATAGTAGAGAGTAAGCGTGCATAATGGTAGATGTAGGTCCTTTATTGACTTTGTGATAGTGAATGCTAATATGCTTAGGCAATGCTCACAACTTGCAATCATGCACAACACTGTGAGTGATCACGCTGCAATTATCTGGTCCTTCAGTATGGATAACCCTTTGGCGAAGAAGCCACACAGCTCAGTAGTGAGGGTGAATTCAGAAGGGAACCGCATTATGTGGTCAGTGGGAATGACAGTTAAGATAATGGATATTATTCTAACAAATCAGGCCAATTATAGAGTCTTGGCGCTAAACTCATGGGACATTGAACTACCAATTTAGCTTGTACGATAAGCACACAGAGCAATTATCCATTTGGGAAAAAGAAGGGGACTAACTTGAACAACATTGACCCTTCAATCCATCAGAAAAAGTTGTTGTACCGTAATGCTAGTGCACAGGTTAGAAGCCAAGTGTCCCTCCATTCTAATGAGAAACAATCTATATTACTATCTCTAGCAAATCGATACAAAAACTGGATTAGACAGCATAGAATCTCATTAAATAGAATCAATTGTCTCACTATGTCACGCTTGCTCAAAACTAACGACAGCTGCAGATTTTGGATGCACTTTAGAGAGTATATGGCTGGAAACGTCCCAACTGAATTGAACCCCACATCTGAAGATCAATGGATGGAGCATATTTCACAATTATACTACTCAGATAGAGAGGACTCTTCCTCTATTGCTCTCTATGCCCTCTCTAATTGTTTCTTTGGCAAGATTGATGATGTGGAGGACATAATCTACATCATAAATAAGTTAAAACCATCTCATGCACCATGACCCAATGGCAGGGACAATGTTACCTTGAAGGCCAATCCAATATTCTGGGCAAAGGTATTGTTACATTTGTTCCGACAGCTAGAACCTACTGGACAGGTCCCTGAAAGCTGGCTGATGTCTATATTGATTCCAGTCTACAAAAAAGGGGGAGCAGAGGACCCCTTGAATTATAGACTTTCAGTCATGCTCGATCCTTCTTGCAACCTATTATCAGTGGACAATTGAAAGCAATTGAAAGGGAACTACTTAAACCCTTTCAAACAGGTTTTTGAAAATTGCATGGAACCTTGGACACTTGGTCAATACAATCTCTTATGACAGATCCTACACGATGCCTGAGCCCTAACCTTTACTGCTACCTGATAGACTTTAGTAAAGATTTTGACCGGGTCTCACGCTCACTCTTTTGGTCAAAGCATACCTCCTGGGGTATCGATCCACACCTGTTGTATTTTATAAAATTATTATACACTAACACAAACGTCACAGTGCACCTTAGCCTAGATGGTATAACAACTGGGTTGGTGGACAATATTGTGGGATTGAAGCAGGGGTGCGTTTTTTTACCGCTGCTATATAGCAGCTAGAAATTATCCTCCAAAGATCAATGGTGTCCTGATTTGATGGCTTTATTATGCTGACAACTACATCATGTTTTGATCAAACCTCTATTGGGCTTTAGCGATCCATTGATGCATTAATCATCTCTGCACGTGATAATCATAGGATTATTAATACCAATAAAACAAAAGGCATGTGTCTAGGAGGCTTCTTACTGAAAAATCCAGGATTCACTTGGAAGCTGAGACTGGTGCCATTGGAAATAGCTGACACCTATGGCTACCTGGGGTTTCCGCTGAAATTGAATCCCTCACACCATTTTATGAGGGACTTTGTAAGCAATAAGATTTGGAAGAAATGGTTGTCCATTAAGCGGTATGTTAGCTGCAAAGGAGGAAACAATTTAGAGGGCCTCTTGATAATATATTGCACAATTTTTATTATGTCAATACTTTATGGCTTGCATGCACTTTCGGGTGATTTGATGAAATGGCTTGATGGGCTTGATGTGAAGATACTGTGCTCCATCATAAACCTTCCGGGCTTCATGCCTGTCGAAGCATTAAGAATGGAAATTGGCGTTTCCTCCCTTTCTTCTATTTGGCTCGTCCATGCGCACCATCCTATACCTCAGACTAATCGCCCTGAAAATGGATGCCAATAAATTGCGTAACATGTTGGCTGCTGGAGCCTTGGACCATAAGGCTATGTTTTATATTTGCAAATTGGCATACTCTCTCTTCAAATTCTCTTTTGACTTTGCTGAATATACCGTTGAATTTTGCCATCACCCTACCTAATATTGAATATGTCCTAAAATTAAAGGCAAAAGACTGGGAGAGAATCCATAGTTTGTATGAACTTACAAAGAATAAACATCATTGCCTTTACTCTTCAGGGGGCTTCAAGCCTAATGTGATTCCTGATTACCTCACGGATCTAAGGAGATTCATCATATATCTTCGCCTCAACCTATTGCCAACTAGGGAGTATCTGGTGGCTTGGTATAACATCCCTACACCCCAAAGTCTTTGCTGTCTATGTTGTGGTGACATAGAAACGGATCGGCATGTACTGACAATGTGCCCAGCCCTCGTGAATCCTCACATGAAGAGGTGGGAAATTTGTACAGCAAATTGATGGTATTAGAACGGACCAATTTTGGAGCACCTTATATGTAGCTACATCGTTGGTGATCACAGCAGAAGCCTTTTATGTATGGAAGATACCTGACGATGGTAGGTTTTATCAGTCTGCATGTGTATCTCTATTAAGTATATTAAAAACTAAATTGTACTCCATATTTATTTAATTTAATTGTTTTTCGATGAACATATTTATAATGTTTTAAAGTGTTTAAATCATGTATGGAAATGTGATTAAGGTTTTATTTTAACCAAACGCATAATAAAGCAACGAAATAGTATATGCTTTTAAATAAATAAATGTATATCACTTTTATTGAACATTTTAATCTGTGTATACATTTTAGTGAATGCACTCTATCTATCTATCTATCTATCTATCTATCTATCTATCTATCTATCTATCTCTCTCTCTCTCTCTCTCTATCTATCTATCTATCTATCTATCTATCTATCTATCTATCTATCTATCTATCTATCTATCTATCTATCTATCTATGTCTGCGTACCTACTTCCGAGCACTTTAAAACACACTTTGAACTACTGAAACTGTATAGAATAGCTGCATTTGAGAATGTGAGAAGTTTCAGTACAGTGTCCCTCGAGCATTCAGGGTGTGACCCAGTCACTAAGACAAGCACCATTTACCTGGAGCGCTGTTGAAATTATGTACATCAACACACCAAAAACACCGCCACTTGTCTTTTTGTTTTTCTTTTTAAAGCGGCTTTCTACCTTTCATCATTCTTGTAACAACTACAATACAACTAGTGATATACACCTTCTCTAGCATGCATACATTCTACTGGCCTTTATGTCACTGCAAATCATACCAATTCTCGGATTGGGGTGTCATCATGGGGGCTACTTTGACTTTGCCACTGTAGAAGGTAAGTGTTTCTTCTCATGGTCATTGTGTTTAAGGGCTTCTCATGACTGCACACTTCAGCTGACACCCATAGTATGTGACTTGGCAAGTACCTGTATCCATCGACATAGTCAGTAAGCTTCCATTATTTAAGCAATAAGCCCCGAGCCGAGGGGGGGAGGAAATTACTGCCTCATGTACTGCCCATAGTTGCAGGCCCAAGCGAAACAAGGGCCTTAAAGAAGCCCCTGGGCATTACCTGAGGCGGTAATGCCCCCCAGCGTGGGGCTTATTGCTATTAGTACTCCGGCTGGTTGGACTCAGATACTAAAAGCAACTTTTTTTAGTTGCAAGACGCTCCGATGTTTCGCAACTGAAAAAAGAAAAACAAAATAAATGGTAGCCAAGGAAGGGAAAACAGCATCCGTTCTCCCTTTCCATGGCAGCTATTGAAGTAGTTAAAAAAGTAAACAAACAAAATGGGCCCCATGGAATGGGAGAAGGGACTACATGTAGTCCCTTCTTCCTTTCATGGCTGCGTATCGCAGATCAGGAGCATATGCGCTGAAGTGTTTGCAGCGCGCCCTCTCCCGAAAAGGATAAAAAAAGCTGGTAAGTGGAGGAAGGCGGGGGAGGGAAGAGAAATCTGTGGAGGAGGAGGGCGAAGGTGAGGGTGGGACGGGAGCATTTACCTCTTTCCCCAGTGGGGGAAGATGGCAGCCTCCAGCCCTGAGGATGCGTAGAGCTGCGGGATACCATGTGGTAATGCCCCCGTTCTGAGCCTTCTCATTGGCTGAGAGGCTGTCACACCCTCCTCTCCCTAACAGGTCATAATAGGTTATAGATCCCTGTGTATTACATAGGTACACTGTAGTACTTTTTGATTTCAGCAAGCCAATGTACCACTGATGTGAATGTCTTCAGAATAAGGCAGAGCTATAATTATTTTTATTTGTATACTCTCTGCTATCACACCATATTGCATTTTATTCCATCATTCAATCCTCTGCTGTGGCTTCACACTCAAAAATGTTTTTGTTGTTTTCTCCCTCTAAGAATCGGTTCCTATTCCTCAACACATCTCTGTTTTTTATATTTTACAGCAGCATCCATTCATATGTTCTATTAGTTTTGTCTCCATTGAACATATGGTTTTGCCAATTCGGTTGAGGTTACTTTGGCAAGTAAGATGTATAAGCATGTCTGTGTGATTTGTAAGATGTTTCTGTCCCTGTGGGCTGTTGAAGCTCAAATCTAATTGCAGGTTTTGTTAGGTCTGTCTAGAGAAAGTTTTAGCTCTAGAGCTAAAAGATACATATTAGAGGGGGTCCTTCTGCCCGCCAACAGATTTGTGATTCAAAACAAGGGCTTCCCTTTGGAACAGCCTCCCTGCCACCTTGAAACTTGAGGAGAACCAACTCCATTTCCGGAAGCACTTCAAGACCTCCCTCTTCACTTCTGCCTTTTCCACTCTTCTCCCCTGCTGATCTGTTTTCTCTCTCGGCACCGTTCACCTGCCCACCCTCTGTCCTTCAGTCACATGTACCTGCTCACCCTGTCACCCTCCTGCACTGCCTCCTGGCCACCCCCTGCACTGGGGTCTGTATCTGTACCCATACAGTCCCCCACCCACATCTCTTCTGCACTCATCAGATACACCCTATCGGCTTAACCTAGCACTTGCCACTTGCTGGCTGCACTACCACCTTTAATTATTATTATTTTTTTTTCTTTTCTCTCCTCTGTTCCACAGTTTCCTCTTTCCTTTCCATGCACTTTACCCCTTTTGCCCTTGTGCGTTCTTAATGTCACTGGGCCTAGTTAGATCATTGTTTTTGTTCTCCCCTGTTCCCCTCCCTTTGCCTGGTCGCCCTCTGAAACACTTGTGTACGAGCGCGATATAAATAAAATATAATTTCATCCTGCAGAAAGCTCTGTTAAAGAGGTGGCCTTTTTGCAGGAAGTGAGGCTGTCTAGTTAGGGGAGAGATTTGCAATGTATGCTTTTTAAGACAGGTTATGTTTCCGTGCTGCTTAGTATACCTGTTGTGCCTGCCACTGGGGCTGTTGTTTTTTTTGGTTCTTTTCCTAAAGTCTGCCCTGTGCCAATGGGCAAACACAAATATATCTATGAAGCCAGATCTATTGGCTTTGTCAATGCTTGTTTTTAAGCTTTCGGCCTGAAGAGTGTATGTAGGGCCCCAAAGCAAGTGCGCACCAGTCTTGCACTCTGTTAAACCTAATGTTTTGTTTCACTTGCTTTCCTGTGGGAATTGTTATATTAATGAGCGTGCCGTGCTATGCCGTGGGCCTGCCCTAGGTAACATTAACTTTAAGGTTGCCAAACAGTTAAGCTACAATCCATTGCAGCTGTATGGTAGCATTAAAAAAAGAGATGCAGGATACACTTTTGATGGATTTTACCCTACTCTCGATGTTCATAAATACAGAAACTATGATTGCTTTGAATGATACATCAACACTCTCCCTCCTCTTCCCCTCCAGGGGGTCTGCAACTTTAGGCTTTCATGTTCTGGACTACAAATGTCATGATCCCGCATCATAGACTATGCTGGCTATGACCAATGGGAGTTGTAGTCCTGGCCTAGACAAATAATGTGATGGCAATTCCCACCCCTCCTCTACTTCTCCTATTGTCTTTCGGAATCTGTTCTTCTGCATGGTGTGCAGTTTACACGCCAAAGTAAAACATGCATTAGGACAAGGTCCGGCTCCAGCATGGAGTCCAGGGGGGACATCCCCCACCAAGACACTCCTTGCCCCCCCAATACACCCCTTGCCCCCCTAGAAAGGAGGCCTTGGATGTGGGACCCGAGGGAGTTGGGGTGTTGTGGTGTGGGTGGGCAGCAGGAACCTCAGAGAGATTAGCATTCTGAGACGCTGCACTGCAGTAGGCACAGCCAGGATTTGTTTGCTTGCCCTGGACAATAACCCATGCCCCACAGCCATGAAAGCACAAATGACCAGGGAGATGAAGGGCCATTCACACCTTTAAGTGAGATAGTAAACTTAATCAAGCACACTAAAGCAGGCATACACCTATATTCTCAAACCTTAAAACACAAAGTTGGTTTCTGTAATTTAAAATATGTTCATTTTTTGAGGGAATATAGCTTTTCTTCACATCATACTTAATAAAATGCTTAACTATAGCAAACAATAAAAGACACATGATGTTGCTTGCACACAGATATCTGAAGAAGGTGCATCAATCGACTGGGGCATATAAGGGTGTCGAAGAAGGAAGCTGACGTAAAGGGGGCATGGTGGTTATAGACTTTTATTTATGCATAAAAAAGCCCTCACTATCCCTATCTTCGAAGAATGTTTCCCTGCCTCAAAACTAATACTAAAGGTCCATTAGAATGTCTGTAAAATCAAACTCCATTGTCCTGTGTGACAACTTACCTCTATCACTCAAACTACAACTAAAGGATAATCTAACAAAATGTTCCTTCTCCAGGAAAATGTCTTCCTTCTCCTGATGCTCGGACAATGTTTAAAAGAATGTTCTCTTGCAATAAAAATGTAGGGGGAATGACTCCCTTTATCTGGCGTGCGGGTTTCGCTCAGCCTTTATATAATTTCCACAAGCAGAAGAATGTATCCCTTCTCCTAGTATAGGTGTATACAGTTTTGAATAAAGACAGGGGGAGAGACTACCTTCCCCTGGCGTTTCTAGCACAACTCCCAATTCAGGAACAGGAGAATGACTCCCTTCTCCTGTATTTCTTGGCACAGTCCACAACAAGATCATGGGGAATAACTCCCTTCTCCTGGTATCTTTAGAGATTGTCCCAAGAGCTTAAGGCCCTTCCCCTGGGGAATGGCTCCCTTCTCCTGGTTTCCAAACATTCCTTCCTCACAATCTTCGGCTTGATGTACACTTTACCACTCTGTTTTAGTATTAGCAAAGTCCCAAATCCTTCTTTGTTGATCACTGAGATTAGTGTCACCACTGTGATAAGGAATTTCTCCTTGCTTGCTTGGTTCACTTTTGTTGGGTTCCCAGACCCTTCTCTGGGGGTCGGCGCTCTTATTACTGCCACTGCGACAAGGAAGCTATCCTCGGATGCTTGTTTCCAATAGTTGGGGTCTCCAACCCGTCTCTGTTGGTCAGTGGGCTTATTGTCACCATTACGTCAAGGAGATTTTCCTTGGATGCTTATTTTACAATTGTTGGGGTCTCCAACCCGTCTCTGTGGGCTTATTGTTACCACTGCGAGGAGGAAACCTTCCTCAGATGCTGGGTATACAAATATAAGGGTACCCGACTCGTATATCTTCCACCTCTATGACCCCTCCAGGTCTCGTGCATCTCTCGTTACCTTCTGAGGGATTTTAGTATACCAGAGGAACTTCCTGGGACTCGGGTTCTTCGCTCCAATGCACCACGCTTCTCTGTCTAGTTTCCACAGCACTGTGGCAGATCCCGCCTGGTATGGACCCAAGGAGAATTCCTTCCATGCTTCACCAGCATCTTCTGCTCTCCTCCAACGCTGGTCTGCCCACAGCATTTGAAACTCCCGCTAGTTTCTGCATCTGTTGCCTCTCCCGGCTGGGATTGACAACAAGGTTTGTCCTTCTTCCATTTTTATAGGAGGTGTCATCTTTGGAGATTTACTAGAGTCTTTTGTTTTTTTACTGAGGCGATCGCTATGCCTCCTCTGGGCTTCCTCATCCTAGTACTACTGGACTTTAACAAGTTACAATATAGCATCTGAGCACGGGAAGGTATATCTGGTGGTGTATTGGTATGCAGAATGATGGGGCTATTAAGGGAATAAGGTGGTTGCAGTCGAGAATATACGTCTTCATCCCCAAGAGAGGAGCCCTCCCACAAGGATACTCCCGCATGTTGCCATCCCTAGGGGGAGGATTGGATAGCGGCCACACCACCTTAGCCTTACAGGGAAGGGTTCCCCCATGTGGAGAATTGATGTTATTCAAAGATTTGTTACAATGCCCTTACACATACAATGAAAACACATATTCTGCTGCATTAACAACCTAAGTATGAGTGAAATTAATAAGGTTGGTAGTAACAAAAATGTAATTCTGGAGGGCAGAGTAGTAAAATCAAAAAGTGTTAGATGCAAGGATTTTAATTAAACATTACCACAATCATTGCTCTGCACAACATTCCATGCCATCATTCTTTAGTATGTCTGTACCATTACAGAGGAGACAGGCCATTAGCAAATGACTCTTGGTTATGCCACCAAAAGGTGCAGCTTAGTCTCAATTGCGAGGCCATGTACACTCTGCACTGGAACACGAGCAACCACAAGCATTTTTCGACCTTGTGGTCTAGCAGTCTAGCAGTTTGGGCAGGCCCACTCACATTAGTGGCAGGGCCAAGGCTCATTTGCATACAGTGGTATGGAAGGCTGAACAGAGCAATGCCATTGGTATGAGTGATTCAGAGACTTATATCCATCCTTTTTTAGTTTTTCCTACTAGGAATGACTTTTACAGTGGAACACAGATAGGATGGTGACATGAGATGAGGAGAAACACACATCCTACGGGCGTGTTTGGTCATTTTCCCACCAAATGACTAGCCATGGCTATGTGAATGCCTATGGCATTACTACCAACTACCTGCCCCTCATCGCCAAAATGTACCGTTTGGGAACTCTTTGAGCAAGCTCTATCACAAAGTAACACCAGTCTTTGCACTGTATAGGACTTGGCAGTGTTTTATCTAAGCATTCTTTTGAGTGTTTAATTACTTAATTGCCTCTGTAAATGAGTTCCTGGTGTGATAAAAAACTCTAAATGTGAGTCTTCAACCAGCTGATTTTATAAGCAATATCTGTGTCAATGCTTCTGATCGTTGCACAGGAGTCCTGTCTAAAACAAGCAATCACAAAGCCAACAGTTATTGTGTGTGTATAGGTATTAGACAGGCATTTGCCAGGCAATGACATCATATGCCCAGGTACTCGCACAGTTCCCCTGCTGTTCCCATTTTATGGCCAGGTGATACCCTTATGGCAGTGCCTGGCAAAAGCCTACCCATGCCTAATCATTAGCTGAAGCTGATGACTTTGCATTGCATGTTGGTTTCAGTTTGTCTCCCTAAGTGTAAGTGTATATGCCCAGATGTAGATGCTTTGTTTGCTATGCCTATCGAATTAAGCTGCACCTCACTGAGTTGGTCCAACAAGGCCCTACCTGTAAATGACAAGGCTAGGATGGCAAGTATGGCCCAGTTTCAGATATTCTTCTCATGAGTACTTGCCATTGGGGTTCCGACATAAATAGAATGTATTGTGTCTGTGTGGAAGCCTAACCTGAACTGCCAGAACGTTTAATGATTCAAACTAAGTACTGAATTTAAAACCTCACACAGTTTGAGCAACTTAACAGAGTTTGCAGGCAAACAGAATACATCGGGCCTCTGTACACGGTAGGAGGTAGCCATGGCGCTATTAACGCCATGGCTACCCCCTTACCGCATTCCGGGTCCGTGTTCCCGGAATAGGGACTTACCGGGTCATTCCGACCTTGGAGGACCCGGTAAGTCCCCATTCCGGGAACCATTCCCATTTGAGCCCCCATAGGGCTCAATGGGAATGGGGAAGTAGCTAATAACGGTACCGCAATTTGCGGTACCATTATTAGCTCTGAAGTCCCTTAACGGATCCCGTCCTTAACAACAGGTCAGACCTGGCTTTAAGGAAGGGACCCGCTAAGTGACCTCGTAGTAGGGTGGTAAGGGATTACCGGCACCGGTGCCCATACCGGTGCCGGTAATCCCTTACCGCCTACCGTGTAATGAGGCCCATCATGTGTATTGTCGGTCTTGTTTGGAAAGTATGAGGTAAATCCTGAGTGCTGGGTGTTTAGGCAGTGCTGGAAATGGAAATGATTTGCTGTGGGTCCCAACCAGTGATGGGGAGGGGAGCGGATTGGGGGGATTGTTCCCACTCCCCAGTAAACATTTGCCTCTCAGATGATTAATCATGAGCACCTGCAAAATAACACAAGAGAAGAGTGCTTTCTTTAATGTTGCGGGCAAAGTATAGAAGATACATCTTTTAAAACTAAAAGGCAGTATTTAAATATTTCATAAAGAATGCAATCAGAGGTGGATCTAACATTTGGACAAGGGACACATGGCCATGCTCTCTCCCCCTGTTCTGCCTCTCTCCCATCATACACCAACAGTCAGGGCTACATAGGCTCTCCCAGTGAGGTCTTATCTCTTTAATTTGCTCAGAGACAGATTATTTAGAACAAGAAGTGATTAGAGATGTGACAAGGTAACTGGCAGTGACCATTGCTGTGAGACTTTTCTTAAAATTATATAAGATGTGATTGTTGGGTGATTAGAATTTAAGGGGATGCAGAACAAGTTGTGTTACACAATGATCTGATTTTCTATGCTGGAGCTTGTAGGCTTCCATTCAGGATGAGGCAAATAAAGCTACAATCATAGGGGGTTGTTTTCCTAGTCAAGCACAGTAGAAAAAGTGGCGCTAAAAGCATGAATCAACACTTTTTATGCACTGCAGGATTTCATATGATTTGGCTGGCAAAGTTGGAGAGCAGATCAGACTTAACATGTTTGCCTGTTCTTACATGCCCCCCTGCCAATTCTGATTTTTTCTGCCAGCATGTTTTTCTATGTTGTTAGAACATCAATGGATTACTATGGAATCTGCCTGACTTTTTATTCAAAAAGAAAACATTATGGATGGCTCCCACAATCGTCAATTGTGGGAGAGATTTACACTTTTCCAGACACGTAGTGAAAAAGTGAAGATCAAAGACGATATTTACCAGTGTTTTATGCTTTACTTTACCAGTACTTGGTGGAAACAATTCCAATTGCATGGAGGGGCCCTTTTGCAAAAAAATGCAAACACAGGTGGTCCCCTCTGTACAATTTTGGATGCAAAACCAATTGACTCCTTTACTCTTTTTAATCAACACGTTTCTACAATGATGTATACATTGTATACATCATTGTAATATCAACATACTCACTAACTATCCGTGTGCATGGACTGACCATCACCTAATTACCTTTACCATGAACAAGTCAGCACCATCTTCACTACAAACACAAGTGCCTGCCATGCTAGCAAGAAGTAAACAAAACCTCACACTAGAGAACATATTGCTGCTGCTTAAAACTATTACCCATCCTGATAGACAGCATTCTGACCCTTCTATCCTAGTAGACATCTATAATGACACCATACTTAATGCCATCAATGCCCCAGCGCCACTGAAACTACAAAAATCTAAACCATGTGCGCATATTAATAAATGGTATACCCCTCAACTCAAGTCCCTAAACAAAGAAAAAAGAACAGCAGAATCCTCCTTGAGAACTCAACCAACTATCTCCAACAAGGCTGACTTTATAGCCGCTTCACTCACCTACAAAACAGCTGTCGTCCAGGCCAAAAAAGATAATTTCAACAATCGAATAGCTAAAGCCTCATCTAGCACTAAATAGTTATTTAATATTCTCAAAGAACTCGAAACTCCATCCCCTGAACCTGACACCTGCATCAAAGATACCTCATGCTGCACGAGCATCCAGAAGGCGCTCCAAGACAAAATGATCTTACTCTTAAACAAAATCCATTAAAAAAAACCTCATTGATACTGCCACCTATCAAATCTACCACCTTATCCTGTATTGAACAAACCACAATTCAACTTCAAACCTTTATCCATCAAAGAAGTTGAATCAATTATATTAAAACTAAAACCATCCAACTGCCAGGGTGACGCCTGCCCTGCCCCGCTTATCAAAGAAGCAGCTACAGAACTTGCACTCTTCATTACCTCGTTCATTAACGCCTCCTTTAACACAAATACTGTACCTAACAACCTTAAAGATGCCTGTATACTCCCCTTACTAAAGAAACCTCCCTTGACCCGAACAACCCATCCCTCTACAGACCTATCACCACAGTCCCAATCCTGCTGAACATTCTGGACTGTGCAGCATATCTCCAGATACAACAACATCTATAATTTAATAATCTGCTAGGTCTAAAACAATCAGGCTTCAGACCTAGACATGGGACAGAGACAGCACTTATTGATTTGAAATCCCAAATTCAGATTTTAAAAGACAAAGGTAAATCGGTCCTACTTCTTCTACTCGATCTCTCTGCAGCGTTTGATATGGTGAACCATAATATCCTATGTAAACACCTGTCAACTGCCACACACTTCTCCGACCAAGCTAATGCGTGGATTGAATCCTTCCTTAGCAATAGGTCAATGAGAGTCTTCTCTCCTACCGCCTCCTCACCAACTTCCCCGGTAACTTGTGGAGTACCACAGGGATCTTGTGTCTCCCCTACTCTCTACAATGTGTTCACCAAGCCGCTCTTTGACATACTTGACCATCTGGGTATCATCTACACTAATTATGCGGATGATACCAAGATACTCATACCTATCACTGGTGACCATATTGTAGCCAGTAAGACACTTAATGACATTTACAGCACTATTCATATCTGGATGGCTAAACACGGTCTTTGTCTAAATGATGAAAAGACTGAGCTACTCCTATTAGGCTCTTCCACTAAACTAAACAAACCAGGGCCCATTTTCTCATCATTTAATATTGATGGGAACATCATAAAAGTGGCAAAGAACGTAAAAACACTTGGAATTTACATTGACTCTGCCCTCACCTTTACAAGACAAACTAATGCCCTAGCCTCGTTCACAGCACTGACTTGCAAGCTCATCACAGCCTGCCAACCTTATCTGTCACATACAAACTGCACCTCAATAGCAAGAGCATTAGTCTTATCTAAACTCGACTATTGTAATGCATTGTATCTGGGCACATCTCAACAGAATATGAACAAAATGCAAATACTGCAAAAAATGCCATCAGAGCAGCCTGTAACATTCCTAGAAAGCATCACATCACACCTACTAGACAAGCCATAAAATGGCTTAATATCCAACAAAGGATAGGTCTGAAGTCACTATCGCTTACACACAAATGCCTCCACAACCAGGCCCCTACCTACCTAGTGGGCACTTTCTCACGGCATAACCCCAAATGACCCACCAGAACAGCCCAAGCACATTGTGTCACTATACCACACTTCAGACAACAACGGGTAGGCGGAGCAACCTTCCCAGTCCTTGCGGCTAAGAAATTGAACAATCTACCCACCCACATTAGAGAAGAACCTTCATTCGCACAATTTTGTCTAAAGATAAAAACTTGGTTCGATCTTCAGGACAGCACCCTTTCTAATGAATCTACATCTATCCCCCAAATTGCTAGAACACTGAGGATACCTGCAGTCTCTTGCTTTGTAGTATGAACAGCTGTATACATCTGTAAGACCTTTTATTTGTAATGTGTAACTTATCTATGTCACCTGTATAACCTACTTTGTGTATAACATATTTGTGTATAACTTGTAAGATTAGCACCCAGTTGCCTCTGGGCTTGGCTGGGCTATACAAATAATTAAATTCTAAATACTAAAATTGTCAGGTTGGTTTATCATGTGACTTTTTTAAAGTAATTGTATATAATTGAGTATTATTTTAGGTATCCAAACCCAAACATCAACATATATTTTTACCATATTCAGCTTAGAAGATATGTGGTCAAGTATCTAAATTTCAAGCTACCCTCAAATTCTGGCTTTACCACTTAACCAAAGTGTGTGATCCTGGGAAAATCATTTAATTCCACTGTCCCTTACCTGCGCACATGTGGGTGCCTCTAGAATTGATTTAGTTCACAGTATAAGCTATTTCACGAAAGCCTCACTCATGGTTAAATAGATAGGCAGCACATGTTTCAGGACATGCCAAGAACACACACAGACACACACATCTTTCTTTGAAAATATCAGGGCACGTTATTGAACAGACACACCCAACACAAAGCCATTATGGACAATTGCATATTATAACCAGTATATAAACAGTGGGCCTCATTCCGAGTACGGCGCTAACCAATGGCGCTATTAACGCCTTGGTTGACGCCGTACCCGGACCGGCAGCGCCTTGGTGGATGGCGGAATTACCGCCCCATTCCAAGGTTGGCGGGGCGGTAATTCCCCAATCCCCATTTACCCTTCCCCATTCCCATTCTTGCCCCATAGGGCATAATGGGAGTGGGGAAGGCGCCAATTACACCACCGTAAATTACGGTGGCGTAATTAACATCAAGGTCCCTTAGCGCCATGGTTTTTAACACCTGCTAAAAGCAGGTGTTAAAACCACCATGGCGCAAAGGGAACTCGGAGTATGGCGGTAAGGGATTACCGCCACCGCTCTCGTTAGCGGTGGCCGCTATCCCTTACCGCCATACTCGGAATGAGGCCCAGTATGTACTAGACAATGATGTACAGGGGCATGGCAGGGGAGAAAGAGCCCCTCCTCCCTGCCAAGCTCCACCAGGTGTGATACCAGGAAGCCAGAAACCCCTCACCTTGCACTGTCTGCCTCCTGATCCCACGCCCTCCCCACCCTAGCTCTCCCTCCTGCATGCTAGCACTCCCTTGTGCACTCAACTCAATTAAAATGTTCTGCAAAAATGCAACAAAACCATAAAATGTGCTTCGAAACGTCATTTTGCAAGAAACAAAATGTCCTATTCCTTGCTTCAGTATTCGGGGGGGGGCATTTACAACAACATGCCGGGAACCCAAGCACCTCCTTTGGGGCCTGCTGGGAATAGCCACAGTGTTCGGGGTGGCATTGTTGAGTGCACATCATCTGAGATAGAACAAAGACTGGGGGCCTCACTGCTCAGCCCTTGCATAGGAGAAGGAAGCATCACCCTTGATTCTCCCCAACCATTCCAAGAAAGACATAGTGTGGGCTTTTTGGGGTAGGTGGGATTGGTGGTAAATAGGAATGGTGATCAGGGGCACATGACCTGATGGAAGGTGACTGGCGGGTGAAAGGGGAAGGAGAAGTGAATATAATAGAAACACGAGGAACAGATGGCAAGGAAAGATGGGTAGATTGATGTTGCAACCCTATTTTCCTTGTTTCTCTTTTGCTTCATACTGTTGTTTATAGAGCGGTGCAAATGTATTTTGCGGATCTGGGAATACATTTTTTGCTGGGTAACTGATCTGGGAAATCTGGATTAATGCCAACACTTTGTTTAGGCTATTCATACCCCCAGTCCCAATGGAAATCGGGCCCGCCTGATCACAAACCTGGCCCACCCAGATGAAAATTCCTGGAGCTGGGCCTGCATTAAATCTACATACAAATGGTGAATAAATGCGTGTGGCAAAGGTCACTGAGAGTCCACTGTCCTTGCTATTCTACAAAGAGAAGGAGAGTGAGGCTGCAGGAGACTGATGAAGATTGGGTACTATGCCAGAGTATGCCGAAGGGCAAATTGCTTAAAATAACACAATCAGTCTCTCAGGGCCAAAGTCAATTAGAATTAGAATGATCTTCCAATATTGTAAATTCATTCATCAAGATCCAATATGTCCAGCCTGAAACGTGTTTCGAGCACACAATTACTCTTCCTAAGAGGCTGATTACGAAATAATAACAGAAATCCATAACTGGTAACATACATTAATGCACGGAGAAACACAGCAAGGCATGCAGAGGTCGAATCACAACATATAGCAACATATTAGCATGGTTAGAGATTAATTTCAACAAAATCAAAATCAGAAAACATATTTGTTTTTGAATAAGCAAAAACGAGAACCAAGGAGAAAAAGAAAACACATAACGTACCAGAAAAAGAAAGGGGAGAGGTGTGAGAGAGAGACACAGAATAAACCATTAGTAACGCCTTGTATACATTCCCATTGAGATGCACAACAGAGCGCCCACACACACGAGCACAGCCAACTAATATTAAAATGTGTACCTTGAAGCTAATTTGAAAATACGCCAAAAGACTTGAGCCAGTCTGGCTAAGTAACCAGCTGGTACCCTGTAGGGTCTGCGGATGACTGGATTCAAGAACAGAAAACAGAGGATATATGTCACTTTACTGACATGTTTTCAGAAAGCATTCAATATGTTGAAAGAGCATGTAATGGAAACAAACCTCTAATTCCTCGCAATTGAGCTAATGACTATACTGTGATGAAGAATAATCCAGAAACGTCATCTGTAGTGTTTGACAAACTGGGAGAACACCACATTGAGTCCTTCATTAATTGTAACTCGAAATATGTGATGGACTGCATTATTTGTGTTTGTAGTTTAAAATACATTGGCAGCACCATTAGACCATTGAAAATACGCATTAGAGAACATCTCTCTATGATAGTCATTGGCAAAAATGCCATCAAATGGATAACAAATCTGATATTAAATTTGCTGGTTTGGTGAAGGTAATGTTGTCGCCACAGACTAATTTGTAAATACCGAACTGTGCATTCTGGCCTCAATTCAAACCATGAATTTGCTGTTTTTTTTAATGAATGTGCATTCAAGACATTATTATATACGTGATGGTTGTACCATTGAATGCACGACTGGGCGGGTGACACGCACGTGCAGCAAGTTATTATTTTCTATTCCTAGTTGATTCTACTCTGAATGGGTATTTAGAACGCATTGTCAACAATTACGAGTAATGGCATGGTTTTGATCTTCAAGCAATGATTCCAATATAGATATTGCTTAGTTTATCCTTCTTACTGTCTCCGATCCCAGTCCAATCAATCCTAGGCAATCATTGAGGGGCTCCATGGTTGTCTTTAATTTTACTTGGGCATGAATTGCAATTGTGCAATGACAGTAACTCATCCTTATCCAAGATGGCGGCTCTCAGTTGACGTACCATGAACACTAGCGCCGCAGACTAGTGCAGCAAATCTTTAAAGCTTCCTTGTTAACCGTAGGTCGTCTAGCGTCTCAAATCACTTTCGCTACAAGCCTGATCAAGGTAAGACTTTTGGTTCACAGCGCCTTAACCAGCCGCGATATCGCGGTCCATGCACCGAATCAGCCACTGTACCGCTGCAGGCATAGGCTTCTATTTAGTCAAGGGACGCTCATATCTTGTATTTTTTCTTTCCCTTTTCTCTTGTCTGGACGCAGAAACACTATATGTAATTGATCTAATATTCACCATCACTTTGCTCAATGGATCAAATGGTATGGGGTGGATTATTCTTCATCATAGTATAGTCGTTACCGCAATTGTGAGGAAGTAGAGGTATGTTTCTCGAATTAACTTCAAGGTACACATTTTAATATTAGTTGGCTGTGCTTGTGTGCACTGGCGCTCTGTTGTGCATCTCAATGGGAATGTATACAAGGCATTACTAATGGTTTATTCTGTGTCTCTCTCTCACACCCCTCCCCTTTCTTTTTCTGGTACGTTATGTGTCTTTTTCTCCTTGGTTCTCGTTTTTACTTATTCAAAAACAAACAGGTTTTCTGATTTTGATTTTGGTGAAATGAATCTCAAACCATGCTAATATTTTGCTACATGTTGTGATTCGACCTCGGCACGCCTCGCTGTGTTTCTCGATGCATTAATGTATGTTACCAGTTATGGATTTCTGTTATTATTTTGTAATCAGCCTCTGAGGAAGAGTAATTGTGTGCTCGAAACACGTTTCAGGCTGGACATATTGGATGTTGATGAATAAATTTACAGTATTGGAAGATCATTCTAATTCTAATTGACTTTGGTGCTGGCAAACTGATTGTGTTATTTTAAGCTACATAAAAATGGTGGTTGAAGTCTTGTCTCAAGTTGCCAACCATGTTCTAGTGCTGGAGTAAAAAGGGTGAAGGGCAAACCCACAACCGCAGGTCTAAGTGGGAGAGCACAGCATGCTCCACACTAATGCAGTATTACTCAAGGACAGGCTGAGTTGCTTGGGTGGAAAATAATATAAGTGTCCCGTCACCTCTATGTCAAAATGGCACAAGCCTGGCGCGGGCGTTGGGAACAGCGTGAAGATGCAGACCTCCACTTTCTAGCTTCAATAAATAATGTGAGAGAAGAAAGACTTCCTTTCACCGGCCTCCAATGGCCGTCTGTTACCCACCGCATATGGATCCGCTGCTGAGTGAAGCAGCTGTCACAGGAAGTGGGACGGGCATGGCAGCAAATCAATTGTGACTACCTGGATGGCTTTGCAATACTCTTGAGTGCTATTGATTTGCTGTTAAGACTGACAGAGTCAATGTAGCAATTGTTGAAAGGGGCTAAAAGCTAGCAAATTGTTAAACGTGGCCCATTTAGGTAGACATGTGTTGCGCTCATGAGCAGAAAACTATGGGGTGGATATGAGGCAATAGTTTTAGCCTTTAAAATAAGTACAACTGATTGTTTTTGGAGGGTAATATGGGGCAGCAGATCTAAAAAATATATATAAACAGCCTATATGTCGGAGAAGAGTTTCATTTTGAACAAATGAGTTAAGGTACCGCAGTCTATTCGAGAGCAAAGTGTATACAAACGGAAACGCGCGTGAAAGAAAGCAGGATTGAAGCCCATATTTCAGTTACCACCCGTCGTCGTTACAGCAGTAAAGAACCCACATTCCACTAGTATGACAAGAGCTCATTTGCAATCATATTTGCGACGGCGGCGGGGGGACGCAGTATGAGAGCGCTGCCTGGGTGTCTGCATCGGCTGTCCCCAGGTTGCCGCACTGCAGAGCTATAAAACACAAATTACCTGCCTGCCCAGCCAACCGCCGCCTCCACGTGCAGCCAACCGCCGCCTCCAAGTGCAGCCACGGAAGGGATACTGAGTGAAAGAGAGCTCGCTTTGGATGCTGTGATGATTATTGCTATGAGCCCATTTCAAACAGCTGCGTGTGCGTAAACACGCATTTGTATTTGTTTCATTGCTCACGAGTGAGCAGAGGCAACAGGGACATGTATATATTTGTAGGTGAGGAAGAGGGGGATTCAGTCATGTAATAGATTAAGCAGGGGTGGCGCAGTAATAATTCACAGTACCCAATGATGCATGTCTGGTTACGACTAAATACAAAATGAAACTTTTAAAACTGTTGAATTACCGCCCTAGAAGCGAAGATGATGCACGGTACTGGTACAGAAAAAAAGCAGAATTTATGGTTCTTAGTATGTAATGTTATGTATTTTATTTTCGGCACTACATGAATCATGAAAAGCTCCAGCGCGCTGGATATAGTACATGGGAAAGAATGAGGAGAGAACACACAATTCATAGCAAGCCATGTTGATGTATTCCTGAGGCGTCAATGTCAACCATGTCAAGGTAGGTGCAGTTGATGTGAGGAGTTCCGAAGATGGGTCTTTGCCTTGAAGGCTTCTAGGCCTTTGAGGCTTCAGGGGTGGCTAGGATGCACAATGTGGGTCTCTCTATGCCACAGAATAGCCCAGAATATGGCAGGGTGGGCTTTCTGGAGCAAATGGGTCGTTATGGCTTTCTCCAATTGCTGCTGGTATTCCAGAAGTCTGAAGTTCTAAAGAAAGACATTTAGCAGTTTCGGACCTATCACTCCGCCATCTTTGTTTTTTTTTTTTTACAAGAGCTCTTTGTTTGTATTCCATATATTGTAGACACACTCCTGTCTGATATGGGGTTATTTTGGAAACTAGTGACAGTGATTTGTATGAGACATGGGGACTGAAGATGAAATGATTTTCTCAAGATCATAAAAAGTTGTCTTGTTTTACAATGGGATTAAAACTCGAATATCCAGATCCCCTCCCTCTCTCATCTCTGATTGCCTTACTGCCATTCAAGATTGGTGTTTCACCAAGGATCTTTGATATGATATGATATGATATGATATGGGATTTATAATGCGCCTATAAACAAGTCTTTAAAGGCGGCAAGGGAGGAGGCACAGAGGGAAGACAGACAATGATCCTATTAGGCCAGGTGTCATTCAGATCACGCAAGTGCATGGGAAGGGGGAAAGTGCGAGGGAGAGGAGGCGGGAGAAGTTCAGTACAAGGGATAAGAATAATAACAATAAGCAAAGTACGGCCAGGAGGTGGCAAGGGTAAGTGCAGACATCTGGTGTCATGTCAAGTGCTGGTAGCGGGACTGTAGGGATACAGAGACAGTCACGGGTGCAGGGGGTTGCTGGGAAGGCAGTGCATGAGTCTGGCTGGTGGAAGAGGGGACCTGGGCCCAAGAACAGAGGGTGGCCAGATAACCAGTGCAGGTTCAGGAAGGGATTCATCAAGGGAAAGGAGGAGAAAAAGCAGAAGCAAAGAGAAAGATTTTTAGGTGCTTCCGGAACCGCAGATGGTTCTCTTCAAGTTTCAGTGAGCCAGGGAGGCTGTTCCAGAGGGAGGTCCCAGCCGAAGTGAGAGATCTACCACCAACTTGTTGCTTGAAGTTGCGACTGACCCTGAGGGAGTTGGAGGCGGATGAGCGAAGAGCTCGAGAAGGAAGACATTTAGGAAGAGAGAGTTGAAGTTATTGAGGCCCCAGGTCCCAGAAGGCCTTGTGGACAATGCAGAGGGTTTTAAACTTAATCCTCGCAGCAACTGGGAGCCAGTGCAGAGATTCCAGGCCTGGAGCGATAGGGTCCCTGGGCTTGAGGCCAAGGACAAGTCTTGCAGTCCTTTTCTGGATAAGTTGCAGAGCGCAGAGAGTAGACGTAGGCAGATTTAGAAAGAGGCTGTTGCAATAGTATAGCTTAAAGAGAACCAGAGCTCTGGAGACAGTGAGCTTCTGGGGAAAGGGGAGGAAAGGAAGAATACCTCTGAGGAGGTGCAGCTGTTAGTGTGACTTCTTAGAGACATCAGGGATGTGAGGAGAGAAGGAGAGTGTTTAGTTGAAGATGACCTTAAGGTTTCTAGCCTCACAGGTGGGAGCAGGAAGAGGGCTAAGAGAGTTTGGTCAGAGAGTGTCAGGAAAGGAGTGAGTGGGGGTGCTGATGAGAAGAATCTCAGTCTTACTGGCATTAAGACAGTGATCATTGGCAGGACACCACTCCTGGATGGCGGACAGACAGTCAGAGATGAGAGAGGGCAAAGAGGTGGCTCAGGGTAGCCTGGAAATGAGTGGAGTGTCATCCGCATAGCACTGGAAGTTGTGGCAGAGTGCGGCAATGCAGTGGGCAAGAAAAGCCAGGTATTGGTTGAACATCCAGGGAGAATGCCAGCAAGACTGAGATCCTCCTCATCGGCACACCTTCTCCATCCTTTCTCCTCACTCTCTGGCCGGCCTCCCTTGGCCCTCCTCCTACCCCGACCTCCGAGGCTAAGAACCTTGGGGTCATCTTTGACTCCATGTTTTCCTTCTCCGCCCACATCTCTGATGTCTCTAAAAAGTCAAACTTCCTACTGCACCTCCTCAGAGGGTATCTGCCCTTCCTCTCCTTCCCCCAGAAGTTCACTGTCTCCCAAGATCTGGTTCTCTCTAGGTTAGACTATTGTAACAGCCTCTTTCTTAACCTACCTGCCTCTACTCTCCACACTCTGCAACTAATCCAGAACATGACTGCAAGACTTGTCCTTGGCCTCAAGCCCTGGGATCGTATCTCTCCAGCTCTGAAATCTCTCCATTGTCTCCCAGTGGATGCAAGGATTAAATTCAAAACTCTCTGCATTGTCCACAAGACTTTCTGGGGCCTGGGTCCAAAGTACCTTCAGCTATCCCTCTGCAAATACCTCCCCTCTTGAGCTCTTCGCTCCTCTACCTTTATCTCCCTCACGGTCAGTAGTTTCTCAAAGAAACTAGCTCAGGTAGATCTTTGTCTTCGGCTGGGTCCTCCCTCTGGAACAGCTTCCCTGCCACTCTAAAACTTGAGGAGAACCATCTCCGGTTCGAGTAGCACCTAAAGACCTTCCTCTTTGTTTCTGCCTTCGCCCTGCTGATCTGTTCTCTCCTGGCACTGTGCTCCTGGCACCCTCTGTCCTCTGGGCCCAGGTTCCTGTTCACCCTGCCACCCTCTGCACTGCCTCCGGGCCACCCCTTGCACTGGGGTCTGTATCTTCACCTATACAGCCCCCCCTTTTTCTTCCTGCACTTATCTGACATACCCTGTCTGCTGCCTTATACTAAGTACTTGCCACTTGCTGGCTGCACTACCACTTTTGTTGCATTTATTTATTTATTTATTTATTTATTTATTTATTTATTTATTTATTTATTTATTTATTTATTATTATTTATTCTGTTCTCCTTTTGCCCCACACTTTCCACTAATCCCCCCTTCCTTGCACTTTTCCCCTGCCCCAGCCCCTTGCACTTGCGCATTCTCGATGGGCCTAGTAAGATCGTTGTTTCTGTTCTCCCCTGTTCCCCTACCTTGCCTTGTTGCTCTCTGAAACACTTGAGTATGAGCGTGATAGAAATAAAATATCAATTCAATTCAATCAACACATAAACCAGATTCTCCTTTTAATGACATCTACGACCTGTCTCTCGTTAAAATGTTCATTAGTGAGTGCACATGAGTTATTTTTGAAGATATTTTACCCACAGTGCATTTAGTAGTATATCTATTGTAGTTTAGGGTAAAGGGGATTGAGGGGACAGTAGGATATTTAAGGGAGGCGTACACTTGAGCTTTAAGGTACCGCGATTGTAATTTTGTATTGTAGGTTGGGATAACCTGCGACAGTGTTGCTAGCGTAAACTGTAGAGAACGATGGCCGGTGGGCAGGAGAATATGCAAATTAGCAAATGTGTGACAGGTGCTATGAGTGTTTCTGGGAAACTGTTAGTGAATCTTACACAGCAGCAGCAGGGATTGCTGGGCACTTCGTTTTGAGAGTTATTTGGAGGTAGAGAGACTGAGATTTTCCTTCGCTGGTGCCTTTCTTCTTGTTTAATTAAAGAACTAGCAGACCCACAACTACTGTATCTGCGAAAATGTCAGCAATGGAAAGGACCAACAAGCTTGTGTGCAGTGTGTGCCCAGAAATTGCTGGAAACGCAGGCTACCGCTGGAGTTGTGAATTTTTCCGGCGCCTGGCTTCCCGGAATTACCGCAGCATTAGGATCCCAGCATTCCTGGAAGTCAGGCAGTGGAGAAATGGTATTCCCCATTCCCATTTGAGTTCCATAGGGCTCAATGGGGAATGGGGAAGATGGTAGCACCGGCACCATTCAAAATGGTGCCGGTGCTACCATCAAAGTCTGCGAGCAAGTGCATTTCGCCCGCCAGGTTAGACCTGGCGGGCGGGAGGGCATCCAGCCTGCCAACTTGTAGTATACCGGTCTGGTAACAACGGTGCCGGTAAGCCTACTGGCACCGTTGTTACCGGACCGGCAGGGTCGTGATGACCCATAGTCTCTAATATGAATGCCAACTCCGAGCAAGAATACCCTGATCCAGTTACCATGATGAACGACAATATTAACACCTTAGAGCCAGTGCTAAGAACTCTTATCAACAGCTCCTTCTCCAAATTGCAGAGCCCAGAAAGGACTTAAAAAGGTCACCATCTTTTTCCTTCTGAAGAAATGTCAGCAGATCCACACGGTATCAGCAATTTCCGACCGACTTCAAGCAAACCTTTCATTGTTCTCAAAGCCGCCTGTAAGTCTTTAGAATTAAATGCTCTTTGCAACTCTGGATAAAAATAGCTCAGCGGCCCTATTCCTGCTCGACACATCAGCTCTTTATAGTACTTTCATCCACTACATCCTCTTGCAGAGAATTCCACACTCACTGGATATTCAGGGAATGGCTCTGAAATGTATAACATCATTGCTGCAGGACAGAGTGTCTCGCGAAAGATCAGGCATCTTTCACTCCTGGGCCTTCACCAGCTCAGATGGAGTTCCTCAAGGCTTGGCCCTGTGCTGCTGCCCTTTCAACTGTTACATGAAGCCTCTAGCGGATACTTTAGAGTCTTTCTCAACCCCATTTCAAATGTATGCAGATGATAAAGAAAGAGATTCCAAGCTGTTGAACCTCTCTGTAAAATGACATGACTTCTACAATGGTCTGTTCCTAATACAAATGGGAAGATTGATAATCACGTTTGTTTGAATGCATAAAACAACAAACACTATCTATAAAGTCTCTAGGAAGACAAACTATCAGTTGCACCTCCTCAGAGGTAATCTTCCTTTCCCCACTTTCCCCCAGAAACTTACTGTCTGCAGAGCACTTTCTAGACTGGACTATTGCAAAAGCCTCTTTCTAAATCTGCCTGCCTCTACTCTCCGAACCTCTATGGTTTATCCAGAACAGAACTGCGAGACTCGTCCTTGGCCTCAAGCCCAGGGATTGTATCTCTACAGCTCTGACATCTCTTCACTGGCTCCCTATGGCGACAAGGATCAAGTTCAAGACCCTTTGCATCAGCCACAAGGCTTACTGGGGCTTGGGACTGCAATACCTCCAACTCTCTCTTCCTAAAGATCTCCCTTCTCGAGCTCTCTACTCATCCACTTCCAACTGTCTGAAGGTCAGACGCTTTTCCGAGCAGAAAGTTGGGGGTAGATCTATCTCTTCGGCTGGGGCTTCCCTGCCTCTCTCCAACTTGAGCAGAACCACCTCCGGTTCCGGAAGCAACTCAAGACCTTCCTTTTCACTTCCCCTTTGTCTCTTCCTCTTCCCTGCTGATGTCCAGACTGCTCCATGCACTGGTCACCTGACTGCCCTCTGAACTCAGGCTCAGGCTCCTGCATGTCAAACTGCCCTTGCACTGCCTCCGGGCTCCCCCAACACTTATGGTCTGTATCTGCAACCTTACAGTCCCTTCTCTCTGCACTTACGAGCCACCCACTAGCTGCACTTATTGAGTAACCTTCTTTTCTCTCATCCATCCTCTGCACTTATCCCCTTCCACTTGCCTGCTCTATTCTGGACTGCCTGGAGTCTATTAGAGTCCACTTTGCAAAGACCGACAAGGAGGCTGCTGCAATAATCTATCTTTGCTCCGACTATAGCTCTAGCAGTAGTTTCTGCATTCGCTTGTGAGATAAAAGGTCTCAGGTGAGCTAATAATTTAATGTAATAGATGGAGGCTGAGACGACGTTACTCACATGTGCTCTGAGATTGAGAGACTGGTCCAGTACCACGCCTAGTATTTTTAGTTTAGGTTGGGGGAGAATTTCCACTGATACTAGGCTGAATGATTTGTATGTGGGATCCAGTTTAGCCAGGTAGTTGGGGTTTCCAACTATCATCAGGCCAAATTATTACGCATCATCCAATTTTCAATTTGTCTGAAAATTCTGTTGAATTCTTGTTCATCCTGGGAGTGCACTCCAGAGAGTTGAACCAGAACCTGTGCACTCCATAGCGTGCACTCCATAGAGTTGAACCAGAACCTATGTGTCATCGGCGTAATTTGAAAAGGTAAAAACCTTGCCCTCAAGCATTTTTAAAAAAGGGAGCTGTGTAGATGTTGTATAGGCAGGGAGATGTACTCTTGTCTTGTCGCGCCTAGAAACACTTGTGTACAGATGCGTTATAAATGCCATATCATATCTACTTGGGCATGAGTATCACTCACAATCTATTTTGTGCTTGCCTACAGTACTGATACCTTCTCTCTTTGCAGAAGCAAACATTGTTGGCATTTTCTTTGATAACCAATCCTAGTTTAGCAGACACATTTGGGGTCACTTAAAAACCTGCCATTTCCACCTGCATATGTAAAAACACATTCTTCTGTTCCTGGACAGGTGCTACACATTTTAAATGACCAGAGCAATGGTGCTTGCAAGGATTGACTACTGTAGCAGCCTGTTTTTAAGCCTCCCAAACAGATCAATAACATCTTGCAACTGATAGCGAACAACTCTGCAAGTGGAAGCCTTCGGACCATATTGCACCGGCATTGAAAGCACTGCAGTGGCTTCCTCTGAAGAATAGAATGGAACTAAGAATGCGGTCCATCAGGCAGGGCGTACACTGAAGGGGTCCTGGGTACCTCGAAATATACACAAGGAGATTTAATTCTCTACTAGATTTAAGATGTACAATAGACCAGAAGACCCTCGGTCACAAGTTTCAGGAAAAGAGACTTGGACATAGGTTGATCGGACACACCTTGCGCTTAGAACCAAAATCGGAAAAAGCCACTGGAAAAATCACAAAATTATTGACAATATATTTCTTCACACAAGTGATTTCTTATGAATGTTCAACCCTGCAGGTTTCATTCCTCAGAAAGTGTCTGTCCTCCAGAGGCCGAAAGAAGAAGGGGATTTCGGAGACCTGCAGCCAATGTGATGGATCGGGTTAGAGCCACTTTGGCTTCCTCTTGACTCTGGCTCCCCTTTTGGGTGTTTTGCCCTGTGAGTCAGGCACAAACATTGTGAACCTTTCACACTTGTGAGCCCGACCTGTTTATATCCTGCTGCTTCAGTCCTATGATACGGTCATCTGGTATGTAGGTAATTAAAGAAAATTGTCACTTTCTCTCCTTAACTAGAATTCACTTCTGAAAATGGTTGTGGATCAATATGCATCTTTTTAAAATCATTCTGTTACAAGAGACTTGGCTGGTCGAAAATGTGTTGTTAGATGGTAGAGTCACGATACAGAAAACTGCATTGAAGGGCTGCCTTGGAAGGCCTATGGGCGGTTTAATGATCTCAGTGTGTCCTCCTTGGTCTGTAGTTGAGATTCCCTGTGATTATGCATATGTGCTGATAGGAAAACTATTGAAACCTGGTATTAATATTATTATTATTGATGTTTATGATCCGCCATCCAAAGTCATGACCAAAGCTATTTTGAAAGTGGTCAAAACTAACGTACTGAAATATGTACAAAGCTTCCCTTGTATTTGATGGGAGATTTTAATGCAAATATTATCTCACCAGATGTGGAAATAGAAGCAATAGGGAGATCTAGTCCCAGTAGTATAACTGAACAAAAGCATTTGTACAGTCCCTGGGTTAATGCACTTATTGAACATCAAATTAGGAGCCTAAATGGCCTATGTCTGAGTGAAAAGCAACGAGGTTTTACTCGATTTAGCGGAAAAGAGTGTGTCTACCCTTGATTTTGTGTTCACTAATTCTAGCAGCATGGACAGGGTGCTTGACATGGGGACTGCGTCAAGAGATGAGAGTGATCACTTACCTCTATGTGTATTATTTAAATTGGATGAGACAATCTCTTGTGTCAAGTATTATGACACATGTGGTAATATCTTTGTTAAATGTGGCAACCACATTCAGTGGCACCCTGCTAATTTGGCTAAGGGTAAAACTGTCTGTGAACAACTGCTGCCAACCTTTATTGAAGCCTGTCAACTGGATGATGTGAATGAGACAAATATAAGTGAACTATTCAGTCATACTATTGCACAAATAAAGGTTCAGGTGGCTTCTACCTGTGGATATAATTCGTCTCAAGAATAAACTAACAGGGATATGACGAAAAGGAGAAACAATTTTGACCCAAAAATTAATGTAGAAAAGAAAAGACTGCATTCCACTATCTCCACATTGATTCTGTTTCCCTCTTGGCAAATGAATGCAATAGCCATTAATATTAAAATAGCCAAATCTGATTACCTAAGATGGTTGAAAGAACACAAACGTATATGTGAAAATGAACAATGGCTTAATATTGCTCATTTGGCTACTACTGAGAATACAGTAGCAATATGGAGGGAATTGAGGGTGAAGAAAAAGTCGCAATTACCTGTAAATAGTATCCCTGAAGAGGTCTGGGCTGCTCACAGATCTAAAACGTTGGGCATAGTTGATGAGAATAATACAAACACGCTGATTCCTGATGTACCGTGGATATGCCAAGCGTCGTGCTCAGATATTCAGTGTATAATTGAACATCTAATTGCTTCTCAGGCCTCTGGCCCTGATGGGATTACTAATGGGCTGATGAAAATGAGCCCATCAGTATGGGCAGAAGCACTATGGCATTTTTTCACTGACATAGGAAAATCAGGCATCCTACCATCTTCATGGAGAGAGAGTCATATTCTCCCCATTTATAAGAAGGGACAACATTGTGACCTTCGAAATTATCGACTCCTAGCTATGCTGGATTTTCCGGCAAAGGTGTTTGCAAGGACTCTACTTGCTGAGCTAAATACATGGATAACAAACCATGATATACTGAGTAAATATCAGAGGGGCTTTCGAACAAAGTCACATACGAATCATAACATTCTGACTCTAGTATCTTCAGTAGAATATTCTAGATTGTGTAGAAAAACAAAGGTTTATGCTGCTTATATAGACTTCAGTGCCGCATTTGACACTGTAGTCAGGAATATTTTGTGGCGTAAATTAAAAAACTGGAATATTCCTTGTGGCCTATTAAAGATGTTGACCCTTCTTCATACTGACACAAGTGTCAAAGTACATTTAAATGCTATGGGATTACTCTCTGCATCTATTTCAACCGATACAGGGGTCAAACAAGGCTGCATAGTTGCAGCCACCTTTTTCAATCTTTATTTAGCTGATCTGGCTTTGTCTTTCAACCAACGGTTATTACATCCGATAAAGGTTGGTAAATAGCGTATTAGTTGGCTTGGCTATGCAGACAATGTTTTATTACTAGACTACACACCAAAAGGACTCCAATGTTTGCTTGATGGCCTAGGCAGTTTTGCGAAAGAGAATATTTAGCAGATAAATTCTGAAAAAAGTTAAATAATGATATTCTCAGGAAATTTAAAATCAAAGGTGTCATTGAGTTGGACTCTAGCTTCAAATAAATTGGTGTGTGTTAATAGCTATGTCTATTTGGGGCTGCTTACTGATGAGAATTTAAATTGGAAAGCTCATTGGGAAAGAACCAAGATTAAATGTTGGAAATTGGTTGGCCTTGTGCTTTAATTGGTAGAAATGGGGACCTCTCAGTAAAAAACTGTTTTGCTGCTCTATACCATGAAAATTGTACCTGTGTTGACATATGGGATAGAGATCTGAGGTAATGGTTTTATCAAGGAGCTAAAAATATTTGAGGCAAAAATGCTTTGGAAACTATTTTGCATGCCGCAAGATGTTTCTGTAGAATTTTCAGTCTATTGTAATAAATAGATCTTTTATGTGTGCTGTTGATTTGATGACTGTGAATAATAATACCATCACCGGAGACTATGCAAAACAATTTCTAAGTCTTGATAAATTCATTCAATTTGGTATTTGGGGGAAAATATGTATTATCTTCAACAAATGGAAACATGGATGTGAACTATACTTACTCCCCGACAATACGAATTGAATTAGACACTGGTTAAAAAATAAGATCAAAATATATGACCGTGAAAATAATATAGTCCTCCTTAGCACTCAATTACATAGCAGTCCTTATATTGAATATATAATGATAAGAAATTGCTCGCCGAAATATATCGTGGCGTTTCCTGAGGCATGGGTGGTTAGAGAATACTTATTATTAAAATTCAATAACAACAAAGTGTTGAATGGCATTACAAACCACCTGCCTTGTGAAAGGTGTTGTAGGTTATGTGGAGAGAATAAGCAGGAATCCCTGGAGCATATAATGACTGAATGCACAAGTTTGCACCAAGTTCGAAATCAATGCATCAAAGCCTATAGTAATAGTTTTAATTGTGATGATCCAAAACTGCTGTGGAAAATGCTTATGGATGGTAATGATGTGAATTTTATTTTTTATATGGTTAGATTTTATAGAAATTGTATTGAAATATTCGAAATTTATGGACCATGAAGGACATGCTTTGGCCTCTGTTTTTTTATTTTCTACACCAATATTACTTGAAAGCCAAATGTGCATGTGTACATGTAGTGACTTTTTCTTTTATAAGGAATTTTATTTATTTTAAATGGATGTATTGTTTTATGTGTTTTTGTGGCTTTGTGTTTATCGTGTTTCTTGTTGTATACACAAAGCTATTTTTCTGTATGTATATTAATACATTTAATTGAAGAATTAACTTCTAATCACCCCCCCACACCATGCACTTACACTGATCTGAGTGTGCTAAGAATAATCACCTTGCTGAACCCCAGTTTGTCTTGCCTTCCAGTACACCTCCTTCTGTCTTGGAGTCTCATATCGATCAACAATAAACACACATCACTGCAACAAAAAAGTACAGGAACTTGGCAACCACGAAAAAGAAGTGACATTGTTCAATATTTGAGATGGTTGAGCACCAGCTATATACAACTAATACCCCCTTTTCACCCTTTTCATATCCAAAGCTGTGCGCAGGTAGTGTGTTTTGAGAGACAGCATTACCAGCACATTACAAGCTTCCTATGGAGTCTTTCCTTGCTGTTCTTTGTGGAGGTGGACATTTGCTACATAACCCTTACACCGGTGCGCAGCGCACAGTGTGCGAGTAGTTTGTTTGGTGAGAAAGCATTACCAGCACGTTACAAGATTCCTGTGGCATCTTTCCTTGCTGTTCTTTGTGGAGGCGGACCTTTGCTACATAACCCTTACACTGGCGCGGAGCACGCACATTGTACGTGTAGGGTGTTTGGTGAGACAGCATGACTAGCATGTTACAAGCTTCCTGTGGAGTATTTCCTTGCTGTTCTTTGTGGAGGAGGACCTTTGCTACATAACCCTTACACCAGCACAGAGTGCGCACGGTGTGCAGGTGGTGTGTTTGGTGAGACAGCATTAGCAGCATGTTCCAAGCTTTCTGTGGAGATTTTCCTTTCTATTCTTTGTGGAGGCGGACCTTTGCTACATAACTCTTACACTGGGGCGAAAGACAGGTGGGGTGTGGGTAGTGTGTTTGGTGTTTGGAGGTTGGAGGCAGGAGGTGGAGGCGCTGCTGTGGAGCATTGAAAGCATGCCGTCCTCGCAATCTACAGGCATTGGAGATAGATGGTAAGAATTACGTTCGGCATCAATCTCCGAAATATGGGGAGTTTTGGGAATTTAATTTCTGTGCTCTTGCACATCGACTATGATCTATGAACAGCTGAGTGGGGGTTAATCGCTGCTCCTCCTCTCACCCCAATTTCTGATGCAGAAATGTTGTCAGCATCTCTCCTTACCCTCTCCTCCTCACCAACGGAGTTACCAGTTGTACCATCACAGGCAATTCTTCTGCCACCTCGGCCGGTGAAACAGAAAAAACTGGGCCCAAATCTATCTTTTCTTTTTTGCCACCGGCAGCAGCAATTGATTTGCCCAATGAGTCAATAACACCATCAGATCTACCTTTATGTCAGAACGGGCAAAATGCACATTGGATGTTTTAGAGGGGGCTAATGCACAAAAGTCGGTTAAACACTCTGCGACCCAACGTATGCAGGCATATCAGCAGCTCCAATATCAAATAGCTACATGGATCAGTCTAATCATTTATCCCCATCAGTGCAGTGCACTAGCATGGACACAGTAACCCTGGGTGAACAGGACAGTGCCTAACAGGCGCAACAAAGAGCTGCAGTGTCATGTAAGGCAAGTAAAACCAACAACCTACCGCAGCCGGCTCTGGACATTCAGGCTTTGTGCAGAATGGGTAGTCGGCCCCTGCACTGTCAGGGAGCTGCATCAAGAAGGATGCCCTTGTAACCCCCTGCTTAAAGCAGGACAGAATTAGAGAGATTCAACAGGCACAGAAGAATTGGGTGCGATATATGAGGGCAGCTTTTTTATGGGCAGATGCTGAGTCTATGCTGTGGGATGTATTTACCCATGCATCCGAGCCATACCTCAAAACTGTGCAGTACTGACATGGAAAACATCATGATGGCCAGAGCTTCCCAGAAGATGCACAGGGAAATGCATGAAGAATAGGCTGCCACTCATTTTTGCCGATGTTATGGGCACAGAAGGACACTGCCTAAAACCACCATTGGACTACCCACACAGTAGTCTGAAACCATTGGGATGGCAATGCTGATTGCCAAAAGCAAACCCATAACTGTTGGGAATTCATTTTCTTAAATCCCAAAAAGGGGTACAGTACCAGTACTCACCACTATCCAAAAGCCGGTGTTTTAAAACCACCAGATTTTACTTTTTTTGTAGAAAACTGAATAGATGAACCCAAAACAGGCCAAAGAAAGACTTACTGAGAGGTGTATCCAATGTAAAGTTATATTCTGAAGTGACTTGAAGGTTTATAACAAGACTGGCTTAGCTGTGGATTTCAGCAGTTTAAGTAAATTTGGACTGAAAGACGCTACAAATCTCAAGGTTTAAGAGAAATGAGTGACCTACTTTGAGTGTCACATAGGTTGCAATTGTTTAAATGTCATAGTTTTGAACTTAGAATCAGCATTCTAGCTGCATATGTGGAATTGTTAGTTTATTTGAATGCAGAAACTGGGGAACAGAAATGACATGTAGCTAAAAAAAAATGGCTTAAGGAACAGGATTTTGCCTGGCAACCACCCCCATCAGGAGTGAAACTTGAGTCACAGCTGTGTTCCCAGGCCTAGCTGCCCTTTTTCTGCTCACACCAAAAGGGATATGACACTTCCCTGATTGAATTACCTGGGCTCTGCAGGAAATTGAACAAAGCCCTGTCCTGACTCAGGCAAATGTTTTATTGGTGGGAGTCGTAAATGGAGCTTCCTCTTGGCAGAAGCTGGGAGGGGCAGGGTCTCTGAGCTTGCCAGAAACTGGAAAGACTGGTTTCTGTACCATGTGACATGAAAAGACACACCTCTATAGCCAGAATATGGTTTTAGAAAAAGATGAATAACTCATAGAGCGGACATGTGAAAATTGTATAAATGACACCATAATTCTTGTGATTTTTCTGCCCACATTTTAAGAGGTTTTTAGAACCGGTGGCATGTTCAGGGGGGTTTTAGCGGAAAAGAGGATATTACTCAAAATGTGTGCATGTGAAAAATCTGACACTTCATCAACTAATGTCCATACTCCTTGCACACATGTGTGTAAATTTGGGTCAATGTCCGGAATTGCAAAATCAGTTAAAAAGTGAAATATGTGCCATTTCTGAATGCAAGCCCCCAGGAAGAGCAAAGTTTGGACAGGGTATATCTCCTGTGATATGTGATGTGTGCATGTAATTTTAAACCAATGTTTACCTGTGCAAATATGTCTTTTGTTATCAAATATAGAATGTGTGCAATTTGACTGGGGAGTGTCCTCTCTGCTAGCCATAAAATGACATCACTCTGACACAACTTAGCTCCCCCAATCAAATGAGAAATGGAAGTTTGACTAATTAGAAGCTGAGAGAGAGGTAGGGTCAGTGATGCTCACACACACCCATTTTCAAAACACATAAAAGCAGAGAGACAGGACAGATAGGGACTTTCAAATCCATTTGCAGCTGGAAGCTCTGCCGGGAAAATCCATACTTTACCTCCATCAATCTCCAGAGAAAGCTGTGCAGAAAGATCCAGACTTTAAATCCCTCAATCTTCAGAATCCAGAGAGAGAGCAGACCCAGATCACTGTGAAGTGCAGATACCAGAGTCCAGTCCTAAACCTGACCAGATCCGTGGCAAGGCATATTTCTAATATATTGTGAGTACCTAGAAAACTGTGCAGAACCAATCTCTTAGTTAAAATAATATAATCCAAGCTATTTTAATCTAAGTAGAACTGCCTCCTAACTGTCACCTGTCATTTCTGTCACTTGTCATTTTCTAGTTGCAAGCTGCACTTGTCTTTTTGAACTTTAAAATTTCAAATCTGAAAAACGACCTTTATTTAATCGCTCATATCTCCGCAACCGTTTGTGCTAGAGACTTGCAGTAACTTTCCCCTGAAAGCTGAGAATCGTGGCTTTCCTACCCCCTATAGTTCTGCCGTAATCGTGAAAAACGCACTCGCGAATTTTGCCGCGATTTGCAAATTTCTCCACGTGTGAAAACAGAAGCTTCTTGCTTTCAGTTGCTAAAAATTCGTTTAACCTGCTAGTTACACCCTAGATCCTTGCTAAAGTGAGCCTGGACTAATATTAACTTGATTTCACTCACCCTGAACCTCTAAAGGGAATTAAAAGCATTTTAGCATATTTTTTTTCTTCATTTCCAGCACATTTAAAAGCATTTTGCCTGTGTTTTCAACTTCTGTAGTCTAAGTTGCTGGGTGAACTGAATTACATTTGAATTGCATTTCTGAGAACTGTGTGCTTCCTTCCATTTCCTTGCATTGCATAAAAGGGGGGGGGTGAATTGCCAGAGAAAAGTGATTACATTGTTTTGTTGAAATCATATTGAGTATTTTCTGTACTGCATTTCATTCAACATTGCATCCATCTGAAATCTATAAAGCATTCTCTACCACATTATTCTTCTGTCCCTATTTACCAGTGTGCTACCTTATCCATTTCATGTCAACTCCTTAGTGATTATAAAGAAGTGTGCTAGTGCCAGATTCTCCGTTGTTAATCTTTATCATATCAGATTAAGTGTGATATTCAATTATTAATTTATTATAAGGTGTGATAGATATATATTGCTTTACTTCTCAAATAAACCTTTTAATTTGCAAAACAGAACTACTTCTTGGCTCAGTGGGGTCAGGAGGATTCCAAGAGAGGGGTGTTATATAGGGGTAGTCATCCAGAACGCATGAACTGGACATAAAGATATATCAATAAGGGTTTTCATTCAGTATTCTAGACTAGGCGTTGACTTGGCTGTAGTGCTGAATTGAATCCTCTTACAAATTGGGGGCTCGGGCCGGACGTTTGGGTTAGAATACCCCTTGTGCAGCTTAATACAGCGTGCCAGCTGACCAGATACACATATCCAGTCGGATCACCACGCTGCATTACGCTGTGAAGCATTCCTCAAAAGGGACACTCCAAGAAAAGTTCTGTTCTGCAAAAATAAAATACTAACTTCTGTAAGTCAGGACAGAGACCAATCTCTAGAATGACGACCTTGGTAGATATGAAAATAGCCAGAGAGCACTTCTTACATAAACTATTTGTGAGAGGTGAATGGGCTGAGCAGGGCCAGGAGGCCTGGTTGCAGGCCATCACGCGACAGGCCACTGAAACAGGGTCAGACTTATGGAGAGATCAGGGTCCATTACATGTGGCCCTGAGTGAACTATATATGGCTCCTAAGGCCAAAGATGAACACGACAAGATTGTTAGGATAGCGGCATATTTATATTTATATATGGGAGCCATACAGAATAAATGTGCTGAAGGCCATGATCTGGCAAAAAGGCAACAGATGGCGTTAGAGAAGGCCCAATCTGATCTGGACTCTTCTGAGCAAAGGCTGCACAGAAGCCAGGAGTCAGAAAATGAGACCAGGCAGTACATCACTAAAATAAAGGAGGATATGGATGTGCTGCAAAAGGAAAAGTCAGAACAGGATACCAGATTTCGGGCCTTGCAGAAGGAACACCAAGAAGGTTTGGACTCCCTACTGCAAAGCCAGAAAAAGCTGGAGCAACAACTGGACTTCAACAGGGTATGTGCTGAGCAGGTAGTCACCCTGCAAGGCCACCTAGATAGGGAAAAGGCAGAAAGCAATAAACTGATTCTGAAAGACCTGGATACCCAGGCAGAGTTTGATGAAGAGCGCCGGAAAGCTGTTGCCCTTCAAAGGCAGAGGGACGACCTGGCAGCACAGATGCAGGCTCTCAGTCAGGAAAGAGACACTCTAGGCCAGGAAGTCTGCCACTTAAAAAATGGAATTGAAGAAAATCACCTGGCCCTCCAGGGGCTGGGTGACCTCCAAAAAGAAAACCAGAACTTGGTAGAGCACACCAGAAGGGTGGAGGATGCTCTAGCAAGAAAGGAGCAGGCCAATAGGGACACAGCTCAGGAGGTAAACCTCCTGCAGCAAAGACTGGCCCAGTTCTCCAGGACCAACCAGGAAGCACAGAGGGAAAATGAGGCCCTCTGTCAACACAATGATAGGCTCCAACAACAGGTAGCGATGCAGGAGAGACTGATAGAGTCTAGTAAGGCCTTAACTGAGGAACTGAAGGCACAAATGCAGGCTCTTGCATTGCAACAGGGAGCAGGGGCGGATAGAGATGAGGTTCGCTGGGAAATGGAAACTCCGGAGCATAACCTCAGGAGCCCTAGTACCAGAGGCCCTCATACCTCTCAGTCCCTGGACTCTGCCACCCCCATGTCCCCTGGCGCACATGAGCACAGGGCCACAGGGATGGCAGATTACTATCCAGCCAGAAGCATGGGGCTCATAGGCCAGTACCTCCCAGGAATGGATGGGCGGGCATCTGGGCATGGGCACCCAAGCATGGTGCAATTCAGTGGGGAACCCCGGGAGAATAGACCCATTAAGGGCATCCTGAAAACCACCGCCCAGTTAGGTCAGTGGAGGGGGTACCCATCAAATCCTGGCAGCAAGGAGGAATCTGAAGACTCCTCTGAACTGCACAGGACACAGGAGACCAGGTCCCCACATTCTGCCAGCAATTCCCAGGCTCGCAGAATCCGGGAAAACCTGGAAGAGCAGAGAGGAACCTCTGGGAGCAGTGCCTCTGAATCCGAGGACGAATGGACAAGGGTTACCCGAACCAAAAAGGCCAATAAGGCAAAAAGGGCCTTGCTTAAGGACCCCTTAAAGCAGATTAAGGCGATCAGGAGCGTCATCACGCCTTACCATAAGAACGCTAAGTATTCTGTTTGGGAGCACTTAGAGTTGTTTGAGCAAATGATGGAGACTTCCCATTTGAAGGACGGCCAAAGCTGCATTCAATATGTAAATTGGACCTTCCCCCCAGGAATACTCCAGTTTCTTTGCGGGGCTGGAGGACCAAAATCATTTAAGATGGTCCACCTATAAGGCGGCCATCTTGAAACATTTTTCTGTTCACAGAAATCCTCAAGAGGCTCGCAAGGCAGCCTACAATTTGCAATGTGGGGAGGATCAGGCCCCACAAGAATTTGTGCAGGAGTTAAAGCGTGCTTTTGCACAGACCACAAGAAGGGTGCGCACGGATAGCAGAGAATTTATAAATACGTTTTTTCATGCCTTGCCCAAATATATCATGACCCAGCTCGTGAGGGATTTTCACGAGAAAAGATCTTTAGACTGGGTCATTGAACAGGCTACCCGGATCTATGAGGTGCAGAAACCGATAGATAGCAAAAGTAATGCCCAGAAAAACCCCAAAGCCAACAGCACCCCTGCTGCTGCCAAGGTGGCAGAGGTAAAGGTCACCCCCGTTTTGGATTTGGAGATGGGGGGCCTAAAAACCTACTTGCACCTAATAATGCTAGGCCCAGAAGGTCCTCGGGTCAGTCACAGACAGGGAGCCAAGGAGGCAGCCCCACAAATGGGGTCCCTCGCTCTCCTGATTATGTAAGTCCCCGTTACAAGGGAAATCGACCCATCCTGGGTTATGTGTGGACTCCTCCAGCCCAAGGGGGGGGATCCAGCCAAGCACCTAACCCAGGGAACTTCCCTCCCAACTTCCCACAGGAGGGCAGAAATTCTCCAAATCCCGGGCAGAACTTTTTCCCCAGGTATCCACCCAATTTCCAACCCCAAAATCATCCATCCTTCTTTCCCCAATTCTCTGAGCCCAGACAACCTAATCCGGGAGAGGGGAGGCCAAGGGTGGAGGGGTACCCAAATCTTCCCAACCCGGGGTATTACCAGAGGAGGGACAGCTACCCTTCCCGGGATCAGCCCAGGGGAGAAAACAGGGCCCCGTATCAGCCTGAGCGGGTTTCCCAGTTAGAGCGCCAGGTTCAAAACATGGCGCGGGATCTGGGTCACATACTGAGGGCTCAGCAGAACCCTCAGATCGGCATGCCGGCGCAGAACGCACCCAACTCTGGACCTGGTGCCCCAGAACAATGACGGGGGCAGCACCCCGATAACTCACCGGTTCCCAGGGAGGAGGCACAAAGGGAAGGGGGGTGTAAAGCCTTGGAGGAAGCTTCCTTCCTCACTTGTAAACAGCCCCTGGAAACCCAGGAACCGGAAACAAAATCTCTTGCCCCTGAAAGTCTGCCTCCTAAGGAGCAGAGGGGGGATAGGAGAAACAAAAGACCCAAACAGACCCAGTTTGAGGAGGAGGTACAGATCTTCCAATTTGAGGGAGAGGGATCCTCAGAGGATCCTGGGAAAAGGATCTTCTCCTTCAGAGAGGGGGGAACTCCTCCCAAAGAAAAATGGGTCCCTAGGGATGCAAATCCAGACTGGGGAGATGTGGAGACTGAGCTACCGCCGCCCACCATCTCATCCCGGAACCAACAGCAAGAAAATCCCCTGGTTCAAACCCATCCTGGTGACTGCCTCCAAAAAGGGTGGGGCGGCCCAGAACCGGAGCCAGGGGAACCCACAATGGCTCTGATCTCCAGTTGCCAAATTTTTCTTTCAGATTCCCAAGGCTCTCCACAGAATTCTGCCCAAATCTCTTCGCTAGCGATGTCCAAAACCAGAAAATTAGCCCACCAGTTGTCCAAAAATGTACATTATCTGTGCCCCCTTGAGGAGAAGGAGGGAAGATATTATGCCCCGGTACAAGTACAGGGGCAGGGTACAATCTTGGCACTGGTGGACACTGGATCTCAAGCTACCCTTCTGTCCAGAAGGGCCTTTGACGAACTGAATGCAGGAAGGGGAGAGAATTACCAAATTCCACTCACCTCTCTTCCTGGACAACTGCAGAACTTTGACGGGAAGGAAATTCCAGTTGAGGGGACTGCAGACTTGGACATTAAGATCGGGCGACACAAGTTGAAACACCCAGTCATAGTTGTGACTCCAGAGGGCACCCTTTGTTTACTAGGGAATGACCTCCTGAGAAGGTTGTCACCCCTAATAGATTGCGTAAACAAGGTCCTCTGGACCCAGACTAGCCGACCCATAAAATTAAAACAGAGTGTCAACCATGTTAGTTTAAACGGCACCTGCCACATGGTTGAACAAAAATCTGCCCAAGTAGAATTTCACTTCCAGAATAGCCAAATTCCAGACGTGACAGTAATAGCAGTAGGACAACAGACTGGTGATGGGGGGTCCTCTCTATTTCTGAAAATCAACCTTCCTTCCAGTCTAAAGTGGTACTCCACGCTGGAAGGAAACACTCTGAGATTCTATACTAACCCACAATCAGAAACTCCCACTCCTATAGTCCAGAAAGATGTGAAATCAGCTCAGAGCCTGGCTGATATTCAGCAAATTGGAGAGCAGTTGTTCATCCCTGTTCAGTTAAATGATGGGAAGGACTCTGTTCTCGCTCGAGTGTGTGTGAACAACGGTAAGAGCTTCATCAGCGAAGCCATGTTCCGCCAACTCCCAAAAGATCCAGCCATTCCCACATTCAAACTGATAGACAAATGGGAAATGGACCTGGAAGCGCCTAATTCCAAACATCTCCTGCCAAGCAGGTGTATGCTCAAAATCTCCATTGGCAACAAGAGCATAGTCCACAATTGTTGGGTCGTGCGAGACGTCCCTGCCGCCTTTTACTTAGGCAGTGACATTCTCAATCGCTTTGCCATTAGTTTGGACCTAATAAACTTCAAAGCTTGGTCCCGATTAGCGGATAATCCCATGGGCTTTGATGAACCAGAAAAAGCATTTAGGTCAGCCCAATTGCTACCTTATGCAGTTGAAATCCAGATTAAAGAGGAGGTCACCATCCCAGAAAGGACCCGACAATTCTCCCTGGAAGTGAAAGTTAAAAGAGGACAACATTTGAAAAACCCTGATGCTTACATACATCTAAACGCTTCTCTCCAACAGCAAGGGTTGGGGGTAAACCCAACTCCATTAGTCAACATAGAACATGACACCATTCTAATAGAGGTGGATAACAGCGACTTAAAGAGTATTACTCTAGCCGCAGGCACCATTATTGGAATGGCGGTTGATGACCGACATTTTTCCATCGACTTAGTAAATGAACTGTTAGGACCAATCCCCAAGGACTGTTTTGACAGTGACAGTGATGACAATACAACACCAGACAGGATTTTTACCCGGCATGGGGGGAACTTCCTGGTGTACACTTCCTGCCCCTATGGTAAGGAAGATGTGACTTGTGACTTCAGGAGGGATGAGGTGATTTTCCAGGTCCATGAGGGCTGCCTTTCCCACCTGAAGCCTCCAGTCCAAATCAGCACTCTGACCAGGGACTTCTCCACCCAGCTGGAGGAGGCCGCTGAGATAGCCAAACCAGAAGTCTTTCCAGGCTTCAGGCAGATGGTGGAAGAGAGAGTCAACCTAGCTGATGCCTGTGTGACTCTGGAACAGAAGCAAAAGTTGAAACAAGTTTTCTTGGATTTCCAAGATCTCTTTGCGGTAGACTCATATGACTGTGGTCGCACTGACATCCACACAACAACAATCCCCACGGACCCTGGCATGACTCCTGTATTTGTGAAGCAATATCGTTTGCCTCTCGCATCAATGGAGTCCCTTACTGAAATAATTAAGAACCTTGAGTCCCGGGGAATAATCCGTCCAGTCCACAGCACCTTCAATAATCCGGTGCTGGGAATATTGAAGCCAAACGGCCAGTGGAGACTCTGCGCCGACCTCAGGGAGCTCAACAAACGGGTCCATACTTCCCGATGGCCTCTGCCCTACATTGACCAAGGGCTGGCCCAGATTCAGGGGTCACAGGTATTCACTGCAATAGACCTGACCAATGGATACTGGACCGTGCCTGTCAGTAGGGAGGACCAATACAAACTGGCTTTTACCTTTGGGGGCCAGCAGTACACATGGACCCGGACTCCTTTCGGATACCTCAACTCCGGCAATTAATTCAACATTTTCCTACATAAGGCCATGCCCGACCTGGGTGCGAGGGGTAACCTGGCTTATGTAGATGATGTCCTCATCAAAAGTTCATCTGTGGAGGAACACATAGCGGAGATCCGTTATGTTCTGACCCAGTTGAGGGCCGCCGGAGCAAAATTTTCCTTTCAAAAAGCACAGTGGTGTAGAACCCGTGTTAATTTCTTGGGGCATGAGATTACTCCTCAGGGTCTCTGTCCCCAGGAAAAGAAAGTGGAAGCACTTCAGAAACTGAAGGACCCCACAACTCTGCGAGGACTAAGGAGCCTCCTTGGACTGACTAATTACAGCAGAAAGTTCATTGAGGGCTACGCAGAGATCACCAGACCCCTGATTCATCTCCTGAAGGGGGGGGTCAAGTGGGAATGGGGTCCAGAACAATCCGAGGCAGTAAGACAACTCAAAAGAAGCCTCTCACAAGCGCCTTGCCTAGCTTACCCTGTCAGAAACAAGGAGTTCTTCCTGGAGTCGGGGTTCTCTAATACGTGCTTGACGGCAGTATTATACCAGAAGCATGACAAGGTCAATAAAGTAATCTCATATGCGAGCAAAACTTTATCCTCTGTGGAGGAGAAATTCAACGATTGTGAGAAGGCACTCCTGGCGACGGTGTGGGCATTGAAGAATTACCGCCCGTTTATCCAGGGGGAGCACATCATAGTGGAGACTCCACACCAGCCTCTGCAATATCTCCAAAGTGACAGAATCCGGGCCGGAAATGTGGGTAATTCCCGAATTACTTCCTGGATTCTGTCAATGCAAAGCTTTCCTGTGGAGGTCCGATATGGCCAAAACAAGAAGAGTCCACTCGCGCAAGGTCTGGCTGACTTGCATGATTGTGCCAGAGAAAACTGTCTCGAGGACGAAAGTCTAAAAATCAAGGACAACACGGAGGCATACCTTAATTCCCCACACAAAGTCTTTGAAGAGGACAAGTGTGAGGGAATGCCCACTGTCTATGTGGATGGATGCTCTTACCATGTTGACAACAACGGGGAGAAAGAACTGGTGGCTGGCGTAGGGAATGCATGGGTGAATGAGTCCCCAGAACCCTCCGCTGGATACAAAATTGGTCCCCGAAGCAGTCAGGTGGCAGAATTGATGGCTGTGCATCAGGCCATCCTCACTGCTGTCCAGCATCAACTCCACGAACTGGTCATAATCACAGATTCGGATTATGTACGGAACGGGTTCGTGGAGCATCTGGTTAATTGGAAAACCAGAGGCATGTTATGTGCTAACAACAAACCCTTGAAACATGGGAAGTTGATCCAAAACATTGATGATCTGGTCACATCGAATGGGATGACCATCTACTGGAAAAAGATCAAGGGTCATTCCAAAGTAGAGGGACCAGACAAAACTGGAAATGACTTAGCTGATCAGCTGGCCAAAACCGGGGCCATCCAAGGGGATCTAATTGAGATTGAGTCCCTGTTGGGGGAAATCCAGGTCACTGCCATCACTAGGTCCCAGACAAATGCTCACAACAACCTTTCAATTGCACAATGGAGTAAGGAGACCCCTGATGCTGATTTTATTACAGCTCAGAAGGGAGATCCAATAATTGGTAAATTTTACCAGCACCTTGAGGACCCTGAGAACTTTCCCCTGACGGATACCGATTACATTGGGAAAGAGGACCTAAGAGTGTTGATGAAATGTCCAAAAATGTTCCGAATCCAAGACGGTTTGCTGGTAAGGAAATCCAAAGCTGGCCACGATCAGTGGGTGGTTCCTACCTCATTCCGAAGCCTGATGTTAAGTCACGCCCATGATGTGGCCACCGCCGGTCATAGGGGGTTTCACACAACATTGGAAATCTTAAGAGAGGTTGCATACTGGCCACACATGGGGCAGGACCTCGACCAATACTTGAAGGGGTGTCTTGTGTGTGCACAATTTCAGCCATCCTCCCTCACACACCGGGCGCCTTTACAAAAGAGGGGAATGACACTGCCATGGTCAGATTTACAAATCGACTTTGTAGGCCCTGTGATTCGCTCGGCTAGGGGGAATAAGTACATGTTGACCGTCACATGCTTGTTTACCAAGTGGGTGGAATGTCTCCCAGCCCCATATTGCAAGGCAGAGACGGCAGCTGCCTTGATGATTAACCACATCTTTTCCCGTTTTGGTCTACCTCAAAGGATTGAGTCAGACAGAGGTAGCCACTTCACCAGTGAAGTAATGACAAAGATGTGGGAGATACTGGGGGTCAAGAGAAAGCTGCATATTGCTTATAGACCAGCTTCTTCTGGGGCAGTAGAGAGATATAACCGAACCATTGTGAGCATATTAAAGAAGTTTGTGGCAGATTCTGGGCCAAGTTGGGATATCCGATTACCTCTGGTCCTAATGGCTATCAGATCTACCCCTTCATCTGCAACCAAAATGTCACCATTTGAATTGATGACTGGGCGCAAGATGGTGCTTCCGCAGCATTTGCTCTACAGGACCCAAGAGCAGACACTGATAAATGCCTCCACTACTCATGAGTATGTGGAGAATTTAAGGAAACACCTCCAACATGCTTTTGCTTATGCTCAGCGGAATCTAGAAAGATCAGCTGATAGCATGAAGACCCATTATGACCTGAAAACTTCCAGGAAGGAATATCAGGTGGGAGACCGGGTCTATCTATACAACTTCCAAAGGAACCAGGCCAAGCAGCGCAAATTTTTGCCTACATGGAAAGGACCCTTTGAGATCATCGACAAAATCTCCCCTGTGGCCTACAAAATCCACATCCCCAAAGGTCCTTTGGCAGCGGGGGAAGACAAGTGGGTCCACATAAACCAGTTGAAATGTTGCCATCCCAGGCACACTCTGCAACAACTGGAGGAATCCTCTGGAATCCTAGCAGGCACTGTCTCAGACTAATTCAGTTCCAATCCTAAAACATACCACATCTAGTCTCTAAAATATTGTGATTTGCATGAAACTGTCTCTTAGTTATACTGTTTTTTTTTCAAAATAAGAATGTAATGTTTCGTTATGATGAAATGCATATGCTGCCCCACTATCTCAACAGTGGTGGAAAAACGTCTATGAATAGGTATTGTCGCTCTTCCTTTGTCGTCCTAGGAGAAAGAAGACCTTGAGACTGGCCAAGGAGGATGACCCAGGGACCGGGAACGAAGATCCAATGGGCCCGGGGTACCGCCCAATATTCCCATCAGGACCGACGAGGCGAACCCATCGATCAGTACCGGATGGAGGAAAAGATGCTGAACTGTGCCATCTATTGGAAGAAGATGAGGAAACATCCCAGGTCTTGCGAGTCCCATTCGTGAAATAGAATGGCCATCGCAAGAGGGGGGCTTGTGGGATGTATTTACCCATGCATCCGAGCCATACCTCAAAACTGTGCAGTACTGACATGGAAAACATCATGATGGCCAGAGCTTCCCAGAAAATGCACAGGGAAATGCATGAAGAATAGGCTGCCACTCATTTTTGCCGATGTTATGGGCACAGAAGGACACTGCCTAAAACCACCATTGGACTACCCACACAGTAGTCTGAAACCATTGGGAATGGCAATGCTGATTGCCAAAAGCAAACCCATAACTGTTGGGAATTCATTTTCTTAAATCCCAAAAAGGGGTGCAGTACCAGTACTCACCACTATCCAAAAGCCGGCGTTTTAAAACCACCAGATTTTACTTTTTTTGTAGAAAACTGAATAGATGAACCCAAAACAGGCCAAAGAAAGACTTACTGAGAGGTGTATCCAATGTAAAGTTATATTCTGAAATGACTTGAAGGTTTATAACAAGACTGGCTTAGCTGTGGATTTCAGCAGTTTAAGTAAATTTGGACTGAAAGACACTACAAATCTCAAGGTTTAAGAGAAATGAGTGACCTACTTTGAGTGTCACATAGGTTGCAATTGTTTAAATGTCATAGTTTTGAACTTAGAATCAGCATTCTAGCTGCATATGTGGAATTGTTAGTTTATTTGAATGCAGAAACTGGGGAACAGAAATGACATGTAGCTAAAAAAAAATGGCTTAAGGAACAGGATTTTGCCTGGCAACCACCCCCATCAGGAGTGAAACTTGAGTCACAGCTGTGTTCCCAGGCCTAGCTGCCCTTTTGCTGCTCACACCAAAAGGGATATGACACTTCCCTGATTGAATTACCTGGGCTCTGCAGGAAATTGAACAAAGCCCTGTCCTGACTCAGGCAAATGTTTTATTGGCGGGAGTCGTAAATGGAGCTTCCTCTTGGCAGAAGCTGGGAGGGGCAGGGTCTCTGAGCTTGCCAGAAACTGGAAAGACTGGTTTCTGTACCATGTGACATGAAAAGACACACCTCTATAGCCAGAATATGGTTTTAGAAAAAGATGAATAACTCATAGAGCGGACATGTGAAAATTGTATAAATGACACCATAATTCTTGTGATTTTTCTGCCCACATTTTAAGAGGTTTTTAGAACCGGTGGCATGTTCAGGGGGGTTTTAGCGGAAAAGAGGATATTACTCAAAATGTGTGCATGTGAAAAATCTGACACTTCATCAACTAATGTCCATACTCCTTGCGCACATGTGTGTAAATTTGGGTCAATGTCCGGAATTACAAAATCAGTTAAAAAGTGAAATATGTGCCATTTCTGAATGCAAGCCCCCAGGAAGAGCAAAGTTTGGACAGGGTATATCTCCTGTGATATGTGATGTGTGCATGTAATTTTAAACCAATGTTTACCTGTGCAAATATGTCTTTTGTTATCAAATATAGAATGTGTGCAATTTGACTGGGGAGTGTCCTCTCTGCAAGCCATAAAATGACATCACTCTGACACAACTTAGCTCCCCCAATCAAATGAGAAATGGAAGTTTGACCAATTAGAAGCTGAGAGAGAGGTAGGGTCAGTGATGCTCACACACACCCATTTTCAAAACACATAAAAGCAGAGAGACAGGACAGATAGGGACTTTCAAATCCATTTGCAGCTGGAAGCTCTGCCGGGAAAATCCATACTTTACCTCCATCAATCTCCAGAGAAAGCTGTGCAGAAAGATCCAGACTTTAAATCCCTCAATCTTCAGAATCCAGAGAGAGAGCAGACCCAGATCACTGTGAAGTGCAGATACCAGAGTCCAGTCCTAAACCTGACCAGATCCGTGGCAAGGCATATTTCTAATATATTGTGAGTACCTAGAAAACTGTGCAGAACCAATCTCTTAGTTAAAATAATATAATCCAAGCTATTTTAATCTAAGTAGAACTGCCTCCTAACTGTCACCTGTCATTTCTGTCACTTGTCATTTTCTAGTTGCAAGCTGCACTTGTCTTTTTGAACTTTAAAATTTCAAATCTGAAAAACAACCTTTATTTAATCGCTCATATCTCCGCAACCGTTTGTGCTAGAGACTTGCAGTAACTTTCCCCTGAAAGCTGAGAATCGTGGCTTTCCTACCCCCTATAGTTTTGCCGTAATCGTGAAAAACGCACTCGCGAATTTTGCCGCGATTTGCAAATTTCTCCACGTGTGAAAACAGAAGCTTCTTGCTTTCAGTTGCTAAAAATTCGTTTAACCTGCTAGTTACACCCTAGATCCTTGCTAAAGTGAGCCTGGACTAATATTAACTTGATTTCACTCACCCTGAACCTCTAAAGGGAATTAAAAGCATTTTAGCATATTTTTTTTCTTCATTTCCAGCACATTTAAAAGCATTTTGCCTGTGTTTTCAACTTCTGTAGTCTAAGTTGCTGGGTGAACTGAATTACATTTGAATTGCATTTCTGAGAACTGTGTGCTTCCTTCCATTTCCTTGCATTGCATAAAAGGGGGGGTGAATTGCCAGAGAAAAGTGATTACATTGTTTTGTTGAAATCATATTGAGTATTTTCTGTACTGCATTTCATTCAACATTGCATCCATCTGAAATCTATAAAGCATTCTCTACCACATTATTCTTCTGTCCCTATTTACCAGTGTGCTACCTTATCCATTTCATGTCAACTCCTTAGTGATTATAAAGAAGTGTGCTAGTGCCAGATTCTCCGTTGTTAATCTTTATCATATCAGATTAAGTGTGATATTCAATTATTAATTTATTATAAGGTGTGATAGATATATATTGCTTTACTTCTCAAATAAACCTTTTAATTTGCAAAACAGAACTACTTCTTGGCTCAGTGGGGTCAGGAGGATTCCAAGAGAGGGGTGTTATATAGGGGTAGTCATCCAGAACGCATGAACTGGACATAAAGATATATCAATAAGGGTTTTCATTCAGTATTCTCGACTAGGCGTTGACTTGGCTGTAGTGCTGAATTGAATCCTCTTACAATGCTGGCAGTGCTGGTCTGAAAGGACTCTGGCACTTTTTGGTCTCTCGTCAAATCGAGAGGAAATGGGCCGGTAGGAACTTTGGTTAACGCGGTGGGGGAAGCGAAGTGGGTGGAGCCCTTTGAAAGTCTGTATGCATCTCCATCTTTGGGATGGAAGGGCACTGAGGGCGAGGTCTTGGTTAAGGAGACAGAACTATTGCTGGACCTTTTGGTCCGGAATTCAACAACTGTAATAAATTGATGTAGCAATTCCAAAGCACCGGTCCCTAATGGTCTTTCAAATCACCTCCTTAAAACGAATTGTGGGCGGAAATATTACACTGTTTATTTGCAGACATTGCTCGTACTCTACAATATGAAAAAACAAGAGGGAGAAGTACTGCTACCAGGGGGTCTTCCCCATGTTGGTTATATTTTTTGTCCAGACCAAGTTGGGGACACTCAGTATTACTGATTGATTGAATGAATCAAAAAAACATAAGTTTATCCGGAAAGAAACACACACAGAGGGGCTGAATAATAGTTTCAAATATTTATAATAGGAAGTATAGTACATTTACACAAATGACAATACACGACTGAAAAGAGATATGCTTTAAAAAGAGACATGATTTGATGCAGGGCACAGTACTGCCAACCATGGTGCCTTGCACCAGATGTCCTAAAAGGTGAGCCAAGGGAGATTTGCTAGTCATTTTTTCTTCTGAAGAAAGTGGTAACAGCAACAAGTGTTGGGTAGGTCAGAGAACACACATGGCATATATTTTCTTTGTGTTGAATTGTTTGAGAGTCAAATTGAAGCTTTAAGCTTGAATCTGTATAGAGGTTTTAGCAAGAGACACTGGGAGTCCCATCATGGAGACCTGGGATAAAACCTTTCATATATTTTATGGAAGACGACAGCATGAGTGTGAATTGTTGTAAGGCTAATCAATGAGACACTCACCTGTCACTGCAGCAGACAGATGGGCACCTGCAAGCTCTGAACCTGCTCTGTGCCACTGGAGGGCAGGCACTACAGATCAGGATACTGATCCAGCAGTGCACAAGTGTACAGCATTCTTTTGGCATGGAGTTTATGAAAGGGGAATCTGATTAGCAGGTTTTCCTTCGAGAGATGGAATTATCTGTATAATTTTATTAGTTTAATAAAAAATCAAAAACGCTAGGGTTTATACACCCTTGCTGGATGGCAATAAGTCAAATGACTTGTCTGTGATTCCTTTGGGGATGCTGGTGGATGGTCCGATGATTAGACTTCTAATTTCCTTAAGGTGAGGCAATGTTCTTCAGCATCCGTGTCACTTTCTCCAGGATTTTCTGGCTTAGAACACCCCCAGCCAGCTACATTGGTTCCTCTTCCTAGAGTTCCCTATGCTCCTCTAGACAGCAGTCCTCTTCTGGGTTACCCTTCCTGGAGCCTCATCTTTTGTCAAGGGAGCACAATCAAACATCTCCTAATCTTCTGGGATTTTCTCCTGCAGAGTCTCCACTCTTCTGCCACCTTCCTACCCTTTTTATAGTTGCTAGGTGGGGGTGGTGGTCCTATTACTACCTCTCATAGGTTATTCCCTATTCCAGTTTAAACAGTCAAACCTGGTTAATTATTCACTTGGAAGCATCTGATTGCCCTCATCATTATGTTATCAGCTTGGTTCTGGTATTGGTTAATGTCATAATAGCTTTGATTACCTGTAATGAGGGTCTGCAGTCTGCAAGGTTTAAAAGTACTTGGAGCATGCAGCACCTTTTTAATTTCTGTAGCACAGTTATGCAGGTTCACACTGTCACCCTGTGCTGCCACAAACCTTGCAGTGTGAAGGACACATCCGTCCTTTCTCTTCTCCTCTCTGAGGTAAGCACTGGATGCATTCTCTCTGCGTCTTAGTGAGCATTCCTGGCAACTGTTGTTCTCTAGGCCGTGACCCCTAAACATGGTTCAGAGAGCGATACTACTACATCTCTTGGGAATAATGAGCCAGCAGGGTCTCTCCCAGTTTTGGATTACTCATTAGGCCAAGTAGGCACCGGCCTATGGACCCCACTCCTTTTAGGGGCCCGTGCCCGCCAGTGCTTAGTTGGATTTTGTATTTAATTTGGATTTAAATTGGATTTTGTATTTCATTTTCAGCCAGCGCCATGTTAGTATTTTAGTTTTTGAAAATCATTGGCCTGTCTCCCCGCGCATCCGCCTGCCCTGCCAAGTCCGACTTGCAGCATTTTCAGTTTTTTTCAGTTTCACTTTCTACTTGCAAGCTTGTGCGTGCCAGCCAGGGCCCACGCACAGACTCAGTGGGCCTCATTATAAGTTTGCCGGTCCAGTAACAACAGTATTGTTACTCTTGCCGGTACCGTTGTTACCAGACCAGCAAACTACAAGTTCTGCTCACGGATGCCTTTTTCGCCTGCCAGGTCTGACCTGGCCGGCGGACCGGCACCCGCGAGCAGACCATGTCGGATGCACCGGCACCATTCCTGAATGGCGCCGGTGTATCCGGCCTCCCCATTCCCATTGAGCCCTATGGGGCTCGAATGGGAATGGGGAGTATTTTTTTCGGCGTACGCAAATGGGGAAAAACTGGGTCTGGCGGTGCCGCAATGACCCGGTAATTGGCCATTCCAGGCGCACCGGAAAAAAAATTATACCGGGGTCTCATAATGAGGCCCAGTGAGTCTAAGACACACCCTGGCTGGTGTGCGATGGCAGGCAGGAGGACCACCACCATAAAGTCAAGTCATCAGAGGCCCACAGAGGACGAGCAAAAGTGATGCAAGAAAGGGAGGACCGACAGGGTGAAAAGGCGGCAGAGGAAAAAACACAGCAGAAACAGAGTATTACTAGTAGGTAAAACAATAATTGTAGGGCATGCTAATGTGCTTAGTGGTTAAGGGCCAAGAGGGAAATAAATCTGTTGTCCATCCCCTCCAGCTAAAACCTGCAGGTGTTCATGGGACTTTGTATTCCTGGTGTCTCCCACGGGCTGTAAAAGTCAGTGCTGTGGTCTTTTCACCCACATGGGGACCTGCCCTGCAGGGTGCCAGTGTCAGTGATGCGGTCCAAGTGTTCCCTAAAACGGTGATGGTCTGGGGCTCCTGTGCACGGAGCACTGATTACTGTTGCTGCTCTGAATGCCCCAAGCGGTGCGGACTGGCGATGGTCCTGTGGCTCTTGCAGGATGCTGTAATCGCCGATCTTGGGTCCTGTCCTGGGTGCACTTCCGGCAGCAGTGCACCACTGGCAAGTGCTGAGACCCTGCCCCCAAAGGGTGCTCTGTGCTTGGAGCAGGCTCCCTGTAGACCCTTGCAGGTGCACTGGCCTGTGATGGTAACCTTGGCCCCCTGCAGGGAGCGTGGGACGGGTCCGTCAGGGGATAGTGATAAGGGTGTGATAAAGAGCCATATGAGGTTCACTGCTTCTAGTAATCTGAGGGGTCACTGCCTCTCCCCCAAAGAGAAGCAAATCAGGCCTGGCATGGTTAAAAAATCCTGCCACTGCACATAGACAAAGGGTTCCTATTTTATGGTCCAGGATCAGGGTGCCTTTCCGTTTCGCATCGTAATACTTGTTCTAAATTTCTGAGAATAATTATGTTGGTTGCTGTCCTCAGAATATCTGATTCATGGAATTATTTGCGTGAAAAATGAAGATTTGCACGCCTTTCTGGCCGAAAATCCCTGTTTGAAGTATGGGGATTTTCGGGCAGAAAGGCACGCAAATCTGCGTTTTTCACGCAAGTAATTCCATGAATCAGGCATTATATGTTTTATTTTGTTTACCTTGCACCTCTCAAATTAAATTATTGCATTGCCATTGAAAACAGCAGAAAACATTGGATTTGGAAAGAAGTGAGATGGCAATGTTTTCTCTACGACCCTTTGATAGAGAACGAATCTGCTAGGATCCCTCTGCAATCTGCTTAGTTTGGGGTGTTTGATGTAGTGCAAACATGCTTGTTTTTCTCAGCGTTTTGAGGCACTGCAGCATGGTAACATTTAAAACGTATTAGGTGATAATTTGCGAGGGGGGCCTGAAATGTCCACTACCTGGGGCCCTCCACAGGGTTTAATCCGGCACTTGTCTCACCTCAAACAACTGTACATGAGGTAGTGGAAAGACGAGCCCCGTCCCAGGTGGCGGCCTTCCCCACATAGAAGAACGGGGAGCTCTGACAAATCACCACAGAGCAGTATAGCAATGGAGTGTCTGGGCTTGATTTTTTCTCTTGGGTAAGTGATTTAGTGTTTGGGGTAATTAGGCAATGATTCTGTTTATTAATGTCTGGAGAGTTGATTGCTGTAGAAGAGCCATGAAGGAAGAAATAATTATACATTTTGTATATCTGATGCAGCATTCACAAAGCTGTGACAGCTACACAATTGGCAGATGGTGGGTTTCACTCCATGGTGTGGTATTACCGAAAGGGGCCACATAATCATCTATCTAATGTGGAACATGTTCCCACATATGCAGAAGATCTCCGTTCAAAAGTTGGTTCACTTGCATCGGAGGTCGGTCACATGCAAATGAGGAAATCCTATTGCTCGTACATATGTTCTACTGAAACATGGCCGCGAGAAAACGCCCCTGCAACACAACACATCCAGAAGGGGCAATGGACGTTCCAGGGGTGCCCTCGGGGAACCTAGAGGCAGAAACTGCTCCTTTCGCAACTTGGAGGGAACTGACAATCTTTCAAATGGTCACCAGGGTGCACCTAAAGAAACACTGTTTGCATTGCAGGTACACCTGCACCCTAAGCATAACTGTCCACAACCATGCGCAGGCCATCAGGTCCTTTTCAATTGTGAGGAAGTCCACCTTGCTCTTCAGTGCATGCCAAGGCACCAGAACTCACACTGTCTGTCAGCAACTTTGACTTGCAATGCAACTTTTTAACATAATATAGCACATAGCCCAGTCGTGTGCATAGTACAGGGTAAAGTATGTGTGCACTTGCACACAACCAGGAAGTGCACGCATTTGGCTGATAGAACCCAAGGTATTTGTTGGGTGGTCATTGACCAGCATGAAATATTTGTATTTGGTGCACCAAATGTTTAAAAGTCCAGGGACATTGGTCAATCACACTGTTTTTGTTGCACCTACAGACATGGGAGGAAAGCTTTTGGTTTATACTAAACCTCTGATTGGTTGAGTGCAAGAAGTCAGAGTGGAATAATCCTGGCAGAGAAAATACCCACACACCTGTTGTGTCAGGATCTGGGACAGCCCTACAGAACAGGATTTTCGCTATGGTAGTGGTAAGCACGCATATATTCTCCCAGTGGTAGGGCGTTGCTTCAAGCTCTGCAACAAAAATCTCCACAGGTACAATGGTATCGAGGCCCACCCACTCACCTCCTTCCTACCCAAGATCTAATCATAAAGGCTTTCACTGAAGCCCAAATGGAATGAGGACAGCCGTGTCATTGAGTAGATTGGTAGGAGATGGTTAGGGAAACCGGGTAAAGGTTTCAGGGGTACCCAAATGGATTTGAAAGAGGGTAAACAGCAAATGATTCAGTGATCAAACCACTGTATCAGTATTCTGCTAGTTTCCTCAAAGTATGCCAATGAAATGCACTTTAGGGGAACATGCTCCAGAAAATATAAATTCGGCAACCTAACAACATTTTTTAAAAGGGGTTTGTTGGGGAAAGGTACAAGGGGAACACCCCTATGTGCAGTTCCCTTCTTTGGACACCCCCAACATGCCGCAAACCTGCTCTCCTCCCTTACCTGAATAGCTCCTCTGTTGCGCCAAAGATCTGCTCTCTCCATTTACCAGAAAGGCTCCTCTGCTGCACCTTGAACCCACTATCCCCACTTACCTGAAAGGCTCCTCCACTGCACACCATGCTGGTGTCCTCTTCAATCTTCCTAGTTAGCTCCTCTATGCTTTGATGGCTTCTGCTAGCATGTTCGATCACCAATCTTTGGAACCCTCTGTTCTGATGTATCCCTCTCTCGTTGGCCCGCTGCTTGTGACATACACGTCTGCTGTTCTCCCTCTCTCCGTACTTCCTTGCTACTAAAACCAATAATGGTAATGCATGAAGCTATGAGTGTTTGGTAGTGCTTGGCAAGATATTTTCTACAGATTTAACTTTTGTGTATGAGTCCTTGGGGAGTAATAGCCATTTGACCTGCAAAGTTATTTTCCTATAAATCACGAAAACGGGCGTAAGGCTGTGCCACGGGTTTTGAAGCGAATGGTTAGTACATATTTAGTAAACTCTTCTTGCCAACCCGCCAATTTGCGGTAAATGCGTTAGTACATGTCACCTCTATTTCTTGCACAGAGAGGGTTGGAGTCACGGTTGACTTGTGGTACTCAAACCAAATATACAATACAAACAATTAACAAAAAGTGGTATAGATAAATACAACAAGAAAAAAAATGTATACGGGTCTGGCAACAGTTCCTGTTCTTTGTTGTGACCCTGCGTTCTCGGCATCCTCAACCAGCAGTCCTCGCATTTCTTCCTCTCACTTTGGTCTTTCATGAGGGAGCCACGTCGCCTGCAGCAGCTTCCCTCTGATGGTCCCAGCACTGTTGCACAAGACCTGCTGCCCACACTGGCTCTTCCAGGGTCGCGCCACCACTGATTGTTCTTCTCTGCAGTGCTTCAGTATGCCGACATTTCAGCGTTCTTTCACTTTCCCGACAGCAGGTGTGGATTTTGCGGGTTCAGCTTCCCATGATGGCTCCACCTTTTCCCAAGCTTACGTCGGCAGGGTACTTACCCTGCGTAGAGACATATTGATCTCTCTCCTTCCATACTTGTTCCCCTTCCTCATATGATGAATGTTTTGCTCCAGTTGTACTCGTCTCAGTGGATTGGTCAGTTACTATTAAAGGGATATGTCCTTTTTCTCATAAAGAATAAAATCCTTCAGCATGTTCTTCGGTGCAGTCTTTGTGTTTGAAAAGACTTGATAGTCCCATGTATGCCATTAGGCTTACTAATGAACGGGAGTCTGTGTTCTCAAAGAGGGAGTCTCTCCCGGTGAGGGCCCACTTGCCTCCACCCCTAGGGAGAGTGTTGAGGATCAGGCTCAGCTCCCTAGCCTCACGGGACGGTACCCCTTGGGGAGAAGGGACGAATTTCCTCAATTCGTCACACAGTATATATCAAAAAAGTGCAAAAGAAAAGGAAAGCATGTGTCCACAAGAACCAATTCAATTGTGACAAAAATAAGGTGTACCACCAAGACATACTTGTAACCAAGCCACCCTCAACTATGTCTCGGATGGCAAACAGATAACCCTGAGCTATCCAAAATTAGCTGGCATGCAGCAGTTGCAACCTCTGCCCAAACCATTCCAAATCATTCCGCGGTTAGAAACCTCTGGGTGTTAAGTACATTAGAAAAAACCTATCATATCATATCCAGACCTGGGTAGCCTCCAAGACCTTGGAAAGGCGAGTTTTTGATTCATGCTCCTACACATTTTGTGATCAGAGCAGCAACAGGCCTTCCAAACCGTTCTGCCAGTCCTAGTGACACTGGTGGATGACCTGGGGGGCTTCATTTAGGCAATTGCCTCGATAGAGAAATATTACAGACCAAAAATCAATGTTGTGTGAAGAGAGGCACCAATTCTATACCAGTTCTTTGCAGGAACAACCTACAATTGGTCAATACATTGATGCATTCAAGCCAGGTATTGTGACTTGTGATTTTGGCCACTTCCAAGTGAAGTCATGAGGGACCAATAGATGATCGACTTGAGACAAACAAATTAGAGACAAGGTGTGAATGGTGCACAATGGAAGCCAATATCCATTGCTAGACTGGGGGAAGAAAATAAAACTTGGGCAAATGAAGGTGTACCAATTCCTAGATATGCTTGGGAGCCTACTGTGCTGCTGACAGTTATAATCAAGGTTACAACCAGGGTAATAGACAACCCAACAACGAAAGAAAGTGAGTATTGTTTTCTGATACAATTAGTTTATCAGCTGACAAGAGATTAAACCTGGAAACATTTGAATCAACATCAGGGGAAAACAAACTTTTTTTTAGGCCGGGGCAACCTCGGGGCTGATGGTCTTTAGCCCAAAGAAGGGGCTTGAAGACAAGGCAAAGTAAAATAAACACGTTCAACTCATGGAACAGGGGCTACCCTTGTTAATACCTCCCATTTTTAATCTATCAGGAGTTTCCTTTACAGAGATAGAGATGAGTGTTCTTTCCAAAGACTTGTGTTTTGTGCATATCGAAGATATGAATTACATTCAGACCGAGGTGTAATTACGTCGTTTTTTCAGTACTGTAAGACTCAGAGCTTTCTTCCACACAAGGGAAGCTCCAGAAGAGATGGTGAACACCAGCTTTTGGTCTAAATCCACACTTACATTGAATGATAGCGAGAGACCCCCAGAGATTCTAGCATTCGAGAAAACAATATTGAGGGACCTCCCATCTCTATTTCAGAGGCAAGGCGATTGTGGCCAATTTAACAATATGGCAAATACCGAATATGTAGCATTAAGGGACCGTACATTAAAGAAAAACATCATCATAAAGCCCGCTGATAAAGGCGGGGACATAGTCGTTCTGGTGACCATGTAATATGTTAGTATGGTTACTGCTCTAGTGGACAATAGTGAGCATTATGAAAAAATGTCCATAGGTCCTACAGATAGGCTGGTGGGCCAGCTTCAAGAACTTTGTACTGATGTAATCGATTAGGGTTTCTTAACCAACAATGAGGCCATGTTTTTAACACACAGGGACATTAGGGTATCAGCTATTTATGCTTTGCCCAAGGTGCATCAAAATAGCATTGATCCACCAGGCTGCCCAATTGTGTCTTTATGTGGTTCTTGCCTCGAGCTGAGTGGACAATGTATTGATCCGTTTTTACAAACACTTGCTTCAATGACCTAGTCATATGTAAAAGACACCACAGCAGTTATAAACATGGTGGAAGGTCTAGCTTACAATGATGATTTTTTGGGATATAGTTGCTTTATCTAATAGTATCACGCAAACAAATGTGAAAGAAATCGTTCTGAACTTAGTGGATGCTAGACCGTTGCCACAATCCTGTCCCCACATATTTCATCATAGAATTATTACAGATGACCTTGTGTGATACTTTATTTCCCTTCAACTCTGATCTCTATTTACAGAAGAAAATAATAGCCATGGGGCCGGTGTTCACCCAGAGACTTGGCATACATTTATATGGCCAATTTCAAAGACCTTATTGTGTACCAGAACAACTCCTTCACATCTTAAATAACCAACTTTGTTATATGGATGGCATATTTTTCATATGGACAAGGACGGAGGTTTCATTACAAGAATTTGTCTGATGGTTGAACCAATGTGAAATCAATTTAACGTTCACGTATCAATTTGACAGGAAGTCTCTCCCTTTCTTGGATATAAAAATTGCCCACTCCAATGAAAAACGTTACACTGATCTGTTCAGGAAGAGCACGGACTGCAGCACTTTGCTTCTCCACCCCAGTCAACATCCAAAAGCCCTCAGGGATAATTTCCCATATAGACAATTCTTGCGCCTGTGGTATACCAGTTCATTTAAAGGAGACTTTGATTTCCAAGCAAGAATATTATCAGATCGACTTTTGGAGACAGGACATCCACGTAAAATAGTGAAACATGTGGCCAAAGATCCAGGTTCATCAACAGAGAGATAGTACTATCTCCTAGTACAGAGAAGGAGACCCAAATCACATTGTTTGTGTCACAACGTTTGGTGACCACACCAATAACATGAAAAGGTTGGTAAAAAAGCATTGGAAATGTGTCAAGCCACAAATTGAACCAGCAGACAACGCTTATTTGCATTGAGGAAACAAATATACTTGAGGAACAGACAAGTGCATCTATATATAATATCAACCTTACGTTGGAGGCAAAAACACAATTCAGTCAGCATGGGGCATGCAGAAAGAACCACTGAGATGCCATCACCCGTGTGGGAACTGAGATGGTTGTGCTCTGATTTCAAAAACATTGGTATTTAGTCATGATGGCTTCAGTTGGCTTACAAGGAATTTCACCAATTGTAATTCATCCATTGTAATTTATTTGATTAAGTGCAAGTGTGCACTATTTTACATCGGGATGACTACCAGGAAAGTGTCCATTAAGATCAATGAGCACAGGAGCAGGATCTGTAATGGCACCCTTTCCGCACCATTAGTACAGCATTTTCAATCAATGAATAGTGAATTTGATGATTTCTCTTGTTTCATTTTAGTCCAGGTTAAACCAAATAGAATGAATTTTTCAGTGGCTGCCCGCTTATTTAAGCTAGGTCTGCACCTGGATATACATGTTGCGTATCCATGAATTAGGGCTGAATGAACAACTGCATTGGGCCTCTTTGCTCTGAGGTGCTTTGAAGACCTTTGAACTAATTCCACTGGTGTGTTATCGCTTAATGTGCAAGTCATTTTCCATTGCCTGTTAAGATTACTGTTTATTCATTCATGACTAGCCGCTGTAACATTGCTGTAGCTCCCAGTTTACCTTTGATTATATTTATTTTTACATCACATGTCACATCCATCCATATATGTATGAGATTTCATTTTGGAGTGTGCGTGCATTAAAGATGATTTCTATTTTCTGTTGAGGGGCGTTTTGTGAGTTGCTTAAACACTGTTCGCCCATGGAAACACTTCTCTTTCAAGATTGCACACAGATTAGCACTGGGTTACACATACTGGGAATCCATGATACAAACCCAACCCACACAACGTTTATTTAAACACGCTAATAGTGTATATTTGTCCATGATAAATGACGGGCGAGGACAGCGTTATGCTGCGGTGCCTTGGGCAGCATTAGCTATTCACGAGTTAAGTCCACTTACGAGGGACCTTTCGAGCCCCCCTATAGATCAGTGTGTGGGTTGTTTTTCTGTCGTATTAGCTTAGCTTGGACAGTAATGTTTATACGTCTTTTGGTTTCTCTGCTCAATTAAAAGACACAAGACAACGTGCTGTTGGTGTCAAGGAGTTCCCTCCTTCTCACCTCGGCCCATTCTTTGCTGGAGTCCTTGGTCGCTGCCTTCTTGTGGATGGACCTCATTTTGGACACGGCTGCCCGAATCTCTTCCGAATCCAGAATGCGTTCAGTTTCCAGGACGCGGGTCCAGGTATCTGGGATACTAGGAAAGGTGCAACTAGCACACGAGTCCAGGAAATAGTAGGAAACGAAGGGGCAAGGAACAGGTAGATAGACAGGTATAAGGAAACAATACCGTGAGCTACGGGACACACGTCGGATCGCTACTTTGCAATAGCATTGAGACGCGCGGAGCCGCAGAAGGCGTGGTCTATTAATAGAATACGTTACGTCCAGCGCATGGAGCGAGAAAGGGGTTTCACGCTGGACGACCATGTTGGGAGTATTATGGAGTGCAAGCCCTGTTGTGACAAGGACCAGAAAGTCCAAAAGGGACATGTTCTGTAGTTCATAACAGTTGGTGGCACAAATTCACACTGCACTATCCCTGATTGGCAAGAGGTTTCTCCGGTTTCCTAGCCATGAAGTCACGTAATTCATAAAGTCACTTTTGCAACATGAGTGTTTTTATGCCTCTGGCATGCAGAGAGCCTTGCCACACACAACTTGTCCCCCTCTGGCCGGATTCGGCCAGAATTATTTAAATTAAAGGTGAATGAGGTCTGGCCCCTTTTTCCTTAAATGTTTATATTGTACTTTTCCAAATTGTGTCTGCTTATATGTACACCTGTGTCTGTCCAGCGGCCCCATCTAGGATGCTCCAATTGACCACACACACCCCACTATAAAGTTCTTGGAAAGGTCATCCCCCACCTCATATATACATATACATTATTGTATGTTTGTTGACTCAACCAAAATGAATCAACCTTCAGAATGTGGCCTAAGTAATCAGTGCACTCCATTGTAGGAGCAGCCTGATTTCAAGAGGGCATATTAGTATACTATAAGTCCATATGTATGAACACAGGTTGGCCCTAAGTGAGGTACTAGCCATTTTACAAGGTAGCAGAGGGATGTTCAAATGAAATGAATACACATACATCAGAAGTTGAAAGAAAACATAGTGCAAGCGATTGACATGACACATGAACTGAGACCAACTGGAATCCTTTGTTGGACTGGTAGAGTATCACTCTGGATGCATTCCCAGATTTGCATCCATTATGAGGCTTATCAGCATTGTCCTTCAGAAATCTGTGTATGGGGGATGAGCAGACACACTGTTTACAAGAAATAAAATGGCAGATGACTGCAGTACCGGTCCTCCACCCTCAGCAAATTGCTGACTAGTGATGCCAGCATGTAGGAGTTTCGGTCAGTTCTGTCCCTCAAATTTTGAGGAGAGCTATCCTATGCTTCCAGGGCTTTGGCAGTTTGTGTGAGTGGGAGCTCTGTAGTGCACACAGACCACAAGCACCTAGTTGAACTTCTTGCTTAACTAGCTAGGCACAAGCTCACTCCCTGCTTGGCAAGGTTGATTAACAGGCTCCTGAAGTATTATTTAGAGATCACATTCTTCTCAAGAAACAGGAATGTCCTGATGGACTGCATTTCCTATTTGACACTAGAGGTGCATGAGTTTCAGATGGGGGCGGGGGGTATTTATTTATTTATTCAACATTTGTTATGTGCCTATACAACAACATAGTGTTTACAGTCGCCACAAGACAAATTAGGGAGGGAACATGGGAAGTAAATCATAATTGCAAAAGACAGTAATATACAATTGTGGTCCTACTAGGACTTGTGACATTCGGACATCCAAGTCCAGTGAAGAGAAGCGCAGGAGATAGGGGAGGGAGGGAAGGGAGTGATATAAGGCATGTGCTAATGAGAGCCAGTGAGGGAAATACCGAGGGGAGTTGAGGGGGAGGGCTCTGGCTAAGTGTAAAGGAGGAGGATTCCCTAGGTGGGATGCATAGCCACCTAGTTGGGGGCCCACAGGGCCAGTGCTGGTGGGAGGGTGCTGGTGTTGACTGGGCAGGGGCCTGTTAACCTGTGAGATGCATGAAGGTCCAGGCCACGGGTTTCAGTGGCAGTGGGGTGATTAGCAGGAGAGGGAAAGAGGGAAAGAGGTAGAGAAAAGTAGAGTTTTGAAAAGTTCCAGAACTTAAGGAGGCCCTGCTGAAATCTGAGAGGGGCAGGGAGGCTGTTCCAAACAGAGGCACCAGCCGAAGCGAGAGACCTGCCCCCCGCTCTCTGCTTGGAGAAGCATTTGACAAACAGATAGTTGGAGTAAGGGGAGTTGAGGGCTCTAGTAGGGAGGAATTTAGGGAGAGAAAGTTGGAAATAGCGTACCCCCAGGCCTCAGAAAGCTTTGTGGATGATGCAATGGGTCTTGAGTTTGATCCTTGCGGCCACCGGGAGCCAGTGGAGAGATGTTAGGGCTGGAGAGATATGGTCCCTGTGCTTGAGGCCAAGGATAAGAATTGCAGCCCTATTTTGGATTAGCTGAAGGGGTGAAGAGAGAAAAGGGGAGATTGAGGAAGAGGTTGTTCCAGTAGTCTAGCTAAGAGACGACCGGAGCTCCTGAGACATTGAGCTTCTGGGGAAAGATGAGAATGGGAGAATGCCTCTGAGGAAGTGAAGCTGGAAGTGGGCCTTCTTGGCAGGGTCCATAATGAGAGGAGTTGAAGATGACCCCAAGGTTTTTGGCTCACAGGATGGTGAAGGAAGAGGGCCCAAGGAGGGCGGCCAGAGGGTAGGAGGGAAACCGGGTGCAGCTATACCAATAATAAGGATTTCTGCCTTACTGGCATTAAGGCAGAGGTTGTTAACCACATACCATACCTCAATAACAGTCAGACAATCAGGGATGAGAGAGGAGGAGGATGAAGTAGTGGAGGAAAGTTTGAAGGAAAGCTGAATGTCAATAGAATACCACTGGAAGTGAGGAGAGAAGGTGGAGATAAGGTAAGTAAAAGGGGCAAGATAGATATTGAAGACTCATGTGAAAGGATAAAGCATTTGGGGATACCATAGGTGGAAGTGAAGTGGTGGAGGAGAAAGGGCCCAGCTGAAACTGGGAGGGGAGGTTAGCGAGGAAGGAGGTTAGACAATCCAGTGCCTGGTCCGTGATGCCAACAGTATTCCAGAACCACTTTATGAGGATCGAATGGTTGACCATGTCGAAAGCAGAGGAGAGATCGAGGAGGATGGGGACAGTAGGAGAGTTACAGTCAAGATTTGCAAGCATGATGTTCAGGAGAGAAATTCCCATGCCTTTGGATGACCGGAATCCAGATTGGTGGTCATGGAGGCAACCAACGATTTCAGCATGAATGATGAGTTGGGGGAGCACCGACGTCTCCAGGAGTTTACCCAGGAAGGGGGTGCTAGACATGGGGTGATAGTTAGATGGGCAGGAAGGGTCAGCAGATGGCTTTTTTAGGAGACGGTGCACACGAGAGTGCTTGAGGGATAGAGGGAAAGAGCCAGTGGCGAAAGAGTGGTTACAGACATCGTCAAGAGCCAGGGCAAGAGAGGAGATGTTGTCCTTAACAGTTCTAGAAGAGCAGGGGAACACCTGTTTGGATGCAACCTTCAGAGAGCAGATGACCTTAGAGACCTCATCAGGTGTTATGGGCAGGAGAGTGAGTGGGGTGTTGGGAGGGGGGTCAAGGGAGGCAGGAGAGCGGGAGTGGGGATGGAGGTGATGGAGATTGAGGACAGGATTTCCTGAGGTTTAGAAGTGAAGTGGGAGGCCAAAGTGGTGCAGAGAGCCTGGAAAGGAAGGAGGGAGGTACAGACTGCAGTTGGATTGGTGAGTTCCTTGCAGATTTTGAAAAGTTCAGATGTGTTGTTAGTGGAAACGAAGATGCAGGCTTGGATGTGGGGCCTCTTCTTGAAGTGGGTAGAAAAGCAATATTGCCTTTGGAGCAGGAAGCAACAGACCAGTTTATCAGAGGATGAACCTGAGGTCTGCCACTTCTGTACAGCAACTCTGCACTTATGTTTCAGGGATGCTAGATCAGAGTCATAGCAGCTGTTGCACTTGGGGACAGGTTTTAGGCAGTTCCTCATGACAGGGATAAGGATGTTGAGGGTGTTAGAGCTAGAGATATGGAGGTTTGCGAGGACAGGTCAGAGGGAGAGTCAGAAGCAGGGGTGGGAGCGGGGTTGAAAGTGGAAGCAGAAGCAGAAACTGACACTCATTCTTAAGTCGAATAATGGTGAAGGAGACTGGCAGTGTGGGGGGGCGGCTCAGACAGAGGGCTCAGGGGCCCCAAGTGGGAGGAGAGAGTGGTCAGACAAGGATAGGGGGTGGGGATGGAGTTAGAGAGAGGGATGCCTCCATAGATGAAGGTATCCAAGGTGTGTCCGGCTGAGTGGGTCGGACTGGAAGGAAGAATAGTTAGAGAGAAGGAGTCACAAAGGTCACAGAACAGTGAAGTGGCTGAATCAGTGGAATCGAGGTGGAGGTTGAAGTCACTGAGGAGGAGGAGCTTGGAAGAAGAGGTCAAGAGGGAGGAGGTGAAATCAGCCCAGTCAGAGAGGAAGAGAGATATAGGTCCAGGGGGCCTGTAGATGGTACTGAGGGTGGGTGAGAAAGTAGGGGAGACCCCAAGCCTATAGATGAGGCATTCAAAAGAGGAGTAGGATTGAGTAGGAATGATTGTAGAGGAGACACACTCAGGGAAAATCAGGGTCAATCCACCTCCAGGCCGGTTGGGTCTGGGTTTGAAGATGATTTTCTAGCCCTCAGGAAGGAGAGTGTCAAGAGCAGGGACAGAGCTGGCAGTGAACCACGTCTCAGTGAGGGCGAGGATGTCGATGTCAAAGTCTTCAAGAAGGACACAGATGTCAGAGGAGTGTTTGAGAGCAGAGCTAGCTATCAGAGTTCACTTGTTGATAGTTCTCCCACCCAACAGAAATGGACAGAATATGAATGAGGTGCCGATAATTGAGGAGATTATCAGTGTCGAAGAGGTTTGAGTCTGGATTGGGCTCCGTTCAGTAGGTTTAGAGCAAGTTTTCATAGGTAGATGCTTTTATAAAGGCGAGGTAAGATCATTCATCCTTTGCAAAGAAAGGAGCCTGCATCATCAATAGGAGAGTATAGGTATGTATTTGTGAAAGCCCCTGGTCCAACAGGCTGTGCTCAGTGTTCCTTTTTTGGGGCATGAACATTCCTCCAAAATGTTTAGCAGCCAGCTTTGTTACTGACTTTAATATTTAGGAATGGGTATTTTGTGTTTGCGAAATCAGTTCCACAAATGTATTGCTAGTTTTCCCCTGAGCAGTGAGAAGTGCATTGTACCTGTGTATGTCATACCCCAAGAGTAATTACAGGCTAGGTTTGTACTACAAGATTACAAATGACCATGATAGTGAATACAGAGCATAGTAGCAAGTGGTTAGCACACTAAGCTACGTCACTGAAAGGTAGAAAGTACACATAGACAACGAGATGGATACTGTGTGCACCACCTATCCACTTCATTGAACGTCCCAAGGACCTGAAGTCACAGTTTCCAAACCCAACAGGGCCCACCTCGTCATTCATACTTCTGTAAGGAACTCATGATGGCAACATAAAGACAGACACAAGGGATCATTTAGCATGTTTTTGGGGATATATTTGGTAATTGTAGGTCATATGTTGATTCTCCCCCTCTTAATTAGATTTGCTCCATCATATCAGCTGTTGCAGGCACTGCAACTTCCGCAGTCCACTTTAAGTCTGCTCTAATTTATGAACACCTCAGTCCTTCCCTTGTCACTCTGCATGTTTAAGTTACAAAGAATACACAGTTTGATGTCGGTGTAGATCATTGAATAGTGAAAAGTGCCAGTAAAACTGTTCTATATGTCATGAATTTAAAAGTTTGCTCAGCAACTAACCAACCATGTAAGTCATGTGTATCTTTCTTCTCTGTTAAATCATGTTTCTGCTATGGTGTCTGTTCCCCTTTCAAACTTGAGCCAGACCACTTGGAATTTTGGAAGCAGAGGGAATCATTAATTTTCTCTTGTGCTTTGTCTTTGTCCTTCCCCTGTTGAACTAACTGACCTACGTTTCTGCTCTAGCAACTAGTTGTTCGGCTATTCTCAGACTCTATCTGGGTACCAGGTCTTTTATTGATTTATCACCCTTGCACTGTATCTGGGCCTACCACCCATTTATGGGCTGTCACTGTAATTCTAAAGTCCCTTTTTCTCCGTTCACTACCAAGAGTTACGCTGCCTTGGTTGCATTTACATAGAGCATTTATGTTCTGTTTTCCTCCTCCCTCTCCCTTGCACTTCCTTTCTGTGCTTCCCTTTACCTTCTTTGTTTTTGCGCTTGTACGATCTGAATGACACAAGGCCTAGTAAGATCATTTGTGTTGTCTTGCATCTGTCTTTCCTTCCTTGTCTTGCTGTGTGTTCAAAAACTTGTGTACAGGTGGACTCTAAATGAAATATGTTCTTGGGGGTATATTTGGTAATTGTAGGTCATATGTTGACTCCCTCCCCTCTTAATTAGACTTTTTGTTGATTAGCAGTAATAGTTATATTGTATTTTTATAATATGAAGAAACACAATGTGTGAAGTTAATATTTTTTTTTTATACAGACTTTATTTGTAAGATGCCATCAAGAAAACAAGAACAACGTCCCTGCCTAGGTCGTTGCTAGGGAAGTATAGTAAAAAACAATGCTTTATAAAGTAGTGTTTTTAAAACTGTAGTTACTAATTGTGTAGATAATGTAACAATTTCTAGAGTTGGGGATACTTTTGAAAATATTAAAGTAGAAGTAACAGATATGCCAATACGTATGGTATGGTACTGTTTATTCATATAGTGCCTATACACAGGCAAGTGCCTCAAAGCACTCAAGGAGGGTGGAACACAGGGAAAAAACAACAGTCACTCAGAGCCCTTGAAAATCTGAGATGATAATCATCTGCACAGGAAGAGTAAGCGCATAAAATACATTTAACAGAAAGGTATATAGCAAATAGGCCTGACGGCGATTCTGAAATTTTAACAGTACAATTAGGGGTGAAGACAGGGAGAAACAGACAAACGATCTTCAGACATGGTGCCTACAGATCGAGCAAGTGCACAGAGGGTCACAGGGAGGGGAGGGTCAAGTGCACCCAGTCGGTTGAGACTGGGGTAAGTGCAGAGAGAGCCACTCTCTTGGGCTAATTTCTCATTGCGTTGAGTATGGGTAGGGTGTAGGGCCCTGAGGCAAATGTGAGAGAAGACTGGTGGGGGTGCCGGGGACCAGTGAGTCTCTGAGGTACAACCGGGCGGCCAGACAGCATGCTGTAAGGAAAAGGAGGGAGAGAGGGAAAGGACAGAGAACTAGGTCAGCAGGGAAGAGGGAGAGAGAAGGAAGACGAGAAGTGGAAGGTCTTGAGGAGTTTCTGGAATTTCAGGAGATGTGGCTCACGATGTAGGGAGGCAGGGAGGCTATTCCAGAGGGAGGCACCTGCTGAGGATAAGGATTTACCACCAAATCTCTGGTTGGAGAACTGGCTGACTGGCAGAAGGTTGGAAGTTGATGAGGGGAGGGCTCATGAGGGACAGTACTTAGGTAGGCAACGTTGAAGGTAGGTGGGCCACAGGCCCCAGAAAGCCTTGTGAACAATGCAAAGGGTCTTGAATGTGAGCCAGTGGAGATTTCTCAGCACCAGAGAGATGCGGCCCCTGGGCTTGAGGCCAAGAAAAAGTCTTGTGGTTCTGTTCTGGATGTGTTGCAGAGGGCGCAGTGCAGAAGAAAGGAGGTTGAGGAGGTTGCAATACTCCAGCCTGGAGAGAACCAGGGCTCTAGAGACAGTGAGCCTCTGGGGGAAGGTCAGAAAGGGTAGAGTACCTCTGTAGAGGTGTAGCTGATAGTTAGACTGTTTAGAGATGTCTGAAATGTGAGAGGGGAAGGAGAGAGTGGAATCAAAGATGACCCCAAGGTTTCTTGCTTTGCAGGTGGGTGCAGGTGCAGGGCCAAGGGAGGCCTTCCAGAGAGAAAGTGGGAAGTGAGAGCAAAGGTCCCAATGCGAACGGTCTCGGTCTTACTGGCGTTGAGGCAGAGGTCGTTTGCCCCACACCGTGACTGAATATCGGACAGACAGTCAGATATGTGCGAGGAGGAGGAGGCGGCTGAGGGTAGCCTGAAAGATAGTTGCGTGTCATTCGCATAACACTGGAAATTAGAGGTGAAGGTGGCAATCACCCGGCCAGGGCAGCCTTATAGACATTGAAGAACCAGGGACCTAGATTAGAGACAGGTTGAGAGAGTGATAGTCGAGTGAAAGGCTCCAAGTTCCAACTGTGATGGGTAGTCGGAGAGGAAGGAGGTTAACCACGCAAGAGCCTGACTTGTGATTGCCAGGGTGTTACAGAGACGTGCAATCAGGATGTTGCGGTTAACCATGTCAAAGGCAGAGGAGGGTTCAAGGAGAATGAGGATAGATGGGGTGTTAGTGTCAAGATTTTTAGAACAGGTCTTCAAAGGTGTTCAGAAGAGCAGTTTCCGTGCCTCTGGAAGCTCTAAAGCCAGATTGATGGTCATGGAAGCAACCAATAGATTCAGTGTGTAGGGTCATCTGAGAGATAGCCAGTTTCTCCAGGAGTTTGCCCACGAAGGGAGTGATGGCCGATAGGGTGGTAGTTTGTTGGAATGGAGAGGTCGGCACAGGGTTTTTTGAGCAGAGGGTGCACAAGGGAGTGCTTCATTGCAGTTGGGAAAACTCCAGTGGAGAAGGAGAGATTGCAGAGATCAGCCAAGGCTGGGGCAAGGGAGTTGATATTGTCTTTCATGGTTTTAGAGGGGCAGGGATCCACCTGATTAGATGAAGCCTTCATAATTCCGACCTTCTGGTAACCTCATCTGATATGACAGGTATGAGAGAAGAGAGGGTAAGTGGAGGGGGTCCAAGTGAGGCTCCGTTGTTGGTGTATGCTGCGATGTGGAAAAGATGGTGGAAAGGATGTCTTGTTTTTTTGTGGTGAAGTGTGCAGTCAGGGCTGTAAAAATGTCCGGTTGGGTGTGACAGAAGAAGATGCAGCTGCAAGATTGGCCAGCTCCTTGCAGACTTTGAAGAGTTTGGCCTTGTTGTTTGATGTCGCAGAGATGCAGGCTTGAATAAAGACGCTTTTCTTGGTGCAGATGCAGAGTCGATAATGCCTTTGAAGAAGGCGGCAGGCCAGTTTGTCAAATGGTTCACCCGACGCATTCCATTTCCGCTCAGCTGCCTTACACTTGCGTTTAAGGGCAGCCAGGTCAGAGTCATACCAAGAGTTGCACTTTTTGGAAGGCTTCAGTCGGACCCTCATGACAGGGGCAAGAGTGTCCAGGGTGTTGGAGAGATTGAGGTTAGCAAGGGTTGTGTAAGGGTGGGAGTCAGCAGATGGAGTAGGTGGAGGAGAGTAGGAGAGTATGAGGAGGCAAAAGCAGCCAGTGTAACTTTTTTCATGGGACTGGTAACTTTGAAGCCCAGTGGCTGTGCCAGATGTATTGCTGCAAGAGGAGAGGAGAGCTTAAGGCGTGTAGAAAGAAGAGAGTGGTCAGTCCAAGAGAGGAGGTAGTGAGAGGGATAGAGAGAGGGATGTCAGTAGAGATGAGAGCATCCAAGGTGTGGCCTGCAATGTGCGTGGGGCCAGGGAGAAGGATAGAAAAGGTGAGAGAATCGTAAAGGTTGCGGAAAGGACCTGAGGAGTCAGGGGAATCCAGAAGGATGTTCAGATCACCCATCAAGAGGAGTTGAGAGGAAGAGAGTAGGTAGGAGACCAGGTCAGCCCATTCTGAGAGGAAGAGAGTGGACTGACCTGGTGGCCGATAGAAGATGGCTGTAATGAGAAGATTTTGGGGATAGTGAGAGTCAGCAAACTAGGCACTTGAAGGAGGAGTAGCCCTGAGTAGGGATGATGGACACAGGTATCCATTCGGGGAAGATTAGCGCCACTCCCCTTTCAGGGCAGAGTGTGTCAAAGCTTGAACCAAGTCTCAGTGATGGTGAACACATCGAGATCCATGAGTTTGAGGAGGTTGCAGATGTCAGTCGAGTGTTTGACGGCAGAGCGAGTGTTGAAAGTGGCAATGTGGAGCAGCTTGTGATCTTTGAGGGTCTTCCTCAGGGGGGGCACAGGGGACGGTGGCAAGAGGGCCAGGGGGATAGTGGAGGATGGCGATGGAGCAAAGGCCAACAAGGGAGCTGGGACAGTACGGCAAGGCAGGGGCGCCTGTACAGAGGAGGAGGAAGGCACAGAAGGCAAAGGAGCCTGTGCAGAGGAGGAGGAAGGCAAGGGAGCCTGGACGGAGGAAGAGGTGAGGATAGAGAGGTGAGGGATGAGCCTGTCGAAGAGAAAAAGGTTGGGTTGTGGGCCCTGAACCATGATAAACATTAATGATGACTCTGGGAATGGCGAAGAGGTCAAGGAGAACCTCCCAGTGAGTTCCACTATTAATGGGATAAAAAACGATAGGAGAGGGAAAGCCGACCATGTAACGAGTCCATAGGTCAGGTGAGTTAACAAAGAGGATGTCAGTGATAGTCTCTCTGGCGGAAGCCATGACATAGGTGTCTGCAATAGGAAGGCCTGGGTTGAAGGTCAGAGTGTCCTTCTTAAGGTTATTCCAGACAGATTTAGTGATAGGAGACGGATAGGAGATAGTGAAGCAGTTGGAGAGGATAGCAGATATAAATAGAGACATGGTTGGTTGCAGTGAAGGGGAGACAATTACCAGTCAGAGGCACAGATGCACTTGGAGGTAGGGAGAGGTGGAGGGCACAAGGGAGGAGGGGGGAGAAAGAGGGATGCGTGCCAGCTAGTGAGGAACACAGAAACCACAAGGCACCACTAAATTCTATTTTCAGCAGGGTAGGAGAAATACATGCAGCAACAGGGCAGGCTAAATTCGATATTCAGCAGGACAGGAGAAATGCATGCAGTAACTACTGGGCAGGCTAAATTCAATATTCAGCAGGACAGGAGAAATACTTTCAGCAACTGGGCATGCTAAATTTGATATTCAGCAGGACAGGAGAAATACATGCAGCAACTGGGCAGACTTAATTTGATATTCAGCAGGAAAGGAGAAATGCATGTAGCAACTGAGCAAGGCTAAATTCGATATTCAGCAGGACAGGAGAAATACATGCTGCAATTGGGCAGGCTAAATTCGATATTGAGCAGGACAGGAGAAATGCATGCAGCAACTGGGCAGGCTAAATTCGATTTTCAGCAGGACAGGAGAAATACATGCAGCAATTGGATAGGCTAAATTCGATATTCATCAGGACAGAGAAGTACATGCAGCAACTGGGCAGGCTAAATTCGATATTCAGCAGGACAGGAGAAATACATGCAGCAACTCGGCCAGGCTAAGTTAGTGGAAGTCCAGGTGAGGTGAAGTGAGGGTCGAACAGTTCCATCTGTGAAGGAAGGGATCGAGAGGATAGATAGGGAACTAACCTTCAAAGAAATGCAAGGTGGTCCATTGTTTCATATATCCAGAGAGCATGGAGTTTTCCTCAGCGTATATGTGCAAGTGGGTGGAGGGGTGCAGGAGAGGACCCCCAGAACCGGCAGGCAACAGACAGGGGGCAGACAGGGCCTTAGAAAGTGGGCCTTTGAAGGGGTGTGCCGGCTAAAAGCCTGCCAGTTCACCATAGGCCAATAGGTATTGCAGGTGGCCAAAGGCAGGTAAGGAGTCAGATGCTGGTGGCTGCAGTGAGCCTTTCAAACATAGGAAAAGGTGACGGCCATCTTTAACATGCCACCAGGCAGCAGAGAAGGCCTCCTTATGTGGCACTGACCTCAGCAGTTAGCTCAGTGGGCAGCAGGCAGGTTGTGGTGAACAGGAAAGCTTGCAAAATAAAAAAAGAAATGATCCGGGTTTCCTTTTTCTTTTTTTTTTCTTTTCGAAATTTGACAACCCTCAAATTTAAGCAAACACCTTTTCTTTATATATTATTTTCTGCATGGGTTCCTCTTACCTTATTTGCAGATGAGATGCATGGCCGAAAGGTGCCCATCTATAGTCATTGCCAGGGCAGCAGGCCGGAGTCAACCAGCACAGACTCCAAGGAGAAGGAAATGCAAGGGCTGAGACTTTTCAGGCAGGAAGTGGGCCTTTGAATGGGTGGGCCTGCTAAAAGCCTGCCCGTCCACCATAGGTCAATAGGTATTGCCGGTTCCAATGGCAGGCAAGGAGGCAGATGCTGGTGGCTGCAGTGAGCCTTTTAAACTTAGGAAAAGGTGACGGCCATCTTTAACATGCCAACATACTGTTATTGGAATCAATAGTGTTTTTATTGAAAATAAAAATAAAAAAAAATGTTTTAAATGTGTTACAAGCTATTAAAAAAAGAAAGATTTTTGGAAATATGTGAAACAGAAATAAAGATATGTATAGAAAAATGTATCAGTCACAAGTTTTTACAAATCTTTGGAGAAGTTTCAAACCAAATTCTAAATATGTGGTACAACGTTATTTGAAAAAGAAAAAAGTAGAAGTAGTCATTAAGAAAGCTCTTGATATGAAAAGAGAATAGTTCATTTTCGTATTAAATAAATGTAAGAAATTGCTTAAGGTTACTACACCATTCTGTACAAATATAAAAACAGTTCATGTGCTTACACGTGACAACGTTTGTGACGTCTTTCGTGGAGAGTGGAAACACACTTCTCCTACTGAAAGATTTTTTAATGAGGAGAGTTACATTCAAGGAATGAATGTTCCTCTAAGTATTCATGAAAGTGGACGTGCGTATGAAGTCCAAAATGGTGTAATTTCTAAAAAAGAAGAAATTATGCAGTGTAACCATACGGAAATGGAAACTGTAGGTCAGTCAGGAAACGAAAGAAGGATTGTGAGGTATGGACTTGCAATTTTTTGTGCAATATTGATATGTTTTCTTGTAAAGTTTTGAAGAGCTCTTTGCAAGTTTTGCACACAATTCATAATGTTCAAAGACAGATCAAGATGCTACAAAGAATAGATGAGTGTGAAGTTTGTGAAAAAACAGGACTTTTGGGTCACTGTCTAGCTTGTCTTGATAAAAGTAGATGTAAGAGTCAGTGTCATCATATACGGATGCTGGCTGCACATCATACTAAAATGAGATACCTTCTAGTTAAACTGTATGCGTGCAAAACACCAAGTATGTCTCTTGCAGTTTTAAAAGAAATACTTTTGACTGGAACTGTAGAACATATAGTTTCTACAATGCATATGATAAATATGATGTCTTGAAAAGAATATGTGTACATAGATGAAAAACCTACAGGAAGTGGAAATGATAGTCCTATGCTTTCAAAGAATCACATTTTTCAACAGTACAAAAGAAGTATTGCAAGAATTCTCTTCCATGGAAACACCTGACATTGTTTGTGTATCTTGTCGACACACTTTTATAATTCTCAAGTGCAACTAGTGTATGTTGAGAACAAAATTAAACACACTGTTGAAGATGTTTGGAAAGAACTGTATCTGTAGAAGAACGATTTGAAACTAGAGAGGCACTGTATGTTTGTAGGCACTGAGTTGGATTTTATAATCAAACAGGTATTCCGCCAAGAGGTGTTCTAAAGGATATGGTAGTGCCTGAAATTCATATTGTGCTTCAAAAATTGAATATGTTTGAAGTGATTGCAAACTGTTCATCCTTTCCAAGTTATTGTTAGACTGCAAACAAAGATGTCAAATCTGCATAAGAAGTCATTAGTGCAAGGTGTGAGAGCGAAAGTTGTGTATTTAACCCTGAATTTGAAAGACAATGTTAATACTCTAGAAGTGAAGCGTGACATTGCAGAGTATTTGTTTGTTTTACTAAATGGTGTTGCCAGTAAAGATAAGAGCATTTGGCAACAGCTTATCGATATTGGAAAAGTGAAATGCATTGTCCTTTCTATTGGAGCACAATGATTTATACAAAGGCAGTTTGAGTGTACCAGGATTGTCTATGCTTGTTGTTGACTCAACAAATAAAAGCAGTGAAGGTTAGTTTGAGTGTCTATCTGTTGCAGAAGGGAATAGTTTGTATGCCCATTACACTATTCATCCTCTACACTCATGTGAAGTTATGGGTGACAGTTTAGAATTGTATCAAATGAAAGCAATGGAAGATGCACCAATTAGTATCTGGGAAAAGACATCAAAAGCCTGTTTTTTCCCTATGCTTTTTCCAACTGGTACTGGAGGGAGAATGGATGATCGGAAGGTGTGAATCTGTGCTTCCGAATATCGTTGTACAACAATGTATTCAGAAGATTCACAATTCCGCACCAATGTTGAATATTTTTTTTCACTTATTGTATGAAAGTGAATTTTCATCATTATGTTATGCTGTTGCTCATACAATTCAGACTAGAACTAGGTTGAGAACGCTTTCTGCTTTTGAGATGCTTCAAGAGGTGAAAGAAAAAAATGAAGTTTTAGAGGGCAAACTTACGAATATTCTTGCTGCAATGAGAAGAACTAAAGAATAAAGAAGACATTCTGAAGTTAGATGTATGATCAGAAACTTGGGATCTCCAACCTGGTTTGTGACTTTAAGTTGTGCTGAATATGGTTTGGATGATCTTGCAGACTGGATTCGTGAAAGTAATGCAGAGAAAGACAACATAGAACACACCAGGAGAATTGTTTTCTATGCACCCTGTAAGTGTATCGCAGTTTTTTCATCACAGATTTTTTTGCCATGTTACTATTTTTCATGTAATCAAGAAAATGGTCCTCTAGGCCTTGTGGAACATTTTTTCTGGAGGAAAGAGTGTCAGGCACATGGAGATCCATAGATACATATGCTGTTGTTGATGCTGTTGTGGATGCTCCTTAGTTTGGTAAGGAAAGTGATGCCTGTGTGATGGAGTTCATTGAAATATATGTTACTTGTTCCATTCCTGCTCAGCATGTCAATGCTGATCTACAGAATATGGTGGAAAGGTTTCAAAAGCATTAATGTGGGAAGTGGTGTCAAATAAAATACAAAAGTAAAGACAAGTACTACACTCAGTGCAGATTTGGCTTTCCAAGGCCTGTGACTGCAGTTGGTCGAGTTAATAGTCTAATGTCATCTGTACGCCACCATGTTACTGGTAAGTCACTGAGAAATACCTATCATTTAAAAGAAATAAGGAATGCAAATGTATTAATGATTACAATCCTGTAATTGCCCAGCTGTGGAATGCAAATGCTGATGTACAGTTTATTGCTGATGAGGCAACAGTTGTTGCTCGTTATGCTACAGCCTACATGACAAAAGCAGAAAAGAGCAATGCAGCTGAAGTATGGGCAGATTTATCATCAGATAAAACTATCAGTCAGAAACATTTAAGCTTTGGTTTGAAGTCGTTTTCACATAGAGAGTGTGGTAGCTATGAAGCTGCAGATCGGCTTACTAGTTTACCTCTGTATGGCCATAGCATTAATGTAGTTTGGTTAAGTCTTGGACCAGCTAGTAGTAGAAATCGGGTATTGAAGCCTTTGACTGAAATTGAACAGTTAGCTGAAGCAGCACCTGACAATACATAGAGTTTGAAAACCAATTTCATTGCTAGATATTATCCAAATCAATGTGAAATGTTGGAGGATATTTGTTTATATGAAGTAGCACAATACTACTCATATCGAAATATTGAACCAAACAGTGACAGAGGACAGTTTAAAGTACATGGATATAATGGTTGTCTAGTGAGATATGAAAAGCCCAGTCTCATTAACCACATACAACTTTCTAACCAAATTGCAGAGAAAAAGGAATTATTGTATTTTTGTCTTTTGCAGTTATTTTTCACTTGGCGTGCAGAAATGATTTACTTGGAAGTTTTGAAACTTTTGAAGAATCATTTTTTGCTTAAAAATGTTTTAATTACATATCCAAAAATTGAAAAGTACTTGGAGTTACTGGAAAAAGAACTACATCAAGAAGAATGTTTGGCAGCTGAATTGGCAAAAGATACTCCTGAAGGCAGTCAAAAATATGCAGCTGGAAGTCAAAATGTACTTGGTAAGCCAATTATTCAAACTTATCTTGAGCTTGCTATGGAGGAAGTAGAAATTGCAATGCAACAAAGTAAAGTTGTAGATGTGAATTGTGATGAAATGGTCAGTAAACCTATTATAGAGAAAAAAGAAGTTTAAATAAGATTAAAGATAGGTTCTTACATGGTTTACTACAGGACAAATGTGAATGCTCTTGTGTGCAATACTAACCTATATTGTTGTATGTCAATGGACACGCAGGAACAGGTAAATCTTTTTTAATTAATGCAATATGAGCTATGATCCAAAATGAAATGGATTGCTCTTTGTCATGTATTGTAACTGCTCCAACAGGTTTAGCAGCACTCAATGTAGGAGTTGTTACTTTACATCGACTGTTGATGTTACCAGTGGAGCATGACAACAGACTATAGTATCGGAAACTTGTATCTGGTGCTGAAAGAAAATAGGAAAAGTTATTAGAAAATGAAATACCTTTATTTTAGATGAAGTAAGTATGGTATCTAACTTGATGCTAGCTTTCATTCACTTGTGCATGCAAGAGGTTTTGAAACTGACTAAAACTTTTCGTTTGGAGGTAAACATGTAGTTGTTTTTGGAGACTTATTACAATTAACTCCTGTGAAAGGTCAACCAGTTTTGAGTATGCTGCAATCTAGGGATGCTCAAAGCATAGGAAGTATTGGTCATTTTAACCTTTGGAATTGTTTTGAATTCCAAGAACTTACCATTCATATGAGCCAATCTGGAGACTTAGAGTATGCAGAAATGCATAATATATCTGTATAGGAGTTCTAGAAGAAAATGTGAAAGGAAGACTGATTTCTAATGTTTCATGCAGATTGCAGTCCGTCTGAGGTCATGTTGACTCGTAAGGAAAAAAAAATTTCCTGTGTTGCTTTGATGTGCACACGTGTATATTGTAACAAGGTTAACTCTAGAATGCTATTGTCAGAGAATCAAAATATCGTGAACAGAACATCATGTGATGTTTTAGATGGTCATGGTATGCCTTTAGATTTGGATAAGAGAGCAAAAGCGTGATTAGTTCAATTAGAGAATTCAGTTTCTAAGACAGCAGGTCTGAAAGGAGTTTTAAAACTATGCATCAATGCATGAGTTATGTTAAAGAGGAACTTGAATGAAGAAATTGGTCTAGAGAATGGAGCAATGGGAAGACTAATTGCATTTCACAGTTTTCCATACAGTACAAATTTGTCTGAACTCTGCACGTTTCATGCTTTTTAAAGATACCTTATTTCCATTTTGTTCTGCTTATGCAATAACTATTCATAAATCACAAGGTTTGACTTTAGAAGCAACACCTTTTGACATTGGTCACACAGTGTTTAAAGAAGGAATGTCATATGTAGCGTTGTCACGTGGGAAAAATATAGAAGGTTTGTTTTGAATAAACTTTGATGAAAGGAAAGTGACAGCTGACATTTCTTGCATTGAAGAATATTATAGGTTGCATGCAATGTATGCTCATCTGAACCTGGTACCTGTACCTGCGAAGCACTCATCCAGTAAATGTAAGGAGTCAGTGAAAGCACATTCAAATGAAATCAGTTCTTGTAAGACTGTAAAAAATTGAATTTAGCAGCAATGTGAGTTGTTCAACTCTAACATGCTCGCATTGCAGGTTTAGTAATCGAACAGGAGTTGAAAGTTATTGTAATGCAGCTTTGTGTATGTTGCTTCAAATGACTCCATTGATGGAAAATATAGCTTCCACAGCAGAGAAGGAGCTATGTATGGAACTTTCAACTCTTAAAACATATGTTGAGGAAAATCGACACAGATTACATTCAGCAATGGTAATCCGAAATGTAGTAGCTCTTGCAAGTGGAAATCAACGATTTTCTCAAAATACACAGGAAGAAAGTCAAGACGAATAATATGTGTCCAAAATGTAAGAAAAGGTTTTCTGCTCGAGATCTCTGTTAAAGATTTGTGGATCTGCATGTGCCTCATCGGAAAAGTGTAAAATTTTCTGATCTTGTATCTAAAGCTTTCCAAAACATGCAATGCAGTGACTGTGGTTGTAAGTTACAATCGGCACTGCTAAATCTAGTTTTTAATAAGTATGTATTGATTATGTTTCAAAGATACAATGCAGATGGTAGGAAAATTAACACATCAATAATGAATTTTGTAGATAGTCAAGTTTCTGTTAGTAAGAAAACTTTTAAAATGCATGCAATTATTTTTCATGAAGGGGCATCCATTGAATCTGGACAATTCACAACACGGGTGCATACAGAAATAGATTGGCTTGTTTGTAATGACTCTGTAGTTACACATCAAGCTAGATTGCCAAAGGGTTTAAATAATGCTTACATAATGTTGTTAGAAGCAAAGTTTTAAAGTATATTTGTAATATTCTTTGTGAATATAAACATGCAAAATAAAAATTTGAAATAGAAAAATAGGCTAATAAGTGTTTTATGTAAAGTAGGACATGGATTGTTACTAGGATTTGTTCTAAATAAATGTAGAGGTAACATTGTGAAGATTATATAACTTTAAAGAGAAAATAGCATTCGGCTATCTTCTAGTTTTGGTTTATTGTAGGAAACGCTGTGTATTTTAATATGCCTGCAGGCTCCGACACAATATTAGCACATACATATAAACAAACATACACACGTATGTCAGGAATGCAGGGTGCACGATACGTTTCACTGGTAATGGTAAATCCAGATGGCTCACATCACGTTCTACTCATTAAGTCAAACGTTTCCCAGTTACAGATGCAAGTAAATATTGCGTCTCCTTTAAAAAACGCTGGCAGTTACCATGGAGACTAGGACGCTTCCAGTAACATAATCACGCAGATAAGCACTGCCAGTCTTGCTGAGTGTTTTTAAGCCCCTCCTTACAGAAATTCAGCGCTTCTGATTTTGTGAAGTGTGCGTTAACTTTGTCTGTTTCTTGTTCTCTGGTGTGCCTGCTCTTGCTTTGTTTCCTGGATTGATCTTGCTCTTGTCCTTGTCTGCTGGGTTCTTCCCGATTCATTTGGCTTACATGAACTGCTATAGACCACGTACTGTCTCACAGATTCCCTATGCCTCATCCCCGAAGAATATTGTGCCCAAACAGTGTTTCAATTCTTGGATTTGTTTCACTGACTTCTTACGTCAACTTCATGGATAAACCTTTGTCTGAACTGCTGCCAACTCAAATTTCAACTACCCAGACTCTCACCTGTTTCATCCTGGTCTAGGGAATTCTATACAACCAGCCTCAAGGTACTCTTTTGCCTCCCAGCTGGTATGAACTAGGGACTGCCTTGATACTTGGCTGGGGAGGTGAGGAGCGTCCTCGTTTCGTCTGGGTTTTTGATTTACTGGGACTGTCTGGCCTTAGACATCCGTGTTTCATCGGGAATAGCCCCATACAGTTCTTAGAAATCCTTTTGGCTGATTGTATCAATACTTTTCATTTCCATATCATCGAAGGAAGAAGGGTTGAATGGTAAAACTCTCTCTGTTAAAAACTGTTGTCTTTGTTAATAGTTTTGCCACTACCACTCAAACTATATTGTTACATTATATTTTAGGCTCAACTCTCAAGTTCTGAATAAGGCCACACTGATTACCTTTCTCATGATTACGTGACTCTTTAAAGAACCCACAGGTTAGTGTTAAGGGCATTCTTGATTGAATTCCATTTTTGTTCTTGTTACTGTCTCTAAATCCGGACCTTACCTTTTAGGCATTAGAAAGGTCATCGTCCAGTCCAGTTTCTGTTGGGTCTGACAATCCAGTTGGTTTCCAGTCATCCTGAAGTCCAGTCCGGGTCCATTCTCCCAAAAAACATCCTCCTGTGTGTTTTGGTTTTAATCCATACACAGGGGTGTGTTGTTAGGCAGAATTCTTCACCTGCACTACGAGGTCAACCGGATTAAGGCAAATTCTCACAATGTACAGGTTTTTACTCTAAGTGCTAGGTTACATAAATGGTTCCATGTACACTATTTTTAGTGTGAGAGACTGTAGAAGCTGATGACTGATTACATATGAAACAAGTACACAGTAGGTTGTAGATACAACAATAAATAGTGCTTTTAAAGTACAAAATTAAAAGAACTTACTGAACAGGTTAGTTTGTTAAATGTAGAAATATGTTCAATGAGCAGTGTGGAGTTTTTAGGAAAGTCGAATAATCTATTCAGTCATTAAATCATGTATGTTCTTTAATTGTGTACTGTGGGTTTAATAATATTGTGATTAGTTTCTAAGGTGTGTAGGTGGCCAGAAAGAGGACACTCACCAAATTATAAAAGAAGTTAAGAAATACTAATGTAGATAACATTTTTATAAGTTAGAATACATTATGGTGTAGTAAAAACGTTTTTAACCATGTGTAGCAGTACTAGCGCTAAAAAAAAGTGTGTATATTAATAATTTGCAGTTTTAACATTTTGGAAAATATGGTCTGTATAATGTGAATTGTCTTTATGAAATTCTTATGTGTGTAGATGGTCAAACAAAGGGTACACATAGATTGTATAAGACATTTGGAAATGACATTTGTTAGGTTATTAGTGTAGTTTTTGCTAAATTTTAATATCTTTATTCACAACAGTTTTTATTGTGTACTTATTTATAATATAGGTATGACTGTAATTTAAAAAGATTAATACTCAAAATAATATTACAGTGTTGGCATGTCTTCATTTATTTCTTTGTAAAACTGAAGACGTGGTTATGCTATATGTCTTGGTTTCCTGGTGAAGGTTGCATAAGCAAATCTGCAAATTGTAGCCTAAAATCACTTTTTTTAGTTTCATAACATTTGTACATTGTACTAGAAATATATTTATTAGTGTACGAACTATGCATGTTGTAGGCAATACTTTTTCAAAGTTCTTTTTTCTCTGATGAGAAGTTTTTTTCTCTATAGAATGATGAATGAATGCAACCTCGTAATGGTTGTTTACTTGGAATGCAATCAGTATTCTTTTAGTATAAATCATTTTGTATTTATTTTGTGTCACTACATGAAAACTGGTGGTGATAGTGTCAGTTGTAAATGGCATTTAACATTGATATGAAGTATATTTAATGTTCTTTTATAGATCAAATATGAAAGAAAGAGTCAAGCATCTATTAAGGTATTTGGTAAGAATTTTGATAAATATATATATGTGTGTAATGCACATATGTGCACAAACAAATATATATATATATGTATATATATATATATATATATATATATATATATATATACATATATATATATATTTTTTTTTTTTAATTTCTAGCTGGCCAATGAATAGCGGGAGTGATTTTACGCGGCCAAGGTGAACAATGGCAGAAGTGCTTTTACTTGCACATAAATGCCTCTATTAACTGCAGCTATAGCAAAAAATGGCAATGTTGAGTTCTGGAACTGCATAAAATACATTGCAATAGATATTGCAATATATTATTGCAGTCCGTGTTCCATTTTTATCTATTTTTGTAACATAACAGGTAGCCCTTAAAAGCACCGTTTTGGGGGATGCAAAGACGGGGGTGGAATAGGGGAGGAAAATACATAAGGATGAAACATATAACAAAGGAAATTAAAATCAAATCCAACATATATATTTTTTGTATTTTTTAAAATATTTTCTTAAGAAAAAATGGGGGAAATAAAATGGCACTTAAAAAAATAATAAGCATGACAGGTAGCCTGATGTTGGGCTGTTATCTGCAGCGATTTCTCAATTGTGGCATCTCCCTGGACTTCCCATTCGCAGAATCTTTTACACGTGACTTTCATCATACTTAGATATGGTGTCGGTAAAATAGGAGTCAGTGTTGTGGATACCACTGCCGATGTAGATGGTGCATTTCCATTTGGTGATGCACTGGTTGAGGCAGGTTCTGCAGGTCCTGTTGATGTTTGTCTGTGCAAGGAATGGGCCTGTGAATCTTTCTTTTATGGTGTTCATGGGCTTTCCGGTAATCATCGTCAATGTCATCCCAGTGGACTTGCATGAGATGGTTTATTATTACTGATGTCCCTAGACTTTGAGACGGGATATGGGAAGGTCCATAACGTAGAGTTTTGTTACAAAGGGTGCACAGTACCTCCTCCACCTCTTTCCTCGAACAGTGTTCCTTTACTTTGAAGAAGCACCAACTGTCTGCAGTTTTTTTCATACCAGTTTACCTCTTCCTTGGTGGTGAGGGATTCGGAACCCAAATGATGCTGTCATCATCACTGCTCCTATTCTCCTGGTCAGACATGTTGGTATGTCTAACCGGGGAGGAAAATATAAAAGAATAAAAATGACAACACAAAAAAGACAATGCTGCAAAAAATAAAAACATTTAAAAAAAATAAAAACAATAAACTAAAGAAAAAAATAGACAAGCCAAACAAATCACAAGGCAGAGGAAAACAGGAGTAGAGGAAAACTGGGTGAAAAGAATGAAGAGTTGAAAGTGTACAGTGCCAAAAGGGCTTTCAGTTACTCAGAAACCTTTTCACTGGCAAGTACAAAAAGCAATGATTAATGTGAAGTGATTTTTTGTGGGTGTGGTGATTATTCGTGGCTACAGACTGCTGCACCATCTGATTGGACAGACTTGTATACACGGGGGTTGTCATACGGCGTGGGCGTAGCCACGTCGATAGAGTTCATTGTGTGATTGGTTGGTTCGTTGATGCGTATAAAGCCCAGGTGCCGACGCAGAGTCTCAGCACGCATTGTGATTGGCTGATGCATTACGCGCGGGTTGCGTAGAATGGCACGAGCATACTCACGTCTATATGTATTGGTGTCTGATTGGATAGTTTGATGACGTGTATAGGAGTGGCATGTAAGCGCAGAACGGTAACATGCGGTTTGATTGGCTGATATTTTATGTGCTAAGAAGCGTAGCATCGTTGAAGGATGTCGACGTTCTATTGGCTCCTTTTGTACACGCGGGTTTACCCTCTTTCCCCAGTCTTTGCTGTATGAATCTGTGCATATATACATGGTAGACCCGGTACAAAATGTTTTAAAAAAAAGAATATATATATATATGGGTAGTTGTGTTGTAAACATACATGCATTTTTAAATATAGTGACAGTTAGTGTAACATTTTAATAACTATGTATGAGCAGTACGCATACATGTAAGTATTTTATCAAAGTCCTTGTCAAGTTGCCTTTTATTTTTCTTTGGAGACATAATACAGTGTTTTGCTTAGTGTAAAAGTTTTTTTCATATATTTAATTTAATATACTAGACAAACAATGAAAAAACTTTAGTTGCAGCGAGGTCAAGGTGAGCAATACATTGTAACAAAACTCTTGAAATTCAAGGAAAACACTTTTGTTGCAGGGACGTTAAGGTGAGAACTTAATGAAACAAAACCCTGTTAATTCAGCTAAAGACACCTTAACTACACACCCCCTGTTGCACAGACTATAACCACAATTATGACATCACAGATCACATCACTGATTACATCACCTAATTACATTACAACAGTTACTGGCATTAAGCATGGGCTTCAGCCATGGTCAGGGTGCATGGCCAAATATATGTTAACACATGAATGGGTACTAGCCATGGTCTTCAGTTATTGACATTGGTCACAACCTTCACTCATGTGCACTGAATATTTTAAAACGCTAACAAGCTACCAACCATAGATTTTGGCCTTTACCAGCGGATGCAGCTTTCAACAGTATTCCCTCTTACCCACCAGCCCCACCTACTTTATGTTACCACTTGAAACTCATGTGGAATCTATTCTACTTGTGAGTCCAAGTATTCTACGGAATGTAACATTCAGTAATTTGTATATTTGAACATTGTATATTGTTGAACCTCATATGTAAACCACTCTACCTGCGAGTCCAATTGCTCAACGGAGTGAAGTACTTTGTATATTTGTACATTATATATTACTGTAACCATATAGCTGCCATATTTGTACATCGATTTGTGGTTTGTAACTACAGAAGCCTTTATTATATTTGTCTATATCTGTATATTGTATAACTATGTAAGCCTTGCATTCTCATACAGTAGCGCCCTATTACCTCCGGGTCTGGAGCGCGTAATAAATGAATAAACAGGCAAACAACAAACAACAGTGTCCACTGTATATTATTTACATCAAATAGGCACTAGCCATGGACTTTAGCACATTACTGGCCAGTGGCCACAATCTTTGACTGTGCCCACTATTTATTCTAACACATAAATGGCACTTGCCATGGCCTTTAACCTTCAGCATTCTGTACATCTTTTGGCCATGTCCAGTGTACATTTTAAAATAAAGAAAATCCCATAATCGATGGCCTTCGTGCGTGCCCACTGTGTATTACACAACACTAACAAGCCATTAACTATGGCCTTCTACCGTGCCCACTGTATATTGTATACACTAACCAGCCACTAGCCATGGTTTTCAACACAATACTAGCTAGTGGCCACCACGGTCTTTGGCTGGGCCGACTCTATATTTTAACATATTAATGGGCACTAGCTATGGCCTTTAGCCATGGTCACGGACTACAGCTTTCTACATTGCCCAGTGTATATTTTAAGACAGTGATGGGCTACTAGGCATGGCTTTTAACCATGCACATTGGTATTTTTGAACACTAACCAACCACTAGCTATGGCCTGTGCTGCTGGCCAATGACCCCAGCCTTTGTCATGGCCAAGTCCATGGCCTAAATTGTTGTTACGGTAATCAAACATTCTGTGAGCTAACTTATAAATGATTTTATGTCTAATTCCATTATTGATGAAATCAAGTATTAAACAATGTAATTAGTGTTGTCACCAGTGATGGCATCAGTGATGTGATGTGTAATGTAGTCAGTGTTCTCATAAAACATGTAATCAGTGATGTCATCATTGTGATCATAGGCTGCGCAACAGGGGCGCAAAGTTAAGGTGGCTTTAGCTGAATGTCAGGGGTTTTGTTGCGTTAAGTACTCACCTCAACATCCCTGCAACTAAAGTTTGTTCCGTGAATATAGATATATATTCACTGAAAAAACTTTTTTAAAGGGACGTTATAGTTAAGTTGCATTAACCAAAACCTATGAAATTCAGTGAAAGCACATTGTAAAAGAGATGTTATGGTTACAAGTAAAACCAAAAAACCCTTGAAATTCAACAGTTGTGGCAAGCTAAGCAAACGTTACTCGTGCCACCTCCGTGCACTGCTAAGACTAACACCCAGAACATCATAGATGAAATCACAAGTGTCATTGATGATATCCCTGATGACATCACATATCTGGGCCATGCCTTTTTGTTCACTGACATATCTAAGCTACATGGTTTTGTTCACTGATAGAGACAATTTTTAAAATCAAAAGGTGTTACATATGTAGACATTAACCTTGTTATATGTTGTTAAGGCACTCTACTTAGGATTTGGCCTCAGCTCATGGTATACATACATGGGGAAATAACCAAGCATCAAACACACAATTTATTTGTGTACTTGATGATGAAGTCTAATGTTACTGTCATTTCTTGGTGGTGTTGTTTATTTCCTCATTACTGAAATTTCGCTGTATGTGCCTCAGATTTGTATGCATTGTAAGTCTTGATATGTATTGTTTGTAGTCACACAAGTATGTAGTAAGTCTTCAATTATTAGCTATTAGGAATTAGCTATTTATTCCCAGTTTATCACTACTCAAATCTTTGATAAGGTACCATTCATTATGTTACTATCCAAAATTACCAGATAAAAAATGTTGTACTTCTATAGTGCATGATGCAGCCATTGCCTATGTGTATGTATGACCTTGGTATATGTTTTTAAGGCATTCTACTTAGGATTTGGCCTCAGTTCATGGTACACCAAGAAATAACCAAGCATCAAACACACAATTAATTTGTGTACTTGATGATACAGTCTAATGTTACTGTCATTTCTATGGTGGTGTTGTTCCTTTCCTCCTTAATGAGGTTTCTCTGTATGTGCCTCAGATTTGTATGCATGGTAGGTCTTGATATGTATTGTTTGTACTAAAACAAGTATGTAGTAAGTCTTTAATTAATAGCTGTTGGTTACTAGCTATTTATTACCTGAGTATAACTACTCAAATCTCTGATAAGGTACCATTCATTATATTACTATCCAACATTACCAGATTAAAAATATCGTACTTCTATAGTGCATGCGGCAGCCATTGCTTATGTGTATGTATGATTAAGTTCCTGTATTAACAACAACACTCCAATATCATTTTTTGTTCAGATGAGTACATTCTTTAATACATTAAGTATTTCATGATAGGTCTCCCGATCACCCCTGACATCTTTTTACTAACATTATAAACGCAACCCCTTTTAGAGACTTTTTGTCAAAATTAATTTCATATGTGATGTCATCAGTAATGTCATCAATGACATTTGTGATGTCATCTTTCATGTTCTGGGAGCTAGTCTTATCAGTGCATGGAGGAGGCATGAGTTACGGTTGCTTAGCTTACCATAACTGATGAATTTCAAGGATTTTCGGTTTTAATTGTAATCATAATATCGCTCTTTTCACTGAATTTATAGGTTTTTGTTAGTACAACTTAACCATAACGTCCCTTTAATACAGGTCTTTCGGTGAATTTCATAGGTTTTTACTAGTGTGACCTTAATCTGCTACAAGTTCCTTATATTATACTCACCCCCAATGTGGCAGATACGGAGTCCAAGGACAGTGCGGTAGTCCGCTGACATCGGACAGCATTCACAAAGCCCAGAATCATAGTGAAGACTCAAAAAAATGGTACCCGTCAACCAACATGTACATAAAATCCTTACTAATGTTTAATGCACACAAATATACCTTTTTGTAAAAATACTTACTTTAAAAAATACAAATTATTCTTTCATTTAGCACACATTACAACGGAATGCACCAATCAGATACCATAACTGTACACTTCATATAATCTCCTCAATAGAACTCTGCATACAGTTTGACAAACACCAGGTGGTTATTGAAGAACAAATTCTCACTAAATAGTAAGTGCATTGAATTTATTTCTCTATGATTAGCTTTCATTATATAAACATGTGTTATAAAACAGAATCACTTTATTTTCACAGAACTGGCAAACACACTTGAGTGGTTAGAGGAGAACGTCCCAAAACAAGAAATGAGTGATGATAACATCTCTAATGGTACACTATACATATTTTAATGTAAACAAATAATGCAAATTGCACGCACCTTACTAAAATAATATTTTCTCTTTTTCTTTCAGTATATAGTTTTCATGAAGAAACCACACCCCAGTTCAATTATACACAATCTGAAGAAACACAAAGAGAAGCTCTATCCCCAACTGTAATTAATCAAATCATGAACGTGTCTAAAAGAGTTGGATGAACTAAGTAATGAAATATGTGAAAAATCATATCATTAAAAATTTTCACTGTCCTTCTTGCACCTGTCCCCCTTGTCCCCGGCAATCATCCCCATCACATTCTGAACCATTTAAGATGCTTTGATGAAGCCTCACTACCTTCCTCCCCTCATGATTATTGTACAGAAATTCCTAATTCGCCCATTTATGTTTCCCATTCCAATACCCCATCCCTTTTATAAATTAATATATTGTTATACTATAAATGTGTTGTATTTTAGTTATGAGTCTGCAGCCACTACGACTGGCCATGGTGTACGCACTCAAAATGGAGGTGCCCCCGGACAGGTGAGATGTCATGACATGTCCGTTCTTGCATTTAGTCCTGTCCGCACTTTTATTTAGTCCGCGGACACCACACCTGTTCTGCAGACACACAGTGCATGCGCACTCTGACTTTTGCCCGATGGGTGACAGCCTGTTCATGAACGATGTCTGTGCTCCACGGACAGTTTAAAAGTGCATTTTCAGCCAATCTAGGGTGTTTCAAACAGAAATGTTACCCTTCCACAGCTCCCGGTCTCAGTTCTTTGGCAACTGTTTATAACTTTTTATGGACTTTTGTGACTCAGTTGTCCATGTACAGCATGACTATCTGCAGACAGTTCGTCTGAAGGGACCCACCCATTTGTTTTCCTCATTCTCAATCTAGCTATCCAGGCGAGAGCATCTTGGAGCACCGGCTTTGTAGAACTTTGCAGGACTTTCTTTGCAGACATCATCATGGCATCTGCTGTGGCCACTTTTGCTCCCCAACCATCACCACCACTACAACCATCACCATCTGGAGGGCCTGTACAGGGTAACAGGCGTGATGATGTAGAGGAGGATCAAGAGGAAGATGAAGATGAGGTAGTGCAAGTGCCTACCTCCAGCAACCAAAATGATACCTGCGTGTGGCAGTTCTTTAAGACCGTGGTTGGGGTCCTGAAGGCAAAGCCTGCCTGTGTTGAATGCATTGAGTGTGGGGCGAAACTCAGTCATAGACAATAGAGGTACTGCTCCTTCGGGACCACATCAATGTGCCACCACATCCATTCTAACCACCCGCTTGCACTGAGAATGGCTGTTCCTTTCACAGGGAGGAGCCGGTATCTTCCACTGTGCCATCTTCCTCAACCACTCCTGCCAGCACACAGGGTATTCCGTTGGGACAGAGGTTCGCACCGGCCGCCTTTGATGCCATACGGGATGCAGTAGATCCTTACCTTTCGAGGGGCACAGTGTTCTGCTTGTACTCTGACACAATGCACTGAAAGGGGAGCAGGTCCGAAGTGCTTTTGAGGCAGTTGTCAAGAAGCATGAGAAACACTGCCCCTACCTTAAAAAAAACTATAAAACCAAAAAAAACACAAAAAGGTTCCTTTAGGAGCCACCTATCACAGTTAAAAAGAAGTGAAAACGAAGTCGCAGGCACAAAAACTGCTTCAAAGCATTTTGAATGTTTCCCAGAAAAACCTGATTACCCACATCAGTTAGATGGACTCCATCTTTCTGAAAAATGTTGCCAATATCAAATTAATGTTCTCATTATTAAAAGATGTTATGCCGACATCTCACAGAAAAGCACACACACCTCTATCGACGTTGTGCCTGGCTTTTTTCCATTTGTGGACTAAATGAACTCAAACACATCTGCATCTGTCTCTGAGCAATGCGAGAAAAAAATATTTTTGAATTTGGGAAAATTTCCTTTAACTTTCTCACTGTCTCCTTCATTGTACACTGCAATGAAATTCCAGTCACACAACTCAAATTGTTTCCTTAACAATGAAGAATAATAATGTCCGGATATTACAATTGAACCATATTTGTACAAAATTGGAGCAAGTCCACCCACTTCATATCTCGCACTCCATACCATGAAACTTCACATTCATGAAACCCAAGATTTTCCACCAATTCACACTGCTCTGTCTTCTCAGACAAATAGCCAAAGCCATTGCTTTCACAACTCCTACTAACAAAACTCCTGCTACCCTCTCTTCCTGTACACCACACCCAGGAAACCTGATTGGCTGAACCCCTAATGTCCGCGGACACCACGATTGTCCATGGTCTTCACAGTCCCCTTTCCATGCCAGGCATTCTTAAAAGATATGACACGTGCCGTCTGCAGACTACCACGGTGTCCGTAGATGTCGTAGCCTTTCAAAGGGTTCGGGAGGTGAAATTAAACACAATTTCAGTTATTTATTTTTTAGTGATGGCTCTGAAAATAACCTTTTTTGGAGAGGGGTTTTTAACAAAACAAACACCTTGTTTTCCTTTTTTTGCTTTTATGTTCAGTAGTACTGTACACTCTACATATTTTTACAGAAACTTTTTCAATGCATTCCTAAAATTGCATTTCCGACATCTGTAAAATTAACTCCATCTGCACAAAAACATTCACACCATCAGATCCTATATTGTCATTCTCAAAAGATGACATTCCTGAAGCATATACAAAAGTAGAAACAGATTTATTGACCAGCTGCCGTGATTCTTCTTTTTGTGGACTGAAAAAGTTTGTTGGACATCTCAATGTTTGCCTCTGATTTATTTGAGAAAAAATCCTTCAGGGCAACCGTCAAATACACCGAATTCACAAACCCCAACTGTCCCCTGTACAATGCACAATTACAATGTCTGGACATTTGAAGTGAGCCATACTCTCACAGAGCGAAAACAAGCTTTCTCAGTTTAAGTCTCAAACTAATTGCCACAAAGCTTTCACTTCTGCCAATCCAATACTTCCAAAGGTGCCATGATATGATATGATATGACATGGCATTTATAATGCACTTATACACATGTTTTTCAAGGTGCGACGAGGCAAGGGAGTGGGAGCAGGGGAAGACAGACAACGATCCTACACAAGGCCAGGTGTCATTCAGATCGCGCAAGTGCAAGGGAAAGGCAGCAGGTGACAAGTGAAAGGGTAAGTGCAGATGTCCGGTGTCAAGTGCTGGAAGTGGGACTGTAGGGATACAGAAAACAGTCACCAAGTGTGGGGTTTATTAGGAAGGCAATGCAGGGGTGCGACTGGCGGAGGAGTGGATCTGGGCCTGAGAATGGAGGCTGGCCAGGTAAACAGTGCAGTTTCCGTGTCAGCCAGGAAATCAGCAAGGGAGAAGAGGAGAAAAAGTGGACGAGAAGAGAAACATTTTGAGGTGCTTATGGAACCGAAGATGATTCTCCTCAAGTTTCAGGGAGGCAGGGAGGCTGTTCCAGAGGGAGGCCCCAGCCGAAGAGAGAGATCTACCACCAACTCGTTGCTTGGAGAAGTGACTGACTCTGAGGGAATTGGAGACAGATGAGCGAAGAGCTCGAGAAGGAAGGTATTTAGGAAGAGAGAGTTGAAGGCCTTGTGGACGATGCAGAGGGTTTTGAACTTAATCCTCTCAGCCACTGGGAGCCAGTGCAGAGATTTCAGTCCTAAAGAGATATGATCCCTGGGCTTCAGGCCAAGGACAAGTCTCGTAGTTCTGTTCTGGATAAGTTGCAAAGGGCGGAGAGTAGAAGCAGATAGATTTAGAAAGAGGCTGTTAACATAATCCAGATTGGAGAGAACCAGAGCTCTGGGGACAGTGAGCTTCTGGGGGAAGGAGAGGAGTGGAAGAATACCTCTGAGGAGGTATAGCTGGTAGTGTGACTTCTTAGAGATGATTTTCAGCATACACCTTCAATGACTGTATTGAGAGTCCATCAAAATCCAAACTCTCTGCCTTATCAAATACATAGCCAGAGCCATTTTCAGTGTTCTCACAACTCCTGCAAACAAAACTCCTGCTACCCTCTCCTCCTGTACACCACACCCAGAAAACCTAATTGGCTGATCCCCACAGTCCCCTTTCCATGCCAGGCATCCTCAAAAGACCCGGATATGTCAAGTGCCATCCGCAGACTACTACAGTGTCTGCAGATCTCGTAACAAGGGGCAGCCCTTCTACCCTTTCCACTTTCATGTTCTGATCACTCCCTCATTGACTGCTTTCAAAGAGACACACATACATCCACCAATCATATCCGAAACCTCTATACCTAACCCTGTGATCCCAGTGCAACATTTCAGATGTACACTTGAACTCTGAGAGTGCATATTTCATGTAAATCTCAGCCAACTGCATCAAAACTACTGTGCAACTCTCCATCATTTCTATTTCCAGATTCAACAACATCTGCATCTAACAATACATAGTACAGGTATGCAAATATTATTTTAAGTATTTTCTACAACACTTTACAAATATATATATATATATATATATATATATATATATATATATATATATATATATATATATATATATATATATAGGGTTCCTATAGTGGTTGGTTTGAATGTAACAACACCTCTGTCACTCCAAAACATAGGTTACCAGAAAATCTAACAAATGCCTACTTAATATTCCTTCAACCCAAATTGTGTCACTAAACTGTACCACAATTAACAGTTAAAATATGCCAACAGGTATCTAACTACATCCATAATACTACAATAATACTATTAAAAGTCAATATAGTTAGAATATGACAATAGGTATATAACTACTTTAAAAATACCCTCCATTGCAAAACACTTCAAATACAACATCACAATTCTTATATGACAAAACATCTTCTAAACTCTAATGTAGGTAGAATACGCCAACAGGTACCTAACTACTTTAAGCATGCTCTTAATCACAACATACATCAAACAAACATGCTATCATACTTACACTCACATAATTGTAATCAGGCATTTTAATCCAGTACAGATTTTTTTTTTCTCACTGACCCAATGATTATTTAATGGCAATACAACAGCAGTGTGAAATACGCAAATGTTGTACCAATCATAGTACTTAGACTTTTTCTGAGTGTAGAAAAAGTAAATGTATAAATACATTTGTATACAATTAAAGCTTTTAAACTATCCTGCTTAACAAATTATATTGTTTCTCTTCCACAGAAAATGAACCAGAGATTCCAGCTTCATAACGCTATGTAACTAAGTAACCATACCAAGTATGATCAAATACATGTTCTATAAGCACTATCCTCAATTGTACTACAATTATAAGTACCATATACAGTTCAATTATATCATTCCACCATATTACAGACACTTTATACTCCCACTACATTACCTATAATCATTATACACATATTGCTACTCTGGTGATTGTAGCCATACTCCTACTACATTACCTATAATTACTATACACATATTACTGCTGTGGTGGCTGTGACCACAACCACCACAATACAATTAACCATATAACAAGTGAATACCATACACCATAAACTAATAAAATTCACCCTGAACCCCCTGCAATCAGAATGAGGTCAGCGGACACCAGAATTTACGGCGGACTTGGTGGCTTCTGCAAACCCTTTTTTCCAGCCATAGAAACAGTTCCATATCATCTTTATTCCACTACCCTATACTTTCCAAACCCTCTTTCACCCACCAAATAACTCTAAATGTGTTTCCCAAGCTGTCCGTTCACGGTGCTGTCTGCAAACTACCCGGTGTCCGCTGACCTCTACAAGACCTGACCGACTTTTTCCACCTACAAAAATAGCCCCACACCATCTTTATTCCACTCCCCCACCTTTCCCAGCCCCTCTTTCCACCACCAAAGAACCCAAAATATCCAAAGATACAACATGGTGGGCGTTTCTGAAAATATGAGGCACCTCATGTTTTTTATTGACCAATCAGCGGGTGCATCCGATGTCTGCCCTGCCTTCCATTTCCATGGTGTCCATCTTGGAAAATCCTTTTTTTTTAGCACCCGGGTTACTGCTTTGGCAACCCAGGTGATAATGGCCTTCATCCCCCATTGTAGGGGCTGGACTGGGGATAATGGTCCAGAGCCTTCATTATCCACCCTTGCTTCGATTTGCCTGATAACTTCAGCTGCCGGGCCGTTATGACCGGTTCCAGCCGCTGGAACGGGGGATGAATGCCACATTATTCTCATTAGCATAACACAAAATGCTATTGGAAATGTTGGAAAATCTTATTGAGTCTATCTGTTTTACTGAGAAATGTACTTAGATGGAGTCTATAAGATTACTTTTTTCAGTTCTATTTTTTTACTGTGAAAGGTAGTTCCTAAAGGAACCTTTTTTGTTTTTTGATATATATTTTTTTGCAGGAGTGGTCAGAAAGTAAGGTAGGGAGAGAAATGAGGAAAGAGGCACCAAGCACTAATATGGAGGGGCAGGTGGACAGGGGAAATGTTTTTTCTAATGCTCCTTGATTAGAGCTTCAAAAGCACTTCAAAATTGCTCCCTCCGGCAGAGTGGTGTTCTGCAGTATATAGAGAGTACTGTTCTCTTCAAAAGATATGGATCAACAGCCTCTTTTATCGCTTGCAGGGTTGCTGTTGGGATTTAGTGTCCCACAGAAGTAGGCTCTGTGGTTAGATTATTGGTTGAGGAAGATGAGGTGGATGAAGACAGCCTACTACTTGCTAAGAAAGGAACAACCTTTCTGAGAGCATTGCACTGGTTTGATTTAGTGTGGCAGCACATGGAGGTGGTCCCGTAGGAGTACTGGGCATGTAGTCTGTGACAATGTTGTACTCAGTGCACTTCACTTGAGTAGCTTTAGCCTTTGGTACATTTCCAACAGTGGTGAAGAACCTCCACACCCATGATTCTCTCTGGGTGCTAGAGGTAGGCACGTCCTCTACATCATCTTCTTGATCCCCTTTATTGTCTTTGGAAGTACTGCACTTTTTTTGTTGTGTAGGTTCTCCAGCGGGTGGTGGTGGTGGCTACTGGGGATGAGGGATGGCAATAGCTGATGCCATGTTTAGGGTGAAGAGCAGTTTTGCTAATATTCTTCCAAGTATGTTATCTGTGCTAGACTGTTAATGAATAAGGAGTAAGAATAGGTATAACAGCTGTGCAAGGCTATATTTTGAGCTTGAAAGTTGCTAGATCAGTCGAAAATGCTGTTACAACTGTTCGCGAAGTACAGACCCGATTATGAAGTGCAGACGCATTTGCAGACATGTCATCATGCTGCAGGCGCGAGAAGGTCACGTGATGCAGTCCGGAAAGCCTGCGATGATGTCAGATTTTCAAGGACGTTGACGAACACAAAAACAGTGCAAAAAGTTGCAAAAAGTGCATAGAAGTGTTAAGAATGATTCTAGAAGTTGGGAAATGGCAGAGTGTTAAGGTGACCCTTTGTTAAGTGGACACACATGTTGCTATATTGGGGTAATTATGATATCAGGAAGTTGTAGGAAATTAGCATGCACTGGTAAAAACCCATGAAATCAATTGAAACAACTTTGTTAAAGGGACGTTATGGTTAAGTTGCACTAATGAAAACCTATGAAATTCACTGAAAGAAATCTGTTAAAGGACGTTATAGTTAAGTTGCACCATTAAAAACCTATGACATTCAGTGAAAACACTTTGTTAAAGGGACATTATGGTTACAAGTAAAACCGAAAAACCTCAGAAATGTGATGTCATCTTTGTTGTCCTGGGTGTTAGTCTTTGCAGTACAGTCTTAGCAGTACACAGTGTTGGCGCGAGTTATGATCGCTTAGCTTATCATAGCCAGTGAATTTCTGAGGTTTTTCACTTTTACTTGTAACCATAACGTCCCTTTTGTGTTTGCAATTATTTATAGTTTTGTCTATAAAGTTTATTGGATTCATAAATCGATGGGAACGATTTTTCAATAGGAATATATTTTATAAACATACGAGCAAGGTAGCAATCTCTGACTGCAATGAATATCACAAGAACACTCAGACATGCCTGTATCTATTTTTTTTTGTATACCTACACAAAGAAATGAACATAATAAATCAAATATAAAAATAAATTTACTTTGTGTCATCGGACTCATAATTGTGTTAGTAATTCACTTTGTTCATTACAACGTAAGCCAACATTTCTTATTGGATTTAATTTTTTTTGGTGACGCACAGTTTCAAAATGTTAAAAACGAAGAAAGGAAAGATATTTTGACCTTGTCTGGTGGCTTTAGAAAAAACTGTGTTCAGGCTGTTTTCTGTTCCTGGAATTTAATGGAACATACAATCCGATAATATCATTTTCTTATAAAAATGTTATTATTAAAAAATCACATAGACTGAAATATAGTTAGCATTTCACACTTGCTCAAGAAACACAAACAACGTGGCACCGTCTCATAATGGACACATTACATCTTATGTAAGCAAAATGTGATGGATTTTGAATATAAAAATGTATTTTTTAATATGATGTAAAACATAAATGCTAAATACTAGTTTGATGGTGGGCATGTATTGGTGTACTAATGCACATAACTAAAGTTATTTTCTATCAATAGGATTGTATGGATTGTATGGAAACAATGTATAGGCCGATTCATGGAATTAATGTGCGCTAAAATTTTCAGCGCAAGCGTGCGAAAGCGTGCGAATCGCAGTGCCAGTCCGAAAATCGCAGAGAAACCTGCGCACAGCGATTCATGGAAGTCTGTGCGCGTGTAAATCCCAGGATGTGCGCCAAAATTCTGCGTGGCGTACGCTGGCGCACACGTCTCCAAACAGCGTGCGCTACGTGCACAGCGAAATCGCACATAGCACGGCGCACACAACAAAAGTAGGAGGAACAGGGGGCGTGACACGTGGAATGGTGAACAACTCGTGAAAATGTGGGCGTCACGGGGGAAGTACAGGAGGCAAGTGCGCGGAACACCCACACGCACGTTCAAAACACGTATTCATGGAATCGAACGGGGCTAAGGCGTGCGCCAAAAAAGACACGCTAATCAGGAAACACGTACGCCAGCAGGAAGCAGGCGTAAGTGGACCCGCGCAGCATAAAAGTGCGCGCAAACAACAAACAAGCATAGACGCCAGGATGAATATACCGTTCCTAGCAGCAGTGGTCGTGGGATACCGGAGGAGGAGGAGGATAGTCAGGCCCAGAATTCTTACACCCAGAACCAGCCTTTTTGGGATGCCTGATGACCAGGTGTATGGAAGGTAGAGGTTTCCACCTCATATAATACTCGACCTGGTCAGTGAGTGGGAGGATGACCTCACATCACCCACCCTGTGCTCCCAAGCACTCAGCCCCCTGCATAAGGTCCTCAATGTACTGTCACTTCTTGGCCACTAGATCATTTCAGCGGACAACTGCAATAGTGGGGGGGTGGTGTCACAGGCCACGCAGTCACGCTGCCTACACCAGGTGTTGGCCATCATGACTGCATGCCCATCAGTCCGCAGGCACATATTCCTGCCCAGAACACCTGCAGAAAGGCAGGCTGTCATCCAGGATTTTTATGGGGTGGCACACTTCCCCAAAGTGCTAGGTGCCATTGACTGCACCCATGTGACTCTACGTCCCCCAAGGGCATCAGAGCACATCTATAGAAACCGCAAGCACTGGCATTCCATCAACGTCCAGGTAGTATGTGATGCCAAGGGAATCATCACCTCAGTATATGACAACTATCTAGGGTCCAACCACGACAGTTTCCTTTACAGAATGTTAACCCTAAACCGGGACCTAGAAGCTGGGCGGCATGGCGATACATGGCTGCTCGGTGAGTATAAATGCCACAGCACAAGCATGCATGTCAGATACTAAGCAATGTCATAACCCCACTAATGATACCCATCACCACCTCTCCAGGGGACAGTGCCTACCCTCTGAGCACCCACATGATGACGCCAATTCGGAACCCCACCACGCCACTCGAGGTAAGATACAACACAGCCCACATTGCAACCCGGGGCATAGTGGAGCTCACATTCGGAGTGCTCAAGTCACGCTTTCGCTCCCTTGACCGTTCTGGAGGGCAGCTGTTATACGCTCCCCCAGTAGTGTGCAGGATCATAGTGGCAGCATGTGTCCTGCACAACGTTGCAACACGCCAGGGCCTGCCCGTGGACATGGTGGTGCCCCCACATCCCCAACCACATGCACGCCCGCTGCGCATGGGAGGGGAAAGGCAATGGGGTGAGGCAGCCCGTACGCAGCTGGTGGCTAATTACTTCACCTAAAATCACACACCTGTGGAGTGCACACAGCCCTGGCACATACCATCTGACAATCAATGATGATGACATAAGGGACAGTCAACTGTCACAACCATACCAGCCTGAGATTGGTCACCTGGAAGTGTTACATTGTGTGCATCCCTACCTACACAAACACCACCAATGCTATGTCATCAAAAGACACACTTCTATGCTGCTAAAATCATTACCCCCTTGCAAAATACAACATGACAACAGTGCCATGTCACCCAACCTCTCCCCAGCACCGCCACCCAACACGCCATGGCATGTCATGCTATGTGAGAGCAAACAAAGCAATCTCCAAAACATGACACATTTCTCATTTCTGAAAACGGACCTTTAACTGCGCATTACCTGACCATTGGGATCTTCAGGACGCTGCGCCTGTGCCTGGAGTAAGCGCTGGGAGTTGTCATCACTCGCGCACCCACAGGCAGTCACAGACAACTGCTCGCTTCCTGGAGGAGGCGGAGCTTTGTGGCTCACGTGATCGCTCACGTGACATCCTCTGCCACAAAAGCAGAGACAGCGCTGCCGAGCGGCGCATTTCTCATTTCTGAAAACGGACCTTTTAACTGCGCATTACCTGACCATTGGGATCTTCAGGACGCTGCGCCTGTGCCTGGAGTAAGCGCTGGGAGTTGTCATCACTCGCGCACCCACAGGCAGTCACAGACAACTGCTCGCTTCCTGGAGGAGGCGGAGCTTGGTGGCTCACGTGATCGCTCACGTGACATCCTCTGCCACAAAAGCAGAGACAGCGCACCCGAGCGGCGCATTTCTCATTTCTGAAAATGGACCTTTAACTGCGCATTACCTGACCATTGGGATCTTCAGGACGCTGCGCCTGTGCCTGGAGTAAGCGCTGGGAGTTGTCATCACTCGCGCACCCACAGGCAGTCACAGACAACTGCTCGCTTCCTGGAGGAGGCGGAGCTTTGTGGCTCACGTGATCGCTCACGTGACATCCTCTGCCACAAAAGCAGAGACAGCGCACCCGAGCGGCGTTGAGCCCGATAGGAGTAGAGGGCGTCGGCTGTTGTGTGGCTGTTTGGTGGCGTGGTGATTGCGCATACCCCTACACCTGATCCCTACTTAAAATCGTCGCTGGGATGAAATCATTCCTTGCAGCTTCAAATAAGCCGGAGACAGGGCTGAGAACAAGGCTGCAGGTAAGGCAAAGACTGGCGTCACTCCCAGGGGTGACTGAGAGCAATGAATATCCCCAAAAATCGCAAATGCTGAAACAGACTCGTCTACCTTTCTGTAAAAAGCGAAAAAGCGGATCTGTGGGGGATATTATAGACATGGGGAGTATTAGCCCCCCTATAAGATCAAAATTAGACATTCTCTTATTAGTACCAAATACCCCGACTCAACCAATGTCCTGTACGGTTCCTTCACTTGGTGGGCCAACACCCCAGACAATCGGAAGTCAAGCTCAACCTATAACACTCAAAAGGTCATTAGATTTTGTAAAGGGATGTTCGCACCTTAGTGGGAAGCCAGAAGGAAACCACCATTGTGAGAGGGTCACTCCTCCTAATGATTATACTATTAATCCAGCTGAGCCCCATCTCCCACTGGAAGATCGACCAGGGGAGACCTTGGATAACCTAGACAATATGGGACCTGAGGAAATAATCGAAGGACAGGTTCCTGAAAGCAACCTAGAGGTGAGAGAGGCATTACCGGGACCTCCTAGCGAAGAGACCCTCTCTTCGGGTGAACTAGGTGATGACCCGATACAAAGATCTAATCAAACAGGCATCGAACTTGAGGTAAGTATGGAAGGCTCACAAGAGGTAGGGGAAAAGCCATGTATAAGTGCCTCCCCTAAATTACCAAGAGAACCAGCAAATAATCTGGAGGTGGAGAGGGAAACACCCAATTACATGAGCAAGGATCCTCAAGTGTTTGAGGACTTTGGAGGCTCCTGGGAAGACCATGAACTGGCCCAATGGGAAAAAGCCCACGTCGATTCTACAACTGTCAAGGAGGGGAAAATATCACAATTGAACCCAAGGGGGTCAAATTTAGAAACTTTTGACATTTTTCAACCTTATAGAGAAGAAAACTGTGTTCCCTTAGCTAAGGTCAAAAGTATTCAGAAAACACAAGATGGAAACCAGGTAGCACAACAAGACTCAAAACCAAAAGAAGTCACCGAGAGGGGTTGTACATACGGGCACTTAGAAAAGTTAATGATTGAAATGCCCGCTTGTAATGAGAACTACCCTCCAAAGAATTGTCTAGATAAGCAAGGTCCAAATGAAACGGAAGGGATGACCCTCCCAGGTACTCCGGGGACTAGCAGCAATTTGATGCAATCACCAATAAAATTGACTAACTTAAGCCTGGCAAATAAAATCAAGTATGATATCATGATACTGACGGGGAAAATTGAAAGGGAAAAAAGGAGAAGCTTTTCCCTAATAAATGAGAGGATGGCCGCTCTGGACAGGGATCAAACCAAAGGGAGACCCTGTATGATGGATGACGTGGAGACTACTTTGAACTCCCAATCACCCATCAATCCACTGCAAATGACCAACCTCGAGAAAACCAACTCCTTTTCAGATAAGAGATATCAAGACCCTAAGGGACAATCAATGATCAACGATCACAATAGGGCACCTGAAATGACACAGACCTCGATAACAGATGAGGTAATGACACCGCCAGCTCTCCTTCAAAAAGATCAAATAATACAACTGATCAGTGAGGCCTGTTCAATCGAACGAGCTAAGGACAGTGAACATATTCAAAAAGTGGTGATGACCTCATTGAATATTTCGCTGGCTCCTTTTCTGAAACTATATGAAGTCATTAAAGATTCAGTCCAAGAGGTAACCACGACGATTCTGCAAATTAAGGAAGCAAATCTGCAAACGGGTCTCTCTCTACAGAATTTAAACTCAAGAGTAGATAAAGAAGCAGAACAAACTCAGACTTGGCAAAATCGTCTGGGTGACTTGGCCAGAAGGGACGCTAGAGATAAATCACTCGTTATGGAAGCAGTATTAGAAGACTGTAAATGGATGAGATCACAGCACAAACAAAGTAAATTGGACCTGCAAGTTGTAGAACAGCCTAACCGAGGTAACGGGCCAATGAAATTGAAACAAGGAAAAGTCACTAAGCCCATCGAACCAGAACAGCTATGTGGAGATGTAATTCTTATCTCCCCGAGCAGTAAGGAGGGCCAAAAACAAGACAATTCCCCCATAAAAGAGCAATTGAGCTTTGCTATCTTTGCAGGTACGGGTAATAAATCCAAGGAACATCAACCTGAAACCTTGCCTGCAAACAATTTTAAAGAAAAGGGGAAAAAAACCAAAAATGAAACACTTAAACGAAAGGTGAATGGATCAAGAGCATTCCTGAGGAATTTAAGAACACCACCGAGAAGGGAAAACTCACAGTGTACCAAGAAGCCAAGAAGAGAACTCGTGATGGGTGTCTTGGATTGCATAGAAGCCGAGGGTGAAACTGCATCTAAAACATCTGTGCCATCAGCAGATGAAAAAATGGAGGACTTGGAAAAATCAGCCGTTTTGAGTGACTTAATTGAACTTTTCTCAAATAACAGCGAGGAAGATGGGTGGGGAAACATCACGCCGTCAGAATGGAAAACAATTGACAACTGGGATAGGGACGAGCTGAATTGCCATCTGAAGGACAAGCAGATAGAGAAAAAGGATCGATCTAGTAAACCTAGGAAAGAAACAGGAAAAAGTACGATTTCTCCTCGGAATGATTATGACATGGAAATAGAATATTCGAGGTTTAAAACACTAGAAGAAAAAAGGAGGGAGTTGGCTCATAAGGGAAAAACCGTCCACTTTGAACCAAGGAAGCCTAGTCTAAAACAAAGAAGTCACAGTAGAGAAAAAGATCGTATGGGCAGTAAGAACAGTAGAAAGTCGTTAACTGATAAGCAAACACCCTCCTCCAAAGACCACTTTGTAAAACTGGGAACTACATCGAAGGGGCCGAGGAAGGTCCTCTTGAATAGATGCTACGTGATGTCTCTATGCAAACAAACTCCAGCGCTCAGAGCGATTTCACCTGACGATATAAGAATTGTGGAATTCCCAAAAGAAGGAAGGATGGATCAAGTGATATTACATCTCGTCTCAAAGGAAGTAAAACAAAAATTCCTAAAGGCTGAAGACTGCCTTAAACTAAAGGGCTATCGACTGGAGGACGTAGATTGGAGTAGTCAACTGAAGAATCCAAAAGAAACAACAAGGGGCAAAGGGAGACCCAGGGAAGTGTGGATGGAGGACGGCAATAATAAAAAATATATGGTGAAGGACCATAATAATAAAGGACGAGATATGGAGGAGTTGGGGAAAAGGCCCAGAAAACTAAGTGACAAAGTGAAGGAGGTGGAAATAAAGAGTGACGCTAAATCTCAGAAAGCAAATGCCACCTCGCTGAAGTTCTCAGATGAGAATTTGAAAAATCTGAGATTTACGGTGGACAACTCGGATAACCCAAAGAAGGGTGATTCTACATTGAACAAAAAAGGCCTGAAAGCGAATGAGCGGCCTGAACCAAAGAATACGAGCACCACTAAGAAGAAGCAATAGAGTGAGGAGGCCCAGTAAAGATCGGTCTCCTGTGCCTCATGGAATACCCGAGGCTTTCAACACTTATTCTCTAAGGAAAGTGACTTCCTGGCTGACTACGACCTAATTTCGATCCAGGAGTCGTGGCTGCGTGAAGCACCTATGTGTGAAGGCTATGAAGTCTACTTTAATCCGGCTAAGAAAGGCCCTAGAGGTAGACCTCATGCAGGCCTCATGGTATTAAAGAAATTGGACTCGCCACTACAAGTTTTGGAACATGCGACCCCAAATCCATATGTGCAGATACTAACAATCAACCTTAAAGAAGACACTAAGGAGAAATCTGAGAACATGACAAATAATCAACAAAAAAAAAAAATGATGACGATGACTCTAATCAATACCTATTGGAGTGAAAATATGCCGAACCAGAAAAATTATCTAAAAACCATCATGAATGCAATAGATAAATCTATGATTGAAGACAAAGAACGGCTAATTTTATTAAATGGGGATCTGAATATCAAACTCCTTGACAAGAAAGGAAAAATAAGAGATATAGAAAATCTACGAGGTAAAGAAAGTCTATGGACGAAGGAAATGTGTACTCGTGACATGAGGATGTTAAATAGTCAGACCCAAGGTGATCTATTGGGTGCGAATACATGGCATAGCGGTAAAACAGGAGCCTGTTTAGATTACTGCTTTGTCGGAAACAACACGCTACCCTGGATCAAAACATTTACAATAATCAAACAAGCAAATAGCGATCGCAGCCTCCTGAGAACTGAACTAGCATGGAATATCACATTAACATCATCGATGAAAAAATGGAAGGAAACAGAAGTATCCTGGGGAAGAAACCGACTGAGACTTAAAAATCAAGTTATACCGAAGCTGGTGAAAGACTTTAAAGAAGCGGGTAACAAAGGCGATGAGACAGTAGAATATAAATGGCTCCTGGAAGCTTTTGTAGTTAAGTATGAACCAGCAAAAGTGAATAAAATTGAAAGAAAGCATGCGTACGATGATTCTGTGGTCACTAAAAGGAAGCAATATAGAGCGGAACTTAAACGTATTAAAAAAGAAAATTCCCCGGTGAAAGAGATTCTCCTGAGGAAATGCCGGCAAACCTATAAAAACTGGCTGCGCTCGACCCGCTTCTTAAGAACTCAAAGAGACGCTGAAAAAATGTTGGTGGCACTATCTACCAACAACTCAAGAAGTACCTGGGACTTAATTAATAATAGAGATCTGAATCAGTCGGCAATTGGTGTAAACCAAGTCTCAGAGAAGGACTGGTATCGGCACTATAATGCATTGTTTAAGGGGAAAACCATGGGTACACCCCCAGAAAAAAGAAATACGACTTCAGCATGGGATTTTGAATTCGACAGAGAAGATATACGGATGCTTATTAAAAAGCTCAGCAGTTCCAGGGCAACTGGTCCGGATGGCATTTCCAACAAAAAGCTAAAAGAGAACTGCGGAGATTGGACTGATTTGATCTATGTCCTTTTCAAAAAAATAGCAAAAAAAAGGCAAATTCCAACAACATGGACGGAGGTGTATATAGTTCCGATCTTCAAAAAGGGGGATCGATCTAACCCCAAAAATTATAGGCCAATAGCCTTGTTAGACTCTATTGGGAAACTCTTTGCGGCCATTCTACTAATGAACTTAAAAAAATGGGCCACAAGAATCAACATCCTAGATGAAAGACAAACCGCTTTTATAAGCGGGGTGGGGACATCTCTAAACCTGTTCTTGTTAAACCTTTTGAAAGCTAAGGCTTTGAAAGACAATGCAACAACTTATCTGGCTTTTATTGATCTTCAACAGGCATTTGATAGTATCAACAGAGAGCGACTATGGTCGAAACTGAGAAGCTGGGGATGCCCGAACGCCCTGTTGGAAGCAATCCAAGCGCTGTATACTAATACCTCAATCCAGGTCCAAATTACTGCTAATGGAGGGCTGTCTAGAAAAATCTATACCACTCGGGGAATCAAACAAGGATGTGCTCTGGCTCCCTTTCTATTCGTTCTCTACATGGCGGATATGAAGACATCCCAAGAAAGGATCCGTGCGTTCCCTCCAAAAGTGAACGGTATGGAAGTCCCGTGGATGTTATACGCAGATGATGCAGTATCTGCAGATCAGACCCCTATTGGTCTGCAACGTAGAATTAAAGCTTTCAACAAATACCTGAAAGAAAATGACATGCAAATCAATGTAAAGAAATCAATGATACTGTGCATGAAATCGAGTCGTGGGAAAAAACCTGCAGGGAAACGACAGATATGGATGCTGGATCAAGAGAAACTTGAATAAGTGGATACTTCCATCTACCTGGGTATTAGGATAAATAAAAATTGCAATGAACAAGCACAATACACCCTTATTCGAGAGAAACTTGCAGCGTTAACTAATCAAGGAATCCTACTGCACTACAGATATGGAAAATTTTCATTGCAGCCAATCATCACATTTTATAAGCAAAAGGTGGTGGCTGTGTTAACATATGGAGCAGAGGCACTTTTGTCTTTGAGATGGGAAAGCTGGAATCTGTGCGAGGCCTACTTCTAGCGAAGGATTCTACATCTTCCGAATTCACTGCCCTTAGTTCTGATAAGATCGGAACTTAGACTTCAATCTATGGTTTCAATCACGGTGTGGAAATCTCTTTCATTATTTCGGAAGTGTATTTTGGACAAACCGGCGCAGCCATTTAATGTTTTAGCAAGACCTGGTATGCCCAATGAAGATATAATTTTTCAAGAATGGAAGAAGAGATGTGAGGATACCTTGGAACATCTAGGTATCTCACTGGAAATTCTGAAGTGTAATCCTGACAAGGCCAAAAGAATCCTGCGGGAAAAAGACTGGGAGGAAACCCAGGTCACTAAATTGGCAGGAAACTGGGCTCACAACATCGTCTGGGAACGTAAAGCATTAAATATTCTCCCACCATACCTTCAGAAATTTCCATCTAAACATTATAGAGATCTGCTATTACGATGTAGATTAAATATCTGGCATTCCCGAGAGGTTAAGCTGAGAAGACGGTTCATTGAAAAAGCATCAGCGATCTGCAGGTTCTGCAAAATGAAGGACCAACTTGAATCAGTGCGACACGTGATGCTAACATGCCCGGTTCTGGTACCAAAGCGATTAGCGTTTTTGGGCAACTATATAAGCAACATCACGATGGAAACAGAAGAAGAATACTGGGAACGCCTTCTAACAGCGGAAAAGGTGGGTCGAACTATTGACGCACTAAAGTTTGTCGAATCCCTAAATCTGGACCAGGAAGAAACGGAAATGGAGGAGAGACAGGAGCCCTAAGACTACTGGGTGTATCTGTTGCGGTGAAGGCTTCCATTGGAGGGATAAGTAAAGCGATTGGAACTCAAAAAAAATACTTTAGTTGAGGAACTTTGGACTCTTGTTTCTCGGACTCTTATTTGAGGTTTGTTAAAGGTTTACCTATGATTAACCAATAAAAAAAAAAAAAAAAAAAAACATGACACAAGTGTCAAAGTACAGTGTCCCTAATGGAAACTGCCCACACACAATATGCTCCCAGTAATGCAGAACTAACAACACACATGACCAAATACTTACCAACAATACAATGCAGCTACACAACCTCAAACATAGCATAAACATGACAGTACTAAGTTAAAGTAGTGGTAGTCTTACAACCTGATTATGCCAGCACATCGGCCACTTCCAACTGTACATTGCTGCTGCCACGCAAATGTCAAAGTGCACTGCTTACAACATGAACTCCATCTCCAAAGTAGACGGCCTTGTGAAGACATGAGGAATTAACCTGCAAATTAGGCGAAAGACATGGATGCACAAGCACAAAGCAATACACCATGCAGTGTACAATTCAACAACAATATCCACTTGGAATGTATACACAGTATTGACTACAGACTGCCCACACAGCGCATGGGAGTCCAACATCACCGTGTAAGTCACTGTCACTTGGGCACACCCTTTGCAAGCCCATGGAAATGGGAAGAAGGAGGGGTGTGTGTCTCACGAACCCAAGCATCTAACCCAGGACAATCCTGCATGTGCCCAGCCGGAATACAGTGGATGCCCACGGGAGCCACACAAGGCAACACACTGTAAAAAAAAATCAAAAATCAAAAATGGCCATGTAGAGGTTGGGGGGGGGGCACCCAGGAGGTCCGAAGACAGGGTGCGCACCAACACCCACCTGTGTGGATGTTGGGGAAAAGAAACACCTCCATGGGCTCATGGCCTGCACAGCTATGCCAATGTGGGAGAACTGCTGCTGTTGCTCACATCACCCTCTGCTGCTGCCACTGGAGGTGGTGCTGCCACAGGAGGTGGTGGTGCTATGGGAGGCAGCCCACACACAGCCATAGTATGGTCCTCCATGGCAGCAAGCATGCGGGTGTGGAAGGTCTCGTTCTGGAGGATTATAGTGTGGAGATTCCCATGCAGCACATGACGTGATGCCCGGATGTCCTCCCGAGTTGCCTGCATCTCAGCTGAGAGTGAACATGTGAGCCGCTCCAGCTGCTGTTCTGTCCTCAAGTTAGTGGAAGCCTCAAGGTCAACAAGAGTCTCCCTGAGGTGATGGAGTTCTACCCTCAGGGCTTCCCTGTGTGCCCTGGGACTCTATTGATATCGATTGACGTAGAGTCTCCAGTGTCGCCCCCCTGTCCCTGTTGGACACCAACATGTCCTCCCTGTGTGATTGGCAAATGGAGTCTGTTGCCTGCTGTAGTTGCTCCATCTGCCTTTCAGGGCGGACAATGGAAGTGGCCACCCTCTCCATTGCTTGAGCCATCATCTCAATTGATGCTGCCTGTTGGGTTGCCATACCGTACATGGATTGTTCCCATGCGGTATTGCCTGGTGGCGTACAGCCACCGCGTCGGCAGGCACCACACCTGTTTGGGGCAAGGCAATCTGCGCCTTGCTGTGCCGGCACTGCCTGAGGCTGAAAGACTGCATTCCCCCTCTGATCTGCTGGCCCAGGAACAGGATCAGATGTTGTGGAGTGTGACCCTGCATCCGTAACCGCCAAAGGCAGACTTACCAACACTGACATCCCCATAGAGGGTTCTACCCCAGGTACAGGTGAGTACTTACCTGCGACACCACATAGGTCTCATTATCCGAATCAGCACCTGAATAGAGGTCTGGGGAGGTGCACCCAGAGGCACCCCTCGACAGAATGTTCTGCAGCAAGATCGGGTTCTCACCCACCACCACACCACGTCCCCCACTGGTGCCCGGTCGTGCCTGAGATTCCTCCTGGATCTGCACGATCTCCTCAACCTCAATAGCATCAAGTGCGTCATCCCCTGCAAAAACATGAAAGACAAAAAATGGAAACAGGCATTAGCACCATAGCACACAAATAGGCCTGCTAAGCTACAGAACCAGTACATGATTTACACATGTCCCACATGACTATAACCCTCTCATGCATGCACTGTCACTGAGTTGGAAGGGGAGGCAAAAGGCAGACAATGATGACACCAAGATGGAAGAGCAACACATTTGCTGCATGCTAGGTAGCACTGCCATCCCACATTTGCCTGTGAGTGGCATGTCCAATACACATACATGACACATGCCATCACACAGATGGCATGTACCATAGCCATGGTACATTCCACAAGTACATCCATATGTCAGTGAATGAATACTGTAAGCCATCCATGTGAGATGGACATGATGAGATGGAAAATGCTACATAGTGTGAAAAAATAGGCATGTGCCACACACTGCAACACATCCAGTGTACAGAAATACTGTGATTGCAGGCTGATGTACACATCAATGGTTGTGCACTTCAACATGACAGGAAAGAACTATCATGTTCCACATTCAAACAGGCCCCAAAAATTCCTGTGATCAGGCCAATACTCAATTAGCCTGAATGGTCAAATCATTCATCTAACAAGGTAACACATGTGGGCCAATGTGGGGTTAATAAATGACAGAAGCATGTCACAAATGTGATAATAGGGCTGAGGAATGCATAGCAGAAGTGGGAGTATTGAAACAATCAGCCTGAACGAACACTGAAAAATACAAACAATGTGGTTGCAAGATGCCACTTCAAGGGCAATTGCCGTAATGTTGGCAGAAGGGATACAGAAGGGATACTGTCACCCCCAAATCCAAGGCCGCTGAATGTTTTGGATGAAGCAGATGGGTGACCCATACCACTCAGGCACACACACCCTCACCTGGCACTCAATCAGAACCCGTCACCCAAACAACATACACATGCATTACACACACATGCATGGGCACTCACAGGACAATGCATCATAATCAGGTAGTCCTCCCACACCTTAGATCTGTTCCTCTGTGACAAAGGCCCCAGAAACAGACTCATGTTCAGTGAGTTTGTTGTCCTCTTGTGGAGACCCACCGCCAGTCACCAGAGTAGCGGCATGATTTGAGGCCAGCTTGTTCTTTGCTCTGTTTCTGGTCATTGCACCTCTTGTAGCAATCATCAGCTGTGCGCCTCACAAATCCAACAGCACTTATGCGGTTGGCGATGGTCTGCCAGTGTGCCTTACGTTGACCAGGTGTGGTCTTGCACCCTGCAGTCACCAGCATTTCGTGGCTATGTGCCGACACATAGCCCACAAGTGCATCAAGTTCCAGATCATTAAAGCAAGGCTTCCTTGAGGTACAGGAGTATGTAGCCGTGTCTGGGGTCTCAGCCTGTCGTGCCAGAACACCTTCTTCCTCTTCTTTAAAGGTGGAGCAGAGCCAGAGTGGCTTACGCCGCTCTGGTCAGTAGGGGCAGAATCACCGGTGGACTGGGTAGTAGGAGTGTGGGAATGCACAATGACCATAGGTCTTGATGCAGGCATTGGTTGCAGGGTAATGTTGGTAGGGGGAACGTCAGTTTGATGGACCGGGACTGACACTGTCCTGGCTGGGAGAGTCAGAGCTGGGGTGGATGGAGCTGCAGCTGCCCCTGCAGCCTCCCGACCCTGCATACTTGGGGCAGCAGATGACATAGCTGCCCCAGATCCACATGGATTGGTGACAACTTGCACCGCCACACGTAGCCTAGACTTGCTGACCTGAAAGTTAGCCAGGGAGTCATCCTGTGCCAGGTCAGGTGCCACAATGGGCTGATCCAACAGGCGCTGAGCTTGGATGGTTTCAGCCAAGTTTCCCTCAACCATAGGGGGGGCATGGGTGTCCCTGATTGGTCCTCCACACATGGGGGTATAGGGGCACCCTGCAAATCCCGGTCACGTCCCCTACTGTGCCCACCATGCCCACGTTTTGAGGGTCGGCCACCTTTGCCTCCCTTACTGCTTGGTCGCCTCCCAGCCCTGGCACTGATGTTGTTGTGCGTATGGGAGTTGCAGTAAACTATTGTCCTGGGCAATTGGGGGCCAAAGGGGTAGGAAACTAGATGGAATTCGTACCCTAGTGCTCTAACAAGGCTGCCTGTGACCTCTGGGGGAAGATGACGGGTCACGCAACACACAGGCAACCCAAAATCAAAAATTAACGTGCACGCAACCCCTCGTAGACCACGTGCGTGAAAAAATTAACCTGCACTAAGCTGTGGCACCCAGAAACACAAAAATAAGCGTACGCGTAATAAACACAGCCTACAATGACCTCTGAAGATGAACACGACACACGGGGCAAGCACAGTTGCTAAGTACGTGCAGAACTCACCATCTGCCTGGAAAAAGAATGTGAAAAATACGCGCCTGTGCGCGTTGGCAACACCCCCGCCAAAAGAAGAATTGTACGCTGTCTGAGGAGACAGGACAAAAGGAGAAGTGAACTCTGTTAGAGGAAACAGGCCCAACAAAAATTCAGAAAAGAGCTGTCAGAGGAAACAGGGAGTAGGAACAAGAAACGCTGTGAAGTAATCGCGTGTGAACCGACAAGAAGTACAGATTTCACCCACTCGCTCTCCACGAAAAGCACGTACAAGGAAATGGCGTCCTACACGTAGCTTTTAAACCGGCCCACATGTACACGTCAGATACGCGTGTACGTGGGCGCTTTCCTCCAATTACATGCGATGAAACTCGGACGTGCAGTTTTTCCACGTGTGCTCTGTCATCACGTGCTATGAGGGAAACGCACGTGCGCGAAATGTAACTTATGCGCTTACGCGCTAAGGGCCTTTGGTCCAATGGAATCGCGTGCGTGTGCTGGCGCACTTAAGCGCTAATGCCCTTTCCTCGAATTGCACAAATTTTTTCACGTGCCAAATCACTCTGTATCAAGCTGGCCACGTGCAAACACACGGAAGACCACGCTCCTGCCCAGAAGGCCGAATTACTGCCCCCCAGAGCCCTGAGCACGCTCCCACCTGCCATCTGCTGCTGCCTGACTGCCTGCAGCCCACGTGCACTGCCATTTGCTGCCTGCACATCAGCCAGGGGTGTAGTTGCTGTGACCAGCCCTGATGGAACCGAACACTCCCGACTGGGATTCCATCGCTCCACAGCCCAGCCCCATGACCCAGTTGCCCACCCACTCCTGCCTCTGGGGTTGCCATGTCCGGCACAACACTATCTGGCAGCACTGGCAACCCCCAGCCAGAGAGGCAGAGGGCCACCAGCTTCACTGCCACCGAAGTTGTTGTCCTGTGGAGCAAGTCCTGGGGCAGTATGATGCCCTCTTTGGAAGTTTGCGCGCCGACAATGAAGGACAGACCAGGATCTAGATGGACATCGTAACTGCCATCAACGTGGAGAGGGTGGCAGTCCGCGACTTAAATCATGTCAAGAAGTGCTGGGAGGACTTCAGGTCCAGGACGCTCAACAAGGCCCGGCGCCTCGCTAAGGCAGTGGATGCCAAGGGGCGCCATGGCCAGCTGTCGAACCATCAAATGAGGGTCTTGGAATGCATATGCCCAGTGCTCTATGTCCAGATCCTTGAGCGGCAGACCCGTCTGGAGTCGAGCGGTAAGTGTAGATGCATGGTGATAGTACGCTGTGCATGTCGTGGTGTGCCAGTAGTGTGCCGGTTGCACATGTGTTTATGTAGGGGGCATGTAGGGATGTGTTTGAACATGGGCGTGAGGCAGCCACATGTGAGTCCTCTCAGTTGTGAGACACATTGATGGTGTATGTGTTGGTAAGCATGCTGGGCAAATGCATGTGTGGGAGCACACATGTTTGAATTTCTGTGTATGTACATTGGCATGGTTGTGGCATGGATGGTGGTTCATAATGCATGTATCTGCACTGTGTACATGTCCATGTATGTGTATCTGACAAGTGTGCAAATGTGATGCAACAAGGATGCACGTGACACTGATATGTAGAAGGTTGAATGGCAGATGTGACATGTATGGCGATCTCATCACTGCTACAGTTGGAGGAGATGTAGACATGCATGTAAGTGTGGTGGCGTGTGTGCATGTCTAGTGCACTCCTTGTGTTTCATGTGATGTTAGGCTCACCTTTGCCTGTTCATGCTGTTCTATGTGTATGGATGGTGCTGCCTGGTGCAATGTTGCTGTTGAAATGTTCATGTGTGTGAGTTAAAATGACATGTGTGTCGTGGAGTGCGATGCTGTCATGTGTGTATCAGTCCATTGTACAGTGCCCTGATGCCTGTGTTTTATCTCTCCCTGTCTGCAGCGTCAACTGAAGAAGAGGGCGGAGAGGGTGCTGTGGAGCACAGCGGCAAGGATCATCCCGCCAGCCAGAGACACAAGGCCTGGCTCCCCTCCCAGGTTGTCATCTTGTCGGGGAGTGAGGAGTCCGGTGCTGCGTCCCAGGCCGCAGCTGCCGAGGGAAGGTCCAAGAGGCTGAGGTCAGAGTTGGACTCCTCGCAGCAGAAGGGGCAGCTGAGACCCCACAGGGTCCGACGGAGGAAGATGGCACAAAGTCATCCAGGTTGGTGGGGATTTGGTGGAGGAGGAGGCCGTGCAAGGGACAGAGACGGGGTCTGGAGGTGGGGATTCCACTGATGTCAGTGGTGCAGTGCAGGGACAGGGACAGGAGGCAGCAGAGGCCACCGTGGAGGTGCCTGTATGTAATCCTGTTCCCGATCCTGTGATTGCATCATCCCGCACCAGCAGGGATGCCTACATCCAGACCCATTTTCAGGGAGGGGATCCGCTTACAACAACTTGCCTTCCTCTCCCTGCGGACTTGGCTATCCGGGACTGGGTTGAGCCTGTCCTGGGTGGAGTGGCGTTGCGTCAACGGGCCATGCGAGCTGACCTGCAGTCTTTCCATGAGGAGACTGCACGTCTTCTCGGATGGCTCGTTGACCGCGTAGACCTACTGGGAGAGCTCACCAGGGCCGGATTCCTCTGTTTTCTGGACCTTGTTCCGAACCCCTCCTCAATTGATCCCCCTATGCCCCAGTCGTCCTCCATGCCATCTTCCCACCCATGTATCACCTGGGTACTCTGTGGAGCTGCCTCTGACCCTGCAGCCAGGCTGGTGGAGGACACATCCCTGCCACAGTCGGGAGTCGAACATCCAGCAGGGTGGCCACCTCAACAACTGCACCCCAGCCAGAGGAGGATGTGCAGGCAGCAAGAGCCAGGGCACAGGCAAAGGCACAGCAGCAGCAGCACCAAGGTGGGAGCCATCATGGCTCGGGGCCTTCGACATCGGAGGGGCAGTCATCGGCCAGAGGGCAGGAGGACCCAGGACTGGAAGTGTCTTCCGTGTGGCAGCGGTTAGGCCATGCTATAGATGCGGAGTGGCAGCGGGCAGAAGAGGCACGGCTTACGATTGTCAGGGTGGAGAACTCCATGCGGAGGGCCCTGAAGCGGGCCGAGTGCCTCGAGGCAATTCGCAGGGAGTTGGAGGAGAACATGTCGTCGTCCCTGTGAACCCTCGGGGCCATGGAAGAGGACCCCCTCCAGGACATTGAGCAGGAGAGCAGCACATCCAAAAGTGAGCCGTCGGACTAGCCCGCTGCCCTTGTAAATAGTTTTTAGGGTTAGGTTTCCTTTTCGTTTTCCTTTTATTTGTGGTCAATGGACAATGCCACACAAATTTGTATATAGTTATATTTTTAGGTAGGTAGGTAGGTAGGTTTCATTTTTATGGTTGGGATCATGGACCCTTTCATCCTTGGACAATGGATTGTATATAGTTTCATCATGTATTCCTTTTTATGTTTTTGTTTTGCATTGTGGACATGGAGAAATTGTTTTTTTTTTTTTACGGACAATGGATTGTAAATAGTTGGAATATGGATTGATTTCTCTTATTTTCTGTATTATGAACATGAAGGAATGGAGATTTTTTTTACATTTCCTTTGGATTTGCTTTGTTGGAGGGATTTGCGTTGTTGGAGGGTGACTTTGGACAGTTTTTCTTTCAATTTATTTTGGATTGGTTATCATTTTCAGTCAATCATCTTTTTCACATGCTTTTCATTACATGTTTCATATTTTGGTATGCTTTCATTTCATTTTTGATTCCATGTACATAATACATTTTCATTTTTTAGTTCCATGTGTGGGATTCGCTCATTGGGTTCATGCATGTGAAAATGTGGGTTTACACAAGCAATGCCAACCAGTGTATGTGTGTGATGGACATGTGTTGGTGTACATAGTTGAATTTTGGTTTGTGTCATGAGATCAGCATTTCACTGCTGGTGGTGGGGGCGCTGGGGGACATGAGTGGGGCCTGCTGGCAGGTGCCCTGCACTGCTGGGGTGTGGGGGTGCTGGGGGACATGAGTGGGGGCCTGCTGGCAGGTGCCCTGCACTGCTGGGGGTGGGGGTGCTGGGGGACATGAGTGGGGGCCTGCTGGCAGGTGCCCTGCACTGCTGGGGGGTGGGGGTGCTGGGGGACATGAGTGGGACATGAGTGGGGGCCTGCTGGCAGGTGCCCTGCACTGCTGGGGGGTGGGGGTGCAAGGGGGCATGAGTGAGGGCCTGCTGCAGGTGCCCTGCACTGCTGGGGGGTGGGGGTGCTGGAGGATATGAGTGCGGGCCTGTTGGCAGGTGCCCTGCACTGCTGGGGGTTGGGGGTGCAAGTGGACATGAGTGGGGGCCTGCTGGCAGGTGCTCTGCACTGCTGAGGGTGGGGGTGCTGAGGGACATGAGTGTGACATGAGTGGTGGCCTGCTGGCAGGTGCCCTGCACTGCTGGGGCGTGGGGGTGCTGGGGGTCATACGTTGTTGATCAGTAGTGCAAGGTGACATGTGGTGTGGTTGGGGGGCATGCCCATGGTGGATGGGCTGCCTGCAGGACACGACCAGGGGTGCAGGGTAGTCCCCTGTGGTGTGGGCTGCCTGCAGGGTCCGTGGAGGGTGTAGAGGGAACACCTAGGATGACCCACACTGCCAAATCACGTGTAGGACTTCCCTGCACCCCCGAAATACACGTACCCTGCTGAAATGGCTTGTGAGACTTCCCGCGAACCCCGTAATACACGTACCCCGTTCGCACAGGGCCCTATCATCTATGGCATGGCCTAACCGCTGCCACATGGAAGACACTTCCAGTCCTGGGTCCTCCTGCCCTCTGGCCGATGCCTGCCTCTCCGATGTCGAAGGCCCCGAGCCATGATGGCTCACACCTAGAGCCTGCTCCTGCTGCTGCTGTCCATGTGCCGTGTCTGATGGTGCCTGCACATCCTCCATCAGCTGGTCTCCAGATGTGGTGTCCACACCTGCTGGGCCGCCGACTCCCAACTGTTGCAGGGATGTGAGCCCCACCAAGCCCCACCAAGCAGGCTGTGTTGGTCGGGCCAGGTCCACAGGGGGCCATGGTGGAATCTGGGCCAGAAGACGGTGTGGAGAACGACTGGCGCATAATCTCCACAGAGGAGGAGAGGTCCGCCAGAGTGTGCAACACATGTAGGAACCCACCAACCAGGACGGAGCCCATACGTTCGTGGGACCCCTCGTCTGCAGGTAGTTGAGAGGCAGATGACATGGCACTCTCCCCTACCTGCGGACAAGCCTGGGATGGGGCCTCCCTGCTGGTGCATGGTGGTGCAGTCACAGGGTCAGGGACAACGACATGCACAGGCCCCTTCGCGGTGACCTGTGCTGCCTCCTGACCCTGGCCCTGGACTGCACCACTTCCACCAGTGGTACTACCCCCACCAGGACCCATGTGCGGCTCAGTAGCGGGAGCCTCCTCCTCTGTGGAGACCACCAACCTGGATGTCTCCACACCGTCTTCCGCCATTGGAACCCTCTGTGGGGGCTCACCCGGCCCTTCCGCCACAGCCGTTGTGGCAGACGCAGCACCAGCCCCCTCGGTCCCGGATGATGGTAATTCCTGGGAGGGTGGCTGGGCTTTGCGTCGCAGCCCAGTGGAGGCATCCCCGCCGTTTGGGTCCATAGCGCCGTCTCCGCCCTCTTCTTCACTTGACGCTGCGTAGAGGGAGACATAAAACACAAGCATCAGGGTACAGTACAACATACCCTAAGTAATAACACATGAGTGGCACTGTCAAATGTCACTTCCATCCTGTCATTCCACAACACATGGGTGAATGTACACAACACACATGCAGAAACAGTCCTGGCGCCTGCAATCAACATCCATATAGAAGGGTCCCTATAAACCAAGATGTTGGCTTCAAAGTCACATGCAGCCATGGCATTTCAAAGTTACACACACACTTCTCTGGCACACACACACACATGTGCACCATACATGTACATGACATCAGCACCCATTCCTCAACCCCCTTCATGTCCAGGAACAGAGACAGCCATGCTTTCATGTGTGCATTCCGCATGGAGCTCCCCATGTTGCATTAAAACACATGCACCAACCATGTGGTTCACACATAACTGGTCTCACATGTATGACCATGATGTCCCTGCACACACACATCCATACATGGCCTATGTCACACATACAGGCAAGCATCAGACTACCAGCACACTGCAACATGCCCTGTCTCACACAGCAATGCTTGGCCACTTACCGCTCAAATCCAGACGGGTCTGCCTCCGAAGGATCTGGGCGTGGAGCGCTGGGCCTACGCATTCCAGGACCCTCATCTGGATGTTACTCATGCGTGCCCGGCCCCCCTCTGTGAGGCGCCGGGCCTTGTGGAGGGTCCTGGACCTGAAGTCCTCCCAGCGCTTCTTGACGTGCTTGATGTCGCGGGTTGCCACCCCCTCCACGTTGATGGCAACCACTAAATCGTCCCAGATCCTCTCCCATCCTTCCTTGTTGGCGCGTGATGTTCTGAATAGGGCATCATAATGCCCCAGGACATGCTCCACCAGGACACCAACTTCGGTGGCAGTGAAGCTAGTGGTCCTCTGCCTCTCTGGCTGGGGGTTGCCAGTGGTGCCAGATGAAGATGTGCCCGACATGGCAACCCCAGAGGCAGGAGTGGGTGGGCAACTGGGTCCTGGGGCTGGGCTGGGGAGCGATGGTATCCCAGTCAGGAGTCTTCTGTTCCAGCAGGGGTGGACACAGCAACTGGACCCCTGCAGATGGCTGATGTGCAGGCACCAAATAGCAGGGCACGTGGGCAGCAGACAGTCAGGCAGCAGCAGATGGCAGGTGGGAGCGTTCTCGGGGCTCTGGGGGGCAGGAAAATGGCCTTCAGGGAAGGAGCATGGTCTTCCGTGTGTGTATGCGTGGCCAGTTTGATACGGAGTGATTTGGCACGTGAAAAAATTGCACGTCAGCGTGTAATTCGAGGAAAGGCCCTTAGCGCGTAAGTGGGTCAGCACAGGTACGCGATTTCATTGGACCAAAGGCCCTTAGCGCGTAAGCGCGTCTGTGACATATCGCGCACGGGCGTTGCCCTTTCACGTGTGAAACTTCACGTGAACCCCAGGAATACACGTTCCCCACTCGCACAGGGCCCTTTCGCATGTAAAACTTCACACAAACCCCAGTAATACACGTACCACACTCTCACAGGCTCTTTCGTGTGTGAAACTTTCTGCACACTCCAGCAATACACATACCCCACTCGAACAGGCCCTTTCGCGTGTGAAACTTCACGCGAACCCCAGTTATACACGTACCCCACTCGCACAGGCTCTATCGCATGTGAAAATTCACGCGAACCCTAGTCATGCACGTACCCCGCTCGCAGAGGGCCCTTTCACGTGTGAAACTTCCCTTGAACCCTGTAATACACGAACCCTGCTGTAATCACATGTGAGACTTCCCGCGAACCCCAGTCATACACGTACCCTGCTCGCACAAGGCCCTTTCTTGTGTGAAACTTCCCTTGAACCCCGTAATACACGTACCCTGCTGTAATCGCGTGTGAGACTTCCCGCAAACCACAGTTATACACGTACCCCGCTCGCACAGGGCCCTTTCGCGTGTGAAACTTCCCGCGAACCCCGTAATACACATACCCTGCTCAAATCGCGTGTGAAACTTCCCACGAACCCCAGTTATACACCTACCCCGCTCGCACGGGGCCCTTTTGCGTGTGAAACTTCCCGCGAACCCCGTAATACACGTACACTGCTCCAATCGCGTGTGAAAGTTCCCGCGAACCCCAGTTATACACGTTCCCCACTTGGTGTTTGCTGTTTGGCAGCCCTGTAAACTGGTCCAGGGTTAGCGCAGCCCTTTGCGCTGGATTGGGGATTTTGATGGCTTTTCCTTGCGCTAGGGGCGTTCTTGGGGGCGTAACTGGCACTGCTGCAGGGTCGCTGCGCCACTCTGCGCCACGGCTGGTTTTGGAGGCTAAAATCCATGAATACGCTGTGCGCGGAAATCGATTTTAGCGCACGCGGCTGGTGCAGACTTTCGCACGCGCACACTGTGCGCCAGCCGCGTGCGCCACTTTTGTGCGAAATTCTATGAATTACCCTAGTAAAATGTTGGGCAAAAATCGCTACACAGCCACAACCCAGAAACACTTGCAACACATGCATGGGGCCTGATTTGGACATGCTTTGGATTAAAGCGCTATATAAAATTTAATAAACTACAAATACAAATTAATAACAGAAGCCTTTTATAATGGGCATTCCCATTGAACAAGACTTTGGGAATCAGTCCGATGATGTCTATTTACAGAATATATACAAAATGATGTATAGTTTGAATATAGGGAATAATGTTACATTTCTCACCAATTGAAAACTGCAAAAAAACTTGTGTCTTTATTCCTAGTTATGAGACAGAAATGTGCGTTTGCCATGGGAACATATTCCCTTCGATGGCGTTTTTTTTCCCAGAACTGGAGCATCACAATTACCAATTAATCACCCGTTTTTACAATTTAGGATTACTGTTCTCACGTTTGCCCATTTGCGGTACAAGTGATAAGAGCCAACATGCCTGTCATACAGATGTGAATTGAACTGGAAAAGAGACCATTTTATCAAATGTTGAGCAAACCTTTTTTCTACACAATGGAATGCCATGTGAATTGTCATAACCGAGATTCAAGTTGAATAAAAACACTGATGTTTTATCAGTATGGATTTCGATGTCAGTCAATGGAACATTTCCATATCCAAATTAAGAACTCGGAATTAAACATGGAATAAGAAATATTACAAGAAACAATGGTTATCGGGAAGTATTTCCAATAAGAATTGAAAAGTATAACTATGAATGTCTCTTCAATTAGGAAAGGGACTGCTTCTGTTTGCTGCCTTAAACCTAGTACTTGCAAATTGCTGGCTGCATTACCACTGCTTGTTGCCTTTATTATTTATTATTGTTATTTATCTGTTTCTCCTCTGCTTCGCACTTTCCACTTCTCCCTCCTTCCATGCACTTTTCCCTTCCCCCTCTTCCATGCACTTGCGCGTTCTCAATGTCACTGGGCCCAGTAAGATCGCTGTTTTGTTCTCCCCTGTTCCCCTCCCTTGCCTTGTCGCGCTCTGAAACACTTGTGTACGAGCGCAATAGAAATAAAATATCAATCGATTATAACAAACTTCCTATTAATTGTACTACGGAAAATCTCAATGATGGATGATCTGTTCTTTCAATGGTAATGACCGTAAACGGTTTGAAGTGCTCTGATTGATGTATTTAAAAACTTTTTTTAATACAAAACATACAGCTACACTAAATGCTTAACTCCTTGCTAGTATTGAAAAATAAACAAAATTAAGTTGTTTTTGTGCGAGGCAGAAAACAAACTAAGGGCCTCATTACACGGTAGGCGGTAAGGGTTTACCGGTACCAGTATTTTACCGGTACCGGTAAACCCTTACCGCCTTACTACGAGGTCCCTTTGCGGGTTGGTGAATTTAACGCCTGCTTTTTGCAGGCGTTAAAAACCAACCCGCAAAGGGTCCAGGGAGCTAATTACGGTACTGCAATTTGCGGCACCGTAATTAGCGCCTTCCCCATTTCCATTGAGCCCTATGGGGCAAAAATGGGAATGGGGAAGGGCAATGGGGGAAAGGGGAATTACCGCCCCGCCAGCCTTGGAATAGGGCGGTAATTCCCCTTTCCACCAAGGCGGTGCAGTATTTTTCCGGCATGGACCAAGGTGCTAATAGCACCTTGGTCCACCGCCATCCGTGTAATGAGGCCCTAAGTGTGTGTGTGTATAGTGAATCTGTGTCTTCTGTATTTTGCATGCAGAAACGTGACTTTGAAGATGCTGACAGCAGACATTTGGCTACCCTAAGCACTAACGGGCATGACAAGGGGCGTTTCATAGCTGTCTGATATGCTACTGTCAAATACAGGGGTCCGGGATATGACATATTGCCACCATGCCACTTGAATTTAGGGATATCGATTAAATGATTAGATTATCACAAGATGTTATTTTCGGACCCAATGTGATTTGCATGTGCAAATGTCTGAAACTCTTAAGGTAAGATGCATTGACAGAAAAAATATAATCGATCGATATATGCTCAAAAAGGCATGTTTTGTTGATTGGTCGATTAAGACTCCTGAGAGAACCTCTCCTTAAATTACACTATACTTTGTAAAAACTTCAAATATTGCAACTTAATCCGAACATTGGTGCATTAAGCGGATCTAACTCAGAGCCTTTAAGGCTTTCTGTATCATCTGCAGAATAATTCAAAATGTTAGCTAGAATTGGAGTTTGCAACGATTCTATACACTTGCTTAAAGAAGCAAAATATTGACCAAATCAACCTGCAAAATCCATAATCCCAGAAAACAAATGTATCATGTACATCGTTGTCATTTAGCATCACAGTTTTTACCCCACCTTAAAAATGTTGAGAGGTGGAAATGACAAACACTACTGGCCAATACAACATGATTGGGTGGGGCAGCCAACACTATGTGCTGGTCCGTGGCACTAACTACAATCACGAGGGCCACATCACTTCTTAATAAAACCCCCTGCTGTTGAGTAGTGGCTCCCCAATATATGAAAAAAAGTAAGTCGGCGGGAATGTCTTCAAGAGTCTGCCAGTGAACAGAGAGTAGATAGGGGGCTTCAACATACAAAACCAAGCATAGAAAATCTCTATCATGGAACTGGCAGATGCCAGTGAGAAACCACCAGGATGTAGACAAGCAAAATGCTGGCCTTTAACCTGGCAGTTTTCCTGTGAGAGTGATGCAGGTCTCAACGAGAAGTGCATCTTATAGCAGAGATCTACAGAAACGGAGCCATGCGTGAGAAAGTTCCTTACTTGCCCCTCTCCATTGGGAACACTACCCGGCCCCCAAAAGGCAGGCTTTTATATGGACACTTTATCCTGCTTGCTCTGGAGGAGTACAATACATGTCTGAAATCTTGCTTCTTTGTGAGTTTTGTGTCCAGCTGAACCAATTAATATCCCCACAGGTAATCAGTGAGGGCCTGATTCATGGAACGTTTTCCTATAGGATTGTACCATTATAAAACACCTCCATGAATCTGGCCCTTAGTATTCTTGGATATAGGCCACATATCACAGGGTTGTGAAATGCATCAACTATAAGTTTGACTGAACCAACACAGGGGTCTGCAAACTGTGGCTCTAGATGTTTGGACTTGACTTCCATGATCCTACAGCAGTGGCTATGCATCTGGGGCTGATGGGAACCTCTGGAAAGCCAAAGGTTGCAGACCACTGTGTTATACATTCACCAATACAGCACATTTTAAGTCACAGATAATGTTGCAGCAAAGAGCTTCACTCTCACCACCCTGTTTTATTTTCTGGATCATCTTCTATAAGGAACTAATGATACCACATTGTTAAATATCGCTGCTACTATCATATATTGGCACTGATTTGTTGTATGGAGAAGGGTTAGTGCCTAAGTAAATTGATGGTTAAAGTGAAAGAAAATGCAACCTTTGATTTTGAAGCATTCTTGCTATAATAGATCTGAGGACTGACCTTCCTATATCAGGGAATATGCTTGCAAACAATATTGAAAATAAGACAGATAGGAATGTTGTTTTCACTGGTAAATAGGCACATTGCAATGCATTAACAGTTTGAGGCAACATGTTTTGTTATTGTAAAAACTACATGACCCCTTTCATGGTACTCAATGGATTGGCCTCATCTGATGAAGGATTCAGTCGTTCCTACCTTGCACGCGTAACAACGATTTGTAAACCTGTTGTACAGACCCACTTATCACACAAGTTTCTGCTAGAAACGTATTGGGAGGTGTGTTGATATATTGCCAAACTCCTGACAGCCTCGATTGGTGTAATGTTTATGTACTGAAATCAAAGAACAGCTAAACTACTTCATGCTGTTGGGACCTTAGTTTAGGCCCCTCTGTTGCAGCGTTTCAGTCTTTGCTCGTACATCAGGAGTTAGGCTGCTCAGATCAAAGCAATGGAGGCGGTGCAGAATACTCTGTCCTGAAGCCAAAGAGCGCCTGCAGTCATGGTCTTGGGCATTTTATTTGAAGCATGACAATGGCGCAGTGCCTGAAGCATCCTGCTATGGATTAATTACATCTTCTCACTGAAGGAGACCAGGCAGCACTTCTTCCAGCAGCTTAAATAATGAGCTGAGTTACATTCAACACTGACCAATCAATATTGTTGAACTAAAAAAAAAAAAAAACACATCATAATTGCTCATCAGAGAGAGCAAAACAAAATCTTGCTGAACTGTTGTAAGCTATTTAACATTGCCTGTCAATGCAGACCAGGCACAATAAAGGCAAGTATAATGTTGGTGGGTTATTTCGAACAATCTGCCTGCATAGGAGCTTAACCAGTGTTACACTGACGTTTCTCTCCTAAATGTCTACCTCCTTATTCAACGTCACCCTCAGCCAATATTCCACCAGGATAATGTTTACTGCAAAGATCTGAACACATTTGCCAAAAGCTGTCTTTTCCTGTTAACCTCTTTTTTATCTGCGTTTGCGATTTATCCATATTATAATGGCATTACAGTGTCGGGGCTGGACTGGTGGGTTGGGCTGTAACAGCTGTAATCATTGCTTACCCTCATGGAGTGCCCTCGGATTCACCTTTCCCATATAGCAGCGGTATGGGCCGATAACACCTGTTGCACCCCTCTCCACAAAGATGGAATGCTTCATTATTGCCAAACAAAACAGACAATAAACACCAATGTACCATGGCTCAGCAGAGGCTTAGGATGGTTAGGGTCTGAGCGGGCACTGTCCACCAAAACTCTGGAAATGCCCACTCAGCAGGCCCATGTTGGCCTTTACAGATGTTACTGTCACTGCAGTGGGGCCACATACATTATCTTCAGGCCCCACTAAATAGACAGTCCTGGCTACTCGTCTGTGGCTCAGATGTATACGACACAGCTCAGGCTGATACTTCCCCAACCATCTGAGTAAAAAGAGTAAACAATAACATTGACTTTCTTAGGCCAGCAGTTAACGGGTTAAATGATGGGAGCCACCACTTGAGGAAGCCCTTGAATTAAGCAATATATGTGAAGAGAAATAACTACAAATGTTTGATCCAATAGACTAAGTCAAACCACAATTACACTACATTTGTTTTAGGAGTTACACCTAAATATGGACACTCGAAGTTTATTCTACAACCTCATTCCATGGGCCACGGAGATAAGAAGTTATCAGCTTCTAATGGTTTGCCTCGGACATCATAATCAAACCCACTAAGCAGAAGGGAGCGCAATCCGACAAACGAAAAGTAGGTTGCACTATCTGACTGGGTTGCTTGCAGAAATGTGGAAGTCCCTCTATTGCAGTGGATGCCTAAAAGAGCCCCCTGCATGCAATACTTTTATTGATGATGGCACTCAGCCCTTTACAAGAGCAAGAAGGAGAAATAACAGCATTTGTAGCAGAATACCTTCACTTGATAAAAATGATTTTTCGAAAGTAGATCTGCTAATCAAACACACTCAAGGCGGACATGACGGCCAAGCATTAGTGAATGACTAGGTGAACATTACAGTTATTGATATGTGCCACACCATACAAAGGGCACTCATTTTCATGTCTAACACAGCATTTGCACAGTGCCGATGGAGGCACTGATTCACGATTTTTTTCACTGGAGCAAATCAGAGATTCCTGTGAGGATCACTGGTTCGCTCCAGCTACGTTACACCTGGTCAAAAATGCAAAAACTGGAGCACTTATTTGTGAGATGCATTGCACTTGAGCACATCTTTGTGAGTCACATTTGCAAATGAGCATCTCAGGGATGCTCCTGGAATCTCCAAATTTGCTCCAGTTTTAGGCTTTGTAAATTAGGTGCAAGCCGTGCAAGCAAATCAAAGATTCTTAAGGGCATCTCTGATTTTCTCAAGTGCAAACTTTGTGAAACAGGCCCATTGTCTTTGCATATTAAAGGGACATCCTGCTTGCATGATGTTGCAGAGACTGGTAATCTACTATATATTTGATAGTGAATTCCTAAGTAAACATGAATACTTTAATCAGATTTAAGAATAACAGTGAAGGAAAGTGGAGATTGGTTTGAAATTAGTAAAGCACAAGGGATTCGTTCACCTTATCTGCCAGTGGATACAGCCTCATGTCCAATACAATCACCCACTGTAAAAGTGTAGACACAACTTAAATAACTGGTGGCTGACCAATTGACTATAAAACCAACACTTCTGTTAAAAAGAAAAGAAAATAGCTGAGCTTCATTGGGCTACTGGAGGCAGACACAGGATAAAGGATGATGAAATGAAAAATTCTAAATTGACGGTAACTGTATGGTTAAAGGAACAATACACACCCCTTCATAAAGAGCTATGCCACAGGACAAAAGATCAGATAAACAAAAAACAGAAAGGAAGGTGGGGGCATGGCTTGGCGCTGATGCAGTTGGCCACCTGACTGCTCATCGGCCGCCCATAAGAATATTAACATTTTTGTCGCCATGCTTAAATGTGGCCAAGATGTAATTAAACGTTCATGCATAACTTCTCTTATTCTCAAAGTCTGGGTATATCTAATCTGGAAGCAGGGAGGTGAACCCTGGATGTTGTTCCATGACACAGCATTTCTGAGGTGGACGAGGTGCTCGTCAGTGGACTGAACTTCCTGAAGGAGGAGCCTATGTGACCTGAGGTGTTCTGCACCATAGTACATATACAGGCCATTGAGAGTTACTTCACTTTACTATATTGAATGTAAACTTCGTAACTCCCTCTGGTGGATCAACTGAAAATATCTACCAGGGTTTCTCTCTCTTCATATGAGCCTATATGTTTTAAAGCGGAACTCTTCATACCACATTGTCCAGACGGAACCTCTAATGTAAAAAGACATACTGGGTGGTATTACTTTTCTCAGTATGGCCTCACATAAAAGCACAAAGAAAGGGTCAAACAATAAAGAGCATGTTAACCCGCCATCTGCAAATCTGAAAATACCCAAATGTGACTCCCCTCCTCCTATTCAACCCTCTTTGGACCCTGCAATTGAAACCATTCTCTCAGAATTGAGAGCATTGAAGCCCTTCATTCAAGTAACCAATCATAAACTACAGAAACTAGATGACAGAGGGGCATCCATTGAGCTAGAATTGGGGTGGTGGGGTGGAGAATTAGTGATGCTGAAGATGTCACACATCGCGTAGTGCTGCTTGAGAAATCAGCTCTACAACTCCAAAAGCAAAGCGAAGATGGAGAGAACAGAGGACGTAGGAACAGTGAGTGTGATGACCTGGTGTTGTTCCTTAACAAAAAGAATTCCACAGGTACTTAAACTACAAACATCAACTATCCTTAATGTTCAAAGAGCAACCAGAATTGACTCCAATGATCACATTAAGTCATCCAGGAACTTAAATGTGTTACCCTCTAGAATATACCCATAGTTCAAATGATTATTAGTTAAGCTAAAGAAGTTAACCAACCATTATGGAAAGGTCATTGAATTTTTATATCACAAGATGTGTCCAAAAGTACAGCCCTGCACAGGAAGGAATTTTTGTCATAGAGAACAGTTCTCTGTCAGTTGAACGCAAGATTTGGTCTCATACATCCATGCATATTTAAAGTGACTCTTAAGGACAGAATGTTGGTGTTCAAAGATCCAGCTGATTTAAAAGCATTTATCAGGTCTGCTAAAAGGGAAGACATGGACATCCCAAAAAAACATATCCACAGTCATTGACTTCATAGTCCACCTAACAGCTGCAAATGCATTGAAGTGGCAAAGTCTGTCTATGACAGATGTCTTTACGGAGACATGGATGGTCAGGAGTCATTTTCCATATTTTGTTTCAGTGCGCCATTCTCTGTTCTCAAGCATTTGCAAGTGTGATTGTTAAACCTCTAGTAAGGCCCTTGTCTTTGAATAGTTATCATAAACAGCTACATAGCCATGTACACTTTATTTCTTATCTGCTTTGCTGTGTTATATGCATATCATACTGTTCCGATATGTGTCTTCTCCCTTACCTCTAGTGTTATCTTTCATTATTTTATTGTAATATAGTGTCCTGCAAGTCATCAGTGGCAATGCAGAGTTTGGTTAACACTCTTTGTTGTGAGCAATTATATGATTTTCTGTTTGCATTTTGTAAGGGCTAATCCATTTCATAAATTGCTTAAGGTTTTGGAATGAAATTGAATTGCATAACATGGAATTTAAAAGACATGAATAACTGAATTAGGCAACAAATTGTGTTTTCCTATTTGATTAGATGCAAACCCGTGGTTGCTTCTATTCAAGAGACACATCTCTCCATCCAAGAATCAAATAAATGAAAGACATATTGAGTAGGTGAGGTGATTGCAAACAAAGCAGATGGTAAAAGGAATGGTGTTGCTATACTAATTAAAAACAAAACTAAATTATACATTCTTACATAAAGATATGGATAGACAAGACAGATGGGCTTTAGTTAAGATTCAAATTGATTCACCAGTTCTATTGATTACAAATATATATGGCCCTGCAAAACCTATCCCTGATATAAAAGATTCCATTATACAATCTAACCTTCCTACTCTTATGGTATGTGGGGACTTTAATAATATAATTGGCCCCTTTTAGATAGAAGATTGAGCTGCACTTTCAAACAAAACAGAACACATAAAGAAATAATTTGCTGCATCTCTGAGGTGACTACATGTTGCTGCTCTGGGTCGCTATCATCATCAATAATTCACTGTAGTATTGAAAGTACAGTTATTTCTGGCCATGCCCCAGTTATCTCAGCACTGGATTGTGCTGATACTCACCCAACATAGTAAAAGATGGCAATTCAAAAACAGCTTTATTAGTGCATAATGAATGTGTGCAATCATTCATCAATTTCCACCAGAATAATTTTGAAGTGAATAAAGATGAGGATACATTTTTATTTATTTATTGGTCACTTGTCAACATTGTTGGTAAATAACTGGGATGCATGTATGGCTGTATAGAGGGGTCATTTCATTTCATATGCTAGTAGGAAAAGGAGATACATGCAAAATGAAATAGAAGCCTTGTCTGGCAAGCCTAATGAATTACAATATGTTTCTAACAGTAAACCTGATAAGTCTATCTATCGAAGTATCCGAGCGGTATGATGTGCAATTAATAAAAAATTGTGGGAACAAGCTTCAGGTGTTATTCTCAAATACAATTCTAAAATATATCAAACATCTAATAAGGCTAGCAACGCCCTTGCCTCATATCTTAAAATCAAAAAGATAGGTTCGGAATGACATTGATTAGAAATGATCAGACTCTTCAGACAAAGCTATCTTAGAAACCTTCACAAAATGTTATAAATAACTATAAATTTGAACAAACAAATAATAATCAAAATTTTGAATCCTTTTTCAAATCTCTGGGTAGGAACTCTTAACCACAGCTGATCTTGGATGCTTTAAAATCACCCGTTCATATAGATAAACTATAGAAGACAATTAAGGATTTGTGTAAAGGCAAAGCACCTGGACCGGATTTCTTTTCAATCTATTTTTTTAATAATTTCAGAGCCTAAAACTCCAAAACTATACACTCTAATTTCATATTTCCAAGACAATGGACACATGACCGGACCCTTCCTGAATCATTGCAAATACTTTTTCCTAAATAAAGCAAAGATATTATGATTCCTAATAATTATAGGCTGATTTAGCTAATTAATAGTGACTGCAAAACATTTGCAAAAATATTAGCCAATAGAATTGAACAATTTGTACAAAAATGTGTCAAACTTGATTGAGTAGGATTTGTTAAGGGCTGTGTGATGTCTGATAATACTAGGCTACTTTTTGATATGCTACGTGTTCTAAAACAAAATGTATAAGTCAAAGGACATTTATGCTGCTGTGGCATTACACACGTTCTGGGCATATTATTTGGAAATTAGAAGTTAGAATTGCAGCATATGCAGACGTCACAATTTCACTAAGAATCTATTAGAAATCATTAATTCATATTCAGATGCATCCGATTATATACTGAATAAGGAGAGACCTGAAATTGTACCTCTAAATTCACTTTGTGTCAAACATGAATGTATATCCTGCGGCCTCAAATGGTAACAAAACCATATTACATACTTGGGTAGTCACATCTCAGAATCTACTGAAATACTCATTAAATCTAGATAATTTATTGAATAGGATTATAGACTTGATTGCCACCTGCTCTCCACTTTATCCTACCTGGTGGGGTAGACCTGAATCTGTTAAAATTATATTATCTCTGGTCATCTTGTTTTACTTACAAATGATCCCTCTTCCATTATCGCCCTACTTTTTAAAATCTTTTAACTCTATTTTAAGCAATTTTCTTTGGGTTGCAAAAAAAAATAATAATAATCTCTCTAGCTAATTTTGTTTGATTCATATGATAATGGGGGAATTAGATTCCAAATTTTAAATATTATCTTAAGGCGTTCATACTCAAACAGGATGAATGGTTGTTTTCAAACAATAATCCTATGGGTATCTTTGTTTGGCTAGCTGCTGAAAACTATCTAGCTCATCCAATCACTGTTGCTGATTGTGTGTTTCTTTTTAACAATGTTAAATCTGCTTATTGTAAATCAGTCAATTTAACAATTTGAGAACTCAGGGAATATCTGTTTTCACACATAGATAATCCCTCAAGCCTCCTGTCACCATACCTTTGGATTAAAAGCAAGAACAAACTGAATGGTTGATCCCTAGTATGGAAACATTGGCTGCATAAGGGTGTTAGGTATTACACTGCCCGCGGTAGCGGCGGTGTAGCTATGGCTAAGTTGCTAAACTCATACGAAGAGCACTTTTTCGGCAGCTTATGACTTCGCTCCCCCGGGAGGAATCCTCACCAAACTTTGCAAAAAAAAGTATATGGCCGGCTCTGAATTTTTCCGCCAAGTTGGGTGAGGTTTCATTAAAGGGGGGGGGCAACGTTATAGGGGGGCTCCAATTTTTTTTTTCCCATAGACTGAATGGGTAAAAACAGCTACAGCCCGAACGGATGGACGGATTTTCATTTGCAGCAGGAGTGGGGGCTTGGATCAGAAAGCATGCTTTTGTGTGTTTGGTGGAAGTCAGACCAGTACTTTTGTTGCAAAGCACTGAAATGTACATCCCAAAAAATGTGTGATATCTGAGTCCGCTCCGCAGACCCATTTCCCTGTTCACTGCGCGGAACAAAGTCTCATTGGCCTGCGGTACGCCGTGCTGTCAGCGAACATTGGACGCGGCCGGTGGTTAGCTGGAGGGAAGCGTGCTGTGCGTCAAAGGTTTTGTGTAACGCTGCCATGGTGTATCGTAGGACAGTGTTGTGGTGTGTGTGCCAAGCCCCTAATGCATTATGTTCATGGCTGGGCCTCTTTGTATGTAACTGTGTGGCCACTAAAAGTACTCCAATCTGCCTCCCCTTTGGCATCCCTTTTCCCTGTTGGCCGTGTGGTGAAAAATGTGATTGCACTGCAGTGTACGGTGACATGCTGTGTGTGAATAATTTTCGATAACGCCGGCATGTTGTTTCCGAGGGCAGTGCGGCGGCGATTGGACCTGGAAAACATAGTTTGTGGCATCTGGTGGTGGGAAGAATGGATGGAAAGGGTGGGGGAGTGAGAAGTGCTGCAAGTGACACAGCTCATTGGAAGAAGACGGTGGTGTGCCAGCGGTATCCGTGCACACTACACCAATTCTAGGTTATCTGAACAGGCAACAATCTTGTGAGGTCATTGCAGGCAGCCTTTGTTATGGCATGCCAGCTGCAGCAGTGATGTCTTTCTGTGATAAGTGGCGTTAAGCACATTTGCAGAAGGGGAGTGCATTCCACAAGAAATGCACATTTACAGATAGGGTGTACTATGGTGTGCTGTGTGTGATACATCCGTAGCCCCTGTAATGCATGGCTGCAGCCCTGGCACAGAAAAGTATGTTGACTGGTTGAAAAGGTATGTCGACTGGTTGAAAGTCATAGCCACATTGTTGCATTGTGTGTGTGGTTTGGCTGCATTGCACACAATGTCGGTTGCATGGCTGTGGTGATTGGTGGAACATTGTACCATTGTTGGTGTATGGGTGGAGATACTGCAGTGAGCAGTCCTGTACTGTGGAGAAAAAGAGACCGAGGCAAAAGTGCCTTCGGTGTGGGCCGCACACCCTTGATTCCCACTAAGGGTTAATCGATTTCTTTTGTGATCGTTATTCAGTTAATAAAATCCAACTTCAATCGTAATTCACAGATATGTATATTTTTTAATTTTTCAATTGCTGTGTTTATAAAGCTCATAAAAAATTGTGCTTAATTGGTTAAACTTCACCAAAAAAGCTAATTATCTCAGTTGAGGCAAAACAGAAAACCCATCTGGCTAATGCATTTCGGATTGTATCCTTCGTCAGAGCCAGGTTAGTACTACACACATAATAATGCATTATAGGTGGATTTAGAAGGTTTACAATGTTTAAATTAATAATTGTTCCGTACATCATGTGTAACAACCAGATATTCAAGAATTAATAACCAAAACAATCATAATAAACAAAACAATCATAATAAACAAACAGGGCGCCCACAAGGACAAACAAATATTTAACAAAAAAGTGAGATTGGAGAATGGAGAAAAAACAAACAAGTAAGCATACATGATTGTAGACAGTAAAAATACAATATTTGCACAGATAATGATATTGCTCTATAATTCAAACAATTAATGGGACTAATCAACTGCGTGCTAGAATTGCCGATTAAGCCTTTTTGGTGACTATGGTGCTTAAAGGTAAAGTTAGGCAGCGTGTGCTTATTGTGCCAGAGTGTTGATAGTCATACTATATTGTGTGAGAATACCTGTGGCTAGTTAAACATTTCACTAACCTGTGTGTCAGTATGCAACCCACGCGTGCTGTCCGCGTGTGGTGTTTCTCTATGAAGCACTGCCTAGTGTGGGGAGAACAAATGTGTTATCTCCTCCGAGTAATTAGCTGCTATTGATCTATACGCGATCTTACTTCGCGTCGCTTTGTGCAAAGGTATGGCTTACCTGGAGCGTTCTGAGCTACGTCTTGCTCGATCAACTCCGAACAGCGTCTGAGACTCGCGGTTCGTGTCGTTGCCCTGGGCAACGTTATGTAAACAAAATGGCCGTTTGTGTATAACCAAGTCGGCCATATTGGTAGAGGCAATACTGGGACATGAGTGGCATAGAGTGTGAAATATGAATGGCAAATGTAAGGGATGTGAATGTTAAGATATTAATTGCACATGTAAAGATATTAAAGCTTCATGATATCTGTGTATTTTAAGTTGTACCTCTAGCACATGTATGTTCTGATAGTAACGTCGTGTACCTCATGGCTAATTGGCTAATTGACCATTAATGTAAGGTCATATAACGTAAAGATATACTGTCTAGCACACATCAACAAAGGAAAATACAAACTAATAAATAATAAATGTTTACAACAAATGGTTATAGCAGAAAGCAACAGTGTTTTCAAATCGGGTAGTGATTTATACTTATTGCATGAGCATGAGACAATTTAGCATGTTCATTATTGATATTGCACGGTGAACAAATAGTGACATCATTACAAAAAGCAGTTGAGATAAAATTCCTCGTTGAGCCCTCGTGGTGCCAAGGAATCGAGACGATCTATCCAATAGGCTTCTCTTTGTTGCCTTCTTTTTTTCAAATCAGCATATATGCTTGTCATTTCCAGGGTTTCCAAAATTTGGAACTTGACTTGAGAGATGTTATGTTGCTTTGCATTAAAGTGTCTTGCTACGGCTGAATTGATGTTCTTATTGCGTATACATGATTTATGTTCATTCATCCGAATTCTCAGTTTACGCCCTGTTTCACCTACATAGTAAAGTCCACATGGGCAACGTATGCAGTAAATATCAGTGATGACAGAGAGTACGAACAAGAACTTGAAAAACTAAGCAAAAAACTTAAAGATAGGGGATACCCGAATGAAGATCTACAGACAGCAAAAGAAAAGGTACAAAAAATAACAAGAACCAGCACTCTAGCACCAAAGGACAAAAAGCAATCCCCATCACTTGTATATGTGTCTAAATATTCATCCCAAAGTATGCAGATCAAAAGATGTATAAATAAACATTGGACAATACTTAAAAATGACGAAAGAACTAAGAATCTCTTCTTAGATACCCCAACGTTTGCTTATCAAAGATCCAGCAACCTTAGGGATTATCTAGTTAACACAAGAGATACCAGAACCAAAAGGATCAAACCAAAAAAGACGGGAACATTTCCATGTTTAAATTGCAGTAATTGCAATAACATTATTTAAGGAGGATTGGTTCCACATCCATACACGGGAGAAAAGATCATGATAAAAAGCTATGGCACCTGCAATACCGAAAACTGTATTTACTGCATACGTTGCCCATGTGGACTTTACTATGTAGGTGAAACAGGGCGTAAACTGAGAATTCGGATGAATGAACATAAATCATGTATACGCAATAAGAACATCAATTCAGCCGTAGCAAGACACTTTAATGCAAAGCAACATAACATCTCTCAAGTCAAGTTCCAAATTTTGGAAACCCTGGAAATGACAAGCATATATGCTGATTTGAAAAAAAGAAGGCAACAAAGAGAAGCCTATTGGATAGATCGTCTCGATTCCTTGGCACCACGAGGGCTCAACGAGGAATTTGATCTCAACTGCTTTTTGTAATGATGTCACTATTTGTTCACCGTGCAATATCAATAATGAACATGCTAAATTGTCTCATGCTCATGCAATAAGTATAAATCACTACCCGATTTGAAAACACTGTTGCTTTCTGCTATAACCATTTGTTGTAAACATTTATTATTTATTAGTTTGTATTTTCCTTTGTTGATGTGTGCTAGACAGTATATCTTTACGTTATATGACCTTACATTAATGGTCAATTAGCCAATTAGCCATGAGGTACACGACGTTACTATCAGAACATACATGTGCTAGAGGTACAACTTAAAATACACAGATATCATGAAGCTTTAATATCTTTACATGTGCAATTAATATCTTAACATTCACATCCCTTACATTTGCCATTCATATTTCACACTCTATGCCACTCATGTCCCAGTATTGCCTCTACCAATATGGCCGACTTGGTTATACACAAACGGCCATTTTGTTTACATAACGTTGCCCAGGGCAACGACACGAACCGCGAGTCTCAGACGCTGTTCGGAGTTGATCGAGCAAGACGTAGCTCAGAACGCTCCAGGTAAGCCATACCTTTGCACAAAGCGACGCGAAGTAAGATCGCGTATAGATCAATAGCAGCTAATTACTCGGAGGAGATAACACATTTGTTCTCCCCACACTAGGCAGTGCTTCATAGAGAAACACCACACGCGGACAGCACGCGTGGGTTGCATACTGACACACAGGTTAGTGAAATGTTTAACTAGCCACAGGTATTCTCACACAATATAGTATGACTATCAACACTCTGGCACAATAAGCACACGCTGCCTAACTTTACCTTTAAGCACCATAGTCACCAAAAAGGCTTAATCGGCAATTCTAGCACGCAGTTGATTAGTCCCATTAATTGTTTGAATTATAGAGCAATATCATTATCTGTGCAAATATTGTATTTTTACTGTCTACAATCATGTATGCTTACTTGTTTGTTTTTTCTCCTTTCTCCAATCTCACTTTTTTGTTAAATATTTGTTTGTCCTTGTGGGCGCCCTGTTTGTTTATTATGATTGTTTTGTTTATTATGATTGTTTTGGTTATTAATTCTTGAATATCTGGTTGTTACACATGATGTACGGAACAATTATTAATTTAAACATTGTAAACCTTCTAAATCCACCTATAATGCATTATTATGTGTGTAGTACTAACCTGGCTCTGACGAAGGATACAATCCGAAATGCATTAGCCAGATGGGTTTTCTGTTTTGCCTCAACTGAGATAATTAGCTTTTTTGGTGAAGTTTAACCAATTAAGCACAATTTTTATGAGCTTTATAAACACAGCAATTGAAAAATTAAAAAATATACATATCTGTGAATTACGATTGAAGTTGGATTTTATTAACTGAATAACGATCACAAAAGAAATCGATTAAACCTTAGTGGGAATCAAGGGTGTGCGGCCCACACCGAAGGCACTTTTGCCTCGGTCTCTTTTTCTCCATGTTCATTTTCTGTGCCCAACACGGTGGCACATGATAGTGGGCTGCACCCCATTAACATATTTATTTACAAAATAACATTCCATTGGAAACGAAATACACTATCAAGAAAGTAAGCTGTGCACTCTCGCCCCTCTCTCTTATCAGTCCTGTACTGTGGCCACTGGGTGCACTAATGCAATAGTGTAAATATGGAAGAGGTCACCAAATGGTTTTTACATGTGCTTGCGCAGTGTGCTTTGTGTAGATTAGTAGGTGTTGAAGTGCACTTTGCAGTACTGCTTGTATGTACGCAGTACAGATTGGAGAGCAGGACCAATGTTGCGATGATTGTGTTGTTTGGTTGGCATTATTACAATGGCTTCTGAATTGAAGTGGGTAGCGGTGCCAAACACTGTGGTATGTTTGTGCATTACAGTAATTGGAGCGTTTGCTTGCATTCCTGCTTTAGGGTGCAGAGGTTGGGTAGAAGTGCTGGTGCCTATGTTGGCTTTCTGATTTGTGGAACATGCCTACATGTTCACCTGCATACCTTTCTTATGTTGTGTTGGGTGTGGGCAAGGCCTAGACTGTTGGGGGCATGGCCGAAAGGCCATAGGCCATAGGCCATGCACCCAGCAGGCTAGTTGTTCATGACAGCCGCCCACCATAATGTAATGCAGTGATGCACTTGTCAGTCTGCATGTATGTCAGGTTGGTGACTTGAACACAATGGTTGTGGAGGACATTGTAGACTTGGTAGAGCAGCAGAAGTGAGCTGCTATTCGTACATTAGGATACAGTGTACATCATTGCCCCTGTTGCACAATAATGAGCCACATGTCACCATTTGCGTATGCTATGGTTAGGCCGTTAGAAGACCCTTGCATTAGGAAGTGCTGTAAATTATGGCAGCAGGAAAGGATATGCTCAGCAGCACACATGTAAAATGTGGACAATGCAAACAGCCTCCTACATACTGTTCACCACACCTGCACCCAACAGCGTAGGCCTTTATAACAGCCACCACAACCTATTGCAGCAATGCAGTTGTCACTCTCCATGCATTTGAAATTGGTGACTTTTACACAATGGTTGTGGAGGACATTGGGCACTTGGTCGACCAGCGGAAGAGAGCTGCTATTCGTAAATTAGCATATGGTGTACATTTTTGCCCCTTTTGCACAATAGGCCGCCGCATGCCGCCATGTGCATTTCATATGGTTTGCCCCTTATAAGCCCCTTGCTTTACGGAGTGCTTTAAGATATTGCAGCATGAAAGGACGTGTTCAGCAGCACACATGTTATGAAGCCATGAGTGCAAATATGTGCCCACGGTGAAAGCTGGCAGGCTGAATTGCATATGGGGAGTGCAATGCACATGACATGAGCATTTAACCATAGCCTGTACTATGGCAGGCTCAATTGAAGATGGGGAGTGCCGTGCACATGGCATGAGCATTTGAACATAGCGTGTACAATGGTGTCTGCATGCATTTGAAGTTGTTGACTTTTACATAATGGTTGTGGAGGACATTGCAGACTTGGTATAGCAGCAGAAATTAGCTGGTATGCGTACATTAGCATACAGTGTACATTATTGCCCCTGTTGAACAATAGGGAGCCTCATACCACCTTGTGCATTTCCTATGGTTTGGCCCTTATAATCCCCTTGCTTTTGGGAGTGCTGTAAGATATTGTAGCATGGAAGGCCGTGCTCAGCAGCACACATGTAAGCTATGACTAATGTACATGGGCTCCTACATTCTGTTCAACACACCCAATGCAAAGTTATGGAGCTATGCGTGCAAATATGTGCCCGGGGTGAAAGCTGGCAGGCTGAATTGCAGATGGGGAGTGCAGTGCACATGAGATGAGCATTTACCCATAGCCTGTACTATGGTGAGTTTTCTCGGGTGAGGTGCTAGCGCCTTAAGTGCACGGCTGGAGTGGAAAGCAAAAAAAGGAGTCCTCCTGCTTTACTGTGCTGCGGCCCTCCTGGTACTTGGGGAAGCATACGTGCCAGATTCGGTGTTTCTCACCATGCTGGCCAATGGAAATGGGAGTATGGCCTTTGTCCAATCAGGTGCTCAAGGTGTGCGCCATAGGCAAGAGCACCAATAGGGCAAATGACTCCTCCTGCTTCACTGGGGGCGCGGCCCTTGCGGTACTTGCAGAACGGCACGTGCCATATTCTGCGCTTCTCAAAATTCTGGCCAATGGAAATGGGACTATAGCCTTTGGCAAATCAGGTGCTCAGGGTGTGCGTCACAGGCAAGAGCACCGATAGGGAGAAGGACTCCTGCTCCATTGGTGCGCGGCCCTCGCGGTACTTGGGGAAAGGCACGTGCAACATTCAGCGCTTCTCACCATGGTGGCCAATGAAAATGGGACTGTGGGGAATGTCCAATCAGGTGCACGGGGTGGGCGTCACAGGAAAGGGCGACAATCATTTTTTGCATTAGTTTGTGCAGTGTGGCTGGCAAACATGGCAAGATGCACAGTTTTCATAGTGGGTGATGCCTTTGTGGAAGATCTGTTCGTGTATGCCTTCCGCAAAGGCTTTTGTGGCCATTTCGGTTTGGAGGGAGTGGATACTTTGTGGTGCAGTGTCGAATTGTGCTGTTTCGGCGGAGTGCTTGTAGAATTTCGATGCATGGCCTCTTCGGCAACTGTACATGTTGTGGTCATGCACTTTGAAGCCATCTTTTTGGGTTCCATGGCTTGTTACAGTGTGTTTTCACACTAGGGAGGACACAGTTATGTCGAGTGGGGGGGAGTTTGCCAAAAAGCCAAATTAGCTAATTGCGCTTTCCAAATAGTCTCTTGTGCACATGTGTTGTGCTAAAAAACACATGCTCTACCGCCTTGGTTGTTGCATGTGTTAGCTGTCATCCAAATGAAAAATGAACATTAATTTTAATAGGTTTTCTCTGGATGAACAGGTGCAGGTTAGAATTGTAAAAACAATGAAGAATTTTTCTTCAGCGATGTTCTCTCTGAAGGTAGTTACAGGAAAGACCCCTAAATACTTGGGCAGGGGGTCCTTAATCCGAACGAGCGTAACCTGTCAGTTCATGTTGTGCACTAGGTATGGTCGTTCTCTAGCCGACCGGTTTCTGTGGAACAAATTAGTGGGCCGCATTCATCAGGGCTTCGCAGGGCATCTGGGTATGTGCCTGCTGGTAATCATGTCTGTATCTCTTCAAAAACACTCCCTGTAGGGGTGTCAAGGAGGGAGGGGAGAGAGATTGGGCACGGGTAAATATCTAGTGCTATATCTAAAGATTATCTCGAAACACTGCATTTGTATATAACGAGGGGAGAAGGCTTACCCGCTCCGTGTGGTCTGGTAACTTAGCACGGTGGGTGAGACGGCCCGGAACCTGGTGGCCAAAAGACAATGAATACTGTCAATAGTGATGCCTAAGTGCATCATTTCGGAAAAACAACAGGCAGCAAAATAATTGCTATCTATTTTAACCAAATTGAGTGTATATCCTGTCTACAGCGACGAGCGCACAGCGTGGTCACTGATGGTTTAGCAAACATACACAAGAGGACATCCTAAGTCTACACATTGAGCCGCGTGTCTGAGTCAAGGACACCACGCTCGGGGGGAGGGAGTGGGGGGAGGAGAGTGGCAGTCCCAGGCAAGCTGCAAAGGGTGGTCGCTTACCTTGGAGCGATCGTCTCTGTTCGCGTAACGGACCGCACGCGAGAGATGTGTTTCTCAGCGGGCGGCGTTCGCAGACTGTTTTTGTTTCCATTGTGTGCCGCGCGTGCGCGCCTGGCTCTAGCATGGCCGCCCCATCGGGAGGAGTCAGGCAACGCGCGTCGCGGGTCGCAGGGACATCGGCCAACCACATTGTACCCGGAGGGCACTGGTCACCGAAAAGGTATGAGATTATGTTTCATTACTGTATGTTCAATGGCGATAGCTCACATGACCCCATAGCGCTCACACATAGTGCGAGCGAATGCAGAGGAATGCAATGTAGAGAGAAGCACAAATCACAACACTATATCACAGCACGAAATTAGAGGGATAACCACTGGTCCACTTTCAATCTAGCTCATAAGGTTGCCAATGATTGCCAGTGCGTCGCTTCATTCAGCCCAGATTTGTCTGTTTTTAGACGGAAAATCCAAAGTTGTTTCCGTCTAAACAGCAAGTTCTGTATATTCCCCCCTCTGGTGGGGATGGCCATTTTTTCGATTATTGTCCATGTGAAATCTGCCGGGGTGTGCTTTTGGGCTAGGAAGTGTTCCACCATAGGTGCCGTAATCTTCTTCGTGCGGATGCATGATCTATGCTCTGCAAGGCGTGTTTTAATAGGACGTGTTGTCATGCCTACGTAGCGTTTGTTGCAGGGGCATGTAATGATGTAAATCACGTTGCTGCTGTTGCAGTTCGTAAATGTTTTTTGAATCCACGGGAGATGCCACCCTATGTCAATGGAGGTGGTTCTCTTGGTGCTGGAGCAAGCATTACATGCGCCACAAGGAGTGTGGCCGTTTGCTGGGTTCTGTCCCCACAGTGTGTTTGGTTTGGGTTCTATTTCTTTGTATGAATGTACAAGGGCGTCACGTAAGTTCTTCCTTCTTTTTAATGCAAACCTTGGGGTTTCTATACTGTGCTGGCCGACGTTTAGGATTGGCCAAAGTTTCACGATTTCTTTCTTGATTTTGTTGATGAGTGGAGAGAAGCTCATTACTGCTGTTATAATGTTGTTGGCTTCATTCGGCTTGGCATGATGTTCCATGGTGACTTCGCGTGGGATGTTACTGGCTCGTTTGCGTGCCTGTTTAATTATACGTTTTGAATACCCCCTATTGTGGAGTTTGGTTGCGAGGTCTGCTGATTGTCGATTGTAATCTAGTAATGTTGTACAGTTTCTCCGGTATCTAAGGAATTGTCCAAACGGTAAATTCCTTCTCAAATTGGTAGGGTGGAAGCTCCCGTAGGTGAGTAGTGAGTTTCTATCCGTAGGTTTATTGAACACTGTGCTGTTGATGGTTGCATTCCGTATCTCCAGAGTGAGATCTAGGAAATGTACAGACTCTGTACTGTGGGTCTCTGAGAATTTGAGAAAGGGGTTCTGTCTGTTGAGCCATGTCATGAACAATACAAGCTCAGGTTCAGTGCCTTTGAAGATGAGTAACACATCGTCGATGTATCTGGACCATAATTCCAATTTGGGTAGCCATGGGTTAGCTGGATTGTAGATTCTTTCTTCTTCAAAGTTGGCTACATATAAGTTCGCAAGACTCGGGGCGAATGTGGCTCCCATTGCCGTCCCGGAAACTTGTTCGTAGAACGAGTTCTCATAGATGAAGAAGTTTTTGGTCAAGGCAATCTCCGCCAATTGCATCACTAGGGTAACTGGAGTTTGCATGGGAGGGTCTCTTTCCCGTAGTATTTGCTCAATGACTCTAAGTGTGGCCATTTGGGGGATCTTAGTGTAGAGGGATTCGATGTCTAGTGTCACCAGGATGTTCTGTGCAGGATTGAAAGGGCGGTCCTTGATGAGTTCTAGAACAGCTGTAGTGTCCTTGAGGTATGAACGCATTTTCACAACTTCTGGTTTCAAAAAATAGTCCACAAACTGTGACAGTGGTTCCAGTATAGAGCCTATCCCGGATACAATAGTTCTGCCGGGTGGTGGATTCCTACCTTTGTGGATTTTTGGTAGAGCATAGAAAGACGGTTCTTTAGGGTATTTAGGGTTCAGGAATTCATACTCTTTGTTGCTGATAAGTTCCTCAGCATTGGCTTCCTCTAGAATGGGTACTATCTGCTGTCTGATGGCTTCAGTGGGGTCCGTTCCAAGTTGTCTATAGCTCGCATGGTCTTGTAGGAGTTCCATCACCATTTGGTGGTATGCCATAGTGTCCATTATTACCGTGGCACCCCCTTTGTCGGCTGGTTTTATGGTAATAGCGTCATTGTTGGATAGGGATAGAAGTGCATGTTTGTTCTTCTTGGAAAAATGTTTGAATCCCGGCATACTTTCTGACTCCAGTTCCTCCAGTTTCTTCAGGAGTGCTTTCTCAAACGTGATGGACTCGGGTGTAATGGCATTAGGCGGGGGGTAGAAGGTGGATTTGCCTCTCAGGGTGGTGGCCTTCTTCTCTTCTGAGAGTGTAATTTGCCCAAGGTATTGTTTCAATCTGATTTTTCTGATGAGTTGGGCAATTTCTATCCTAGTTTGGAATGGGTCATGCTCGGCTGTGGGTACAAATGAAAGTCCCTTCTCGAGTAGATCTTCTTCATCTGGAGGTAGGATATATTGTGAAAGATTTATCACTAGGCTTTCTGTTTGAAGTCTGCTCTCCTGTGGCCGTCTTCCAGAGTGTCGATTCATTCGTTCGGTGCTGTTGCCTGTCCTTGGCCGCGACCTTTGCTGCGGGTGACTCGAGTTGGTTGATTCTGCCAATGCACTTGCGGTTGCCAATTGCCTCTCCCTTTGTTCTTGGCTTTTCCTTGCCCTCTTTGAAAAAAAGGTCTTGATGGGCCACTGTTGGCTGGGGCTGTTCCACCCAGCGAGCTGCTGGATCCTGAGGTGTTTGATCCACTCCCTGAACTTCCACTCGAGAATGCCCATTGATTAGGTCTTGCTGGGTTGTTGTGAATTCTTTTTCTGTTGTGTTGGTTTACTTGTTGGCCTGGCGTAGAGGTGTTATTGGCACTCAGGTCTTCATAGTATGCATCTGTGATATAGGGGTAGATTCTCTCTTGTGTATAGACCGCCAGATCTTTTTTGAGTTTAGTAACTTTCTTGTTGAGATTAAAGTCTCTAAATTCTTTCATTGTGGCCTCTAGGTCCTCCAAGCTTTTCTTATATTGGGCAAGGACATTCGAAGATTTAAGGTTCTCTTGTTTCTCTTCTATCTCCTTCATTAGTTTTTCGGACACAGATTTGGCTGTGCTGATGATTAATATCAGCCAGTCCCTGGTGCATTTATTAGAGATATAACTCCAGTCCTTCCTGAACTCTATATGTTCCAGGAATATTCTGGGTTCTATCCATATAATCAGTCCCAAGGGAGCTGCATGGGCTCGTAGATACTCTGTCATTATTGCCCCGTGCAGTTCTGTTCTTATCAATTGTTTTTTCAGGACCTCCAGCTCATTCCACTCATTATTCGCCATCCCTGGGGCTGGTATGGATATTTCATCTCCTAGAATTGAGGGGATTGCCAGGATGGTATCTACCATTTCTTCAGCAAAAGCCAGGCATCTTGCTTCGGCCATTGTAAAGGTGCGGTCGGATGTAGGTGGGGTGTCTCTTGTTACAGTGTGTACCATCCACTAAAGAAGATGATGAAAGCAGTGCAGCACTTTTTTCCAACTGCCATGGTGCTTTTCTCATGTATACCCCGAGAATAGTGTGGAAGTATTCGAACGATTCCTGTCACCAGCCATAGGCCATAAGGGGTTTCATCAACAGAAGCATGTGTGACTTCTTGAGTGCTGCTGGGATGTTCTCATGTGAGAATGAGAACATTGGTACTCAATATATACACCTATTCAAAGGAAATGGCATGTCTTTGTCGAACAGTGGCAATGACATTTTGTTTCACAATCTACAGGCTGCACTGAAGACCCTATTGTAAGAATGTGAACTGACGTTGAAAACACAAAATTACTTATAAAAACTGCAAAAAAAGGTGTTTCTATATTTTTTATGAAGGCTCTTTTAAGAGCCGCCACAACTAAGGATGTCCCCTACCCTGGTTGAAAGTTATTCCCCCAGAAATGCGTGCCCACAGCACGGAAAGTCAGCGAATGTTGCGATAGTGCCAAGTGTTAGATACGCCCCTTTTGCAGATGATGTCCACAGAAATGGGCCTGTAGAGTCTACGGGATTGGTGAACAAGGTTTATGGGTGTGGTGTGTACGCACAGACTGTGGTACATGGTGTATGTGTCAACAGAAATGCAGATGGTGCGGTTATGGCTGTGTGTTTCATGAGCCACAGTGTGCGGGTTTTAGGGGAGTTCGTAATACATTGACTGAATGGAAAACACTGTGCAGTGGCTGCTCATTTTGGAATCTATCATGTGGATGGGTAATGCTATGGAGTACCCACAATGAAATGAGTGATTTTGTTTCCTCTGTGGGACACTTTGGTGACACGCAATGATGCTGATATTATTGTTGTTCATTGTGGAGGGAAAATTGCACAGCATGTTACACGAGTTTCATGCCGTTTGCTATGAAGGAGGCACTTGCCCAGGTCATGCGTTTGTTTCCAATCTCTTGCATACCTTTGTATCGCATTATGCAGACACTGATGTGGCAGCTTCATTTTTTATGTGGTCCGCAAATGGAGAAAGCACGGTACATTGCGAAGAAGTGTATTTGTGCCTTTGTACGACATGTGCCAATGGCGTACTTCACACATGGGCATATGGCGTTTCACAGCACAAACACATTTCCCCAACTGTAACGTTCATCTTACTATGCCTTCCATCCCGATTTCTGCACACCCTACCCAAATTGCCTTGGTGCTCTTCTTAAAAGTAGTGAAAACAAGTTATAGTTAGTGTTGCGCACTGACACTGACAAATGAGATTTGTGATGGCATCATTGATGTCATGGGTGTTAGTCCTTGCAGTGCACACTGGTGACGCAAGTTATGGTTGCTTAGCTTTCCATAACTGGCGAATTTCAGGGGGGGTTTCGGTTTTACCTGTAACCATAACGTCCCTGTAATTGATATGATATGATATGATATGGCATTTGTAACGCGCCTATACACAAGTGTTTCAAGGCGCAACATAGGTTTTTACTAGTGCAACTTAACCAATTTAGAATGGTTCAACCCACACAGTTTTGACAACAAATGTTTTTTCCTGGACCCAAGATTAGGTTCATGGATTCACTACAGTGTGTTCTTAATCAGAATACAAAGGGAGACTAATTCAAACCACAGCTTTGGCTCTATATCAAGACGGAACGATGGACGGAAAATAATGTGTACATACATTAGTTAAGATTTGTGAACACATTTACACATGTCAGTAAATCTGACAGACAGAATTTAGACCTTGAATAACCCTGCAGCTGACAGGGAAATTGACAATTATGCCGATGGAAAGGATAAAACACTCGATGGCTTAATTGACCGACTAGTCATTAGACCGACCTCTTCTATAGGAAACAGAATCAAAGTACGGTTCATGGAAACTAATCTAATAGCTGGACACATTGTGCTTTACAAAGGAATATGAATGATGTAGATTGCAAATCTTATATTAATCAATTTGGTGTAATGTGGTGTAAAGTTATAATCGGAAGTGAATTCCACGATGTCAGAATATTAACATCAGAAGATTTTTATGAACATGTGTGGAGTGACGCACTGGGGGAACTGCTTCAAATTGCCTAAAATTGAGGAATGTCAAGGCAGCACAAAGTATATTGGAACAAGTTATATTTGAAACATGGGGAGTTTGGATATTGAACCTCAATAATTTTTTTACTCACTATATGGCCAATTCGGATTATATGATTTGTGATGTATTACAGAGTGAAATCACATATTGATGGCATCATGTTGATTCCTTCGTAAAATGAAACAGAAGCGGTAGAACATTTAGAGACAATTCATGGAATTTTTAGGGCGCTGCAAATTGACAAACACCCTGATTCACAGAGCGGTGCAAATTTGCACTGGTGCAAAGTCACTCTGCACAGCACAAATACATGTTGCACTGCTCTGTGAATCAGGGTGTTTGTAGTGCAAAGTCAGTTTGCACCACTCAAAAAATTCCATGAATCAGGCCCAAGCGCTCCGATGTTGTTCTGCCTCTATGGCATCCCCAGGTTGGATCAGCACATGGAGCAGTAAAGACACTCTGGATTTCCGCTCAATGCAGGGAATCTGCCAGCATCTCTGCCTGCACTACATTTCAATGCACCAGTGACACTGGGATCCCTACAGATTCTACCTGTTCTTCTAGGCCGATTAAATGGGGATTCCATTGCATGCGAGCTACTAAGTTTGTACATGGTACCCACAATTACTGAACACGAACACCATGCATGGGGGCACAGCGGTGCATTCTTAGCAGGCAACAGGTAAAGTCATGGAAATGCAGGGATTGCAACGATTCCAGTGCCTTTATCCCCACTGTGCAAATAATTGAAGAAAAATGTGACTGATTGTGGCAAGACGCAAATTTGGATGAGATCTCGTGAAATTTACTGGGAAGTAATACAGCCAAGCATTCCGAAATTTTTCTGCAATTTGCTCATTTCAAACCCTTCAAGAGAGGAACTATATTGAGTGGATGGAACAGTTGGTGTTAGATTTGTATCTCTTAAATTGCATAACAAATACATGTGCATCTGGATGTGTGCAGACATTCTGAATGCCCCCTTGAGCAATTTCACTAATCATGATGTTCCCAGTGGCCTTTCCTCACATTTAAAAAATGTACACTGATTCACAAACAGGGTGTGCCCTGACATGCGAGACAATGATGAGCAGTCCACTGCCTCTTTCTGGAACAGGTGACGAATGATGGACAATGCTCAGAAGTGTAATTTCTGACCCTGATGTCCCTGTACTTTAATACAGAACACCAGAAGCATGAACAGATCCCACCCCCAGGTTTCTACCCATCTATCAAGGATAGAAGTATTTATTTCTGTAAAGAGTTCACAATGAGTTATCCCTTAAGGGGATTGGTATGGTGACATATGTTTCTACTAGCCAGAGGGCACTGGAAGCTTTTGATTTCAACTCAATGGGGCTGGCCAGAACATCATTACTAGGAGAAGTGCAAAGGTCACTTGTGTGACTAGATTGAACTGCACATATTCTGAATCACACAATTTGAAAAAGGGTATTGCCAGCGTGATTCTTTTGTGAATTGGGCCCTTTGTTTGAATCTAAAAAAGTCTATCAAAAGCCTTAACTTGCAGCCTCATCACAAGTTTGGCGGTAACCCTTTAATGTGGCGGTAAAGCTATTACCGGCACATTTAAGGGCCTGCCAAATCACGAGTATGGCTGCATTTACCCCCAGCTCTGAGCTGGTGGTAATTGCACCGGGAAGTTGCTGATTTTCAGCGCAATTACTGCGCAGTAATACCACTGATGGTAGTTGTGCCAAAAATTCCCCATTGGGCCCAATGGGAAATGGGGAATTCCTGAATGGGTCCAGTGAATGGGGAATTACCGTTCCACCAAACCCATGATCCGACGCTAACAGTGCCGGGGGGGTTTGGCGGTAATGCTATTAGCCTCGGTGGTATCCTGGCGGTAATGCCCCCAGGATGCCACCCAACTTGTGCTGAGGCCCGATGTCTAAACAATTATAAAAAGTCTACTTTAATAAAAAATATACTGTGGCTCAGGCACCATTCTTCAGGAGAAATAGTGGTTCACCACTGGACCTAAATGTGCACATGATCTTTGAGATATAACAAACACACTGCTTAGGGAGAAGTGCTTTGCTAGATCACAGCGTTGTTGTTCCATATGATATAACCAAGATTGACATATATTCAGTGAAAAACTTTAGTTAAGGCAGAAATAAGATGATCTGATTTATCACAGCAAATCCCATGAAGAAAATTTGGCAACCGGAAGCCGCTGACGTTACGGTGTAAAAGTAACAGCTCTCCAACACCGCATTACTCATTTTAGGAACACGAGCGCCTGTCCTTGTTGCATTGTGTGTAGTGACTTGTAAAATGTATCAAAATAATAATCTTCTGCCCACGCTCATCTGCAATGAATATCTCTATGCATTGGGCTTCCAATGACTGCCAAACAAGAGGAGCAAGCCTACACAACCACTTCTACTATAGAGCTTATTAGTTTGAGCCATTGTCATCATAGACTCCTATAAGCAGTTTAATCTAGTGCAATGGAGTACACATAGGGAGGACTGGCATATGAGGGACACACAGGAATGACATATGAGGAAGGACACATAGGCTATAGCTGTTGTTTGGTTATGAGCCCACCCATCGATTGCTCAAGGCCATGCTAATCATTATGGCTATTCTGACAAATGCGGCCTCTCCCAGCCAAAACTCCTCCTCATGGGAACTCTTTGAGCTTGCTTTAATCAAGCCTTGCCATCAGACTTTGCACTCAAGTGCCTGCCAGGGTTTTTTCAAAGCAGTCTTCTGAGAGTTAATGGGCCTTATTACGACCCATGCGGTAAGGGGTTAACGGCGCCGTAAAAGGTGTCGGCGCCGTTAAACCCTTACCACCTAATTACGAGGTCCCTTTTCAGGTCCCGACCTTAACGGCTGTTTTACCAGCCGTTAAGGAAGGAACCCGCAAAGGGACTTTTGAGGTAATTACAGCAGCGCAATTTGCGGTACCGTAATTACCGCCTTCCCCATTCCCATTGAGCCCTATGAGGGCAAAAATGGGAATGCGGACGGGCCAATGGTGAATGGGGAATTACCGCCCCGCCAACCTTGGAATGGGGCGGTAATTCCGCCATTCACCATGGCGGAGTTGGTAAAATACCAGCATCAACCTTGGCGCTAATAGTGCCATGGTTAACGCCAGGGTCGTAATGAGGCCCAATGACTAAATTGGAGTTGTAAGCACGCTACTTTTGTAATAAAAACATTTTACCAGGCCTGCTTTCAGTCACTCGATTTATAAGCACTCTGCATGTCCTTCACTGAAGTCCTGTTAAAAATCTCAAACTAACCAGGGCTGGACAAGCATCAGCTGTATGGAATGGATAATGTATGCTGGCCAAATGAAGAAGGAATGCACAGTGAAATCTTTTTTTCCACACTGTGCTCCTCCTCCATATTATCACTGCTTCAAAATGGGGCAGAGCATTAAACAGAGCTGTACAAGCAATGCATGCCAAAATTAATAATTACATTCGGGAGACAATAGTCCAAGTAGTGGTTTTAACCTTTCATTTTGGGACTTGTATTTCATAACGTGGAAAGACAGCCAGGACTAAAATCCCCAGAATGCAAAGTTTAAACGAGGGACTGCATTAAAGTCTGAGGACTGGATAAGAGAATGTAAACATGTATGTTTAATGCACCGCCCACATTTAAATGTGAGAGTCATAAAACTTTAGTAAAGCAGCAGAGTGGCCAGATAAGACAGTGGCATTTGACCCTTCCTGCTCCACTGTGTTTCAAAGATGATTTCCTCATGACGACATATAGGTTTCTGCTGGAGGAGCTACCATAACCCTGGTGATGACCCACCCTAGACTTCCCATGTCAGGTGTGTTGTAAACCCTTATTTTGAATTCACTTTTTTGATGCAAAAACATAGATTTTGCTGAAAAAAAATTACCATAGGCTTTGGTTGTATCAGCCAGCAAAAGAAACAAGTGTCCTCTTATATGCTCATTGGCTACAGTGCCACACAGAGTCCCCTTTTGTGCAGAGAAAAACATATTGGGCCTCATTACGACCCAGGCGGTAAGTTACCGCCTGGGCCGTCACTTTACCACCATGGCGTAAACTACGGTTACGCCATGGTGGTTGGCGGACTTACCGCCCCATTCCGACCTTGGCGGGGCGGTAAGTCCCCAATCCCCATTTACCCTTCCCCATTCCCATTTTTGCCCCATAGGGCATAATGGGAGTGGGGAAGGCGTTAATTACGCCACCGTAAATTACGGTGGCGTAATTAACTCCATGGTCCCTTAGCGCCATGGATTTTAACACCCGCTAAAAGCGGGTGTTAAAAGCTCCATGGCGCTAAGGGACCTCGTAATTGGCGGTAAGGGGTCGGCGCAGCTAACGCTGGCGTAAACCCCTTACCGCCAGGGTCGTAATGAGGCCCATTGTCCTGGATTTGGCCTGATTATCAGATGTGAATGAATGGCACTAATTGTCAGGGAACTATAGATTGACTCCTATTCACTCCTACAAAGTAGGGATTGACTAAATCTATCTATCTATTTGCTCTCTTTTATAGTGCCACTAACCCATAGACCTCAGGGTGCTCGCAAATAAAAACATAAAAGACAAAAGAGAGGGGACCTAGTCATCAGAAAAGGGGGGTAATTCTGAGCAGTGGGAAGTAAGAAGGTACATAGGGGAAATTAATCAAGCTCTTTGTCGAAAAGGAAGGTCTTCAGATGTTTCTAGAAGATAGTAGTAGAGTCACAGGGCCTCATTAGGACCCTGGTGGTAAGGGGTTAATGGCACCGGTAAAGGTGCAGGCGCTGTTAATCCATTACCGCCCTATTATGAGGTCCGCTCGCGGGACCCGCTCTGGACGTCTGGTTTTACCAGACATCCTTTGCAGGTCCCGCGAGCAGGCCAGCATGCTAACAATGGGCCCATCATTAACGCGCCAGTTGTTAGCATGCTCCCCATTCCAATTGAGTCCTATGGGGGCTCGAATGGGAATGGGGATGTACCGGGTCTGGGTTCCCTGGATGGGGAAATACCGGGCCCTCCAAGGTTGAAATGGCCCAGTATTTCCCCATTCAGAGAACCCGGACCTGAGTTTGGAGACAGCCATGCCCTAATAAAGGGCATGGCTGCCTCCAGGCTCGTAATGAGGCCCACAGTCTGCAAGATGTGTGGACAGTGAATTCGACTCCACACTCTCCTTCTCTCCTCACATTTCTGATGTCTCTAAGAAGTCACAAAACCATCTGCACCTCCTCAGTGGTATTCTTCCTTTTTCTCTCCCTTCCCCAGAGGCTCACTGTCTCCAGAGCCCTGGTTCTCTCTAGGCTGGACTATTGTAACAGCCTCTATCTAAATCTGCCTGCCTCTACTCTCCGCCCTCTGCAACTTATCCAGAACAGGCCTGCAAGACTTGTCCTTGGCCTCAAGCCCAGAGACCGTATCTCTCTAGGACTGAAATCTCTTCACTGGCTCCCAGTGGCTGCAAGGATTAAGTTCAAAACCCTCTGCATTGTCCACAAAGCCTTCTGGGCCAAAATACCTTCAACTCTCCCTTACTAAATATCTTCCTTCTCAAGCTCTTCGCTCATCTGCCTCCAACTCCCTCAGGGTCAGCCGCTTCTCCAAGAAACGAGTTGGGTGTAGATCTCTCTCTGCAGCAGGGGCCTCCCTCTGGAACAGCCTTCCTGCCACCCTGAAACTTGAGGAGAACCATCTCCAGTTCCGGAAGCACCTCAAAACCTTCCTCTTTGCTTCTGCTTTCTCTCCCCCTCTCCCCTGCTAAATTCTTGACTGAAAATGCACTGGTTACACAAACAGCACATACAGCGACATTCTCAGCAATCTGGAGTTTTTTCATGTTTGACTGTGATGTTCCAATCAGCAAGCTATTACAGTAGTCTAGCCTTAGAGTTTATAATAGCAGCTGCTAGTGTTGCTCGATTTGTATCATTTAAAAATGGATGGATATGTCACAGTAACTGTGTGAAGACAGAACACGTTGATTTAAGGTAGCTAACCTGTCTGTTAAAGGATAACTGAGGGTCAAAGAAGACTCCTATGGTCTTCACTGACTTAGAAACCGAGATGATTTGTGAAATTCTCAAACTGCAAATCAAGTTTTTGTACCATATATTGAGTCCCTAAGATCAAAAGCTCGTTCTTGGAATCATATTTGTGGTAACCTCACAACAATTTGGGTTGCTTTTCTTATTCTGTGTTTTTCTGAGTATGTAAGCTGAGTGCCTGCATTCCTTGTGGCAGCTGTGATGGTGTCAGGGTTCAGGCACAGCTGGCTGTGTGAAACATGCTCATGCTGCTTTGCATCACCCGCAGTGTAGGGTGTGTGATAGAGTTAACGTATGACCCGTTAGAATGCCTGGAGGTGAGAATTCTACTCAATAAATGTTTCCCAGATTGTCCACCGGTAAAAACTCACGCACATCTGTAGTATTGCCATAAATGTCAGCATTTCCCAGTTTATTTGTGAAACGAATATCCTGTTTGTTTTTTTTACTTGCCATTATGTGGTTCTTGCAGTCCTGGATTTTCCCATTGTAGATTCAGGTATACATGTCCCAGAATGCAAAGTAAAATCAGGATTTCATTAGCATCTCCTGAACTGAATGAGCATGTGGACGTTGACAAATGGCAGGATCTGTCACTTCTCCTCAGGGTGTGAGCCCATTGTGCAATAGCCTCCGAGGGGTAGAGGCAGGCAGGTCCTCACCAGGAGAGACTTCCCGCTTGGGGACAAGGACTCCCGTTCTGGGGAAGAACTCCCTAAATCTGGGCCTTCTTCCAGAATATCCTGTGAAAAAGGGAAGAAGAACCACTCAGAATGTGTTACTGTCATCCACAAACTGAAATGGTACCTGCAAAAAGAAACTTGGGCCATACTGAGATGAAGGAAACCAGTATGACGATAACAATCATGATTCAAATCAGCTCACAATGATACACAGAGAAAGGATTGGGCGTGCAGCATCTGAAAAAGAGAGAAAGCGCACGTGCAGCCACAGAAACCTGGCACCAAAGAGAAGAAGAGAAGCAGAGGCTGGAGAGGGACACAAGGCATCCCTAATTTGAACAAGTAATAAGTGGTGATATGACCACGAACAAGCTGTGGTGGACTAGCCAATCCCTTATCTATGCCAACACCACTATGGCTGAGACAGAGAGAGGAGACCAAAGAAGGAAACATAAGAGATGAAATATGAGAACTTGCTGAGAAGCCAATGAGCCAATCTGACAACTGACCAGAAGGTCTGCAAGGATTACCACTCAGTTACGTTATCCCTGTATAACTCAGATAATGGGCACAACGGGAGGCCAGGGAGGTGGAATTAAAATAATGATTGGAACATTTATACTTGTCCAAGTATAAGACATCGGGAGTGTCTGAGAAGCAAGAGAGTTATTGTAGACATATTAATACTCGTACCTGTAAAGTACTAAAACTGTGTGAAGAGAATAAGGACCGCTGCTGTATTGTTCCCACTCCACCCAGTCAAACCAGAGTCAAATAAGTGTATGAAGTGAATAAGGAGCAATACTGGAATGACAGAGGATCTACTATTACAGATACCATCACACGCAGAAATAAAAATATACCAGCATGATTGGATACCTAGAACAAGAAGAGCAAAAACATACAAAACTGGCCATATGGTCCTAACATTTGAGAAAAAAATGAAGACAATGGAAGGCTACCTGTTAAAATGTACGTGTCCAGCATACAGAGGAACTCTCCTACGATTTCATCTCAACCTGCTAAATACGAGGGAAATCCAACTAAGAAGAAAACTAATTAAAGAAGACGACAATGTCTGCAGATTTGGGTGTGATCAGAATCAAATAGAAACTCTACAGCATCTGGTATCTGAATGTCTAAAACTTAAGAACAAGAGAAATCAATACTTCAAACATTTATTCAAAGAGTTTACTATACTAACAGAATAAATATTGTGGAAGTTGATTCTCCTAACCAAAAAGTACGAGAGTCCAGATAGCCACAGTAGCATTTCTATTCACCTTGAACTTGGATGACCTAAAGGCAGAATAATAGTATGTGGAATAATATGAGTAAGAAAGGACTACATTTGGAAATTTTGTAATTATGTAAAAATGTAAAGTGTGAAAATATAAAGTGTACAAAGGTTTTAAATAAACCATAAACAAAACCCCCCCCAAAAAAAGAATGCTTCTATTTGTCCCAGTCAAAATGAAGCATCACAGATATATGACAAAAGTGAGAAGCATTATTCGAGAGATCATATTCATCCAGTCAAGAGGAAAGACTAGGAACAGATTAAACGAGCGAAAATCAATATTTATAAACTCCTACTCGCCCCAGTCAAACCAGAGTATAAAGAATAAGTAAAGAGACTGAGGATCAATACTGGAATAGGTGTATTCCACCCAGTCCAGGTAAAAAATGGGCATTGAATAAAAATGAGTCTTTATCTGTGAAGGAAGACGAAAGAACAAAGAACCAAAGAACCAAACAAGAGAAGTGTAAAATGTGGAAGTGGAAAAGCCCAAGAGAAAGGTTATATGAAGCATACAAAGATCCAGAGTCCAAACTCTGGGACTTCATAAAAATAGTTACCAAGAACGATTTCAAAATACAATATTGAAGTGAACTTGGTGAAGAGCCAGCTCGCAGGAGAAGGGAGTCATTCCCCTGTGTTTTGTGTTATTCTAAATTGTGGTAGGGTCAGAGTAGGGTAGATTTTGGAAAGTGGATGAGTATTGATTTTGGACTAACACTGATAAATGACAAGCACAATAGTTTGTTTGGTTAGGTAGGGAACACCAATAGTAGAGGGAAAGTTAGGAGTTTGGTTATTTTCATTTAATACATGTATACTGAAATGGCAGACTTGAGTCCATGTCCATCTTCTGACCACCACAACATGTATGCACTGATTACCAGACATCTATGTCCATCTGACACCACATTGACAGACATAGGCTTTATAGTACAAACCACTGCCATTATATTCTTTTGTGCAATGTATTCAGTTGAACCAAAGATAGAACTCCCATGAATTATTAGTTTGACAAATGTAAGGCAGACTACTAGAAATTTGATGTCAGACGGGCATACAGTCATCTGATCACCCTTCTCAAAACTCTTACTTCAAGTATAGGCATATAGCTCATATGTCATGTTACATGACCTCCATAGAGAACTCATCTGTCATTGGCATGGCCTTAAGGCACTTTGACCAGTCTGTGTATGTCAGTTTGCACCCTTCTGGGTATTCTAAAGGATTGTATTAGCCTGCCATTGCACAACACATTTCATTCAGTATGTCATGGCATAGTGAGAAACTTTGTTCACATTTATGTTTTGAAGATAGGAACATTGCACTCACAATACTATTGCCTGTCATTAGATCTAGCTGGCTATCCCTAGTTGGTAGCTGTCGGCATGCTAGTACTGATGTTGCTTTACGGTGTGGTTGGATATGTCAGCTGCTAGTGCCTGACTGCATTATACTGTGCTTCTATGTAAGTCTGTGTCATGATGCGGTTGAAGTGTCAGAGGGCAGTCATAAAGCAGACAATTCATTACAGAATCTGGGCCAGAAAACATGCAATGGCATAGTCACTTGAGAAAGCATTACATAGCGTAAAATAGTTTATCGAGGCATATCACGGCATAACAAGACGCAGTAAGATAAAACATGGCGTGATATATTTTTTACATCAATGCATGACCAATGACATTGTTACGGCATAACATTGCATGCAGGCTGGCATGATGCTTCAACAACAAAGTGGATTAACTATTGTAGGTATCTCCCAGAATATTAATACAGAGGTGCAGGGTTGTAGTGCGGTGTGTAATTGACAATATGCTAATGAGTGCATGCCTTGTTGCTCCATATTGTGACACCATTCAAGGCCGTATTTTGCCACTGTTGTTAAGAGTGTCAATGAGTTGTGGTAGGCTATCGGAAGGGGGGCCTGTCCAGTTGATTAAGAACTGCATATTCAAACTTCAGACTTGCAAATAACGTATGCCTACATAGTAGCCTGACCTTGCGAACTGTGCATTGTATTTCATCACACTGCAGAAAATCAAAATGCATCCTATTGCATTGCTTGTACAACAAATGAATGTGATATAGAGCAGTGATGCATGTGGATTGCATGTAATAGTTTCACTAACATGTCTATATAGCATCTGCAGTTTTTTGTTTTTTAAACAAAATCTACAAAATATTTGATCCTGTAGAGATGATCACTTTATCAGGGAACTCATTATTGTTTCCTGCTAGCTTTCAAGATACTGTCATCTTGTTAGACAGGTGTAGAACACCCATTCACAAAAAGCAAAATTGGCTAATAAGCAACAAATAAATGTATTCTCTAATTTTAGGACTTTGAAAGCCTCATCTATAGTTTACAGCTACCTATCAATAATCAGTTTTTCTCAGCTGGATAGAAAGTAGCAACTGTTTAGTTTGGACTATTAGTGGTTCTCAAGCGCCACCTATAAGCTGAAATTATTGCATTAAGAATATCGATAGAAGGGAGATAACATTTGAGGAGGGACACACACAGCTTGTGGGTTTTTGGTTATTTATCAATCCATTGACTGCCAATATGTGTGCTATTCCCTATGACCATTCTCAGCCACTACCCCTCGCTCCCTGTCCAAAACACATCCTCCTGAAATCCAAGAGTTTACTTTATCAAGAAGTAACAACAAACTTTGCTCAACCTGTGCATTTCTAAGCGGTCTGTTGATAGTTAATTGTTTGATTTAGGTTGTAAATGTTCTACTGGATAATGCCAAGTTCTAAATTTGCTACTGGTGTAAAACATGTCCTAACCAAGTGTACCTTCCGCCACTTAATTTATATCTGTTGCTTGGATGGACTTGAGTACATGTCTAAACAAGCATTCACAAAGGCAACAGTTCTTGCTTCTGTATTTGTTCTGCTCTCGTATGCCCAGGTAATAACATCATTTTGTCAGCAGTTGCCATCTTATTGCCAGGTAGTAAGATTATAGTAGGGCCTTCCAAATTAATATCCCATGCCTGCAAACAAAAGCCCAAACTGTTGACTTTACCAATGCTTGTTTTTAGGATGGTGTTTGGTAAAAAGCATTTAAAAATTCTGGCACATACACAAACATAATTACAGACAGAATACATGATTTTCCCAGCTTGGTTAAATTAGACCTAGTAGGGACGTTGGGGATCGCTCTTGGATCTCCTTTGCAAACAGTAAACAACCCGACCCCTGTCCCCGCCCATGTGGTCCTAGTGTTAAGATGGCATAAAAAAGTCCCTAATAACTAGACCAAATTTGAGTAAAATCCAGCTTTATTATCAGTCAAATAAAGCAGGGACCGCATACAAGCATTTAAATCTCGCCCATCTCGGCACATACATAACAAACAAAGATTTAAGTAGTACAATTGTTGATTGTTATGTATGCGTCTTAAATGAAGTCGTCACATTTTAACAGTTTACAAAACCTATGGGGAATTGGGAATGGGTTAGTGGTGGTGGCTATATATAAACTCTACAGGGCTAAACATCTAATTAGGTGATTTTTTTTATGATGACTCCTCCTGAGACCAGCACTACATTGATAAAGGTTACACTATGTAATTTCTATGACAAGTGGTTGGATGGCACATAACGTGAAGGGCGGCATAACACGATGGACTCTGACAGTTTGGCTTTCTGCTAACCACCCTTGGACAATTGACAGGTTGTCAATACATGAGCCAAAAAGGGAGTAAGGGGAGAGAGATCCATTGATTGTTTTCTTTCCAATTAGAAAAGTTACCATGCCTTATGAGCCAGGGTGATCTCTTTGTACTTGGGCTCGCATGTCGTCTCGTGTCTGTGTTTACATTTAGGAAGTACAGCAAGTGTCTTATCTGTGTTTGCTTCTACATAATAGACAGTGGGCCTCATTACAAGTTTGGAGGTAGCCACGCCGTTTTTAGCGGCATGGCAACCCCCAAACTCAGGTCCGGGTCCCGCAAAAGGGGAGTTACCGGGCCATTCCGACCTTGGAGGGCCCGGTAATTCCCTTTCACGGGACCCAGACCCGGTATGTCGCCATTTCTATTTGAGCCCCCATAAGGCTCAATGGGAATGGGGAGGATGCTAACAGCATCCTGTACTGCTAGCGGGTCCCGCTCTGCATGTCTGGTCTGGCTAGGCGTCCAGAGCAGGACCCGCTGCAGAACTCGTAATGTGGCGGCCCGAAGTGAACGGTCGGGCTCCCTTACTGGCACCGTTCATTCCGTGGCCGCCACGGTTGTCATGAGGCCCAGTGTCTTCCAATTATGGGTCACGTGTGATGAGACCGTGTTTGGGACAGATTTATCCTGTATTTATTGAAAATTTTGCTAATCTTAATGTAAGTGTTGTGTTTTCTGTTCCCACTGGAGACACTCTTGTTTTATTCTTTATGGAGTGTTTTGGCCTATAGTTTGAATGCACTGGGCTAGCAAAGGTTGGTTGTGCTCATTATAAAGTTTAATTAATCTAGGATTATACTGCTAGCATTCTGGGAATTGCTATGTTGTACCTTCTCTCTGCCGTTCTTATTCCCCCTTATTTCAGTGTAACCTTAGCTCAGGTTGTTAGCTGCTGTCTGAGCTCTGTACAGATCTGTATTTCTGTACATTTAGCTTTTTGAGTTTTCTAAACATCTTAGGGTTTTTGTTTATCTAAAAACATGCCACGGCTTCTGTTTTGGAGAAGATGGCTGCCCCAACATACTTGTTTTTCTATGTAAGTGAGCAGTAGTTGCTTGTCTTTCAAGTTGCATTCAGCTTATACATCGGTTATGTTAATGTTCACTATGTCTAGTGGATGCTATGTTACAATTCTTCATTGTACTATTGTACTCGTTCTTCATGTTGAGCACACCTTTGATTTGTATCTAAATGCATCCACATGTAAGATTATAACGTTATTTTGACTACTTTTGCCATTTTCAGTTTATGGCTCTATGCCCTGCTGCACTTGCCTGGGATAAGGGCACTACAGTTATCTTAGTGAGTATCGTTTCTCACCTGTGCAGTATTGAGCCAGTAGAACGGCACAATTGTGGATGATATATTCATCTGCCTTCCAACAACAGGTCAGGCCAAGGCTCTCCTAATATATTGACTGATTTGGAGTGCTGCTGTTAAAAATGGGACAAACTACTACATGTCGTAGAGTAAAAAAGGAGAACATAGAACTGCATGGCTACGTATGCCCGACATATCACATCTTGTGCTCTCTGCTCCTCTAGATGTTATGAAGTCTATCTGAAAATGAATGTTCCTCTTGGACAGAAACAATGGATCTGAAACAAAGGAATACATTAAAATATGCACATGATTGCCAAAAGACAGTCAGTTTAGTGCACAATTTCAGGTTTCAGTTTATTTAGGTATATTGCATTCTATGAATACATCTTAAACTCATTTGTAACCTTTGCTACCCATCTGCTAAACCCACGCACTTGCCTTGAATCCTCAACCAATGTGAGTCTGGGTGGGTGTGGTTAAGAACAGGACTGCAAGGGGACAGAACATTTTGGAAGTTTCCATTTTGGAAGTCGTTCAATGTTCTTCTTTGAAACAAGTGTGTTACAGGGAATGCAGTCATATAACATACACTATCTAATGTGTAGTAGCCTTATTTCCTTTATATACATTAAGTGATAAAGAGTGTATTTTGATAATTCGAGCCTAGTGTGTTTTTTATTTTATTTAGGCCCTGTGAATATTATAGATGTGTTAGTCCTCTGGAGCCACTGTGGTTATGTCGCTTATGGGCATGTATTCTGTTGGGATGGAAATGAGCCTCTCCCACCCCCCTAGGCGCTTCCAAATAAGGCGAACACCATATGAAGGGATATGACACATAAGGGGGGAGCAATCCGCATTATCAAGCAACAAGTAAAGGCCCTGCAGCGCTTAGAAGTAGATGTATAGCACTAGCACAGCCCATAGCCCTCAAATTCATTTTGTATAAAGCCCGGAAGGAATAAACTGCAGGCCCGCACTATTCACGTTCTTGGTCCACAAGGTCAAAATCTCTGTATAATACATTGGCTTTGCAAACCCTCTGTTCCCACGGAAGTCCACTCCCCCCTCGTCCCTTCAGTGTTGCGAATAATCAGTATCTTGTAATGGAATGCGCCCAGCGAGCGCATGAGACAACACCCTTCTATGCACTGCATCCATTCATCTCCACTAAACTGCCAATAGGCCTCTAAACCCTACCCAGCCAGGTCAGAGCCAGTCCCACACCACTGACTTGACCCCAACACCTTTGCATTCTTCGATAAGCACGCGACCCCCTGGTCCCCATCCTCCATCATATGTCCACGAATGATCTAAGTATGCTCAACTGTATTTCTTCCTAGAAGCAACACATATCCCTTGTAAAACGAGATACAGGGAGGGATACATTAAAGATCAAACCCCAGGGTGGAGACCTTGAGTGCGGGAACTGCCATATCAATGAAGTCTTGAATGTGGGGGTCAGCTTGACTGTATGTTATCCTCCCTTCTCCCTGGCACCATTTCTCGTGCTACCCAGGTGCCTGCCCAAATGAGTTAATATTTAGTCTTAGTGTGTTTAGTTTAGATAGGAACAATGTATTTTATGGTTCCCAACCTTCCCTGCGAGGATGAGCCCAGCTGACCCACGTGGATCCAGACAGACAGAGGAGAACCAGCCAATTACTGCTTGGTATCCCCTTTGGAGCAGGCTCATGTGTAGGGTGGCCCCGATTTGCACTATATGGAGTGAGGTGTGTGAAGCTTATAAGCCATTGTCTGTGATTGTATTAGTTAGAGCACTCTCAAGCATCAGAGTCGTTTGCTGATATTTGTGTTCTGTATGAATAAACCGTGTTATCCTTGCAATGCTACCTCCTGGCCTATTTCCCTAGCGCGTTGTCTTTATTCTGGAGTGTGCGTAAATGGGAACTTACCTTCATTTGGTGACCCCTGTGACGTAATTCCATAGCTCCTGTACTTGTGGCAGTATCCAGGTGGCCTCTCCGGAAGGGCCCTGCCCACCTATGGTGACCAGCCCAGCAGTGGCCCTTGCGGGTGCCAACTCTGCAGAATTCCTGCCTGCTCGTTGAAGCGGGGCAAGGCCCCAGGGAGAAGCCCAGGTCGGTTGTTGATTCTCCGTTAATGGAAGCTTTTGGAAGAACATAAACACGTGAGTATACCCTGCAAGGAATAACAATGGTTTGGGTGGGGAAGCAGAGCAGTATGAAATTGGTGAACACACAGCGAAGGAAAGTGAACGCTTATTTTGATTGGGTGATTGCAGAAGTTTTTGGCCACTATTTTAATTAGTTTTTTACTTTTTAAATTACATTAAGGACAACCATGGGGACAGACACACCCCTAGACCACATTGCGCCTCGAAATGCTTGTGTATAGGCGCATTACAAATGCCATATCATATCATATCATCATATCATTTGTAAAGCCCCACCCCAGTAGTGTGAGAAAACTAAGAAATACCACAAACAATGGGTAACGGAAACCAAAGGCGCAGGAATGCCCCACTTCTGGCAAGAATGGGGGTCTTTTGAGAGGTGCGCCTTAGACCAAATGTCTACATACTTGACTGCGAAGTATAAGGGAAGGTAGCTACAGAACAGGAGGGACATTTTGGACCTCTGGAGAATGTTTGAGGAAAGAGGCCTTTGAGGGGGACGGGGCGATGCCTGCCAATGGTAAGAATATGGGTATCGAGGAGACTAGGAAAGAGGGGAAGAAGAAGAAGGGGATTTATTTGCTTGCCACACGGCCTGAGGAAGGGTACACTAATCTGATCTATATGTCCTGGGTTACTATACTGGCCGGTCCAAGTACAGCCCCATCCCCACTGTATATTGCACCCCCCGAAGTGTCCGCCCATACAGGGGTAAGCGCGAGAGACCTCGAACTGGCAATGGTCACTACATGTTCAGAACTGGCAATATTAAGAGCAGCTTGTTTTGATTGATTGTTTATTTGTATAGCACCTATACACAATGTCTTTCAAAGTGCTTCAAGGCAAGGAAGGGAGGCAGCAAGGGAAAATAAAATGACATTCTTACAAGGCCTTGAGACATTAAGAATGTGAAAAATTACTATCATACTAGGCGTGGTGACATTTTAGATAGTGTAAGAGCTATGACAAAGATAGGAAGGTGAGGGGGAAACAGAGATGAGACAGACAAGCAACTATTGTACTAGGCCTGACGACATTTCTGATAGAGCCGGAGAGTTGACACGAGGTGCGGGGTGGGGGGAGGAAGGAAGAGGAGAGGAACTAAACAAGCAACTATCATACTAGGCCTGATGAAATTTCAGGTAGTGCTGGAGGGGAAGGAACAAATAAGGAGGGATGGGGAGGAAAACATACAAGCTACTATTGTACTAGGTCAGATGACATTTCGGAAAGAGTAAGAGCTGTGATAAAGACAAGGAGGGGGGTAGGAGATGAGACAGACAAGCAACTATTATACTAGGCCTGACAACATTTCTGGCAGAGCCGGAGAGTAAACAAGAGGTGCGGGGCTGGAGGAGGTGAGGAACAAAACAAATGACTATCGTACTAGCCTTGATGACATTTTAGCTAGTGCTGGAGGGGGAGGAACAAATAAGGAGGGCGGGGTCGGAAACAAACAAGCTACTATCATACTAGGTTGGATAGAGCAAGTACAAGGAATATAGTGGGGTAAAGGGGGGAAAGGGACAAATAAAGAGAGTGGAAGAGAAGATTGAGAAACTGTGGGTGTGGTGAAAGAGAAGAAAAGGCATGCAGGGAGTGGAGCGAAGTACAGAGAGCCAGGTCAACAGGCGGGGAGAAAGAGGTAACAAGCATACAGGAGGGGGGGCATGTCTAACAGGCAGGCAAACAGACAGCACAAACATAAAGCACAAATGGCACAGCAAGTTTGCATAAACATAGCCAGATTAGAAATGTAAGTTAAATGCATAACACAGCCAGATGTGAATTTAAGTTAGATACATAACACAGCCAGATTTGAATTTAAGTTAGATACATAGCACAGCCAGATTTGAAATTTTAAGTAAATGCATAACACAGCCAGATTTGAAATGTAAGTAAATGCGTGTAACACTGAGAGAGCAAATACAGTTGCAGAAGTCAGTAATGGACACATAATGTTGCAAGATAACAGCAGGCACAAGCCAAGGTTCAGGATGAAGATGGGCGCAGCGTGATTCAGGGCCACCATTAGTAAATGATGCAGGGGAAGTCCAGCATGAGAGTTGAGATAGGTGAAGCACAATGAGTCAAATGAGTAAAAGTCAAATCCAAGCATTAGCAACAAAACGGCAATGGTAAAATCATAATGTGTCAAGACAGACTCCTGCAATGGTATGATGTAGGGGGGATAGAAGGAGAGGGCTAACGAGACAATTTTGGGGGAAGCAGGATAGAAAGGATTCAGTAAACAGGCAACACATGCACCCAGGGGGGTGGCGTAACGGTAGGGGACAGGGAGCAGACAGGGGCCTTTGATGTGGGCCTTAGGTGTCAGAGGCCGGCTCCTGCCTCCCAGTTGCAGTAATTGGCTGAAAAAGCCGAGTGAAACCAATGAGATGGGGAGCAAGGGCCAGACAAAGGCAGCAGGTTAGATGAGAAAAAGCTGTGGCCATGATGGAAGGCCAAAACACAGTGAGGCAGGTCTGTAGGTTACCAACAATAATGGCAAAGGCATTGAAGAAAGGAACAGTGTAAACAACACTGCTGATCCGCTAGAAGCTTTAGTGTTAATGTCAAGACTTGATTGTCGTGAAGATATAAGAGATCTCCGTCCCTAAGTACCACACAGAGAGAAAACAATGCCACTCTCTGTGCAATCTTTCAGGCCACAGGTGGGAGATGTCGGAAGCCCGGAACCACGGAAAACTGGAAACCCCGAAGCTGCTGAAAAGCAAATAGCAATTAGCACCAAGCAATCACAGTAACCAATATGAAATGGAAGGAGATTCCCAGGAAGGAAAAAGGCTTACCTAGTAATGGCAGTAGGGTCACTGCTAACCATGCAAGGCTGGGGCAATGGGTCCGTGGGGGCACGTGAGCAGCAGCCTCAGGTGAGGGTGAGGATGTATAGGAGTGCTCACTAGAGTGTTGTGTAACACTAATTCGGTCCACCTGTAACTTGAACTGGAAACAAGCAAAGAAGTCTGTGAAACAGTCCAGGGGTCAACCAACGAGAATCAGAAGTCCAGATACAAAAACACCAGAACTGAAGGGAGATCCGATGGAGTCCGTGGAACAATCCTGAGGTCAGTTATCGGCAAGGAGCGGTTTCAGAAACAGAGCCAGAACCAGAGGGTAATCCGATGAAGTCTGTGTAACAAATCCGAGGTCGTAGAGTCCATAAAGCAGAAGCAGGTAATCGGCGCTGAACAGAGTTTCCGAGTAAACAGCTGTGAAGCGATGAGTGGAACGCGAATCACCACTTTAGTACCAGTCGCTTCCTTGTCACGTGATGCACAACAGCATCACGTGGACGAAGACTTGAATCACGTGAGCGGGAGCAGGCGGTCACGTGACGTGGAAGCGGCCGTCTGTGTTTGCCAGCTCCAAAGCGCCAGGCCAATTGCCAGTGAAGAAACGGGTGCAGTCGGGACTGCGCATGGCACCTGGCATGCCTCGTATAGCCAAAACGTCCCCGAGGGATATGGGAATCCAGCTGCTCACGTGACCCCCGACCCATGTGAGTAATGTTTAGGGAAGGTGCAGGACATTGTCGAGCTGTGGGAGCCTCAAGGGAGGTAGAGGCGTGTGTAGGAGCAGGGTGCGTGACAAAGCCCCCCACAAAGGCCCACGACCCCGTGGGCAGGACGGATGATCCCGATGGGAACGGGAAACAAGACGGGGAGCCTGCACATCCTCTGCAGGGACCCAGGAGCACTCCTCCGGGCCGTAACCCGACCAATCCACCAGGTACTGCAAGTGACCCCTACAGACACGGGAACCCAGTATGCCAGAGATCTCAAACACATCGGGGGTACCCAGGGAAACCGGGGCAGCCGGGCACGGAGGCGGGTAGGACCAGGGCAGGGCTTAAGCAGCGAGGTGTGAAAGGCAGAATGGACACGACAAGAACTCTGGATCAGGAGCCGATAGGCCACAGGATTGACCACCCGAGAAATCACATAAGGCCCTATGAAACGGGGCAGAAGCTTGCGGCAACCCGCCAAACGAAGGTGGCGAGTGGACAACCACACCCGGGCACCCACAGAATAGGCCAGGGCCGACAAGCGCTTCTTGTCAGCCACAGACTTCATGGTTGCTTGAGCCTCCCGGAGGTGAACAAGGGTCTGGGAATGAACAGCGGACAGGTCCCGGACACAGGCGGCTGCAGCTGGATTATCTGGAAGGGAGAGGTCAGGGAAGGGCAGGACTCGAGGATGCTGACCATACAAGGCATATAAAGGGGAGAACCCCATGGAAGCGTGCACAGCATTGCTGTAAGCGAACTCAGCGAGATGTAAAACGGGAAACCAGGTCTGCTGATGTTGCAGCGTCAAGCAGCGCAGGTACTGTTCCATCATCTGGTTGACTCTTTCGGTCTGACCGTCCGTTTCCAGGTGGTAGGCCGAGGAGTAACAAGCGTCAACACCAAGCAACCTGGTCAATGCACACCAGAAGTGGGATGTAAATTGGGACCCCCTATCAGAGATCAGCATGGAGGGCAACCCAAACAAGCAAAAAATGAACTTCAAAAACAACCCAGCCAAAACAGGAGCGGAAGGGATGCCTGTACACGGAATGAAGTGGGCCATTTTGGTGAAGAAGTCTGCTACCAGTGTCAAAACACTGTACCCGGGGTAGGTCTGTTACAAAGTCCATTGTAAGGGTGTGCCATGGCCTCTGGGGTACAGGCAATGGGCACAATAGGCCTACCGGACGACCTATACAGTGTTTGCACTGAGCACAGACAGAGCAGGTGTTTACATAGCAGTCGACGTCCCGCTTCATGGAGGGCCACCAACACCAGCACTTCAAGAGGGCCAGCGTGCATCTTTGACCGGGGTGACCATTTATGGTGGTGTCGTGAGACCATTCTAGGACAAGATTGTGGGCGTCAGTGGTGGGTAGTACTATTCTGTTCTGCACAAAAGGCAACCCATCATGATATAGCGGATCCCACTCTGATAACTGGTCAGGATGTTGTGCCACCCAGGTACGGATAGAGGTTAATAATGGCAGGGGTGGAGTACAAAGGCAAATAATGTTACTTCTGTCCAAGAGGGACTCTGGGAAGACTGGTAAGGAAACGCCTCCAGGGGAACGGGACAAGGCATTGGCTTTCCCATGAGCTGTACCAGAGCGATGCTTGATCTGGAAGTCAAAAGCCTGGTGGAGGCTGCCCCTGGTGGCTGGGGCGTGGGGGTGCTGGGAGACATGGGTGGGGGCCTGGTGGAGGCTGCCCCTGGTGGCTGGGGGGTGGGGGTGCTTGGAGACATGGGTGGGGGCCTGGTGGAGGCTGCCCCTGGTGGCTGGGGGGTGGGGGTGGTGGGAGACATGGGTGGGGGCCTGGTGGAGGGTGCCCCTGCACTGCTGGGGGGTGGTGGGAGACATGGGTGGGGGCCTGTGGAGGGTGCCCCTGGTGGCTGGGGGTGCAGGGGGACATGCGTTGGTGGGCAGTAGTGCAAGTTGACATGTGGGTTGGCTGGGGGGCATGGCCATGGTGGATGGGGTGCCTGCAGGACATGTGCAGGGTAGGCCCCTGTGGTGTGAGCCACCTGCAGGGGCCGTGGAGGGTGTAGAGGGAACACCTGGGAGGACCCACACGTGCAATTCACGTGTGGTGCTCCCCGCGCACCCCTGAAATACGTGTACCCTGCTCGCACGGGCCCAATCGCGTGTGGAAATTCCCGCGCACCCCTGAAATGCACGTACCCTGTTGGAATTGCGTGTGGAAATTCCCGCGCACCCCTGGAATAAACGTACCCTGCTGTAATCGCGTGTGTAACTTCCCCTGCACCCTGAAATACACGTACCCTGCTGATATCGCATGTGGAACTTCACGCGCACCCCTGAAATACACGTACCCTGCGGAAATCGCGTGTGTAACTTCCCATGCACCCTGAAATACACGTACCCTGCTGATTTCGCGTGTGAGACTTCCCCCAAACCCCGTAATTCACGTACCCTGATGGAATCGCGTGTGGAACTTCCCGCGCACCCCTGAGATACACGTACCCTGCTCGCACAGGCCCAATCGCGTGTGGAAATTCCCGCGTACCCCTGAAATACACGTACCCTGATGGAATCGCGTGTGGAACTTCCCGCGCACCCCTGAGATACGCGTACCCTGCTCGCACGGGCCCAATCACGTGTGGAAATTCCCGCGCACCCCTGAAATACACGTACCCTGAAGGAATCGTGTGTGGAACTTCCCGCGCACCCCTGGAATACACGTACCCTGCTGTAATCGCGTGTGTAACTTCCCCTGCACCCTGCAATACACGTACCCTGCTGATATCGCGTGTGGAACTTCACGCGCACCCCTGAAATACACGTACCCTGCGGAAATCGCGTGTGTAACTTCCCATGCACCCTGAAATACACGTACCCTACTGATATCGCGTGTGGGACTTCACGCGCACCCCGAAATACACGTACCCTGATGGAATCGCGTGAGGTACTTCCCGCGCACCCCAGTGATACACGTAGCCCGCTTGCTGTGCTGGTACAGGGTTAGCGCAGCCCTTTGCGCTGGATTGGGTATATTGATGGCTTTTCCCTGCGCGAGAGGCGTTCTTGGGGGCGTAACTGGCGCTGCTGCAGGGTCGCTGCGCCACTGTGCGCCACGGCTGGTTTTGGTGGCTGGAATCCATGAATACGCTGTGCGCGGAATTGGATTTTAGCGCACGCGGCTGGCGCAGGGATTCGCACGCGCACACTGTGCGCCAGCCGCGTGCGCCACTTGTGCGCTGGATTCTATGAATTACCCCCTAAAAGTTTCCCATAGATCATAGTTGAAATGTTTGACTCTATGGATGTGATATGCTGCGGTGGTTGTTGCCAGGGCATAGAGTCTTGGGTGCATGGCCATTTAGCCATGCACCCAAGACTCTATGCCCTGGCAACAACCACCGCAGCATATCACATTCATATTTGCTTATAACTTTGGGTGAAAAACAAATGTATTAGGAACAAAGGTATTAGTTACTATGGATGTGATATGCTGCTATGGTTGTCCTTATTATTGTATACTTACTGTTTGGTATAGTAATGGGAGTCCATGTTTTTCTTCTTCATTTCTGTGATAAAAGAAAATAGCATGTTAGTATTAGTATTTTGTAATGACTTATTACATTGTATAAGCAATATACTTTTATTTTTTTTTACCCTCATATTTAGTAGAGTACAAATCAGAGTACTGTGCAATTTGCTCAGTTTCTGTATTTGTTGCAAAAATCATTGGGTCTGTGGGAGAAAAAAAAATCCATGTTGGATTAAAAAAAAAAACTTTTTCTGTTATGCTACAGTTTTTTTGTTTGTTTGTTTTCAGTGTTCACTTGTTGTTTCTGGCTAATGCTTTATACTTTGCTTTGTTGTATTTTTTTTGGAGCAGTAACAGATTCTTCATTTGTTTTGATATTATAAAATTTTGGAGCAGTTAGATAACAATTGGCGTATTCTAACTGTCTATTATTTTAATATATTTTAGTGGTTTTGATTTATCTATTTGAATATTGTTAAATTTTGGGACAGTTAGATACCAATTGGCGTATTCTAACTGTGTATTTTTTGGCCTAATTTAGTGGTATTCATTTATCTGATTAGTTGTAGAATATTTGAGACGTTAGATAGCTTTTGGAGTATTCTAACAGTTTATATTATTTTAACACAAATTTATAATTTGGGACAGTTAGATACCAATTGGCGTATTCGAACTGTGTATTTTTTGGTCTAATTTAGTGGTATTCATTTATCTGATTAGTTGTTGTAGAATCTTTGAGCAGTTAGATAGCTTTTGGAGTATTCTAACAGTTTATATTTTTTTAACACAAATTTACTTAAAGGTTTAAATACAGTTTATTTATCAAATTTTGGTTTTAAGAACATCAAATAAGCGTTTGTAAGATTTGCTGGTAATCTCTGTTTTAGAGCAATGGTACTATCATTACATTCAAACCATCCACATTTCTTTTTTATATATGCCGTGTAGTGCCCTGAATTGGTTGTGGCTCCTGCGTGGTAGATTATACCTATTGTTGTGAAGGTTTTCTTACCAAGTGATATTTGACTATGTGTGAATCCACTCAGCTTGCAGTTGTTTTTGGTACCATCTGCATTGTAACGTAGAAGCATTAGTATTACGTATTTACTATGTGTTTGTATTACTAACGTGGAGCGATTATCTGAATTGCAGGTAGAGCATAATCTACCATGGTTTGCATTTTGTACAAGTTGCTGAAATGGAATGGATTCACAATTTGGTATTGATATATATATGAAGCGTTCATTGGGAATTTCTTCTTGTGTCACATTGTTGCACAGAGTGCATGTATGTTTCCACATGTATGAAATCTGGAAGATTTCCTTTATAGGTATGTTTTTGTTTTCCAGTACTTGTAGGAAGTACATTAAAAATTCTTGTGGATCTTCCTGTGAGTTTATAGTGAATTTCATCATTCCAGCACAGTAGTCCAATTGTTGCCTTATTCCATAAACACTCTCAGGCCGATTCATGGAATAATTAGCGCGGCGCAAGTGGGCAAAAACGTGCGAATCGCAGTGGAATAGCGAAAATCGCAGTGCAAGTGCGAAAATCGCACGAAAAGCAGCGCACGTCGATTCATGGAAGTCCGTGCACGAGAAAACCAGTGGATGTGCGATAAAAAAGTGCACGGCGCACGTTGGCGCACAGGCCATCTAACAGCGTGCGCCAGGTCACAGCGAAAATCGCACAGGCCACAGCGAAATTCGCACATAGCGCGGCGCACGCAACAAAAATAGGCGGAACACGGGCGTAACACTCGGAATGGGGAACAACTTGCCAAAACGTGGGCGTCACGGGGGAAGTACAGGGCACAAGTGCGCGGAACGCCCACACGCTCGCCTACAACACGTATTCATGGAATAGAATAGGGGAAAAAAGCGCACGCTCAAACCAGCGCACAGGCACAAACACGACCGCCACAAGAAAGCAGGCGGTAGCGTCTCTGCGGCTGTAAGAAATGTGCGCCAAAAGGTGCGCCAACAAATAGCACCTATATACTGCCATGATGAATGTCCTATACTGTGGCCCTCCAGGAAAAATGACGTGCAAAGGGGTACCCACAAACACGGACACCCGCTGACAAAAAATATGTGTGCGTGTATACCGGGGTGCGCGGGAAGTCTCACACGCGATTTCAGCAGGGTACGTGTATCACAGGGGTTCGCCTGAAGTTATTCACGCGATCGGGCCTGGGGGAGCGGGCTACGTGTATTTCTGGGGTTCGCGTGAAGTTTTTCACGCGATCGGGCCTGGGGGAGCGGGCTACGTGTATTTCAGGGGTTCGCGTGAAGTTTTTCACGCGATCGGGCCTGGGGGAGCGGGCTACGTGTATTTCAGGGGTTCGCGTGAAGTTTTTCACGCGATCGGGCCTGGGGGAGCGGGCTACGTGTATTTCAGGGGTTCGCGTGAAGTTTCTCACGCGATCGGGCCTGGGGGAGCGTGCTACGTGTATTTCAGGGGTTCGCGTGAAGATTCTCACGCGATCGGGCCTGGGGGAGCGTGCTACGTGTATTTCAGGGGTTCGCGTGAAGTTTCTCACGCGATCGGGCCTGGGTGAGCGTGCTACGTGTATTTCAGGGGTTCGCGTGAAGTTTCTCACGCGATCGGGCCTGGGGGAGCGGGCTACGTGTATTTCAGGGGTTCGCGTGAAGTTTCTCACGCGATCGGGCCTGGGGGAGCGGGCTACGTGTATTTCAGGGGTTCGCGTGAACTTTTTCACGCGATCGGGCCTGGGGGAGCGGGCTACGTGTATTTCAGGGGTTCGTCTGAAGTTTTTCACGCGATCGGGCCTGGGGGAGCGGGCTACGTGTATTTCAGGGGTTCGCGTGAAGTTTCTCACGCGATCGGGCCTGGGGGAGTGGGCTACGTGTATTCCAGGGGTGCGTGAGAAGTTCCACACGCGAATAGCCTGGGCGCGTGTATTTCAGGGGTGCGCGGGAAGTTCCACACGCGAATAGCCTGGGCGCGTGTATTTCAGGGGTGCACGGGAAGATTTACATGCGAATAGCCTGGGCCCGTGTATTTCAGGGGTGCGCAGGAAGTTCCACACGCGAATAGCCTGGGCGCGTGTATTTCAGGGGTGCGCGGGAAGTTCCACACGCGAATAGCCTGGGCGCGTGTATTTCAGGGGTGCGCGGGAAGTTTTACACGCGAATAGCCTGGGCGCGTGTATTTCAGGGGTGCGCGGGAAGTTCCACACGTGAATAGCCTGGGCGCGTGTATTTCAGGGGTGCGCGGGAAGTTCCACACGCGAATAGCCTGGGCGCGTGTATTTCAGGGGTGCGCGGGAAGTTCCACACGCGAATAGCCTGGGCGCGTGTATTTCAGGGGTGCGCGGGAAGTTTTACATGCGAATAGCCTGGGCGCATGTATTTCAGGGGTGCGCGGGAAGTTCCACACGCGAATAGCCTGGGCGCGTGTATTTCAGGGGTGCGCGGGAAGTTCCACACGCGAATAGCCTGGGCGCGTGTATTTCAGGGGTGCGCGGGAAGTTCCACACGTGAATAGCCTGGGCGCGTGTATTTCAGGGGTGCGCGGGAAGTTTTACACGCGAATAGCCTGGGCGCGTGTATTTCAGGGGTGCGCGGGAAGTTCCACACGCGAATAGCCTGGGCGCGTGTATTTCAGGGGTGCGCGGGAAGTTCCACACGCGAATAGCCTGGGCGTGTGTATTTCAGGGGTGCGCGGGAAGTTTTACACGCGAATAGCCTGGGCGCGTGTATTTCAGGGGTGCGCGGGAAGTTCCACACGCGAATAGCCTGGGCGCGTGTATTTCAGGGGTGCGCGGGAAGTTTTACACGCGAATAGCCTGGGCGCGTGTATTTCAGGGGTGCGCGGGAAGTTCCACACGCGAATAGCCTGGGCGCGTGTATTTCAGGGGTGCGCGGGAAGTTCCACACGCGAATAGCCTGGGCGCGTGTATTTCAGGGGTGCGCGGGAAGTTTTACACGCGATTTCAGCACGGTACGTGTATTTCAGGGGTGCCGGGGAGTCCCACATGTGATTTGACAGTGTGGGTCCTCCCAGGTGTTCCCTGTACACCCTCCACGGCCCCTGCAGGCAGCCCACACCACAGGGGACTACCCTGCATCCCTGGTCATGTCCCGCAGGCAGCCCACCCAACATGGGCATGCCCCCCAGCAAAGGCACATGTCTCCTTGAACTAATGAACACCAACTCATGTCCCCCACCACCCTCACCCCCCAGCACTGTGGGGCAACTGCCAGCAGGCCCCCACCCATGTCCAACTCATGTCCCCCACCACCCCCACCCCCCAGCACTGTGGGGCACCTGCCAGCAGGCCCCCACCCATGTCCAACTCATGTCCCCCACCACCCCCACCCCCCAGCACTGTGGGGCACCTGCCAGCAGGCCCCCACCCATGTCCAACTCATGTCCCCCACCACCCCCACCCCCCAGCACTGTGGGGCACCTGCCAGCAGGCCCCCACCCATGTCCAACTCATGTCCCCCACCACCCCCACCCCCCAGCAGTGCAGGGGCAGCCTCCACCAGGCCCCCACTCATGTCACCCACCACCCCCACCCCCCAGCCACCAGGGTCACCCTCCACCAGGCCCCCACTCATGTCACCCACCACCCCCACCCCCCTGCCACCATGGGCAGACTCCAGCAGGCCCCCACTCATGTCTCCCACCACCCCCACCCCCCAGCCACCAGGGTCACCCTCCACCAGGCCCCCACTCATGTCACCCACCACCCCCACCCCCCTGCCACCATGGGCAGACTCCAGCAGGCCCCCACTCATGTCACCCACCACCCCCACCCCCCAGCCACCAGGGTCACCCTCCACCAGGCCCCCACTCATGTCTCCCACCACCCCCACACCCCAGCAGTGCAGGGGCAGCCTCCACCAGGCCCCCACTCATGTCTACCACCACCCCCACCCCCCAGCCACCAGGGTCACCCTCCACCAGGCCCCCACTCATGTCACCCACCACCCCCACACCCCTGCCACCATGGGCAGACTCCAGCAGGCCCCCACTCATGTCTCCCACCACCCCCACCCCCCAGCCACCAGGGTCACCCTCCACCAGGCCCCCACTCATGTCTCCCACCACCCCCACACCCCAGCAGTGCAGGGGCAGCCTCCACCAGGCCCCCACTCATGTCTACCACCACCCCCACCCCCCAGCCACCAGGGTCACCCTCCACCAGGCCCCCACTCATGTCTCCCACCACCCCCACCCCCCAGCCACCAGGCTCACCCTCCACCAGGCCCCCACTCATGTCTCCCACCACCCCCACACCCCAGCAGTGCAGGGGCAGCCTCCACCAGGCCCCCACTCATGTCTCCCACCACCCCCACCCCCCAGCCACCAGGGTCACCCTCCACCAGGCCCCCACTCATGTCTCCCACCACCCCCACACCCCAGCAGTGCAGGGGCAGCCTCCAACAGGCCCCCACTCATGTCTACCACCACCCCCACCCCCCAGCCACCAGGGTCACCCTCCACCAGGCCCCCACTCATGTCTCCCACCACCCCCACACCCCAGCAGTGCAGGGGCAGCCTCCACCAGGCCCCCACTCATGTCTACCACCAACCCCAACCCCCCAGCCACCAGGGTCACCCTCCACCAGGCCCCCACTCATGGCACCCACCACCCCCACCCCCCAGCCACCAGGGTCACCCTCCACCAGGCCCCCACTCATGTCTCCCACCACCCCCACCCCCCAGCCACCAGGGTCACCCTCCACCAGGCCCCCACTCATGTATCCCACCACCCCCACCCCCCAGCCACCAGGGTCACCCTCCACCAGGCCCCCACTCATGTCTCCCACCACCCCCACACCCCAGCAGTGCAGGGGCAGCCTCCACCACGCCCCCACTCATGTCTACCACCACCCCCACCCCCCAGCCACCAGGGTCACCCTCCACCAGGCCCCCACTCATGTCTCCCACCACCCCCCCACCCCAGCAGTGCAGGGGCAGCCTCCACCAGGCCCCCACTCATGTCTACCACCACCCCCACCCCCCAGCCACCAGGGTCACCCTCCACCAGGCCCCCACTCATGTCTCCCACCACCCCCACCCCCCAGCCACCAGGGTCACCCTCCACCAGGCCCCCACTCATGTCTCCCACCACCCCCACCCCCCAGCCACCAGGGTCACCCTCCACCAGGCCCCCACTCATGTCTCCCACCACCCCCACCCCCCAGCCACCAGGGTCACCCTCCACCAGGCCCCCACTCATGTCTCCCACCACCCCCACACCCCAGCAGTGCAGGGGCAGCCTCCACCAGGCCCCCACTCATGTCTCCCACCACCCCCACCCCCCTGACACCATGGGCAGCCCCCACCAGGTCCTCACAATCCCCAATCATGTGCGTAATGGTCAGCCTCCACAGCCAAAAAGCCCTACCAAGTAACCCATTCACCTACATGGAAATGGAAATCACATGTTACACCCCCAATGTTCATCAAGCTAATGAACCCATGTCCGTCACACACAATGGTTGCAATTGAATGGGAAAACACACAACATGACATGCATGAAACCAATGAGATGATACCACACAGTGAAGTATGAAAACAAAATTGTATTTGAAAAAATTAAAGAATGCTAAAGAAAGAAAACTAACTACAATGTGAATGTGAGAAAAAAGAGCTGCATGTCCGTATAAAAACACAAAACTGCAAATCAGAAAAAAAAAAAATTATGTCCAAAGTCAAATGTAAAAAAATCTCCATGCAAAAAATAAATATGTACAAAACTAACAAGGGTCCATGATCCCAACTGAACAAAGGAAACCTACTAAAAAACCTACCTAAAAATCAACTATATACAAAAAGTGGAGCAGTGTCCGTCGACTCCAAATCATAATAAGAAAGAAAGGAAACATAAAACTAAAGAACTATATACAAAGGCGGCGGGCAAGTCCAGCGGCTCACTCCGTGGTGTCCCGGGCCAGGGCATCATCGAACTCCTGTTCGATGTCCCGGAGGCGGTCCAGTTCCATGGCCCCGAGGGTCCGCAGGGACGACGCCGTGTCCTCCTCCAACCCCCTGCAGATTGCCTCGAGGCACTCGGCCCGCCTCAGGGACCTCCGCATGGAGTTCTCCGCCCTGACCATTGTGAGCCGCGCCTCTTCCGCCCGCCGCCGCTCCGCACCTAAGGCGTGGCCCAACCGCTGCCACACGGAAGACACTCTCTGTCCTGGGTCCCCCTGCCCTCCGGCCGATGCCTGCCCCTCCGATGTCGAAAGCCCCGAGCCTTCATGTCTCCCACCATGTTGCTGCTGCTGCTGCTCTGCCTCTGCCCGTGCACTGCCTCCTGCTGCCTGCACATCCTCCGCCGGCTGGGGTGCAGTTGTTGATGTGGCCACCCCTGCTGGACCTCCGACTCCCGACTGTGGCAGGGATGCCTCCTCCACCAGCCTGGCCGCACCGTCAGAGGCAGCTCCACAGGGCACCCAGGTGACTGATGGGTGGGAAGATGGCACAGAGGACGACTGGCGCGTAGGGGGTCCAGTTGAGGAGGGGGTCGGAGCAAGCCCCATCAGATGGAGGAATCCGGCCTGGGTGACCTGTCCCAGCAGGCTGACGTGGTCAACGAGCCATTCGAGATGACGTGCAGTCTCTCCATGAAAAAGACTGCAGGTCACCTCGCATGGCCCGTTGACGCAACGCTACACCAGCCAGGACAGGCTCAACCCGGACCTGGATGGCCACGTCCGCAGGAAGAGGAAGGCCAGTTGACGTCAGCTCATCCCCTGCCTGAAAACGGGTCTGGACGTAGGCATCCCTGCTGGTGCAAGATGATGCAGGGACAGGATCGGGGACAGGATTGCACACAGGCACCTCCGCGGCCGCCTGTGCTGCCTCCTGTCCCTGGTCCTGCACTGCACCACTAGCACCAGTGGGATCCCCACCTCCAGACCCCGTCTCTGGTGCTTGCACGGCCCCCTCCTCCACCAAACCCCCCACCAACCTGGATGACTCTGTGCCATCTTCCCCTGTTGGGCCCTGTGGGGTCCCAGCTGCCCCTTCTGCTGCCGAGGAGTCCAACTGCAACCTCCGCCTCTTGGACCTCCTCCCGGCAGCTGCGGCCTGGGACGCGGCACCGGACTCCTCACTCCCCGACGAGATGACAACACGGGAGGGGAGCCGGGCCTTGCGTCTCCGGCTGGCGGTTGGATCCCCGCCGCTGTGCTCCACAGCACCTTCTCCGCCCTCTTCATCAGTTGATGCTGCAGACAGGGAGAAACAAAACACAGGCATCAGGGCACTGCACAATGGACACATACACGCATGACAGTTGCACATGAGTGGCATTGGCAAACCTCAGACATGTCATCACAATCCCCAACACACATGTCATTGCAACTCACACACATGAGCCATACCACAGCCATATCGCAACTGCCACCACCGTCCCTACACATACAACAGCATCAGCAGCCAAAGGGGAGCCAGACATCACATGCAACACAGGAAGTGCACCACACATGTACACACAGCACCACAGTTGCATGCATGTCTACACCTCTGCCAAGTGTTGCACTGTTCAGACGGGCATCCATGTCACATCTGCCAATCAGGCTTCCACATACCGCTGTCACATGCATCCATGTTGCATCACTGTTGCACCCTTGACAAATACACACACATGCACATGTACACAGTGCTCATACATGCAGCCGAAAACAACATACATGCCTGACATCACGGACATGTCTACTTACATACACATTCATCCAAACATGTGTGCACGCACAACTGCATTTGCCATGCAAGCCCACACACACAAGCACCATCCATGTCTCACACATTACAGCCCTTGCATGTGTCAGACCCACGGCCCTTTACACCCCCACCCATACACGACCCCATACAAACAGATGTGCAACCGGCACAATGACGAATAATCACCACACGCACTGCTCACAATCAGGATGCATGTACACTCACCGCTCGACTCCAGATGGGTCTGCTTCTCTAGGACCTGGACGTGGAGCGCTGGGGATATGCGTTCCAGGACCCCCATCTGTTCTTCCGACAAGTGGCCCCGGCGCCCCTTGGCATCCGCTGCCTTCAAGAGGCGCCGGGCCTTGTTCAGGGTCCTGGACCTGAAGTCCTCCCAGCGCTTCCTGACATGTTGTAAGTCCCGGACTGCCACCCCCTCCGCGTTGATGGCAGTCACGATGTCAGTCCAGATCCGAGTCCGTCCTTCCTTGTCGCGGCGGGAACTTCCGAAGAGGGCATCATACTGCCCCAGGACTTGCTCCACCAGGACACCAACTTCGGTGGCACTGAAGCTGGTGCCCCTCTGCCTCTCTGGCCGGGGGTTGTCAGTGGTCACAGATGGTGTTTGCCCCGACATGACAACCCCAGAGGCAGGAGTGGGTGGGCAACTGGGTCCTGGGGCTGGGCTGTGGAGCGATGGAATTCCAGTCGGGAGTCTTCGGTTCCAGCAGGGATGGTCACAGCAACAGCACCCCTGGCTGATGTGCAGGCAGCAAATGGCAGTGCACGTGGGCAGCAGGCAGTCAGGCAGCAGCAGATGGCAGGTGGGAGCGTGCTCGGGGCTCTGGGGGGCAGTAGTTCGGCCTTCTGGGCAGGAGCGTGGTCTTCCGTGTGCTTACGCGTGGCCAGCTTGGTACGGAGTGATTTGGCACGTGAAAATCCTGCACGTCAGCGTGAAAATCGAGGAAAGGCCCTTAGCGCGTAAGTGCGTCAGCACGCATACGCGAATCTATTGGACCAAAGGCCCTCAGCGCGTAAGCGCGTCTGTGACGTGACCCGCACGGGTGTTTCCCACACAGCACGCGATGACAGAGCACACTAGGAAAGACTGCACGTCAGAGTGTCATCGCGTGTAATTGGACAGCACGGCAGAGTCTCATTGCGTGTAATAGGACAGCACGTCAGGGTGTCATCGCGTGTAATTGGACAAAAGTGCGCGTACACGCAATTGGCCTATGTACGTGTATATCGGGTGTGCGCGGACACTTACACACGCAAGTACGTCAGCGCACCTGTATCCCGGTGTGCGCGGGAATTTCCACACGCTATTGGACTGGGTACTGGATTTCAGGGGTGCGCGGGTCACACGCTCGCCTACAACACGCGCGACGCATTAATTTGCGCGCTAAAAATATAACATACCTCAGACCCAGGATGAACATACCGTTCCTAGCAGCAGTGGGCGTGGCCTACCAAAGGAGGAGGAGGAGGAGGATAGTCAGGGCCAGAATATTCACACCCAGAACCAGCCTTTTCGGGATGCCTGATGACCAGGTTCATGGGAGGTACAGGTTTCCACCACACATCATACTGGACCTGGTGAGTGAGTGGGAGGATGACCTCACATCACCCACCCTGTGCTCCCAAGCACTCAGCCCCCTGGAGAAGGTCCTCAATGTACTGCACTTCTTAGCCACTGGATCATTTCAGCGGACAAGTGCCATTGTGGGTGGTGCATCACAGGCCACCCAGTCACGCTGCCTACACCAGGTCTTGAACATCATCACTGCACGCCCATCAGTCCGCAGGCACATATACCTGGCCAGAACCCCTGCAGAAAGGCATGCTGCCGCCCTCGATTTCTACGCTGTGGCACGATTCCCCAAAGTGCTAGGTGCCATTGATTTCACCCATCTGGCTCTACGTCCCCCCAGGGCATCTGAGCACATCTATAGGAACCGCAAGCACTGGCATTCCATCAACGTGCAGGTAGTATGTAATGCCAAGGGAATCATCACCTCAGTATATGCCAACTATCCCGGGTCCACCCACGACAGCTACATTTACCGAATGTCCACCCTAAGCCGGGACCTAGAAGCTGGGCGGCATGGCGATACATGGCTGCTTGGTGAGTATGAATGCCACTGCACATGCATGCATGTCAGATACTGAGCAAGGTCACAACCCCACCAATGATACCAATCACCACCTCCACAGGGGACAGTGCCTACCCTCTCAGCCCGAACATGATGACGCCAATTCGGAACCCCACCACGCCACCCCAGGTAAGATATAACGCAGGCCACATTACAACCCGGGGCATAGTGGAGCGCACATTCGGAGTGCTGAAGTCACGCTTTCGCTCCCTTGACCGTTCTGGCGGGCAGCTGTTGTACGCTCCCCCAGTAGTGTGCAGGATCATAGTGGCAGCATGTGTCCTGCACAACGTTGCAACACGCCGGGGCCTGGCCGTGGACATGGTGGTGCCCCCCCATCCCCAACCACATTCACAGCCGCTGCGCATGGGAGGGGAAAGGGCACGGGGGGAGGCAGCCCGTACACAGCTAGTGGCTAATTACTTCACATAGAAATCACACCCCTGTGGAGTGCACACTGCCCTGGCACATTCTATCTGACAATCAATGATGACTCAACCTGACACTGACCCTGAATGTCTGGAGAAAGAACCGTGAAAACCATATCAGCCTGAGATTGTTCACCTGGAAGTGTCACAATGTGTGCATCCCTACCCACACAGACACCACCAATGCAGTTTTGTGAAGTTACACATTCAAGCAGCTAAAATGAATACCCACTTGCAAAATGCAACAAGAGGACAGTGCCATGTCAGCCAACCCAACCCCAGCACCGCCACACCACACACCGTGCCATGTCATGCTATTTGCAGGTAAACAAAGTAATCCCCACAACATGACACTAGTGTCACAATGTACAGTGTCCCTATTAGATACTTGCAACACCTGAAATGCTCACAGTAATGCCGGACCAACAACAAACTTGAGCACGTACTACCATTAACATGACATCACTAATGTTAAATATTAGTAGTCTCACCACCTGGAAATGCCTGCACTCCCACCACTACCAACTGTGCAGTGTTGGCGCCATGTAGAGTTGTAGGTGCACTGCTGCCAACATGGACCACATCTCCAGACTAGAGGTCCTTGTGTAGACATGAGGAAGGGACCTGCAAATTGGGAGGTAGACACAGAAGATGAGTTACACATCAATGCAACATGCAGTGTACAACACAACAGCAATATGCACTAGGAATGTATACACAGTATTGACTACAGACTGCCCACACAGCTCATGGGAGTCCAACGTCACTGTGTAATTCACTGTCACTTGGGCACACCCTTTGCAAGCCCATGGAAACGGGAAGCAGGAGGTGTGTGTGTGACTCAAACCCAAGCATCTGAACCAAATACATTACAAGCCTGCATGTGCCCAGCCACAATGCAGCGTATGCCCACAGGAACCACGGAAGCCAACAAATCGTCCCAAAAAAATTGGGAATAAAATAAATAAAAATGAAAATAAAAATAAAAATAAAAAAAAATAAAAAATGGCCATTGAAGGGCCCGGGGGGGTTGGGGAGGCCACCCAGGAGGTCCGAGGACAGGATGCACACCAGAACCCACCTGCGTGGATCCTGGGAAAATAAAACACCTCCATGGGCTCATGGCCCACACGGCTACCCTATTGTGGGAGTATCACTTCTGTCGCTATTATCACCCTGTGCAGCTGCATCCGGAGGTGGTTGCACTATGGGAGGCAGCCCACGCAAGGCCCTAGTCTGCTCCTCCATGGCTGCAAGCATGCGGGTGTGGTAGGTCTGGTTCTGGAGGATGAGTGTGCGGAGGTCCCCATGCAACAACTCACGGGATGCCCGGACCTCCGCCCTCGTTGCCTGCATCTCAGCTGAGAGCGTACGGGTGAGACGCTCCAGCTGCTGTTCTGTCCTTTGGTGTGTTGAAGCCTCAAGCTCAACAAGAGTCGTCCTGAGGTGAAGGAGCTCCTGCCTCAGGGCTTCCCTGTGGCCCTGGGACTCAATGGAGATGGCCTCCTGCAGAGTCGCCAGTGCCGCCCGCCTGTCCCTGTTGGACCCCAACATGTCCTCCCTGTGTGACTGGCAGATGGAGTCGGTTGCCTGCTCTAGTCGCTCCATCAGCCTTTCAGGGGGGACAATGGAAGTGGCCACCCTATCCATGGCCTGAGCCATCATCTCGGATGATGCTGCCTGTTGTGTTGCCATACCGTAAATGGATTGCTCCCATGCGGTATTGCCAGGTGGCGTACGGCCACCACGTCGGCGGGCACCACACCTGTCTGGGGCAAGGCGAACTGCGCCTTGCTGTGCCAGCACTGCCTGAGGCTGCAGGACTGTATTCCCCCTCTGATCTGCTGGCCCAGGAACAGGATCAGATGTCGCGGAGTGTGACCCTGCATCCGTAACCACCAAAGGCGTAGCTGCCAACACTGACATCCCCATTGAGGGTTCTGACCCTGGTGCAGGTGGGTGAGACAGAACAGAATCCCTCCCTGGAACACTCACCTGCGACGGCACGTAGGTCTCATCCAAATCAACACCTGAGTACAGCTTGGGGGAGGTGCAGCCAGAGACACCCCTTGAGAGCACGACCTGCAGCAGTTGTGGGTTCTCACCCACCACGACACCACGTCCCTCACTGGTGGTTGGTCGGCCCTCGGACCCCTCCTGGGTCTGCACCATCTCCACAACCCCAGCAGTATCAGGTGCGTCTTCCCCTGCAAAGACATGAAAACAAAGAAATGGAAACAGGCATTAGCACCATGGCACACAATGAGGGCTGAGAAGCAAGAGAAACAGTACTTGTTTGACACATGTCCCACATGACTAAAACCCTCCCATGCATGCACCCTCACTGCGTATGAAGTGCAGGCAAATGGCACACACTGATGACACCAAGATGGAAGATGAACACATTTTCTGCATGCTGCCTGCCAGTGGCATCACATATTGGCCTGTGATTGGCAGGTGAAACACACATGCCATCACACAGATGGCATGTACCATTGCTATTGAGTGAAGATGGAGAGGAGGGCAGCACCTATTCATTCAGTCCAGTTCCCGCATGTAATAGCTTTTCTAATTCAAACAGGTCAGATTCTTCACCTGGAGCTGCCAGTCCGAAATGGTGCAATTGCACAGGGACATGTTTGTACAAATGATATCCAGGTAACAAAGTCACTCCACTTTACCATAGCCATGTCAAACATGTGACTAGAGGACTGCGACATGCCTAGTAATAGTGGTGGAATGCAAACAATCTGACTAAATGAACAGTGAAAAATCAAGCAACAATGTTGTGGCAAGGTGACACTTCAAGGGCAACTGGCGTGCAGTTGGGCTAGATGTCTACTGTTGGCAGAAGGGATACTGCTATGGCCAAATGCAGCTGCGCAGGATGTATTGCATGAAGCACATGGCTGACCCATACGACTCAGGCGCACACACTCTCACCTGTCACACAAACAGAAGCCCTCACACACACCATGCACATGGATGACACACACATGCATGTGCACTCACCGGACAATGCCTCGTAATCAGCCAGATCTCCCACGCCTTGGATCTGTTCCTCCGTGACGTAGGTCCCAGCGACTGACTCATGTGGAGTGAGTTCCATGTCTACTACTGGAGACCCACCTCCAGTCACTAGAGTTGCGGCATGACTTGAGGCCAGCTTACTCTTTGCCCTGCGCTTTAGGTCATTCCAGGAGTTATATAGCAATCATTGGCTGTGCGCCTCACGATTCCAAGGGCACTTACGATGTCCGCAACGGTCTGCCAGTGTGCCTGGCGTTGTGCAGGTGTGGTCTTGGATCCTGCAACAATGACCATCTCGTTGTCATGTGCGGACACATACTCGACAAGTGCATTCAGTTCGTCATCCGTGAAGCTGGGCTGCCTGGATGGGCCGGACTGTGTAGCCGTGTCTGGGGCATCAGCCTGTGCCGGACGAGCACTCTTCCTCTTCCGCTTGGAAGGTGGTGGTGATCCTGAGTGTCCTGCGCCGCTCTGGACACTAGGGGCAGGAGCCCTGGTGGACTCTGTATCAGGAGTGTGGGATTGCACACTCAGCATGGGAGTTGGTGCAGGCATTGGCTCTAGTGTGATGGTGTCAGGGGGAATGTCAGCAGCATGGACTAGGACCGACACTGTCCGGGCTGGGTGTGTGAGGGCTGGGGTGGATGGAGCCGCAGCTGCCCCTGCAGCCTCTCCGCCCTGCCTACTTGGTGCAGCAGATGACCTTGCTGCCCCAGATGCACGTGGCATGGTGACATCAACGTGCACCAGCGCACGTGTCATAGGCCTGCTGACCTGGAAGTCAGCCATGGAGTCAGCCAGGTCTGGTGCCACAATGGGCTGGTCCAACAAGGGCTGAGCATGGATGGTGTCAGCCACATCAGCCTCAACGGGAGGGGGGGGTGGGGATTATGGGTGCCCTTGACTGGTCCTCCACACATGGGGGGACAGGCTCACCCTGCAAGTAACGACCACATCCCCTACCTGATCCACCACGGCCACCACTTGTGGCTCTTCCACCTTTGCCACCCTTACGGAATCCTCGCCTCCCAGCCATGGCACTGATGTTAATGTGCGTATGGGAGTGGCTGTAAAATATTGTCCTGGGCAATTGGGGGTCAAAGGGGTTGGGTACCAGATGGTAATTGTACCCTAGTGCTCTTGCAAGGCTGATTGTAACCCCTGGGGAAAGATGACGGGTCACGCTACGCACAGGAGCCCCAAAAAAGGGAGATGACGTGCACGCAACCCCTCCTAGACCACGTGTGCAGAAAGAAAAACCTGCACTACGCTGTGGCACCCAGTAACACAAGAATGAACGTATGCGTGTCACACGCAGCCTAGAATGACCTCTGAAGGGGTAGGCTACACACGGGGCAAGCACAGATGTTAGATACGTGCGTGACTCACCGTCTGCCAGGTAAAAGAGCGTGAAAAAGGAGCGCGTTTGGTTGGCAACACCCCCGCCAAAAGAAGATTTGTACGCTGTCTGAGGAGACAGGACAACAGTAGAAGGGAACACTGTTTGAGGGAACAGGCCCAGGTAAACCAGTAAAAGAGAAAAAAGAGAAAAAGCTGTCAGAGGTAACAGGGAATACGAACTTGAAACGCCGTGAAGTAAATCGCGTGTGAAACGACAAGAAGTACAGAATTCACCCACTCGCTCTCCACGAAAAGCACGTACAAGGAAATGGTGTTCTACACGTACCTTTTATACAGGCCCACATGTCCAGCGTCACTTACGCGGTAGGGCCATTTCCACCAATTACACGCTTTGTCACTTCTGCGTGTAGGGCCATTTCCACCAATCACACGCGATTACACTCTGACGTGCAGTCTTTCCACGTGTGCTCTGTCATCACGTGCTGTGTGGGAAACACCCGTGCGGGTCACGTCACAGACGCGCTTACGCGCTGAGGGCCATTGGTCCAATAGAATCGAGTATGCGTGCTGACGCGCTTACGCGCTAAGGGCCTTTCCTCGGTTTTCACGCTGACGTGCAGGATTTTCACGTGCCAAATCACTCCGTACCAAGCTGGACACGCGTAAGCACACGGAATACCACGCTCCTGCCCGGAGGGCCGAACTACTGCCCTCCAGAGCCCCGAGCACGCTCCCAGCTGCCATCTGCTGCTGCCTGACTGCCTGCTGCCCCTGCACTGCTGGGGGGTGGGGGTGGTGGTAGACATGAGTGGGGGCCTGGTGGAGGGTGACCCTGTTGGCTGGGGGGTGGGGGTGGTGGGAGACATGAGTGGGGGCCTGGTGGAGGGTGACCCTGGTGGCTGGGGGGTGGGGGTGGTGGAAGACATGAGTGGGGGCCTGGTGGAGGGTGACCCTGGTGGCTGGGGGGTGGGGGTGGTGGGTGCCATGAGTGGGGGCCTGGTGGAGGGTGACCCTGGTGGCTGGGGGGTGGGGTGGTGGTAGACATGAGTGGGGGCCTGGTGGAGGCTGCCCCTGCACTGCTGGAGTGTGGGGGTGGTGGGAGACATGAGTGGGGGCCTGGTGGAGGGTGACCGTGGTGGCTGGGGGGTGGGGGTGGTGGTAGACATGAGTGGGGGCCTGTTGGAGGCCGCCCCTGCACTGCTGGGGTGTGGGGGTGGTGGGAGACATGAGTGGGGGTCTGGTGGAGGGTGACCCTAATGGCTGGGGGGTGGGGGTGGTGGGAGACATGAGTGGGGGCCTGGTGGAGGCTGCCCCTCCACTGCTGGGGTGTGGGGGTGGTGGGAGACATGAGTGGGGGCCTGGTGGAGGGTGACCCTGGTGGCTGGGGGGTGGGGGTGGTGGGAGACATGAGTGGGGGCCTGGTGGAGGGTGACCCTGGTGGCTGGGGGTGGGGGTGGTGGGAGACATGAGTGGGGGCCTGGTGGAGGGTGCCCCTGCACTGCTGGGGGGTGGGGGTGGTGGGAGACATGAGTGGGGGCCTGGTGGAGGGTGACCCTGGTGGCTGGGGGGTGGGGGTGGTGGGAGACATGAGTGGGGGCCTGGTGGAGGGTGACCCTGGTGGCTGGGGGTGGGGGTGGTGGGAGACATGAGTGGGGGCCTGGTGGAGGGTGCCTCTGCACTGCTGGGGGGTGGGGTTGGTGGGAGACATGGGTGGGGGCCTGGTGGAGGCTGCCCCTGCACTGCTGGGGGGTGGGGGTGCAGGGGGACATGAGCAGGTGTGCAGGGTAGTCCCCTGTTTTGTGGGCTGCCTGCAGGAGCCGTCGAGGGTGTACAGGGAACACCTGTGAGGACCCACCCAGCCTAATCGCGTGTGTAACTTCCCACGCACCCCTGTAATACACGTACCAAGCCAAATCGCGTGTGATAATTCCCACGCACCCCTGTAATACACTACCTGGCCAAATGGCATGTGAGAATTCCCGCGCACCCCTGTAATACACGTACCCAGCCGAATCGCGTGTAAAACTTCCCGTGTACCCCTGTAATACACGTACCCAGCCAAATCGCGTGTGATAATTCCCGCGTACCCCTGAAATACACGCGCCCAGGCTATTCGCGTGTGGAACTTCCCGCGCACCCCTGAAATACACGCGCCCAGGCTATTCGCGTGTGGAACTTCCCGCGCACCCCTGAAATACACACGCCCAGGCTATTCGCGTGTGGAACTTCCCGCGCACCCCTGAAATACACACGCCCAGGCTATTCGCATGTGGAACTTCCCGCGCACCCCTGAAATACACGCGCCCAGGCTATTCGCGTGTGGAACTTCCCGCGCACCCCTGAAATACACGTACCCTGCTGAAATCGCGTGTAAAAGTTCCCGCGCACCCCTGTAATACACGTACCCTGGCTAATCGTGTGTATAACTTCACGTGTACCCCTGATATGCACGTTACCCGCTTTGCGTTCCTTGTTTGGCAGCCCTGTAAACTGGTCCAGGGTTAGCGCAGCCCTTTGCAATGATTTAGCGATTTTGATGGCTTTTCCTTGCGCGAGGGCGTTCTTGGGGGCGTTACTGGCGCTGCTGCAGGGTCGCTGCGATACTCTGCGCCACGGCTGGTTTGGGAGCCTAAAATCCATGAATACGCTGTGCGCGGAAATCGGTTTTAGCGCACGTGCCTGGCGCAGACAATCGCACGCGGACACTCTGCGCCAGCCGCTTGCGACAATTTTCTGCGAAATTCTATGAATTACCCTGTATATGTGTTGTCAGGATTGTTTTTTGCGTTTCTATGAAGTACTAACATTTGCATACACAATGGGTCTCTAAAGTTTAAGTAAATGTTGTCAACAATTGGTGGTAATTGAAATAGAATATTCATTGCTACATTTGCATAGCAATTTACACCAACTATATTTGAGAATTTAAATGGTCCAGGTAGTTCTGTATCTAACTGCTTTTTTTGGAGTTTGTCTTCCTTCTTTAAAGAAATACCTGGTTTACTTTCTCTAATTGATTCTTTTTTGTTTGTGGTACTTGATGAAGTATTAGTTTCTTTTACTCTCTTTGGAGGATTTGCAGTGACGTCCTGTTGCATTTCTGTTTGATTTAGTTTTCTTTTACAACGTTTTAGTTTTTGTGGAACAGAATATGTGTTTAGATGGGGAGTGTATAGTGAGCGAAGTCTATTATATTCTAAAATGCAAGGAATATCAGCGTTTACTTTACTTGCATCAAAGTCGATTAGAAATAGACCGTCAAGTGTACGTAAGCGTGATAGTGCTACGTAGCTCATACCTTCTTTAAAGACTGTGTTACCAATATCTATCATTGCTTTGTCTAGGGTAAGACCTTGTGATTTCTGAATCGTGACTGCATATGCAAGAGTTAGAGAAAATTGTTCTCTGCGTACATACATATCTTTGAAGAGAAGGAATCTAGCTGTTGAGCGTCCTATCCATTTTACTTCTGAAAGTTTGTCAAAGAGTATATTGACAAACTGAATTTAGTTGTCACATGGGTATGTTTGAAAGCCAACAACTGTAACCAGTGCTCCATTAACTAGTCCTTGGTCCACGTCAAGGTTACGTTTAAGCATTACTCTGCAATTTAAGGATAATTTTAACATCTTTTCTAAGCCTGCTGTGTTTGAGATTGATTTTTCTAAATTATTTAGTCTTGTTGTGGCTTGGTCACACATGGGTAGTGTCATACCATGTACATCTAGTTTGTCTGTGGCGCTAATTTCCATTATTGGTTGCATTTCTTTACTTAACATTATTTAATTAAATTTGAGACAGCTTGCAAGAGTTGGCATTAAGGCCATACAATTGACATTTTTGTGGGCTAATTGTTCCATAACATCTGTAGCACATGCATTATCGCCATGAAGTGCATTAATGTGCCGGGTTTTCAATGTTGCTTCTGCTTCTTTAGAAAGTATACCAACTCTCAAACTTTTTAAAATGTTGGCATAAATTAGATCTGCAGATTGGCGCATGTTTTCTGTTAATTCTCTGTATTGGAAATGTTGCCAAAGGTTGACATTTTCAATGCTGCCAACAGTTTTACGGCAGAGTTTGTGCCCTAATGTTTTAAAAATAGGTTCACCTTTTACTGGTGTTAATTGAAGCAGATCTCCAAAAACAATAATGTGTTTTCCTGCAAAGAGCTCTTCATAGTCTGTTTTGAGTACTTCTTGTAATCTGAGGTGAATCAAAGCTAACATAAGGTTGGAGACCATGCTCACTTCATCTATTAGTAGCATTTTCATTTGTTTCAATACTCTGCGTATTTCCATTGCAGCTTCTGCAGAAAGTTTGTAATAGTCTAATTTGTTCTGGTGTTCTACTGGTAATAGTAGTAATTGGTGTAATGTAACACCACCTATGTTGTAGGCAGCTAAACCTGTGGGGGCAGTGACAACAGCTGACAGTTTGTTGTTTGTCAATTGTTGAAGGAACTTACTAATGATTTTGATTAGGAATGTTTTGCCAGAACCAGCTTCACCACTGATGTACAGTAGTATAGGTTTATAATTATGGCAGGAACATTCTTTATTTTCATGTTTTACACCATGTGCAATTTGTTTTGTTACTTCTTGAAAAATGCTACTTTGCTCATTGTTTAGTTTTGATTGTAGTATAGTTAAGTCTTCCTTATCTTCATACTGACATATGGTGTTTTCTACTTCTATCATAGCTAATTCTGCCTCATTTGTTATTAGTGGTTCTCCCAGTGGTTCTTGGCTTCCTCTTACAGAAGGTAGACTACTGTCAGGAGTATCCTTATCTAGTTGGGCTTGGAGTTCTTCTTCATGTTGCTGTTCATTGTGCAACATTGTTTTGTACTGTGTAAAGTTTACATCAGTTATAGTGCTTTCATTTGCTTTGAAAGCATCCTCATATGAGTCATAGTTATCTAGTAATTGATCTTCTTTTCTCCATGGTTTGAAGAGTTGTAGCAGGGGCGTGTAATATACTTCTTTATGTTGAGGAGTCTTCACTGACAATTTGATATGATTAATTAAATTTGGTTTAGTGAGTTTAACTATGCTGCCTTCACAGTCTGTCACTCTATATTTACCTTTTTTTTCATCAGGTTTCATATTATTTTTGTATGTGTAGTTTTGGGCTATTTGGTATAGACACATGTTTTCCAAAGTATTACTTCTGTTTGGGTAGTATGTGTCCAATAAATTGTTTTTTAAAATGTCTTGGCTGTTGGGATCATGTTTGGCTATTGTTTCTATATCTTCATATGATTTTAGAACTCTTTTTCTAGATTTAGCTGGACCAAGACTTAGCCATACTATATTTTCAGATTTACCATACAATGAAGTACCAGTTAAACGATCAGCTGCTTCATAAGATCCACATTCTCTATGGGTGAGCATTTTTATGCCCAAGCTGTATAATTTCTGAGATACTGTTTTATCTGATGACAGGTCATTCCAGAGGTCTTGGAGCTCTGTCTTTTCTGCTTTAGTTAAGTATGCTGTGACATATCATGCAACTGCAGTAGAATTGTCTGCAATGTACTGCACATCTATGTTTGCATTCCATAAGTGGGCAATGATTGCATTATAATCATTGATATATTTTTCTTCTTCTTTTCTTTTTATGTAATATGTATTTTTAGGTGACTTACCTTTAACACTATGTCTAACTGAAGTCATGAGGTTGTTTACTTGACCTGTATTTGTAACTGGTCTAGGGAAACCAAATCGGCATTTGGTGTAGTATTTGCCTTTGTTTTTGTATTTGCGACGACAATATTTTTCACATTTGTATCTTTGAAATTGTAAAATGTGTGCATGAAGATCACTATTTGTGGCTTCTGATGGAATTTCACAAGTGACATATTTTTCAATAAACTGTAACAATCACTGTCTTGACCAAATTTAGGAGCATCTTTAATCCATAAAAGCATGTGGATATGTGGTGCTCCTCTGGCTTGGTATTCTTTTCTCCAAAAGAAGTGTTGCACTTCTCCAAGGGGAGGAACAGTTTTATTACAAATAAAATGTAGCATAGCAATGAAGTGATGGTGAAAATATATTGAAACATTAACAGGATCCAAAGAACAAAGTTCTCCAGGTGTTAGAATATCTATGTTTGTTTTGTTTTTATTTGATATGCATAGGAAATCATGTAAATCTTCCCATGCATATTCTGCACAACTTAATGTAACAAACCAAGTGGGTGGGCCAAGGTTTCTGATCATACAACGTACATCTCCATGACGTCGAAACCAGTACTCTTTAGTACCATGCATATTTGCTAATAGATTTGTAATATTTGATTGTAAAACCTCATCCTTTTGTTGCACTTTCTCTAATAATTGTGTAGCTGTCATATTTTGAAAGTGTGATCCTGATTTTAATATGTGTGCAACTCCGTAACATAAAGTTGCTAGTTCACTTTCAAAGAGTAGGTGGAATATGTATTCCACATTTTGCCTAAATCTGGGATCTTCAGAATACATCCATAATGAGCGGTATTCTGAAGCTGATATTTGAATAGGTCTATCATCATACCTTCCTCCTTTGCCAGTAGGAAAGAGTAGAGGAAAAGCATGTGCTTCTATACTTTTTTCCCATATACTGATTGGCGATCCTTTTGTTTGACGCATTTGGTAAGTTTCCAGTACATCTTGTACGGTGTCATTACAGTGCAAAGGATAAATTGTATAATGGTCTGAAGTATTTGATATTGTAGCAGGATCTAGTAGCTCAAATTGACCAGCTTCTTGTGTTTCTTGAATTATTTCAGTTGTATCTTTCAAGTTTTCTTCAATATTAATTTCTTTGTAATATTCATTATTCTCTTTAAGATATTGGAAGGCTTGTCTAACTTTATATAAATCTACCAGCTGTTGCCATATTTTTTTGTCTTTTGTAGGTACTCCATAAACTAGTATAACTAAAGATTGCTGCATTGGACGTTGCACTCCTAGAGTATGCACATTTTCTTTTAGATTTAATGGTAAATAAACTACTTTTCCACGAACGCCCTTTACCAATTCAGAGGGAGGTAATTTTGCTGTTTTTGGTTGAAGGCGTATTATTGCTTGAAATGGGTGTACTGTTTGAATTATGATGCTCTCATATAAATTAAGTTGTTGTAGAGGTTTTGGTACTGGGTATAATTCCAAATTATTTGTGATAGAACGTGAAGGAGTTTGGTTGTTGTGAAGTTTTGTAGTGCAATAACTCCAAAGTATTAAGGGTTCAGTTATTTCATATTTGTTTTCTGCTACAAGGTAGAGAGTTAATTCAATCCATTTAAAATCTTCATTGTCTTCTATTTTGTATGATAGGTCCACAGTTTTTGTGTTACTTTTATAAAAAATTCTACGACAACATACACATACATGGTTTGGTACTTCAGCTGATGTACTTTTAAATTTTAGTATTTCTTTTTTGTATGTGTTTAGCAAAAGGTTGCCATGTGTAGAATTGTTGCTTAATTGGTTTAAAGCTATTTCATTCTGTAAATGGCTTTCACTTCCAAAATATTTTTTCTGGATATAGTGAATTTCTTCAAGTAGGTATTTTGCTGTAACATGTAGAAGGATGTTATTTAACTTTGCTAGTGCTAAAGCAGGACTTTTAGCATAGTACAGTTTATAGACTAGATTTCTTATAGTTGAATGATGTGTTGATATCCTTTTGATATCATGGAAAGTGGTTTTACAAGTAGGTCCTGTAATGCAGGCCAATGAATGTCCTTGTAGTCCTGTGTACTTGCGCACTGGACAGGTATCTATATTTTGCAGTAATTTAATTTTGATTTTGTCTTTGCTTTTTACATATTTATTGAGGAATTGGCGTAAAGATTTGAAACATTGTTTGGGAATGTTACACATTTACGTGCATGGCCATTTGTACACTAGACGTTCTGATTCAGTTAAATGGAGGGGTAATTCTAAGTTTCCAGGGCATATTTTTGTAAGAAGTACTTCTTGTTCCATTATGGTATTATTCACTTTTTCATAACCTCGTCCACTGCTATGTATGGCAATTGTATTCGTTTGCTTTTGTTTGTACGCTTCTTCATTAAAATATGGTTCTGTGCTTGTAGTGTGATTCCATTCACCTCCCTGATACTTAAGAAGTTCTTTCTGTTGATATTTCGCTTATTGAGAAGTCTTTTTTGTAATTTAGTTATTAGTTTTGTTAGTGGTTTCATTTTGTTTAACAGTAAAATAAATACATTTCTTTTGAGAAGAATTACACTGTCCATCAATGCTTCTAAGATTAATTTCCTACAATAGGTTTTAAGCTTTGAATCTGATTTCTCTCCTGTTTTTATAAGATTTTGAAGGACTTTGTGACGGTATATTTTGGCTAAAATACTTTTCTTGGTATGCTTACTTTGCACTATATTAAAATTTGAAGTAGTTTTATCTGTACTGATAGCTGATTTTCTGTTAATTGTTTTTTGGTTTGTTTTACATTTTGATAGAGGAAGCAAAGTTGTTGTACTTGAAAATTCTTGTGTTTCACTAAATGATTGTATTAGCTGTTTTGTTTAAACTTTTTTTACAAATTCTGCTAGAGATGGATGCTTATGTTGGACACCTTTATTTTCATTTGCTCTACTTTTGCGTTGCTTTCTATGGACTTGACTTTTGGTAGGCATTGTTTAGGGTCTGTTGAAAAAAATAAAGAAGATATGGGTTGGGGTGTTCTGGAATGTATGTGTGCTGTGTGCATGAGTGTTTGAGTAAGATGATAAAGATGTATGTAATGGTGTGTGATTTTGCATTGGGAACTAAAACTAGTAGGGATAGGTATTCTTGAATTTATGTGTTACTAAACTGGGGTTCAGATGACAAAAAAAAAGTAAGCTAGTGGTGTGGAAAAGTACAAATAGTAAATCTAATGTATACAATTAAAACAGTTGTTTGTTCTATAATATGAAAATTGTAGTGGTTCAGTTGGGTAATTTGTGTGTCCAAAAATAGAAATTTGTGGGCCGTTCTGGCTGTAAATCGCTGTTTAAGACATGGACATTTTTGGACAAAATAGTACAAAATCTCTATTTTTAGAAACCGAAATAGCTCGTATTAACGTTATAGTATATTTGATTAATAATACAAATATTATGGTGATATTTTACTTACTTTTTTTTTTAAATTAACAGGTAACTTCTTAGTTTTTCTTTCTTCTTCAAATTCGGCTGCTTCTTTTCAGGAAACTGGTCTTCACTGCAATTGTAAAAGCTTCAAATTAGTAACTTTGTTTGTATATAGCACTGTTTTAAATTTAGATATTGATTTTTTTAATTGAAATCCTCAGTGCCTTCTTTAAAACCATTAAACTAATGTATTTACATAAGATACATTGCATCAGTTCAGTACATCTGATATGTTCTTAATGAACAAATTGTATTGAATGACTAACTGTAGCAAAAAAATATCTTTACTATGTCTTGTGAAATTTATAATATATTAGTGAATACCACTATTTCTGTAAGTAAACTGTTCTAGGTAATAGCGCCTCAATGTCATGTCTAATTTAAAGTAATTAAGTAAATAAATAAATAAAAACAAAAAATATGAAATTGTATAAGTATTTTTATAAAGGTTTAAACATAGATTGTGTTTGCATGCAATTTTGTTTGAATATATGTAGTCTATATATTTCATTTAAAAACTGTTAGTTTAACATGATTTGAGTGTGTGTCTATAAAGAAAGTAAATAGTATAAAGGTTTATAAGTGATAGTTGATTTTAGGAGATTGAAAAAAGTACAGTAAATTCATTTTACAGATTTTACAAGGTAAAATTCTGTTTGAAAATGTGTTCATCTACTATACAGAAAATATGCATACCTGAAGTTTGTGTTCATGCATATGGATATGCATGGAGCTGCAAGTAGAAATCTTGAAGACTTGTACAGTATTTCTGGTAGATGCTGCTTGCCAATGATATGACACTTGTACTCAGAGAGATTCAGAGTACATTTGCAGTGCTGATCTATGATGATGCAGTTAGATGTAGAGGTCTTGAATGTGACTGGTGCATGGTCATGTGATTTTTGAGGTACATCCAATGAGGGAATGGCAGAGAGAGTGTAGTGGAAATGGTAGAAGGGCTGTTCATGTTACGATATGTCTGCGGACATGGCGGTAGTTCGCGGACATCGGGAGTTACATCCGGGGATTTTTGGGTTCAGAAGTCATGCAAATGAGAATAAGCACTGAAAGGGATTGGTCAGGAAAGTTTGGTGGGTGTGTTGAGCCACGAGAGATTTTCTCAGATACTCTTTTTGCTGAGAGAACAAAAGATAGCTATGGCTGTGTGTTTCAGAAAACAGATTGTTTGGATTTTAGGAGATTCGTGGATACATTAGTTGAAGGTGCATGCAGAAAGCTGTGGAGTAGCTGTAGATCTTGGATTCCCACATGTGGAAGTACACTGGCATGGAGTATGTGGAATGAAGTGGTTGGACTTGCTACCTCTATGTGCTACTTTGGAGACAGAGCAACATCCAGACATAATTGTAATTCATTGTGGAGGGAACAGTTTAGGACATGTGACTGGAATTTTTTTGCAATTTGCTATGAAAGAAGGATTTAGCAAGGTTATGGACATGTTTCCTAATTCTCAAGTGATATTTTCACGGATTGCGCAGAGACAAATGTGGCTTCGTTCTTCTTCATTTGGTCCACAAATGGAAAAAGCAAGGCGCAATGTTAATAAGGCTGTTTGTGCCTTTCTAAGAGATTTTGGCATGTCTTCGTTTCACAATGAAAATATTATGTTTTGTAGTACATAAATTTTTCGCAGAGATGGAGTCCATCTTACTTATGCTGGCAATCAGATTTTTCTGAGAAATGTAAAAAATGCATTGCAACCTTTTTTGGAATTACAACAACGATTTTGAAGTAGATGTTAAGCATTTACAATTTTTGACTTACAAACACCACCCAAAGGCTCTTTTCAGAGCCACCACTTCTTTCCAGAGAAAATTACAATGTTTGTGATGGAGTAGCAACCGAATTTTTTTAATGTTCGCGAACTGTCCGCGGACTTCTAAAAAATACAAAGAGCCCTGCTTCATTTATTTTCACTTCTATTTTTTAACTGGGAAAGGCGGCTCTGAAAAGAGCCTTATTTTTTTTTTGAATTTTGTAATTTTGTATTTTTTTTGGTTTTTCAGACACGACACACTAGGAGAGGAGGGTAAAGGAGGGTAAAGGGGGCGACACCAACCACAGGGATAAGAAAGGGCGAGCTGAGAGAGTGGGTTTTCTTTGGGTAGTGAGCAGGTCTTCTCGTGCTCTGAGACGATAGTCTCAAAATCACTCCGAAGTCGCTCCCCCCTGCAGAGTACTGTGTCACAGTACATACATACAACTGTGACCCTCGAAAGGTAAGGGTCATTAGCATTCTGTATGGCCTGTGAGGCAGCTTGAGGAAGACGCTGTCCCACAGAGGTGGTCCTTGTGTTTTTAGTAGCGCAACTTTACCATAACGTCCCTTTAACAAAGTTTTTTTACTGATATATATATATATATATATATATATATATATATATATATATATATATATATATATATATATGTATCTGTAGATTTTGTCAAGCGTTCGACAGTGTGAACCGAGATCATTTATGGAAAAAAATGGAAGAATGGAAATGCCCTGACCACATCTTGGCTCCAATGAGAGCACTATACACAAACACTTCTATTAAAATCAGATTAAACAAAGATGGCTTGCTAAGCAAAAATACACCAACTTTGCGCTACCCAAAGCAACGATGCTCACTAGCAGCAGAACTGTTCAAATTGTTTATATCAGACTTAAAAGAAATGCTGAAAACTGTTGACGCCTTCCCTTCAAAAATAAACAGCAACGTTGTGGACTAGATGTTTTATGCCGATGATCTTGTCATACTGGATCAGACACCGATTGGCCTCCAAAGAAAGCTAACCGCCCTTGATTAATACACCAAAAGAAACGGACTGAAGATAAATATACCAAAATCTGGGGTAATGATACTACAACAGGCTGGAGGACCAAAGAAGCAATTGAAAATTCAGATTGACCATGATTCAAGTGAGCAATATGTGATACCTCAGGATCGACATAAACCAAAGTATCTGTGGCAAACCACATATTGCGGAACTAAGATCTAAGAGGAAGAATCTTGCCACTCAGGTGGCGATAATACATAAAAGATACTGAAAGTTCTCCCTACTTCCTGTTACAAAATTCCATAGACAGAAAGTAGTTCTGATTGTGGTGTACGGGGCCAAAACTGTATTGTCCTCCGAATGGAAGGAATGTGCCTTAATGAGCTCTCTCTTCTATTCCGTCTTTTAGGAATGTATATGTAATGATTTGATATTGCATATCGTCAGTTAGGACACCTTTTTATGCTTCAGTATTATAAGCGTAACGAACCTGACAATGGTGCTGACATGGATGACCTGTTTAGATGATTGAATTAATTTCCTTTTAAGCTTATAAATCTTCTGTTAAATTAACATTTTATAGGTAATGAATCTCGACATCTGTAATTCTAATAACCTCTTCTAATTTTCTTTCTTTTTTCTTCTCCTTTTCTTTTTCTTCTCTTCTAATATATACTCTTCTAATATATAATCGGAGAAAATTGTAAAATGATTAAGGTTTGAAATAAATCAAATGTCAATAAAAAAATTAATCACTGTGAGAATAATCTAATGTGATTTGAAAGAAAGAAACAGTTTGCGCCTAGAAACCCTTGCATAGCGGCACGTTATGAATTACTTATATCATATCATATCATATCATATCATATCATATAAGAATGTGTAGATTGTATTGCTCGTGCTTTACTATAACTTACTTGGTGTTTAAAGGATGTACCAAGGAGGTATTCTGAGGCGATTCCTAAAATGTTGATGGCTATGGACAATGCAAAGGTCACCCCCAGGTGACCAGGACAGTGGACTGCTGTTTTCGTAAAGAGCCAACCAGAAGAATGAAAAAAACACTCTTAGGATGCCCATTGAGGGTTGAACACAGAGTCCTGACGAGCAATAGAGGATGGGGCTTTTCCTGGGGCCACATCCTTCAGTGCCCCCATACTCCAAAACATGGACAGAACATTTTGTGCTAGAAGTTGTAGGCTAGGAGCAACTAGGCAAGGCAGCATGTGGAGTGGGGCCAGTGATGTAGCAAATTCAGGCCATTTGAGTGGTGAAGCTCAGGGGAGCTGACATCAACCCAGTCCACATGAGCAGAGCTGCCTGGGAGAAGAGGTGCCAGATAAACACGAGACCAATGAATCACAACCCTCACCCCACCCTGGTATGCCAGACCCTGGGGACGGTGGTGGATACCAGGTATGCTGGCAAAGCTGTATACTCCTGGCAGCCTCAGCAGTGCAACCCATGTGAAGGTGGAGCCCCAGGCCATATCAGCCGAGGGACCCTGGTTGAGGAGGCGGCCTGTGGGGCAGCAGTCCGGCCCAGAGCCAGTCAAGATAGGTGCAGCATAATACGTGTACAGTACAACCCACCACATTAAGCAAGTTTCTTTGATGGTTATTGAAGGATCAATGCTGCTTAAAGCACTGGGCCGCATCAGCGGTGTGGCCCTGGTGAAGATTGAGGCAGCCTCCACACCATCATTACATGCCCGCTCCCTTTAAGGTGGCAGTGAAGGCAATCAGGGTGTTGAAGGAATGGTATGGGTGCAAGGCAGCATGTAGTCTGAGGCACTCACCGCGGCTAGCTCAATGAAAGCACTGCTCAGGTGTCTGACATGGATGTGTGTGGCCCTGCTCATGTAGACCTCGAGAGCTGTTGGTGAAGATCAATCTACAGAGGAAACAGCGAGAGACCTCTGGACTGCATGAAGACCATCCTTTAATGTGTGACTGAAAGCCTGTGGCAGCCACCCATGGCAGAGTGGGCTATCAAGACAGATCTTCATGACTTATACAGTTTCCTACAGTAAGAAACACCACTCCTGCAACACTTTATGTATATAGTCAACGTGTATGTACAGTACACCTTCTGCTATATTTAGGTAATTTTGGGCCCATAGTTAATTACCTCCTAAGCCAAGGAAGTGGGCTGAGGAGTAAAGGACTTGCTAAGGCAAACACTAAGAATGTAATTCATTCAATGCTGGATACAAGATGTGGACAGTTGACTTACCATAAGACACAAATGAGGAATGCGTTTTCTATCAACTATCTCCTACCACAAAGATTAACGGCAACTGCAGACAAGGTCATAGTGATGGAAATGGATGGTTTTATGTGTTCATAATATCACTTAAGGCCTGATTTATAGAAAACGCGCCAGAATCCTGCTGAGTCCCTTGTTCCAAAATTGACTGTGTACGTCCCTACGCACAAAGTTTTCTTTGCGCAATGCATGTATTCATGGAAATCGAGGGCCAACACACCTGATGCGCAAATAAATTCTATTTGCCTGTGAAACGCCCACAGCACAGACCCACGCAAAGCAAATCCAGCAACATAAACGTACCTTTGCGCAGTCCTCATCTGCAACATCATGCACAGTGGCAATTCTGGGGCCCATCCCCCAACAACCAAGGCAGCACCCGGCAACACTGCATAGGGTTACCTGTAACTCCTAACTGCACCCCAATATAATGTGTTACATGTCTCATAACTCAAGTTGGCCCCCAGTAACTCTGCGTGCAAACCCCCGTAAATGATGTCTGCAACCCAGTAATCTGCAAACAAGCAACCCTAACGTCAATCGGCACCTCAACTGCATGCCGGTACCCCGAGATTGCTGACTGTACCTTACCTTTTGAGAGTTGGTTCCTGTGCGATTTGGACTTTGCGGGTACTTTCACGTGGCAGTAAGACTGTAAGCTTTGCGTGTTTCTTCACCCGATGTGACATTGCATGGTACACTTGTTCCTTGTTCTTCCTCATTCTGCATAGGGAAGGGGGAATATGCATGTTCCACCCCCTATTAATTTCCTTGTGTAGAGCCGTCCCACACTTTGCGTGGAGTGTCACGCAGCGCCCACAACTGCACGCAAAAACCTCATGTACCTGCGCAAAGCCCCCTCAAGGTCCCAGAACAGCACACAAAGACGGGTCCATAAATCGATGTAAGGTTTTTTGTGCACTGACAAGTGTACAAAGTCACTTTTCAGTGAGCAAAACATTCTATAAATCAGGCGCTTAGTCTTTATTAGGCGCTCAGGTGGTAGCCCATCTTCTGTTGTATCATGTTATCTTCATATAACACGTAGCCGAGCCAACCTTTTCTATGCCAGCTGGACTTGGAATGTAGGACAGTTGAAGTGGTTCCTCCCTCGCCTGAAGGGCAGGTCTGTACCACAAGAATGGTGTAAAATTGCACCGGACTACACATCGGAGTCCTCTGGATAGTTGAGTCGCATCTTTAGGCTTGTAATGTACTAGACATGCTTTGGGCCCTTACGCTTAATTGCTCGGAGGCCTTCCATAATCTGGGGAGCACCACTTTTACCCTGTGCATGAATGGACAACAGCATGCACATTCCAATGTTTAGCTGAAAAGCCCAGGTGGCGATACTACTGATACAGACTAAGTGCTGCCCTTCAGAGCACTCTTCTTAGCCTTGTGGTTTAACCTATTGTTGTGTCTTTTGCTCTTGGCTACTCCATAATGATTGGTGGCACACCACCCCATTGCCTGTTACTGAAGACCCTCCACTGTCAATGATCACATACACTATTAGGTTAATAGATTACATGTGTTATTTGTCTTGTCCAGGGAGAGGTAGTGAGGCTAGCTGTTATGTTTCCTCGATGTGTTTTACCTGCTCTTGGCTATGTTTTATGCTTGTGTGTTCTTTTGCCGTTTTTGAGTGCAATTATGGTCATCCTCTCTCCTACTTTACAATCTCTATTTCTCCTCTCTGCCTTTTCCTCTCACACATTATATGAAATTACCTTAAAGTGAAATACAGTTCGATTTTCCTAATAAACCAAACCATGCACATAATCTCCATTGAAATGTAGCATTCACATTTTTTGTGCATTTTCTTTTTAGAATTCCGCAATGTATGACTCGACGTTTGCAATTGTTGGGAAAATGGACCAAGTCCTAAGTGCTTCTGAGGATTTTGATAGTTTTCGGGTTGAGGGATGGGTTGTTAAAAAAAAAAGGCAAAGCAGAACGAGTCTTTGTACATGCCTAGTGGAAAAGAAGCTGTCATGCCAGATGCCACACACATACATGCATGACAGTTCATCTCTGTGGTATTCGGCGGATTCAAGCGTCTGCACCCGCACCAAAATGAGATGGGTGGGAAGGCGGCCGATCTGAGGCAACTGGTGGGGCGTCTCCATGCCCCAACCTCCATCCCTCCATCCAGGGAAACCCTTGGAATATCAAAACGGCCAGAGTACTTCTACCCAACTGTTCTTTTCGTTACAGGCCGTGTAGAGCCACTGTCGAAATTAGACCGTTAGTTTCATTAGTAAACGATGTATTTACCAATCTCCGTTTCGCTGTGTTTATTAATTGCACTACAAAGGGGTGCTTTGAAGCATATCTCCATATATTTAGTTTATTTTTTATTTTGGACAATCTTCTGCCCCCTTCCGTGGATTAACAGCACATTTAAAATGAGGGGTTACATTTATTTTATGATTTATTTATTTATTTTTATCTTTATTTACACAACATCCATTATAGATCTCAAGACAATTAACACATAAAAAATAAAACAATGCAAATAACAAAAGAAAATCACATTTTGCACAGTACTATGTACAGATCGAGATATACAATACACTAAACCCCAACAAATCAAAAACATCTCTCAAATACCACCCCCAACAACTACAATGCCAGAAAAAACAGCTGCAAAAATCGACCCCATATTTTCTCAAAGAAACCCAATTTACCAAGTATCCGATACAGCACTCTCTCCATATTCGCCAAGTCATGCATCTCAAACAATCATGTCCCAATATCCAATGTCAAAGCATTCTTCCAGTTCCTCAGATAATTTTTTTACCAGTCATCGCCCCTCGGAACAACCACTTCTTCTCACTCAGATTGAGATCAACCAAAGACTCATCACTCCCCAATATAACCGCACTAAAGTCCAAAACAGGGAGACCAACAATCACTTCCCCACATACCCGTCCAATCTCACCCCAGAACAGTCTCACCAGCCCACAATCCCATAGCAGATGTTCCAGCATACCGATCGCACATGATCATCTAAAACAATCTGCATTCTCCAACATCCCTCTTTTACACATTCTCTCAGGTGTCCAAAAGATTTGATTTAGAAGTTTTATCTGTCTCGACCTCTCCGTGAGTCGTAGTGAACACAACTTCACATTCATACACATGTTTAGCCACATATCCTCCATGACATCCAAACCGATCCTCCTGCCCCACTCCTCTCTTAAAGAATCATTTCCTTGAAAGCAAGACATAAACACCTTATACAGGCGACTGACCACACCCCCACCCGATCCCACCGAATTCACTGCAAACAGACTCAGTGCAATTCTCTTCTCCAAATCCACAACACCAATCGCACGTTTAAGCTTCACAAAATCAGAAGCTCTAAAGTTTTCAATACCATATCGTTGCTGCAATTCCCTTGTGTTCATCCAACGACCATTCGTAAACAAATCAGCAACCCACCGCACCCCACCCAGAAACCAATCTGCCCAAAAGACCACCTTGCCATCTATTTTGATGAGGGGTTACATTTAAAATATCTGTGTTTATTGGTGAATAATCCCCCCCCCCTAACTTTCCGAGAACAAAACTAATGGCACACATCACAGAGAAAGGTATTGGCAAATATGTTCAAAGCACTCGCTCCCATCTGCAATGTACCAATACAACCAAATATGGCAATATGATATTTACAATGTAAAGTGTGCCTTTGGGTCAATGGAACGTCCAGATTCTGAAAGTGCATTCATGTGTTTGGATTTGTATGAGCTCGATCCTGGCATATGCAAGCATCTATTAACAAATGCACGCCGAAGATCAGTAAATCATTATTTACAAGACCTCTGAAAAAGGCAATTTTGAATTAAAGTTCCTCTTAGAACATTAGAGGGGGGAGGTAATTACGCCCATTTTCAATTGATATTGCGGCACACTAATTAGCAACTTTGGAATATCACTTCTCTCTAATAAAAGGCACATTTTTCGAGCTGAGACTCCAGGGTTATACTCCTCCTCCTATTGTGCAACGTGATTAAGAAAACACAATGGACCAAAATGGCACCCACCCAATCAAAACTTCTCATTTAAAGGATCCTTGAGTTGGATAATCAGTCATCTTTCTCTGAGGCCAGGAAAGGATGAATAAAGGTTCAAGGAGCATCGCTTTGTCTGAAGATGGAAGTGTTTTCCCTCCACCCCCGCCCCCAACCCTTGCTTGTTTGAAGGTATCAGCCTTGGTGGCACAGTGGGTTCATTTAGAATTTAGTCAGCATGCCATTCGTATGAAATATAGACCGAACTTGAAGGAAGAAACCCAATTCATATAGCACATTTATGTTCCCATTAAGCTTTACTGGAATCAAGTTTTTTAAATTTGGCTATTAGTTGTTGCTGGCGACACCTATATGCCAAAACGATCACAGTGGAGTACAGATATGGAGGAATGGGACATAGGAGAACGGTCACAGAGGAATGACATATGAGGAGGGACACACAGCCTGTAAGTGTTATTTGGTTATGTACCCACCCATTGCCTGCTTATGGCCAAGCTAATCCCTATGGCCTTATCCACCCATTCCTGTCTCTGCCCCGCGCAAATCTCCTTCTTTCCGGAACTCATTCAGCTCGCTTTACTCAAGCCTTACCATCAGACTTTGCATTCAAAGTGCCTGCCAGTCTTTGTAGAAAAGCAGTCTTCTCAGAGTTAATGACTTAATTAGAGTTGTAAATAGCGTGACATGAAGTCGATGGGTTGTTCAATTTATACAAATACAAATGCTGAGACAACAACACATGCTCACGTGGTTTGTTCTGTTTTCGTATAGCTGTGAACTCAGCAGTGTGGACAAATACACTAACCCGTGAGCGAAACCTGTGTTAGCCTTTTAAGCCCAGCATTTAAAATGTAAAGTGAGGGTGATTTATAAGTGATGGCCCATTTAAGAGGCCATTTTCTGGACAAGACATTTGTAACGTTTCCATCTTAAGAAATGTAGGAATTTTAATTGTGAAAGTACACAGAAAGCATGCTAATCCCTATGGACATTCCCACCCGTTCCAGCCTCTACCTGATCAAAACACATCCCCATGGAAACACTTTGAGCTTGCTTTAATCAAGTCATATCATCAAAATGTGCACTCAAACTGCCTGCCAATGTTTTTTTCAAAGCAGTCTGCCAATAGTTAATGGGCCTCATTACAAGTTTGGCGGTAGCCTTGCCAGTAAAACCGGCAGGCTGCGCCAAACTTGCGATTTTTTCCTGCACCCCTGAATGGGCAATTACCGGGTCATTATAGTCCCGCCAGACTCAGTAATTGGTAATTTGTGGGCGTCGGAAAAAAATGCTCCCCATTCCCATTTGAGCCCTATAGGAAAGTATAGGGCTCACATGGGAATGGGGAGGTCGGATGCACCGGCATTCGTGAATGGTGCCAGTGCATCCAACACGCTCTGCTCACGGGTGCCGCTACACCCACCAGGTCAGGCCTGACAAGCGGGAAGGCACCCACAAGCAGAACTCCTACTTTGCCGGTCCGGTAACAACAGTACCGGCAAGCTTACTGGTACCGTTGTTACAGGACCGGCAAACTTATAATGCGGCCCAATGACCTAATGGAGTTATAAACCCACTACTGGTGTAGCCTGCTTTCAACCACCTGATTTATAAGCGCTCTGCTTTTCCTTCACTGAAGTCCTATTAAAAACAAGCATTGGAAAAGCCACCAAAGTCCTGTTTAAAACAGGCATTGGCAAAGCCAACATTTTATTTTTGTATTTACGTTTTTACTGGTTATATCTAAGGCAGAACATTAATAATATGTCAGAACATGAACAATATGTAGATAACTTTTAGTTTCACTTAATCCCACCCTATGTCCCATTCCACCCCTTTCCCTTAAAACCATTCATCTTATTACATCACTTTCAAAAATGGTGCACATGGATTTAATGCTGCTTCATGCTTCACTGATGTTTAAAAAGTGCACTATTCCTCGTGTCACTTGTTCATGGGGAAAGCCATTTTGACAGTCACATAAGTGATATTTGCACCTCGCTTTCCTAGCCACAACTCATGAGTTTGTCATGTTGTGCAGGACAGGAGTTGGTGAATACTTGTTGTATAGGTTTGTGCTAATAGTAGCTGTTATTTGCATTTGCTACCCAGACTAAAAGATAGGAATGGTAATATTCCACTTACACCCATAATTTCTGTTTCATTAGAACTTAATGACAAGGTCATATGAAATAACAGGTATCAGAGAAAAGGCTTAAACAATAGTTTCTCAACCTCTAAGCAGAGTAAAATCTGCAGAAGCTCTGTAGCTTTTAATACCGAAAGCCAAGTATCCGATCTTGAAATTCCCAAGCTGTATGCATCCATATCTACATCCTGTGTGAAATCCTGGTTTCTGATCATTTACAGCCTCAATCATGAAGTCCCAACATTTTCCATTAACGCCCAAGTCGTACACCCTCGAGGCAGTGGAGTAACTTTGCTGAAAATGTTGGGGGGGACCTGACATATGAAGAAAAGGTGCCCCAGCCAAATGAATGGGGACAAAATGGTGTACTTTATATAAACAGGAGAAAATGGTGTGCCATGAAAGTTTGGGGGGACAAACACCCTTGTCCCCCCCTAAAATTACACCCATGCCTCGAGGCATCCAAAGGCAAGGCCATGAGTAACTCTGCATTTAGATCAAATACTTTGGCCCTGCCCCTATTCAGTTGCATTAGAGCTGACACTTTGAAATGTGACTTCAGCTGTCCCAAGTCAAATCATCTGCATCTGAGAAAGAAATGGAGAATGTGCCCCTTGTTGCACTTGTACCCATTTCTCCTCACCATGGAAGGGCCTAGAGGCAGTTTGGTTTGCTGTAATTCACCTTTCATTTCTACTCATATGTATTTGCCTGCATGCATGTGAAGGCAAGCGTCCCCAGCCAGCACGATCCTCCCTGCAATGAGAGACAATGAAGGACTCTCCCAAGTCGGGAATAAAGCCAAGACAGAGTGCGGGTGAGCTTAAATGGGAGTTTATCAATCAGAATAGGGCATGCAAAGAACTCTGCAAACTCCGAGAGCGCTCTGTCTGACAATAGCAAAGACAGGCGTATATATTTACAAAAAACGTCATAAGAACCTACATACTATAGGGGGCACAAGTTCGATGGGATTGGGTGGCGATGACTAGCTATAGGTGCTGCTGCGATGTGGTTGGCCTTGGTTGGAGGACGTCACTGGTCAGCCTCGTGGGTTGGGCTGGGCCTGGCAGGTCAGCTGAGTTCATCCGGGCGTTGTTGTTGTGCCATTGTGGCCAGTGTCAGAGATGAATGTCTTTTCCTGACTTGTTTGCCCTATGCCATGCACACCGCAGTCATTCAGTCATTGCAATATTATCTTCTTTAGTATATCTTTCAATAGGTTATTCTACAGGTTAATGCAACACAGGAGGAATGCACCTTGTGAGGGGTCTGATGGTCATTCGTCAGGGCATGGTTACCAGTGTCCTGTTGACCGGTGCCATAGGTTGGGGGGCTAAGCTCCAGGGCATGGGACGGGCGGTACATGCCTTCCTGTTCTTGTTAGATGTTGTTATGAATGTGCCGCTGTGTGTTGCCACAGTATTGGGTGTCCTGATTGCACTGGGCCATAAGTCTAAAATGATCCGGTGGGTTGTGGGGTTTACGAGGGGGCGCCTTTGAAAGTGTGTGTTCAGGCAGAGGTTTACTGCTGTGCTGTAAATAATACAGGTGGCGGGCCGTGGCCTTGGGTGCTGTAGAGGGGGCTACAAATCTTTGAAGCGGCTCCAGTCTGGTTGTGGGAGGTGGAGCAGCGCGGCGCGGGCCTCTGCTCTCATGTTTGGCAGTCTTCGCAGGGTGGGAGGGGGAATGGCCTTGCACATATTCACAAAGGTATCTTCCGCGTGTGTTGCCAGCTTTTAGAGGTGAAAACATCACAATCATTTGAACACTTTATAATATTTGTTTGAATCACTTGAAAACATACATTTCAACTTGCTGGATGTGTCTCGATTATATCCAGTCTGAGCACCTTATTCGTACACTATGTTTTAACAACTACAGTATTTAGTTATATGCATATACATTTGCAGTAAGTGAGGTAGTAGTGTGGTTGGTGGAGTACATAGAAAATGACCCGCCACTGTACGTGACGGTGGTGGCACATAAGGGGCTTAGACATACACGCATGACAAGTTCATTCTCGCGCATCCTTCACATGAGCCCTCTGTATGGTTACATTTGTCTTCTCGTGTACTCTAGGAGCATTAGTTCGGTTATGGCGCAGAACCATGGAGTGTAAGTTTCCCAGTGATACATATAACAAATAGACCCCTGGAACGCTCCTTCATTGTTAGTACCCAACTGCAGTGGTGTGGGCTCGTCATTGCTAATATCATGGAAGCATGCTTTCTATCATGGTTATACATTTTACAGGTTTTTGTAATAGAAGAGATTTTTGTGGAGAAATGCACACTTTGCAAGTGGTCTTGGCATTAATATGTGGGGACTTTCTGCCATCTGATGACCATTTTACCGTTCTTTTCATTGCCCAAGCCCACTGGCCGGGTCATGCTGGGAGCGATGATACACTGCGGAAGGTGAAATGTTACAATGTTAGTATCTTATGCTAGCTCATGTCCGTCTTGTTCGTGTGAACGGGCTCACAGCGGATCTGCCAGGGTGCTGCGGCAACAGGGATAACTGGAACTTCTCCGAGGGTGGGGGCCGCGCTACAGTGCGCTAAGCTCACACCATCTTTATTAGACAAAATGGTTTCTGAGGCCTAGCTAAATTCAATACGGGTGGGCAATGTCTTCAGCAGGTGAGCCATCCACCACCTGGGCCCTGGTGGTAAGGAGGGACCGCCCGATGAGCCATGACCCTCACCTGGGGTGGAGATGTAGGCAAGGGGGGGTCTTTTGGACCACTCCTCCCCTACACATGCCATATCCGTATCAAATAAGTTATCTACTCAGGGAATCCCTGTAATCCCACGGACACTGTCCAGTCTGTAGATGCGGGACTGCAGCACAGAAAGAGCTCCTTCCTGCCCATCCGAGTAGAGTCCGGGAGATACTAGCTACCTCCAGGCCGCTCAACAGTACCCCAAAGCCACAGGTAAACCTGTGTGCTTTTTAACATTTCAGCCCAGTAGTATGTTTTGTAATAACATAATACAATGTAGTGATTTACAGCCGCTTAGACAAGCATATTCTCTTGTATTGCAGCACTGAGAGAAGACTGGCTCTGATGAAGACGATGCTTGTCTGAACTAGCCAACGCTCAGAATCAAGAGTTCAGTCTGACCTGAGCGCAATCACATATGCTCTAATGAATTTAGCTAGTAGGCACCTTGCACTTTTTTCACTGCCACTTAGCACTTTCTCTGTACCCTGGATAATCTTGCAGTTGATAATCTTGTGTGGTGGTAACAACTAGCATGGTAGGGAGTTTTGGGCAGAATTTTTAACTATTAGTGCCAAGCATGAGCATTTGTAGGTACTCAAGCACACATTAAGGAATCAAAACAGCTGGAATGTTAAATCTAGACCGGCACCTTTCCAGCCAGCTGCATAAACCATGTGTGAAAGCCCACTTTTCCGTTGAGTCTTATTAAAAAGAAATATACCCGTGAAAAATCTTCATCACATCTACTGTTTGGCCTTTCATGGAATCCATTGACTTTCTGCTTCATCACATTCTAGAATGTGGTATCTGTGCGTGGCTGCTGCCAATCTACAGCTATGATTGTTTACCTCCTGGTTTAATTCTGCAGATTTGTTTTTTTTTAAAGGGAGCATAGCCAATAACCGGTTTGATTTAAACCACGCCAGTGTCACGACACTGGTCATGTCTAGAGAACAAAGAAGGCTGTTATTGATTGATGCAGGACGTCCAGGGATTATGTGCTTTGTGAGTTAGTTAATAGATTTTGAAACTCCTTTTTGCTATGATCAGTTCTAGAAGTAAAAAAAAAATGTGGAACTGTGGAATTTACACTATTGCTGGAGTATTTGGTACTCGCATTTGCACAACAAGTGCGAAATTTCACCTTTGCACTTGTAAGTGCAAATGTAATTGCTAGGCTATTCAATTGGCGCACAACTGCACATGTTATTTCAAATATCCAAGCTGCCTCTGTGGGACCTGCAAACAGAAACTAGATTTTCTTCTTTGCAGTCGGCTGGTGACACCATGAAGTCAGTGCAAGGACTGTTCAGGCTGCATGTGCATTCAATACCCTGCCTAAGCCTGAGGGAGTAATGTCACGTGACGTGACAGATGAGTCAGGAATGACACAAACACTGTGCACAGCAGTACTGCCACTGGGCATGTTTCATGATTGAGTTCCAAAGTTTTTTTTATTTTATTTTTAAAATGAACCATTCTGGAACGATTTATTTTTAAAACAATAGTATGGGAACTGTGAAGAATCAAAGAAACAAATGGAGGAGAGCCACTTCCACTCACTTCTACCCCATGGTGACGATGCAAATGGGTCTTCAACAAACGTCTCATTAAAACTGGAATGCAAGTCACACAGCAGTTGTAGCACACCTCTTTCCTTCTTAGCTGCCTGGTCCAGTCGGGTGTTTTTCTATGAAAGGATCATGCTAGATTGGGCTGTAACATAAATGTAATGGCAATGGGTATACAGAAAGAAGGGGGGCAGTAGGACGTGGCAGTGGTTTGAAATATATGTGCCCATAGCAATGAATGTTGACCTTGTCAGTGACATTTGACATTGTTACTTGCCATGAATGTGCACACTTGCTTGCGGTCTGGGCTTATATATCAAGTTATCGTTAGTACATTTACACTATTGACTGGCTCTATAGTTAGTAATGGTAGAACATTTCTCCTTTTGTGCATTGGAGCCAGACTGGATGTGCCGGTGCATCTAGGAATGTTCAGACAACCCAAAAAAGGAATCCATATGAGGTCAGTTTGGATCTTCAAATAAAACGTCAAATTAAAAAGCTATCGAACCCAAGATGTGTATAGTGTATAGTTTAACTTTGCTTTAGGGTGGCACATATTTCTCAGCTTGCTTTCGGGAAATGCAATGCGACCTTTGTGCTGCTTTGGACAAAGATAATAAACACCTCCTTTCTTCAACGCTTTTTATGCATTGTGAAGCAAAGGTCACAAAATGTCCACTAGCCATAAGTGAGAAATGTACTTCTTCAAGTACGATTGTGTGTATACGGAAGCCTTGAACCCTGCCTAAATGCTCAGCTTGCCCATGTGTGGTCTGTGGGCACAATCCCTGTTACCTTTTGCAGAGAGTGGCCTGGGGACTGATGCTCTCTCAGGGACTTGAGGTGCTAGGGCTTCTGCATGATGAATGTATTTCTGTGTGACGGAGTCCATGGCTTTATTTAAGAAAGCTGTGGAGGTGTGTGTTTCTGCAGCATGTGCTCAGTATAAAGGATAGAACTGTTGAGCTACCTGTCAGCGGTAATAAGGCAACATGGATTTGTGGCTTCCATTAGTGCCGCCACAATCCCTGGTTGGTGGGTCCAATACAGTGTTTGGATAGTACTGAGAGCAGTAACCTCAAGTCTACCAAATTGGATGGTATACTGATGAAATTGACGGTTCCAAACCTAAGTGACATTGACCTTTTTTACTTTGGTCATTATGTGTCGCTTGCAACACCTACACGCTGAAACTATTGCCTTAAGGGACAGATAGGGAGGAATGGCACACAGTCTGTAGGTATTTATTTTTAGTTTTTGGTTATGTGCCCACCCATTGACAGCCCATGGCCATGCTAATCACTATGGCCATTCCCACCCAGATCCTGCCCCTCCCAGCCCAAAACACCTCCTTGTGGGTACTCTTTGAGCTTGGTTTTAATGGTAATCAAGCCTTACCATTAGACCTTGCACTTGTAGTGCCTGCCAGTGTTTTTTCAAAGAAGTCTTCTGAGAGTTAATGACTTAATTGGAGTTGTAAACCTGCTACTGGTGTAATAAGAAATGTCTCTTCAGGTTGTCTTCAGTGTCTCGATTTACATACACTCTGTGTGTCCTTCAGTGAAGTCCTGTTAAAAACAAGCATTGGGAAAGCCAACAGTTTTGCCTTGTGTATGAGTAATGGGCAGTTGCCAGGCACTGCTATTAGACGCCCAGGTACTCAAACCAATGTTCATGTGGTACCATCAATGGCCAGTTAAAACCACTACTGCTGTGCCTGGCAAGTGCCTTTCCAATGCCTACAAAAAAGACCTAATTGTTGGCATTACCAATGCTTGTTTAAGTTGCTTTTACATTTACAATTTTTCTGTGCCAGAGCTGACTGTAAGTGGTTTCAACCACACTTTTATATCACTTGAAAACATACATTTCAACTTGCTGGATGTGTCTCGATTATATCCAGTCTGAGCACCTTATTCGTACACTATGTTTTAACAACTACAGTATTTAGTTATATGCATATACATTTGCAGTAAGTGAGGTAGTAGTGTGGTTGGTGGAGTACATAGAAAATGACCCGCCACTGTACGTGACGGTGGTGGCACATAAGGGGCTTAGACATACACGCATGACAAGTTCATTCTCGCGCATCCTTCACATGAGCCCTCTGTATGGTTACATTCGTCTTCTCGTGTACTCTAGGAGCATTAGTTCGGTTATGGCGCAGAACCATGGAGTGTAAGTTTCCCAGTGATACATATAACAAATAGACCCCTGGAACGCTCCTTCATTGTTAGTACCCAACTGCAGTGGTGTGGGCTCGTCATTGCTAATATCATGGAAGCATGCTTTCTATCATGGTTATACATTTTACAGGTTTTTGTAATAGAAGAGATTTTTGTGGAGAAATGCACACTTTGCAAGTGGTCTTGGCATTAATATGTGGGGACTTTCTGCCATCTGATGACCATTGTACCGTTCTTTTCATTGCCCAAGCCCACTGGCCGGGTCATGCTGGGAGCGATGATACACTGCGGAAGGTGAAATGTTACAATGTTAGTATCTTATGCTATCTCATGTCCGTCTTGTTCGTGTGAACGGGCTCACAGCGGATCTGCCAGGGTGCTGCGCCAACAGGGATAACTGGAACTTCTCCGAGGGTGGGGGCCGCGCTACAGTGCGCTAAGCTCACACCATCTTTATTAGACAAAATGGTTTCTGAGGCCTAGCTAAATTCAATACGGGTGGGCAATGTCTTCAGCAGGTGAGCCATCCACCACCTGGGCCCTGGTGGTAAGGAGGGACCGCCCGATGAGCCATGACCCTCACCTGGGGTGGAGATGTAGGCAAGGGGGGGTCTTTTGGACCACTCCTCCCCTACACATGCCATATCCGTATCAAATAAGTTATCTACTCAGGGAATCCCTGTAATCCCACGGACACTGTCCAGTCTGTAGATGCGGGACTGCAGCACAGAAAGAGCTCCTTCCTGCCCATCCGAGTAGAGTCCGGGAGATACTAGCTACCTCCAGGCCGCTCAACAGTACCCCAAAGCCACAGGTAAACCTGTGTGCTTTTTAACATTTCAGCCCAGTAGTATGTTTTGTAATAACATAATACAATGTAGTGATTTACAGCCGCTTAGACAAGCATATTCTCTTGTATTGCAGCACTGAGAGAAGACTGGCTCTGATGAAGACGATGCTTGTCTGAACTAGCCAACGCTCAGAATCAAGAGTTCAGTCTGACCTGAGCGCAATCACATATGCTCTAATGAATTTAGCTAGTAGGCACCTTGCACTTTTTTCACTGCCACTTAGCACTTTCTCTGTACCCTGGATAATCTTGCAGTTGATAATCTTGTGTGGTGGTAACAACTAGCATGGTAGGGAGTTTTGGGCAGAATTTTTAACTATTAGTGCCAAGCATGAGCATTTGTAGGTACTCAAGCACACATTAAGGAATCAAAACAGCTGGAATGTTAAATCTAGACCGGCACCTTTCCAGCCAGCTGCATAAACCATGTGTGAAAGCCCACTTTTCCGTTGAGTCTTATTAAAAAGAAATATACCCGTGAAAAATCTTCATCACATCTACTGTTTGGCCTTTCATGGAATCCATTGACTTTCTGCTTCATCACATTCTAGAATGTGGTATCTGTGCGTGGCTGCTGCCAATCTACAGCTATGATTGTTTACCTCCTGGTTTAATTCTGCAGATTTGTTTTTTTTTAAAGGGAGCATAGCCAATAACCGGTTTGATTTAAACCACGCCAGTGTCACGACACTGGTCATGTCTAGAGAACAAAGAAGGCTGTTATTGATTGATGCAGGACGTCCAGGGATTATGTGCTTTGTGAGTTAGTTAATAGATTTTGAAACTCCTTTTTGCTATGATCAGTTCTAGAAGTAAAAAAAAAATGTGGAACTGTGGAATTTACACTATTGCTGGAGTATTTGGTACTCGCATTTGCACAACAAGTGCGAAATTTCACCTTTGCACTTGTAAGTGCAAATGTAATTGCTAGGCTATTCAATTGGCGCACAACTGCACATGTTATTTCAAATATCCAAGCTGCCTCTGTGGGACCTGCAAACAGAAACTAGATTTTCTTCTTTGCAGTCGGCTGGTGACACCATGAAGTCAGTGCAAGGACTGTTCAGGCTGCATGTGCATTCAATACCCTGCCTAAGCCTGAGGGAGTAATGTCACGTGACGTGACAGATGAGTCAGGAATGACACAAACACTGTGCACAGCAGTACTGCCACTGGGCATGTTTCATGATTGAGTTCCAAAGTTTTTTTTATTTTATTTTTAAAATGAACCATTCTGGAACGATTTATTTTTAAAACAATAGTATGGGAACTGTGAAGAATCAAAGAAACAAATGGAGGAGAGCCACTTCCACTCACTTCTACCCCATGGTGACGATGCAAATGGGTCTTCAACAAACGTCTCATTAAAACTGGAATGCAAGTCACACAGCAGTTGTAGCACACCTCTTTCCTTCTTAGCTGCCTGGTCCAGTCGGGTGTTTTTCTATGAAAGGATCATGCTAGATTGGGCTGTAACATAAATGTAATGGCAATGGGTATACAGAAAGAAGGGGGGCAGTAGGACGTGGCAGTGGTTTGAAATATATGTGCCCATAGCAATGAATGTTGACCTTGTCAGTGACATTTGACATTGTTACTTGCCATGAATGTGCACACTTGCTTGCGGTCTGGGCTTATATATCAAGTTATCGTTAGTACATTTACACTATTGACTGGCTCTATAGTTAGTAATGGTAGAACATTTCTCCTTTTGTGCATTGGAGCCAGACTGGATGTGCCGGTGCATCTAGGAATGTTCAGACAACCCAAAAAAGGAATCCATATGAGGTCAGTTTGGATCTTCAAATAAAACGTCAAATTAAAAAGCTATCGAACCCAAGATGTGTATAGTGTATAGTTTAACTTTGCTTTAGGGTGGCACATATTTCTCAGCTTGCTTTCGGGAAATGCAATGCGACCTTTGTGCTGCTTTGGACAAAGATAATAAACACCTCCTTTCTTCAACGCTTTTTATGCATTGTGAAGCAAAGGTCACAAAATGTCCACTAGCCATAAGTGAGAAATGTACTTCTTCAAGTACGATTGTGTGTATACGGAAGCCTTGAACCCTGCCTAAATGCTCAGCTTGCCCATGTGTGGTCTGTGGGCACAATCCCTGTTACCTTTTGCAGAGAGTGGCCTGGGGACTGATGCTCTCTCAGGGACTTGAGGTGCTAGGGCTTCTGCATGATGAATGTATTTCTGTGTGACGGAGTCCATGGCTTTATTTAAGAAAGCTGTGGAGGTGTGTGTTTCTGCAGCATGTGCTCAGTATAAAGGATAGAACTGTTGAGCTACCTGTCAGCGGTAATAAGGCAACATGGATTTGTGGCTTCCATTAGTGCCGCCACAATCCCTGGTTGGTGGGTCCAATACAGTGTTTGGATAGTACTGAGAGCAGTAACCTCAAGTCTACCAAATTGGATGGTATACTGATGAAATTGACGGTTCCAAACCTAAGTGACATTGACCTTTTTTACTTTGGTCATTATGTGTCGCTTGCAACACCTACACGCTGAAACTATTGCCTTAAGGGACAGATAGGGAGGAATGGCACACAGTCTGTAGGTATTTATTTTTAGTTTTTGGTTATGTGCCCACCCATTGACAGCCCATGGCCATGCTAATCACTATGGCCATTCCCACCCAGATCCTGCCCCTCCCAGCCCAAAACACCTCCTTGTGGGTACTCTTTGAGCTTGGTTTTAATGGTAATCAAGCCTTACCATTAGACCTTGCACTTGTAGTGCCTGCCAGTGTTTTTTCAAAGAAGTCTTCTGAGAGTTAATGACTTAATTGGAGTTGTAAACCTGCTACTGGTGTAATAAGAAATGTCTCTTCAGGTTGTCTTCAGTGTCTCGATTTACATACACTCTGTGTGTCCTTCAGTGAAGTCCTGTTAAAAACAAGCATTGGGAAAGCCAACAGTTTTGCCTTGTGTATGAGTAATGGGCAGTTGCCAGGCACTGCTATTAGACGCCCAGGTACTCAAACCAATGTTCATGTGGTACCATCAATGGCCAGTTAAAACCACTACTGCTGTGCCTGGCAAGTGCCTTTCCAATGCCTACAAAAAAGACCTAATTGTTGGCATTACCAATGCTTGTTTAAGTTGCTTTTACATTTACAATTTTTCTGTGCCAGAGCTGACTGTAAGTGGTTTCAACCACACTTTTATATCACTTGAAAACATACATTTCAACTTGCTGGATGTGTCTCGATTATATCCAGTCTGAGCACCTTATTCGTACACTATGTTTTAACAACTACAGTATTTAGTTATATGCATATACATTTGCAGTAAGTGAGGTAGTAGTGTGGTTGGTGGAGTACATAGAAAATGACCCGCCACTGTACGTGACGGTGGTGGCACATAAGGGGCTTAGACATACACGCATGACAAGTTCATTCTCGCGCATCCTTCACATGAGCCCTCTGTATGGTTACATTCGTCTTCTCGTGTACTCTAGGAGCATTAGTTCGGTTATGGCGCAGAACCATGGAGTGTAAGTTTCCCAGTGATACATATAACAAATAGACCCCTGGAACGCTCCTTCATTGTTAGTACCCAACTGCAGTGGTGTGGGCTCGTCATTGCTAATATCATGGAAGCATGCTTTCTATCATGGTTATACATTTTACAGGTTTTTGTAATAGAAGAGATTTTTGTGGAGAAATGCACACTTTGCAAGTGGTCTTGGCATTAATATGTGGGGACTTTCTGCCATCTGATGACCATTGTACCGTTCTTTTCATTGCCCAAGCCCACTGGCCGGGTCATGCTGGGAGCGATGATACACTGCGGAAGGTGAAATGTTACAATGTTAGTATCTTATGCTATCTCATGTCCGTCTTGTTCGTGTGAACGGGCTCACAGCGGATCTGCCAGGGTGCTGCGCCAACAGGGATAACTGGAACTTCTCCGAGGGTGGGGGCCGCGCTACAGTGCGCTAAGCTCACACCATCTTTATTAGACAAAATGGTTTCTGAGGCCTAGCTAAATTCAATACGGGTGGGCAATGTCTTCAGCAGGTGAGCCATCCACCACCTGGGCCCTGGTGGTAAGGAGGGACCGCCCGATGAGCCATGACCCTCACCTGGGGTGGAGATGTAGGCAAGGGGGGGTCTTTTGGACCACTCCTCCCCTACACATGCCATATCCGTATCAAATAAGTTATCTACTCAGGGAATCCCTGTAATCCCATGGACACTGTCCAGTCTGTAGATGCGGGACTGCAGCACAGAAAGAGCTCCTTCCTGCCCATCCGAGTAGAGTCCGGGAGATACTAGCTACCTCCAGGCCGCTCAACAGTACCCCAAAGCCACAGGTAAACCTGTGTGCATTTTAACATTTCAGCCCAGTAGTATGTTTTGTAATAACATAATACAATGTAGTGATTTACAGCCGCTTAGACAAGCATATTCTCTTGTATTGCAGCACTGAGAGAAGACTGGCTCTGATGAAGACGATGCTTGTCTGAACTAGCCAACGCTCAGAATCAAGAGTTCAGTCTGACCTGAGCGCAATCACATATGCTCTAATGAATTTAGCTAGTAGGCACCTTGCACTTTTTTCACTGCCACTTAGCACTTTCTCTGTACCCTGGATAATCTTGCAGTTGATAATCTTGTGTGGTGGTAACAACTAGCATGGTAGGGAGTTTTGGGCAGAATTTTTAACTATTAGTGCCAAGCATGAGCATTTGTAGGTACTCAAGCACACATTAAGGAATCAAAACAGCTGGAATGTTAAATCTAGACCGGCACCTTTCCAGCCAGCTGCATAAACCATGTGTGAAAGCCCACTTTTCCGTTGAGTCTTATTAAAAAGAAATATACCCGTGAAAAATCTTCATCACATCTACTGTTTGGCCTTTCTTGGAATCCATTGACTTTCTGCTTCATCACATTCTAGAATGTGGTATCTGTGCGTGGCTGCTGCCAATCTACAGCTATGATTGTTTACCTCCTGGTTTAATTCTGCAGATTTGTTTTTTTTTAAAGGGAGCATAGCCAATAACCGGTTTGATTTAAACCACGCCAGTGTCACGACACTGGTCATGTCTAGAGAACAAAGAAGGCTGTTATTGATTGATGCAGGACGTCCAGGGATTATGTGCTTTGTGAGTTAGTTAATAGATTTTGAAACTCCTTTTTGCTATGATCAGTTCTAGAAGTAAAAAAACAAATGTGGAACTGTGGAATTTACACTATTGCTGGAGTATTTGGTACTCGCATTTGCACAACAAGTGCGAAATTTCACCTTTGCACTTGTAAGTGCAAATGTAATTGCTAGGCTATTCAATTGGCGCACAACTGCACATGTTATTTCAAATATCCAAGCTGCCTCTGTGGGACCTGCAAACAGAAACTAGATTTTCTTCTTTGCAGTCGGCTGGTGACACCATGAAGTCAGTGCAAGGACTGTTCAGGCTGCATGTGCATTCAATACCCTGCCTAAGCCTGAGGGAGTAATGTCACGTGACGTGACAGATGAGTCAGGAATGACACAAACACTGTGCACAGCAGTACTGCCACTGGGCATGTTTCATGATTGAGTTCCAAAGTTTTTTTTATTTTATTTTTAAAATGAACCATTCTGGAACGATTTATTTTTAAAACAATAGTATGGGAACTGTGAAGAATCAAAGAAACAAATGGAGGAGAGCCACTTCCACTCACTTCTACCCCATGGTGACGATGAAAATGGGTCTTCAACAAACGTCTCATTAAAACTGGAATGCAAGTCACACAGCAGTTGTAGCACACCTCTTTCCTTCTTAGCTGCCTGGTCCAGTCGGGTGTTTTTCTATGAAAGGATCATGCTAGATTGGGCTGTAACATAAATGTAATGGCAATGGGTATACAGAAAGAAGGGGGGCAGTAGGACGTGGCAGTGGTTTGAAATATATGTGCCCATAGCAATGAATGTTGACCTTGTCAGTGACATTTGACATTGTTACTTGCCATGAATGTGCACACTTGCCTGCGGTCTGGGCTTATATATCAAGTTATCGTTAGTACATTTACACTATTGACTGGCTCTATAGTTAGTAATGGTAGAACATTTCTCCTTTTGTGCATTGGAGCCAGACTGGATGTGCCGGTGCATCTAGGAATGTTCAGACAACCCAAAAAAGGAATCCATATGAGGTCAGTTTGGATCTTCAAATAAAACGTCAAATTAAAAAGCTATCGAACCCAAGATGTGTATAGTGTATAGTTTAACTTTGCTTTAGGGTGGCACATATTTCTCAGCTTGCTTTCGGGAAATGCAATGCGACCTTTGTGCTGCTTTGGACAAAGATAATAAACACCTCCTTTCTTCAACGCTTTTTATGCATTGTGAAGCAAAGGTCACAAAATTTCCACTAGCCATAAGTGAGAAATGTACTTCTTCAAGTACGATTGTGTGTATACGGAAGCCTTGAACCCCGCCTAAATGCTCAGCTTGCCCATGTGTGGTCTGTGGGCACAATCCCTGTTACCTTTTGCAGAGAGTGGCCTGGGGACGGATGCTCTCTCAGGGACTTGAGGTGCTAGGGCTTCTGCATGATGAATGTATTTCTGTGTGACGGAGTCCATGGCTTTACTTAAGAAAGCTGTGGAGGTGTGTGTTTCTGCAGCATGTGCTCAGTATAAAGGATAGAACTGTTGAGCTACCTGTCAGCGGTAACAAGGCAACATGGATTTGTGGCTTCCATTAGTGCCGCCACAATCCCTGGTTGGTGGGTCCAATACAGTGTTTGGATAGTACTGAGAGCAGTAACCTCAAGTCTACCAAATTGGATGGTATACTGATGAAATTGACGGTTCCAAACCTAAGTGACATTGACTTTTTTTACTTTGGTCATTATGTGTCGCTTGCAACACCTACAGGCTGAAACTATTGCCTTAAGGGACAGATAGGGAGGAATGGCACACAGTCTGTAGGTATTTATTTTTAGTTTTTGGTTATGTGCCCACCCATTGACAGCCCATGGCCATGGTAATCACTATGGCCATTCCCACCCAGATCCTGCCCCTCCCAGCCCAAGACACCTCCTTGTGGGTACTCTTTGAGCTTGGTTTTAATGGTAATCAAGCCTTACCATTAGACCTTGCACTTGTAGTGCCTGCCAGTGTTTTTTCAAAGAAGTCTTCTGAGAGTTAATGACTTAATTGGAGTTGTAAACCTGCTACTGGTGTAATAAGAAATGTCTCTTCAGGTTGTCTTCAGTGTCTCGATTTACATACACTCTGTGTGTCCTTCAGTGAAGTCCTGTTAAAAACAAGCATTGGGAAAGCCAACAGTTTTGCCTTGTGTATGAGTAATGGGCAGTTGCCAGGCACTGCTATTAGACGCCCAGGTACTCAAACCAATGTTCATGTGCTACCATCAATGGCCAGTTAAAACCACTACTGCTGTGCCTGGCAAGTGCCTTTCCCATGCCTACAAAAAAGACCTAATTGTTGGCATTACCAATGCTTGTTTAAGTTGCTTTTACATTTACAATTTTTCTGTGTCAGAGCTGACTGTAAGTGGTTTCAACCCAGCACTCCAACTAAGTCAATGCCTAGTATGGGATGCCCAATGGAAACCCTTATTTATATATTTTTATGTTAAAAGTTCTTTTAATTCTGGATGATGTACCCTTATATAACGCCCCTCTCTTTGAATCCCCCCGGTCTCACTGAACCAAGAAGGATGTTTGTTTTGCAAAGTTAAAAGATTTATTTGAAGACTTGAACAATATATATACCCCACTTTTATATATATGAATAATATGTGAATATCACACTTATGAATATTTATGCAAGGATCAGCAATGGGTAATATTACAATATCAACAATCTCTTTAATCAGTTAGGAGTAGGAATAGGAAAAATAATTTAGCAGAGAATAACTTTGTATTAAAGAAATGCAATGATAGGAAAGAATGCAACACAAATAAAACTTGATATAACTTCAATCAAAAGACAATATGATCACTCTTTCCGCTGTTACTACTCACTCCCCCCAACATGCAATATGAAGATATGGAATGAAAGCACACAGGTATCAGGAATAACAATCAACAATTGCAGTTTCAGTTCCGATTTCCCCAGCAAGCTTAGAGAGAACAGGATGATTTTAAACAGGTCAAATGCTTTTAAATGTGGTTTGAATTGAATGGGAAAAATGCTAAAAATGACTTTAATTTGCTAAAGGAGATTCAGAACTAGTGAGAGTTGTTTTGGATTGGGTCAGGTAAACACTAGCAATGATTGCAGAATGATTAACAGATGGAAAACGAAATTCAGAAGTTGAAAGCAAGAAACAGCTATTTTACATGGAGTGAAATTGAGCCAAATTGCAAATTCACGGCAAGAAACGCGATTACGGAAGAACTATAAGGAATTGGAATGCCGGTTTGGGTTCGTTTGAAAGCTGAGGATGTTAGCTTCAAAATTACATTTCTAAGACGTACGGTTTAAAAGTTACAGAGGTTTTAGTGAAGGTAGATTTTTCTCAAAAGAGTCAAAATTTCAAAATGAAAGATGCGCTTTAAAGATTAGGAACCAAGATGGACTTAGACTAAGGGGCTATGAAAGTGCAAGATACCCAACGGGACAGCCACCAGAACAAGGCGCCTTCCGCTCTGACTTCTGTCCGCCAGGACACTTGACTTTCATCAGAAAATATCAGCGCACAGATGATTATCACTACAATTATCACAGACTATAAAATGCGAAGGATTCAGGATGGACACAAGATTCTATAATGCAGTTCTGGATAGGTTGAAATGGATTGAATAGGATTACTTTAAACTAAGAGATGACTGTGGACAGTTGTATATTAAATACTCACTACTATGGCTTTGGAATGGAATGGGCCTGTCAAAGATCTGGTCAAGGGTTTGGCTGGGATTCGCTCTCCACCGGACAGGTCTCAGGCGCTTGGTTGGTTCTGCTCTCAGCAAGGCACTCTGGTCTGTACGGCCTCTTGGACTGTATCTGACGGGTTCTGGGTTACAGCTATGCTGGACTGGTCTGGATATTGGGTTCTAGCAAGGGTTCTTGGCTAGAACAGCAAAACAGCTCAGCCAGGCTGTTGAATGGTTTAGTTAGGCCCCGTGGAAGTTTGGGGTTACAATCAGGTTGCAAAAGATTCTAAAGGCCTGCTGAAAAGGGTTCAGCTTTTTGGATTAGGCCTCTACTTCAGGGTTCTGGAATCTGGTTCTAGAGTCTGGAGTCTGGATCTTCCTGCAGGGTGCTTCACCAGTGGATCAGTTGATTTGTGAAGGTCTGTCCTTCTGGGTCCTCAACAGTCCCTATTTATCCATTTCCCTAAGTGGGTGGGGAGGCTGATTGTCTATGCCCAACCCTCTAAGGATCTGATAGGTCAAAGAATTCCCCCTCTCCTGATTTGAGAAAGGAACAGTGTGTCATGATGTGTCATGATGTGTCATGTTTATGGCTTAGGGAGAAAACCTCCCCTTTGTCTCTGTACAGTATATCTTATTTTTCATAAAAAACATATTTACAATATGCACAACTGGTTCATATACATATTTACATGACAGATTGACTAAGGTACGTTTCTGTCAAAGTCCTACGAGTTTTAGTTCACAAATGACAGTTTTTCACGCTTTTGGTTGGTTACACATTTTCGGATCTGTACAATTTTTTACAGATACATGCACATACCATCTGGGCATACTTCAGTAAATTTTCATCTTCATAGCATAATCACAATAGCTACAATATTAAAATGTTTGTGGTTCAGTCTCAGAACATCGCACAGATTCCAGATTAGTGTCAAACTGTGAGCGATCTTTTGATTTTAATAATCTCTAAGTTTCATATTTTTGTCAGTTTGGTACAATATTTTATAAGTCTTTTCCTTAAACATATATTTACTCCAGTTTCAAATCCACATTTTCAGTCTGGCCCGCCTCCAAGGTCTTGACTGATCCAGAGGGTAACTTGAACTCCTTCCTGCCAGGGCTGGTTTCTATTGACACCCCAAATTAGCATTTCCATTCATTTCAAGGGAGCCCTTTGTCTACACTCAGAGCAACATGCCAGAGTGCCCCTCCCAGTTCCTTTCACACCAGCCTGTCAGTTTCTTAGCAGAGAGCAAGGGGAACATTCCTTTGTTTGGGAGAAGGTGTGGAATGTCTTTGAAGCTCAGTGTGGCTAACTTTAACTTTTAAACACAATGGGCCTCATCATGAGTTGGGCGGTAACTCCAGCGCTATTAGCGCCAGCGCTAATAGCCCTACCGCCAAACCCCCAGGCACTATTAGCGCTAGATCACGGGTTTGGCAGAAGGGTTATTGTCCATTCCCCATTGGGCCCATTTGGGAATTCCTCATTCCCCATTGGGCCCAATGGGGAAAATTTGCGCTCAGAGCTGGAGGGAAATCCGCCAAAGCCATGATCTGGCGGACCCTTAAATGCGGCGGTAATAGCGCTACCGCTGCATTTAAGGGTTACCGCCAGACTCGTGATGAGGCCCAATGTCTGAAATTGTCTTGTCCTAAAATATAAATTACATTTTTTACAAATACATCAACCAATTTCTTAATTCAAGCCTTTTTAAAATATAATTTTGAATTGTATCCACCTCTCAGGCTTCTGATAGCAAGTCTTTCTTTGGCATGTTTAGCTTTTGAGACACAAGTTTCACCTGTCAGATTTAGAGATCACCAGCGTCTGACAGAGGTGAGTAACGGTATTGCACCCATTTTTGACATATTTCTTTCCAAGCAAGCAATCTTCAATGTGGATTTTCTTCTGATAAGTGTACTTCTGTGGACATGGTATTTATGTTGATTCTTGAAGTAGAATGATATTTAACACCCAACAAGGAGGTTGGATCTTTTGGGTGGTTTGTGAGCCATGATTTTTGCAAATTTGACAACCAAGAAAAACGGCTTTCACACAGCTCTGTGTTTCTTTTGCAGTCAGCTTGGCTCTGTGGGCAGCCAAATGATGGGTTTTGGCAGTGGTCTCCTGTGTTACCACTGAGATAGACACAAGTGGATGGCGGCCTATTTTTCAGATTTTTGCTGCACACTTTTGGGTGATTTTTACCGAGCAGCATGCTTTCCGGTGGCCATTCTGATGTTCCTGATGCAAGCAATGCACAGTAATGTTGCAGTGCCTGGACTAGTGGGTTGAAAAATCCCACAAGCCGTTATGTTGGATTGCATTCGACCACCATGTCCTATGCTTCTCTCTCCCTTATTGAAACACTCATCTCCCAATACCAAGAATCTACCACCCATTCTAGCACGAAGCACTAGAAACATTCCAAAGACATAATTGCACCCCTCCTCACCCCCCTTGCCTCAGATCACACAGACTCATCTGACCCAGAACACCTCTACACCAACACAGTAAACGCAGTTTCCCCCCTCTCCCAAGAAAAGCCAAACCCACAAGTCGCATCAACTCTTGGTTCTCCTCTAACCTTTCGGCCTTATGCTCTAAAAAGAGACTAGCGGAAAGCACCTGCAAGAAAAACCCCTCTACCTTCACCAAATCCACCTTTTACTAGCCTAGCCAACAAATACAAGCAGGCCATCATTGAGGCTAAAGTCTCAGCCTACAACATAAATATATCCAACGCCAACTCCAACTCTTTATAATACTTAGCAAACTAGATAACCCTCTGCCCCACCTAGTACCCTCATCAAGGATGAACATTGGTGCAGTAGTATCCAGGATGTGATGCGTACCAAAATAACAGCCCTTCAACTCAAAATTGCCAAGAAACAAGCAGCAACCACACCTATTAGCTTGCCAACCTCCACAAGGTCATATGACTCCATTCCAAAATTCATATTCACAAATGTGACTGACAAGGAAACAGCTAAGATACTCAACACCCTTAAACCCTCAAGGTGCAAAGGGTAGTATGCCCAGCTATGATCACCAAAGATTTCTCTGAATCTATAGGCCCATTATTAACCAGATTCACCAATGTTCCTTTCTCCTCTAACCTAGTCCCAAACAGTCTAAAAGAATCTTGGGTCCTCGCATTGCTAAATAAACCCTCACTCGGCCCACTCTCCCCCCACACAACTATTGCCCGATTACCACAGTACCGTTTCTCCTCAAGACCTTAAATAGGACAGCATACATACAAATTCAAGCTTACCTCAAAGCCCACCATATCCTAGGAATACACTAATATGGCTTCCGATCAGAACATGGCACAGAATCAGCCCTCCTTGAGTTACAAATGCAGCTTGACTCCCTTAAAGATGAAGGCAAACCAGCCCTCATCCTTCTCCTGGACGTTTCAGGGCAGTCTTTGACCTGGTCTACCATAACACCCTATGCCACCAACTCACCTCATCTGCAAACTTTTCACCTGAAGCCATGTTGTGGATTAACTCCTTCCTAACCAACAGATCCATGAGAGTCTTCTCAGACACGGATAGGGCACCCCCTATCACCATACCCTGTGGGGTCCTGCAAGGGTCCTGTGTCTCCCCTTCCTTATACAATATCTTCACAAAGCCCCTGTTCCACCTCCTAGACTCTATGGTTGTTTGATTCACCAACTACGCTGACAACACCCAACTCCTCATCCCCCTATCCGGATCCCACCAAGATGACTCCCTGACCATCAAGAGAATCTACTCCGCAAACGACCACTTATGCCTGAATGATGAGAAGACAGAGATTCTGCTTGTGGGCTCACCCAGTCTGCTCGAAAAGCTTGGTTGGGAATTCACCTCCTTCCTCATTGATGGTCTACAGATACCAATATCCACTTCAGCAAAATCATTAGGGGTACATCTTGATGCTACCCTCTCTTTACCAAGCAAGTGAATGCAATTGCCTCTTCGACCGCATACACAACAAATCTCATTAACACAGTCAGACACTTCCTCTCCCCAGAAAGCTGCCTAATCATCGCAAGAACTTGACTATTGCTATGTCCTCCTCACCGGAATATCGCAACACAATGTGGACAAACTCCAGTCATCCAAAATAATGCTCTACGAGCAGCCCTGAAAATATCCAACAAAAAAAAAAACATATCTCAGACACCAGGTAGAAAGTATACTGGCTAACTATTTGGGAAATTATCATATACAAAACTCTTTCCATCACTCACAAATGCCTCTCCAACACTGCTCCACAATACTTATGCCAGCAGATTGAAAGACCCACGTCCGCCAGACCAGTAAGGACAATTTATGTAAACCGACTAAAGATGCCTAAAACAAAAAAGTCAAAAAGAGCAGGTTCCATCTTCCCATCAGTCGCAGCTAAACATTGGAACTCCCTACCACCTAAACTGAGAGCAGAGACCTCCTACGGCCCTTTCAAAAGGCCCTACAAAATTGTTAATTCGCCTAAACAGCACTACCCTTGCACTTGACTGCCAACTACGAACTCAAATGACATCACTATTTTCAGTTTAACTGGTTGCAACAGCGCCCTAATGCCCTTGGGCTTGGATGCATTACAAATGTGAAAAATAAATAAATAAATAAATGAGTAGAGTGCTCAAAAAGTATTTCCCAAGATTACATACAAATTACTCTGAGCTGATTAAAGGAACTTTTGCTTTTCTATTCTTGTATTCCAAAACCAGTACATGTGTGTGTTTGCTGGGGTGCTCTATGGAGATGTGGGTGTGTCAATGGGGTGTCTGGATGGTGGTGGCATACTCACCCTCACAAATGTAACTTTGCCTGAATTGACAAAACGTCAAACTTGTCTTAGAAATGTTTGTCAACTCACGTGAATGTTCTAATATAAGTATATTATGCAAGCTCTGAAAGCTATTGAAAACGCATCTAATTGTGTTGGATGAGTGTTTAGAAAACAGGCAACTAGTTGAAAAATATATTTTGGAGGGAGAGAAAGATATCTACAGAGGTTTTTGAAAAATATTTGTTTCCATCTCACATGAGTGCTCTCCTATGAGTAAGCAGGTATACAGTGCTAAGGCAATAATGGGAGGCATGTGTCCAATCCTCCAACTCCCCGCCGGCTCCCATTATTATATGCTACATTTGTTGCAGAGCCTAAAGGGCTCTAGAACAAATTAAATGTAGCGGGGGACCTGCTATGCTCAGAGGCAAGCAGCACAGTCTCCCATACAAAGGTGTAGCTGAGCCCTGTCACTGCCTGTCACTCAGATGAGGTGGCAGCCTGTCACCTGTCACTCAGGCAAGGGGATGGTGCTCCCCATCCATTGTGGTCGGGCTATCATTGCAATAGTGAGCATGCTCACTGCCATGGCACTAATCTCGTTTATGGTGCAAACAGGTTGAAGGTGTATTTTTGCTTTCAGCTTCACAGTGTAAATGTGTGTTCCGAGATTACTAAAAGTTGTGCAGAGTGTGCAGACGAGTGTCGTCTGCTGTGGATACCAGTTACCTGTTGGTTGTGCTGCTGCTGTCTTTGCAGTCTTTCTTCGATGTTTATTATTCTTCAGCACCACCTCCTACAAATCCATCTATCCTGAGCGCAGCCCGCAGAGTGTGCACATGAGTGTGGCCTGCTGTTGTCCTCGGTGCACCAGGTGTAGGGTGCTACCCATGCTGTAACATTTCTCATGTTCACTGTGACAGGTAGAGTTACTGTAGAGAGTGTGAAGCATGTCAGTAAGTCTGGCGGGTAAGCCGGACGCAAGTATGGACTTGGACTTGATCCCTAATAGACAGGGAAAAGATTTGTACATTAAGCGAATCTATGTTGTCTAAGAAAGCTGGTTTAAGTAACAGGAGTGTGGATAAAAAGATTGGAATGGGGGAATATGAAAACAATGCAGCTTTATACCGCGACCATATAAATGCGAAAGTGACCTGGACCGAAAGTAAAGACGGGTCAGAGGAATGATTTTGACAAGACCAGAGTTTTGTGTACATGGATAATTCCTAACAAGCTTCATAATGAAGTGGTGACTGAGGTTTCTTTCCCTCCCCGCGTGGACCTGAATGCAAAGGTGAGCCGAGGACTGGGTACTAGCATCTGTAATCCTGAACCGGTTATAGACTTTGGAGGAGATGAAGTGTGCACATAGGAGAATGTCGGCTTAGAAATTCTGATGACGTGATCATGACGAATGCAGATACTGAGGTGGGACTGCCAGAAACAATACTGCATGCTGCAATACCGTGACAACGGTATAATTGTAATGAACTAAAGAAATGCTTAGGAGAGATCAATGGTATACGACCGCCTCAGAGTTGTCCCAAAAGAAACGTCAGCCGATTTAAAGACAAATACAAATGGTATGCTTTCGGCAAGAGGGGAGGACCTGCGAGTGTCCAAAATCATTGGTAGCTTCCTTCAAAATGCAAACACATCTAAAGAGGAAAATTGCAGCTAAATCAGAGGATGAGCATCTTTTAAAGAAAAAAGACTTCTTCTTACAAAGGGTTGCAACGAAGCCTGAGTCTGGGAAGACCCATTGAAATAGCAAATTCTGAACTCCTGGAGACAACCATGCTGTTAGAAATAGCAATTCAGGTAAAGTTAAGTACAGCCTTGAGACAGGAGCAGTGTGTCCATCTGCAACTACAACCTTTGCCATTAGATTCTGATTTTGGGAAAGTTATTTTATTGACGTTGAACTGCAACCAGGTCCCTTCAGTATGGTGAAGTGACAGGGCAGTTGTATAGGAGTGGAGTCTAGAGAGACTGGAAGGCCAGATGAGAGAAACCCACTGATTTGTATACAAACTAAAGAGCACAAAGCACATCATGGAACTGAATAATTGAGGAAGATCATCAAATAATGGAAGATCGGAATGTACAAATTGGAAAGAATTGTTGTACTTTGGCGATAAACTTGAAAAGGGAAATTGGCAAAATTAACAAAGAAATTGAGACTGATTAAAACTTAGTGTGCACCCTTAATTGTAGCATTAGGATTAATCCAGATGACCAATTGGGAGTACTCTGTGACCTAGTGCCAGAGATGTTTTCTCATCAGCAGGGTGAGTTGAACATCGATTTACGAAACCACTGCAATGTTACAGGACCATACGCAACAGTGGGTGGAAATCAAAATGGTCTCACAGAAGGTGAATGAAAGCTCAAGACTGGTGAACTTTGGAAGTGTGAAAATCTCCTCAGAGAGCCCTTCGACTTCTGACTCTTAAGTGTTGCCAACATCTGAAATTAGGAACATGAAAAAAGCAGGCCTCATATAGTTAAAAGGAATGTTCAACAATCAGTAGGAGAAGGTGGTAGGGGCATTGACTTGGGCACTATGTCTGCTCTAAATATTGCACTGTCCCCTTTTTAAAATTATATGAGGTTCTAAACAAGAACCTAAAAGACCACTCCACCATGCTAGCTATGACGCATTCAAAGCTGATTTTTCTTGAAGGTTATGTCACTGCAGTTCAGGGTAATTTGGAGAAGAACTCAGAAGCTGATGCTACAACCCTTTAAGGTGTTTTATAACCATTAATCCAAGATCATAATAAAGGAAAAGACCCCAAAGACTGCCCTGATTGAGTCAATAGCAGTAATTTTTCATTGTCTAATCTGTTAACTTTCAATGAGCCATTAAATGATTGTCACGCCTCCGCCAGCCAGCAGGTCCCACTAGCGTCTTTGGAATGCTTGGAGCTGCCATTAGAAGGTTCCGTTTCAGCCTCCTTGCTTCCTGGTTAGCGGTCTAGTCTTTTTGCTCTGTCTTGTTTGCCTATTTAGCCCCGCCTTTGCTTCCGGATAGGTGCGTTGCAATTTTGCCTTTCGGTTTGTTGCTGTGCTCCACTCCGCTCTCTGCTGCCCTGTTACCGCTTCATTTTCCCCCCGGGACTGAGCCCTTCTCGTTCTTCCCCGCTCTCTGTGTAGTCTGCTGCTGAATTCCTTTTCCGCTCGTTCCTCTGTCTCCTCCCTTCTCTCTCTCCAGTGTTCCCGGTACTTCTTCTTACCTTTTCTTCTCTCCCGTTTCCCTCTTCTCTCCATTTCCTGGTTCACTGTCTTCGCTACAGCGTTCCTGCTCCTCGGGCCGCACTGCATTGTGCAAGTCCAGGTGCCTACCTTACGGCTTGTTTCCTCCACTCTGCTTATCCAGATGCGCCCGTCTGCTATACTCTCTAGGCTCCCTCGTCTCCAGCAAACTATCAGCTGCATCCATGCCTCTCGGGTCACTCCATCCTGGAACACCTTGCCACTCCATCCATCCCATTGACCATCAGAACCGGAACGAATCCTGCCTACCGGTATTTCGCTGCTACAGATCCGCTAGAAGAGGAGTTCTTTTTAAGCTGTTGCTTTTTTTCCTCTCCTTGTGGTCTCTGCGGAGAAGGGGTCCCCGGCTTCCCTGTTTATCAGGGAATCAGGGTGGCTTTCTACCGCGGAAGACCATTTCTCTTCATAAAAAAGAAGAAAACCAAAAGAAAGACCCGTCAACGCGGAATCTCTTCTGAAGAAACAGGTGAGGAGGAAGGGGAGGTGGACTTGGACATAACTGATATACAACGGGCTACAGCTGAGTTTGACAATGATGCCCAGGAAGTCAAGGGCAGAAGCGTGAAAGGGAATCATGACCATCCTAACCCCTCAGGAATTGGATTGGAGGAAGAGCCAGGAAGATCTTAACAATCAACAAGATTGAACTTAGATGTTCTTAATGAATCTCCTCACTCTAATCCACCAGCCATGTACCCTGATAAAGTGATCAACCAAGTGCAATTAAATAAGGTATCTCAAATAAAAACAACAGTTGTTGCCCCTAACAGAAGTGTGGGAATCAATTAAAATGGATGTGTTCATGGACAAATCTATCAATTAAGATTATCCAATCTTCTTATGGAGGAGGTTGAAAAAGAAACAAGAACAGCCTCAACTAATGGCAAAAAAATAAAACATTTAGATTAACGGGCAGAAAATGAGATCAAATGATTCAAGAAAATGTTTAAGAAATGTGAAGGTCCTGTTAACTCCTGGAAAAAAGAACTTTAAAAAAAGAAAAAGGTAAAACAGATTTCGAACCAGGGCTGTAACTATAGATAAGTACGGGAGGTTCCCTCAGGGTGGTGAGTTAACACCAGGCAAGGATTTACCATCAGCATGAATACAGCTGCTGATAAGTCTGTCGACAGTTTCACATGATGAACAACAGGAGGGTGTTTCAGTCAATATAACTCCCAAATTGATTTGAAATGAGTTGAACGAACCATGCCACTAGGTGGTGCAGGGGGAAAGAAAGAGTAAAGATGGGGAAATGTAAGATACTCATTTATAACTATGGAACAGAGCCATCAGAGGGTGTTTAATGCACCAGTAATGAGTGAAGAAACTGCTGCAGCAAGGCATGCGTGCTCTGAACAAGGCGTCAACACTCAGTATACTGAGGGAGCCCCTCATTTACTGACTCTAGAACAAAAGTGACAGGAAATTGTGCAGGCAGCAGCTGTATCAGACATATCTTGTTTAATAAGGGGCTCTAAGGATCCATTTAGTGGTCCACTACTGTATGTAGAGAATGGAGGGAGTGTTGTAAATCCTAAAGCAAACCTACCCTTTGTAACCTTGGTGCAAAAAAGCTTGGCAGCAGGCCAGGTTATTGCTGCATTGAGTGAATCTAAGTGTATAAAAAGTAATTTTGAAACACTCTCCGAGGACCAAAGGGAATTCACCAAGAACCGCCAAAATATTAATAGTCATTATGTCAGTTTAGAAAGAGCGTTTAACTTGGGAGACAGCCTAATATTAAATCGATATAATGTGTTGAGGCTTTTCTGTTGTATCCCCAAGTTGAGATCTATTGAGGCAAACAACATTGACTTGATGGAGTTTTCCAATGATAAACAACTTGTTAAGGTTTATCTATACCTAGCATCTAGCTTGGTAAAAGCAATGTTACTGGATGAAGCTGGAGGGATGCTGTCTCCAGCGTTCGATCTGTCAGCGATAGTCCCAAAATTTAACAAAATTTGAGACACAAGGGCGAATGAATGGGGTGTATGGGAACTGGTAACTCTCTGAAAAGACCTTCCTGGCAGTTTGTTGTGGATCAACAGCCCTTAAAAGGTTTTAATGGAAACAGAACTACTAAAGCCACCAGAAACCAGAACGTGAGAAGTAGCCTAATGGCCCCGTTCACTATCACTGTGGAATATCAGGAGGGTGCACAGAGGAAAGTGGAGTGTGGACAGGAAGAACATCTAGGCCTGGAGGGGAATAATAGCTGGGCTTTGTTTTCGGAGTCCCTAATTGTGCAGAAAAGTAGACATTAACTGAATGAAGTGGTCTCGCTGGGGGGCTCACCTGACATCTTGGAATACAAGAGCATTTAAACACCATTTTGCTGCGGGTGAGCTTCATTTTGGGACCTCTATGATTCTGTACTTAAAAGAAATGTGGCTACAAGAACCTCTGATATTGGACGATTATTTCATCATCTTGAATCCTTCTATTAAGGGCCTAAATGCTAGACCGTCCTCTGGCCTTGTCATGGCTTTAAAGAGTGGTTCTAATATGGAGGTCATTACAGGTAATCATCCTAACCCATGCATACAAATAGTGGTATACAACGTAAACATAAAGCTGAAAGTGTGTGGTATCTAATATGCAAAGTATATTGGAGCCTGAGAGGTATTGAAGATGGAGAGTTCATTGAATCTTTTACAGACACTTTAAATTAATGTTGTAGATCCTTGTTGGATCCAAAGATCATAATTTGTGGAGATTTTAATACAGCCAATTTTTAATGTATGGAGAGGGGTAGGATGGGGAAGTCCCGTAAATTAAATCGCAATGACAGAAGAAGGTCGTTGTGGGGAAGAAGTATTACATAGGAAGTTGCAGATGTTAAATGGATCAGTAAAACAAATAAGTGCAGCCCACAGTATGTTTACCATTTCCCTGTTGAAATATCAGCGACAAAGATATATGAACTGGATTAGAGCAGTTAGCTGGAGGATGGTTCAAGATGATACATAGAGCATTGTTTTAAACATGCACAGTAATAAACTAGGAGAAATAGGGTGATTGATCAATTCCATGGGCTTATCACCAAAAGCATTGCAAGTAAACACTGGCTTAGGCCTCCAACACCAATTAAAAGCCATTCAGCTCTACGTGGATATAAACTAGTTAAGGATTCATGAACCGAAAATAACAATGTTTATACTCCATCGGGCTATAGGATGAAAGGGACTAACGCCCACACCACATGGTTTTTAAATAACAAACGTATTGCACCTGTGAAATCTTTGACGTATTTAGGTATGCTGGTAAATACAAGTTTAAACGACAGACCAATAAGATTGTATTGAAGATAAAGGCTAAACATCTAGCAGCCCAGGGCTGCATTTTATTCAAGAGGTTCTGCGGATTATCATTAATACCAGTAATAAGATTTTACAAGATGAAAGTGGTTATGATATTGACTTATAGGGCAGAAGTGTTCTTTTCAACCGCTCACTCTTGGTGGGCGGTTCTTGAGGGTTTAATTTGGAGAAGGGTTGTGTGACTTTCAAAAGGCACGCTGATGGCAGTTTTAAGGTAGGAGCTGGGCGTTGCATATGTGCAATGATGGAATGGAAGTCCCTTGCTTTGTACAGGAAATGCATCTATGAATCACCCGTGAGATGTTTTGTGTTATTGAAGGAGGCTTTTGCAACCCAGAAGGAGCCCATTCTAAATGCATGGAAATTACCAATCTTGGAGGGGTTAGGTACAACAGATTTGATTCTACTCTCCAATTCTACTGCGGTCAAAATAAAACCTTGGAGGAAGGAGTGGGTAGAGACAATGGCTTTGAGATCACAACACAAGCTTTATCAGAATGTTCAAGTAGATTGCCAATCCTACAATATACTGCTGAGAGATTTGAGGTTGTTTCCTAGTAGTTTTTCAAGAGCAACATTTTTAAGATTTCAGATGAATTTATATCCTACCAAAGAGATTTTAATTTCTAGGAAACAATTGCAACCCTGAAACTAGTGAGACACTGTACCATGTGGTTTTACTCTGCCCTGGCCTGATGGAAAAAAACAGCATTATATTTGGGAAAGACCTTTAAAAAATATAAAATATCTAGTACAGATGAATGAGGATTTTCAGTGGTGAGAATGTAACAACAACCACTGCAATGATTAATTATTTACAGGACATTTTTATAGGAATAAAAAGTGGAGGATGAAGGGCAGTAGGAGATGTGTTGTAACTGAGCAATTGTGTAAAAACTTTAGTATATGAATAATTAAATGTTTTGATATATGATATGATTATAAATGTCTTATTTTTATTATGATGAATTATGTACAAGATGTTTTAAAGTAATGGCATAGGTTTATAATTAAGCCAAACAAAGTTATAAAAAATAAAATTAAAATTAAAATTAAAATTACAAAAAATTGACCTTCCCCCGTGGTCATATGTCACTGGTTTGTTTTCAAGGACTACTGGTGTGTCAATTAGGTTTTTGCTTCTCCCTAAGAAGATAGACTACATAAAAGATAAATTGAATGGCCTTGTGTAAGGTGCCATAGACAGAGACATCTAAAGGCCTTTTGTTGGTTGGCAGTACCAGTCACTTAGCCTGACAAAATGACTGCTGCCATGCAGGAGTACACGGATGAGTAGTGATTAAACCGCCTGCTCAGCCCTCACACTACTACAAAGCAAATCATACAGATGAAAAAGGCACAGTCAAGAGAAATAACTCCTTCACCTTTTATAGTAATGTCCTGCGAGGGCAGGCTATACAGTGGGGTTTGAATATTATAACAGTAGCATAATAGCAGCCAAAAAAGCAATATACCAACAGTCCAAAATAAGGGATTATCCAGTCAAGGTTCTATGAATATAAATAAATCACTGTAAATGTCACCGAAAATAATATGTCTTGTTAAAAAATCTCTCAATGTGTCATTTAGCAGTGTCTAGGGTTCCAAAAGTGATTCAAGGGGTTCAGTTCTCACAGCATCAAACAAGACTTCAAGATGCTGTCTTGGCCGATCAAATCATATTCAGAGGGAGCGAGTTGTAGGTGTCCAAGCAGCAGACTGGTATTGAGTCAGTTAGAAATGGAGCTCCTTGTGGTTTGAAGGCAGCGTTCGAGTGATGCACTCTTTGGAGGACTCATCAGGGTCAGTATGAAGGTTGAACCAGTTCGAGACATTGCTAACTGTTGGGTCTGGTTGATAAGTGAAACAATGCTTCCAGCAGATTGAGTCCACTTGCACAGTGGTTTGAATCTGTGATACCAGTGGCTTAATGTGATGTGCAGAAATGAAGCCATTTGAAGTCATCCAAAGTAGTGAGGTGGTGGTTTGAGCCAAACAGGTCACATGCTCTGCTTGGGATGATACAGTGTTGAGCCAGTTAAAAGAGGTTAACAAAAGCAGCACTGTGGGTGAAGACATTTGAACATGGTTGACCGGACTCATGTTCAAAGATGGGTAAAAGAAATCCAGCTGCTTTGCTTCTTCCGCATTGTGAGCCTAATTGCAGTGGTGATGGGTACATGTTTGTCCTTTTCCTCTTCACTCCCACGCATGGAAGGCTAGCTGCACCTCCAGGAGCACTTCACCTCCAGTGCAGAGCCTGGGTACCAGTGAAGCTGGCAGAGGAGAGTGCAGGGCTTGATGGTTAGGGAGCAGAGCGTGCCTCTGCCTTGAATCACCTTTCTTTCCCTTTGATGGGGGGCTTTGGAAAATGACTGTTCTCCAAATAGGGTCCAAATGAATTATTCTTGTAGCTCTAAAAGGAGTGAAGGTGAAAGAATGAAGAAATATCGAGGCTGAGTACCACAAAGGAAATACACCAATCACGCGCTAAAAAGATTCACAGATCTTTTATTACTGTACAGTTTACAAAGCAAAACAGATAGCTATCTGGCTCCCATCACCTCGCAGTGTGTAGCAGCCGACAGGGAGAGGTGAGAGAGTGCTGGCTGTCTAAACATTCGTGCTTTTATGCAATTCGTGTAATATTGTCCAGCCTCTCTTCAAGTTAATACTTCGTGGTCTAGAGTTCGTGCCTAGTTCACATACAGATTATACAATATTATGCAAAGGATTACATAGGTTTGCATTTCCATGAAGGCACAATAGTGATGAATGTTCTCGTATCACGTGGTAAGCCTTGTACAACGTTCCTTTACAATACTGTTCAGCCTATGTATACGCTCGAGGTTTGTTCTTCATTGTCCCAATGTTTATACAAGGATGAGTCTTGTGAGCGCAGACAACACTTAAACAACAATTTATATGAAGGACAAGGTCTCATTACTCAGTCTAAACCGTTGGCTCTTGGGTAGCCTAAACATTAACAGAACTCAAAGGTCGGAAGGCTTGGTTGCAAGTTGAAAACATAGTCCACCATTTTAGAACGACGAACACACGAGTAGAAATTAAAATGGCAGATTAATCTTAAAATGGCGGCGAAGTTAACCCAAAAATCAGAACTTTGCAACGTGGTTTTCCGTGTAGCGTGAGTAGGCTTAGGCCAATATAAATACTAAGGATGCACTATATAATTACCGTTTAACAAAGGAAGGGAGGATTGTGTGACCTGTTATAAGGGCAAGATGCCACAGGTGATTGGATAAAAGCAAGCCTGCTTCAAGGGGTCCAATCCCTGTTAAGTTAACACGTGATTTTGACCTTCTTACATCAAACCCTTAGTGCTTTGCTGAGCAGGAAGTGGAGGATACAGGAAGAAAAGAGAAGCCTGCAGAAACCAAGATGGCGGAACCCTTCCTCCATTCCATTATGCTGTGTTTGACTGCCCAATCCCCCTTTTAAGCATGCAATTTCATGGCCCTTTGGTATGCAACGTGCTTGTGCAAGGGTGCCCATTATGTTTAGTGAGTGTCTCTTTGAAGTTTGGGTCTAGGACTCCCCTGCTGAGAGTTATCAGGGCTGGAGAGATGAGTTACCTGACCTCACAAAGGATTAAAGAGAGGCAGCTTCCCTGCCTATTGTTCTGCTGGCTACGACAGAGACAGACAATCTGGGGAGAAAACACACAGCATGTTCATAGCTGGCCAGAGCTCACAGTATTTACATGTATATGTGACAAATCAGATGTGGCTTTAATAATTGTGTGAACTACCAACAACCATACCAATAATCAGGTATGGCTAATTATTCAAGATTATCCTGCCACCAGGTGATAGTTTATCATAATTATTGCAGTTTTGGATCAGCGGCACAGATTTAAATGCAACCTCTGTCTGCAGTGACTTTGCTGTCATAGCAGCTGTCAAACAGTGTGCATGTGCCATTTGTACATGTTCTCTGAATCTGAAGAGCGCGTAGCTGCAGATCATGATAATGATGAAGTAGGGGTCAGGTGTCACTATGCTTTTGGGATGGAGCTTCTTGAGATGGAATCACCCACATCATTGTATTATTTAGGCCCTCATTACGACCCTGGCGGAAATCGAAAAACGATGGCGGAAATGCAATACCGCCATCGAATAGCGCTCGGTGCGATTATGACCCATCACCGTAAAGTACGATGCCATTAGCGACACCGTAGTGAACGCCAACGCTAACTGCACCAAGTACGCGCGCGCGCGCCATGCCAAACCGTAATTAGCACCATGGCGCAAGGGTACGCGAATTCCGACCCTAGCGGACATGTACTTAACGCCATCAAGCACGGCGGAAAGTACCATTCCGCCATGGTGAGAAGTACGGCATCGCGAATCAACCGTAAACGGCCCCACTGAGTGCCTGTACACCGCTCCCTGGCCACATAGTACAACTCCCCGTAGGTGCAACGAAGTCACAATGCAACCAGTGAAATGTACAAGTCACCCATGCATGCCAACGAACAAAAGAATCACAAGAGGGGCCAATGGGAGCTGCAGGGCACAGATGGCACGAATACAGAAGCTATACCAATGGACATGACCTCAGTCTCCCACCAAGAAACGCACGCAAACACAGGCACCTGTGACCAGCAATATTCCGATAATCACATCATTCCACCAATCCACCTGGCTGACCGGCATCTGTTACACAAAACCTAATCCCCCGCCCCTGAGCATGACATCATTCAAACAGTCATATTGGCAGCCCTCACCCCTGACCTCACTGGGCTTCGTAGGCAAACGCGCCCAGCACAGTACCACGCAACTATACTCCGAAGCTGGAACCCAATGCAGATCTCCTCACAATACATCACTCCCCAAATAGGAATATGCCACATCACTTGCAAAGAAGAACGCTACACGGCCCATATCAGAATAGAAATTTAATGCACAACAAATTCACCAAGCCCATACAGCCATTAGGCCATGAACTCCAAAACACATTTCACCATTGTGGGCTGCATCCGCAATAAATGACCAGCTACTTCTTGTGTGACGCCCTGTTCCTTCATGGTACACAGGGGCTACATTCTCGTACGAAAAGGCAACATGGAAGCGCCTAGAACCGCAGGGCCGTCCCAATAGGGAGGCACTAGTCCAGCTGAAAGGCCGAAATGTTGCTCCGAGCCACTAGTACTGCGTAAGGGCATGTGGCCCATTGGCGATCGTCCCATAAGATCGTAATGCTGCTCCACTGATTAACACGAAGCAGCAGGTGTCGGGAATAAAACCCATCTGCAGGAGTGGCATACAGATGGCAGTGGCAAAAGGGGAGGAGATACCTGTCAACCAAAAGAAAAGAAAAAGAATAGAATGGCCATCAGAACTACATTCGAACAACTCACTTCAATGATCACACTAGATCCACAGCCATATGCATGCTAGCCCACTCCAAAGGATCATCACCACCCCAAAACCACTTGCGACTCATAACTATCCATATCGAGGTGAAAACACCATCACAAACGAGTGTACCTGTGCATGCGTCTGTGAAAACAGAATCCATCAGATGGGATTGGTAACGTGCATGGACACAAGTGTCTGAAGGCGCATCGAGACAGGGAGGGCTCAACAAGGCCAGATAGACGATGGTCCCACTATGGCAGCCCTGCATCACATAGCGCAGGGGAGGCGGACAGATTCCAAGAAGCCCTGTACATGGCAAACACCGTATCAAATCATCTGTCCATGCATCCATTCATCATTCCCTCATCCCGTAATGATAACGCCTGTTTCCATACTCACATAACATGTGAGAATTCCATTGAGTCTGTGCGTTATGCAGCCTGCAAAATCCACTGTGCCCCAGCCCGTAATTCCAGTGTTGTGAAGTGACATGTATTTGGGAACGTCCGGCCTCATCATCCACTTCGCTATTGCGCATCCCAAACTATTCATATCAATCATTGCATCCTCGCCATGGCCCCTGTCCCAAGGACACTGAACAATAGAACGTTATATTTGCAGTCAGACCTGTGGGCATCTCCTCGCCGCTAGCTGAAGACCGAAAGCGCCGCCCTTCGAATTCCTAATTTGCAACATCACGTCGAAAAGGCATCTGTGGCCGCTTGAAAATCACAAATTAATCCATCTAGCGCAGGTTCCTCCCAGATCTACGTTGGGGGCTGCCCTGGACGGAACTTGCAACGGATGATGTCTCTGCCTGCTCACGTCCATGCATGTCCCTAAGGGTTTGTGAGAGCTCAGTGAGCACACGGCGCACTGCGGCAAGTTCGGCACATACGTCTTTGGACGTCGCATGCAGTTCCCCCCTCAGGCTCTCGGTGCTTCTCTCCATTTGGACTCTCAGGCTCTCGGTGCTACTCTCCATTTGGACTCTCAGGCTCTCGGTGCTACTCTCCATTTGGACTCTCAGGCTCTCGGTGCTACTCTCCATTTGTGCCCTAAGTGTCTCAGTTGATGTTTCTATGTCTGCCTTAGTGCCCCCACATCCATCGGCATGGTCCTTGAGGAGCGTGGCCAGTTGCTGCTGTTGCACGATTAACTGGTCGAGGGACTGTTGCCTCTGCTGGGCCATGGCCATTTGCGGTGGTGTCACAGAGGGGCTGTTCGCCTCATGTTGCCCTGCCACAGGGCTTGTGGGGGATGGCCAGTCGTCGTCTTGTGGGTGCCCCTGCGTGGTATCCTCATGGTGTACGGGATGGAACAGACAGGGGGATTGGGACAGGTCATGGATGGATCTGACTTCAACATCCCCGTCTTCTGTGTCGGAGCATGCTGCCATTAATGGGGTGTCACCTATGGTGCTGCTGCCACCAGAGGCAGTACCTTCTGTGGCATCCATTGGGGGGACCTGTGGTGGTGCTGTTGTGGGCATGCTGGCTGCTGGGGTGCCTGTTGATGTTCCCTCCTGTGTGCTGCCACTTGATATGTGCTGCTGCCGTGTCTTGATGCGTGCAGCTGAGGTGGAGGGTCTTTGGCCGTCGGTCTTGGCCCTCTTTGCAGGTGTGCTGGTAGGGGTGTCCTGGAGCTCGTCGTTTGGATCGGACCCTGTGGTGGAGTAAAGGAGGGCGAGCGTTATTAATGGGTCTGTGGGAATTGGAATGGCAATGTATCACATGCATTGGGGTGGTACCTGAGGGTGATTTGGGTCGGGGCCTTGGAGGTGCTTTCATTTGTGTGTGGAGTGAGGGTGCAGTTGTTTGGCAGCCTGCAGTTAGGGTGTGCCTGCTGCACGTGTAGTGGGTGTTTTTGGGGTTTTTACTTATTTATGTATTTATTGTGAGTTTTAAAGTGCGCTATCAGGCCAATGTGTGTGGACGTTCTCCTGGCCATGTGTTGCTGTTGCGCTATGTGGACACATGTGAGTCACATGATTGGACATTGTGGATTTGGCATGGTTTTATTTGGGCCACCTACCTGATTCTCCGGATGTCTGCACTCCTTTCTCCATCCCTCCGACTCCCTCTATGCTCTCCATTCCAATGGTGGAGGCACAGATTTCTTCCCAGGGGGTCAACTTGATGGGTGATTCCGATCCTCCCCCGGTGGCTGTGGCAATGTTGCGGTTGGCAGAAAGTATGCTACGGACGCGTATCCGCAGGTCGTCCCACCGCTTCCTGCATTGCTGTGGGTTGCGGGGTGCGGTCCCCACCGCACTTACCCGCTGTGCCACCAGGGCCCATATGGCCTTCTTGTTCGCAAGTGCCGTCCTGGTCATTTGCGTGGAGAAGACGGCGGCGGCATTCTCCTGGAGGGTCTCTGTAAGCACGGTGAGTTCCTCACGGGAGAAGTGGACCTGCCGCTTGCGGTCGCACGCTTTCTTCGCTACTTTTCCCATTTTTCTTGGTTTCACTAGGGTGGATGACGGGTTGGGATGTGTCTCAGGGTGGTGTTTTTAGTGGTTGTGTGTATTTTGTGGTTTTATAGGTGTACGGGGTGTTGTTTCCCGTTCCGGGCCCATGTTTTTACTTCCGTTTCCGTATATTTACGGTCACCGTACTTTCCGGTTGGCGCTCACTGCGGTGTCCGCTATGATGGGTGGCGGTATTGCACCTAGGGCGCCGTACGGCGGCGGTGTGGGCCGTTTTGGGGTCATTTCCGCCATCGCGGACTTTGCACTTCCGCCATGGCGTGGTGCTCGTGCCCGATGGGTCGGAATGGGCCGCACTTTGCTCCATCGTGCAATGGCGGAAACGCTATTTACGCTGTGGCGGTCCGGTCAGTCACTTTCCGCCAGGGTCGTAATGTACACCCTTACAAGATGACAATACGTCACACTTTGATGAACGTCTGCACTATGGTTAGAGAGAACCGTGGAAGAGCAGCACTTATTTGTATTTAACCATTCTCTGGGTGTGCATGATAAGCTTCTTTAGGGGTGTACAGGCAAACATTAATTTTGTTATTTTGCTTATTACTGCTCTCCGGAATGTTGTTAAGAGAAAGCTGCTGTCTTTATGTCTTTTAGAGAAGGTACTGCCAGCATCAATTGAACAAATCTACGATCTGGGGTGAAGACTTCCACAAGGACTGCTGGAAGAAACCGCCAGCTCTCTCAGTCAGAGTCCTGACAAAACCAGGGAAAACAGATTATCCTCAGCTTTTTTTCTGTATTTGACAGTTCAAGAGTGCAGACAGATGGTTACCATATTCTAGATTACAGGCTTTGAATGGTTGTCCTTTCAACAAGGTTTTATTGAAGGAATGCATTTTTTTAAACAGCCATAGGCTTGATGGATTTATGACAAATGTGTGTTTACCTCATACCATATAATTCCCATATCAACATCCTAGGTTAGAACTTGTTAAACCAAGGGGAACTCAGATCTTAAAAAACGAATTATGATGGTGCCATGCTTACTTTTGTGTGTCTACATATTAACACCAGAAAATACATGACCATCCTCCACAAGGTACATGCTTGTGGGTGCACAAACCACACCCAGATCAGGCCTTTCCAAAATCTCACAACAAATGTCACTTATTCACCACTACATTCAAGAAAGTGTGTACTGCCCAAACAATTGAATGAGTTTGATGCCCATAAGTAATACCAGATCGAAAAATATCTCTTCACATAACTCATTTAATTAATTTTGAAGCCTTTGGCCCTCATTACGAGCCTGGCGGAGGTCCATGGTGCATTTTGCACCATGGACCATGGCGCAGAGCTGCCAATACCGCCATGGGGGTTGGCGGACTTACTGCCCCATTCCGAGGTTGGCGGGGCGGTAAGTCCCCAATCCCCATTTATCCTTCCCCATTCCCATTTTTGCCCCATAGGGTATAATGGGAGTGGGGAAGGCGTCAATTACGCCACCGTAAATTACGGTGGCGTAATTAACAACGAGTCCCGTAGCGCCATGGATTTTTCCGCCTGCAAAAAGCAGGCGTAAAAATCTCCATGGCGCTACGGAATGTCGTAGTCTGGCGGAGAGGTACGCCATGCATTACGCTGGCGTAAACCCCTCTCCGCCAGGGTCCTAATGAGGGCCTTTGTCAGTTGTTAAAGGCCACAGTAGTGGGGTCAACATCCACAAAACCTTTTTGTAACCCCTCACTAAGGGAGTTCATGATGTGGGCAGACTCCCCCCCATAGGAGAAACAGAGTAAATATGATACAGTGCGGTCATTTTGGGTTTCCTTGTATAATACACATCCCATTTTGGAAAGCATTTAATGTAAAGCAATATAGGAACATGGTAACACTCCTCAAATATCACATTTGTTGCAGTCTCAGCTTAGTGGTTGGTCCATTGTAAATTATGTCCAGTTGTCCATGATGGCTCCCAAGTTACATAGTAAAGCTCATCAGAGCCCTGTGCAATATCCTGAGTTATGTGATATGTAATGGGGTTTTGAGTGGGGAAAAGGAATGAAAACTTGTAACTGTTTCATTTGGTGCCTCCTATTGTACATTGGCAGCACCTGATGTTATTGGTCTCTGTCGTACCATATAGTAGGTCTTACCTCAAGGTCTTTGTGAGAGATTTCCAACTGATAGAAAGGATTTCCACGATTTTCAAAATTTTAGGAACAAAAGTAAATGGATTCTGCCATGAAAGTCTGATCTCCTAATCAGTCTCACATTCAAACAGCGCTCTGTGTTTTAAAACATGGATTTTGTGGGTGTGTACTGTGACAGGGCTAGAGACCTGTCACTGTCAAGTAGTGAAAGGGATATCTACTAGCCTGGGATGGGATACCTATCTCTGGGACGGGATGGGATGGGAACTCTTTCTCACGATGTTCCAAAGGGCTCTGTTCTTGGTCCCTTTCTTTTTTCTCTTTACACTTCGCCACTTGCTGCTATTAATACCTCTGTTGGGTTGTCTCACCACTTCTATGCTAATGATATCCAGCTCGTTTTGTCTGTCTCCTCATTTACACCTGCTATTCAAAGTATTCTTTCATCCTGCCTTTGTGCTATCAGGACTTGGATTGCTGATCACTTTGTTGTTCTTAATGCTTCAAAAATAGAGGTTCTTTTCTTTCTGGCTTGTGCCATTCCCCCTTCTTCCCCTCCATCTTGTGTTCTGTTTCCTCCTACTCACCTTCCGAATTTCCTCTACTGCCCGCAATCTTGGTCTTTATCTTGATATTGATCTTTCCTTCTCGTATCATATTTCAATTACCTCTCACTCTTCTCACTATCATCTCTTTAATATTCATAAAGTCCAGCCTTTTCTTACTTTTAGAGCCACTAAACTTCTAATTATATCTTTTATTTTCTAACATTTATTCTATAGGTCGGTTTTGCTTTTTGGTCTTCCGGTTTCCCGTCTTGCTCCTTTAAAGCCTATTTTCAATGCCTCAATTTGTCTCCTCCATTTTCTCTCTCTTCTTGATTCTACTTACATTGCTCTATCTTCTCTTGGCTGGATACCTTTTATTCTTGGTTAAAATTGTATTTTCTCCTTATTGTTTTGAATACTCTTTATGGTCTTGCTCCTATCTATCTTACTTCCCTTGTTTCTTTTTATCTCCATTCTCGTGTTCTTCGATCACAATCTCAGTTTCTATTATCAGTTCCCTATATTCCCTGTGCTCAGTCGTTCTTTTATTCGTTTTCCTTACTTGCTCCACTTCAATGGAATGCTCTTCCTCTTTCTTTTCGATCTATTGTGTCGTATCCTCTATTCCGCTGCTCTTTAAAAAGCTATCTTCTTCAATTCTAAATTATGTACTATGTATTGTTTTTTTTGTTGGTATTGTAATGTTAGTCATTCCTATATATTCTGATGAATTGCTTTTTCTGTACCCATAATATTATACTGTAATTTGGCATATGTACAGCGCCTTGGCTTAAGGCACTATATAAAACACAAATAAAATACAAGTGCAAAAATACAAATACCTACCAGGGTTAGTGACAGAGCTAGACATTCCCCGGTGGCAGGTTGTAGGAGTTAAAAGTGCCTCAGTTTGTGCCCCTTCGTGTTGTTGCTGGTTGCATGACAGCAGAGCCCCTGGCTATCACCACATTGCTGCACAGCCCCATTCTAGCCAGTGTCTTTCTCCTTGTCTCCTGGAACCCACAAGGTCATCAGCCTTGACAGCCACACCACCACCACTGTCCACATCAAAGAGAGAGCTCCGAACAACAAAGAGCCAGAAGAAACAAAGAATCAACTCGTCAGCGAACAGCTACTATGCAACCTAATCCAGCCCGATTGTTTATATAGAGGGAGGGAGCTGAGTCATTCCACGCAGGGAGACCATGTCACACCCACACCACACCAGTGTGAAACAGGGTGCAGAGCACCCAGAGGTACCTGCCTGCTTGAAGACATTTCATTCACCTCTGCAGGTGCCATGGGCAGGCATCTTCTGTGAAGCAGTGTTTCCCTGCCAGGTGACATTCATACGAGCACAGACATTGACTTCAGATTGCCGCCATCTGTGAGAAACCAGCGCACCAAATATGAAAAAAAGTTTGTCAGTGGTTAGCCTGGGGAACCAGCAAGCAAAGATAGTCAATGGAGGGGCAAAGGGACGATATAAGGGAGGACAGGGAAACAGAAGCTGTGTGGTTTTTTGGTTGAGATCACAGGAGGTGCCGAAGGACCAATTGACCAGGAGGAGGAATGATGGAGTCGAGGAGCATGAAGGAAACTTATTGAAAGAGTTTGAGAGGTGAGGTATTGGCTGGTGGGAGAGAGTGGTACTAGTAGTGTACTAGTATTTCAATGTGCATGAAAGGTGAGTGAGTGAGAAAGTCACAATAGTAGTGGAAGAGTAGAGAGTGAAAGAAGGGTGACTGAGGGAGAAGGTGTGAGCGAATGACTAGTAGTTGTGTCAAAAGGAGAGAAGCTAAAGTGTGACTAGGGGATTAGGCATGATGCAGGGAGGGTATTCGGTGTAGTGTCAAGATGAAAGAAGTTGTAGTGTGAATAGGTGAGTAGGTGTAGTGCAGAGAGAGGAGTAGTAGTGGTGTGTAGAGGTGGCACTAGTGAAGTAGTAGAGCAGCGAGAGAGTGGCAAGCAGGAGGATCGGAGGTCTGTGGAAGGTAGTAGAGAGATGATCACCAGAGGTATATAGGAGAGGTGTAGGTGGAGTAGGAGGGAGGTTAGTCGGAGGAGAAAGGGAGAGTGGCAATAAGACATCGATAGAGCAGTCATTGGACATCAACGGTTAAGAGCAATTGGGGCTAGGGTGCCAGAAATACACTGAAAATAAACTGAAAATCCTCCTGTTGGACATCAGAGAAGGGATAACCTATATTGTGCCCTGAAGGAGACTTAGACATATAGGGGCTCATTCCGAGTTTGGAGGCAGCCATGGTGCTATTAGCACCATGGCTGCCTCCAAACTCGGGTCCGGGTTCGGTCAGTCGGAATGGGGATTTACCGGGACATTCCGACCTATGCGACCCGGTAAATCCCCATTTTGAAAACCATTCCCCATTCCCATTTCAGCCCCCATAGGGCTCAATGGGAATGGGGAAGGTGCTAATAACGGGCCCGCAAATAGCGGGCCCGTTATTAGCCTCATAGTCCCTTAACGGGTCCCGCTAAGGACTGCTGGTCAGACCAGCCGGTCCTGGTGGGACCCGCTAAGGGACCTCGGAATGTGGCGGTAGGGTTAACAGCACTAGCATACTTACCAGTGCCGTTAACCCCCTACCGCCATACTCAGAATGACCCCTATCGTGTTTGCCTTTAGGTACCACATCCTATCGTAGGGAAGAGGGACACCTTCATTAGGGATTGACAGTCCATTTCTAAATTAGATAGAGTGCGAAGGCCCTTAAAAAGCTGCTTGATTATTAAACAAATTAAAATCCTTTAACTATCTTCAAGAGTGAGTGTGCTCTTCAGGTCATCCGTCTAGTTCCCAGATGAGCCTCGTGGCCTTTGGGAGTAGAATTCAACTTTCCACATCCATATATAAGATACTCTACTTTCTGCTGGGCATCAATATTTGGCATGCCCCCAGCTGTTAGGGCGCACAGTACCCAACATGCACAACAGGAAATATGCACCTGCAGAAACTGAGTAACAGTTTCTTGTGTAGGTTTCCATGTATATATATCGATCTGTCTATCTATCTATCTATCTATCTATCTATCTATCTATCTATCTATCTATCTATCTACAGATTTCTTATATCGCGCCACATGCCCGAAGACCTCAGGGCACTCACAAGACAGACAGACATTAAAAACAGAAACAGAGTGGGTCAGTAGCAGAGAGAGAGGAAAAAAGATCTGTATATTAGACCTATCCCCTATCAAACAGGAACGTCTTGAGTTGTTTCTTGAATCTAGTTATTGAATTGCATACTCAAAATTCCAAAGGCAAGGAATTCCAAATGGTGTGTGCCCAGGTATTGAAGCCTGCATCAACAAACTTTTTCAGAGTAACACAAGATTGGAAAAGGAACAAGTCAGAGTTAGAGCGGAGGGTGAGGCTGATGGGAGCTCTTTGGATTCTAGAGCAGAGGTACAGAGGAGCCTGGTCTGAGAGACACTTAAAAAACAGGACAGAACCCTTAAAAAGAAATCACTGTGATATGATATGATAGGTTATTTATAATGCGCTTAATACCCAGTGGTTTCTAAGCACGGACCCGGGAATCAAACCTGCGTTGCTCCGTGTCGTCTTGCTTCCAAGGCGAGCACGTTGCCGCTGAGCTATCCTCCCGAGACTGTGAAACAGGGAGCCAATGTAGCTTCTTGCGAGACTCTGAGACCTTAGACATTCAGCTAAACCCACATACCACAAGAACAGCTCCATTTTGTGAGACCTGTAGCCTCTGGATATTCGATTTGGCAGTACCTACCAAGCGATATTGCAGTAGTCTAATTTCGAATTGATGATCATTGCAGCAGATGCAAAAGCATAAGTGGCACTAAGGAAACTCTTTTGCATTATGGATCGGTCTAATGACACATTTCACCTTATTAATACATTGTTTAGGGGAAAAAAATAAGGTGTGGAATTGCAAACAGTCTGCTGAAACGAAATGTATTTTAGTAGCAATGTGACTATACTAGTTCCCCAACTGATTTGTAACTTGCAAAGTGGAAACTTGTATCTATTTAGAAAACCTGCTGCAAAAAAGCTATCATCCTACAAATTGTAGAGAACATTCTTGGCATCTGGGAGCATTTATTTCTAGTTAATTCAGCAAGTGGAGATATTATACATTCTGCACTGACCTTTATAGGCATCAAAAAGGGAATCTGTGGGATGGTGAGTTAAAGAGACAGGCTTCATTTGTTAAATGTTAACTTTGTGAATTCTTTTTCAGGCAGGGCTATTTTTAAACTAGGGGAAGTGCTTAATTAAAGATACAACTATATTTTATTAAAATGTAGCTATAGTGATACATGAAGGGATTACATTAATCATGAACATCCGAAATTGGTGACATAATGTAGTTCCCCCAATCTAGCTTTCCAGATTGACCTACAGATGCAAGAGACATCTGCTGTTAGCTCTGTTTTTGAAGTTGCTATGACAGCACATGGTTGTAGTTGCACCTAGGAAACCCATTGTTCTCCTAGGGCGGATTCACACACCTCACCAAGGGATGAAGACCCCATTTGTCACAGGGAGCAGGGGGTGGGGCACATATAACAGGCACTTCAAGAAAGCCTCCAGGACAAAGGGTAAATATTGGAAAGGAATAATTAAAATGCAGATCCTTTGATGTAGGACAGACAGGGGTTGGGAGAGATCCAGGGAAGCCAAAAGGCCAGAAAGCTACAGGAAGAAGACTTTGGTCTTCTTGGGTATTACTGTATATCATAACCATATTAATCCCCCCTGACTTCCTACAAATCAAGTAGTCTAGGTATGACACTCTAGAGGAGGAAACATATGTAACAGAGACATGGATTTGCCTTTAACCAACATCTTGGATTCGGAAAACACCCCTGTTATGATTTTATTTCACATTGGGGTAAAACCTCCATTTGGTGAAATGGCTTAAAAATCATATTTAAGAAGAACCATCAAGATGGAGCTCTTTTTGCAGATACAGATTGTCGAGCTCCGTTGACTAAGGTGACGACAAGATTTCCAGGAGTCCTGGTAGCTTTATTCTGAACCACATCTGGGGGATGAGAGAAGTGATTGCTGGTCGAAACACTCGCCTGATACTAAACACAGCAGGTACTCAGAGAGCCCTTGCCCAGGAATGCAGTAAAAAGGTCTGGACACCCCTTTAACGAGAACAAACATGGACAAATAACCTGTTATATGGGAAGGTGCCCCCAGGAGGGATGGCAACTACGTTTTAGCTCACTGCGCCTTTCACAGAGGAGAAATATCCATTTACATATGATTCTGGTCATATCCACTTAGGCAGTCCAGCACTGAAAGGTATCCAGTGCTTTTATTGACTATAACATCACAAATACATTTTGAACAAATAAAAAATACTGGAAAAACAGATTTTTATTTACAAATATATGTGAGTGTGGGCTACAGAGCTAAATCTGGTTGGGATGAGATTGGTGTGGGATTTGAAACAAGGGGAAACTAGGAGATTGGGGGCTCCCCACCACGCCCCCCACAAAAAAGAAAGTGGTATTACTTTCGGTATTCATGTTTCTTTCAAAATGCATTCTTTATTTTTGTATTCGTTGAAATCACATAGATCCCACCGAAATTATATGCAATTCTTCTCTGAACAAGAGTACTAACAGCAACCCCAGACATGTGTATTGGCCGGTTACCAGTCATTTGGTCGAAAAAAAAAGGTTGACAGGACAAATGGTCGACACCATTTGGTCGAAAGACAAATGGTCGAATTTTTTTTTTGTTGGTATTTTTTTTTGGGCGGGGGGCCCCCTAAACCCATTTTTTTTCTAAAAAACCCTTTTTTTCCCTAAACGAAAACCTAAAAAATATATATATAAATAAGAAAATAAATTCGACCTTTGGCTTTTGACCAAATGACCAAATGACTGGACAGCGTATTGGCCTAGTCAGACCTCATCAGTGAGGTGAAGCTGTGCCTTTCTAAGCAGAGTGAGCACAGATTTAACGACCCTAAAGCCATATGTGATATCACTAGCTCCATCCCTAGCCCTCAATTCCTTGCTCACCTGTAACATCTGTCATTTGTGTTTTAACATATCTCCCCATTTACCCTTCCTCTTCTCTGCGTTCCATTTCGTTTCTCTTACAGACTAAGTTCTTGATACCTTTGTCGGGAGCACAAAAACCTGCTCTTTGGGAAAGCCATAGTGTTTAAGACTACCCTGGTGGTGATGTGTTTAGCGCTTTGGTGTAAAGCGCTTTCTAAATCAATAAATACAAATATAAATACAAATACAAATAAAAAACTTGCAACTTAACATAACATATCATAAAACACATAACATGACACAATAAAAAATAGCACAACATACAGGCATGATCACCTGACAGTTTTTGTCCCCACTAAGCATATAGAATACAAGCAGGTCGTCACAGTTTCTTTAATATGTTTTGTATTGTCTCGCAAGTCAAAGGCCCAAGAATCCCAAGAAGCATTGAAAAGATCAAAAAGTTGGCACCGCATATTTGGATGGCAACCAAAACATGTGTATTATACGAATATTCTATCCAAAACGCTTTTCAAATGTAATGCATGAGTCCGTTTTTGTATATCATCAACACTGATCAAAATCCTGTTGCCTAGTGGCACAAACTCTCTTGTTATCGAGCTGTGTATTGTTGTATTGGCAACATGCGGGACGTGGTTTCTTCTCCCAATGTACGAGAGGTTTCTAAGGGCGGGATCGAGATTCAAACCTGTATTGCATTGCGTCGTTTTGCTAAGAAGAAAAAGGCGTTTCCCCTGAGCTATCCTTCATCCCCAAATGCATGGGTGGTTATGAAGACACCAGAGAAAAGTAAAGAGCTGCCATACACATGTATCCCCACTTGCATCATGCACTGTGCAGTGAGTTGGCCATGAAGAAACATGATGTATGCATCAAGTGCTGCTTGGGTTCCTTCCTTCTTGACTGACAGTGATGGCGTAGAGCTGGGCCATTAGTGTCATCCTTACATTAAATTAAACATTCAGCAGTTTCCCTTTTTGGATCACATAAAACCATCGAAAAAACTCGATTGTGCTCTGAGGACTTTGAACTCGTTTCTTTGAACATCCTGCTTAGCCGACAAGCTGTTAGGAAGATGTATGATTCATACACCTATATATATCCTTCTCACGGCTGTGAATTCAATTTACTTGAAATATGAAAAGTGCTTGCATTATTTAATTTCAGAGATGAACATTTGTTAAGTCTACTTCAAATAGGTATGTTATTCTGACAAGCTGATTAAAATTAAAATATGATAAAAAGGGAAAAAAACCTGTCAACTCCAAAAGTCATCACTACTGTCCAAATTAAACAACTTTCAAAGCAAGACAGACAAATTAGATGCTTTGACTAAAGAAGTCTTTCTTCTCCCCAATTTCACAGAATGAATTAACGTTCACATGTTTTCATATATTCTCATATAGAAAGAATACGAATCACAGCATACTGCCTCCCTGTCCGTACCCATGCATCGGCTTGCCTTGTTCAAACAAAATGTTACCTGACCTGTCCATTCTTAAAATGGCGCCACTCTGGCCCAGCTCCTGTCGCACACAGAGCCTGATGTTATGACAGATCTTTCTTGCAGTCTGGAATAATGAGATTAGATCCTCTACAAAGGAAAGGAAAGCAGAAGAAATGTCTTGCAAGCTGCTTTTTTGTTACATCATATTGACATGTCTTGTTATCTTGTTTCGGAGGAGGAATGTGCTCTGTTCCCTCCACCATCAAAGGGAAATACTTTGAAGTGTAATGGCTGAAATAATGGAAACTAAACCTGTGGCCATGTCTTCCATTGTATTTGTATCTATCATATTTTTGTTGCATTTATGTATGGCATTGTTTTACTTTGTGGTAGGTAGTAGTTACATGTGTTTGCAATTTTGTTCTTGAAATCTCTGTTGCTTGTGGCATTTTGCAAAACTTTTGAAGGGCAAGTGCAGCGATGAGCGCGTGCATCTACTAGACTTGCACCGAAATAAGCTGCAAACAATTCACAAAGGGTATCTGAATGTGTGCATCCGAGATGCACGCGTTTATTTGCTCTGCTGCAACCTGTTTTAATAGATAAGGTTTTTTTGTGTGTGTTAAAAGACATCCCATATTCACAATTGGGATGTGTTTTCAAATGTGCAGCAAACAAAGCACTCCAAAAGCACTAATGAGAAGAAGAAAACAAGAAGAAACCAAAGAATTTTATGGATCCTAGTTAAATTGTTGCATGGATGCTGAATGCATGAGAGTGTCATTTTTGAACCTTGTGGGCATTTTATTGAGATGAACAGTAGCAGTAGGAACTACTGCTGCCACACTTATATTTCTAACCCCCACCCCTAAAAACAACAGCATAATGTGTGCACGGTGAAATACAATCCCAACATGCTTGTTCTACATTGGTGACAGAAGCAAGCTAGCCACGCTAATGTGCTCTATGGAGCTGACCAGGGAATCATTCGTTTTGGCTATTAGGTGGGTCTGAACGCGCTACCTTTAAAACCAAAACTATTGTCATTAAAATAAGAGCTTTTAAATAAGATCTTGAAATAGGGATGTTGAATGTAGGTTTCTAATGCTTTTGTGCCCCACCCATTTAACACTAATCTCTAACTGAAATCTAAAGGATTTCCCCCATTCCCATGCATTTTCCCTCCAACCACGCCCCTTTTGCACTCTTTACGTGCTGAATTTGTCAGCCATTTTGTTTTTTCATACAGAGCCGCCATCTTGAAATGTAGTTGTTTAGAGTTATATGTTATGTCACTTCCAAACTTAGAATGTTACATGTTAATAAAAGTAACTTATAAAATTGGACCATCATTTTGATTTCGGTGTAAACAAGGAAACCATTACACACATTTTAATAAAAAAGGATATCTTTTATTTAATTCATTAAGCTTGGCTAGCACAGAACATTTCTGGCAGTATTTACACTAGGTGGAATTGATAGACACAGGGTTAAAGGCCAAGCGCTGCTTGCCATGTTTGCCTGCAGCTCGGAGGCTCTGCAATCCTTTGCGGAAGGCGCTGAGGCTTTCGGTTTGCGTTGGGGAAAATGGGAGTAGCATCCATCGGCAGATCAGGAAGCAGTACTCTGTGATGTAGTTATTGTGTTTTTTATTTTGTGTAAATTGGCATGGCAACCTTCATATTTCCCTTGCACAGAGGTGCTCAGGTTATTGTCCATTGCCCTGGACCAATGATGATGGGGTCCGTGGGCTAGGCTGCTAGTGATGGAGTCCCTCCCTAAATAAACCAGAAGGGGACTCAATTCATTTCCGTGTACCCTGGACTTGTGCCCTGCTTTCATTACCTTTGCTTGAGATCTCACTCTCCTTGGCAAACAGGAGGCAAACAAATCCAACTGGTGGCCAGCAAGGAAACAATATTATTCAAGGCATATCATTCCTGTCCGACAGTCGTGGGCAACAGGCATAAAGGATGGGCCTGCCCCTCCATCTCTCGGTTTCGGTGAACCTATGTAAGACTGACAACTTACAAGGCATATTAGCACACTCGGAACACCGCCCTACAGACATCTACTCTAGCACGAGGTGCCCACCCACTGTTTGCTCTGTTTGACCGTATTGTCTGAGGTTTGTGTTTCATTTTACATATTATCATGATCACAGTGAATCAAGACGTTTTGCATTAGCCACTGCCTGGCACAATGGCTCCATACAAACCATCTGAAATAAAACGTGCATATATAAATAATTACATTTCAAACAGATGTTTCATTCTCTCGTTTTGGACCCATTTTAGGAAGATCCTCTGCAAATAGCAATGAAGTCGAGAAGTAGTCAGTGCTAGACGCAGGGTTTAAGGGGATGAGGGGCAGTGGGCTAACGCATCCACAGCAGGGGTAGCTTGACCTCGTGGTCACAGGTTCATTTCCCAGCAGGTCCACTCTGCCCTTCAGAAATCCGAGGGGAAAAGGGAACAAGCATTCAGTAAGTAAAACCCCACATCTGTTATCAGCACCTAGAAGTACACAAAGGACACTTGGTAAAAGCACGTCCTATGTTATTCTCGCTAAGCAGGGTGACTTCCTGAAGTTGTGGGAAATGTGGGTTGTCTACAATAATACACCTCATTATTATGAGTGAGTCTGTGGTTTTACACGCTTCCTAAAACTATGATTTTCAAAACAGTCATGTCAAATGTTACTTGATTGCTGCCATCCAGGCCCATCTCATGGGGTGGAAGTGTGGGTCCCCTCTATCTAGTGGTGCAAATTTAGTCAGAAGATTACATAAGTAGGTCTACACCTGTTCTGTAAACCATGGAACTACAAGTCTCAGCATGGCTGAAAATAAAGGACTGGACAAATGATCTCCTTCAAGACATGGCACCCATTAATGCATAGATGAGGCAAGGACATGACAAAGGGTGTTCAGGACGGAACAAAACACTGCTCCATTGATGCACCCCTGAAGCTGGCAAAGGGTGCTGCACTTTCTGGAAAACCATTTAGCAAAGCAGGATTCTCAACAGCTGTTATGAGGTCTAATATAGCCAAGTTTCTTCCATGTATAACGCGGCATAAGCTATAATGTACGAATGATTTTGAAGGCTTGTTTAAAAAAAAATAAAAGAAAGTTGCACTGAGGCACAAGGATACGATGTAATTTTTCCAAGGATCACACACTTTGTCTGTGTGGCTTAAATACTCAATTAGGTATTGGAATTGAGGATCAGAGGTGTGAAGTCATGTTTCGATTATATATGGTTTGTCTTCATTAATACTAATCCTGATCGTCCTCATGACAATACTGTTGACAATGTGTCCAGAATCACACCATTGTGCCAAGTGGCAAAATACTGGATTAAAACATTGGCGTTTTAGCTGCTCCTTACCCACCCACACAACCTACCTGCACTCTGTCTACCCACACCCACCCTACCCCCACTTTCTCTACACCCACAGTATCCCAACTCTCTCTACTCCCACCCAACCTTCCCCCACTCTCTATCCACACCCACCCACCATTCCCCACTCTCTCTACCCCCACCCAACCTCTCCCCACTCTCTCTACTCACACCCAGCCACCCTACCCCCACTCCCCTACCTCCACCCGTCCCACAATACCCCCACTCTCTCTACCTCCACCCGCCCACACTACCCCCACTATACCAACACCCACTGACGCTACCCCACTCTCTCATTTCCCACCTACTGACTCTACCCACACTCTCTCTACCCCCACGCTCCCTACCACCAATCTCCCTACCACCAGTCAACGATCCTAACTGCATTCTAGTTTTTTGGCTGCAATGGCCACTGAAATTGTGTAGTCGCCTTTCCTGAATAGGACCTTCACAATTCTTTATGTTACAAATGCAAAAAGCGTGCATCAACTGCACTTTATTTTTTTTATTGCATGACTGTTGTTTCTTGCTTCTGGTTTTAGAACCGGCATGGTTTCAACCTTGAGCTCCTTCAGGCTTGTATCTGTTGCATGCAGGGAAGGTAAGGTCACTTAGTAGTTCCCCTTTCCCACACTGGACCCCATTGTATGAACTCTGCAAATAGAAAGAAAATAACACACTCCATTGCCCTGGGGTTGAGGGGGGCTATCAGCCCAAATTGGATTAGTGGGTTGTGTTATGGACCCTGTAGGTTATGTCCACAGCCTGCCCTTCCTTACGGGTCTGAGTCATTACATCTCCAGAAAAAAATATCATTGGGACCCGCAATGTTTTCCTTTTGCTTACTTATCCGCCATCTGAACATATTCTACAACTGCTATAATTAAGCAATATGATCCTCGCGGTGTGGGCATTACCGACTCAGGTAATGTACCGGGGCCCAAAGTTAAAGGGCCCGAGCGAAGCCGGGTACTAATGATATAAACAACCTCTAGTCTATGTGGAAACAAATTCTGGATAGTAGGAGAACAAAATAGTGTTTCTCCAGTGATGTTCTTTCCTTTTGATATAATGGCCAGATGCCCTGCCAACCCTTCAGAGGTTCTTGCAAGTTAGCACTGCTCTACTTCGAATTTCTGGGTGAATTTCTGGAAAGGTTTGAATTTTTGCGGATCGTCAAACAATTCAAAACAGTTATTGCCAAGCTAGCTTTCCTAGAAATAGTACTGTTTTCTAAACACATTTTGTTCTCAGTTAGGCCATATGATGATTTTTTAGTTGGTAATATCTAGCCACTGCTTAGTTAGCTTGTCTATTTCTGCACCAACGGATTTTAATAGGGTGTTGCGTCCAATATATGCATGCGATCCCATTGCCCTTAGTGATATTGTTACACGCACAGCAATTCTGATAGGGAAATATCCCTAATCTATGTGGTGCCAATAGTTTGTGCTCTTGTAATGGTACTTTAACGTCAGCTCTTACACACGGGTCACTGACAAACAATATTCTAGAGCTCATTAGTGAGTAACCTTGCTCAATAATGTTGGTTGATTTTCTTGATTATTTTATACTTGGTTCCATTTGGTAAAACATACATCGTGTTCTCTAAATCAACCACTGACATCTGATTGTCCTTTAGCAAACCTCAGCTGATAATTAACACTTAACCTATTTCTCCTACTAGGATCCTGCCTTTTGAATAAACTTGTACTTACGTTTACTGTGTTCTTTCAAAAACGATTCTGTTTGGCTGCTAATGTGTTGTATTCCTAAAAGTTGTGAGTGTGGTCATTAATACTTTGTAATAGGTTGGGATGGAATGAATGATAATCCAATAATGTAGCCCACTCGATTGGGTTTGTGCTTAGTGAAGCCTTACATTTGGCTTCATTCAATGTTGATTCGGTGTCCAAAAGATTCATTCCGTCCACGCTGAGGTAGTAAGTAAAATGGATTTTATGATAACATCGAGTAACTGCTAATGAATGTCTTCCCAAAGTACGAAAACACAATCGATCTACAGTACACGATGGCCAATGTGAGTAGTATGGTACACAGTGGAGTAACTTTGCTGAAAACGTTGGGGGGGGGACATGACATCTGAAGAAAAGGTGCCCCAGACAAATGAATGGGGACAAAATGGTGTGCCTTGAAAGTTGGGGGAGACAAATAGCCCTGTCCCCCCCTAAAATTACGCCCATGATGGCACGAATGGTAGATAATATAACGTTCTTGTAACCACAACATATATAGTTTGGTGCCCAGAAAAGTACCATGTGTATTTTTGTAATATTTTTGTAATATTTTTGTAATAGGTGTCACTATAAAGGAAAAGGTTGTTGATAAGAACGAATTACTTAATTCTTCTAGCTAAAATGTGTGTTTAACTTCTTTTCTTTTTTTTTTGTAGCTTCATTGATGCTGCAAGTAGTCGCTCTGTCTGGTCTATGTTGGTGGGAGGAATGAGCACGGCCATTCTTAAAATAGCCAGTTCCTGCCTTCTACCACGAAGGCCTTCAGTCGACATTAGAAACGTAAGCCTTTCAAAAATATGTTGGACTCATTTCACAGTTCCAGAAAATTATGAATGCACTCTCTCATCGGTTCTAGCAGCCCGTTATGTTATGCTATTCAAGGTCTTCCTGGGCTTGTAACCATAAAAGTGATGGGTGGAAGGTTTTCAATGAATCTGAACCACTGGCAATGATATCCTGAGATTTATGTTTGTCAAAAGTACCAGTAAAGAGGAAACAATCTCATTAGTACGATCTCTGTCGAACATTTGATATGTCACATTTACCGTGAAGTTGCCCTGGACTATCTTTACTGTATGTTTTTCTTTTCAAAATTAAAGGTTATTGCAATTTTCAAAGTCAGGGACAGTGGGATAGCAAGCAAAGAAAACAACATTGATGGGCCTTCCCCCCCTTAAATCTTTAACATCCTTCCCCACTGTCCTCCTCCCACTCCGCCACCCTTGCCCATCTCCCAACCCTGTCCAGATTAAGCGTCCAATACACATACGAACAGAAAATGCAGCACCAAACATTCATACTCAAGCAACTCTATCACCCACATATGCCAAAGAAAGGGATCCACCACTCCTCTATACTGTCTTTAGATTGATCCAGAAGATATACCATTCAATATATGTCCCACACTCACAGGATCCATTCCCTTCTAGACTGCACATCAGACCTTTCCCACTGTTGCACCACGCAACTCCTGGCTGCCACCAAGATAGTACTAGACATATGATTCAGTTCCCGGTGTTCTGCCTCCAATAAGATCAGAAGCGGAGAGTGGACCCTAGAGACTCTGTCAGACATATGACAATAGTCTGCTTTAATCAAACCTCATTTACAGCAGATCAGTTTGACTCCCGGGTACATCCTTGCTAGCTTATTTAGTGGGGGGGGGGGTTGAGGGGTAATGCCACCTGTGTAGGATCTTATCAGCTTGCCACCTATATCTCCAAGCGATCTTGGTGTGTGACACTTTACAGTACATAACAGACTGCAGCTCATCTGTAATATCCCTACCCAAATTCTTCGCCCTGTTTGTCCTTGCCTTACACTCAGTGGGGGGCTCAGTGAGCAGTGATTCTCTATACAGGCTAGCAACCAACCCCTTAGGTCCCCTTTTCTGAATCAGGATCTTCTCAAAAGGGGTCAGTTCCCTCCTTAAATTGATGCCTCACTTCGGAAACAATTTGTGCTCCTTTCAATTAGTCCATGTATCAGAAGACTGATAGATTCCCAATATGAAGGCATTCCTGCAACTGTTCCAAGGATATAAACTAACCCTTTTCCCACAACTGACCTGCCTTGTCCAGGCCAGCATCATACCATGCCCGGAAGCTTAAAGGCTCACCAATGACATCCCCCAAATTCAGCTCAGGGGAGAGGGCCATGTTGTGAGCCATTACATGTGTCTACCTACCCACCACAAAATCCACAATATCGCCAACACGGATGTTCTCTCACTCGCCTCAGGATCCTTTACTGCATGACCTATAACCATTCTCCCAAAGATGCTGGGTCCAAAAGAACATTCTCGATGTCAACCTATTGTTTGGGCATTTGGAGGTCCAGGTGTCCACTAGCACCCTAAATTTTGCCACTTTATAGTACTTCCCTATGCCAGGAAATCCAACCCCCCTCCCCAGCCTCTTTGGGTAATATAAGTGTATCATAAGCAGTCTGAGGGCTTGGTCCTTCCAAAGAAATTGCAGCAGATCCCAATAAACCTTTTGGATAAAATCAGTTGGCATCACTGCTGGTATCACCTGAACAGAAACAGAAATTTGGGTAAAAGGATCATCTTGATGCAATTCAATCTGACCATCCAGGAAGACAGCATGTTTCCCAATCTATCCAGGTCTCTGCACACCCTATCCCATAGGGGCAAATAATTAACTTAAAAATAAAGTATCCAAGTCACTCTGAATACACACCCCTAAGTACTGAATACCTTGTTCTTTCACCACAGCAGGCAGGCTCTTGATATATTCCAATTCAGCCACTGGTAGTGCTATTACCAGGAAAGCCGCTGATGTATCCAGATTTATCTTGAACCCTGATACCCTCCCATAGGTCCTCAAGCCCTGAAGGAGAGATGGGAGTGAGAGCCTCGGCACAGTTACATACAACAGCTCATTTGACTGCAAACGGACTCAAGTTACAAGGCGTCCCCCGAATCACCACCCCTCTAATCAACTTTTCACCCCTTACACTAGCCACCCATGGTTTCATCATCAAAGCATACAGCATTGGTAACAAAGGGCATCCCGGCCTAGTGCCTCTCTGCAGAAGAAAGGCTGTCGATTCCTCACTATGAAGCAGCACGTTTGCAGAGGGGGATGAGTAAAGCACATCTACCCACCCATCAACCTACTACCTAGATCTACCTCTCCCAAAACTGCCTTCATAAATGACCAATTAACCAAGTCAAAAGGTTTTTTGGCATCAAGAGAGAGCACCAGCGGCCCCCCCCTCCTCCTTCCTGGCTGTCCGTCTGACATACCATTAGATCAAAAGTCTTCTGAAGATTATCAGATCCCTGTTTATTCCGAACAAAACCAACTTGGCCTAGCTGGACCAACTGTGGGAGCACAGCCTCCACTTTGGATGGAAGGACCTGTATACACATTTTTGCATCTGCATTCAAAAGCAACATGGCTCTATATGCCAAACACTTTTCAAGTCCATCCCTTCTGAAAAAACTGGGTCGAGAAGAACAACTTATAAAAGGCCAAAGTGAAGTTATCTGCACCTGGCCCTTTAGCTGGCTTCATATGGAGGCCAGCTCTCTTAACCTCCCCAGTCAAAATGTCAACCTACAGGCAGTGCTCAGAGTTGGGAGCATCAAACCTGCTAAACCATAGATCTCGCTGTCAGGCACTCTGTCACCCTGATCATATAGGGTCGCGTATAATTCTGCCCAATGATTTCGAATCCCATACGCGATTTTCCCCATCAACAATCTTTTTCACTCGCCTGTCTCTCCTCGCCATTCGTACTCCGTTAGCCAACATGATACCCACCACATCCCCCTCTGCTTGGTGAATTTCATACGCCTATGTATCTCCCCGAGTGTCAAGGAGTGCAGTTCCTTCCTCTTCTCATTTATGGAAAGCAAATCTCGTTGGCCCCCCCCCCTCTCCCCCACCTGTGGCATTCTAGCTCTAAGACTGCTTGATATCCTCCTTCAGCTTATTATCCACCACGTATCTTTCTCTATTCTTTCTCGTACCTTCTGCAATAATGATTCCACTAAATGTGACCTTCTCAGCCTTCAAAATATAGCTCAATTGGACCTGCCCTTCATCATTCACTGCAAAGAAACACTCCATCTCCCGTTCCTTAAAATCGTTAAAAAAACAAATCCCTGAAGAGAGACTTATTGCAGCACCGCCTGAAATGCACCATTCACATTTCACCCAGGACAACTGTGGTGAGCACCATAGCTTGGTCTGACCATGCACTGGTTTCCTCCTGAATAGTGGACACCAATCCAATATTGTTGGTGATCATAAAGTATTTTCGTTTGTTTCATTGTTACATTGCGCTCCCTCTCACTGCACTTCATTTAAGAGCAGCATGGAGCAGACGCAGGGCGGACCATGGTGAGACTGCTGTTGCCCGTGTCGTTGTTTTACTGCACGTTATTAACGCTAATTGTTGCTTCTATTAAGTGTGCTTCTGCAAAACAGTCATGGAAAGCAAAATATTTTTATTGAAAATGAAAGTCCTTTTAGTCTGTTTTAAATTGTTTTAAATTTAAAATTGATTGTGTCTTTTAGCTGGGTGGCTGTGTTAGTGTCAGACTTGCGGTTGCTGATCGAAAAGTCTTTTCTTTAGTTTCATTTTTATGTTGCGCTCCCGCTTACTCGACTGCATTCAAGAGCAGCCTGGAGTGGATGCGGTACGGGCGCGCCCAGTGGACCGTGGGTCCCCTCCCTATGTCAAAACGGGAAGGACACGGCAGCAGGGTGGAAACCTTGCAAAAGAATGTAATAATAAAATAGTCTCATACCAAGCTGTTGGAGCTGGCACCACCTGGTTCTTGCTTACACACATGAGTCCAGAGTGAGAGCTTGGATGAGTCAGGAAAGCCAATTTATCCCCTCTGTGAAAGTCAGGGACCTGATGGCCTTTGGAGAAGGGCAAAAGGCAGGGGGAGAAAAAACAGGCCCTAAGAGGAACCTCAAGGGACTGCTATTTAATGTTAGATCAGCAGGTGCACACCACTATGAGATTGATAATATACTTGAGGAGCTATCCCCTGATATCATGTGCATGACTGAGACCTGGTTCTCTGCCAGTTCTGACCCAGATGTCTGCCAGATGCCTGGTCGGGCTGTGGCCTTGCAGTAATATACCATACCTCTTTTAAATGTCAGGTTATTCCTGTAGACTACTCACTGTGCTGTGAGCTTATTTTGGTTAGAGTGCAGGTAACGTCTAAAGTGTCAATTCACTTTCTGGTGATTTATAGAGTGCGCTCACATAGCCGGGCCAACTTTGATTTAGAGCTCGGGGAGTTAGTGGTTGCTTTAGCACTAATTAACACAAATTTGATTCAACTGGGGGATTTTATTCTCCACCCCAACGACCCTTCCGATGGCTATGAAAAAAAATGTGTTTGCCGGTCTAGCTGATCTCTCTTTTACCTTGTGTAACCATCTGCCTACTCTACCCTTGATCTAATTTCTTCTGAGGCAAATCTCATTAGTACGTTTACCCCCCTTCCTGTACTCTGGTCTGATGACTTTTTGGTGCCTTTTTGGGTTACCACACCTTATCACCCACTGAGGACGTTTAATTGACGGCGACCCGGCGGGTCTGGAGTAGGGTGGATCACTCTGTGGTCATGGATCAACTGATCCAGATAAATAGTCTGTTAGTGGCCAGTGGGCAAGACCTGTGTACCTCTCTCTTGAATACTTTGACAGAGGTAGCAGATTTGGTAGCTCGGGTGGAGTCTCGATTTGGGTGTTCAAAGCCTTCTGTGCCATGGTTTACCCCTAGCCTGTGATCCTAAAAACAAATATGCCGTTGCTTGGAGACTATGTTGGTTAAAGTATTGCCAAGAATCATGTAATATTTATAATCAAACAGTACTCTTCTACCATAAGATGATTGCTGTGGAAAAAGCTAAATTCTATGGCAACAGAATCCCGGAGGCAGCTTTGAGCTCCCCGGAGCTATTTAAAGTTGCAAACGATCTTCCCACCTGCTCCCAAAAAACGACTAATAGCTTATTAGATCCACAAGCTCAGTGTGATGCTATAATTGTCTTTTTCTCTGAGAAGATTGAGGGGATTTAGCAAACTTTTTGGGGACAAAACTTACATAGGCAGAAAGCCATGGAACAACCTTGTCACCCCAAAGAATGTCGACCACCTGCCCCTACGGGTGTCTTTCAGCTGGAACCGATTGATGATGAAACCACAGCAAAGGCTCTTAAATCACTTAAGTCAGCCTTGCCCTCTGACCTAATACCCTTTATCATTCTGAAAGCATTACCCCCTAAGATTATTGCTTTGTTTTCAGCAGCCTCACAGCACTCCTCCCTTGGTGAGAATCCTGTTCAGCTGAAGCATACTTTGGTCTCCCCTCTTTTAAAAAAAAACCAACCTGATCCCTAGCCTGGCTGAAAATTACCGCCCTATATTCCTGTTACCGGTTGTGATGAAGTTGATGGAGACTGTGAACACCCCTTTTTTTCACGTTTCCTGGAAGCCAGCAATTGCATGCATCCGTTTCAGTCGGGTTTTCGTCCCTCAATGGGCACAAAATCTATCATGGTCTCTATCCTGAATGATCTTCTCCAGGATCACAGAGAGGTTTTGGCGTTGATTCTTCTCAACCTCTCTTCAGCCTTTGACACTTCAGACCATGGCATTCGGGTGGCCCGCCTGGACCAAGCAAGGATCAAGGGTTCCCTACTGACATGGTTTAATTCTTTTTTGGCCGAGTGGACACAAACGGTCTCTCTTCAAGCCTGCCAGTCCCCTTCGTTAACTACGGGGTTCCTCATGGGTCGGCCTTGTCCCCTCTTTTGTTTAATCTTTACCTGTAGCCACTGGCGGACCTTATCACAAAATTTGGAGTCCTTTTTTACACCTATGCTGATGACACCCAATTGGTGTTCCGGCTGGACTCCCCATCAACTGATCCCACTGCTAAGTTTAAAAACGATCTCTCTGCTATTGGCAGGTGGATGGCCGCAAATTTGCAAAAACTAAACGGGGGGAAAAAAGAAGTGCTGATAGTTGGCTCTCAGGCTGATGCCGGTCTTTGGAGTTCTCAGTTCTGGCTGGACTCTCTGGGTCCCTGTCCAGTGCCCAGTACGTCGGTAAAAAAGCCTTGGCATGAGGCTTCTGCCTAATGGCTCGAGAGAGGCCCAGGTCACAGCGGTTTGCAGTGCCGGGTTCGGCAAACTGAAGGTTCTGAAAATTATGCTGCTGCTGCTCCCACCCACTAGCCGCACACAGATAGTCACCTAAGCAATAATGGGTCCGCTGGACTACTGTATGGAATGTACTTGAGGCAGTCTAAACGCCAGATACAGCGGCTACAAATACCTCCAAATGCGGAAGCCAGGTTGACTGTGAACGCACCTAAGTTAACCCCTTCTGCAGGTCTACTGCAGCAACTTCACTTGCTGCTGGTTGCCATCAGACTCGAGTTTAAGACTCTCTGTGTTACTCATCGGGCCCTTCATGGGGGTGGGGGTGAGCTACCTGAAAAGTAAGATTGTGAGGTACTACCCTTCCTGATGTCTTCGCTCATCTGCTCTGGGTCTTCTCAGAGTGCCTAGGACTCAGCATGCACAGGCAGGCTGCCACTCTTTTTCTGTACTAGCCCCGACTATGGAACCAGCTCCCGCTATCGTTGCGATTAATAGAGGAGTACCTTCCCTTCCAGAAGGCACTTAAAACATATCTTTTACAAGACTCCCTTGGGTTACCTAGTGTCCGCCTTGAGTTTTAGTGCCCAGATGCCCTTGGGCCTTATTTGCACTCTATACATTCTGTTAACATTACATTACATCAAATTACATTACATTACAATATGCTCCTTATTGATCAGGAGCATATCTATCTTGGCACAGGAATCGTTTGGGGCAAATATAATATATTTCATCCCGGAATGAGATGCTTGATCCTCCACATGTCCACCCAACAGAGGTCCTCAAGAAGGTCCACAAGGGCCTCACTATTACTAGTCCAGATGTACTGGGCCCACAGCCTCCCAGTCTTTCAGTCCAGCACAGGATCTTGAATAATATTAAAATCTCCCCCAAGTATCGGGAGGACTTACGACCACTGCTGAACCATTGACATGAGATTCAAGAAAGGGCAGCTGACCCTCATTCGGGGCATAGACAGTGGCCATGAGTGGCCTTGGTGATGTGATGTCCCATTATGGTTGCCAAAGGATCGACAGTGAAAGTGTTGACAGGTCAAAGGATCGACACCAAAGGGTCGACAGGACAAAGGATCAGATTATTTTTTATTTTTTTGTCACATTTTTTTTTGGGGGGGGGATCCCCCCAACCCCGTTTTTTTGCTAAAAATCACTTTTTTTCCAAAACGAAAACCTAAAAAAAAATATATAATTAAAAAAAAATCGATCCTTTGTACTGTCGACCCTTTGGTGTCGATCCTTTGTCCTGTCGACCCTTTTTTTCGATCCTTTGACTAGACACCTCCTATTATCACACCCTTCATCAACAACACATGAACCTTTAACTAATTCCGAACATGCACCTCATGAAACTCAGAGGAGGATGCCCATGCCTCCCTTCTTCCTGACTCCTTCTCAGGTCCAGAATGCCTGACTGAAGGTTTTCCCAATAAAATGAGTTTCCTTCCCTCACGTAAAGTTCCTCTCCACTATAAACAGCCCAGAATGCCACTACCTAGTACATTCTCTAAATAAAAGGGAGTCATTATGTGGTGACCTTTAACGTAGCAATACAGATCTCAGCCATGATGTAGAATAATCAAACCATACCTAATGTGCTATGCCTATATCTGCAATTGCATAACAATAAACCAGACTTTCAAACCGAGAAAGAAAAAGCCCCCAACCACACATCCCGACCCCTTCCCCCCATCTGGGTACTCTTTTTGCATACACCACAAGCATAAAACTGCAAGACGGTGGGCCACAAGAATCATCAACCAATGAGTTGCCCAGTCATGGCATCACAATCCCTGATACACTCCAAAACAAACCTTAAGAAAATGCCACACATGAATCAGCATCACAGAAGCCCCAGAGATGAACCTCCATCTCCTTCTGGCAGTCACCCCACTTTCTTCGGAGGTTCACTTTCTAGAATATCCTGGCCGCAGTCACTTTGTTCCTTCCCACCGGCTGCGTGAAGGCCTGTTTGAACTTCAGACTGCACCCAAGATGTCAACGGCTTGCATTTACGTGTTTGATCCAAGGCGTACACATATAAATCCTGGTAGAAACAACCTGGGGCTCTTGATTGGAAACCGATTTAGCCCCGTCTTACCCTCTGGCATTTGATTGCAAACCGATCTGGGCCTGCTTCCAGCGGCCACGACTTAATGTCTTCTGTCAAACTCAAACTTCAGGGCTCTCCACCATTCACATATTAGACAGAGAGTCAGGGTGTCTAGGAGAGTCAGGCAGTCTAAGATTTGGACTGAAAGTAAGGGGTGTATTATTCCTTGAGGCTGTGGATTTCTGGGTGGTGTATCTTTCAGTACACAGTATTTTTCCCTTAACTCTATTTACAGGAAACTACTTTTATCCCAAAGCAAGATGGAGACCATGCTATTCAGCATTGATTGGCTTTGGGTAATTGTGAGGTAGTTTGCAATCTTATCAGAGATAGATTCTAAATTCCCTTTCATTCAACTGGATCCCACAGCAGGTCACAGCAGTTTGGTGCTCCAGTCAAAGTAATCACAGAAAGCAACATAACTTCTTAAGAAAATCACAGTTTGATTAATTTCCTTAGTAAACTTCAGTCATGAATCAGAGAAGATTTGAGGTCTGAGTTCCAGTGAACAGGTGAGAAAATTATTTCATGGGAAGCGTCAGTTTCGAGTCAAGCAGTGGCAGCAAGTCAAGTCTGCTGCAGTAACTATTGAGATAAGTTAATTATTTCCTGAGAAAGACATTAGACTATGAGAAACTGTTGTTGATGTTTATAAAGAAACCTGTTCGAAGTTCTTACAAGTATATTGTGAGTAGCAGAGTTTAGTCAATTATTCCGTAATTTGCACACCTGAACTATCAGTTGAGTCTGTTATAACTCGGAAAGAAGTATTATTGTATGCACGAGTTTTCATAGAACTAAAATAAGTGCGCGGTGAGTCACTCGGTAACGAATGGTTGTGCGTTAACAGCAAAACTTACAGGGTAATTCATAGAAATTGGCACAAAACTGGCACACGCAACTGGCGCACAGCATGCCTGTGCGAATGTCTGCACCAGCCGCGTGCGCTAAAATCGATTTCCGCGCACAGCGTATTCATGGATTTTCGCATCCAAAACCAGCCGTGGCGCAGCGTGGCGCAGCGACCCTGCAGCAGCGCCAGTTACGCCCCCAAGAACGCCCTCGCGCAAGGAAAAGCCTTCAAAATCCCCAAATAATTGCAAAGGGCTGCGCTAACCCTGGACCAGTTCACAGGGCTGGCAAACAGCAAACGCCAAGCGGGGAACGTGTGCATCAGGGGTGCGCAGGAAGTTCCACACGCGATTCCAGCAGGGTACGTGTATTTCAGGTGTGCGCGGGAAGTTCCACACGCGATTCCATCAGGGTACGTGTATTTCAGGGGTGCGCGGGAAGTTCCACACGTGATTTCAGCAGGGTACGTGTATTCCAGGGGTGCGCGGGAAGTTCCACACACGATTGGCCCAGTGCGAGCAGGGTACGTGTATTCCATGCGTGCGTGGGAAGTTCCACACGCGATTTCAGCAGGGTACGTGTATTTCAGGGGTGCGCGGGAAGTTCCACACGCGATTTCAGCAGGGTACGTGTATTTGAGGGGTTCTGGGGAGTACTACACGTGAATTGGCCATGTGGGTCCTCCCAGGTGTTCGCTCTACAACCTCCACGGCCCCTGCAGGCAGCCCACACCACGGGGGACTACCCTGCACCCCTGCTCATGTCCCGCAGGCAGCCCATCCACCATGGGCATGCCCCCCAGCCAACCCACATGTCACCTTGCACTACTGATCAACAATGCATGTCTCCCACCACCCCCACCCCCAGCAGTCAGGGTCACCCTCCACCAGGCCCCCACACATGTCTACCACCACCCCCATCCCCCAGCCACCAGGGGCAGATTCCACCAGGCCCCCACTCATGTCTCCCACCACCCTCACCCCCCAGCAGTGCAGGGGCAGCCTCCACCAGGCCCCCACTCATGTCCCCCTGCACCCCCACCCCCCAGCAGTGCAGGGGCAGCCTCCACCAGGCCCCCACTCATGTCCCCCTGCACCCCCACCCCCCAGCAGTGCAGAGGCAGCCTCCACCAGGCCCCCACCCATGTCTACCACCACCCCCACCCCCAGCCACCAGGGGCAGCCTCCACCAGGCCCCCACCCATGTCTCCCACCACCCCCTACCCCCCAGCAGTCAGGGGCACCCTCCACCAGGCCCCCACTCATGTCTCCCACCACCCCCATCCCCCAGCCACCAGGGGCAGATTCCACCAGGCCCCCACTCATGTCTCCCACCACCTCCACCCCCCAGCAGTGCAGGGGCACCCTCCACCAGGCCCCCACCCACGTCTCCCACCCCCCCACCCCCCAGCAGTGCAGGGGCACCCTCCACCAGGCCCCCACCCATGTCTCCCACCACCCCCACCCCCCAGCAGTGCAGGGGCAGCCTCCACCAGGCCCCCACCCATGTCTCCCAACACCCCCTACCCCCCAGCAGTCAGGGGCACCCTCCACCAGGCCCCCACTCATGTCTCCCACCACCCCCATCCCCCAGCCACCAGGGGCAGATTCCACCAGGCCCCCACTCATGGCTCCCACCACCCCCACCCCCCAGCAGTGCAGGGGCACCCTCCACCAGCCCCCCACCCATGTCTCCCACCCCCTCACCCCCCAGCAGTGCAGGGGCACCCTCCACCAGGCCCCCACCCATGTCTCCCACCCCCCCACCCCCCAGCAGTGCAGGGGCACCCTCTACCAGGCCCCCCCCATGTCTCCCACCACCCCCACCCCCCAGCAGTGCAGGGGCACCCTCCACCAGGCCCTCACCCATGTCTACCACCACCCCCACCCCCCAGCCACCAGGGGCAGCCTCCACCAGGCCCCCACCCATGTCTCCCACCACCCCCTACCCCCCAGCAGTCAGGGACACCCTCCACCAGGCCCCCACTCATGTCTACCACCACCCCCATCCCCCAGCCACCAGGGGCAGATTCCACCAGGCCCCCACTCATGTCTCCCACCACCCCCACCCCCCAGCAGTGCAGGGGCAGCCTCCACCAGGCAGGCCCCCACTCATGTCCCCCTGCACCCCCACCCCCCAGCAGTGCAGGGGCAGCCTCCACCAGGCCCCCACCTATGTCTAACTCATGTTCCCCACCACCCCCCAGCACTGTGGGGCACCTGCCAGCAGGCCCCCACCCATGTCCAACTCATGTTCCCCACCACCCCCACCTCCCAGCACTGTGGGGCACCTGCCAGCAGGCCCCCACCCAGGTCCAACTCATGTTCCCCACCCCCCCACCCCCCAGCACTGTGGGGCACCTGCCAGCAGGCCCCCACCCATGTCGACCACCCCCCCACCCCCCAGCACTGTGGGGCACCTGCCAGCAGGCCCCCACCCATGTCCAACTCATGTTCAACACCCCCCCACCCATGTCCAAGTCATGTTCCCCACCCCCCCACCCCCCAGCCACCAGGGGCAGCCTCCACCAGGCCCCCACCCATGTCTCCCACCACCCCCTATCCCCCAGCACTCAGGGGCACCCTCCACCAGGCCCCCACTCATGTCTCCCACCACCCCCATCCCCCAGCCACCAGGGGCAGATTCCACCAGGCCCCCACTCATGTCTCCCACCACCCCCACCCCCCAGCAGTGCAGGGGCACCCTCCAGCCGGCCCCCACCCATGTCTCCTACCCCCCCCACCCCCCAGCAGTGCAGGGGCACCCTCCACCAGGCCCCCACCCATGTCTCTCCCCCACCCCCCAGCAGTGCAGGGGCACCCTCCACCAGGCCCCCACCCATGTCTCCCACCCCCCCACCCCCCAGCAGTGCAGGGGCACCCTCCACCAGGCCCCCACCCATGTCTCCCACCACCCCCACCCCCCAGCAGTGCAGGGGCACCCTCCACCAGGCCCCCACCCATGTCTTACCACCAACCCCAACCCCCAGCAGTGCAGGGGCACCCTCCACCAGGCCCCCACCCATGTCTACCACCACCCCCACCCCCCAGCCACCAGGGGCAGCCTCCACCAGGCCCCCACCCATGTCTCCCACCACCCCCTACCCCCCAGCAGTCAGGGGCACCCTCCACCAGGCCCCCACTCATGTCTACCGCCACCCCCATCCCCCAGCCACCAGGGGCAGATTCCACCAGGCCCCCACTCATGTCTCCCACCACCCCCACCCCCCAGCAGTGCAGGGGCAGCCTCCACCAGGCCCCCACTCATGTCCCCCTGCGCCCCCACCCCCCAGCAGTGCAGGGGCAGCCTCCACCAGGCCCCCACCCATGTCTCCCACCACCCCCACCCCCCAGCAGTGCAGGGGCACCCTCCACCAGGCCCCCACCCATGTCTCCCACCACCCCCTACCCCTCAGCAGTCAGGGGCACCCTCCACCAGGCCCCCACCCATGTCTCTCACCACCCCCAACCCACCAGCCATCAGGGGCACCCTCCACCAGGCCCCCACTCATGTCTACCGCCACCCCCATCCCCCAGCCACCAGGGGCAGGTTCCGCCAGGCCCCAACCATGTCTCCCACCACCCCCACCCCCCAGCAGTGCAGGGGCAGCCTCCACCAGGCCCCCACTCATGTCCCCCTGCACCCCCACCCTCCAGCAGTGCAGGGGCAGCCTCCACCAGGCCCCCACCCATGTCTACCACCACCCCCACCCCCCAGCCACCAGGGGCAGCCTCCACCAGGCCCCCACCCATGTCTCCCACCCCCCAGCAGTGCAGGGGCAGCCTCCACCAGGCCCCCACTCATGTCCCCCTGCACCCCCACCCCCCAGCACTGTGGGGTACCTGCCAGCAGGCCCCCACCCATGTCCAACTCATGTTCCCAATCCCCCCACCCCCCAGCTCTGTGGGGCACCTGCCAGCAGGCCCCCGCCCATGTCCAACTCATGTTCCCCACCACCCCCACCACCCAGCACTGTGGGGCACCTGCCAGCAGGCCCCCACCCATGTCCAACTCATGTTCCCCAGCCAACATGTCATCACAATCTAGATCCCTGGTCCCTATGGTCAGCCTTCAAATGCAAAACACCCACCTGAGTATTGCATCCACCCACTCATAATTGGCAATTACATCACAGAACACCAATTGCAAGTTCCAAAACAAACACATTTCCCTCACATACACCCAATGGGTGTCAGTGAATCTCAAAACCCATATCATGAAATGCATGAAACCAATGAGATACCACACATTGAAGTTCACTAAAAAAATATGTATTAAAGGAAACATAAATAGAATCAAAAATAAAGAAACAGAAATGTAAATGTACAAAAATGAAAAGAAGCATGTCCGTGAAAAAAAGCAAAACCAAAAATCAAATTCCAAAGTAATGGTGTCCAAAGTCACTGTCCACAAAACAAAATCCAATGGGAAATAAAAAAGAAAGCCATTGCTCCATGGTTAAAATGTGAAAGAAAAATACAATCCAACAGTGAACTATGTACATGGGAACAAGCCAGGGTCCATTATCCCAACAAAAGAAAGGAAACCTATCTAACTACACTAACTAATAAAATAAACTATATACAAAAATGTGGCCAATGTCCGAAAGGTCCAAAATAAATCCAAAAAAAAATGAAACCTAACACTACCTACATAACTATGTACAAGGGCAGCGGGCTAGTTTGACGGCTCACTTGTGGATGTCCCGGGCCAGGGCATCATCGAACTCCTGCTCAATGTCCTGGAGGCGGTCCTCCTCCATGGCCCCGAGGGTCCGCAGGGACGACGCCGTGTCCTCCTCCAACCCCCTGTGGATTGCCTCAAGGCACTCGGCCCGCCTCAGGGCCCTCCGCATGGAGTTCTCCACCCTGACCATTGTGAGCCGCGCCTCTTCCGCCCGCCGCCGCTCCGCACCTATGGCGTGGCCCAACCGCTGCCACACGGAAGACTCTCTCTGTCCTGGGTCCTCCGGCCGATGCCTGCCCCTCCGATGTTGAAGGCCCCGAGCCTTCATGGCTCCCACCACGTTGCTGCTGCTGCTGTGCCTCTGCCCGTGCACTGCCTCCTGCTGCCTGCACATCCTCCGCCGGCTGGGGTGCAGTCGTTGATGTGGCCACCCCTGCTGGACGTCTGACTCCCGACTGTGGCAGGGATGCCTCCTCCACCAGCCTGGCCGCACCGTCAGAGGCAGCTCCACAGGACACCCAGGTGACTGATGGGTGGGAAGATGGCACGGAGGACGACTGGCGCGTAGGGGGTTCAGATGAGGAGGGGGTCGTAGCAAGCCCCAGCAAACGGAGGAATCCGGCCTGGGTGACCTGTCCCAGCAGGCTGACGTGGTCAACGAGCCATTCGAGATGACGTGCAGTCTCCTCATGAAAAGACTGCAGGTCACCTCGCATGGCCCGTTGACGCAACGCCACACCAGTCAGGACAGGCTCAACCCGGACCCGGATAGCCACGTCCGCAGGTAGAGGAAGGCCAGTTGACGTGAGATCATCCCCTGCCTGAAAACGGGTCTGGACGTAGGCATCCCTGCTGGTGCAAGATGATGCAGGGACAGGATCAGGGACAGGATTGCACACAGGCACCTCCGCGGCGGCCTGTGCTGCCTCCTGTCCCTGGTCCTGCACTGCACCACTAGCACCAGTGGGATCCACATCTCCAGACCCCGTCTCTGTTGCTTGCACGGCCTCCTCCTCCACCAAACCCCCCGCCAACCTGGATGACTCCGTGCCATCTTCCCCCCTTGGGCCCTGTGGGGTCCCAGCTGCCCCTTCTGCTGCCGAGGAGTCCAACTCCAACCTCCGGCTCTTGGACTTCCCCCCGGCAGCTGCGGCCTGGGACCGGGCACCGGACTCCTCACTCCCCGACGAGATGACAACATGGGAGGGGAGCCGGGCCTTGCGTCTCCGGCTGGCCGTGGGATCCCCGCCGGTGTGCTCCACAGCACCTTCTCCGCCCTCTTCATCAGTTGACGCTGCAGACAGGGAGAAATAAAACGCAGACATCAGGGCACTGTACAATGGACACATACACACATGACAGTTGTACATGAGTGGCATTGGCAAACCTCAGACATGTCATCACAATCCCCAACACACATGTCATTTCAACTCGCACACATGAGCCATACCACAGCCATATCGCAACTGGCAGCACCATCCATACACATACAACAGCATGATCAGCCAAAGGTGAGCCAGACATCACATGCAACACAGGAAGTGCACCACACATGTACACACACCACCACACATGCATTCATGTGTACACCTCTGCCAAGTGTCGCAGTGTTCCGATGGGCATCCATGTCACATCTGCCCATCAGGCTTCCACATACCGCTGTCACATGCATCCATGTTGCATCACTGTTGCACCCTTGTCAAATACACACACATGCACATGTACACAGTACTGATACATGCAGCTGAAAACAACATACATGCGTCACATCACGGACATGTCTACAAGTGTACATGTCAGGATGCATGTACACTTACCGCTCGACTCCAGACGGGTCTGCCTCTCAAGGACCTGTACGTGGAGCGCTGGGGATGTGCGTTCCAGAACCCTCATCTGTTCTTCCGACAAGTGGGCCCAGCGCCCCTTGGCATCCGCTGCCTTCAAGAGGCGCCGGGCCTTGTTCAGGGTCCTGGACCTGAAGTCCTCCCAGCGCTTCTTGACATGTTGTAAGTCGCGGACTGCCACCCCCTCCGCGTTGATGGCAGTCACGATGTCAGTCCAGATCCGAGTCCGTCCTTCCTTGTCGGCGCGGGAACTTCCGAAGAGGGCATCATACTGCCCCAGGACTTGCTCCACCAGGACACCAACTTCGGTGGCACTGAAGCTGGTGCCCTTCTGCCTCTCTGGCCGGGGGTTGTCAGTGGTCTCAGATGATGTTTGCCCCGACATGACAACCCCAGAGGCAGGAGTGGGTGGGCAACTGGGTCCTGGGGCTGGGCTGTGGAGCGATGGAATCCCAGTCGGGAGTCTTCGGTTCCAGCAGGGGTGGTCACAGCAACAGCACCCCTGGCTGATGTGCAGGCAGCAAATGGCAGGGCACGTGGGCAGCAGGCAGTCAGGCAGCAGCAGATGGCAGGTGGGAGTGTGCTCGGGGCTCTGGGGGGCAGTAGTTCGGCCTTCTGGGCAGGAGCGTGGTCTTCCGTGTCCTTACGCGTGGCCAGCTTGATACGGAGTGATTTGGCGTGTAAATCGAGGAAAGGCCCTTAGCCCGTATGCACGTCAGCACGCATACGCGATTTCATTGGACCAAAGGCCCTTAGCGCGTGAGCGCATCTGTGACGTGAGGCGCGCAGATGTTTCCCTCATTACACGTGATGACAGAGCACACGTGGATTTCCACCAATCGCGTGTGGAACTTCATGCGCACCCCAGAAATACACGTACCCAGGCCAATCGCGTGTACGCTCACTTCCAGTCGATTACACGCGATGACACTCGGACGTGCAGTTTTACTATGTGTGCTTGCCTATGCGATTCCATTGGCCCAAAGGCCACCATGCGCAGCTGTGACATCACGCGCATGGCCGTAGAGAATGGCGCGTGTAAAAATAAAGAGATACACGTCCGAGTGTCAAAGCGCGTAATTGGTGGAAATGGCCTCATTGCGTATGCGCGTCTGTGACGTGTGTATAAAAGGTACGTGTAGAACGCCATTTCCTTGTAAATGCTTTTCGTGGAGAGCAAGTGGGTGAAATCTGTACTTCTTGTTGGTTCACACGCGATTTACTTCACGGCGTTTCCAGTTCGTACTCCCTGTTACCTCTGACAGCTTTTTCTTTTTCCTGGGCCTGTTTCCTCAAACTGCTTCCCTACTACTGTTGTCCTGTCTCCTCAGACGGCGTACAATTCTTCTTTTGGCGGGGGTGTTGCCAACGCGCACATGCGCATATTTTTCACGCTTTTGTTCCTGGCACACGGTGAGTCGCGCACGTATCTAACATCTGTGCTTGCCCTGTGTGTCGCGTACCCCTTCAGAGGTCATTCTAGGCTGCGTGTGACACGCATACGTTCATTCTTGTGTTCCTGGGTGCCACAGCGTAGTGCAGGTTTATTTTTCCACGCACGTGGTCTAGGAGGGGTTGCGTGCACCTTACTTCGCTTTTTTGGGGTGCCTCTGCGTTGCGTGACCGTTCATCTTTCCCCAGGGGTGACATACAGCCTTGCTAGAGCACTAAGGTACGATTACCATCTGGTACCCAACCCCTTTGACCCCCAATTGCCCAGGACAATAGTTCACATCGACTCCCATATGCACAATAACATCAGTGCCATGGCTGGGAGGCGAACAAGCCGTAAGGGTGGCAAAGGTGGCCGAGCCCCAAGTGGTGGCCGTGGTGGATCCGGTAGGGGATGTGGCCGTGACTTGCAGGGTGCCCCTAGCCCCCCATGTGTGGAGGAGCAGTCAGGGACAGCCATGCCCCCCCCCTGGATGAGGTTACCGTGGCTGACACAATCCATGCTCAGCCCTTGTTGGACCAGCCCACTGTGGAACCAGACCTGGCACAGGGTGACTCCATGGCTGACTTCCAGGTCAGCAGGTCTAGGCCACGTGCGCCGGTGAACGTTGGTGTCATCAGGCCACGTGGATCAGGGGCAGCTAGGTCATCTTCTGCCCCGCGTAGGCATGGTGGGGAGGCTGCAGGGGCAGCTGCGGCTCCATTCACCCCACCTCTCAAACACCCATCCAGGACAGTGTTGGTCCAAGTCCATCATGCTGACATTCCCCCTGACACCATCACACTTGAGATAATGCCTGCACCAACTCCCATGCTGAGTGTGCAATCCCACGCTCCTGCCCCTAGTGTCCAGAGCAGCACAGGACACTCCGGATCCCCACCACCTTCCAAGCGGAAGAGGAAGAGTGCTCGTCCAGTAGAGGCTGATGCCCCAGACACGGCTACACAGTCCGGCCCGTCAAGGAAGCCCAGCTTCAATGAGGCCGAACTGAATGCACTTGTAGAGTATGTGTCCGCACATGACTGCGAAATGGTGATTGTTGCAGGATCCAAGACCACACCTGCACAACATCAGGCACACTGGCAGACCATTGCGGACATCATAAGTGCCCTTGGAATCGTGAGGCGCACAGCTAATGATTGCTACAAGCGCTGGAATGACCTGAAGCGCAGGGCAAAGAATAAGCTGGCCTCAAGTCATGCCGCAACTCTAGTGACTGGAGGTGGGTCTCCAGCAGACGACATAGAACTCACTCCACATGAGCAGGTTGCTGGGACCTACGTCACGGAGGAACAGATCCAAGGCGTGGGAGTAGTGGCAGATTACGAGGCATTGTCTGGTGAGTGCACATGCATGTGTGTGTCATCCATGTGCATGTTGTGTGTGGGAGGGCTTCTGTTTGGGTGCCAGGGGAGGGTGTGTGTGCCTGAGTGGTTCGGCTCACCCATGTGCCTCTTCCTAAACATTCTTGGCACCAGCATTTGGGTATAGCAGCATCCCTTCGGCCAACATTAGACATCCAGCCCAACACCACGCCAGTTGCCCTTGGAGTGTCATCTTGCCACTACACTGTTGCTTATTTACCTCTGTTTATTCAGCCAGATTGTTTGCATACCACCACTTTTACTCGGGATTTCTCAGTCCTATTGTCACATGTCTGACATGGCTATGGTACAGTGGACTGGCTCAGTTTCGTGGACATGATTAGTTTGGACATGTCCCTGTGCTATAGGACCATTTTGACTGGCAGCTGCATGTTAAACATTAGAACCATTACAATGAAAATAATCAATCATATGAACAAACTGGACTGAATGAACAATTTGTGACCTCCTCTCCCTCTTCACTTCATGGCTAGGGTACATGCCATCTGTGTGATGGCATGTGTATTTGACCTGCCAATCACTGGCCAATGTGTGATGGCACTGCTAGGCAGCATGCAGCAAATGTGTTCATCTTCCATCTTGGTGTCATCAATGTGTGGCATCTGCCTCCCCATCACACGCAGTGACGGTGCATGCATGGGAGTGTTTTAGTCATGTGGGACATGTGTCAATCAAGTACTGTTTCTGTAGACTCTCGGCCCTCATTGTGTGCCATAGTGCTAATGCCTGTTTCCATTTGTTTTCTTTTATGTCTTTGCAGGGGAAGACGCACCTGAGACTGCTGGGGTTGTGGAGATGGTGCAGACCCAGGAGGGGTCTGAGGGCCGACCGACCACCAGTGAGGGATGTGGTGTGGTGGTGGGTGAGAACCCACAACTGCTGCAGGTCGTGCTCTCAAGGGGTGTCTCTGGCTGCACCTCCCCCGAGCTGTACTCAGGTGTTGATTCGGATGATGAGACCTACGTGCCTTCACAGGTGAGTGTGCCTGGGAGGGATTCTGTTCTGTCCGACCCACCTGCACCAGGGTTAGAACCCTCAATGGGGATGTCAGTGTTGGCAGGTACGCCTTTGGTGGTTACGGATGCAGGGTCACACTCCGCGACATCTGATCCTGTTCCTGGGCCAGCAGATCAGAGGGGGAATGCAGTCCTGCAGCCTCAGGCAGTGCCGGCACAGCAAGGTGCAGTTCGCCTTGCCCCAGACAGGTGTGGTGCCCGCCGACGTGGTGGCCGTACGCCACCTGGCAATACCGCATGGGAGCAATCCATTTACGGTATGGCAACCCAACAGGCAGCATCATCAGAGATGATGGCTTAGGCCATGCATAGGGTGGCCACTTCCATTGTCCCCCCCGAAAGGCTGATGTTGCGACTACAGCAGGCAACCGACTCCATCTGCCAGTCACACAGGGAGGACATGTTGGCGTCCGACAGGGACAGGCGGGCGGCACTGGCGACTCTGCAGGAAGCCATCTCCATAGAGTCCCAGGGCCACAGGGAAGCCCTGAGGCTGGAACTCCTTCACCTCAGGACGACTCTTGTTGAGCTTGAGGCTTCAACAAACCGAAGGACAGAACAGCAGCTGGAGCGTCTCACCCGTACGCTCTCAGCTGTGATGCAGGCAACTAGGTCCGGGCATCCCGTGAGTTGTTGCATGGGGACCTCCGCACACTCAACCTCCAGAACGAGACCTACCACACCCGCATGCTTGCAGCCATGGAGGAACAGACTAGGGCTTTGCGTGGGCTGCCTCCCATAGTGCCACCACCTCCGGATGCAGCTGCAGAGGGTGAGAATAGCGACAGCAGTGATACTCCCACAATAGGGTAGCCGTGTAGGCCATGAGCCCATGGAGGTGTTTTTTTTCGCAAGATCCACACAGGTGGGTTTTGGTGTGCACCCTGTTCTCGGACCTCCTGGGTGGCCTCCCCAACCCCCTCGGGCCCATTAATGGCCATTTTTGATTTTTCTATTTATTTATTTTTTATTTTTTTTTATTTTTTTGGGACAGTGTGTTGCCTTGTGTGGCTCCCGTGGGCATACGCTGCATTGTGGCTGGGCACATGCAGGCTTGTCATGGATTTGGTTCAGATGCTTGGGTTTTTGTCACACACACCCCTCCTGCTTCCCGTTTCCATGGGCTTGCAAAGGGTGTGCCCAAGTGACATTGACGTACATGGTGACATTGGACTCCCATGAGCTGTGTGGGCAGTCTGTAGTCAATACTGTGTATACATTCATAGTGCATATTGTTGTTGTAGTGTACACTGCGTGGTGTATTGATATGTGCCTCTGCATCCATCTCATCCTCCATATTTGCAGGTCCATTCCTCATGTCTTCACAATGCGGTCCACCTTGGAACTGGAGTCCATGTTGTAAGCAGTGCACCTACACTCTTGCGTGGTGCTAACACTGTATACTTGCAAGTGTTCGGAGGGCTGTCATCATCAGGTGGTGAGGCTAGCTAATTTTTAAGTCTGTAATGTCATGTTTAAGGTAGGCTGGAGGTTGTGTAGGTGATTGGTATTCTTGGTAAGTATTTGGTAATGTGGGTTGTAGGTCCTGCATTACTGTGAGCATTTCATGTGTGGACATGTTTCCATTAGGGGCACTGTAGCTGCTGACACTTGGGGCATGTTGTGGGGATTCATTTCTTTCCTCTCACATTAAATGACATGCCATGGTGTGTTGTGTGGCCGTGCTGGGGAGGGGGTGGGTGACATGGCACTGTTTTCATGTAGTATTTTGCAAGTGGGTATTCATTTCTGCAGCATGGAAGTGTCTTTTCATGACACTGCATTGGTGGTGTTTGTGTAGGTAGGGATGCACACATTGTGACACTTCCACATGAACAATCTCAGGCTGCTATGGTTCTGACAGTTGACAGTCCCTTAGTTCGTCTTTATTGTCAGGTCGAGTCATCATTGCTTATCAGATGGTATGTGCCAGGCCTGTGTGCACTCCACTGGGGTGTGATTTCTATGTGAAGTAATTAGCCACCAGCTGCGTACGGGCTGCCTCACCCCGTGCCCTCTCCCCTCCCATGCGCAGCGGGCGTGCATGTGGTTGGGGATGTGGGGGCACCACCATGTCCACGGCCAGGCCCCGGCGTGTTGCAACATTGTGCAGGACACATGCTGCCACTATGATCCTGCACACTACTGGGGGCGCATATAACAGCTGCCCGCCAGAATGGTCAAGGGAGCGAAAGCGTGACTTGAGCACTCCGAATGTGCGCTCCACTATGCCCCGGGTTGCAATATGGGCTGTGTTGTATCTTACCTCTGGAGGCGTGATGGGGTTACGAATTGGCGTTATCATGTGGGTGCTCAGAGGGTAGGTACTGTCCCCGGGTGAGGAGGTGATGGGTATCATTAGTGGGGTAGTGACATAACTCTGCATCTGACATGCATGCATGTGCAGTGGCATTCATACTCACCAAGCAGCCATGTATCACCATGCCGGCCAGCTTCTAAGTCCCGGCTTAGGGTAGACATTCGGTAAATGAAGCTGTCATGGGTGGACCCTGGATAGTTGGCATATACTGAGGTGATGATTCCCTTAGCATTACATACTACCTGCACATTGATGGAATGCCAGTGCTTGCGGTTCCTATAGATATGCTCAGATGCCCGGGGGGACGTAGTGCCACATGGGTGCAGTCAATGGCACCTAGCACTTTTGGAAATTGTGCCACACCGTAGAAATCGAGGGTGGCAGCCTGCCTTTCTGCAGGTGTCCTGGGCAGGTATATGTGCCTACGGACTGATGGGCGTGCAGTGATGATGTTCAAGACCTGGTGTAGGCAGCGTGACTGCGTGGCCTGTGACACCCCACCCACTATGGCACTTGTCCGCTGAAATGATCCTGTGGTCAAGAAGTGCAGTACATTGAGGACCTTCTCCAGGGGGCTGAGTGCTTGGGAGCACACGGTGGGTGATGTGAGGTCATCCTCCCACTCACTGACCAGGTCCAGCATTATGTGTGGGGGAAACCTGTACCTCCCATACACCTGGTCATCAGGCATCCCAAAAAGGCTGGTTCTGGGAGTGAAAATGCGGGCCCTCACTATCCTCCTCCTCCTCCTTTGGTAACCCACAGCCACTGCTGCTAGGAATGGTATATTCATCCTGGCGTATGAGTTTGTTTGTTGTTTGCGCGCACTTTTATGCTGTGCGGGTCGACGTACGCCTGCTTCATGCTGGCGTACGTGTGTCAGGATTGGACCCTTTTTCGGCACGTCGTAGGCGAACGTGTGAATCTTCCCGCCACACCAGGAATACAAGTAGCACACTCTCACAGAAACAGTCGCGGGTTAATATTCCCGCCCACCCCTGGAATACATGTAACCCACTCTCACAGGCCCAATCGCGTGTGCAAGTTCACGCGCACCCCGAAGTACACGTACCCAGGCAAATCGCGTGTGGAAGTTCACGCGCACCGCGAAGTACACGTACCCAGGCAAATCGCGTGTGGAAGTTCACGCGCACCCCGAAGTACACGTACAATTGCATGTGGAACTTCACGCGCACCCCGAAGTACACGTACCCAGGCAAGTCACGTGTGGAAGTTCACGCGCACCCCAAAGTACACATACAATCGCGTGTGGAACTTCACGGGCACCCCGTAGTACACGTACCCAGGCAAATCGCGTGTGGAAGTTCACACGCACCCCGAAGTACACGTACGCAGGCAAATTGCACGGCTGGGGGGTGGGGGTGGTGGTAGACATGGGTGTGGGCCTGGTGGAGGCTGCCCCTGCACTGCTAGGGGGTGGGAGTGCAGGGGGACATGAGTTGGACATGAGTGGGGGCCTGCTGGCAGGTGCCCCACAGTGCTGGGGGGTGGGGGTGGTGGGAGACATGAGTGGGGGCCTGGTGGAGGCTGCCCCTGGTGGCTGGGGGTTGGGGGTGGTGGGTGACATGAGTGGGGGCCTGGTGGAGGGTGCCCCTGCACTGCTGGGGGGTGGCGGTGGTGGGTGACATGCGTGGGGGCCTGGTGGAGGTTGCCCCTGCACTGCTGGAGGGTGGGGGTGGTGGGAGACATGAGTGGGGGCCTGGTGGCGGCTGCCCCTGACTGCTGGGGGTAGGGGGTGGTGGGAGACATGGGTGGGGGCCTGGTGGAGGGTGCCCCTGGTGGCTGGGGGGTGGGGGTGGTGGGAGACATGAGGTGGGGCCTGGTGGAGGCTGCCCCTGCACTGCGGGGGGGTGGGGGTAATAGGGGACATGAGTGGAGGCCTGGTGGAGGCTGTCCCTGCACTGCTGGGGGGTGGGGGTGGTGGGTGACATGAGTGGGGGCCTGGTGGAGGCTGCCCCTGCACTGCTGGGGGGTGGGGGTGGTGGGAGACATGAGTGGGGGCCTGGTGGAGGCTGCCCCTGGTGACTGGAGGGTGGGGGTGGTGGGAGACATGAGTGGGGGCCTGGTGGAGGCTGCACCTGGTGGCTGGGGGGTGGGGGTGGTGGGTGACATGAGTGGGGGCCTGGTGGAGGCTGCCCCTGCACTGCTGGGGGGTGGGGGGTGACATGAGTGGGGGCCTGGTGGAGGCTGCCCCTGCACTGCTGGGGGGCGGGGGTGGTGGGTGACATGCGTGGGGGCCTGGTGGAGGTTGCCCCTGCACTGCTGGGGGGTGGGGGTGGTGGGAGACATGAGTGGGGGCCTGGTGGCGGCTGCCCCTGACTGCTGGGGGTAGGGGGTGGTGGGAGACATGGGTGGGGGCCTGGTGGAGGGTGCCCCTGGTGGCTGGGGGGTGGGGGTGGTGGGAGACATGAGTGGGGGCCTGGTGGAGGCTGCCCCTGCACTGCGGGGGGTGGGGGTAATAGGGGACATGAGTGGAGGCCTGGTGGAGGCTCTCCCTGCACTGCTGGGGGGTGGGGGTGGTGGGTGACATGAGTGGGGGCCTGGTGGAGGCTGCCCCTGCACTGCTGGGGGCTGGGGGTGGTGGGAGACATGAGTGGGGGCCTGGTGGAGGCTGCCCCTGGTGACTGGGGGGTGGGGGTGGTGGGAGACATGAGTGGGGGCCTGGTGGAGGCTGCACCTGGGGGCTGGGGGGTGGGGGTGGTGGTTGACATGAGTGGGGGCCTGGTGGAGGCTGCCCCTGCACTGCTGGGGGGTGGGGGTGGTGGGTGACATGAGTGGGGGTCTGGTGGAGGCTGCCCCTGCACTGCTGGGGAGTGGGGGGTGGAAGACATGAGTGGGGGCCTGGTGGAGGCTGCCCCTGACTGCTGGGGGGTAGGGGTGGTGGGAGACATGGGTGGGGGCCTGGTGGAGGGTGCCCCTGGTGGCTGGGGGGTGGGGGTGGTGGGAGACATGAGTGGGGGCCTGGTGGAGGCTGCCCCTGGTGGCTGGGGGGTTGGGGGTGGTGAGAGACATGGGTGGGGGCCTGGTGGAGGGTGCCCCTGGTGGCTGGGGGGTGGGGGTGGTGGGAGACATGAGTGGGGGCCTGGTGGATGCTGCCCCTGCACTGCTGGGGGTGGGGGTGGTGGGTGACATTAGCGGGGGCCTGGTGGAGGCTGCCCCTGCACTGCTGGGGGGTGGGGGTGGTGGGTGACATGAGTGGGGGCCTGGTGGAGGCTGCCCCTGGTGGCTGGGGTGGTGGGAGACATGAGTGGGGGCCTGGTGGAGGCTGCCCCTGCACTGCGGGGGGGTGGGGGTAATAGGGGACATGAGTGGGAGCCTGGTGGAGGCTGCCCCTGGTGGCTAGGGGGTGGGGGTGGTGGGAGACATGAGTGGGGGCCTGGTGGAGGCTGCCCCTGGTGGCTGGGGGGTGGGGGTGGTGGGTGACATGAGTGGGGGCCTGGTGGAGGCTGCCCCTGCACTGCTGGGGGGTGGGGGTGGTGGGTGACATGAGTAGGGGCTTGGTGGAGGCTGCCCCTGCACTGCTGGGGGGTGGGGGTGGTGGGAGACATGAGTGGGGGCCTGGTGGAGGCTGCCCCTGACTGCTGGGGCTTAGGGGGTGGTGGGAGACATGGGTGGGGTCCTGGTGGAGGATGCCCCTGGTGGCTGGGGGGTGGGGGTGGTGGGAGACATGAGTGGGGGCCTGGTGGAGGCTGCCCCTGGTGGCTGGGGTGTAGGGGGTGGTGGGAGACATGGGTGGGGGCCTGGTGGAGGGTGCCCCTGGTGGCTGGGGGGTGGGGGTGATGGGTGACATGAGTGGGGGCCTGGTGGAGGCTGCCCCTGCACTGCTGGGGGGTGGGGGTGGTGGGTGACATGAGTGGGGGTCTGGTGGAGGCTGCCCCTGCACTGCTGGGGGGTGGGGGGTGGGAGACATGAGTGGGGGCCTGGTGGAGGCTGCCCCTGACTGCTGGGGGGTAGGGGGTGGTGGGAGACATGGGTGGGGGCCTGGTGGAGGGTGCCCCTGGTGGCTTAGGGGTGGGGGTGGTGGGAGACATGAGTGGGGGACTGGTGGAGGCTGCCCCTGGTGGCTGGTGGGTTGGGGGTGGTGAGAGACATGGGTGGGGGCCTGGTGGAGGGTGCCCCTGGTGGCTGGGGGGTGGGTGTGGTGAGAGACATGAGTGGGGGCCTGGTGGAGGCTGCCCCAGCACTGCTGGGGGTGGGGGTGGTGGGTGACATTAGTGGGGGCCTGGTGGAGGCTGCCCCTGCACTGCTGGGGGGTGGGGGTGGTGGGTGACATGAGTGGGGGCCTGGTGGAGGCTGCCCCTGGTGGCTGGGGGTTGGGGGTGGTGGGAGACATGAGTGGGGGCCTGGTGGAGGCTGCCCCTGCACTGCGGGGGGGGGTAATAGGGGACATGAGTGGGGGCCTGGTGGAGGCTGCCCCTGGTGGTTGGGGGGTGGGGGTGGTGGGAGACATGAGTGGGGGCCTGGTGGAGGCTGCCCTTGGTGGCTGGGGGGTGGGGGTGGTGGGTGACATGAGTGGGGGCCTGGTGGAGGCTGCCCCTGCACTGCTGGGGGGTGGGGGTGGTGGGTGACATGAGTAGGGGCCTGGTGGAGGCTGCCCCTGCACTGCTGGGGGGTGGGGGTGGTGGGAGACATGAGTGGGGGCCTGGTGGAGGCTGCCCCTGACTGCTGGGGGGTAGGGGGTGGTGGGAGACATGGGTGGGGGCCTGGTGGAGGGTGCCCCTGGTGGCTGGGGGGTGAGGGTGGTGGGAGACATGAGTGGGGGCCTGGTGGAGGCTGCCCCTGGTGGCTGGGGGGTAGGGGGTGGTGGGAGACATGGGTGGGGGCCTGGTGGAGGGTGCCCCTGGTGGCTGGGGGGTGGGGGTGGTGGGAGACATGAGTAGGGGCCTGGTGGAGGCAGCCCCTGGACTGCTGGGGGTGGGGGGTAACATGAGTGGGGGCCTGGTGGAGGCTGCCCCTGGTGGCTGGGGGGTGGGGGTGGTGGGAGACATGAGTGGGGGCCTGGTGGAGGCTACCCCTGCACTGCTGGGGGTGGGGGTGTTGGGTGACATGAGTGGGGGCCTGGTGGAGGCTGCCCCTGCACTGCTGGGGGGTGGGGGTGGTGGGTGACATGAGTGGGGGCCTGGTGGAGGCTGCCCCTGCACTGCTGGGGGGTGGGGGTGGTGGGAGACATGAGTGGGGGCCTGGTGGAGTCTGCCCCATGCACTGCAGGGGGATGGGGGTAATAGGGGACATGAGTGGGGGCCTGGTGGAGGATGCCCCTGGTGGCTGGGGGTGGGGGTGGTGGGAGACATGAGTGGGGGCCTGGTGGAGGCTTCCCCTGCTGGGTGGGGGGTGGGGGTGGTGGGTGACATGAGTGGGGGCCTGGTGGAGGCTGCCCCTGCACTGCTGGGGGTGGGGGTGGTGGGTGACATGAGTGGGGGCCTGGTGGAGGCTGCCCCTGCACTGCTGGGGGGTGGGGGTGGTGGGAGACATGAGTGGGGGCCTGGTGGAGGCTGCCCCTGACTGCTGGGGGGTAGGGAGTGGTGGGAGACATGGGTGGGGGCCTGGTGGAGGGTGCCCCTGGTGGCTGGGGGGTGGGGGTGGTGGGAGACATGAGTGGGGGCATGGTAGAGGCTGCCCCTGCACTGCTGGGGGGTGGGGTGCAGGGGGACATGAGTTGGACATGAGTGGGGGCCTGCTGGCAGGTGCCCCACAGTGCTGGGGGGTGGGGGTGGTGGTCGACATGAGTGGGGGCCTGGTGGAGGCTGCCCCTGGTGGCTGGGGGGTGGGGGTGGTGGGTGACATGAGTGGGGGCCTGGTGGAGACTGCCCCTGCACTGCTGGGGGGTGGGGGTGGTGGGTGACATGAGTGGGGGCCTGGTGGAGGCTGCCCCTGCACTGCTGGGGGTTGGGGGTGGTGGGAGACATGAGTGGAGGCCTGGTGGAGGCTGCCCCTGGTGCCTGGGGGGTGGGGGCGGTGGGAGACATGAGTGGGGGCCTGGTGGAGGCTGCCCCTGGTGGCTGGGGGGTGGGGGTGGTGGGAGACATGAGTGGGGGCCTGGTGGAGGCTGCCCCTGCACTGCAGGGGGGTGGGGGTAATAGGGGACTTGAGTGGGGGCCTGGTGGAGGCTGCCCCTGCACTGCGGGGGGGGATGGGGGGTGGGTGACATGAGTGGGGGCCTGGTGGAGGCTGCCCCTGCACTGCTGCGGGGTGGGGGTAATAGGGGACATGAGTGGGGGCCTGGTGGAGGCTGCCCCTGCACTGCGGGGGGTGGGGGTGGTGGGTGACATGAGTGGGGGCCTGGTGGAGGCTGCCCCTGGTGGCTGGGGGGTGGGGGTGGTGGGAGACATGAGTGGGGGCCTGGTGGAGGCTGTCCCTGACTGCTGGGGGGTACATGTGGTGGGAGACATGGGTGGGGGCCTGGTGGAGGCTGCCCCTGCACTGCTGGGGGGTGGGGGTGGTGGGTGACATGAGTGGGGGCCTGGTGGAGGCTGCCCCTGCACAGCTGGGGGGTGGGTGTGTTGGGAGACATGAGTGGGGGCCTGGTGGAGGCTGCCCCTGGTGGCTCGAGGGTGGGGGTGGTGGGAGACATGAGTGGGGGGCCTGGTGGAGGCTGCCCCTGGTGGCTGGGGGGTGGGGGTGGTGGGAGACATGAGTGGGGGCCTGGTGGAGGCTGCCCCTGCACTGCTGGGGGGTGGGGGTGCAGGGGGACATGAGTTGGACATGAGTGGGGGCATGCTGGCAGGTGCCCCACAGTGCTGGGGGGTGGGGGTGGTGGGAGACATGAGTGGGGGCCTGATGGAGGCTGCCCCTGGTGGCTGGGGGGTGGGGGTGGTGGGTGACATGAGTGGGGGCCTGGTGGAGGCTGCCCCTGCACTGCTGGGGGGTGGGGGTGGTGGGAGACATGAGTGGAGGCCTGGTGGAGGCTGCCCCTGGTGGCTGGGGGGTGGGGGTGGTGGGAGACATGAGTGGGGGCCTGGTGGAGGCTGCCCCTGGTGGCTGGGGGGTGGGGGTGGTGGGAGACATGAGTGGGGGCCTGGTGGAGGCTGCCCCTGCACTGTGGGGGGGTGGGGGTAATAGGGGACATGAGTGGGGGCCTGGTGGAGGCTGCCCCTGCACTGCTGGGGGGTGGGGGGTGGGTGACATGAGTGGGGGCCTGGTGGAGGCTGCCCCTGCATTGCTGGGGGGTGGGGGTAATAGAGGACATGAGTGGGGGCCTGGTGGAGGCTGCCCCTGCACTGCGGGGGGATGGGGGTGGTGGGTGACATGAGTGGGGCCTGGTGGAGGCTGCCCCTGGTGGCTGGGGGGTGGGGGTGGTGGGAGACATGAGTGGGGGCCTTGTGGGGGCTGCCCCTGACTGCTGGGGGGTAGGGGGTGGTGGGAGACATGGGTGGGGGCCTGGTGGAGGCTGCCCCTGCACTGCTGGGGGGTGGGGGTGGTGGGTGACATGAGTGGGAGCCTGGTGGAGGCTGCCCCTGCACTGCTGGGGGGTGGGGGTGGTGGGAGACATGAGTGGGGGCCTGGTGGAGGCTGCCCCTGGTGGCTGGGGCGTGGGGGTGGTGGGAGACATGAGTGGGGGCCTGGCGGAGGCTGCCCCTGGTGGCTGGGGGGTGGGGGTGGTGGGAGACATGAATGGGGGCCTGGTGGAGGCTGCCCCCGGTGGCTGGGGGGTGGGGGTGGTGGGAGACATGAGTGGGGGCTTGGTGGAGGCTGCCCCTGCACTGCTGGGGGGTGGGGGTGGTGGGTGACATGAGTGGGGGCCTGGTGGAGGCTGCCTCTGTTGGCTGGGGGGTGGGGGTGGTGGGTGACATGAGTGGGGGCCTGGTGGAAGCTGCCACTGGTGGCTGGAGGGTGGGGGTGGTGGGAGACATGAGTGGGGGCCTGGTGGAGGCTGCCCCTGGTGGCTGGGGGGTGGGGGTGGTGGGAGACATGAGTGGGGGCCTGGTGGAGGCTGCCCCTGCACTGCTGGGGGCTGGGAGTGGTGGGTGACATGAGTGGGGGCCTGGTGGAGACTGCCCCTGCACTGCTGGGGTGTGGGGGTGGTGGGAGACATGTGTTGGTGATCAGTGGTGCAAGGTGACATGTGGGTTGGTTGGTGGGCATGGCCATGGTGGATGGGTTGCCTGTGGGACATGAGCAGGGGTGCAGGGTAGTACCCTGTGGTGTGGGCTACCTGTGGGGGCCATGGAGGGTGTAGAGGGAACAACTGGGGGGACCCACATGGCCAAATCACGTGTAGCATTCCCCCGCACCACCGAAATACACGTAACCAGCCAAATCGCGTGTGAAACTTTGCGCGCACCCCTGAAATCCACGTACCCAGCCAAATCGTGTGTTGAACTTTCCATGCACCCCTGAAATCCACGTACCCGGCCAAATCGCGTGTGGAACTTCCTGCGCACCCCTGAAATCCACGTACCCAGCCAAATCGCGTGTGAAACTTCCCACGCACCCCTGGAATCCACGTACCCAGCCAATTCGCGTGTGAAACTTCCCGTGCACCCCGAAATACACGCACACATTATTTTTCAGTCAGCGGGTGTCCGTGTTTGTGGGTACCCCTTTGCACGTCATTTGTCCTGGAGGGCCACAGTATAGGACATTCATCATAGCTGTATATAGGTGCTATTTGTATTTTTTACAGGCGCAGGGACGCTACCGCCTGCTTTTTTGTGGCGGTCGTGTTTGTGCCTGTGCGCTGGTTTGACCGTGCGCTGTTTTGCACTATTCGATTCCATGAATACGTGTTGTAGGCGAGCGTGTGGGCGTTCCGCGCACTTGCACCCTGTACTTCCCCCGTGGCGCCCACATTTTGGCAAGTTGTTCCCCATTCCGAGTGTTACGCCCCGTGTTCCGCCTACTTTTGTTGTGTGCGCCGCGCTATGTGCGATTTTCGCTGTGGCCTGTTCGATTTTCGCTGTGACCTGGCGCACGCCGTTAGATGGCCTGTGCGCCAACGTGCGCTGCACACTTTTTTAGCGCACATCAGATGGTTTTTTCGCGCACGCCCTTCCATGAATCGATGTGCGCTGCTTTTCGTGCGATTTTCGCACTTGCACTGCGATTTTCGCAATTCCACTGCCATTCGCACGTTTTTGCCCACTTGCGCCACGCTAATTATTCCATGAATCGGCCTCATAATTACACGCTTTTAAGACCAGCATCTAATCAGTCGCATTTGTGTTTCAATGTGAGGAAGAGTTCTGTTGGAAGCCGGTTAAGAAAAAGGACCGTTACATGCTAGTGTGTAGCGCGCGTATCAACCAAATATTTTGCTGAAAGGAACATTTGTTTGGCTTCAAGAGCCTTGATTGGAAGTGGGCAAGAATGAGGTCCTTGAAGCTCAGAGACATTATGGCGGAGATAACATGGACTGTTTTATTTAAGAACAAAGGCAATATGTTTGCCCTCTCCTCCCATTTATATAAACATATCATCATGCCGCCAGTTCACAGAGAGTGTGACCGCATGTTAACCGATAAGCATATGTCCTTTTCACAGCAGAAGTAATTTAGAGCTTACCAATAATATTCAAGCATGCTGAGTTCATACATTTTTATGCATGTTTTATGGGTGGGGCCTTATATAGAGAGTTACCCAATCAGTAGGATGGGAAATATAGATGTTATATGTAGCTTAGCAATTAGGACCATTGAGCAGTAGAGATAGGTCTTCATAGCTCAGTGATTATGACTACAACAGAGTGACTCACCAGCACTATATAAACTGTGTTTTCTGTTCAAAACAGTGAGGAATTTGAGAGAGAAAGCTTTGCTGTTAATCTTGTGTTCTACCTAGCTTTGCAGAGTGTCGGGCAACGAACTTCAAGGTTCTCAAGCAGCGTATGAAAAAACTCTGACTGCACGATGTTACCAGGGAAGTTTTCTTCTTTTCCCAGAAAGAGAAATGCAGAATCACTTTATTTGAGCGAAAGCTAAGTAACATGTTCGGTTCACTGTAATGCACAACAGAGACAATACCTTTAGCAACAGACCCTCCCAGCTTACGTCAAAGGTGTAAATAGTTCAATATGAAATTTAAAACAAAGCAGTGCTGAACTGTAGAACAATCCATAGAGAAGATTACATACGGTGAGATGAAAAATTGTAAAGTAATAAAACAGTAGGGCAATGTGCAAATTCCAACAGTGTAGGCCTGTTCAATTTAAAGTGGTAAGGCAGTAAACAAGACCGGACACGGTATGCTAGTGCAGCTAGAGAGCAGTGGGGCTGTGTGCATAGCTAGGCAGGGTAGGTTCGATCAGCTTAATACATTTGGCTGCTACACAAAGGCCATCGCAGGTGAACCACCGACTGATAGGGAAGGAGATGCCTCAGGTAGCGTAATGATGAGAAGTGTTAATGTGAGGATTGACTTAAGGCGAACAGGAGCAAACAGGTCCTTTATCTCGGCCTTCGTCACAGGCTGGTGCTTCGGCCTGCCGGCGGATGTTGTTCAATGAAATACAATTCAGTTGCTTAGCAAGAAGGCCAAAGCGTCGTTGTGGGTCCGCGCTGCGCCACGCCATTAAGGAATCAATGCGTCATTGCTTCAAAAATGCTCCAATAAGCAGTTTAAACACAGATATATTCTTGCAGGCATGAGGGGGTGATGAAAGGATGTGATGCCTCACTGTTCTGTTGCAAACAGGATTTCTGCACAATGGAAATCACGGCGGGTGACGGGGTGCAGCAGCTTGATTCAGATGGACGGATTGCATCTGGGTGATCCTGTAGTGGAGGGATCATTGCTCCAGCCCTCTCCCCTGGGTGCTAGTTAACTGAACATTACATCCCTAAACATTTCTGACATAGCCTTTATGTATTTATCTCACAGAAATTGCTCTACTCCTCATACCTGATGAAGGGCCTGTCGGCCCGAAACACATAGTATACAAAGAAGGAGTTGTACTGAATCAAACAGACCCATTGCAGTACTCTATGCTCTTTGAAGGAGAAAGGAAAGTTAAGCAAAGCTACTTATTTATTTATTTATTTATTTATTTATTTATTTATTTATTACCATATTCGACTCTTTTGATTTGTAATCTCCATATGATTTATGCATTGTTACAAATTTGTCAATGTTGAATTAGGTTTTGTTGAGATCACCAAATGTATAATTTATTAATCCATATCCTTTGACAACGATTATGTTCTAGTAAATCTATTCATTTGTATGAAACACATCATTTTTCTTAAATGTATATGCATTGTTAGCCTATGGTGTGCCCTGTTGTTGTCCGCTTATTTAGGTGGTCCTTTTTTTATATTCATTAGCGATCTTGTAGCCAAGATCCACTCAGGTGCACCTGAATTACACCATAATTCCCAATCACCCTTCTTTACTCATATCAATTTTTCATAACTACTGTGTGCGCCTATACTGCAAATACTTTTGTATAACTTACTGACCTTGTCACAGTATGCAACAAGAAAAACATCAAGGGCCACACTTGTCAACCTGAAAAAAGGCAATAAATCTGCTTCTTGGATAACCTACATGGATGATATTGTCCTGTTGGACTATACTCCAAGAGGATTGCAATGCCTCTTGTCTGCTTTTGTTCAATATGCTAGTCTGAATGAGGTCCAGGTTAATCCAGAAAAATCCAAGATACTGATTTTCAAAAAACCTTGTAAGGCCAGGCTCAATTATAAATGGACGCTTAATGGTCAGGTGATTCCGGTGGTAACTGAACTGACCTATCTGGGTCTCAGGCTCCGTTCATTTCAAAAACATAGTGCTCTGGAAGCAGATTTACATCTTAAAATGATCCCGCTAATTGCACAAATGAGGAAAATCTACAGTACCTACTGCAAATCCTCAATTTGTCCACTGATAGATTTTTATAAAGCAAAGGTTATCCCGTCTTTGCTCTATGGAGTGGAAGTATTTCACCAGTCACAGAAAAATAAATTGGGTGTGATATGATGGTAAAATATGAAAGAGGTATTGCATTTACCTATGAACTGTCCTATAGTTAGTCTTGTGTATGAACTGGGACTCCAATCATTAAACATATTCTTGGATTGGAAAATTCGAAGCTAGCTAAGATCAATACTGACTCCAGTTAAGAGCTCTATGTCTGAGGATCTTTTGGCAGATTTGAACTGAATAACCTCAGCCCTTTAAAATGAGTAGCAATTACCCTGGAGATGGATGGGGATGCAGATTTTATTCATACATCGATCATCAAAACTACCCAGTTGGCAAAAAGGATAACTGTTTTATTTTCAATTGTCTAAAAGAGGGAGCACAACAAACATCAACTAATTCGCTCGATTCTCTTACTCAACGACTTTCATAAAAAACTGAGCTTTTATATCAAAAACTCGTCATCATTGACCTTGACGTACGTCACTACCAATGTCATCCTACGTGACAAACTACAAAAACCTAGTGGCAAATGTGATAGGCTATGAGTGAACATCTAAGTATATGATCCATACTAGTATGGGATAGTGATTGAAAATAATTGGTTTCTTAACATCAGGTGAGGCAACTAAGCCCTCCCCTCAAAATGGCCACTATGAACATAACTAAATACACGACGTACCATTGGCTACACAAACTATAAGACACTTAATTACACGGTCCCCTACAATTGGTTGGCACTCTAACCTTCGTCAGTACTTTTCCACCTATGTTAGCAGCACACAGGCTGGCCTCCCAGGTGCAGGTGAATTTGTCTTAACCCCAGCTTCCCACCAATTAGCATTTCAATCTATCATCACCTCAGTGGTCAGCGTAGTCACTTAGGCTTTGAAGCCCGGCCTTGAGTTTGTTCTGTACTGTGGAGAATCAGGGGAGTGAAGGCACGCTCTGCCCTCATGCATAGAAGTGAGCATCTTGCTCATCCAACTTCATCCTTCCACGTGACTGAAGACCATGATTTTAAGCTTTCACTGTCTTTAAAATACTACTATTTTTTAATAGACCTCTGACGTCTTCCTTGTTTGTTCATGTCTTTTGAACAGGAGCTATTCTTTCCCCTGGTTTGTATCCAATGCTAGTTAACTTTAGACCTTAGCTTCTTGGCTTGACTTCATGGCTCATCCAACCTCGCCTTTCCGAGATTCACTTGGTAATTCATTTGCTTTCTTACTGTGACACACTAGAAATGAGGCCTCTTTCTAAAGTCCAGCACTGCTCTAATGCGTAGTGGGAACATCCATCCTTTACTCTTCATGCATATATTTATATATAGGCGCATGCCACAATCTATTGACTATAAAGCTGTCCTTAGGATTACCTTGTCTGCCTGCGCTTCTTTTGCATCTGTGCACATGTAAACTGACTTGATATCTTCATCCATTTTATGGCATAAGCATCTTCAGCTTGATCCCAAGATGTCACTTATCCTTGATACTTTCTTGATGCCTTATAGAATATCTGCATTCTCTAGTCTCTGCATCGTTTCTAGGCACGTCAGCTCTGTGTGACATCACCATTCGTCTTGACCATTGTCAGGTTTCTTGATTGTCGTGAAGAGTATTGAAACCTCCGTCCCCAAGTACCACAGAGAGAGAATACAAGATTACTCCCTATGCGATCATTGAGGCCACAGGTGGGTAGTTCTTGCAGCTCGGATCCATGGGAAATGTTAAAACCCAAGGCAGCTGTAAAGAAAATCTTTATTAGCAATCAACTGAGCACAGTACAAGCAAATAGGCAGAATAAAGAATAGGGCTTACCTAATCTGATGGGTGAGGAAGCCGGAACCTAAGATAGTTGGTATTTCCGTGGATGGGCACGTGAGCTGGTTTCCCCGATGACAGTAGGGAGAAGAACTGTAAGCTGGGTAAAGCCCAACTACCCTCCTGTAACTTGATGAAGCAAAAGACCAAAATCCAAAGTACTTGATAACGTGAAACAATGAAGAGACCAATGCCAAGTCCAATTCAGGGTAATCCAAGACAGTCCAAAAAGCGTTCCGAGTTCAAGATGATCCAGCAAACAGAGCCAAAGACGTGAGCAAAAACAAATCCAAAAAACAATCCAAGTGTCAAGAAGCCGTGAAAACACAAGGTATCCAAATGCTGAACAGAGTCCTCCAAAGAACAGCTGTGAAGCGCGGAAATGCGGAAGTTCAGCGCTTAAATAGCAGAAGTTTCAGCGTCACCTGATCCGCGACGCGTCACGTGACCCGCGGACGTGACACATGAGCGTGGTCTCCATGATCGCGGACTGGACTTTCTGCGAGCAGCGTCCTGTAGCCGGCGTCTGCGAGCTCCTTCTTTCAGACGCCATGGCAGACGCCAATGAAGGAACGGAGAACCCCTGAGTCTGCATGTATGGCCCTTGGGGTAAACCCCCTCACGTGACAACCTTCCAGTGTGATGGATTTGGAGTGGAAACCTGACTGGGGAAACTGGTGTATTGTGAGTGTTGCCTGTCCTATTGTCTGACCTAGATGTTTGTGAAAAAGCGACAGAATGAGAGGACAGCGTGACAACCATTCATTTCCTCTCAATCATCTGGAATTTTATTCAAATGGCCATCATATTTTCTTGTATGCAGGTGCGGTTTTCTTATGGTAACCTTGCCTCCAGAATTCTCCTAGGTATCAGTATTTTCACTAGTACCGCACACGTCTCAAATCCGGGCACCCAGCATATAGGCAATATGTGTGAAATGGTTGAGGTGGGGGTACTTGGCTCCTCCTCTACAGATTTAAACAGTCATACTAGTTTGGTTCTCTTGAAATTGCAAGCTATGGAGCTCAACTTTTGGAAACTTGTGATTGAACCATTCAGGAAATGGTTGACAATCCTGTTGGGGTAAAGCGGGCCTCTGCTCATGCAGATTGGATATTAACTATTGCACAAATGCGAGCTTTGAAGATTGCCAGCTCCTTATCAATTTTATGTAAGCCAAAAGGTTTTTTGCAAACTACTTGACCTATTTCCTAAATCAAGCAATGAGATCTGAATTTCTAAGACTACAGGTGAAATTGATTAAGACAGGGGAGATTCAGTCAATAAGAGATAAATCTGTGACGAGAACAACGGGGTGGACTCTCTGTGGGGAAAATATTGTTCAAACTCTTTATCATCTCAGGAAATCCGTAGATAGCGAATCAAATGAGACCTGCAGAGAAAAAAATATGACAAGCAGTTGCCATTTTAAATTGCACAAGCTCAGCAAATAATTAAGTTCTGTAGCTTTAATTCAGGAAAATGCTGCAATTTCTAGATGGTAGCTGCCTCAAAGGAATGTCAAGCCCAAGATACCTAAGGGGAGGTTTACATTACGAAACACAATACCATTGTGAGCGTTCAACTATTAAGGTAAATCAAGTTAGGACTACACAGCAGACTATTTGAAGTCCATGGGATGAACTGAACATCCCAGGAAATTTCCTAAGTGGTTGACAGATTAATGTCTCAGCTATCGGCTAGGACAGAGAAAAGTGGATGCAGCTAAAAAGACAAATAATTCCAGCGACGGAATCTTCACATGGTGAAAGCATCATGACTCACAATAGTTATTCATAAATGTGTCAAGAACAGAATGGCGTGTTTACTGTTGCAGGAATAGGGAGGGTCAGAATGACTGGAAGTGGGCAAGAATGAGGTCCTTGAAGCTCAGAGACATTATGGCGGAGATAACATGGACTGTTTTATTTAAGAACAAAGGCAATATGTTTGCCCTCTCCTCCCATTTATATAAACATATCATCATGCCGCCAGTTCACAGAGAGTGTGACCGCATGTTAACCGATAAGCATACGTCCTTTTCACAGCAGAAGTAATTTAGAGCTTACCAATAATATTCAAGCATGCTGAGTTCATACATTTTTATGCATGTTTTATGGGTGGGACCTTATATAGAGAGTTACCCAATCAGTAGGATGGGAAATATAGATGTTATATGTAGCTTAGCAATTAGGACCATTGAGCAGTAGAGATAGGTCTTCATAGCTCAGTGATTATGACGACAACAGAGTGACTCACCAGCATTATATAAACTGTGTTTTCTGTTCAAAACAGTGAGGAATTTGAGAGAGAAAGCTTTGCTGTTAATCTTGTGTTCTACCTAGCTTTGCATACTTCCAATAAAGCTGGGTTGCCTTGCATTGTGCATAAAACAATGCACTCTGCATTGTATCTTTATTGGCAAATACCAGGTAGAGGGCTATACTGTTTTGAACCTCTGATTTTAACCTTACTATTGGACTTTTAAAGGTTTCTACGAACTTTGGGTTTTATCACATTTAAATAATTGGAATATAATGTATTTCTTTTATTTTTGATGATTGTTGGAATGTATATGTTGTTTGTCATATGTGATTTAATTTTATCTGGTCTTGTTTTGCTTCTTTTTTAAACTCTCTGTAATGCATTAGGAATGAATTGCTTTATTGTCTGTTTTTTTCTATGTGTAAATCTGAAATATGTTGGCTATATCACAATAAATAAATAAAAAATAAAGACGATGGGCCTCACTGGGGTCTTCCAGAGGTGTACGTTCGGTCTAGATGAAGCCCCTGCATTTTCAGCCAAAGACAATCCTGGTTGACTTTAGAATTGCAATAAAAATACCATCTGCATAACACTCAAACTCGTGCTGATCAGTTAATTTGAGCCATTAATGGGACAATCAGTCTGGGCTTTTTTCACCACCCAGAATGAATTAATTTGAACAGAGTCATGGGTGTCAACAACTAGCGAGATAATTTTAAAACATAAGAATTCATCCACATGGCAATAATCCACCTTTGTTCGAGCAGTTTAAAAGCTCCATATACTGTCAGGGTCTGGCAGCAGTATTAGCGCACACTGCATATAACGGGGATTACTGTTTTACTGGAATAGTGTAAAGTCACTCTATGTCAATATTCTGTCCACAGATATAATTTGAAAAATATGAACTGTTATGCTCGATTCTTCTTAGAGGCTCACACGAATCAGTTTAGTTGAAGCAGTTTAATTGACAGATTAACGCCCCCTGAAGGTCTGTTCTTTTCTTTGTGGGGTGGATATTTGGTATCGTATCACATTGCACACGTCTGTAGGATTTAGTTTTACTGCTTGCTACTGAGTCTCAAACTACAATTAAGTTATGAGTTCAATTCTCTACAGTTTTTGCTGATGCACAATGCGACTGTTATGGGACAATACCAAGGGGAATCGTGATGCAAACTGAAAGGTTTCATTGCCCATTTCACATTACCCTTCCTTTCCCGTTTTCATTTTATTTTTGATTATTCCATCAGCCATCACTTTTTTTCTACACAGTCCTGATCTTGCTGACTTGTTTTATCTCTTTTCCTTTAGGCGTCTGATTTATTTTCAGTAAATCTGTCAAACTTTGACGTGTTTCAGCTTCAAAACGTATGGTTTGATCTTGACCTCACACTCTCCAGGGGATGTGAAAGACTTGTCTTAAATGTTCCCAGTCCTGCCATCTAGCTGTCCAGAAGCCTTCATCTTTGCTCCCCTATGTGGCGACCACAGTGTGAGGACTGAGTCCTCCCACCACCCTTGACCCGCATTGCAATTGTAACTCCCAGGACAAATGGAAATAAATATTGGCTCAATGTATTAAGATATCTCTAGATACATCACATTTTCCGACATATATGAGTTAAAAAAATGTATGACATGTTGAATCAAAGTTAAGGTGTTCATTGTTATTGCTGGTCCTTTCTTTGTATCTACTACTTTGGAAAAAGTATATCATATTTTCTAGCTACATTTTACATTTTTAGCTTGGACTATTAGGTGGGGCTTGCACCATCTATAAGCCAAAACTATTGCATTAAAGTACAGATAGGGAGAAATGTCATATGAGGAGGGACACAAAGCTTGTTGGTGTTCTTTGGTTATTTTCCCACCCTTTGACTGTCCATGGCTATGCTAATCCCTATGTTATGTTATGTTATTTTATGGCATTTTTAAAGCAGGACTGCGACCAAAAAGGTATCCTTGTGCTGAGGGCTCTTAAAAACGAGAGTCTGACCCCCGGTAACAAGAAGAACAAAGACCAAAAAAAGCTGAAAATCAACCAACCCACTAAGGAATAAACTAAAGGGTTTTCAAGGCTTTTCATAAAGAAAAATGATCAGCAATAGTCCGAATGGGCAAATGAAGAGATTTCCACAGAGTTTTAAAAACTCTGTCACCCATCGTAGATTTGCGGTAGTCTAACCCAGTCCTTGCCCCTCGCCACACAATACACCACCTCATGGGAACTCTTTGAGTTCCCTTTAATAATCAAGCGTTACCATCAAACTTTGCACTCAAAGTGCATGCCAGTATTTTTCAAAGTAGCGTTCCGAGCATTAATGAATTAATTGGAGCTCTAAACGTGCTACTGGTGTAATAAAAATGTCTTAACTAGGTCTGCATTTAGCCCCTCGATTTATAAACACTATGCTTGTCCTTCAGTGAAGTCCTGTTAAAAACAAGCATTGGCAAATCCACCGGTTTTTACATGTTTATAAGCATTAGGCATTTGCTAGCCACGGCTATTAAATGCCCCTGTACTCGCGCCATTTTGCACCTGCTACCATCAATGATCAGTTAATACCACTACAGCTGTGTTTGACACGTGCCTTATCAATGCCTACACAAAAGCCCCGTAACATGTTTTTAACAATTTGAGTTTATTGATTCAGGGTAAAAACATGCAAATATAAATAATGTCAGCCCCCTCAAACAAAATAAAAAGGGTTAGTAAGTGTGCTTCAGTGTGGGGTGCATGGGCATTAAAGTAGGTGTAATGGGCTGGGCAGGAATCCCCCCGTATTAATTTGAAAGGTAAAGGATTCAACGGTGGTCATTTTAGTACATTCTAAATTGGTAAATGATTTCACCATTGAAGATACATGTTTACCATTTACACAACTTGACTGCTTTTTTGTGGAACATTTCCTGTATTCAGAAGAAAATGGGCACTTGGTCAGTACATTGTTCGACACATTTTTTGACAGAAATACAAGTGGCTCGACTGGAGACCATACAACAATAACAGAGCAAATTTCATCTTTGTCTCGATTTCCACAAAGTATTTAGTTTTGTAATATGAACAAACCAGTAAAGCACTTGGTAGATGTGCTTCCGCTGCTTATATTTAGTGACAGTCACATGTGTTGTTTGAACGCGAAAGTACGTATATGATATGTGTGTTGGTTTTCAGCCGTTAGTACAAAATGAAAAGTAATATCAATAATTAAAATACATTGCAAGCACAATAAATAGTGAAACGCAAACTAACACCAGCATCAGCCATTGAAGGGCGTCCGTGCATCCATGGATTAATAGCGGCTAACAAGGTGACGGAAATGAGAGGTCAAAGGGGAATACCATAGGGCCAGCCAGTTTAGAAATATGCCATTCCCATTAAGGTTTGCCGACATGCTGACATGCATAGTACTAAAGAGCTGCACAACCAAGGTTACTCTAGTATTCAGTCAATTGAAATTCAGTAACACATCAAAACACACAAGTCTATATGTATTTCCCCCTAATATCATATATCTCTCAAGAATTACACAAACGTTTCAATTTGTATACGTTTTTACTAGAATGAAAAGTTCCAGAAACTCCCTGTACCAGTAGTCTGGTAAGAGCTTCTCCTGATCCTTGCCTTTCTTAGCATGTGTGAACCGAGCAAACAGAATTCCTCAAAGGCAAAACACCTCTTGCCCTTTGCCCTGGCCCCTCCTATAGCAGGTAGCCCAAACAGGATCACATTGTGGGAGGTTGAGGGGGAATTAGATCTGCATACCTCGTTGTACAGCGTGGATACCAATATCTCCTTGAGCGCCACCATATATTTATTCTGGGGAATAATGCCACTAGAATAAGGTTTGTGGTTGTTTCAAATTACTATTTTATGGGTTACATGTGAAACTCTCTATCCAAAGGGACTCCTTATCACCCCCTGTAAAAGGAAGCCCAAAGATGGAAGCAGGACCTCCATCAAGAGAGCTTGCATGACAACCCTTATAGGCAGCACTTTTATAATGTCTAGTTGCCTACATTTGGCCATCAATTAGGTGTTCCTTATGTTAGAGCATCAGTGGGCTTTGAGCCAGCACACGATTGTGGCTCCAGGTGTATCTCTGAGAGGTCATTTGAGTCCTTCTTCAGTTTCTCAGAGTTCTGTCCCCTTTTTCTGCACTTGGTCCAAGGTGCACATTGATGTGCATGTTCTCTTTACCCTCCTTGGCATTTCAGGCAGGTTGACATTGCTTTACATTTTAATTTACTGCTTTACATTTTACTCATTCCTTTTGAACAATGTGTTTTGGATACATTTTATGAATGTGTTTATTATGTATTGCTTCATTAAATATGTTAATATTTTATTTACATTGATTGTTCATTCAATGTTTGTTTATTTATTTGAGTTAAAATACATTTGCAGTCTTGGGCCTGTTAGCCTTGTTTGCTTGCACTTTTGGATTGCCATTGTTTACAGGACCCTGTCATTAATCATGATTATGGCTATGCCTCTCTCGTTTTAAATTCTCTGATAAACCTTAGAAGACACAAAAACAGAAATGCCAATAGTTACGTGGCCTGTTCCATCTTCCCAAAAGGGGAGATTCTATTGAGAAAATGTTGAAATTGTGCAATTATTTTTATGAATTACCCATAGGGAGCCCAGATCGTCCCACCTGCTGCCCAAAGGAAACAATAGATGAACCAATGACCAACTTTACCAACTATGTCAATTTCAATTTCAACTCTTTCCATACAATCCAACTGAAGAAAATTGGTTATTCTTGGATTTTCCCACAAGTAAGGACACCTATGAAATTTTAAATTGTCCATGCACCAGCTTCCTACAAGAAACACCAATTGCCTGAGGGTGCGCCCATCTAGAAAAAGCAAGACTTTTAAACAATTGATCATAGATGCCCAATTATAATCATGGAGGTCGCGAAGGGGGAGGTTGTATTGATGAGAAAGTGAATACATAAAGCATACGATTTTTTGAGTTAGATGAAAGTTTTCCCTCAGGCACGCATGATATCCTATCAGCGTGAGGCAGAAGATGACCTGTATATGCATATGCTTTTCTTAGCATTGAGAACTAGAAACCCCGGTTTGTGAGGTGCACACACTTATGCTGGTGTAGCACACATGATTATTTCAATTACAGCAACAGACTCCATCAATAGAAAAGAATAGTTACAATAAGTCTAAGTTATTGAAATACAAAAGTTAATTTTACAGATGTCCACAAAAGTCTTTCTTCATGACTCAGAATCTTCTTTCAGTGTGCCCAAGACTCTCATTTCACAGTTATCAAGAGTCTCTTCTCAGTCAAATGGAAATGTTCTCCTCAGCAAAATGCAATGCACAATGAGCACCGTGGTAAATGTCCTTTGTTTCATGACCCATCTGTTCTTGGGTACACGGGCAAACCATAAGGGACTGCACCACCTCCAAGATTTTCCATTAACCGCCTCAAAATGCATACCACTTTGTAAGAGGAGCTTTGGACATTTGTAGCTGTGTGGGGCTGCAACACTCAGGCCCTGAGGGCAGCTTCAGCCATCAGACCATATCATACACCTTTGTTAAAGTGAGGGGTCGTTGTGTAAGGGATGGGAACCATTTTGAGGATTGAGGGCATATTCTAGATGTGAGGGTGAAACTATGGTGCATATTGGGATGCATGGAGGGATAACTACACCAACATAGATGCATGACTGTGGTGATGAGGGTTCAGATGGGAAGCATGAGACTATTTTTAGAGACACATGTTGGGAATATTCTGTCGGTGGAGAAGATATTGGGATGTGGAACCAGTGGAGAGGGTGTATCAAATACAATCATGGGGAAGATCATTGTATAGACACATATGGGAGAGAGAGAGAGAGAGAGAGAGAGAGAGAGAGAGAGAGAGAGAGAGAGCGAGAGAGAAAGGGAGAGAGAGAGAGAGAGACAGAGAGAGAGAGAGAGAGAGAGAGAGAGAGAGAGAGAGAGGGAGGGAGAGAGAGAGAGAGAGAGAGAGAGAGAGAGAAAGACCATTGCATAGTACAGAACTCAGAATCTACAGGCTGATAGCACTGCACTGGCTCCATACTGCATGCTGAGAGGGTTGAAATGCTGCAGTGGTCTCCCTTTCCCACACCATTCACAGGGTGAATAGGCAGGCATGCAGATGAAAGCCGGCCGGACTTTATTTTATTTTTTATTTTATTGGGCATTTGTAAGGCGCTTGTACATCAAGAAATTGTGTTTCAAAGAGCGCACACAGGGCACAGGGAAGGGGACAAGGGAACAGCAAGACAATGCAGTATGATAGCAGTGATTAGCGAAATACCCAAAAGCATTCCTACTAGGCCTAGTGAACATTCGGAGCATGCAAGTGCAGAGAGAGAGAGGAGAGAAAGAGAGAGAGAGAAAGAGAGAGAGAGAGAGAGAGGGAGAGAGAGAGAGAGAGAGAAGGGACAAGGTGGCAGGGTTAGTACTAGAGATTCCACAGAGGGGGAAGCGACAGAGAGCCAGTTGCAATGCCAGCAGGTAAGTGCTGGGCAGTGACCACTTGGTAGAAGAGGGGTCACCAGCCAATATAGTAAGTGCAGGCCTGTGAGACGTCACAAGCCAGTGGTGCCGAAGGCAAGTGCACTTGTAGGTTTCCCATTGTGTGTCACTTCTGATGTTATCATTGAGCCTGTGCAGCTCTGAAATGAACATCTTATACGAAGACTCAATCCCTACATAGTGCTCTAACATTCATGTGGCATCATCGCTGTTGTGAACCCACTGTCTGTAAAGGCACCATGGGGCTCATTTTGGAGTCCCCCGCAGCATAAAAGGAGATGCTGAAGGCAGACATAAAACAATTGAAACTGTCTTACCGCCTCCGTTCAAGCTCTGGGGTATTTTCATTGTTTCTGAAGGCAGTGGGTGGGGGAGGAACTAGAGTTACTTTTCCACCTCCCGTTTGTCCTCTGTCTTCAAAATCAACATGCTTTTAGGCCACCATTACATTTTCATGCTGGCATAAAATCAATGATTTCCTATTAGCTGATGCAAAAAACAGACATATTCGATAGGAAATCATTGTGAACGCTGCCTACCATATGTACATGGCAGGCAGCACTTGGTCTAAATGTACTGTGGAGTGCAAAACAGAAGTGTAAAGAGGCTTTCAGTGTCTATTTGCACTCAGTGGAAATGATGAAAAATCGCCTGGAGAGGACCTGTTTGCACGTGAGCTGTCCCCTCCAGGCAATTTAGGATTTAAAGAAAATGGGCTCCAATGTGTGCAATGGACCTGACACTTGGCTGGTGCAACTGCTTGCCAGTCACAACCCAAGTCTGCAATGTGGCTTGTTGCCTAGGGCCTAGTCTGTATAATACATTGAGAACAATGTAGCACTTTAGTGGATTTAGCTACAAAAAAACAGACATCTGAAAATACTTTTGTGATTTCTACAGCAATAAGAATCTCCGCAAGAAAATAAGTAAATGACAGTTTTTGTGAGATTTATATATAGAAGTACATGTAAAAAAGAAACAGGTAGAATAAGCAAAAATGACTGGTATCATAGGTTGGGCGCCCTGTGCTATACACCTTCCTCTCTCTTACCTGAGAAATGTCACTAATGCGCCTCAGGCCTATGAGGCAGCAGAGGTTCAGTAGAGCTATCACCCCGCAACAGAGGGAGTGTACAGGCCTCGTAATAGCCCACAGTCCAAGTCTAAGCCAGCCCAAGCAAGGTGAGGGCCTCAGCAAAGGCTTAGGACTGTTACCGGCCATGTACGCACCCCTGACAAAGGGGTGATTGCTAGTCGCACACAGGGGCTCCATACAGGGTGCAAATAGTTTTATGTATTTATTTCTTCATGGGAGATGGGCTTGTTGCAAAAGCCCAATATCCACCCAATCCCCCATGAAAAATAATTAAAGCTGAGATGGCAATCTCCATAGTAAATATGAATAGGACTTGGTCCCCTCTCTATTTCTATTGTATTAGATGCAGACCGAAGGGAGCGCTTAGACGGGAACATAGAGCTCCTGTTCAGCAGGTAATTGGGGAGGGATGGAGAGGGTGGCTGAAGCATGCAGGATGTCTTAGAGAGTGGGAGAGAGTATGGGGTGTGGAGAGGAAACAGGGAGGGGATCCCTGTTGCCTCCCAACAAAAAAGATGACTGTCCTCAGCGAAGAGACTCGAGTGGCGGGAGAAATGCGTGTGGTACAATGTGTGTTCTCACCCACTTTTACAGCCACCTGCTTGCTGATACCAGTAGACCATGTAAGATTTCCCACCAGTGGCTAGCTCTCTGAACGAGATATAGCTCTACGTGCCAGAAGAAAACCAGAACTAAGACTATGAAATGTTAGTCATTGGCTGAAACTGTCAACAAGTATAATCAACCAGACAGAAATCAAGTACGTCGTTTACTTAATGGTTTCTTGTTTAATTTTAGCGGTCATGGAAAGATTACTGTGATTCTAGAGCAGTCCCACAAAATACTTAGGGGGTAATTTCATAAGGTTCCTGAGGCATAAAAGCGAGGCATAAAACTGCTGTATGCTTCTCTCTTACACTCAGCCTGATAATAGTGGAAAGTGAAAAACCGTGTACACCTTCCGCCTCAAAAACGAGGTGTGGATGCAAAGCAATTGCATTTCCTTTTGAGTCCGCCTCATGATTATGCCTCATTCCTTAAAGGAAGGCGCTTACCTCCAAATTTGCAACCAACTTTACTCCCTCAAATTGCGCTCGCTCTTGAGCAGATGCAAATTGAAGGAGTGAAGTGGCCATCAATACAGGTGCACTGAATCATATTAACAACCCCCCCCCCCGACTGACAACACAGTCCAAGAACTTCACATTTAAGGGGTGGAGCAGCAAATAAAAGAAGGGAAAACACGTTTCCAGCAAAATAGGGGTTGCAGGACCTTACCCCCTGCATCTCAGTGTGCTATGCAGACTACTGGCACCTGCACCTAGGGGACACCGGCACCTCAGCCCCCCTCTGGCAGCTCATCGCACTGTATCCCAACCCGCCTCACTCAAGCAGTCCATCAGACTGTGCCTCATTGCCCCCTCAGGCAGGCTGTACCCCAGTTTCCCTTCTCAGACGGCCCATCAGTCTGTGCCACAGCCATGCCCCACCAGCCCATGCCCCAGCACCCTCTCAGGCAGTCCATCAGCCTGTATTCCATCCATTCCCACAACAGTGCAGAGGAGTAGGAGAGCCTAAGGCAGTACAGTGAGAGGGTCTACAGGTCCAGGTTTTGTCAACATGACCTCACAGATAAGCAGGCCCTCGCCATCTGCCACCTGGACAAGCCCATCATCTGCACCCTGCTGACATAAATTGATCACTAAAAACCGCCTGACAGGCAGACTGCAATGCCAACCCCTTCCCGCCATTGAAGCTGTTGATTGTTCCCCATTTCTGTGTGATAGGCACATTCCAACAGTGTCCCTGATGCACGACATTACCCAACCCTGCTTCTTCCACGTCTTCACACAAGTCCTGAATGCAATGAGCGGATTCCTGCAGCACCACATATCCTTCCCCACCAACCCATTTGCCCTCACCCCTACAAGGCCAAATTATAAGCCATAGAATTATCCCCAACGTGTGGGTGCCATTGACTACGCACACATAGCCCTGCTACTACTGAGGGCAAACGAGCAGGTCTACAGAAACTGATGCATGAACAATTCCGTCAATGGGCAGATGGCATGTGATACAGGCCTCCTATTTAAACATGTGAGTTCTAGGTTTCCAGGATCCACCCTTGAATCCATGCTCCTTGCTCAGAGCAACCTGCCATGCCTCATGGAGGGACTGCAGCAATGCTATGCATTGCTGCTTGGCAAGTACATGAAAACTCCCCACCACTCAGTGTAAGCCATCATACTGCCAAACTTTGGCAACCCCAACCCATCCCACCATACCCACAGTGGGTGGGGGGCCCAAACCACCGTTTCCCACTCCAGAAGACCCACCCCAACCGTTTCCCAAAAATATTTAACACTTTACCCCAGCCCTACATGCATTCTATGTACATTTGTTTGTTATAAAATATTCACTATGTATTTATTTATTTAATTATTTTTTAAATGTGTAAAGTGCACTAGCATCCCACATTTTTTTTTTGGGGGGGTGCCCAAACCACTGTTTCCCACCCCTAAAAACCCAGCCCAACCATTTCCAAAGAATATCTAACCCTTTACCCCACCCCTAAATGCATTCTATATACATTTTTTCATTATAAAATATTCAATATATTCAATATATGTTCATTCTTTATAAAATATTCGATATAAAGACTGCATACCCAGAAGAAGAGGGGGAGGAAGGGCAGGAACACATATGAGGGAGCACCAAGGCTACTATTCATTGTAATCATTAATTGATTGCATGGTGCAGGCATGACACATCCACAGACTATATTATCCGGAAAACCAGAAACACACTATTGGGACATAGAGAAGTGATAAACATTGATATTAAAATCTAGGTGTCCTAGGGAGAGAATTTAGCCCCATGCATGTTTGCAGTGGTCCAAATGCCATCTGCATGGACATGTGTCATGTGCAGTATGTTCTCATCAATGTGGTCCATGCTACATGTGGGCATCCGTGTTGCATAATACCACAATCAGCACACCGTCACCAGTGTCACATATCAACCTGCATGAAAGCTGAATCCCACAGCACACATTTCAAAGGAAACATGTAGACAAAATATCAATGTATCATATATAGTGCGAGCAGGAACGGCACATATGGCATTTCCAATCCCACATCACATCCCAGCCCTCAACCCTGTTGAAGTTCATTCCATGGGAACCAGCCACAACACTCCCACACACATAAGTGTACTTGTCCACCATGCATTGCCCTGAACTATATACATTAGCATTTCCTATACCAGCCCAGCACATATATTCTGGTGTAACACGCAGTGCTCCAAGATGGTGTAAGTGTTAGGTCAATGTGTGGGTCCTTATCAAACAGGAGGAAGGAGTTACAGCAGATTCAGTGCTATGGGTGCAGCAACAATGGCTCCATTGTTTGTGCAGGCACTTGTCCATGGCGAGGCGAGTTGGAGGAGGGCCAAAGCGAAGTGTGATCTGCAATACCATACCATCCTCCTCTTCTTTGCGTGCAAATATATCTACAACATGCACAACATAGCCTGACCAGTGTAAAAACATGTGACACAACTTTGGAGCCTGCCAACTTCAGACAGCAATTGTACAATGCTGCCCACACCCGACCCAAAACACTATTGATCAGGAATTCCGCCTACTGGAAATCATGTTCATGTGCTTACACAGGATGGGTGGCACCTTCATTTACCACCTGCAGAAGGTCTGACACCTTGTGGCCATTTGTGCCATGCCATACAACATTGCCTATTGCCGGAAAGTGCCCATGCCAGAGGAAGAAGCTTTGTGCAATGCTATGTGCCAAGAGCCATAAAAAAAGCAGGGGTGGAGAATTCAGCATTCCATCCTCATTAGGGCCATGTCCGTAATGGGGAAGTTCCAGTGCCTGCCAGTGTGAAGCTGCAGGTCCAGCGTCCAGAAGCGGATGCACCTACAAGCTGCAGGAGTAATGTGGTGATGCAAGGATCACAGGTTTTGGTGAAGTCACTGCGGATTTAGGGCACGAGCAGATGTACTACACGTCAGGGAGCTAGGGCTGTGCAACAAAACACACGCGCAAAAGAATGGGTTTCACAGGGTTGTTGTTTTAGCACATGTATATTGGTAGGTAGAGGGAACATAGGTGGGGTTTGTTGTATTATGTACAGTGTGTAGAGGGGTAGGTTTTTTTAGTGAGCAAGAGGGTGACCCTGTCGGATGCGGAGAAAATCACATGTTTAAGAGAGAAATATTACATGTGCAGCATGCATTTCCTTTGTACTTCCTCCCTGTCAACCATGCGTACCTCTTTAGTTTCTTTTTAGCATGTCCGTTAACACACTTATATTATTGTATAGAGGTAGGTAGGTAGGGTGAGGTTTATTAGGTAGTGTGAGACAGGCATGGTATCAAGAGATGACACAACAAAGGTATCCGTTTGTAAAACCTTTATTGAAAGTCTTTTGGTTGGTTTTATGCCTACCTCGCCCTTTAACTAGGGTGGGGGTTTCCCTACCTAAATAAACTAAGGAAAATCTATGTCTGTCAGTCAAAATCAAAAGTCTGTCTGTGTCAAAACCTATGTTTGCCCTCACAAATAACACTAAACATTGTGTCTGGATGTTCTCAGTTAACTAAACAGTGTCCCCAAAAAAACAAAGCCTGGAGCTAGTTCTAGCTCCCTCCCCCAGGTTCACGACTGTCTTGGTCAACATATTTGAACAAGTCTTGGGATTCCTCCAAGTTCAGGATACAGTTCCAATAATACTTCACTGGATTCACAAAGTTCAATAGGAGCTTAAGGTGTTCTTCCCCAAACTCAAACACTGGTTCAAACTCTGGTTCTTCCAAATACAATGTTCAACTTGTTCACAATCTGCAAGCTTTAAGTACGTAATATTTAAAGGTCAAAGTACAATTGGTTCACAACATTAAAATAGGAGCTTCCCCAAGTCTAGAGCACTAATTTTTAAAGCACAAAGTTCAATTGATTCACAATATTCAAATAGGAGCCCAGGTTCCCTTCCCCAAGCTTAGAGTGTTTACCCCTTAAAGCACAAAATTAAATTGGGGTTCAACAACCTCTTGTTCTTCAATTCCTTTTAACACTCTCCTGCAGGCTGGGGCTTTCTGGTCAAGGCAAAGTTAACAGACTGCCCTTGGTTTCTCACTTGGTTTCTCATTTTCCCAAGCTTTGTTTATAAGTGTCACTGGTACGTGATTCACTTTCTTAAGCACCCCTTTCCAATATATTCTATTTTGCCTGCTTTCAATATTAGCCTCTCTTCCTTAATGCTTGGTCTCACAGCTTTACAGGGTTTTGCTCTCACTTCATGGCTCCTCCTTCTGCTGTTCACTCAAAGTTTCTTTATCAAGCTCATCTTTCATTATTCTTGTTTTGGAGGCTTTCGAGAATGGGCCGATTGTACACGAAAACTATTATACAATGTAAGTCACTTAAGCTTTCATATGCTCGAGAACCGGGTTTCTGGTATCACTTGGAATTCACTGGTCACGTTGCTGCTTCCCATGGCTTCTCTGATCACATGATGTCTTGCAGTTGAGGCCAGGGTCTCACCTGCCCCTCAGACACTCCTGTGTCGGTAGCTCCACCCAGGGGAACGAGCGCTCTGCAGCCACAATGAAGGGACAGATAATCTCCAGGGCTCCCTTCTTCCGGCCTCGCCAGCACTCTGGAGACACAGCTCTTTCGCCCCACTTCGGCAGACTGCCTCACACTGCACATCTTCCTTTTCTCTGCGCTCCTTCCTCCATGGGTACACTCCAGGCTCGACTGGCTTCTCTGCTGCTCTCTCCTGACAGCAAACTTCCTTTTGTTGTGGGCTCCACCTTTTATACGCCATCGCTCTGTCAAGGAGTTTCAGGTGAGATTCCTTAGCCTCTCTTGCCGGCCATAGTTAATACAATGAAGCGGACATGCCTGACCTTCAACTCTGTATTCTTCCAAGTCCCTCTTCTTCATCCCAGTACTAGAGTGGTCTTTTCTATGGGGGGGTGTTCATTCTCTTTGGGGCTCGTTCCTCTTCTCAGTACTTTGTGTACATTCATGGGCCCATATATGGCATGAGTGGAAATAGCCCATGAATCATGAGGCAAGGGATGGTAAGTCAGTGTTAGGGAAGGGGGGATACCATGTCTCACCTTCCAGCACCCTCTCCCCAATCCCCAAGGACCCGCCACCCCTGTGATCCTCCCTCGTTTGTCTACCCCCTGGGTCAGGATTTAAAAGTGGAAGATCCCTGGTGAGTGGTTGTGAGAGTGCCTTCTGGTTTCTCATAGGTAGATAGTTCTGCATTAAGTATATGCAACAGTGAGCAATAGATCTGCCTTGTTTTAACAGGCCCATGTTAAAAGTTTCAGAGCTGACATCTTTAGCTACAGGTCACAGCTTGCACTTAATTGAATCTTATTTCTGCTGATGGACCGAGAAACACTCAGCACCTAAGATCAGAATACAAGGAAGATGCCAGGTAGTATCCAATTATCTGTTGCAAGGGAACATTTTCTCATGAGACCGAAATTAACCCCCAGACAGCAGGTGCCGTCCCACAAGATGCATGGCAATACACAATGGGTATCAACAACACATTGCTAGGGGGGACGGGGCTCAGTCCACAGGTTGCCAGAAGATGTAACCAGCATCAGAACAACAGCACCCCTAATGACCACCAACCATTTTACCAGGGAATAAAAGGACCACGTTATATCAAATAAAATAGTAGGAAATGATATCCAGCAGCAGGCCCTTACAAGTTTTTGAAGTTAAACTGTCAGCACATTGTGGGACGGGAGCTGGGGAGGTAATGGCTAAGCAGGTGCAGTAGGGAGAGGAACCAATGAACCAATCAGGGCAAAATGGATTTAGTGTTCCAGTGGTTGCAACAATGCCTTTGATTTTGCGGATGTCCATGCGCAGTTTCATTGGATAGGCTCAGTCAGATGCTAGTGCCTGCACTGTCTCCAAAGCAATTGTCCAATTAGCATCAGAGGGTATATCAAAATGCACTGTGAGAAGTGCTAACCAATGGGGAGCACGCAGTTCATTTCGGTCAGCAAAATGTGATGTCATTGAGGGGTGGTATGTTTTTTTTTTGTAGAGAAAGGGTTGGACACTAATTCCTGCTTCAACTTGCGCAGCAGTGGGATAATTGTTGCGTGCTTTATGCAAGCGTGTTTATAGGTCTGCCGCAAGGTCACGGAGCGGCGCATTGCCCACACCTCATGTATTGGCTAAAGGATAGATGAACCCGGATACCTTGCACTTAAAAGAATAGAAGCTCTTGTGGCCCAGAAGCGTTTGTTTTGTTTAATGAATAATGTAAGTGGTCAGCCGACATGTGTTTCGACCCCTCTGGGTTCTTATCAAGGCTGAAATTATACATTTGGTGACAATTGATATCGAATTTTAGCACAACATGATGTGGTTGTCGTTTCACCCATTTAGGTCATATTTATGTATTTATTTATTTATTAAATGTGGTTTAGTTTATTTACAAACCTTTTACACAGTGTGTCACATATCATTCAAATTTCATTTTAAAAACCCATCTTTATCACTGTTTCGTTAGAAAGATTCTTTAGATGTTGACTGCTGTCAATTGCGCCAATCGATTATTTGTCCATGTTTATTTGGTTCAATATCTTATCTAAAAAGTTCACTCCTGCGCAAACCAAGACTTGTTTTTCACCCACAATAAACAAGTTCTGCCAGTCATCTAATGATAGGGACTTTGCCTTGTTGACGTGTTCCCCAAAATATATCGATATTTCATCTGTCAGTGCAGGACAAGTCGTTATGAGATGTTTGACTCTTTCAATACACTCTGCGCTTTTGCAGAACCCACAGACAGCATCATTGATCTGATGTTGTTTCTGTGCATATTTGTTGGGCATATATTTAACCTTTGGCGCAGAAACTAGTTTCGATATCTGCTTGGAAATGTTTGCAGGTATATCAGAGTCGTGTTTAGGGCCCGTGGTTCAAACGCCATGATTTTATTAGCGATTTGTATTGTTCTCTATCGTTCAGGGTGTTGATATAGTCCTGTCCTCTTAGTTTGTCTTTTACCCCACAAGGGTTGGACACCAATAAATTCAAAGACGTGTCTAAATGTACCAGTTTGAGCATGCATTTTTCTTTCCACTTGTCTAGGAGGCCCGGTTGCATTTCAGATGTAGGGGGATTTAGAATTCTATAGGGAATGGCTGCATCGACCATTGTTTTTTTCCTCAACAGTAGTAGTGTTTTCCATACCATAATAGATTGTAGGGATTGCCAACCTAATTCTACTCTAATAGCAACTGCTGGCAGGCTCCTTTCAATTTCAAGTTTGTTTTCCAAAATAGACACTCAAGAGCATTCCAAATTTTCCAAAACAGATTTTAACTTGCTTCACATTCATATATAAGGATTGGAACTACCTTTTGGTTATAGAAGATAAGAAGAGATAGAAACAAGAATTTCCCATATCTAGCGCGTACTATAGACCCTTGTAAGGCTAACATTTTGGCTTTTTGTTGTAGTTCTGTTAGCCAAATCTTTTCTTCTATTGATTCATTGAATCTAATGCATAGATAGCAAATTGATTCAACCGGCTGAAATTGCTGTCTCCATTTAATGTTTGTACCTTTTTTACCAAGTTTGTAGCCAAATGAGATTATTTTTGATTTCCTGATGTTACTCACCAAGTCATTGCTTGACATTTACAGGCCGATTCATGGAATTAATGTGTGCTGAAATTTTCCGCGCAAGCGTGCGAAAGCGTGCGAATCTCAGTGCAAGTGATTCATGGAAGTCCGTGCGCGTGTAAATCCCTGGATGTGCGCTAAAATTCTGCATGGCGCACGCTGGCGCACACGTCTCCAAACAGCATGCGCTAAGTGCACAGAGAAAGCGCACATAGCGCAGCGCACACAACAAAAGTAGGCGGAACAGGTGGAATGGGGAACAACACGTGAAAATGTGGGCGTCACGGGGGAAGTACAGGAGGCAAATGCGCGGAACGCCCACACGCGCGTCTACAACACGTATTCATGGAATCGAACGGGGCTAATGCGTGCGCCAAAAAAGACGCGCTAATCCGGAAACACGTACGCCAGCAGGAAGCAGGCGTACGTGGACCTGCGCAGCATAAAAGTGCACGCAAACAACAAACAAGCTCAGGTGCCAAGATGAATATACCGTTCCTAGCAGCAGTGGTCGTGGGATACCGCAGGAGGAGGAGGATAGTCAGGCCCAGACCTTTTTCACCCAGAACCAGCCTTTTTGGGATGCCCGATGACCAGGTGTATGGGAGGTACAGGTTTCCACCTCACATAATACTCGACCTGGTGAGTGAGTGGGAGGATGACCTCACATCACCCACCCTGTGCTCCCAAGCACTCAGCCCCCTGGAAAAGGTCCTCAATGTACTGCACTATTTGGCCGCTGGATCATTTCAATGGACAAGTGCTATAGTGGGGGGTGTCACAGGCCACGCAGTCACGCTGCCTACACCAGGTGTTGGCCATCATGACTGCACGCCCATCAGTCCGCAGGCACATATACCTGCCCAGAAGCCTGCAGAAAGGCAGGCTGCCGTCCAGGATTTCTACAGGGTGGCACAATTCCTCAAAGTGCTAGGTGCCATTGATTTCACCCATCTGGCTCTACGTCCCCCCAGGGCATCTGAGCACATATATATAGAAACTGCAAGCACTGGCATTCCATCAACGTGCAGGTAGTATGTGATGCCAAGGGAATCATCACCACAGTATATGCCAACTATCCAGGGTCCACCCATGACAGTTTCATTTACAGAATGTCAACCCTAAACCGGGACCTAGAAGCTGGGCGGCATGGCGATACATGACTGCTTGGTGAGTATAAATGCCACTGCACATGCATGCATGTCAGATACTGAGTAATGTCACAACCCCACTAATGATACCCCTCACCACCTCCCCAGGGGACAGTGCCTACCCTCTGAGCACCCACATGATGACGCCAATTTGGAACCGCACCACGCCACCCGAGGTAAGATACAACACAGCCCATATTGCAACCCGGGGCATAGTGGAGCGCACATTCGGAGTGCTCAAGTCACACTTTCGCTCCCTTGACCGCTCTGGTTAGCAGCTGTTATATGCTCCCCCAGTAGTGTGCAGGATCATAGTGGCAGCATGTGTCCTGCACAATGTTGCAACACGCCGGGGCCTGCCGGTGGACATGGTGGTGCCCCCACATCCCCAACCACATGCATGTCCGCTGCGCATGGGGGGGAAAGGGCACGTGGTGAGGCCACCCGTACGCAGCTGGTGGCTAATTACTGGCACATACCAGCTGACAATCAATGATGATGACAAAAGGGACACTCAACTGTCACAACCATACCATCCTGAGATTGGTCACCTGGAAGTGTTACATTGTGTGCATCCCTACCTACCTACCCAAACACCACCAATGCTGTGTCATCAAAAGACATACATCTATGCTGCTAAATTCATTACCCCCCTGCTAAATACAACATGAGCACAGCGCCATGTCACCCAACCCCTCCCCAGCTCCACCACCAAACACACCATGGCATGTCATGCAATGTGAAAGCAAACAAAGCAATGCACAAGACCTGACACAAGTGTCACAAAGTACACTGTCCCTAATAGAAACTGCCCATACACAATATGCTCCCAGAAATGTATAACTAACATCACACATTACCAAATACTTACCACCAACACAATGCTGCAACACACCATGGAAAAATGCACAAACATGACAGTACTAAGTTCAAGTAGTGGTAGTCTTACTACCTGAATATGCCAGCACATCGACCCCTTCCAACTGTAGAGTGTTGCTGCCACTCAAATGTCTCAGTGTACTGCATACAACATGAACTGCATCTGCAAAGTAGATGGCCTTGTGAAGACATGAAGAAGGAACCTGCAGATTAGGAGGAAGACATGGATGCACAAGCACATATCAATACACCATGCAGTGTACAATACAACAACAATATCCACTAGGGATGTCTACACAGTATTGACTACAGACGGCCCACACAGCTCATGGGAGCCCAACGTCACAGTGTAATTCACTGTCACTTGGTCACACCCTTTGCAAGCCCATGGAAATGGGAAGCAGGAGGGGTGTGTGTCTCACGAACCCAAGCATCTAACCCAAACTCAGGACAAGCCTGCATCTGCCCTGCCTGAATACAGTGGATGGTAAAAAAAAAGAAAATCAAAAATCAAAAATGGCCATGTGGGGCCCAAGGGGGGTGGTGGAGGCCACCCAGGAGGTTCGAGGACAGGTGGGAAAAAAAAAACTTCCTTGGGCTCATGGCCTGCACGGCTATGCCATTGTGGGAGAACTGCTGTCGCTCTGCTCATCCTCTGCTGCTGCATCAGGAGGCGGTGGCACTATGGGAGGCAGCCCACACAAAGCCCTGGTATGGTCCTCCATGGCAGCAAACATGCGGGTCTGGAAGGTCTGATTCTGGAGGATTAAAGTGCGGAGATCCCCATGCAGCACATCACGGGTTGCCTGCATTTCTGCACGCATGGCCTCGCGTGATGCCCGGATTTCCTCACGTGTTGCATGCAGCTCAGCTGAGAGCGAACGTGTGAGCTGCTCTAGCTGCTGCTCTGCCCTAACATTTCAGGAAGCCTCAAGTTCAAGCAGACTCTGCCTGAGGTTATGGAGTTCCATCCTCAGGGCTTCAATGTGGCCCTGTGACTCTATTGATATGGATTCGCGCAGAGTCTCCAGTCCCTGTTGGACGCCAACATGTCTCCCCTGTGTGATTGGCAAATGGAGTCTGTTGCCTGCTATTGTTGCTCCATCTGGCTTTCAGGGGGTATAATGGAAGTGACCACCCTCTCCATTGCCTGAGCCATCATTTCTACTGATGCTGCCTTTTGGGTTGCCATACCGTACATGGAGTTTTCCCATACAGTATTGCCTGGTGGTGCACGGCCACCGCGCCGACGGGCACCAAACCTGTTTGGGGCAAGGTGTTCTGCACCTTGCTGTGCTGGCACTGCCTGAGGCTGCAGGACTGTATTCCCCCTCTGATCTGCTGGCCCAGGAACAGGATCAGATGCTGTGGAGTGTGACCCGGCATCAGTAACCGCCAAAGAAGGACCTACCAACACTGACATCCCCATAGAGGGTTCGACCCCTGGTCCAGGTGGGTTGGACAGAACAGAATCTCTGCCAGAAACACTTACCTGCGACAGCACATAAGTCTCATCATCTGACTCCGCACCTGAATAGAGGTCTGGGGAGGTGCATCCAGAGACACCCCTGGACAGTATGGTCTGCAGTAACATTGGGTTTTCACCCACCACCACACCACGTCCCCCACTGGTGCCCGGTCCTGCCTTAGATTCCTCCTGGGTCTGCACCATCTCCTCAACCTCAACAGCACCAAGTGCGTCATCACCTGCAAAAACATGAAAGACAACAAATGAAAACAGGCATGAGCACCATAGCACACACATAGGCCGTGACAAGCCAGAGATCCAGTACATGATTTATACATGTCGCACATGACTATAACCCTGTAATGCATGCACTGTCAAAGAAATGGAAGTGGAGTCAAAAAGGCAGACACTGGGGAGAGCAAGATGGAAAAGCAACACATTTGCAGCATGTTGGGTACACTGGCATCACACATCAGGCTGTGAGTGGCATGTCCAATACACATACATGACACATGCCACCACAGAGATGTCATGTAGCATAGCCACGGTAAATTTCAAATCTACAGCAATATGTCAGTGAATGAGTACTTTCACACATCCATGTCACATCGACATGATGCGAAGATTGATGCTGAATAGTGTTCCAAAATATGCATGTGCCACACACTGAAACACATCCAGTGTCCAATAACACAGTCATTGTGGGCTGATCAATGGTTGGTCACTTTAACATTACAGGAAACATCTGTCATCTTCCACATGCAAACAGGCCCTAACAAAACATTTCTGCAGCCCAATACTCCATCAGCCTGAATGGTGTAATCATTAACATAACCAGGTAAAAACAGTGGCCCAGTGTGGGCTGTAAACAATGACCGAAGCATATCACATATGTTGCAATAGGGCAGAAAAATGCGTAGCAAAAATGGGAGAGTGGAAACAATCAGCCTGAATGAACACTTACAAAATCAGAACAATGTAGTTGCAAGATGACAGTTCAAGGTAAAGCGCACTAATGTGGGCCTAATTGGCAACTGTGGGCAGAAGGGATACAGTCATACCCAAATCCAAGGCACATGAATGTATGGGAGGAAGCAAATGGGTGACCCATAACACTCAGGAGTACACACCCTCACCTGGCACTCAATCAGAACCCGTCACCCAAACAACATACACATGGATTACACACACACACATGGGCACTCACCGGACAATACGTCGTAATCAGGTACATCTCCCAAACCTTGGATCTGTTCCTCTGTGACGAAGGTCCCAGCAACAGATTCATGTTCAGTGAGTTCATTGTCCTCTTGTGGAGACCCACCGGCAGTCACCAGAGTAGCGGCATGATTTGAGGCCAGCTTGTTCTTTTCTCTGCGTTTCAGGTTATTCCACCGCTTGTAGCAATCATCAGCTGTGCGCCTCACAAATCCAAGGGCACTTATGCGGTCCACGATGGTCTGCCAGTGTGCCCTACGTTGACCAGGTGTGGTCTTGCACCCTGCAGTCACCAACATTTCGCAGCTACGTGCCGACACATAGCTCACAAGTGCATCAAGTTCAGGGTTATTAAAGCTAGGCTTCCTTGAAGTGCCGGACTGTGTAGCCGTATCTGGGGTCTCAGCCTGTAGTGCCAGAGCACCCTTCTTCCTCTTCTTCAAAGGTGGAGCAGAGCCTGGGAGGCTTGCGCCGCTCTGGTCAGTAGGGGCAGAAGCGCAGGTGGACTGGGTACTGGGAGTGTGCGAAGGCACAATGACCATAGGTATTGGTGCAGGCATTGGCTGAAGTGTGATGTTGGCAGGGGCAACATCAGTTTGATGGACCAGGACCGACACTGTCCCGGCGGGGAGACTCAGAGCTGAGGTGGATAGAGCTGCAGCTGCCCCTGCAGCCTCCCCACCCTGCCTACTTCGGGCAGCAGATGACATCACTGCCCCAGATCCACGTGGCCTGGTGACACCAACTTGCACCGACACATGTGGCTTAGATTTGCTGATCTGGAAGTCAGACTGGGAGTCATCCTGTGCTGGCTCAGGTGCCACAATGGGCTGGTCCAACAAGGGCTGAGCTGGGATGGTGTCAGCCACGTTTCCCTCAACCATGGGGTGGGGCATGGGTGTCCCTGATTGGTCCTCCACACATGGGGGTCTAGGGGCACCCTGCAAATCCTGACCACGTCCCCTACCGCGCCCACTACGCCCACCTTTGGGAGGTCAGCCACCTTTGCCTCCCTTACCGATAGGTCGCCTCCCAACCATGGCACTGATATTGTTGTGCGTATGGGAGTTGCAGTAAACTATTGTCCTGGGCAATTGGGGGTGAAAGGGGTAGGGTACTAGATGGAATTCGTACCCTAGTGCTCTAGCAAGGCTGTCTGTGACCCCTCGGTGAAGATGACGGGTCACGCAACGCACAGGCACCCCAAAAACAAAAAGTAACATGCACGCAACCCCTCGTAGACCACGTGCGTGGAAAAATGAACCAGCACTACGCTGTGACACCCAGAAACACAAAAACAAGAGTACGCATGTTACACGCAGCCTATAATGACCTCTGAAGGGGTACGCGACACACGGGGCAAGCACAGTTGGTAAATGCATGCGCGACTCACCGTCTGCCTGGAAAAAGAACATGAAAAAAACGTGTGTGTGCGCGTAGGCAACACTCCTGCCAAAAGAAGAACTGTACGCTGTCTGAGGAGACAGGACAAAAGAAGAAGCGAATACTGTTTGAGGAAACAGGCCCAAAAAAAATAAAGATCGCTGTCAGAGGTAACAGGGAGTACGAACTTGAAACGCTGTGAAGTAATCGTGTGTGAACCGACAAGAAGTACAGAATTCACCTACTCGCTTTCCATGAAAAGCACGTACAAAGGAATGGGGTCCTACACGTACCTTTTAAAGCGGCCCACACGTACAGCATCACTTACGCGTGCACGCGCTAAGGCCCTTTCCTCAAATTACACGAGCTGACACTCGGACGTGCAGTTTTTGCACGTGTACGATGAACATGCACCCGTGTTGATGGAAACACCCGTGCGCGTCACGTCACTTATGCGCATAGTCCCTTTCCTCGGATTACACGCATCCACATGCGGACGTGCAGTTTTTCCACGCACGCTGAACCACTATGCCCACATCACGAGGGAAACGCCTGTGCAAGTCACCTCACAGAAGCGCTTATGTGCTAAGGGCCTTTGGTCCAATGAAACCGCGTACGTGTGCTGACACGCTTACGCGCGAAGGGCCTTTCCTCGAATTACATGCTGACGTGCAAGATTTTCATGTGCCAAATCACTCCGTATCAAGCTGGCCATGCAACAACACACAGAAGACCACGCTCCTGCCCAGAAGGTCGAATTACTGCCCCCCAGTGCACTGAGCATGCTCCCACCTGCCATCTGCTGCTGTCTGACTGCCTGCTGCCCACGTGCCCTGCTATTTGCTGCCTGCACGTCAGCCAGGGGTGCAGTTGCTGTGACCACCCCTGCTGGAACCGAAGACTCCCGGCTGGGATACCATCGCTCCACAGCCCAGCCCCAGGACCCAGTTGCCCACCCACTCCTGCCTCTGGGGTTGCCATGTCGGGCACAACACCATCTGGCACCACTGGCAACCCCCAGCCGGAGAGGCAGAGGGCCACCAGCTTCAGTGCCAGGGAAGTTGGTGTCCTGGTGGAGCAAGTCCTGGGGCAGTATGATGCCCTCTTTGGAAGTTTGCGTGCCGACAATGAAGGACGGACCAGGATCTGGATGGACATCGTGACTGCCATCAACGCGGAGGGGGTGGCAGTCCATGACTTACACCATGGCAAGAAGCGCAGAGAGGACTTCAGGTCCAGGACCCATAACAAGGCCAGGTGCCTCTTGAAGGCAGCGGATGCCAAGGGGCGCCGTGGCCACCTGTCCGACCACCAGATGAGGGTCCTGGAATACATATGCCCAGCGCTCCACGTCCAGGTCCTTGAGAGGCAGACCCATCTGGAGTCGAGCGGTAAGTGTACATGCATACTGATTGGACGCTGTGCATGTGGTGGTGTGCGTTAGTGTGCAGGTTGCACATGTATTTTCGTAGGGCCATGTCGGGATGTGTATGAACAGGGGCGTGAGGCTGCCACATGTGAGTCCTCTTAGGTGTGAGACACATCGATGGTGTATGTGTTGGTAAGCATGCTGTGCAAATGCAGGTGTGGTAGCACACATGTTTGAATTTCTGTGTATGTACGTTGGCATGGTTGTGGTGTCACACATGGATGGTGGTTCCTGCTGCATGTATCTGCACTGTGTACATGTGCATGTGTGTGTATTTGACAAGTGTGCAACTGTGATGCAACATGGATGCACGTGACACTGATATGTAGAAGGCTGAATGCCAGATGTGACATGTATTGCGATCGCATCACTGCGACAGTTGGAGGAGATGTAGACATGCATGTAAGTGTGGTGGCGTGTGTGCGTGTCTAGTGCACTCCCTATGTTTCATGTGATGTCAGGCTCACCTTCCGCTGTTCATGCTGTTGTATGTGTATGGATGTTGCTGCCTGGTGCAATATTGCTGTGGAAATGCTCGTGTGTGTGTGAGTTGAAATTACATGTGTATCGTGGAGTGTGATGCCATGTCTGAAGTTTGACACTGCCGCTCATGTGCAACTGTCATGTGTGTATCAGTCCATTGTACCGTGCCCTGATGTCTGTGTTTTATCTCTCTCTGTCTGCAGCGTCAACTGATGAAGAGGGCGGAGAGGGTGCTGTGGAGCACAGCGGCAGGGATCGCACCACCAGCCGGAGACGCAAGGCCCGGCTCCCCTCCCAGATTGTCATCTTGTCGGGGAGTGAGGAGTCTGGTGCCGCGTCCCAGGCTGCAGCGGCCGAGGGTAGGTCCAGAGGCAGAGGTCGGAGGTGTACTCCTCGGCAGCACAAGGGGCAGCTGAGACCCCACAGGTCCAACGGAGGAAGATGGCACAGAGTCATCCAAGTTGGTGGGGGGTTTGGTGGAGGAGGAGGCCACGGAAGGGACACACACGGGGTATGGAGGTGGGGATTCCACTGGTGCTAGTGGTGCAGTGCAGGGGCAGGGACAGGAGGAAGCACAGGCCGCCGCGGAGGTGCCTCTGTGTAATCCTGTCCCTGATCCTGTCACTGCATTATCTGGCACCAGCAGGGATGCCTATGTCCAGACCCGTTTTCAGGGAGGAGATGAGCGCACAACAACTGGCCTTCCTCTCCCTGCGGACATGGCTATCCGGGACCGTGTTGAGCCTGTCCTGAGTGGGATAGCGTTGCGTCAACAGTGCATGCGAGGTGACCTCAGTGGTCGAAGTGAGTGGGAGCGGTCGGGAGCGGTGCTCCTCTACTTTTTTAAATTACCTTTTACAGCTCCTATACAGAAACCGTTCTGGAGCGGTTTTGTTTTAAAATAAACGTGTTGGAAGAAGTTGAAACTTGCCCTTTCAGTGCACTGCACTGAACGTTCCCTTTAACAGCAGCTGCAAGTGTTTGTTGGTGTGTATTGTGTGTGGGAGAGGATGTGATGATAGGGTTTGTGGGGAGTGGGTGCAGGCCAGCAGGGAACATAGTTCCACTACTTCTTTTCATACACTTCGACCACTGGGTGACCTGCAGTTTTTTCGTGGAGAGACTTGCACGTCATCTCGCATGCCTCTTTGACCACGTTGACCTACTGGGATGGGTCAGCGGTGCTGGATTCCTCCGTGTGCTGGACCTTCTAGCGACCCCCTCCTTACCTGAACCCCCTACACGCCAGTCGTCCTCCATGCCATCTTCCCACCCATGTGTCACCTGGGTACCCTGTGGAGCTGCCCCTGACCCAGCGGCCAGGCTGGTGGAGGACACATCCCTGCCACAGTCGGGAGTCGGACGTCCAGCAGGGGTGGCCACCACGACAACTGCACCCCAGCCGGAGGAGGACATGCAGGCAGCAAGAGCCAGGGCGCAGGCACAGGCACAGCAGCAGCAACATGGTGGGAGCAATGATGGCTAGGGGCCTTCAACATTGGAGGGGCAGGCATCGGCCATAGGACAGGAGGACCCCGGATTTCAAGTGTCTTCCATGTGGCAGCGGTTGGGCCACACCATAGATGCGGAGCAGCAGCGGGCGGAAGAGACACGGCTCACAATGGTCAGGGCGGAGAACTCCATGCGGAGGGCCCTGAGGCGGGCCGAGTGCCTCGAGGCAATTCGGAGGGAGTTGGAGGTGAACATGTCGTCGTCCCTGCGAACCCTCGGGGCCATGGAAAAGGACTGCCTCAAGGACATTGAGCGGGAGTTCGATGATGAGTGGCCCGGGACATCAATAAGAGAGCCGTCGGACTAGCCCGCTGCCATTGTAAATAGTTAGATAGTGTTAGGTTTCCTTTCTGTTTTTTGTTTATTTTGGGCTGCTTGGACAATGCACCACATTTTTGTATATAGTTCATTATTAGGTAGGGTTTTTTGTAGGTTTCATTTCATTTGTTGGGCCCATGGACCCTGGATTGGTGATTTGTATACAGTTGAACAGTGGATGTTTCTCGTTTTTATTTTAATTTCACCATGGCGCAATGGATTTCATATATTTTTTTCCCTTGGATTTGCTTTGTTGGACTGAGACTTTGTACACATTTTCATTTGAAGTTCTTTGGATTCTGATTTCATATTTTTAAATTTTTTCCGGACATGCTGAATTTTATTTATTATTCCTAATATTTTTTTTTTTTTCATTACATTCATGTTGTGTTCAATACATTTTTGTTTCATACTTCGATGTGTGGTATTCTCTCATTGATTTCATGCATGTCATGATATGGGTTTTCACATTCACTTGCACCCATTGTGTGTGTGTGACGGACATGTGTTCATGTACATACTTGCCATTCGGGTTGTATCATGTAATGGCCATTTCTCTGTGGGTGGATGGAATATTTGTTTTGGTCTTTGGGCTGGAGTGGCATGGGGTGGGGTGTGGGTGGCCATGAGACCCATGATTGAGGATCGTCATGACGTGGGTGCTGGGGGACATGTGTGGGGGCCAGCTGGCAGGTGCCCCTGACTGCTGGGGGGTGGGGGTGCTGGGGGACATGTGTGGGGGCCTGCTGGCAGGTGCCCCTGACTGCTGGGGGTGGGGGTGCTGGGGGACATGAGTGGGGCCTGCTGGCAGGAGCCCCTGACTGCTGGGGGGTAGGGGTGCTGGGGGACATGAGTGGGGGCATGCTGGCAGGTGCCCCTGACTGCTGGGGGGTGGGGGTGCAGGGGGACATGAGTTGGGGCCTGCTGGCAGGTGCCCCTGACTGCCAGGGGGTGGGGGTGCTGGGGGATATGAGTGGGACATGAGTGGGGGCCTGCTGGCAGGTGCCCCTGACTGCTGGGGGGTGGGGGGGCTGGGGAAATGAGTGGGGGCCTGCTGGCAGCTGCCCCTGACTGCTGGGGGGTGGGGGTGCTGGGGGGCATGAGTGGGGCCTGCTGGCAGGTGCCCCTGACTGCTGGGGGGTGGGGGTGCTGGGGACATGAGTGGAGGCCTGCTGGCAGGTGCCCCTGACTGCTGGGGGGTGGGGGTCCTGGGGGATATGAGTATGAGTGGGACATGAGTGGGGGCCTGCTGGCAGGTGCCCCTGACTGCTGGGGGTGGGGGTGCTGGGGGACATGAGTGGGACATGAGTGGGGGCCTGCTGGCAGGTGCCCCTGACTGCTGGGGGGTGGGGGTGCTGGGGGACATGAGTTGGTGATCACAAGTGCAAGGTGACATGTGGCTTGGCTGGCGGGCATGCCCATGGTGGATGGGCTGTCTGCGGGACATGACCAGGAGTGCAGGGTAATCCCCTGTGTTGTGGGCTGCCGGCAGGGGACGTGGAGGGTGTAGAGGGAGCACCTGGGAGGACCCACACTGCCAATTCACGTGTAGGTGTCCCCGCGCACCGCCGAAATTCACGTACCCCGCTCTGACAGCAAAATCACGTGTGAAACTTCCTGCAAAGCCCAGTTATTCACGTACCCCAGTCGCACAGGGCCTATCGCGTGTGAAACTTCCCGCGAACCCCAGTTATACACGTACCCCACTTGCACAGGGCATTTCGCGTGTGAAACTTCCCGCGCAACCCCGAAATACATGTTCCCCTCTCCAATCGCGTTTGAAACTTCCCGCGCACCCCAGGAATACACATACCCCACTCGCACACGGCCTATCGCGTGTGAAACTTCCCGCGCACCCAGGAATACATGTACCCCACGCGCACAGGGCCTATTTCATGTGAAACTTCCCGCGCACCCCAGGAATACACGTACCCCACTCGCACAGGGAATTTCACGTGTGAAACTTCCTGCACCCCCCCGAAATACACGTTCCCCTCTCCAATCGCGTGTGAAACTTCCCACGCACCCCAGGAATACACGTACCCCACTCGCACAGGGCTTTTCGTGTGTGAAACTTCCAGTGCACCCCCGATATACACGTTCCCCTCTCCAATCGCATGTGAAACTTCCTGTGCATCTCTTGAATACACGTACCCCACTCGCACAGGGCCTATCGCGTGTGAATCTTCCAGCGCACACCAGGAATACACGTACCCCACTCGCACAGGGCCTATCGTGTGTGAAACTTCCCGCGCACCCATGAAATACCCGTTTCCCTCTCCACTCGCGTGTGAAACTTCCCGCGCACCCCAGGAATACATGTACCCCACACGCACAGGGCTATTTCGTGTGAAACTTCCCGTACACCCCAGGAATACATGTACCCCACTTGCACAGGGCATTTTGCGTGTGAAACTTCCCACGCACCCCTGAAATACACATTCCCCTCTCCAATCGTGTGTGAAACTTCCCGCGCACCCCAGGAATACACGTACCCCACTCGCACAGGGCCTATCGCGTGTGAAACTTCCCGCACACCCAGGAATACATGTACCCCACGCGCACAGGGCCTATTTCATGTGAAACTTCCCGCGCACCCCAGGAATACACGTACCCCACTCGCACAGGGAATTTCGCGTGTGAAACTTCCTGCACACCCCCGAAATACACGTTCCCTTCTCCAATCGCGTGTGAAACTTCCCACGCACCCCTGGAATGCACGTACCCCACTCGCACAGGGCTTTTCGTGTGTGAAACTTCCCGTGCACCCCGATATACACGTTCCCCTCTCCAATCGCATGTGCAACTTCCTGTGCATCTCTTGAATACACGTACCCCACTCGCACAGGGCCTATCGCGTGTGAATCTTCCAGCGCACATCAGGAATACACGTACCCCACTCGCACAGGGCCTATCGTGTGTGAAACTTCCTGCGCACCCCCGAAATACCCGTTTCCCTCTCCACTCGCGTGTGAAACTTCCTGCGCACCCCAGGAATACATGTACCCCACGCGCACAGGGCTATTTCGTGTGAAACTTCCCGTACACCCCAGGAATACATGTACCCCACTTGCACAGGGCATTTTGCGTGTGAAACTTCCCACGTACCCCTGAAATACACATTCCCCTCTCCAATCGCGTGTGAAACTTCCCGCGCACCCCAGGAATACACGTACCCCACTCGCACAGGGCTTTTTGCGTGTGAAACTTCCCTCGAACCCCTGTTATACATGTACCATGCTCCAATCGCGTGTGACACTCCCCGTGCAACGGGGTACGTGTATTCAGAGGGGTGCGCGGGGAGTTTTACAGGCATTTTCGTGATTGGGGGCCTGTGCGCCATGTACGGGATTTGTGCGCTGTGCATGGCGCACGGGGAGGGGTTGGGGGCATAACTGGTGCTGCTGCAGGGTCGCTGCGCCACTCTGTGCCACGGCTGGTTTTGGAAGCTGAAATCGATGAATACGCTGTGCGCGGAAATGGATTTTAGCACACGCGGCTGGCGCAGTAATTCGCACGCGCACACTGTGCGCCAGCCGCGTGCGCCACTTGTGCGCTGAATTCTATGAATTACCCCCACAGTGTTGTAATGAGTCAAGTAGATGCTGTAAACCAATCTGTGTTTGACCTAGTAGAACTAGATCATCTGCATAGATTATGACTGATGTCGGGTGATTATTAATCTTTGGCAGAAAAGTTATCTTCTCTTTTGGGGCCTTCGGTAAATCTTCCAAGTATAATTTAAACAGTGTCACTGCCAGCGGGCACCACTGTCTAACTCCTCTCATGATGTTGATTTGTCTTGACAGTTCTCCTTCTTTATTTAATCTGACCCACATAGTTGTATTTGAATGGAAGGACTTTATAGCTAGAAGCAAATCTGTGGGGCATCCCCACGCTCGCAATTTCACCCATAGTTTAGATCTATTTACGCTATTGAAGGTTTGTTTTAGGTCTATGAATGTTTGAAATAGGTTGTTTTTTTTCTTTATTGAATCGAATTTCACTAGATTCAGCATGAAGAGATTTAAATCAGTATCCACGCTTTTAGCAAACCCTGTTTGCCTTGAGTCCAGAAGATTGGTCGTGGTGGCTCATTGTGTTAACCTTTTTTGCAGATTGGACACAAAAGGTTTTCCAATAACATCCAACAAGGCTATCGGTCTATAGTTTGCCAGATCTTCTCTGTTTCCTTTCTCAAAGATTGGTATGAAGATGGCTGATGTCCATGATGCTGGCAACTTGCAGATTCTTAGAATGGAATTATAAAGTGCTGCTATGAATTTGGACCAATGATCTGGAGCAGCTTTCAAAATTGAATTTGACAGCCCATCTGGGCCAGCTGCATGTGAATGCTTCAGTTTTATAATCGCCTGTTTAATATCAATGACAGCTATATCAAAGTTCCAGGTTTTGGTCAACAGAGTGTCGCAAGCTGGATTTAAATCATTGGTATGGGAAAATACCTACTCAATAATGCTTAACCTACTGTTGTTCTAAGACACCACTGCTCAGGTGGCCTTGTTGATTGAGAGTAATATGGTTAATGAGTGCTCACGTGTCTCTCGAGTTTGACTTACATATGGCTTTCAGCATTATTTCACCTTGTTCTTGGTTGCACTGTTTTAAAACTGATCAACCAATTTTTATAACGCTGTTTCCTTTGGTTGATTGTCTTTTCCACTGTGGCTATGGGGAGCATTTTCTTTTTATTATTATTTTTAGGTCAATTCATAAGCATTTCTACTGTTCCACCATCGCTGTGCTGTAGGGATATTTGGGTTTCATGAGCATTTGTCTAAGGCCTGTTCTCACCACCTTATAGCCTGCAAGGAGGGGGGCATACAATAGCCCAGCATGTTCACCTTCTCACCATTCAGGATATTTAGCAATTAGTGAGGTGATGTCGTCCTTTGTGATTTTTAGGCGATTGCCTCCTTGATTTATCTTTATTGCCTCTACCTTATGTACTGGCACATGTACATTTTTAGACTTCCAAGATAACTGCAGCATTTCATGATCACTGCCTTTTTGTGGAGTGATGTCTAAGCAGTATATATGATTGAGAAAGCTTTTCAATCTCCAGATATAGTCAATTGTGGAGGACTGGTTGCTATTATACCAGGGTTTATTTCCTGGTATGGCGCCTGATGTTTGACCATTTAGCATCAGCAAGTTGCGTAAATTCATAAGTTGCATTTACTTTTGACTCCTAGTATATGCTTGACGATGATCAAAGTGTGAAGGATTTAGAGGATATCCATCTTGGTCCAAACATTTGATGTTAACATCTCTGCATATTAAGAGATGTGGTTATTGTGGAGATTGCTTAGATCTCTGCAAGAGTCGTCTATGATTCTTGCCACTAATTTCAACAAAGTAGTAGTGGGTATCTTCACTAGGTTCCAGTAAAGGTTTACGAGCACAATATGGGTGGGATCATTCTCCACAGATTGTGCGTGCTGAAGTATGGTCCACTGGACAAATGCATTGGGGTTACCTGTTTTCACCACTTTTAAGTTTTGATTGTGTTTTATCAATGTTATTAGCCCTGCATACGGTCTTCCGTGGTGTCCTTTTTCAGCATGTTTTATGAATGTCTCATATCTGTCGCAAATAGGAGGACTAGGAAGCCATGTTTTCCTGTAGACAAATTATGATGGCTCCTCTGAGGTTCAAAGAGGAGTTGTTAAACAAATGTTTGAACCCTCAAGTGTTCCAGGAAAGCAGACTACTATTTGATTTGCACAAACGAAGGGGGGTATGGGAGTTTCTCTACCAGCACAAACACATCCAAATGACCTGTTCTTCGGTGGATGGCCCCTGGGAGAGATTCTACCAAGTCTTTAGCTCACTGTCTTTTTCACAGAGAAGAAATGACCCTGCATATCAGTCTTTGTCCTGCTCAGGGGCAGTCCAGCACTGAAATGCTAGGCAATTCTCCTCTGAACAAGAGTACCAAAAGCAACCCCATACAAGTGTCTCAGCCTTGTTGGGCATCATCAGTGAGGTGGAGCTGTGCCTCTCTAAGAACAGTGAGCAAGGGGTCCACGTCTGGATCGCCGTGGTAACTTAGGGTGAGATTCGGTTGGCAAGGCTAGTGATCTTTCGAATTTAACAGGGCTTGTGTTATTCATGACCAATCTGAAGTTCCTTCTACTTTGTATGAGCAGCTGAACATGCTTGCCCCAATGGGGGACTTGTCCACTTTGTTCGAAAATGTGACTTTCAAAGGTGCTATCTGCATATTTTATGCCCGTTTTGTTGTCTGTACATTGCGTTGCATGATGGTATCTTTATGTCAAAGGGTTGGTGACTTGTCAAAGTTGTTGCTACCAGCCAAGTTAGCTAAAATATGCTCCAATAGCTCATAACCGAAAGGAAGAATGGCAAAGTTGGCGTTTAGTAGAGTTTCTTTTATCATTTTAGATTTCACATGTAGGATCACCCAGTCAGTTCTAGACTCCTCCACATATTCCACAATCGTGATTATGTCTGAGCTAATTGTCCGCAAGGCAGGGTCACAGTGAAGAAGGTGCATCACGTTCTTTCAGTTTAGATTGACTTAATTTCTCTGAGTCAGTAGGTTTTCTAGCTGGATCTTTGCGGTTCTGACACCTGTGCCTGCCGAGGTTGAACCTGTGATGCATCGAGCTTCAGACGTGGATTCTGACCATGACCGAGGTCCCTTTGGGTTGAAATTGCATGCTTTAGCCTCTTTGTTGTCATTAAATTGTAGTTGCCTTGGATGCGCACATGATTCTATTTTGTGACAGTGTTAGGAAGGAGGAGACACTATCCATTTGTTGGCTCCTCCTTTTTTCACATTCTGCCCTTTTGTCATTTTGGCATTCTGCTGTAATTGAGTATCACATTTCCTCCATTCACTGCATTGGGAGTCAAAAGACAGTTCTCAAAATGATCCAGGTTCGTCTTCTTCAAGACAGGTAATCTATTAGATCATGCTCCTCCAGGTTAATCACCTCGTCAGAGTCACCAATACAGGGTGCATTGAATATTCCAATTCGATTTGTGGTTTTCACTTGATGAGTGTCTACTAGAATTTCGTGCAAACTTTGTGCTGGACTTTGTGGTCTCTTTCGTTTTGTTTGAGCTTGATTGCCCACACGTTCTGTTAGATGAGCAGGCGGCATAGTCAGATTTCTTAGCAATGCATGCAAACCATTCGATTTAGACTTGTGGTCAGTTTTAAAATTCTTTGGTTTCTTCCTAGTTGCTGAGCGCCCAATGTTTTTTCACTGAACTGCAGGATCAGTGTCTTCAAGGCGATTATATCTCTTAAATATAACAAACACGTCTGCTTGAGGGCCCCTTTCTTGTTGTTTGTCTATCACAAAAGTCGTATCACAGGAAAACTAATCGTTTATCTTCTGGTCATCATTTTTGTGTTGGACTTGGATTAGCCTCGATGTGCAATTTGGATCATTTGTGGATCCCTCCTGGCTGTGAGGTCTGCAGACCGAAGCACTCAGTCTCGGTGGCTGTCTTATTATGGGGACACTTAGGGATGTATACGTTTGAGGCTGTGCTATTTATTGCATGCATCCCTTAGTCTGAGTGTGTAGTCCCTGTTTGTTTTGATTGCTGACTGGTCGCTCTTGAAAGGAGGAAGCACAAACCAATCTTTCTTTAATGCCCACCGTGCAACCTGACGGTCATTCTGATAACAATTTCCTCATCCATTTGGTTGAGTCAAGTAGCAGCAACATCATAGTAGATTAATCAGATGTGTCACCGCTGGCCAGATCGCATAGTCGGGCCTGCCACATGGCTGAGGTTTCTGCCTCGTGATCCAATCGTTTTTTAACCTTGGTGGTAAAGGCTTCCAAATAAAGCAATTTTGAGTGCATCATAGCTAGTAAAGTTGCGTTGTCTTTGATGTCCTCATTCATTGATTCATAGAGCTTAGTAAACAGTGCCAATGAGATTATTAGTGCTGCCTTAATGTTGTTATGTATTTGGATCCCAGCAGATATTGACAGTTGTCCGTTGTCCTTGTTAGATTCTTGATAGTTACACGGTCTGCTTGAGACTGATGTGCTTGTTGAATCATTTTCCTCAGTTGACAAGTTGTGCTGTAAGAAGGACTAACGGATTCTGCTAGATGCAGATTAGTTGGTACAGGACTAGTTTCAGGTAAAGATAACATGCTGTTTCGGTGGGGGTATTGCAGAATTGCAGTATATTTCTTTATTAAAGACCCGTGAGGGAGCACTGGATGAATTGGTACCCTTTAGAGAAGCATTACCTTTGACATAAGTGTTATCTTCTTTCTCCCTTTTAATAGACTTATCATGTGAAATGTCCTTTCTTTTCCCAAATAGGTCACACGGGCCACCATGAGTCAAAGTACTGTTTACATCCATATGGCTCCTTACATTGTTTTTAAGGGCATTGTGCTCTTCAGTTTCTTCTGTCAATGACTTTTCATTGGTGTAGAAGTACATTGGATTACTATGAGCAACCACACCTATTGGTGTGGACATCTGTCCCAACCATACAACGGTAGTGGAGGTAGTTTCAGTTAAGTCCTCCGGGGGCACACTAATTGTTAAGGGAACCTCCAAGAGGCTCACTAGTCCTGTTTTCAAAATTAGGTTGGGCTCAACAAAGTCAGTGGTTTTTCTTTTCAACGTTGGGCCCATGGGGTCGCTCGAGGTTTGCACGTCCGTATCTCCGTGAATCATGCAGAGCAGAGAGTGGCTGCGCCGGTATATTTCCGTCAGTAACGACAAAGCATTAACGTCATCAGGGTCCATGTGTTGATTTGTCAAGTTGGAAGGTTCTGTAAGTAGAAGCCGGCAAGATCAGCTCAACTGGTTGCAGTTGTTGTCAGTATTCAAGCTGTGTCTACTGATACACAGCAACAATCCCATTTTGAGATGTAAGCGCGCTTCAGGCAGCTCTGCTTCAAGTAATTCAGCATCAGTTATATTTAAGTTTCTGGTGTGGACTCTTTGTCCACGCATGTTGATGAGTTGGAACAGTTCAGTTGTTTAGCAGTTCAGAGGCATAACTCACCTCAACCTGCCCGAAAGGCACACCGATCTGTTCATCTTTGACTCCATCCAGGAGTCGTTGTTTATGCCGGGTGGTGGTTCAACATACATCGGATTCGAGGAAGGCGAAGTGGAAGAAGCTGGCATCTCTGTACAGGTGCAGTCTGGCAGGGCAAAACAAAGCGACAGCCTCAATACCCCTGGCGCAACTCGGGAGGGACTGGACTCTCAGCGGACTCATGCGCCAGTGATATGTGCCACCTGGTGATAAAATAGGTGCGTTTCAGCGGATTCCAGTAGTCTATTAAAGTGATAGAAAACAGGCACAGCAAGCAGCAGGATCCAAAAAGATGACCAGCCTCTAGTGGGACTTCTAAGAGACTGGCCTTTCGCCTGACTAAAGTCATATATATTTGGAAGTAAATATGTGGCATGTTCTTTAAGATATTTAAAAAAAAAGGTGATGAGCAGGAATCAAATGTGAAAGCATTTTTGTGACATGACATTTGTGGTTTGCCACGTATTTTCGAAACCATAGTGTTCACAAACATAGTTTGTTTATGTTATGAACAAGGTGGGAGAGGAGGGGCGAGGGGAGAGAGAAGTCAAAGCATTTAGTTAGTATACATTATTCTTAGTATTAGATTGCATATGGTTCTAGGTCTTAGGCAGGAGAATTGTTGTCCAGACACAGGGAGCCTTACCTGGAGTAGTTTGATTTCCAGTTACTAGTTGGCAGATCAAGATTGGTTCTCGCCCATCTATATATAGGGATGGAGAATTTGTTTATCAATGTGGTTGCTGGGTGATCCACATTGACTGGATCAGCTGGGGGTGCCTGATGCAGTGGGCACTCATGTGAACATGACGGTAGGGGAAAGTTGGGTACTTACCCTTGTTGGGTTTGGGAGGGAATTTCCAAGTCTGTCCCTATTGCCTGAGAGTAGCCTGGGCCTGGTTGTTCTCAGTATGTCTGGAATTGAAAAGGGAAGTGGCTGTGAGCTTATAGCAGACCCAGTTGTGACAGTGTGACTTTGGGAATCTGGCTCATAGGGGGCTGTGATTTGTCTCTTACACGGTACAAGCCTCGTACAAACCTGTATAGGTTAGGCAATTTGCATATGGTAAGTTTTTTGGTCCAGGAAGGGAAACATCCAATGAGACTTCCTAATGTAGATGTTTCTTTAGGCGCTTGATGATGAGCAGCCAATCAACAATTTAAAATGACCCTAAAGGTGTTGCAATGATAAATTATGTTAATCTGTTTCTCTCCTTAAATACTGTGGCCCGGAAGTGACAGATGAAGATGGTTTTCAGTTCTGACTGTTTGTCTTTCTCCAAGCCATTTGGATTAATAAAGCTGTGTTTTTTCTTGCACGGTATACACTCATTTTTCAAGAATTTTCGATTTTTCTTTGGGCCATGTGAGGGCGCACCCATTTACCTGGCAACAAGATCATGTGGATGGATTTGTCTTGCAAGAGGCTGTCATTAATAATGTCTTCTGATAGAGATAGTTGTATCTGTATGCCGCACAACATGGCCATACTTCTCATATACTTCTCACAGCCCCTTCCTATGTACCCAAATGTGAAACAAGCACTACACAAGAAATGTGGTTCAAAATGAATCTTTACACTTTCAACAGGGGAGGGTCAGTGGGATGCTGCTGCCCGTTTGGCGTATGAGTGGATACATTAAAATTAATGTTTAGTCCCTCAGCTGCTGACTCTTGGGAGAGCCCATTCCAGAGTAGTCTACATCAACGTGGGTGATGAGAAAGAAACAAAAGTTGAAGGTGAAGGAAACATAATGCAGGGTGTAGTGAAAGAGTAATCAAATAATGGGGCAAGTCTGCAAGGGTAAGAAGAGGGGAATAGTCAGAGGCTGGGATGGACCAACTATCTCCCCTAGTACAGTCAATTGGGCACAGGGCCTTGTTGTGTTGAGGTCTCCAGTCACACCATGTGCACCCATTGTGAGGTGCATGCTAACCTGGGATGTGTGTACATTACTGTGCAGAGGTTGACACTGTGGAAGGGAGAGTGGAGGATGAGGCTGGGGAATATTTCCTCTACATACTCTTGAATGTGGGTGAGGGAATACTCTGGGTGTGTCAGCAGTCCAGTCAATGCAATTAGTAATTGAGCATGGCACAGGCTGGCCTCCTCCATCCGTTGGAAGAGGGTGGCAATGCTACATGCCAAGAGCCATGCAAAATCAGAGGAGGAGCAGGCTGCATGGACTGCATCCTTGCCGTGGCATGATCTTGTCCTATTTGGGAATCTTCCTTGGCCTCAGCACAAACCAATGCAGGTGCACCTACAGCAGCAGCTGCATCAGCAGCAGCTGCATCAGCAGCACCATGCACCCAAGCCCGACGGGCATGGTCCCTGGCCTGAGCCATGGCCTGGATATTTTATGTATATCCATTTTTATAATGCGCTACACACCCATAAGCCTCAGAGCGCAACATAAACAAATGGTACAATCAATACACAACACCAAACAAAACAACTAACTAGCCAGATACACAACAATTCAGCAAATAACAAAGGATTCCTAATTCATTATTCATATTTTTTTCTTCCCTTTATTGTGTATTTGGGTATTGGACAAACCTGAAGCACATTATGCAAAATTCAAATAAAAATTAATTCACACAGACGAAAGCCCTCAAGTGACTCGCCCACTCGCACGTACCGGACGCACCATATCTAGACCGGCAGATGCATTTAGATAGAATTGAGAATATTAGCATGGCCACACTTGGATGGAGTTGTGGACATTGGCCTGCATCGCATCTAGAGGGGACGCTGAATGCAAGCATGCCCGACCTTAGATGGAGTTGTGAATGTTAACATGTCTACATTTGGACGGTATCAGGTATTAATATCCCCACATATATGGTCGCCGTAAATAATATCGCCGGGAAAATGTTGTGGCGATATTATTTGGGTGACCATATATGTGGCGATAGGGGCACAAAAAAAAAATTGGCGGTTGCGGGGGTGTCCCCCGCATGTTCCATGCAATAATGTCGCCACAAAAAACGACCATTTTTCAGCAATATTTTTGTATGGCGATATTTTTGTGGCGACATTATTACATGGAACCATTTGGACAGAATTGAGAATGTCAGCCTGCATCGCATCTAGGTAGGACCATGAGTGTTGGCATGCCCGCACCTAGGTGAAAGCTGAATGCCAACATACCCACACCTAGATAGATTTGTGAAATATAAGCATGCGTTGCACCTAGATAGGACTTCGAGCGTTACCATGCCCGCACCTATGCTAAACCTGAAGACTAGCACAGGCCACACCTAGTATTGTGGACACTAGCCTGCGTCGCATCTAGAAGGGACTGATTGAAGGATAGCAAGCCCGCGCCTAGATGAAACTTGAATGTTGGCGTGTGCCATACTTGAGTTGTGAACACCAGCCTGCGCAGCATCCAGATGGGGTTGCGAATGATAGCATGCCCACACCTGGACGGATCTCTGGACGCTAGCTTGCGCCGCATCTGGACGGGTCTGTGAATGTTGGATTGCCCACACCCAGATAGAATTATGGACATTGGCCCACGCCACATCCAGATAGAGTTGTGGGGGTCAACTAGTGCCACACTGGGACAGACTGCAAAGGCTAGCATGCCAAAGGTCAGGTAACCCACTAACCAATATAAGCTCAAACTCTGCATACTTATCTCACTCAAACTCACACAACCATCTCTCGCACAACAAGCCGCACGCACTTCACAACACTGCAACACCACATAAGCCAGACCAACAGCACACACGGCCTATCACAGACCTGATACCCGCACCAAAGCTCAGCATCTGGTGTATACCGAGTTGAAGCTGCCAACAGAACACCACTCCTCTCACTATCCTACTCCCTCTTCACCTTACTAACCCACCCCACCCCACCTTATCATTTACAGATCTGCCAGAGCGCCTGGGGACTAATTCCTTTGGTGACGGTGCACGGTACGAATACCTTTAACATTTAACATTTAACATTTAACATAAAAAGATGTTTTCCTCTGTCATTAAAAAGACAAGCCAATCATTTACATAATTCATCTACAATGACAAAAAAACAAATAATCTTAAAATTCATATACAAAGCTTAAAAATACAGAACAACCAACTGTGAAGTTCCCATCTAAAGCAACGTTAAATTGCCATTTTAATGTTCCTCATGATTTAAAAATAGCTTTAGTGCCTCTTTCCAGATGTAATACATCGCTGCTGTGATAACAATTGATGTAGCGCTAAATACAACACTCCAAAATTGATCCGTTTCCATGTATTTGATCTGTTTGACGAAATGCATGTAACCCTTTAAATAATGGGTTTTTAATACCAGGCAATTAGTTAGTATGTGGCGGCTTGTCTCAATCCCGTTCCCACAAAGGCGACATAATCTGTCTTGAAGGGGAATTATTTTACAGGACCCAATGTAATTATTCATACTAAATTAAGTTTTCCAAGAAATCCACTGCCAAATTCACATCAGCTGAGGTTTAAAAAAAAACAGTACACATGGAATGAAACAGTGGGAGATTACTACTGCCACACCCCATATGTATACAGTCCCTGTTATCCTAAGTGCACCATTGGTCAATTTTTATACTCAGAAATAATTTAAGGTCTGCAATTCTTACGACCCGTGGACACGTCTTCTGACGGAGCCAGGCCAGTACTTTATTTCTAAGTGCTTCTCTAGGTTCCTGCCCAACTCGGGTCTCAACATTAGTAATGATAAGTTTATGTTGGTCCATACTAGTCCCTCTTACCTTTTGGTCAATAATCGGGAGTATGTGTGTTTTACCAACATGCCAATTTCTGGTCATCACCAGTTTGATAGAAACACAGAGTGAAAAGGCATGGGCTGGATCCCCCTCTGCACCAGGTAATGAGGATACTCCAGTCTTAGTGGACATAGGTCATCTCAAAGTCGGGGGATGTAATGTAGCTTCATTTGCTTTTACAGATGTATCTTCTAAAAGATTAGTCACATCCAAAAGTCTAGCAGGATTGGCTCATGGAACTTTCAATATCCTTGCTCTCACCGTCATTAATGGGTAAATTATTTCCTTGTGTATTAGTGCCTTGCTGGAGCCAGAATGCTAAAGATGGACAGGCCCAAAAGGAACATTTGAAAGTACAAGTAGACACATCCCTGTCTCCTCACACAGTGATTGCATACATGCGTACTATACTTTTGGGCTAGTCTTATTTACTTGGGCCCTGCCCAACAAGCGACATCGTGAATGCACAAAAATGCCAACTGTGCTGTAATTGAACAGTTTATTTTCTGATAATGTATTCCTTTCAGGATCTATACAAAAGTCCTCTGTAGACAACAAAGAAAAGAAATGCAATAAACAATGGATATACATATTTTAAAGTGTGTTTTTAGATTACAAAGTGTTTTTCTTGTCTGCATAACTTTATTTATTAAAAAGACAACTATTTGTCTATGTATTCAGCTCCAACTGAATACTTGTCCAACTATTCGATATTCGGTCAAAAACTTAAATCTACTATTCAGTACACCGCTAGTCAACAGTATGTGTGGAACTTTTCTTAATGATGTATTACAGACAGAGTATTTGTAGGTGGAATATTTCTCCACAGATATTGCCATGGCATAGTATAGGATGTGGGATAGAAGTAAGCACAGATATTGCACTGTGTACATTGGTCACAAATGTTGTTGTCCTACCAATGTGTCACTGCCACACACCGGCAGTGAGGCATCTCCAGCAATCCCAAAGAAGGGCCATATATGGTCTGGTTTATATACATTTGTCGATGTTATTGGGGACATATACCTGTGACAAACTTTGCTACTGCGTTCACACCTATTTATAGGCCATGGACTGTTTGTGATCACTTGTTCCTAGGAGCACCTCTGGGCTGATGAATTATGTGTATCTGCACCTGTGGAAATGTTGTTTACTGATGCCATTGTGTGGGCTGAGCAATTTGTATGTGTGTTTTGGTATATGTTTGACATGGACCCTATGTCATGGCTACTTATGTATCGAATGCATACACCTTCAATATTCTGGCTTATATAAGATGGTGAGAAGGCATACTTGACATTTATGTTGCCTGGCAGTGTAACTATCTGGTGTCATTGAACATGATGGCTGGCTCCTACAGGGCAACACTGGCTTATTGAGTTAGACGCCTAGCCATGTCACTCATTTTCAGATGACCCTGTATATGTCTACCTGCCAGCATCTCATGTAGGGATTCACTGGTGTGTTCTTCTACCTTTCTCCCAAGTGTTTCTGCAGGCATGTTGCAGATTTGCAAATGGGCTGCATTTCTCTGTCTGTAGTCATTTCCCTTTACCTACTAACTCATGCCCTCTTCCAAGCTCTGTGGCATTTGCCAGGATGTTGGTTTGGTAGAAGCAATAGAGTTGACTGGTTTTGGTGCACATCGTTAGACTTGCTGATGGTTGCACAATGGTGAGATGCTGCTTGTTGACTGTGAATTAGGCTTCCCAATCATAGAATGGGTATTTATAAGTGGGTTAAGTCTTTGCATGGTGATCATCACGTTCACATAGTACATGTGTGTTGTGGCTGCTGCAAAGTGTATGTAGGCTCGCGTCTACAATGCTGTGGATGTGGCACAAGGTCTGCTGACAACACTTCTCGTGCATGGACAGATGGGTGTCAGGTTTCCAGGTGCAATGTGCAACAGATTGTTGATTTATTGTGTTATTATTGATCATGTGACTATTTTTCATCTAGAGATTTTGTTTTCTTATTGCCATCTTATTTTTCATCTGTGTGTTCAACCTACTCTGAAAACAACATATGCCTGATTTACAATCAGGCCAGATGTGTAAATTGGGGGGGTCAATCATGGTCTAGCATGCAATTCAGTGGCCACGGTCAGCAAGTACTGGTCAGCAGAATACATGGGCATCCATAGAAGTGTGCTCCGCAACTTATTTTTTTGGGATGTAGCAGTGGACAGTCTTGTCGGGCCAGTTTTGACATGTTTCACCCCTTCCTTGTGCACTGCATCTCAGCAACTGCGTTTGTGTATTGAAGGGCAGCTGTGCTATGTGCTTGGGAACAGCATTAGCTCCCCACCCAGGGTATGTGGACATTTCTTTGAGGGAACTTAGGTGACTTCATTTGTGCATTGCTTGGTGCTGGATTCTTGTGTCATGCATGCACACTCGCATGGAAGAGGTGAACATCTTACTTTGACTTTGTGTGTGCACCACAGACCTAATGTTGTCCCTTTGCAGAAGTAGTCCGGTTCCATGTATCATCATCCGCCTGATTCTTGCACATGGCAATATGTTTCAACGGTGTATCTTCATGGTGGATTTAGAATGCGATGAACGCACACCATTCCTGTGAATGACAAATACTTCTTGGATGTGTAATCGAAAGTACTTTGATGTTCTTGACCTTGATCACTGACTAGCACCACAGATGAAGGTATGGCCCACAAGTGACAAAAGGTTCTGTGAGAAATCTGATGGTATTCTCCCACAAACTCCCCCCTGGATCATCCATTCAGGCAGCCAGGAAAGGGCCATAGCTTTTGGATTGCGACCCTGGGGGTGAACAAGCGAGGGAGGATCACCTGAGTAAAGGGTCACAAGGGATTGGGAGGAGAATGCCTAAGGGTGAGACATGGTATTCCCCATTCCCAAGTATACATTAGCCCACTCTCCCTCAGCCCTAATGGGGTATTTTCAATCACACCCCATCTCCCCCTCCCTATTTACAACAAGTACTGGGACAGGGAAGAGGCGTCCGAGAATCACAAAGATTACCCATAGCAACAACATAGGGATACACAGTGAGTCTTACCATCTAACACCTTTGAATTGTCCCACTAATAGAGTGAGGCAAGGTCAGGCACTTTTCCCCAACTGTGCACACCTGACTCCAATTGACTCTCACCTGCAATATATAAAAGGTGATTCTTCCAGGGTCATTTTGTGAGCTGGGGTTGCTGGGTGGAACCAGGAGGCCAAGAAGCAGCAGGCTGCATGGAGAGGAGCCCAGAAGGACTGATAGAGTTTGGGATACTGAGACACTGGCCCAGTGTGTATGAAGGGCTGCAGCGTGGTGAGGGAGCCGTGTCTGCAGGCAGTGGGGGCAGGATTAAAAGCAGTCTATTGGCCTTGTTTAGGCCAGTGCTCATTCCCCTGGGACGTGTGCGAGTCCCAGGGATGTCTTAGGGGCAGGTGGTGAGAGCCTGACCTCGACCCAAACCCATTTGGACTGATTTGACCTGCTCGCCTGCACTGCGCTACCTTTGATGAGTTTTGTGAAGCAGGGTAAAACTCAGTAGCGGGCGGTTGGCCAGAGCAAGAGCAGGAGCGCTGGGTAAAGAAGATCCTGGTGAGCGAAAATGGGAAGAAGGCAAAGCGCTGGGAGAAAAAGAGCCTGGTGAGCGAAAGCGAGAAGAGAGCAGGACGGGCGGGAAATGGTGAAGACGGGGGTGAAGCCGGCGAAGGTAAAAGCGGCAAGAAATGAAAGCGGAATATTGGTGAAAGGAGTACTAGAGGTGCAGAGGCAGAGAAAGACAGATCAGGTGAGCTGGCACCGGGAAAGCAGCCAAGAGGGTGGTGCAAATTACCCAAAAACAAGGAGAGGGGCACAAGCGACCCAAACCAGAGAGAGACAGCAAAGCAGACAAAGGGGGGTGCAAGTGACCCAGAAATAGGAAGAGGGTCACAGGCAAGCCGGGGCAGAGAGAGACCACAAGGAGACATTGGAAAGGAGGTGGACAAAGAAGTAACAAAGATCAAGTGATATGTAGCTTTATTTGACTTCATCCTTTGATTCTAAAAGGAAGCACATTGTCACTCGAAGGAAACCTGACCACAATAAAGAGTGGACTCCTTGACAAAAGCATATAAATGATGCTCACGAGGCAGGTATATATTATAAAATGTAAAAAGTTTAAATGCCACATAGTGTAGTAGTTATTGTGATCAATTCCCAGTGTTTTTTTAATAATACTGACCTGCCCAATTTGTAGGGAGAAAAAGGTAGATGAACTCATCTCGAAATAGAGTATTGAATTACTATTTTTGCTCGCACCCACGCTCTTTCTTTTGTAAGTGTATGACCAATTATTTTTTTAATAATTATTTCAAGAATGTTTTAGATTTGAATAGAGGACAACCTAAAAAGGTGACCTGAAACATAGTTTTATCGTTTGTTTAAAAAATATATATACATATCTTCCCACCACGGTGTCAAACATTTTGTCCCTCTTTTTCCTATTTATGCTCATGCACTGTGTTTTTGTGAATATGACAACAATGGGGCACATATGATTGATTTTGAATTAAAGAAATACTCCTGTCGCGAGGAAGTCCAAGACAAAATCAATGGGAAGAAAAAGTACTAGAGTTAGTGCTGAATGACCCATATGGCCAAAACATGTCGACAGTAAATAAGACTTCAAATAATTAGTCTTATGTATATCTTCTTATAGGTCTAGTAACCACCCTTATAGATGGTGGTGTTTAGGAGTTGTTGTCTAGAAATTATTTCTGTTACGCAGTAAGAGATAGATTATGGATTTTTTAAAAAATGTGTGATTTGTAATTCCTATCTCTGACAATCGACTATAAAATAATGCTACTGCTGAAGAAAAGCATCCTGTCACCCCATTTTGCTTTAGATGGTTCTATATTTGTAATTTTTGTATATGTTTTTACATTTAAACGTTTTTTAAAATTGATAAAAGGTATTGGATACAATTTGGAAAAGATTTCTTTGTTTGACAGTCTACGGTGGTGAGATTTGGACTCATTTTAATGAACTGAATGAATGAACAAGTTTCATTTGAAATGTCGTTGGTCTAAGATAAGTGGGCACAGAGAGGGGTAATCAGCATTCCACTTGTGTTTTGTTATGATTAATTTTTCCCACTCGAAAGCTGATCCCTGATAACAAAAAATAGGGAAAATACCTAATTTAATATTACGTAGTTGAAGTTCAGTCAGATTCTTGACAGAGGTGCCCATGAGGAGGGTGTTGGAGTAGTCTAATTTGCTACCAATGATAGCTCTGACTAGCGTTAGGCAGTTGTCTGGGGTTAGAAATTATCTGCTGAGGTTAAAGAGCTTAGTCGTATAAGCAGCAGACAACGCAAGGGTGTTGACGTGTTTGGACATGTTGAGGTCCGCGCCTAGGTAGCCTCTGTGAGTTTTTACATGTTCTGAGACAGGTTGTTGTTTTGCATTTGATGGTGAGGGATGAGACGACGGTATAGAGGTTCTTCAGTTGGTTAGGATACCCCACAATGAGGAGGCAGAGGTGGTGCTTGGCCATCAATGATGGATGGATGATGCCATAGATCTGACTGATTGTGGTGGAATCGCAGGAGTGATTGCCAGTGATAGGTAATAGTATCTGAGTGTTGTTGGCGAAGTTGGTATATGGGATGCCAAGGCTGTCCAGATGGGGTTTGGTGTGGCTGTTACAGAGGGTGGGTGTGATGCAGGAGTCTTGAGGTATCCCAAAGGGGACAGGCATGTGGTCGGCAGCAGCTTCACCAAAGAAGACTGGCTGTGCGTCCATTTAAGAAGGAGTTGATCCAGGTGCCAGCCTCTGGGATGAAGTGAAATTTTGTTGTGAGGTGCTGGAATAGGATGTCATGTTCGACGAGATCAAAGGTGGCAGAGAGGTAGAAGAGGAGCACAAGGGCAAGGTTTCCTGAGTCACGGATGCTGTCAAGTTATATTTTGAGATCGAAGGGGGCTGTTTCTGTGCTGTTTCTGTTCTATGCTTGAGTCTGAAACCGGATTGGCAGGAGCTTAGTAGATTGTGGTGTTCAAGAAAGGACTGAATGTTGGTGTAGGCAGTGCAGTCTAAGATTTTGAGAAGGAATGGGACTGTTTTGATGTGGCAGTATTTTGTGGGGAGGGTGGGATCAAGTGTGGGTTTCTTGAGTAGGGGGATTACCCAGGCTTTTTTGATGCAATTAGGGACAATGCCTGTTGTGAATGAGACATTGATGAGGTTGGTGATGATGGAGATGAGGGCTTCCGCATAAAGTATGACAATGTGAGCTGGCCAAATATCACCTTTGCAATTGGAAGAGTTGAGAAGTTGAATTGTTTTGGTGACATCAGCAGGAGTGACGGTTGAGAAGAGGAAGGGCACGGTAATGGGAAGGGTGCGGAGGTGGTGGCGCTTTCTGAAGAACGTTTTTTCTGCCAAGCTGTCATCTTTGGGTGGTTGTTTCTTTTTTTTCAGGTTGCAGGTTTGGTCAGTAAGGGCTGCATGAGTGGTGGCACACCGCACTTTGTCTTTAAGAAAATTGGAATGTAGTTAGTATGGAATTCCCAAGCCCTATACACATTTTGAAAAGCTCTTTGGAGTTGGAGTTAGCCTCAATGATTCAAGTGTTATAGATGTTGAATTTGGTGGATATGATGATTTACATTTTTTAGCGGCAGTGGTGAAGGACATTTTGTTGGCTGGGGTGGGGTGCTTTCTCCAGAGATGTTCTAGCGCGTGTTTATGCCTGCAGAGAATCAGCTGTTGTGAAGCCTTGCTTGTTTAGGGATCATAGTTTTTAGCATGTCCAAACCTTTCAGGATTCTGGCATTGTAGTGGTTGCAAGTGACTGTAGTCCATGGTGGCTTTTGTGGGTGGTGAGTAGGCGAGATAGGGTGGGTACCAAGGAATCTTTGGTGAGCTGTGGGTCTCATGGGCTAGGACGGGGAGAGGAACAGTAGCTTGATTAATGCGGTTATGTGTATGTGCTATGCAATCAAGGAGTCATCAGTCCAAGGGAGGGAGTTTATGGCAGTGAGATGGAGAGGTTAGAGTTGAGATTGATGATCCAATCAAGGAGGCAGCATTTGTTATGGGTAGGTGTGGAGACACTTTGGGTGAAGTTCATTTCAGAGAGGGGCTTGGCGAGGGCCGTAGCCTTGTTATTGTTGAGCCCTAGATTGAAGTCTCTGAGTGGGAGTAATTTGGTAGTGGGGTTAATAAGGGGTTTCAGGGGAAGGGGTAAATAAGTTTCTGGGGTGCTTAGGTTATTGGGGTTTCGGTAGAGAAGTAGGATGTTGAGAGTGATGTGGCTTTTTAAGGGGAGTTTGGTGATAAATTCATAGCCTGGTATGGTTGGCGTGGGAACCTCTTTGATTGGTATGGAGGATTTGTGGATGAGGGCTACTCCACCACCTGGTTTGGAAAGCTGGTCAGATCTGATGATGGTGACAGGAGTAGGGGTGGAAACAGGAGTGAGTGTGGTGCAAACCAGTTAGGGGTTAAAGGGACATGGTGTGATGTGGTATGGGATGAAGAGACAGGGGAACTGCCTCAGTCAAGGGGGAGGCACAGGGCCAAAGTATTGTCAAGAGGGACAGCAGCAGTATGTGGGTGGTCCTGAGAAGGAGCAGGATTTGGGAGGCTCTGTTTTTTATGTTGGTTGCGGTGCTGGATGTGCAGAGCTTTATGAATCCGGGGCTTTTCTGGGGAGGTTGGTGGTATAGGCCCTGGGAGGAGTGGGCGTGGTGGTTTTAGCCAGCAAATGGCAGTGGTGGGTCTGGAGACAGTTCTAATTCTTTTTTTAAATGTTCAGTAGTGGGTGTTGTGAGGGAGTGAGGCCTTGGAGGGGAACTTCGATGTGGCTTATGCTATGGTGCGTCTCTATCTGCTATGTGATCTGCTTTGATTTCAAGCAGACCTGAAAGCAGATAGGATGGGAGGTGCATTACTACAGTGCATACTTGCGAGGTGTATATGCCTCGAGTTTATACCTTACTCTGCAGTGTAAAGCTGAACTAGCATTTCGCTTATCATTACTGCCTGAAGCGTAAATCAAATATGCCGTGGAATGAGCACGGCATAAACAGTGAAGATTTACAGAGCTAGTTTAACGCGCCATGTAAAATGTCCCGCTTAATCTGCTATCCTCTTTAGCAGTGAGTAATGGTTTCTGGGGAAGTTTAACTGCTACCAGATTCCATGATTAAAAAAATACAGCCAAAGCAAAGGTGATCACTGAACAAACCCATTCCATCCACGCACAAGGAAGCAGCCATAGTCCTCCAAAAGAAAAGAAGAGCAAGGAGATTGTATTGCAATTCTGGAGGCCATTCTTCAATCGTAATTGTTATTTGCTTGCAAACTATGAGTAATGCATATATAGTTTATGACATGGAATTTGTACACTATTTCATAAAAACAAAATCATTAACAAAATCAAGTTAAAGGATAAAGGAAGAATTTATTAGATGTGCAGATACGGCATGCCTTGTTTCAAAATAACGTGAATATTGGCACAAGAAACAATGGGCCTCATTACAAGGTTGCCGGTCCAGAAATAAGGGTGCCTGTAAGATCATCGACACCCTTGTTTCCGGACCAGCAAACTCTGTGTTTGCCTGCCATGGCCGCTGTGCCCGACAGGTCAGACCCTGCCGGGCACAGTGGCCACAGTAGGTAAACACTTCACGGAAGCGCCTGCACCGCTAGCAATAGTGCAGGCTCTTCCATGTCCCCATCCCCCTATAGAGTCCTATGCGACTCAATGGGAATGGGAAATTACATGTTGCCGGCACCTGACTTCCCAGGCTGCAGGAGTTGTAAACTCCCGGTGGCACTGGGAAGTCAGGTGCCGGTAAAATGTACCGAGTCCGGTGACAACCCGCCGGTAGCAACAGCAGGTCTACCGCCGGACTTTTAATGAGGCCCAATGAATATGTTGCATGGATATTCAACAATGCCACTTTCTTCAATAAGTTGTATAGACCACTTAAGAAACTGGAAGGTAGTTGCCTCATTTACTCGGCATGGGACACCATGCCATTTATTTATTTTCACTACAGATACCACGTAGGCCACGTTTCACTGCTGCAGGTAGTGGATGCAAGGCAAACCGAATTTCGTGGGAAATTGAAACATTCCCAGCAAAGCAGCTGAAAGTGACTAAATATGAAATTGTAAATGAAATCAACCCTCCAGCCATCTGTTAAATTATCCAATGGGAACATATTGATTTGCTTAGTAAGTGCTCAAATAATACAGTGGCTTTCTGCTATTGTATACAATTTGTTTAAGTGGTTCATTCATGCCACAAGGATGAAAGGATTCAAGGGGAGCACTTACTTCATTGAGATATATAACCTACAGAGAAGTGGAATAAAAATAGAACCCTAAAAAGAGAATCCTTCTTCTCTCCTTTGAGGAAAGGACCCTTTCATTAGCGATTGGTCGTACCTCAGTCCCAAAGCCCAACAATGATAATAATATTTTTGAATTCACATGGCATATCTTGACTTAATACATTGTAACTAAAGTAGTACAATGTAATAACCTGACATGTGAAGGTATTTTGCACAAGCACAGTAATGGACTGGCCTAGAGGGACCTCTGAAGATTTCCCAGCGGCCTCTCCACCATGGGGCTATTTTGAGATGGAGTTGGTGTAACGCTCACCTGATTCCCGCAGAGGCGCCGGTCTTGACTGGGTGAATGCCGTATCTTCAAAGGTGATGTGTAACACACGGTTGGCTCTTTGGGCTGGACCTCTGTGCACTGTATGTCTGACTCGAAGAGTAAGATGTCTGCAGATAGAAAATATGGGATTAATGAACTGGGGTTATTGGGTGCCTCTCTCCTCTTCCCTTTCTCTTCTCCTGTAGAACCCCAAAGGTTAACGCCCTCACCTTAGGTAAGTGAACGCCGAGCTCTCCATCTGCCTCGGGGCAGGGTGCCGTAACCAGTTTCTTCACTGGATAAGGGTGCAGGCCTCTTGACCTCAGAGGACTGCTGTCCGTCGTTAACTGCACGAACGGTAAGTTCTGGGCACTTCAAATGTCTTAAAAGTCTTTTGTAATGATATCTCTTGTTTTGCAGGGTTCCGGCGATGGCGGATGGCGGGCTGATGAGAGTTGAGGATCGAACCCGCGTGAGGAATAGAAGCGCCTGGAAGCACGTAAGTAAGCGCTTGTAGCCTGCTTCACGATGCGCACTAACTGTCCCTTTTATCTTGCAGGTACAAGTTCGGAGCTTTAGAGAAGCTGAAGGGTGCTGGAATACCCACTGGATTCGGCGTGGGAAGGAGTAATGGCACGTGAGTAATAAAGTTGCCCAATGTCTTTAAACGCACCTTCTTTTGTCTTTCAGATGCGGGATGCAGCGCCGAAGGCCTCCGGAGCGTGCGAAGAGCTGGTAAGCTTTTGTCTTTCAGATGCCAGAATGCAGTGCGAAGACCTCCGGAGCATGCGAAGAGTAGGTAAGCCTTTGTCTTTCAGATGCCGGAATGCAGCGCGAGGCGTTGGTGACAGCCGATGGACCAGGTAAGAGATGCGCTGCCACTGAAGACCGTAGTGCTAACCTGTTCTTTCTTTGTCTTTACAGGTGCTGCTGAAGACTGGATTCCAGGATGGTAAGCCTTTGTTCCCTTAGGCCCAGGATCAGAAGCAGAAGACACGATGAGCGTTCTGCTGCAGAGAATGCAGAATAACGCAAATCAAGATTCATCCATCGGGTGTGGTTTAAATAGCCTCCTGTAGTGCTTAGGTGTCTCCTTCCACAGCCACGCCTAGGTAAGAAAAGAGTTCCTGCTTTCCAGAAGAGTTCCAGTGTTCTGAACCTAGGGAGTGGCTCCTGCCCCACCCAACAGGAAAAGTAGTCCCAAACAGAAGAGGATCAGGGGTTCAACTGGCAGGTAAGTAAGCAGCATGGTCTGCTGCAGGTAAGTCCACCCAAGCATTATGAGCCCGGCGCTTCCAGCGCTGGGACTGGGCATCTTTATGAGCCTGGTGCCACTGGCGCCAGGACATGGTCCAAAAGGTCCCAATTGGGACTGGCTGGCACTCGGAACCGGGGTTATGGGTCTGCTTCCAAGGGAGTCGGGCAAGTCCTGATCTTTTGGAAGCAGAGATCATGACAGCACCCCCCCTCAAGGCCCCTCCCAAACCGGGCTTCTCCGGGGGTTTGGGCTTGTTAGGAAATGTTCGATGAAATCTTTTGATTAGACGAGGCGCGTGGACATATTCTGCAGGTTCCCAGGATCTTTCTTGGGGACCGTAGCCTTTCCAGTCAATCAGGTAAAATAGTTTAGATTTGGAGATCTTGGAATCCAGGATGCTTTTGACTTCAAACTCGAGTTCTCCATCAACTAGAATAGGTTTTGGAGATGTAGTTAGTCGGGTTTGAGGTTGCACAGGTTTTAATAGAGAGACGTGGAAGACCGGATGTATCTTCATGTGAGGGGGCAAGTCCAACTTGACCGCTACTGGATTTACTATGGTAGTGATGGAATAGGGACCAAGGTATCTTGGGTTGAATGTGCGTGGTCCTTTTAGAGGTAGATATTTGGTGGATAACCAGACTTGATCTCCTACTTGATATTGGGGGGCTTCCTTCCGATGTTGGTCTGCTCCTTTCTTGTATTGTTCTTTAGCCCTTTTTAGGTGAGAAACGGCTTCCTTAAAGGCTTGGGTGATTGTAGAATGCAGGTGGTCTACTGCTGGTGTTCCAAGATCTTGGAGTGGATCCAACTCCGAGGTTCGAGGGTGACTACCGTATAAAAGAAAAAACGGGGTCTTCCCAGTTCCCGAGTGGACAGAGTTATTGTAGGCATATTCGGCTATCCAAAGGATATCTTTCCAAGTTTTTTCAGTTTGTTGTAGCATGCAGCGCAAATACTGTTCCAGAGTTTGATTGGTCCTCTCGGTTTGTCCGTCGGTTTGAGGGTGGTGGCTGGTCGAAAGTCTCACATCAATTTGAGCCGACCAACAGCAACTTCGCCAAAAATGAGAAATAAATTGACTACCTCGATCCGAAATTAGAACTGAAGGAAAACCGTGCAGTCGGACGATGTTTTCGAGAAATTCTCGGGCCAGAGTTGCTGCTGTTGGTAAGCCTTTGAGTGGAATGAAATGCGCCATCTTGGAGAATAGGTCCACGATTACTAGGATCGTATTGTATCCGGAGCATGGAGGTAGATCGGTGATGAAGTCCATAGAAAGCGTATGCCAAGGGCGAGGCGGGATGTCAATAGGGCGTAAGAGGCCGGCTGGTTTTTCCTTTTGACTCTTGTTTTGGGCGCATACTCCACAGGACATTATAAAGTCTCTGATATCTTTTTTCCAAGACGGCCACCAGAAGTAGCGCTTGATCTTTTCCGAGGTCTTGGTCATACCGGGATGTCCTTCCATTAAAGAATCGTGATAACAAGAGATTACCTTTTTCTGTAAATCTGTGCTGGGCAGGTATAACCGTTCTTGGAAATATAATAGGTTGTCCTTCACCGTAAAGTCCTTTCCCTGCAGATGCCAATTCTGTATTTCTGCTGGAGTTACCAGTAGCCTGGCTTCATCCTTAACTTCCTCTATGGATTGTGTGGCGATTACACCTAGAATTCTTTGTTCGGGAATGATAGGTACAGGTTTAGGATTGATCAAATGTTCTTCCACTCCCATCCGAGAAAGGGCATCAGCTTTACCGTTTTTTGTACCAGGTCGATAGGTAATTATGAAGTCAAACTCGGCAAAGAATAGTGCCCAACGGAGTTGCCTAGAGGATTGAGCTTTTGCGGTTTTCAAATATTGCAGGTTTCGGTGATCTGTAATCACAGTAACGGTGTGTCGGGCCCCCAGAAGATAATGCCGCCAAGCCTTAAAGGCGGACTTGATAGCTAGAAGTTCCTTATCAGTAATAGTGTAATTGATTTCAGGAGGCGAGAATTTGCGGGACCAAAATGCCACGGGATGCAACTGATTGGTTACTGGGTCCTTTTGTGATAGAACTGCCCCCATGGCAAGGCTCGAAGCATCAGTTTCAACGATGTAGGGGAGTTCTGGGCGAGGATGTTTTAAGATCGGTGCAGAGATAAATCTAGTCTTCAAATTCTGGAAAGCTTGTACCGCCTCGGTAGACCATTCAAAACGTTTGTTTTTCTTTAACAAGGCGGTGATGGGCTGGACTATTCGAGAGAATTCGGGGATAAACCTGCGGTAAAAGTTAGCGAAGCCTAACATGCTTTGAACACCTTTTACGGAGGATGGCGATGGCCATTTGAGAATTGCATCGACCTTCTTTGAATCCATACGCACTCCGCTAGGTGATAATATGAATCCCAAGAATTCAACTTCAGTCACGTTGAAAACACATTTTTCCAACTTAGCGAAAAGTTTGTGTTGACGCAATCTCTCGAGGACCATTTTCACGTGTTTCCGATGTTCAGTTTCAGATGAAGAATAAACGAGGATGTCGTCAATGTAAACAACAACACACACATCTATGAGCTCTCTGAGGACATCGTTCATAAAATATTGAAAGGCGGCCGGGGCATTGCAAAGTCCGAAGGGCATGACCTGATATTCAAATAGCCCATACTTGGTGCGGAAGGCCGTCTTCCATTCATCGCCCTCTTTTACTCGTACCAAGTGGTGGGCTCCTCTAAGATCCAGCTTTGTATATATGCATGCTTTTCTGACTTGGTCCAGGAGTTCAGGGATCAAAGGTAACGGATATCTATTCTTAACGGTGATCTGGTTCAGGGCGCGATAATCTATACAAGTTCTAAGGTCCCCTTCTTTTTTTGGAACGAAGAACAAAGCTGAGGAAGCAGGGGACTTGGAAGGACGAATAAACCCATTCGCTAGGTATTGATCCAGGTATTGTCGGAGGTGAAGATTCTCAGGCTCGGTGAGGGCATAAATTCTACTACAAGGAGGAGTAGATCCAGGTATCAGGTCTATCTGGCAGTCATAAGACCTATGAGGAGGTAGAGAGTTAGCCTGATCCTTCCGGAAAACATCTTGGAATTCTAGGTATTCAGGAGGTAACTGGGGAGCCTCCGAGGAAATTGCTGCCAGTGCAACACCAGGTCGAGGGTGACAAGTAGAGACACATTCTGGAAACTGAACCGTTCTTGCTCGCCAATCGATCTGGGGATTGTGCTTCTCTAACCAAGGAATTCCTAGAATAATCTGGAACTGAGGGGCCTTGATCACATCGAACACGATCTTCTCATGGTGTCCATCTTGACTTACTAGCGTCACTTCTTGGGTGGTATGCGTTACTGGTCCGGAGGCTATCTCCGTACCATCCACCGTAGTAATGACGTCCTTTACAGCCTTTGGACAAAGAGTCAGATTCATCCTCAAAACCATTTCATGATCCACATAATTGCCGATGGCACCGCTGTCGACGTAAGCTTCAATCGCATGTAATCGATCCGGATGTTCAGGGCTAATGAGGACCATAGGTATCACGAAATGCGAGGTCACGGAACTGGTTTTAACGCTCGGCAAGAGGACCTCTATTCTTGTCGGGCGAGGTCGTTTCCCTGCTCAGAGTTTGTGACCCTGGTAACTGCAGCTCCTACTGCCTTCTTGGCTGGTTTCACCGGACAGTCTCGAAGAAAGTGCCCCGAGTTTCCGCAATAGAGGCATAATTGCAGCTGTTTTCTCCTTTCCCGCTCCTTTTGTGTTAGTGGTCCTTTCAGGCCCCCTATTTGCATGGGTTCCCCGGAGTCTACTCCTTTGGTAGGAGTTGGTGGTTTGGAAAATACTCGAGCATCAAACTTGGAACGATCGGCCTTCCTGTTCTGCAGTCTGTGGTCAATTTGAACGACTAAGTCAATATAGTCCGAACAGTCTTGCGGGGGATTCACTACTTGGGCTAACACATCTTTGAGCTCTCCACGTAGACCTCTATAAAACAGCGTAATCCTTTTGTCCTCAGGCCATCGAGTTTCCACTATCAGTCTGTTGAAAGACGCAATATAAGCCAAAAGGTCTTGATTACCCTGTCGCAATGAAAGGAGCTCATTGTCCAAGGCCTGCCCCTGTGAATGTCTTGCAAACAGTTTTTCCATACTGAGCTGAAAAGCTTGAAAATCATGGAGAACCGGATCATCTTGATTAACTAGAGGGATCGACCAGTCTGCCGCATTGCCACTAAGGTACGAAAGCACGAAAGCTACCTTAGCTTGATCAGTTGGAAAGGCTGCTGGCCGGCATAAGAAATGCAACCGGCACTGATTAATAAATACTGCAAACCTCTTTGGGTCACCAGAAAATCGTTCGGGCGGAGCCAGAGGTACATTCCCAGGTAGGTTGATCTGCACTGGGTTCGTAGAGGATGTTGAAGGAAGATTTGCCCCTGATGCGGGTAACGGAGTTTGTCCGGCTTGTGACTGTAGCAATTGTCTAGCGAGATCGTCTGTTCGCTCCTTGGAAATAATCAGTTCCCTTCTTAGAGCATTCGTTTCCTGACGGGCTGCATGCACTTCTGCTCTTAGTTCCCCAAGTAACTGGGCTAGCTGGTCGGTATCCGAGGTTTCCATAGCGCCTGGGTGGGAGTTTTGCGGTAGGCTTTGCGTTCTGTAACGCTCACCTGATTCCCGCAGAGGCGCCGGTCTTGACTGGGTGAATGCCGTATCTTCAAAGGTGATGTGTAACACACGGTTGGCTCTTTGGGCTGGACCTCTGTGCACTGTATGTCTGACTCGAAGAGTAAGATGTCTGCAGATAGAAAATATGGGATTAATGAACTGGGGTTATTGGGTGCCTCTCTCCTCTTCCCTTTCTCTTCTCCTGTAGAACCCCAAAGGTTAACGCCCTCACCTTAGGTAAGTGAACGCCGAGCACTCCATCTGCCTCGGGGCAGGGTGCCGTAACCAGTTTCTTCACTGGATAAGGGTGCAGGCCTCTTGACCTCAGAGGACTGCTGTCCGTCGTTAACTGCACGAACGGTAAGTTCTGGGCACTTCAAATGTCTTAAAAGTCTTTTGTAATGATATCTCTTGTTTTGCAGGGTTCCGGCGATGGCGGATGGCGGGCTGATGAGAGTTGAGGATCGAACCCGCGTGAGGAATAGAAGCGCCTGGAAGCACGTAAGTAAGCGCTTGTAGCCTGCTTCACGATGCGCACTAACTGTCCCTTTTATCTTGCAGGTACAAGTTTGGAGCTTTAGAGAAGCTGAAGGGTGCTGGAATACCCACTGGATTCGGCGTGGGAAGGAGTAATGGCACGTGAGTAATAAAGTTGCCCAATGTCTTTAAACGCACCTTCTTTTGTCTTTCAGATGCGGGATGCAGCGCCGAAGGCTTCCGGAGCGTGCAAAGAGCTGGTAAGCTTTTGTCTTTCAGATGCCGGAATGCAGTGCGAAGACCTCCGGAGCATGCGAAGAGTAGGTAAGCCTTTGTCTTTCAGATGCCGGAATGCAGCGCGAGGCGTTGGTGACAGCCGATGGACCAGGTAAGAGATGCGCTGCCACTGAAGACCGTAGTGCTAACCTGTTCTTTTTTTGTCTTTACAGGTGCTGATGAAGACTGGATTCCAGGATGGTAAGCCTTTGTTCCCCTAGGCCCAGGATCAGAAGCAGAAGACACGATGAGCGTTCTGCTGCAGAGAATGCAGAATAACGCAAAGCAAGATTCATCCATCGGGTGTGGTTTAAATAGCCTCCTGTAGTGCTTAGGTGTCTCCTTCCACAGCCACGCCTAGGTAAGAAAAGAGTTCCTGCTTTCCAGAAGAGTTCCAGTGTTCTGAACCTAGGGAGTGGCTCCTGCCCCACCCAACAGAAAAAGTAGTCCCAAACAGAAGAGGATCAGGGGTTCAACTGGCAGGTAAGTAAGCAGCATGGTCTGCTGCAGGTAAGTCCACCCAAGCATTATGAGCCCGGCGCTTCCAGCGCTGGGACTGGGCAACTTTATGAGCCTGGTGCCACTGGCGCCAGGACAGGGTCCAAAAGGTCCCAATTGGGACTGGCTGGCACTCGGAACCGGGGTTATGGGTCTGCTTCCAAGGGAGTCGGGCAAGTCCTGATCTTTTGGAAGCAGAGATCATGACAGCTGGATGAAGTAAGGACTTTGTTCCAAAGCTTCCAGTATAGGTTAATATGGGGCCACTTTGAAAAAATAAAAGCAAATCCAGAGCCTCTTTTGTTTCCCAGTACAGCCCTGCACAAGCACATTCACCTTTTATGTTTCACCCTTTTCTTGATGACGCAGGGTATGCTACATCTGCTGTTTGGGCTTCTGCTCGTTCCAAAGGGTATCTGGTAATAATGTCCCCATACAAAATGTCACCGGGAAAAGCCATTGGCGACATTATATATGGTGAAATTATGTATGAGGACGGATTGCAAGGATGTCCCCTGCTCCCATTAAAAAAAAAAAAAAAAAACAGGGGTTGTGGGTGTCCCCACCGCATGTTCAATGTAATAATGGCTCTGCAAAAAAATGCTACTTTTTTGTCAGGCGACATTTTTTTTCGGGGACATCATTACATGAAACCTTCCAAATGAGGTGTGAAACACTGGTGCCAATGAATACTCAAAGAAAGCCTATTTATTGGAATTGGGTCCCAAAGATAGCGAGAAGCATGGGTTTTAAAGGTTTCATGTTCAATGCCACATCTAGGTTGGAAGAAAGTCTATTCCGCACCTTTGTTTATCCTAAACACATATCACAGTAACATTAGGAAACGGAGCCAGTGGGCACCCATGACATTTCTACTGAACTGCATACAATGTGAAACATATTTAGAGATGCTTGCCACCGGTATCTGTAAATAACTCTGAAACTAAGGCAACCGTCAGAGACTGTGTGACAGGCTGATCAAAGCACATGTAAACTAGCTGCATACGCTCCCCCCCCTGCAATGCCCACATTCCGTATCCTGCACTTGCACGTTCTGAATACTCACAAGGCATAGTAGGTTCCTCCCTCCCCCTCTATCCCATCTGCTCTTAACATTGCGTTGTAATTGTGTTTCCCGCGCTCCCTCCCTGCCCCGTGGGCAATTGGGCACTTTGAAACAGTACATTCTTATTGTGTAAGCACCTAACACGCAAACAATAAATAAATAAATAAATAAGAACTATTATGGCGCTTCTGCTACAAGACCACCCTTATAACATTTGACTTAATAAAGGGGGAGATTAGCTGCCGACTGCTTCGTTATACAGGTTTCACCTGGTTACCTGCATCTGAATCCACTATTGCTTCAGTCTGTGAAGTGCGTGTATGCAGCGCACGTGCTGTGGAGCAGCAATCTCGCGTTGCGTATTAAGCTTTCATTGTATTACCATTTATTACCATTATATTACCATATAAGCCAAGAATAAAACACATTGGGCCTCATTACATGGTAAGCGGTGGACCAAGGTGCTATTAGCTATTAGCACCTTGGTCCATGCCGGTAAAATACCGGCACCGCCTTGGAGGAAAGGGGAATTACCGCCCTATTCCAAGGTTGGAGGGGTGGTAATTCCCCCTTCCCCCATTTCCCTTCCCCATTCCCATTTTTTCCCCATAGGGCATAATGGGAATGGGGAAGGTGCTACTTACGGTACCGCAAATTGCGGTACCGTAATTAGCACCCTGGTCCCTTTACGGGTTGGTTTTTAACGCCTGCTAAAAAGCAGGCGTTAAAGTACCAACCCGCAAAGGGACCTCATAGTAAGGCTGTAAAGGTTAACGGTCACCGGTACCATTACCGGTGACCATTAACCCTTACCGCCTTCCGTGTAATGAGGCCCTTTGTCACATATTTAAAGATAGTAAGTTAACTGTTACCCAGAACACTGACACACCACCTGATCATTGGTGTCTGGCTACCTAAAGGTCTAGTCTTCTCACGCATGTACTTGGTAATTTCATGAATATTTTCTGTTACAGCTTAGAAGAAGCTGTGTGCCTTGGTACGGAGTTAGTAAAAATAAAAGCAGGGCTGTACTGACATTCTATTTTCTGGCCAGTGAAATCAAAGAGCAAATGGCACTTTTCAATTGCTTGACTCTAAAATGGATGGGCCTGCGACATAGTAGTCCAGCTTTTATTTCCAGTAACTTCCCGTGCTGGAAAGGAACATTTCAGCATAACTATGTTGTGTCATGGGTCTGAATATTGCCAGAACTGGAATGTGTTGTATCTAGTGGTGATAAATGGAATGGAATGCACGCGCGTCTTGCAGGTTGGAATGTATTCGTGTGGATTGAGTGACGTGCGTGTGTTCGGAGGTTGTCAGTTGGTGAATACCTGCCGGGTGGGAGAAGCTGGTGTCTTTTCTCCTATGTTACTTGTTGTATATGTTACTAACTTCTATGTGGAGACAATAAAGACCTATAAAAGTATTTACCTGAGAGTGACACTTCGTTATTACACTGGCGACGAGGTTCGGGGCTGCTGCGGAAGGGGCAGCAGAGCTGCAGAAGACACTGCCTTCCATTTCGAATATCCCACCCGGCGGGGCACTGTCCGTCGTCTGCAGGGCCGTCACGAGGGGGGGTCAGGGGGGGCAAACTGCCCCGGGCCTCGCACTTGCGGGGGGCCTCGCGGCCCCCCTCCTAAGTGGAAGGCAGCACAGTCTCCTGTGTCCTTTTTTCACACGGGAGACTGTGCCGTCTGCTCTCTGCCCCTGCAATGATTTTGCTGTTTGTTGTGAAGCCGTTTGGCTCTGCAACAAACAGCAAAATAATGGGAGACAGCAGAGCTCAGAAGTGAGCTCTGCTGCCTCCCTCATTCAGCTGACAACGTGGACATGCTGAATGACAAGAGAGGACTCCTCTCCTGTCAGTCAGTGTGTTCACGTTGCTCAGCGTGACCACGCTGACTGATGGGAGAGGAGTTCTCTCTTGTCAGTCAGTGTGTTCACGTTGCTCAGCATGACCACGCTGGCTGACAGGAGAGGAGTTCTCTCTTGTCAGTCAGTGTGTTCATGTTGTCAGCATGATCACGCTGACTGATGGGAGAGGAGTTCTCTCTTGTCAGTCAGTGTGTTCACGTTGCTCAGCATGACCACGCTGGCTGACAGGAGAGGAGTTCTCTCTTTTCAGTCAGTGTGTTCATGTTGTCAGCATGATCACGCTGACTGATGGGAGAGGAGTTCTCTCTTGTCAGTCAGAGTGTTCACGTTGCTCAGCATGACCACGCTGACTGACAGGAGAGGAGTTCTCTCTTGTCAGTGTGTTCACGTTGCTCAGCGTGACCACACTGACTGATGGGAGAGGAGTTCTCTGTTGTCTGTCAGTGTGTTCACGTTGCTCAGCGTGACCACGCTGACTGACGGGAGAGGAGTTCTCTCTTGTCAGTCAGTGTGTTCATGTTGCTCAGCATGACCACGCTGACTGACATGAGAGGAGTTCTCTCTTGTCAGTCAGTGTGTTCACGTTGCTCAGCGTGACCACGCCGACTGATGGGAGAGGAGTTCTCTCTTGTCAGTCAGTGTGTTCACGTTGCTCAGCATGACCATGCTGACTGATAGGAGAGGAGTTTTCTCTTGTCAGTCAGTGTGTTCATGTTGTCAGCGTGATTTACGCTGACTGATGGGAGGGGAGTTCTCTCTTGTTAGTCAGTGTGTTCAAGTTGCTCAGCGTGACCATGCTGACTGATGGGAGAGGAGTTCTCTCTTGTCAGTCAGTGTGTTGACGTTGCTCAGCATGACCATGCTGACTGACAGGAGAGGACTCCTCTCCTGTCAGTCAGTGTGTTCATGTTTTCAGCGTGATCACGCTGACTGATTGGAGAGGAGTTCTCACTTGTCAGTCAGTGTGTTCACGTTGCTCAGCATGACCATGCTGACAAATAGGAGAGGACTCCTCTCCTGTTAGTCAGTGTGTTCATGTTGTCAGCGTGATCACGCTAACTGATGAGAGAGGAGTTCTCTCTTGTCAGTCAGTGTGTTCACGTTGCTCAGCGTGACCACGCTGACTGATGAGAGAGGAGTTCTCTCTTGTCAGGCAGCATGTCTACGTGTCGGCTGCGTGGATGCTATTTAAGGGTGCATGGAGGTAAGTTGTTTTTTATTTTAAATTAAAAGTGTATATGTGTATTTAAATAAATTAGTATGTATATGTGTATGTATGAATGCATGCGTGCATGTTGGTGTTTGTGTCAATGCTGTGTTTGGTTTTATGTATACATGCATGTATGGAGTTGTGTAACTGGTGGATGAATGCATGGGTGAAAATATTTTTTGTGAGTGTGGGTTCAGCACCACCCCTAAATGTAGCCGCCCTGGGGGCCACTTCATTAAGGGGTGGGTTCGTGGCATCAGAGGTGCACCTAGGCTAAAATGTCAGGGGGGAGAGGGGACTAACACTTCAAATGTTGGGAGAGGCGCTAACGTCAGAGGCTGTGAGGAAGGGGCAAACTTCCTTGTGTGGGGGCACCTAACATCTTTCCACATTTCGAATGAGTTTAATCTGGTGAAGCTTCAACGTTACAAGCAGCTACCGCTTGCCTTCATTTCTGAAACGTCACACTTAAGGACTGCTGTGAGAATGAGATGTCTCATGTCACCCCTTCCCTTCTAATTACTCCCCTAGTATGCAAGTTCTAATCCCACATCACGATTTCAATTACCTAAAAACGTATGGATATGAATGCAGGTGCCAACAGTGAAATTACTTCTCATGGTCATGCGAATCACTATGGCAATTCTCACCCAGTTCCTGCACTCCCCACCCAAAACACCACCTCACTGGAACTCTTTGAGCTAGCTTTAAACATGCCTTGCCATCAAACTTTGCCCTCAAGGTGCCAGCAAGTGTTTCCTCAAAGGAGTCTTCTGAGAGTTCATGACTCCATTTGGAGTTTTAAACAGGGAACTGGTGTAATAAAAATGTCTTAATCAGGTCTGCCTTTAGCCACTCAATTTAAAAACACCCTGCATGTCTTTCGCTGAAGTTCTTTTAAAAATAAGCACTGGCGAAGCCAACAGTTTTGGCTTGTATATAAGTATTAGGCATTTACCAGGCACTGCTATTAGCTGCTCAGGTACTCAAACCATTTTGCACTGACACTATCAATGGCCAGCTAATACCAATACAGAAGTGCCTTTCCCATGCCTACACGAACGCCCAAACTGTTAGCATTGCCAGTGCTCTTTTTGCTTTACCCTTGATGCACAGGACTGTGCATCAAGGTTAAAGCAAACATACTACTTGGCTAAATTGCCCCACATTGAATGTAGGCCAATCTAGCCAGTAATAACACTTATGGTACACAGTCAGCCTGGATATACTTTCTGTGGCATGGCATTTTTACTAGCTCGGAGTCCATACATGGTAATAATGGCATATATTGATGCAGCCTGCATCGACATAATTAGAGCAACCAGCATGAATATATTTTTATACTAGCATATCTCGTGTGGAAAGGCGGCACGAAATGTATTGGAAAATGTTCCCATGCACAATTTGTGATTTGCAACTATTGGGAATTTCCATGTTGTTCCATACAAAACCAATTGCAAACTGTATGGATTTCTACCCAATTTTGCAAAAAAGTGCTGTAAAATACATACATTTAACCCAATGTTTCAAATATTTTCTTGGGAGTGAGAACCCACCTCAAGCAACCCTTGTTTGGTTTGGGCTCCCTCACTGTGCTCTGTTGATCCTGCCTAATTGGCACAAACATTTAAGCCTCTTAAGTTTAGAAATGTACCAGCCTCCACTGTACATCATTTGTCACCGTGTATGATGTGTTTTTTAATGCGCACACAGGGGCAGGGTGCTCCTTAATGATATGATATGGCATTTATAACGTGCCTGTACACAAGTGTTTCTAGGCACGACAAGGCAAGGAGGGAGAAACAAAGGAGTAGGACAAAACACAGATCTTACTAGGCCTTTTGTCATTCAGATCGCGCAAGAGCAGGGAAGGGGCGAGGGGAGAAGTGCCAAGGGCGGGGTAGGATGCAGAAGTGCAGAAACAAAGGAGAAACAAGAGTGCAGCCAACAGGTGGAAAGTGTGGGTACTCATAAGTGCAGCCAACGGGTGGAGAATAAGAGCAAGAGCGGGGACTGTAGGGTTACAAATACAGACCACAAGTGCAGGGGAGCCCAGAGGCAGAGCAGGATTGCAACAGGACAGGCAGGGACACAGGGTCTGAATTCAGAGCTTGACCAGGTGACCAGTGCATGTATCAGGCAGGTGATCAGCAAGGGAGAGGAAGAGAGAAGGCAGAAGCAAAGAGACAGGTCTTGAGTTGCTTCCAGAACCAGTGATGGTTCTGATCAAGTTTCAGAGAGGAAGGGAGGCTGTTTTCAGAGGGAGGTCCCAGCCGAAGAAAGCGATCTGCCCTCAACTCTTTGCTTGGAAAAGTGACTGACCCTCAGAGAGTTGGAGGTGGCGCAGTGGAGAGCTCATGCCATCCCATATATATTTTTGCATATGATACAAAAGTTAGTCTGGCATAAACCTTTCTTGAGTAGAGAAATCTAACTTTGCTGTAATTGATTTGGAGTTGTAGTAATAAACCATATTTGGGATCCTGCACACAAACTCAAGGGGAGATTTCTCGAGTCTCCTGTTTGCGGAGATGCCGCTGCTGGCCGAATGCAAAAAATTGTAAGGGGGCCTCACTAAATGTTTTGCCCCGGGCCTCACCACATCTTCTGACAGCCCTGGTCGTCTGTAGGAGTGTTGTATGTCGGCTGACTGCAGTGGGGGCCACCGAGATTGCAGAGTCCCTGGGTCCAGTGCCGAGGATCCTTTGCCGACGCATTGATTTGGCTTGAGGAATGTCCTGTGGCTGTAGCGGAACCACCAGAGTAACGTGGTTCCTGGGTCCAGTCCTGTGGCTGTAGCAGGAGCCACCAGAGTAACGTGGCTCCTGGGTCCAGTCCAGTGGCTGTCAAGGGGACCACCAGAGTAATGTGGTTCCTGGGTCCAGTCCTGTGGCTGCAGCGGGGGCCACCAGAGTATCCATTCCTGGGGTCCGGCACTTCTAGCTGCATCCAGGGCTACCGGAGTTAAGGAGCGCCTTAGTTCAGTACTGAGGGGGCCGGTGCCTGCAACTGTAACGGGGCTCATCAGAGTTGCAGTGCCCCCGGGTCCAGTGGTTGGACTCTGATCTTCGCTATAGTGACCAAGTGCTTATTTCATGTGGTGGAGTGCTGTTTGGAACAGTAGCGTGAGAGCTTCCAGTTTCCCTATTGAGAGTTTCTGTTAAAGATCCTGAGTTAGTCCTGAGGAGTGCATTCTTGCCCAGCATTCCGGTACATCGGTTATTGTTCCATGTTGTTCTGTGAGTGGAGGACTGTTGAGTCGCAGGCTACGGCGCTGGTAATGGCTGTATTGATTCCAGAGGAACACGATCGATATGTTGCTGGGGCCCGTTCATTGAGCATCAAGCTTGGTTACTGTGGAGCCAATTGCAGAACGGCAAAGGCGCATGCGTTCAAGTGGAGCGCACCGCATGCCCTGTTTTGAAACGCAGGGTTGGTGCGTCCGGAGTGTGTAACGACCTGACTGGCGAGCCTGGGCGACGGCTGCGCATGGACAATAACATCGTAGGGGAGCTGCCGTATGGTGACTGCAAAATGGAGGAACTGGAGCATCTGTATTGTAGGTGTATTGCTAAGCGACTTGGTAAAGTTGTTGAAGTTGTTCGTGTTGCGAGGAAGAGGAGTCTTGAGCAAGACAGCGGTGGCAAGTCCTGTTCACGTGCAAAAATGGGAATGTGTTCAAGGAACTGGATCCGGATATGCACGAGTTGATGATTAACTGTATTATATGCAATGGCGTTGTGTGAGGCCGGTATGAGTGCGTGAATGTGTATTTGTGTATTGGTGGCCTCTGAGTACTTGTTTTCGTATGGGCCTGAGTGATTGTTATCGGTTGTGGCCCTGTCATGAGTCAAATTAAGTGTAAAAACTGTAAAAAGGAAATGTGAAATTATTGGCTGAGTATTTCTTTTGCAGAGGGGGGGTGCTGGTTTTCCCCAAAGGAGTTGGGATTCCCTCTAACGTTGGATTTTCTTATAGTTGAGGAGGCTATGTGGTTTACATGTACCTTTATTTATCATAGGTGCGGTGGAAATCCAATTTTGTTTAAAGTTTTTTTTGGGAATGGTCGGACTCAAGTGTGGTAATGATGGGAGGGTTTCTCTTCTTGTATCTAAAGATGTTTACCGTTTTGATCGCGTAACGGTTGTGTCATGCCCGTGGGCTCTGGGCTGGACTTCTATGTGCAACAATGGGGTCATGGAATGTTGCTGAAGAGTTATAAATGCTTTATCTTCCATGTAATTGTTTTGTGTCACACGAACATTTTTCTGTGGGTATGCTTAGTTTTTGTTTGTGTTGTTGTGCCTGCTGAAGTATCTTATGCTTGCTAGGATGTCCAAGGTAGGGATATGTGCGGCTATTGAGTACTTCCTGGCCGGATAGTTATGGGTAGTCATGAGCGCCAGGCGGGTTCATGGTACTCGGGTACAGGTTTGGTGATGCTGGCTTTAATCTACTGTGGTTGTAGTTCTTAATGCCGGTAAGTTTGGATCAATGCAGGTTGCGGCTATTGTATGTCCACACTGTAGAGTTTGATTTCAGTGTTTTCTGCAGTTGTATTCGTTTCTGCTGTAGGGTGAGCAATTTTACGATATGCTATTTTACACCCTATAGATGGCCGGTTGGATCTATTGGGTGCGAGTGATGATGAGTTTTTCCATGGCGTGTAGGTTGCTGGCCGGGCCTTGCACGTTATATAGGTGGAGTTTTGGGTTTCTGCATATTTTTTATTTTGCATGTTTCAGTTTGTGCTGGCGTTGCATTGCAACGGCAGTGGAGGGTTGTAAGGTGTTCGTTGCTTGGTCAGATAAGTATCAGTAGTTTGCTTAGTGCTAGGTGCACTGAGTTTTCACATCTGCATGAGGGTAATGTGTTATGTAGGAGGTTTACTTACCAAGGGGTTGTTTAGCGTTGATTTTTATATCCTGGTGGTTGACGTGACCCGTGTGTAGTGCTTGTTGTGGGTTTTGGATGGCCGGGAGGGTCCATTGCCGGTGGGTTGGTGCTCCAGCGTGGCATGCTGGAGGCTCCGGGGGGGCAGCCTGGGGCGGAACGTGAATAGTGCACTGTTGGTTGTGAGCGTTAGTTCGATTTTTGGGTGTCAGGTGTGGCAGGCCTGTGCTCCAAGGGGCAGCCCGGGGTCGGAGTTAATGTAAGAGTCAGTGTCCTCGTGGGTTTGGTCCTTGGGTTTGAGTAGTAGGAACAAGGGTTGTGTGAGTTACTGGTGTTCTTGTGGTAGGGTTTTGTGTTGGTGTTTTATGCGTGTATTGGTATGGTGAATGTGTAATTTATAGGTTGTATATTATTTCTGGGTTGTTCGCTTTAGGCGGGCTGTTGGTATGGTGATAGCTGGAAGTGTACCATCTGGTATGGGTGATAGATGGTTTGGCATAAGGCTTCCTGTCATATCTATGTGAAGTTCTGTTTTCAACATTTGGCTTGTGGTGGTATGGAATTTTCAGTGAATTTATTGATGGAGTGCACGGCGTGGTGGCCACATGTTGTGCATTCTTGGGTTTGTTTGGCGTTGTCCTCTTTGGATCTTTGATTAATCTGCGGAGGGATAAGTGTTGTATCTAGTGATGATAAATGGAATGGAATGCAGGCGCGTCTTGCAGGTTGGAATGTATTTGTGTGGATTGAGTGACGTGCGTGTGTTCAGAGGTTGTCAGTTGGTGAATGCCTGCCGGGTGGGAGAAGCCGGTGTCTTTTCTCCTATGTTACTAACTTCTACGTGGAGACAATATAGACCTATAAAAGTACTTACCTGAGAGTGACACTTCGTTATTACAGAATGTCGTGCATCATCAAAGGAGACCAACTGTACACACCATTGTGTTGGGGGGGCAGATCTGTAGAGGGATTTGGGAACAAGTGGTGCTGGGGGGGGTGGGAGGGACCACAGGTGAAATGAGGGGGAAGAGGAATTCTGGGAAAGTTACATGCCAGTGAATAAAGAAGTGTCTATCTCCAGCTCAATGTCTGCATTTTCCTTAATGAAGGGGGTTGCCTTGTGGGGAGCGGTACGATCAGTGGAGGTCCCAGTGTGAGGAGGACCTGCTCGAGATCGAGACTTGATGGACACAAGTGACATGGGTCCCCGATGGGCCATATGGGTAGGGGAGTTTAAGGTGTACATTGACCTGTTTGGTCACCTCGACAACCATAGAAAACAAATGCCTCCTCACCCTGGCAATCGGACCGGACACAAAAGTCATCCTATATAAACTACCTGAAGATGCCTTTGACATGTTCATAGGCCTCAAGACAGCCCTATTGGATTATTTCCCGCCTCTCTCCAACGTTGACTACGAAAGGCATGCATTTCTCACCACAATGCAAAACAAGGACAAAACTATGGATGCATTTGTGATGCTCTTAAGAACGCAACAGAAACTTTGCCCATTTCACAGCTACTCAAACAAGGAGGCCTTGAGGTCTCAAATTATTGCACGGTGTGAATCCACACATTTCACAAAGAAGCTATTACAAACACCTCTCCCTCGAGGAAATCCTGATGCTAACTCACTCAGATACAGCGATAGAACACCAAGTTGAGTCAATGGACAAGTTGAAAATACATCCATCAATCCCAGCCACAGTGAATAAAGTCTTTGCATCCACAATCCTGCAAGCATAGGGAAATCAGTACTGCTTCAGCTGTAGATGTGAGTTCCCACATGAAGGGACATGTCCAGCACTCAAACAACTATGCTCAGCCTGTGGAGCGGAAAATCATTTCAAGGTGGTGTGTAGGTCAGCTCGGAGCTTGCAAAAAGGAGTGTTGGGGCCACTGGCCACAAGGCTGAAGGAAGATAAGAGGCTTCCACAACTGCCCATTTTCCAGGTTCTCAATAAAAGGAAAGATTCCCAGGAGACCCCATGGAGAGCAATAGAAGGGAAGAAGGTCCTGGGAAAATCGAAGACCACCAGAAAGGGGGATGTCCTGATCATATGTCATATGACAACCCTGGAGATTAAGGCAAAAAGTGAGATAGCCAATTAGGAATCTCCATCAGAGAGCAGGTTGAGTTAATCTCCTGAAGAGCATAGATGCAAGGGCTACTTTCTGCTTTAGGAAACCACCAAGTGATAGAGTACAGCCCAAAATTATTGCTCAATGTCTATGACTTACAAGCCAAATTCTTGGTAGACACCGGGGCCTCTTAAAATGTGATCATTTAAGAGTTCTACAAGTGTACCCCAAAAGCCCCCTTCCTAGGACCATTGGAGGTTAACATATACATCTATTGGTCCAAGACACCTCTACTGTGTAAGGGATAATTTGAGATTACCTGCAGTTACAAAACAAAATCAAACAAGTTACAAATAGATGTACTAGAGGCGGAGGCTGACAGTGGCTCTATACTAAGTTTCAGGTCTGACATGGGTTTGGTACATGTGCTGTACAAACTGATGGTACACAAGTACATAGACACAGTAGTAATAATGGAACAGCTATTGCTGTCTCTGTGCAAGGGACTGGGAAAAGAACTGGCAAATACAGGTGCACATCAACCCAACTGTCCATCCGGTGGCTCAACAATATCAGGGCATACCAGTAAATATACAGTGACAGGTCAAAGATGAACTACACAAGTTGCTTGAGCATAACATCAAAGAGCCTTCCTCAGGATCCACCCTCTGGGTATCCACCATTGTGCCCATGCCAAAGAAGGGTTCAGATACCATTGGGCTCTGCATAGACTTGGAACACCTGTTGTGGGGGTGATCACACCAACAGAAGAAGTCCCACAGGTAGGAATACTCAAAAAGGTTTATTCAGCTAAGTAGTGAGACAACTGCCAGTCTCACGGAGCACCTCTCACCTGACCCTCGAGCTCCCAACGCCCTCACATTCTAGTTTCTCAAACATAACAAGATTACTTAGACACTGTAACTATGCATGAAGGTTCTTAGGAATGTCTGAGCCTGTACATTTGTGATGTCATCCAGGGAGCCTAGCTTCTGCATAATAGCAAAGGAATGATAGTGTAGAGCAGGGGTGTTGCTAGGGCTGTAAAAGGTCAGGGGCTAAGCTACTGTCGAAGACTGTCTGAATTCAGGGCTGGCTATAGCCTTTTGGTTGTAGTTCCTGAGCTTCTATCCGGGGCTACAACCAAAAGACCCGGGGCTATACCCCCCTCAGCCCCGCCCCCCCAGCAATGCCTCTGGTGTAGAGAAAAAGGGATGGGTGTTGATGATGCTTCTCCTCACACCTCCCTTCTTTCCAAATGCCAAACATAACTGAACACAACATGAACAGTAACTCCTCTCCTAATAAAGAAATGTAAGCTTGGAAAATATCCCAGACAATGAGAGTCACAAGTGGAACCCCAAACACCCGTGAACACATCCCACCTCCACATCACCTTCAACTTCCCTGCCTTTCACAGCATTCCTGATGATTGACACTCTTTCTTTGTTCCGCACAGCTCCCCCTTCCACCAGTACAGATGAACCCAAATCCTTAACCACAAGCTTAGGCTCTGAGAACACAGCTGATCCTTTCCTCACCTTAGTTGGCAACTTTACTTTGATCCAATCACCTTCAGAAACTGTCAGCCTTCTACAACAATTCACTCGATCATAGCGTGACTTAGCCTTCCACCCACTCACATACATCTTGTCCCTCACATTTTCCACATCAACATTCACCATCCTTGACCTCCCCATCCAGCCAGGACACGGATGGGTATTTGGCTTCCTTCCACACAACACCTCAAATGGAGACATACCCTTGACATTATGAGGAGCACAGCGATATTGAAATGTTCTCTCGATTACCATCCTGAGCCAATCAACCCCATTGGCCACTGCTATCCTTATTGCTTCCATGAGCGTTCTATTAAACCTCTCAATCCCTTGGGGATGGTATAATGCGGTGGTCACCTGTTCAACGCCATACTTCCTTAAAAAGTCTTTGAACTCTTTCGACACCATTTGTGTGCCATTGTCTGATATACATTTTTTTGGGAAACCTTCCCTCCAGAACAACTTTTTCTAAGAATTGAATTATCTTGAAACTTGAGATTTCTTTCAGTACGCAAACCTCAGGCCATTTTGAAAGAAGGCCAATAACAACCAGCAAATAAATGTCCGTAGAGCCCCTAATGTTAAAGGGTCCCAGCAAATCCAGTGCCACCTCATCCCACGGTAGTCCGGGACTGTCCCGAACAACCATGCAAACTTTTTGGACAGTGAGACCTTTGTCTCCTTCCACACACCCCAAGCTAGTATTTGTGCCTCCACTTCCTTATCTAACCCTGGACACCAAAAATCATCCCTAACTAATCCTTTGGTTCTTGCCACACCCAAATGGCCCACATGGGCTAAGTCAATGACAGCACTCCTCATACCAGACAGAACCACTAGTTGATGTCCACGATACAGATAGTCATCTTTTACCCACAACTCCTCCTTCACTTTGGCAAAACCTCCTAAACCGATCTCTTGTCCTCTGATACTGTTGTTCTTTATCATATTGAGCACCTTCTTATAGAACTCATTCTCACTCAATGCAGCATCCCACTCAAATCTCAGAATGCTATCCTGAACTTGAAAAATGTCTACTAAGTCTTCTTGTCGATTCCTCTCTCTTACCTCAGTCTTGTCCTGTTCAACACTCCTCGACAAGGCATCTGCCACAACATTATTCTCACCACGAATGTGCACCATCGAAAACCTCAATCCTTGCATGGAGCGCACCCATTTACTTATGCGGCGAGATACACCTTCTAATCCCTTCTTCAAAAATATACTCACCAATGGTTTGTGATCGGTGCAAATCACAAACTCTCTCCCCCACAAGAATCTCGTGAATTTCTCTACGCCCCACACACACGCCAGCATCTCTTTTTCTACCACTGAGTACCTGGTCTCTAGGTCTTTGAGGCTCCTAGAGGCAAAAGCAATGGTATGTAATCCTGCACCATCTTGCTGCATCAACACTTAACCGAGCCCATGATCACTGGCATCCGCAAATAGAATTGTCTTCCTCCCCTCCTCAAATCCAGCCAAAATGGGGGCATTGACTACTGATTCCTTTAGCTCCTCGAATTCTAACTCACATTTCTCATCCCAGATAAAATTAACACCCTTCCGTGTCAGCATCCGCATGTTTCTTGTTTTGTCTGCCAAACCTCTAATAAACTTCCCATAGAACTAAATCAAACCCAGAAAAGACAATACATCAGCCTTGCTCTTGGGAGCCACCATATTTGTAATCACCATCACCACATCTTCTTTAGGTTTGACACCGCTCCCAGAAATCTCATGCCCCAGGTAGACTATTTTACTGGCTTTGAAAGTACTTCTTTAGAAATTGTCAACCCAGCCTCCTCCAGAATTCTCAAAACCCTTTTAACCGCACATCATGCTCTTTCTCATCAGAACCACAAACCAGCACATCATTTTGGTAGCGCATACTCCTGGCTCACCTCCCAAAAGCTTGTACATTACACTTGAACACACCAGCAGCAGACACTAGCCCGAAAGGCATTCTCACACATCTGCATAAGCCAATGGAGTTATGAATACTGTGAGATCCCTGCAATCTTTGTGAAGCTCTTCTTGGTGATATGCCGACTTCAAATCAAGTATACACTCCCACTAGCAAATCGTCAATCCTGGGGAGAGGAAACATTTCAGCCACCACCATGCTATTGAGATGTCTGAGGTCAATGCACAGTCTTATTTGTCCATTGGCCTTCCTAACCACTACAGTGGGACTAGCCCATTCTGAGGTCAGCACTCTCTCATTAACACCCTCACACTCCATCCTTAATAACTCACTTTCCACTACTTTACGTAATGCGAGTGGCACTGTGCGTAATTTGGCAACTTTGAGGGTAGCTCCCTTCTTTAATCTAGTCTAGTGCACAAATCCTCTCAAACACCCCAGTTCTGCTTCATTCTTCACCTCCATCACTTCTACAGCACTATCATGCGTATTTGTGCCATTCACCATGAGCACCTGTTCGGGGTGACTTGCTTCTAACCTGATCTTCAACCCTGCCTGGTTGCTCCATGACAATAACTCACCACCCTTGGTCACTACATGAATAGTGGACAGGGCTTTTCTGCCTTTAACTTGGACTTCTCCTTCAAAACACCCTATGATCTCAATGGGCACATCCTCATCAGCATTCGCTTTGACCTCATCCTCCCACAAAGTACAACACTGGGATTTGTCCTGCCATACTCCCACACTGATCAGTGTATAGTTTGCACCACTGTTAACTAACATCTTCACAGGTATACCTTTAATCACCACATCCGCATAAGGTTTGGGTATTTTCACTTTCCCCGCTACAGCATTGACCGAAAACACAACTTCTTTGCCCACACTCTCAACTCCACATGTCTCCTCATTGGCATTAACTTCATTAATCTGGTTTGGTGCAAAATTCTTGCAGCATCGTGCTAAATGTCCTTTTCTTCCACATTCATGACATATTATGAGCCACACCAAACATTCCCTGTCAACTGCTAAGTGTGTGATGCTGCCACACCTGAAACACTTTCTAATGGACATCCCTCTAGCACCTTCTCTAAACATTCCGGCACCCCTCAACGGGGCCCTTGTGTCTCTTCAGAACATCCATGAGCGTCCCCACCTCTATTGTCTGAAAATCTTCGATCCTCCACCCTCCTGTCTTTCTCATTCTTCCTGGGCCCTTCCATTGAAACTGGTTTGGATGTCGCTTTGTAGACCCTATGCACCAAACCTTCTTCTGATCTGGTTTTATCCCGCGACTGGTCACATCCTTTGTCAGATTGGAGGGTGTTGATACATTTCTCTGTATACTCCACCATTTTGCAATTTCTATTGCCCTTTCTAGTGAGGGGTTATGTTCTTTCCATAGTTCCTTTCTAATGTTGTCATTAGCACACTTAATCATACGTTGATACCTCAGATTTTCATCGTGACAATGTGTGAACCTGCATTTTACTGCCAACCCCCTGAGCACAGTTATAAATTCTTCAATGTTTTCATCCTGCCTCTGTTCTCTAGTGCCAAACTTATAACACTCCAAAATAATGTTCTCCTCCATTATTTGATGATTGTTTGTCTAGTTTGGCCAAAGTCTTTTCATAGGGACCAGCATCCTCTAGCTCTGTTGGTTGTGTAAGTTTCCTCAACAAATCTTGGCCAGCTGACCCCAAACAATGAAACAAAAGTGTCTCTTTTCTTCATTTGAGAAATGTGTCCCCAAAGCTGCTACGGCATATGTACTGAAACCCTCTTTCCAATCAGCCCATCTGATTCTGGGCTCCGCAGGGCTGGACAGGAAAAACACTGGGGCAGGAATATTAGCCATGCTTGTGTGAGCACTTTCTCTAACAGTATTGACTGCCCCCTGCAAGCAAATCCCTTCAACCTCCAGAGATTCTTAAATATCTCAGCCCTCACGCGGAAAAGGCTCTGACTTACTTGTGTCACATGTACCAGTACCTCTATTGCAAAGGAAGAATGCTGGGCATCTGATACCTCCTTGCTGGTGCTATAAGCGCAGTGCATTGCACTCTGTGCCTTGCCCTTTCGTGTTCCTTGGGCCGAACACTTCCTTTGACACGTTACCATTGCAATAACCGCTGACGTAACTTGTGAACCACTCATGTGACTCTCTAATCATACGCACTTTCCAAATCGGGAAGCAACAGTGAATCTAAAGGCAGTCCTTCAGCAGTACACGTCACGTGACTCCCTCACTTGTCACGCAGTTCGCCGACACCACCACGATTGGGAGGAGACACCAAAATGCTTATTCTGGGTACCGGAGACAGCCTCTGTCAGGAGGTGTTTGAAGTCATCTGCAAGAGGATCACCACTACATAAAACATGGCACACTTAGACACTGACCGGGACACAGAGCTGATGGTGGGTGCAAAGCTGTGGGGATAGGAGCTATCTTGTCACAAGACAACCTGAACTAGCCTCAGAAATGACATACAGTTTCATATGCAAGTCGAAATCTGTCCACGGCAGAACAGGTGTACTGACAGGCTGAAAAAGAAGGGCTGGCTGTGGTGTGGGCATGTGAGCACTTCCAACTGTTTCTCTATGGCAAACCCTTCAACATCATAGCAGACCATCAGGCATTACTCTTCGGAAATCCACGGTCAATGATGCCTCAGAGGATAGCCAGGTGTGCTTTGAGGCTACAAGACTATGCATTCAACATAATTCATTGTCCAGGAAAGAAAGAAAAACCAACTGATTTTCTATCAACACCCATTGGAGTCTGAAAACCCTAAACCGTTGGTCATAGATCTACACATCAATTATATAGTACACCAGGTAACCCCAAAATGTGTTATGTTGGCGCATCATTAAGACACTGAACAATATTTGGCATGTTGCATCATTACTGAATGTCTCATTAAAGGGGGGTGGAGACAGGACAAGAAAATGGTGGACACAGATGTCACTCATCGCAACTGGATACAAAAGTCAAACAAGCACTCAAACTGTGCCCCACCTGCTGTTTCACAACCCCTCGGAGGAGACAGAAACCTCTTCTGATGAGGCCATTTACCCACGGGGATGTAGGAAGAGGTGGCCATCGATGTCTTTGGGCCCATATTAATGGCCATAGGTGAATGTCCAAGATTCCCAGAGGCACAGATGATGGCATGTACTGCTGCTTGTCACGTTATCCCCTACTTGACAAGATGTTCACAGCATATGGTATCCCTCAGAGAGTCAGATCAGATAACGGGCCTTCATTCACCAGCAAATATTTCAGTTGTTTGCAGAATATATGGGGTTAATGCATTGCAGAGTCACACTCCTCTGCCCTCAGGCAAATGGACAGTAGAGAGGTTCATGGGTAACCTTAAAAAAAGTCTCCAAATTGCGCACCTCGCAATCAAGCCACTTGAGCAATTATTATATTGACTACTGTTTGATTTCCAGAATACACCTTGTAGTACTAAAAGTATGTGTCCCTCAGAAGTAATTTTCAGAAGAAATGAACCAGGATACCCACATCATGACCCCTGGGGAAGTCTACCGCAAAGACGGAAGCATGAGGGATCGAGACGGAAAGGAGAAAGACACGATGACGGGTTATGTCAATGCCAGGAGGCATGGTACTGAATCAGTCATTATGATAGGTGACACTGTGTTAGCCCATAAACCCAAGACTCACAAGTGCACCACAGCATTTCATGTCGACCCCTTGGTGGTCATCCAGAAGAAAGGGTCCATGCTAACAGTGAAAAATGACAATTGACAGGTGACCCAGAACTCCTCACACTTCAGGAAGCTGGAGGGAAGTGAGCGGGCGATGAATGGCCAAGGTAACATTGAGCTGGAAAAAAGTGACTCAGATTTATCCTACCATCGAGATCGATACGAATCTGGGAGTAACGCCAGGGAGATTCAGGAGATGAGATCTCCCAGGCAGGGAGATATCTTGACTTGAGAGGCCTGAGAGGGCAACAACTTGGCCCCAAAGTCTTATTGAAGAAATGGGGTGAGAAAGGCTACTGGTTTAAACAGGAGGTGGTTGTAATGTCATGCCTCATCAAAGGAGACCGACTGTCCAAATGGTTGTGTTGGGGGCTGTAGGAATTTGCAAACCAGAAGTGATGGGAGGGAAACCAGGGGTAAGAAGCAGGGGAAGAGGAAGTAAGGGGAAGTTAGATGTCAGTGAATAAAGAAGTGTTCATCTCCAGCTCCATGCATGTGTCTTCCTTAATCAAGGGGAGCCGTGTGGGGAGGAGTACAATCAGTGGAAGTTCTACTGTGAGGAGGTCCTGTTCAAGATAGAGAGAGTGGAGCCAACAAGGACAAGCATCAGCTATGTTATGAGGGTTGAAGTGAGGGATTGGAGGGGGCAAAAGGCGCGACTGTGGTTGACGAAGACAAGTTGAAGTAGCTTTGTCGGAGTATGGGCTTCGAATTTTACCAGTTAGACTCAGTATTGTAGCATGCAAATGTTAGCATGGGTTTAAACTTCAATTGGGGACCAGGGTGTGAAACTTATTACTGGTCTCAAGAGTGTGTGTCTCAGGAAGAATTAAATAGATGCCAATGCACAGTGCACATGATTGAAATTGCACTTTGCTTCAGGATGATATTTCAATGAACTGAGCTGCCCTAAATATAATACTAACATAAATTAACATACTAATTAACCTAACCCCAGTTATCATGTAACTGAATCCATTAATAACATTTAGTGCAAATTTGTCCATGATGAAATAAGATGAATGCAGATTGGGGAAATGCATGATGCTCTGAAAATGGGAATTTAAACGTGCAGGTTGAATCTGCACAGGGTGATAAACTAAAAAGAAATGTGAAGATTCTTTCTACTGAACTAAGGGCATTGTATCAGAGCAGGAAGCACAAGAGAGATGTATATTGTGCTCTCCAGCAATGAAATCACGTGCCATTTCAGTAGAAGGATCTTCTCAAGGGGAGGTGTTTTCTTTGATTGACAGCAGAGTTTGACAAATAGGGTTTTGGGGCAGACTAATTCCTCTCCAGGCACTGGGAGAAGAAGGAGCAGAGGGCTGGCCAGGCCGACGGAATTCAATGCTGGCAAGCTGTCTTATGCTAAAGCTGTCCTTATCTGGGTTGACCCTATGCGAGGCAGGTGTAAAGATTGGGGAAGATTTCCATGCCAAACGGAATCAGAAATACTGCCAACAATTATAGGTAAATATGAAGAATTTTGTGAATGAGACCAGGTAGTTTAGTTTGAGTAGTGTACTTCATTTTAGGTGCTGTCTATTAACAGCCATGCTATCCCGTATTTATATTTCTCAAGGTCTTACTGCATTCTTTTTAAAGTGTATTCCCTTGCCAAAACTCACAAGCCCAAGGACTCTGCACAGATAAAGCGCTGAAAACTATTGCAAGGAGAAATGTACTTGCACTGTGAAATACAATGTGGGCATAAGTGTCATTCTGTGTAACTTGAATATTTCTATGTTACGATAAAAAAACAGATTTAAAAGTAACTTAGTCTCATTACATTTATTCCACATTCAGTCCATGTCATTTGACATGTTTAGGGAGACAGATGTGCGGTAAGAAATATCTCAAAGTGAAGTAGCCACTGTGAGCTGTTTATCTAGAGAGATTGAATGAATGTGCAGAATTTCATATGCATGCTTTACATTTGTTGAACCTCAGCCAAAAGGGCGTAGAGTGGTATTGTACATAAGTTACCACAGAAGGGCATGAGACATTTATCCAGAGTTTGTCAGGTCCAGTATTTTGTTTGTTGTCTGTGACCCTGGTAAAAATAATTATTAGGCAGTATTCTGAAATCAGTCTCAACACTATTAAAATACCCCAACAGGTTACCACAATATATTACCAAGGATTATAAAATACCACCAAATACCACTGTAATAACAAGAGCACTAGGTAATAGATATCACCCCAAAATATATCCAACATTTATAATATGGCCGAAACAAACGTTCAACAACTGAAGGCTTCAGCAGGCTCACCATAACAGAGCAGCTGACTGACACCAGGCCCTTTCTGATTTCTTCAGAGATTTGGCTGGGAGCTAGGTATTGTGCAAGTGTTCTGCATGTAATGTGTCTGAATGACTTTGGTAAATTTATTAAATGCTTAATTTACAATGTTGTGTTCTTCCTCTCTAGCACAATACTTCCTCTTTACATCTGCATCCAATATAATGGTCAAAGAGTCTGAGAGGTGCAGACTGCAACACGGAAGGTCGATACAGATTGTCTCGCAGTGTTGTCACCTCAGGCAGTAAGAGGTAAGAGGGATTTTGTTTTTGTGGAAAAAAACAATAAAAACATCATAGCAAGGCACATTCTGTAGGGATTATTGACAGTATTGCAGGTGTTATGCAGTGAGCTATATGGCCTACTCTAGAATCCCTCACTTGGAAAGCAGTGAGAAATTAAACAACTCTTACCGTGGGGAGAGCAAGAGCTACACAGTGTGTATCTCTTTTTGTATCGTTTTGCTGTGTTGTGGTGGCAGTGGGGCAGAGAGTGAGAGGGGTAGAAAGATACACTTTGACAGCCATTTTCTGTTATGGCGAGTACACGAGGTAAGTGAAGGTGAAGTAGTCTATGAGGGAGACTTCCCAACAGCCAGGTAATGTGGCAAAGGTCATAGGGTTTGGGCACAGTCCGGTTGAATGACATGTGACTGACACCGTTCCAATGCTATCACGCTCTCTTAGAAACCTGCCTATTTAGAAATATATAATGTCCCCTATATGCAAGTCTGCCTTGGGGCTAAGGCATTGAGAGAGCTTTGCCTTTGAGAGAGCACAACATCTGATCCCAGGCACACGTACTAGCCTGTTCTCAGTGGTATGGCAGCCCAGCATGTTCCCCTTAATTGCATTACAAATCCACAAATACAAGAAGTAAACATGGCACATTGTGATGAGGACAATTCAGGTGGCAGCAGCAATCTTGGGAAAATTGTGCACGGAGCTTCATGCAGTCGTCCTTGCATTACTTACACTCGTGACTCTGAATGCCACATGTGATCTGAAATGGTGATTTTTAAACAACAATGGCCATTTTGTATATTGAATCCTGTGACTGTAGATTTGCAAACCTTGCCACCTGGCCCTTTTTTTTAATGACGTTTTACTTTTATTGTTTGTTTTAAATAAAAATAGCTTAATAATGTGCTTAGATTTGATTCATAAGGTGTGCTAATCAAGTTTGGAACTTGCGTTATTTAAAAACAACTATTGGCTTCCAGATTCGCCTTGCTGAACACTTGGCAAGCTTTTCGGTATTCGGCAGAATACTAAATATGCAATGTGGTGCGACTCCACATATAATACCGATTTGTGAAGCCATAGAGAGCTTCATGAAAGGTTATTTCATGGGATCGGGCTGGGGCATTTCAGAGGCTGTCAGGAATGCATGGCCAGGGGACGATCGCCTTACCCTTGTTTATCTCAGGCAGATCCATGTTGCAGGCATTGTGGTCGGCAGGGAGGAAACTGGGATCATTCCTAGGATCACTGCAAGTCGGTGGTGAAACTTCATTCCATATTCATGTGTTGCATATTCTGCATATTCTGAGGGGAATGCCCTGCGTGGAGCACAGCAGGGGGATGGAGTATTAGTTGGACCATTTCTATTTCTATTTTCTTTCATTTATAGATCCCAAAAGTATTTACCTTTCAGTGTCTTGAAGCTGTAGCACAAATGAAATAGAGTTTGCAGGAAACGATAACAGCCTGTAACAAAAAATATCGAAGACGGACCAGAGGTGAGATAAAATTAGGAACAGCGAATACACCAATACGTATCTGGCAGATCATAAAGGCAGGGGAAGAGAATTCCAGAGATTACATTCCTGCCAAGATAAAGCTCTACCATCAATTCTTGTTTTAGTAATATTTTAGAATTGCCAGTTGGGTATTTCTTAAGGTCCTGATGCCGCAAGCAGTTGTAAACTAGTTTAGATCTATGGTTATCTATGGTCTTTTTTCAGAATGCAGCTCATTTACATCGCATAGAGCCTTGTGATTGATACTTTTCTTTGTAGGCTAGCAATACAGTCTCTGGAAGGAAGGGGGCACACACTCTTGGCCACAGTGAGATCCTGCAGCTCCTGGACCTTCTAATCCATGTATTTGGGTTACTGAGATTCAGCAAATTCTTATATGCAAACCTCAATGAAGGAAGGGCATTGAGTAGAGTTTCTATGGTCGTGGGAGAAAGTATTTCAGAAAGTATTTAAAAAAAAATGTTGAAAAGGAGTTTTCAGCTGAAAACCCCACATCAGGCAATTACGTTGGTTTGTGCAGTAAAGGGTAAGTTTGCACCAGTGTTTTCCTCAAGATATTTCACTTCTTGAGGGGACTGTACAGTGTCTTCACAAATAGGAGAACCATATCTTAAACATCTCTTTTGCTTGTTCAATAATGTGGCGTTAAGACCCGTTCCAAGGGCTGGAATGGGGGTTAATGGCCTGGCAGCCCAAGTTAACACAATAGAACACACGGAGGTTGAGGGAAAGAAATGAGTCACAAGCAAACCCTCACATAAAGGGCAGAACCCTTGTTAAGCAACAAAAAAGGCTTGTGACTCCAAAGTTGACCACTGTCTTAGAATAACAGGGGAAAGCTAACCTTCATCCTCAAACCATGGAGATTAAATCAGAGATAGAAGACAACAAGACAACAAAGTTGATGAATCTAAAACATTTGCATATTTTAATTAATATTCAAACACAAGTGCATTACATAAATTAAATGCGTAGACAATTTGATTACCCTCTCATGGGACTAATCAAAAGAAAGCGGAGGGTTGATAAAAAGATTGAAAAAAACATCACTGTACAGAAGCAATGCAAAGTAATTCCACAAATAGCTCCCAACAATGGGGGCCTAGATGGTTTGGTGGTTTATGTAATGTAATTGTACAACATCATCTTTTAGTTAATTATTATCCCACTCATCATCATTCGTACCGCTCACACACACTCATGAAATATTATTAATTCATTCACACAAGATACATTTCAACAATAGTTAAAACAAGCCCAACATGTTTCTTTCCTATAGGTGGTTAATCCGTGGAAATTCATCAGGTGCAGAATTAAAGTGGGAATCATTGCATAGTAACAGTAATTATATATTGTTGCGTACAATGGATTTCATCAGAGCACAAGTCTTTATGTTGATTTCATAGGTATTCCAATATTTAATTTCAAGGAATTCTAGAAAGAAGGCTTCAAAGGGTAGCTTCCTCTGCAAGAGAGCGGTACAGAAAACAGAATATCAATTTCCATTCATAGTTATGTGTAGTACCAATGTACTAACACTCCGGAAACTCAATAAATATAGTTACAGATATAATGACACTTACAATTAGCTCAATTCAAAAAAATGGTTTCAAATGGCAATTTTGGCTCCAGTGCCTAACACCCATAAATGTCAGTTTTGTTGGTACATAACGGGTAGCACGAATAGACAATCTAGATCAAATGCAAAGATTTATCAGATGGTCAAAGGATAATGGCACCCAAAGTGGGAGACCAGAATTGGGAAGGAGGGTAAAGGGGAAAAGACATTTAAAACATATTGAGACCGCATAATAATCTGTTCATAATCCTTAGTCACGTGTCGAAAGGATGAGATAAATGGGTTCAAAAAGAGTCGTCATAGTGCAAGAGGAACGAGCCAAAGTGGCAGATAGAGAGGAAAAAACAGAGAGAATATATTTTACTAGCTGTTCCCACCATGTGGCCACTTCTTTCCGGTGGCACCTAATTATTCATTACTAGCCAGATCAGCATTGTCAACTAGGTCTCTAAGCTGTGCCTGTTCAATGCACTGGGTTCAAGGTCCAGCCCAAGTTAACAGCCTGAGCAAGGGCCATTAATGAGTTCTCCGGGCAATTACCCCCCTCCAGCACTTGGAACGGGGGCTTAAGGTCATTAGCACCCCAGGCTACCAAAGCGGTAACCCAGGGTGCCAAAAACAAGTATTTTCAGTCATTGAATGGATGACTCGTGCGTCCAGTTTAATTAATGAAAATACTGTCTTAAAATGGCCACCATGGAAAAAGAAGGCACGGCTCCCCACCTCTTCCCTTTCCATAACAGCTGTCAGGAGTAGAGCAGAAGGTGCGCCTGCGGCAGCGAGCAGTGCCGCATCAGAAATAAGGTAAGTGGGGGGAGGGGAATAACGAAAAATAATAATAAGGGGACAGGGGGGGGTAGATTGCGGCGGTGGAGCCGGCCTTCAGGTGGCATAAAACTTGGGCTTTTACCGTCAGTTCAAGCCTGCGCTCCTAGCTACCTGATTGACTGGCTCCCCGCGCCAGGGTGTTAAAAGTCAATGTATCAAAATGAAGGGAATAAAACATATGTATTTACAAATTGTGATTCATTTCTTTTGTTGCTTCCTGAGAGGCAAATAGACAGAAATACCGCTTAAAAGCACCACTGATACTGAAATGCATACTGTTTAAAACGTGACAGAGAAGGGACATGCAGAGAACCCCAAACAACAACGAAAGTAATACTTTTCTACATAAGTAACAGGGTTTTATGCGTGTCAACATTACAGTCATTACTAGACATGGCGAGATAAAATAGGTCCAAGTAACATAACCCTTCGCAGGCCCAAAGCAATATGGTTGAAGGTCAAACGGAACTTGCTGGAGCAGCTGGAGGCTGCAAACGTGATATCTGTTGTATTCATACAGTGCCACTCACAAATAAAATATGCCTCAGGGTGCAAACATAAAGAAACATAGAACATATAACAGGATTACATCACAAGTACCAGAAGAAGTTCAACAAGTGACAGAGCTTGGGAGATAGAGCTATGTGGCTACATGGCTATTGGTTTAAGCGGTAGGCGGCAGATTTTCCAAAATTACTGGGAACAATAAAATATGCATAAGAAGCACTTTTTTTTAAATGTATCATCCTTAGTGAAATGTGAAGGTCATCTTATGAAAAGTAACACTGCTGCTGCTCCACTTCAAAATAAAAGCATTGGAGTCTTAGGTATGACCAGGGGAGTTGCTAGGTCTGGAAAAGACCCGGGGCTAAGCTGATGTCGGAACGGTTGGGACTGGGGGCTAGCTAGTCTTTTGGCTGTAGCTCCTGAGTTTCTATCCAGGGCTACACGCAAAAGATCAGGGGCTATAGCCCCCTTAGCCCCCCCCTAGCAACGCCCCTGGGTATGACCTAGTTACACATTGCCCATCCGCCTGATGTTGTTCACCACTGGCTGATTCCACGTTTGCCTTTTAAATGTGCTGTTTTTGCCAACAATGATTTTAATTTATGTGGGGGTACAACCCCAACCCATCTAACCCACCCTACCACCACACCCTGCCACCCACCATCCTCCAATCCCCTAACCCAAACACAAAACACATATTTAAAAAATACTTGGTTAAATCGGTGATGGCGAAAACATGCTTAAAAACCAAACGTGGAAACAGCCAGCGATGAAAGCACAGCACACTGTTTCAAAGAGACTCAAAAATGTTCTTGTTTTCTGTGCATTTTAAAGAGCGTACCATTTTTGATACATGGGTTTTGCTCGAATATACACAGAAATACTTCCTGATTTGTGCAAATATGCCAAGGGGATGAATAAGCCTTTGCACACAGGGTTAGACCATCAGCCACTGAGGTGGATGAAACAGAGGGCGAGCATACACAATCCCTGCCTGCTGTTCCAGCCACCCGAGGCCCTTCCTGGGTGGGGCAATTTTATTATTTTGTGTATTTGGGGAGGAAACAGGAATCCTCTCCTTATTACCTCCCCTCCACTCCCCAAAACAACCAAAGTCCTCCTCCCTCCCCATTTGCCTGCTGGGGACCAGAGCTTTGTGCCCGGTCCAGGTGCTCCTCCTGTGTGGCCGCTGCCATGGAAATTGAAAAGGGACTTAGTCCCTTTTTCCATACGTCTGTGGGCATCATTTTTTTCTCTTTTTTTCTTTTTTTCCTCTGGAGATCGGCGCTCAAATCTCCGGAGGGAAAAAAAACAAAGCCATTGGCAGCCCGGTTCAACGTTGAGGTGCAAATGGATTTCATCCCCGCTGTGGGGGGACGGAAACAGTCTTTAACGGCCACCAGCCAGAGCCGAGGCCCTCACTTTGCTTGGGCATACCATGGCTCGTGCAGGCAGGCCGTTAATGACCATGTCCGCACCCCACTGTCGGCATGATAGCCACATTAGAATGTGCGCATCTATAGTACGCACATGCAAAGGCCCTTTGGGAACAGTGTGCATATGTATATTTCAAGCAAAGCAGCAAGCAGAATTATGTGCGGCCTCTCAGTGACAAACAGTGGACTGTGCATTCTAATGATCAACCAAGAACTGAAGACTTCACATGAAAGGTAATAGCTAAAACCAACCAATCAGTGGCACGGTGTAACAGGCCTCATGTGCTGAAGAATGTGACATGTCACATTCGGCATTGCCTGCTAAAAGATAAGTGAGGAATATTCTATATCCTCCGCATAGATCTTCAGACATGTAATTACAGTTGTGTGTGTCACGCTTAATGAAACACATAATTGTATTATCAAAACGCATCCAATTAATGAAAGGTCACGGTTTAAAGGCATGCGAATTACAAATTGGATTTAACCAGCCAAAATAAAGGTAGTCCCACATATCTACAATGTGTTCTATAAGAACAAACATTTAGTAATAATAAGAATAACATGCAAAATAATCTAATACCGAAGACAACCTCGCATGTTTTTCTAGTAACATATGTGCAAATATATTTGGGAAAGATCGTCTTAGTTTTGTTTGATTATGATGGCAAGATAAGCATTACCCATGTTAAATGTGCGTATGAAGTTTCTTCTCTGTGTCTGCTCCACTCCTGCAGACCACCTTTACACACTTCTAGCTTTTTAGTAAGCAGCACTTTCACTCGTACAACATACAAGAAAAATATTGGGCCTACAAGTCTTAACTGGTAATAAAATAAGGCTCTTGACTCAGGGGGACCCGTTTGCACATATTGCCTGGTGCGTATCCGCGAGCCTACACCAATAGTAACATAAAGAAGACATGCCTGAGCTGTCTAGCTGATGGACAGCCGAGTGGTAGCACTGCACTCCAGGGAGCCCCATTATTGTACTTCAGGTTTTTTCACCATTGTGCATCTGATTGCAGGTCACGTGCGTTGACAGGGATGCTGAACTGATGTGCTTCTCTTTCACTCCTGAAGATGGGTGCAGACAATGGGCCTCATTACGAGTTTGGCTGTAGCCATGGAGCTATTATCTCCATGGCTACAGCCAAACCAGGCTCCTTTACCAGGTTCCCTGAATGGGGAATTACTGGGCCATTCCGAGTTCGGAGGGCCCAGTAATTCCTCCCTAAGGGAACCTGGGCCCGGACCTTCCCCATTCCCATTTGAGCCCCCATAAGGCTCAATGGGAATGGGAGATGGAGCTAACAATGGGCCGATTATGACCGGCCCGTTGTTAGCTCCCTGGTCCCCACGCGGGACCCAGTAACGACGCCTGGTTTTACCAGGCGTCCTTACCGGGTCCCGCAAGGGGACCTCGTAATCGTGCGGAATGGTGTTAACGGGTCCGCATCCATTAGCGTAACCCGTTAACCCATTCCGCACGGGTTGTAATGAGGCCCAATGAGTTCAAGCGGCAGGAGCAGTCCACCTTCTGGGTAGAGGCAACACAATTCCTATCATATGCACATGTCAATTTCTGCCTCTCGTGCACTGTGAGGGCAGACAGGTATGCCCCACTTCTATACTTGCAAGTCGCTGTGGATTCCACGCTCGCGCACTTAAATGGAAGCTACGCTGAGCATCTTACCCCACCTTCATTGCTTTAATAACAAATTGATTCCTAGATGTCTTTTTTCACTGCTGGCTATGACTGGGATGAGGTAGCTCTTGTTTTGTTGTACACAAAAAACAGGTAGTGGAGATACTCCATGTATGTGATATATGTGAATGCTTGTGTTGTACTTGGCAGCTAAAGGGTCTCGAAAGTGTGGGAAAACCTGCCTAGCGCCCACGTGGCATAGTTCGAACACAACTATATTCACTTTGCTTTTTTCTTAGTCAACAACCAAACACCCAAATGTTGAAGTCCTTTTAATGGGTGGTATCCAAGAAAATGGTCTTTGTATTGGTAAGGGTCAAAGTACACTTAAAGCTGACACGTGTTTCGTACAAGAGTACTTATTGAATGCAAGCTGCAGGTATATAGAGAAAGTGGAATTCAGTTCAGTAGCCTGAAACAGCTAGTGGTCACTGGCATGACAATCCAGGTCTAAAATAAAATGACCCTTTGCACAGATTTGGTCCAAAGTTCCTTCTAGGAATAGTTTACTATAGTCCTCATGTGGCCACTAATTGTTTTATGCTAAAGTGTTGTGATTTGATTACTAGATAATCTACCACCTGTCATGAAGTGATACATGGAATTTTTGGTTTTGCTGCAGAGATATTCCCCACCAAATTATCAGTAACAATGTATCCATGTTGCCACTGTGAGAGTTCAATCATGATCTTCATTGTAGCCTGCTTTCCCTGCACCTTTCATTAAAGTGTGAGGACATGCATAGTGCATACTCCTCTGCCTTATCCACTCAGGGTAGTAATTGAAGCTTTAGAGCACAATCCGGCATGCTCCAACAGCGAATACATGATTCGCAAACCTATGTGTGTATTCTGTGGGAATGATTGTGTGTATTGCTGCGGATTGATCATGGCAGCAGACTTCCTGAGATTGCAGGCCTAAAGTTCCAGCAGTAGACAAGTTGAGTGGTTAAGGGGTCTGCCTGTATCCCCTTGGAGTCATTGAGTGAATACAGCACCCAATCACACACCATACAACATTCAAATAGAGAGGTGTTCACTCCAAGGTTAAATAGGAACTCACAACGGACTCACACACACAAAGAAAGGAAATCAACACTATCCCAGAGATGCATCTGCATATGCCAGTTAAAACTGGATTTGGGCTGGGTTCAGTCCCCATTCCTGGTTTAGGGGCACTCAGTTACTAAATATAACCACCTCCTTAAATGCACATAAAGAGGAATAAGGGATAGTTATGTGATCCATCACGTTTTGTAGGCAAACAAGGAATACCTCAATTTTTTGAATGGGGTATTTGGTCAAAATGGATCCTATGGATGTTAAATGGTTTTCATATTGTGGGAGAATGGTACGTCCACCAGCCAACCCACATGACTAACAGAGGGGGTGTACCCTCCCTGGGAGGCTATGTGCTAACTTTGGGTTAGCGCTGCCTTAGGAGTCATTAAGAACTCTTACGGCAGAGCACAATAAAGAAATTCACTCTCTATGTCTTTCACGACTTAACCGTGCAGGTGGACATAACACGTTTGCTGTGTATGGGTATGGTGAAGGTAAGATCTGACCCCGGAGGCGACCAGCCTTCCATCTTAGTGAACAAAGTGGCCAGACTGTCCCCCTTGAGCGCAGGCCTGAAAATCAGGGGGAAATTCTCCAGAGGAAAATAAAATTGATTACGATGGGTTCCATGAGGCTGTGTAAGGATACTGGAGCAAGTAGCAGAAGAATCTAGAACTTAAGGACCGAGGCAACACAAAAGGACTACAAAGGAAGAGGAAGGACAGTGCAATGGCACAGTATGGAGCGTAAGGATCAGTAAGAGTATCAGAACAGCCTAATAGGAACAAAATGTGACTCACGGGAAGCACCAGTACAGCGGACTTCCTTGTTAGCGTGATGACATCATAGCGTGCTTAGACCACTACATCTAGATGAACAGGAAGCATATCAGGCCCATCAAGAATATTTAAAGTGACGAAACCTGCAAGTATGCCCCCTAGTTAGGCACCAGTAGCCAGGTTTGACAGGTTGGAGACGATTAAACTTTTGAACCAGTCTGGTAGCATGTACATGACTATCAGGTAACCAGGTACTCTTGCATGAAGAATAGCCCTTCCAATCAACCAGGTACTGGAGCACACCCTGATGATACCGGCAATCACAAATGCAAGTTACCTCATATTCCTGTACACCAATTGGTGTTTATATGCCACTGGCCCAAAACATTGAATAACACGAAATGGACCAAAGAATAGCAGATCCAATTTTGATGGTACCAGATGACAAGAATAGTCTGTGAGGCCAACCACACAGAATCTCCAATGGAAAAATATGCTACAGGTCTACTATGCTTATCTGCATAGAATTTCATCCAGTTCCATGCGAGACACAACTGGGAATTGGCCAAGAAATGCATGCTCTGAGGGTCCTGTATCCATTGGTCAGTGGACGGCATTCAAGATTCAGGTACAGTAACCTCCGGCAAGCATCAAGGATGGAAACCACCAGAAAAAAAAGTTGTGGTTCCCAAGGAGTAGTGCAGGAAATTATTATATGTAAACTCTGCAATCGGAAAGCGTGTTGCCCAATTATCAGTAGAGTCAGTAAAGAAACAGTGAATATATTGCTCCAGGACCTGATTTGTTCTTTCAGTTTGTCCATTCATCTGAGAATGCTGGCACGAAGATAACCCACATTCAACATCCAAAGCATTTTTCCAAAAGACAAATATATACTTCAGTGCTAGGTCTGATACTATAGAGGAGGTTACTTCTTGATGATGAAAGATCTCATGCAGACCATGTTTCGCCATCTACAATGCTGAAGGTAGCTTGGACAACGCCATGAAGGGAGCACACTTAGTGAAGCGATCAACCATTAGCATAATTTTGGTTAAGCCTTCAGACAGTCGTAGGTCCACAATAAAACCAGTAGAAATAGCTTCCCCAAGTCCTGGCAGGCAAAGGTATTGGCTGGAGTTTACCCATGGGTAATCAACTACAATGTTTGCAGTGTACACAGACCTGACAGCACTTAACATTGTTCTCGGTGTGTCATTCCCATTTTGTCCGCCAGAAGTATCTTGCAATGGCAGACTTGGTACACAGATGACCCCTGTCACCAGAAACAGGGTGATCGTGAAAATGTTGTACAACCTTGCTTTGCAGAGTAGATGAAGGGAGGTTTATGCATTTTCCTTTATACAATAAACCATCCCTAGCATAAAGCCCCACTGCGGGTAACCGATAAGCAGGCAACTTGACAGTCTCTGATTGTATCTTCTGTATGAAAGGGTTAATAAAGAAGACAAAAGTATTATCTGGCAGCAAACGTTCAGGATGTATCCTCAAGGCTGGACATATCGCTTCTTTCCTGGACAGCGCGTCAGCCACTATGTTATAGGGATCTCCTTGGAATATCAGTAACCCGAAGTCAAAATGCGCAATGAAATAAGCCCAGTGGGCCTGACAGCTGTTACGACATTTGCACGGTTGTAAGGCTTGCAGATTTCTATGATCAGTATGAAATTCCACTTGGTGTTTAGAACCCAGGAGATGATGCCTCCACTCTTTACGGGCCAATTTCAAAGCCAACTGTTGCTTTTCCAGGACCGAATAATTCAAACCGCTAGATGATGAAGAACGGGACATATAGGCAATAGGATTTTCCAAACCATCCGGTTTATCCAGTAACAAAATGGCCCCAACAGCCTCCTCTGATGCATCTGCTTCTACAATGAACCGTATCTCTGGGTCAGGTGGGCACAATATAGGTGCCTGCGTAAAGTCCCTTTTCATATCCCAAAATGCCTTTTTCACCTGGTTCAACCAAATAAAGTATCTGCCCTTCCATAGAAGCTCCATCAAAGGTTTCACTCTAAAAGAAAAATGACTAATGCATTTGCAATAAAAATGAGTCAGTCCTAAACATTGTGGAACCTGTTTCACTATTGATGTGTCTCCATTTCAAGACAGCTTCCACCTTACTAGTGTCCATGGCAATTCCATCAGTGGACAAAGTATATCACAAATAAGAAACAGAAAAACCATTGAGCGTATATTTCTCCAATTTGGCATTAAGATGGAGATTATGAAGACATAAAAGTACCTCCTTGACATGTAGACTATGGATCTCAGGGTCCTTAGAGAAAACAAGGATGTTGTAAAAATTGACAATGGTAGAGGTATACAATATGTCACAAAAACACGATCCACAAACCGCTAGAATACAGCCAGTGCTTTAGCTAGCCCAAAAGGCATTACCTGGTAGTCAAATAGACCAAACAGAGCCCTAAATGCTGTCTTCCATTCATCTTTTTCGAGGATCGAGATAAGGTGATATGCTCCACTTAGATCTAGTTTAGTGAAGACTCAAGTTCTGCATACAGACTTTATTCTATTGTTAATCAACAGAAGAGTGTATTTATCCCTGTGTTTGATTTGTTTCAAACCCCTAAAGTCCAGACAAGGTCTCAACTCGGTTGTTTCTTTATTGGGCACAAAAAACAGTGTAGCCCATCCAGGAACCTTAGATTCGGTGATGAGCCCATTTTTCAGATTGTTAAAATATTCCTTCAAGGCCGTCTTCTCTGATTCAGATAAAATGAACATACGTCCATAAAATATGGTTTGCCTGGGAAGAAAATCGATAGCCGAATCTTCTGTTCTGTTGGAAGACACCTGTTTTTCCTCCTGAAAAACATCTGAAAGCTCCTTGTATTCCTGTGGTAAGGAGATAAGATTAGCCATGGCAAGAGGTTCAGGAATTGTTTCAAGGCTTAAGCCATTCCCAGGAAAGTACTCTTGTATGCAGTCTTCTGCACCCAAGGAGACAGTTCATGCTCTCCTATTTATATACAGATTATGACGATGCAACCAAGGCATGCCTAATATGATTGGGTAATGGACAGCCTTGATCAAATCCAAGGCCAGCGATTCACGATGGGATCCAATATGTATCTTCAATTATAGAGTCTGTCTTTGGATAGGACCATAAACTAAAGGTTCCCCATCAACGCTTTCAATGGGTAAGGCAAATTCTTTCAATGCCGTAGGTATATTTTGTTCCAAGGCCCAAAGTTGCTCGATGAATATTCCAGAGGCTTGCAAAATCCAGTAAGGCTGGAAGTTCAAAAATACAATTTAAGTGAATCAATTGAACTCGTAGGGTTAGAAACGTGGAATCTTGTTGTACTGCCCCAATTCCTGAAAGCAAGGTGGGACTATGCTCATTCTCCTGATCCAGCCTCACTTTAGGAGTGGGAGGTCACAATTCCATGTTGCCTTCCTGGAGCGATAGGACATTCACAAACCAATGTACCCTTATTAACACAGTACATGCATAGGCGAAACGCTCTTTGACTTCTCCTTTTTTCTCTGGATAAAGGTTGTTGCGCTATGGCAATTTACATCGGTTCTCCTTCTGCTCTGGGAGCTGTGGATAAGGAGACCGGCAGTGGAAATAGACGATTTTCTCTGAATTTCCGTCTTTCTGTTTTTTGCTATTGCAGGTTGTAGTCCAACTGAAAAACCATAGTTATCAGGTCAGGAAATAAATTAGGATGGCTGTTTTTGCAGGTTCCTCCTTTAAATCGTTTGATAGACCCCTTGTAAACATGGTCAATCCGTTCTCATCAGGCCATCCAGTAACATCAGCCATCTGTTTAAATCAGGTTAAACAAGACATAAGGTCTGCAGATCTGTTAGACGCTCCTCTGCACATCAGAACACTGCTAGCACCTCCTCAACACCTTCCCCGGGTTCCCACACTACTCCCCCCAGGTTTCGAGACTCACGTGATTTGGTTGCCCCAAAGGACAGAAAGCTCCGTACTGGGTACAATGTACGTGCCCGGTTGCAGCCCTTCCTGCATTGTCAGTTGCCATGGAGAGCAGACAGCAGAAGGGGCGGCAGAACGCTTCCGCATCGAACAGTCGTCCGCTCACGTGACTCAGAGCGGCGTTTCCCACGTGTCGATGGAAGGCATCACCTGACCCGGAAGCGCCCAGTACATAACGCTTGATGCACAGAGCACTCACCGCTTCTCAGCTGTCTTTCGACTCTGTTTGGCGCTACGTCTGGGCTTTGCTCTACTGGTTTACCTTGACTTTGGATCACTCACCTGGACTCCCTCGGATTATCCTTTGTACCTTTGCCTGGAACTGTTGACTCATCGCTGAACCTCGGCCCGTCCCTCACCTGCCTTCGGATCATCCCTTTGAAATTTGTTTGCCTTCACTACGCCATTGCCCTTTGAGGACTCACGCTACGCCTCCAGCCCTTGGTTCAGGTGGGCTGTCCTGTATCCACGTGTGACTCTGGTCCCCGTTGTTCTGGGGACTGCCTCTCATCTGAGTCTCGAACCTCCTTCACTAGGACTCCCGGGTTTTCCAAACACCGGATAGGTAAGATTATTTAGACCCTGTGATTCTTGTATTCTATTGTATTTGCCTGGTACTTAACCCCATTCTTTCTGTAGCAGCATCGGTGTTCCTGAGGTTCCGTGCATCCGGGAAGCAACATCTCCCACCTGTGGCTCCAAAGGTCGCACAGCGGAGTTCTTTTGTTTCCCCTGTGTGTCACTTGGGGACAGAGGTATCAACGGTCTACAAGACACTCAAGTCAGAACAGACTGAGAAGCCGTATAGTCGTGTTGAACAATGCAGGGGTCCACGGAAGAACCCATAGCTGCTTTAGTACAGGCAATTACAATATTCAGGGCAGATATGGCCGCCGCAAACACCGTGATTCACCAAAGGTTAGATTCCATACAGAGTGTCCAGCATTCCCTCCCTGCAGACTCTGAATTCGGGGATGCTGCCGCTCCAGCCACGCCTCCTACAGTGGCAAGTACCCCAGCCCCAACCCCGGTGGTCCTTCAGCCCCTTCTCCCCTGGCTGCTCCTGAACGTTACCAAGTCAAATCCAAGAAGTTCAGGACCTTCATCAATCAGTGCAAGTTGCACTTCCTGTGCAGACCTCTGGCCTTCCCCAACTCCACTGCTAAAGCGGCCTTTACCCTGCTCCACATGGCCGGAACAGCTGCCGCTCGGGCTAACCCTTTACTGGAGAACAATAGTCCGGTTCTCTATGATTTTGATCTGCTAGTTACCGAGATGTCCCGAGTCTTCGACACCCGACACAAGGCACAATCCAGGGATCTGCAGCTGTTAGAACTAACCCAGGGTAGAGGGGCCTTGATAGACTACATCACCCGCTTCAACCAGTTGGTCGCCGAGACATCATGGCCAGAAAGCAAGCGGGCGGTCGTTTTTTATAGAGGGTTGAGTAATCCAATGAAGGATGCCTTATCAGTGGTCCCCTCCGTGCCCACTCAGTATCAAGAACTAGTGGATCTTGCCCTGCAGGTAGATGCACGTCGCTCAGAGCGCAGGGCTGAGTTGGGCTTCTCCCACCCTAGAGCGGTCAATACTCCCGCCTCCAGCACTGAGGAACCCATGCAAGTGGGAGGGTTATGTAGTCCCATCACGACATCCGAGAGAACGTAGGAGGGTGGATAATGCATGCTTTTATTGTGGCATCACGGGACACTATGTTAAGGAATGCCCCCGACGTCCCAAGAAGTCCCAGGTTTTTCGGACAGCTCGGCCCTAGACCCGGAGACCAGGTCGAGCTTCCAGTCCTCATCTACGAGTGCCTCTCCTGCTTTTGCTCGTGTTCAGCCCATCTTTGTACAGGCCACTCTTTGTCCCTCTGCGGGTATCTCCCACGCAGTCACGATCATCATCGACTCTGGTGCCACGGGGAACTACGTAGACATTGCCTTAGCCCATTCTCTCAATCTGCCTTTAGTGATGAAAACCCAACCCAAACCGGTTCAGGCTGTAGACGGCACTGCCCTAGTCTCTGGTCCCATTAGGCACCAAACTGCCCCCCTCTTATTGACTATACAAGACATTCACACAGAGACGCTAAGTTTTGACCTGATTACCACACCCCAGTTCGGTATCATATTAGGGATACCCTGGTTGCGTGAGCACAATCCTCTCATTAATTGGCAAACAGGCACGGTCCTCTTTGAGTCAGATATCTGCCAGAACTATTGTCTCCCAGCCCATCAGGAAGCAGATACTCCATCACGGGCCCTAGGAGCTCTCGCTCATCTCACATTGAATGATGGTGGGTCAATGGTTTTGGATTCCCATACTGTTGGAGGGGTGGTTAGCAGAATTCCCCCTGAGTGCAAGGCATTCGAATCAGTGTTCGATCGCGGTTCTTCCGAGGTGCTTCCCCCACACCGGCCATATGACTGCCCGATTGAACTAATCCCGGTTCTGCCGTTCCTTCGGGCAGGATCTATTCTCTGTCCCCCTCGGAAGAACAGGCTCTGAAGCAGTATGTCCAGAACGCCCTATGACAAGGCCACATTCGCCCCTCTACTTCACCAGCCGCAAGCCCTATTTTCTTCATTCCCAAGAAAGAGGGGGATCTACGTCCTTGCGTGGATTACCGGTGGCTCAATGCGATCACTAAAAAGGACAGGTATCCAATCCCTTTGATCACCCCCCTCCTGGACCGCTTATCCCATGCCTCCATTTTTACCAAGCTGGACCTTCGGGGCGCGTACAACCTAGTGCGCGTCCGTGAGGGCGATGAGTGGAAAACTGCCTTTTGCACCTGTAGGGGAGGACTGGTCCAGGAGACCCCCCTCGCCTGTGTTTTCTCTCCAGGTGAGGGCATTGGCTCATTGGGCGTCCCCTCATGCCACCCGGGCCCAGGTGGTGGAGGGTTCACCCGCTGGAGACATTGCCCACACGTATTGATTGCCCACATGTATTAAAATTTAGCTAAGCCCAGAAACCATTTTGTCTGGTAAAGATGGTGTGAGCTCAGCGCACTGTAGCGCGGCCCCCACCCTTGGAGAGTCTCAGTCATCCCTGTCGCCGCAGCACCCTGGCAGATCCGCTGCGAGCACGTTCCCACGAACAAGACGGACATGAGCTAGCGTAATACACTAACATTGTAACAGTTCACCTCCCGCAGTGTATCATCGCTCCCAGCATGACCCGGCCAGCAGGCCTGGACAATGAAAAGAACAGTAAAATGGTCATCAGATGGCAGACAGTCTTTATATATTAATGTCAAGACCACTCGCAAAGTATGCTTTCTGCCACAAAATCCCTTATATTACAAAAGCCTGTAAAATGTATAAAGGTAAGAAAGCATGCTTCCATGATATAAGCGATGGCGAGCCCACACCATTGCAGTTGGGTGCTAATAATAAAGGAACGCACCAGGGATCTATTTGTTACGTCTATCACTGGGAAACCTACCCTCCATGGTTTTGCGCCATAACCAAGCTAATGCTGCTAGAGTACACGAGAAGACGAATGTAACCACACTATGGACTCATGTGAAGGATGCGCGAGAATGCACTTGTCATGTGTGTATGTCTAAGCCCCTTATGTGCCACCACCATCACGTACAGTGGCGGGTCATTTTCTATGTACTCCACCAACCCGACTACTACCTCATTTACTGCAAATGTATATGCATGTAACTAAATATTGTAGCTGATAAAACGTAGTGTACGAATACGGTGCTCGGACTGGGTATAATCGAGACACATCCAGCAAAGTTTAAATGCATGTTTTAAAAGTGATTTGAATAAGTATTATAGAGAGTGTTCAAATGTTTGTGATGTCTTTACCTAAAGTCGGCAACACAAGAGGGAGATACCTTTGTGAATATGTGCAAGGCCATTCCCCCTCCAACCCTGCGAAGGCTGCCAAGACATGAGAGCAGAGGCCCGCTCTGCGCGACTCCACCTCCCCCAACCAGACTGGAGCCGCTTCAAAGATTTGTAGCCCCTCTGCAGCACCCAAGGTCGTGGCCCGCCACCTGCATTATTTACAGCACAGCAGTAAACCTCTGCCTGAACACACGCGCCCCCTCGTAAACCCCACAACCCACCGGACCATCTTAGACTTATGGCCATGTGCAATCAGGACACCCAACACTTTGACAACACACAGCGGAACATCCATAACAACTTCTAACAAGGCAGAAAGACCTGTACCGCCCGTCCCAGGCCCTGAAGCTTAGCCCCTCGACCTATGGCCCCGGTCAACAGGACACTGGTAACCATGTCCTGACGTATTACCTCCAGACCCCTCACAAGGTACATTCCTCCTGTGTTGCATTAACCTGTAGTATAACCTATTGGAAGATTTACTAAAGAAAATAATATTGAAATGACTGAATGACTGCGGTGTGCATGGCATAGGGCAACCAAGTCAGGAAAAGACATTCATCTCTGACACTGGCCACAATGGCACAACAACACCGTCCGGATGAACTCAGCCGACCTGCCAGGCCCAGCCCAACCCACGAGGCTGACCAGTGACGTCTTCCAGCCAAAACCAACCACATTGCAGCAGCACCTATAGTTAGTCGTCGCCACCCAATCCCATTGAACTTGTGCCCCCTATAGTGTGTAGGTTCTTATGACGTTTTTTGTAAATATATACGCCTGTCTTTGCTGTTGTCAGACAGAGCGCTCTCGGAGTTTGCAGAGTTCTTTGCATGCCCTATTCTGATTGATAAACTCCCATTTACGCTCACCCGCACTCTGTCTTGGCCTTATTCCCATTTTGGGAGAGTCCTTCATTGTCTCTCATTGCGGGGAGGATCGTGCTGTTTGGGGACGCTTGCCTTTAGTGGTGACCCCGATAGCGTGATTTTTATTTCTTCCTAACTCCTTATAACCGTCCCCTTTTGGCGCGAGAATCTCCGGTCGAAAAGGGATACGCACGGTGAGCCGGCTCCGGGAGGCTGCCCGCCAACAGCGACCGGTACACTAAGAAGTGCGCACTCAATAGAGAGAGGGTACGGGATCCCGGTTGAAAAATCCCCTTTGAGTACCGCTCGCCGGAGCCGGGGCTGACTGTTGAGCTGACGGCGACACTGCCTGGACGGACCCAGTTTCGAAGACTATCGGTTCAAGACGGGCACGTGAGTACCGAGTGCGAGCGATTTTAAAGGGAGCGGGGAGAGAAGTGTAGGACAGGTAACGAAGAGGGGGGTACGCAGATCTACTAAGGATCATCTTAAATTTTCCTTGCTTTTTCTTTGCATATGGCCATTAGGATTAAGAGGTGAATAAGAGATAAAAGTGACGGGAACCTAGTTCCGAAAGGGGGTGGAAGGCAGCGCCGCATAGTGCTATCTTGACTAGTACTGGGAATATATGAAGAAGTGGAATATAAAATAAAAGTGTTCAGCAAAAGGGGGCACTGAGAATATATTAGTGACCGCTATTACTACTTTCCTTTCTTTTCTTTAGGGGTAGGGGGAGAATAAAAAGTGAGATTAACACAAACTTAGGGGAAAGGTAAGAGAAAAAGAGTCCTACTAGAAGGGGGGAGAGCAGGCTAACATATATATATATATGCGCATCCATAGATTCAAATAAGACGGACAGGGACAGCCGGCTAGGGAGGAAAGGGAGAGCAGCTTGAATGGTGAATTGAGTGGTGCCAAGAGGCGTGTGCACCTCGTATGTGTCAGAAGACATTTTGATGTTGTGAATGTGTAAAACGGTTATAAATGTATAATAGTTAAATGGTCATGGTAAGTGTGACCGGATAAAACTTTTTTGAAGACAACGTTGATACAGTGAAGTGAGTGGGTACCTTTTGATTTCCGGGTTGATATTGTCAAAATAAATGATGGGTTGCTCTTGTATGTGCCCCCCAAAGAGAACAGAGTAGAAACTGTGTACAGTCAGTTTTGTATTGTGTAGTCAAGGGGGGGGAGAGCCCAAACGAGCCCAACATTGAATGTGAAGTAGAACACGAAAAATAATAGTGATACTACATTTACATTGTAGTTGCAGACACACAGAGACACACAAGCACTAGAAGGGCACAGAGATGGGGGCTGAAACACCCTTATCACATATTTGTAAGAATCTCCCAGGGTATGCGGAACGGATTAAGAAATATCACGACCAATGGATAACTGAGCTGAAGGGGGAGGAGTTACCCCAGATATGGCCAGAGGGAGGGTCATTTGATAAAAGTGTTCTGGATATGGTGACCACATGCATTTATTTGAAGTACAAAGGAAAGCAGTTGCAAAATAGGAGGGAAATATTAGATCTTTGGAGGTTATTTGAAGAGATACCACCGCCCAAAACACCAGCATTAAATCCTGATCTCCCATCCACCACAGACAATCCACTAATGATACAGAAAGATGTCAAAGAATTGTCAAGTGTAGCGCCACCAGTAGAGGTAATAAGTTTGTACCCGATATTAAAAAAGCCTGTACCCGCAGAAGGATACAGTGACCCGACGTATGTGCCTCCCCCGACAACTACTACACCCCACCGGCCCACTGCACCCCCACCATATGAAAGTACGAGAGAGCGAGGGCAGGGGAGTACACAAAGGGTGGACATAGAGAAACTCACAGATGATTTACAGTCAAGACTCTCAATAGCAAAAGATGAGCTCTCGAGGATAAAAGACATGTGCGGACAGACAGCACTTACAGCAACTAGGTCAGGGCGCCCATCTAGAGCACCAAGTGAGAATAGAAAACCTGAAGAGGGGTGGAAGAAAGGTGAGATACTATTCAGAATTGAAGAAGAACCGACACGAATAATTGAAATAGAGACACGCGAGGGAGATACTGACAATGATGAAAGGCCTATGGGGGACAGAGAGGAATTACTATGTGACATAAGGGATGAGTTAGAAGAAAGTGACAGGTTGAGCATGGCGATGGGAGGGGGAAGCGAAGGGGAGGAAGGTACATGTTCAATGAGAACCCTGGATGATGAGTGGACGGGGCGACTAAGGAACAGGGTGGGGAAAATGGCATCACTGAGAACATCAGCAGCCAAAACGGGTCCGGATGGAACGACGAAAGGAAGGCTACAGCTCCCGTTGATACACAGGGGAGGAGGGAGGCCTAACTATATCCCATGGGCACAGATGGATAAAGCCAATTTATTAAAGCTATTGCCCCCGTTATCAGGAGGGGCAAGTAAGTGGATATACGCCTTTGAGAAACATACCGCTGGGGTACCCCTAGCTATAGGAGATGTGAAAAGTCTGCTCGTATCAGCAGTGGGCGATCAAGCTGAAAGAGTATGGGCTAAAGCCGGTTTCCCGGGGGTAATGTTAGACTGTGACCGCCATGATGGGGCCTCCTTTAACACAGTGCGTGCCAGGGTGTGGGATGCCTTACGCGAAACATTCCCAGATACGCCAGACTTACAGTCAGTGATGCAGTGTACAATGAATGACGGGGAGGAGGCTATGGATTACATTTTTCGGGTCCAAGAGATGTGGAGAGCAGAAACGGGCACGCCCTGGTATCAATCGACATCTTTATTTTACTTCATTATAAAAAGAGGGCTTCCAAAGGAAGTGCAGAAGGCGCTCGACAAGATAGCAGGTATTGAAGCAAAGGGATGGCCAGAAATTCAGAGCATAATAGTACACCATTGTAAACGAATCAAGGAGAGGGAGAAGGAGGTGGCGCAGAAAAGATTGGCAGACGAGGCGAAGTTAGTACAGACAAAGTTGGTGAAGGTTGCAGCAGCAGTAGCCGCGCTCCCACACAGCAGGGAGGGAGATGATGAGGAGGAGGGGCTGATAGCACTACAAGGAAGGGTGGCAACTAATTGGGCGGGAACAGGACAGCGGCAGTGGAATGAGCAGGAGCAAGGCGGAGGTCCGCAGTGGCAAGAGTGGACCCCTCGAGGGGGACGAGGTGGGTACAGGGGCCGAAGAGGAGGTGGACCGGGGTACGGGGGAATGGGAGGAAATGGATGGCAGGGTCCTAGAGGTGCACAAGGAAGTTGCTGGAACTGCGGGCGATGGGGGCATTACTCTAGAGAGTGCAGAAGCAGACCCAACAACGGGTTCCAAGAGGTAGAACAATATGGCCATCCCCACCCGGGAAGCCCATATGGCCTTCCGATGGGACAACAGCAACTAAGAAACCCAGGCCAGGGTAATGCTGGCCAGCAACAGGGACCCCAGTACAGAACACAGAACCACCCACAAAACAATGACAGTGTGCAATACACGCCAGGTAACCCTTTCGCGACAACAGCAAATGGGGCCCCCGCGCCAGCACCTTACAACGGCATGTCAGTGGTTTCAGGAAGTGTCTTTAATGAAGGGGGGGCGATGAGACACCCCGCATAGGACAGCCCACAGAGAACACTTGCGTGTCCAGTTCTATCCACCACCTACAATGCAGCAGAGGAACCATTGGTAGGGGCGCAGATAGGAGACAAGCAGTTCATATTCATGGTTGATTCGGGAGCAGAGAAATCATGTGTCAGAGAGGGCCGGTTCCCGGTATCTAAATGGAAGGTAGAGACGCAGGGGTTCTCTGGGGCTGTAATTGAAGTTCCTTACACAGAAGCTTTGGATGTAACAGTAGGGGGTAAGACTGTGAAGGCACCCTTACTGTATTACGAGCATTCCCCAATAAATTTGTTAGGGAGGGATCTTCTGAGTAAACTTAACATGACCATATCATTTACCGAGAGAGGAATAGTGTGTTCTACACCCGGGATATGCCCCTTGCGTGCGATGTTGGTAGTGCAAGCCTACACAACCACACAGGAAATACGAGGGCTGCCACAAAATGAGGAAATGTTTATTGAGGGGCTAAAGACTTTGGCCCTCATAATTCCAGAGCTAAGAAGCATGGACTGGAGGATTCCAGCGGAGTTCCTCTTCCGCCCCATAGTGTGTCCCAACGCAGCACCAGGATCAGTGGTATCATTAGACTTGCACGCTGTACAGGTATCAGCGAAAAGGATCGCTGTGATTGGAGTGGACGGGGAAGGGTGTGAGTGGCGCACAGTGCTGTGTACAAACGCCAACATCGCCCTACGAGAGGTAACAGATGAGGATCTCTTTTCAGACACAGAAGGGGATGGGGAGATAGTAATGGAAATAGCGATGCCCTGTGACATTTTAATCCAAGCCAGGGAGACCCCCGTCCAATTGATGACAGTGGTAGGAGCACCACCGAAATTTTTTGATGACGACATGAGGCTCCTACCAAACAATTTATGGACAACAGGCCCCCATGATGTGGGGCTGTTGCACGGAGTACAACCTGTGGTAATAAAACTAAAGCAAGGAGCAATTTTACCCCGAGTTAAACAGTATCCATTGTCCCGTGAAGCTGAAGAAGGGATAAAAGAAACAATAAATGCACTACTGGCACAAGGAATAATAGTGCCTTCAAACTCCCCATGTAACACATGTATTTATCCAATCAAAAAAGCGAAAGGAGGGTCTTGGAGGATGATACAGGACTTACGCCCCCTCAATGATGTAATTCAGAAGGAGTTCCCTCTAGTCCCGAACCCTGCATCAATACTATGCAGCATCCCAAAAGTGGCATCACAATTCACAGTAGTAGACTTGAAAAACGCATTTTTCTCCATACCCCTGGCTGAAGAGAGTAGATACCTTACAGCCTTCACACTGGGGGGTAAGAGATACAAACACTGCAGACTACCACAGGGATACTGTGAGAGCCCGAGCATATTCAACCGCATATTGCATGAAGACTTGGGAAACCTATCAGTTGAGAGTACGATTATTCAGTATGTAGACGATTTATTAGTGTGTGCACAAGACGAAGCAACATGTAGAAAAGATTCAACGACGCTCCTGACTTTACTGGCCAACAAGGGATACAAGGTAGACAAGGAGAAGCTACAGTACTGCCTGACTGAGGTCTTATACCTGGGACAGCTCATATCAAAAGATGGAAAAAGAATAATTCCCGACAGGGTAGAAGCAATAAGATCAGTAGGAGAACCCACAATAGTGAAAGATATGCAGAAATTCTTGGGGATGTGCAACTATTGCCGAGCATGGATATTAGATTATGCAGCATACACGAGGCCCCTCCTACAAGCACTCAAGGAAGCACAACAGGAGAATGAAAAAATACAATGGTCAGAAGAAATGAGTGAATCATTTCAATCATTGAAAGAGCTAATTTCAAGCGCTCCAGTACTAGCAAACCCCGATTATGGACGCGAATTTTACCTATTCTCACACTGCAAGGAAACACTCATGACAGCAGTACTGACACAAAAAACGTCCTTAGGACACAAGCCATTGGCTTACTATAGTGATACTTTAGATGCCGTGATGCAGGGCCATTTCGCGTGCGAGCAATCACTCGCTGCAGCCGCGTTCTCGATTGAGAAAAGTGCCACAATAGTAATGGGTTGCCCTGTGACATTGTTTGTGGAACATTCATTATTTGCAATACTTGAGAGATCAAAAAGCACACTGACCACACAGCGGGCGACAGCCTACGAGATTATATTGTCCAGCGCCAACATCCATATAGTGAGATGCAAGACAGTGAACCCCGCCACATTCATTACAGAAGCGTGCACACTAGAGGACATGCAGAACCACGATTGTGCAACCTACACAGGAGAAAGAGGGGAGGACACAGTGGTGTGTGAGAACGCTCTAAGCGAGGGGGAAGTGTACTTTGTGGATTGGTCTGCATCAATTGACGTGGACACGGGAGAAAAACACGTTGGCATGGCAGTAGTGAGGTTAGAAGACGGTGAGTATGAAACACTAGTACAATACCGCCTCCCATCATATTACTCCGCACAGGCAGCAGAACTGATTGCGCTCATAGAAGCACTACATGCAGCAAAGGGTTGTGCAGTGACAATATATACAGACTCAGCTTACATGACGACGACAGTACATGGAGGTCTAGCAAGATGGGGGCGCAGGGGATTTAGACGGGCAGATGGAACACCAGTACAGCATGCAGAATTGTTGAAAGAGTTAATTGAGGCCCTACAAAACCCTACTGCAGTAGCAATAGTAAAGTGCCAAGCACATACATCCAACACAGATGTTGCGTCTTTGGGGAACGCGGCAGCGGACGCTGCCGCCAAGGAGGCTTCCTATTTTCAGAAAAATGACACAGGTGAGTACATGCTTAAGTACAAGGGAAACGAAGAGCCCCCAGAAGGATACAACATGATGCCCATATCACAAATACTAGAATTGCAGGAAGGAACTAGTGCAGAGGAAAAATTGATGTGGACAAAACGGGGGTGCAGCAAGTCGGGAACAGACCTGCTGTGGCGTCAAAATAACTCAGGGAAAGTGGTAATGCCAATACAGTTACTAGAAGTTGCATTTCAACAGCTACATTTCCCTGCACATAACACCAAACAGCACATCGCAGCAGAAATACAGGAAGAATGGTTCGTGCCCTGTCTCCAGGAGCATGTGTCTCGATTGGCAATGGAATGTACAACATGCCAAATATACAATTCAGGAATGACATTACGTACTCTCCGGGGAACAATTCCTAAACCCATTGGCCCATTCAGAGAACTGCATATAGATTACGCAGATATGGGGGAAAGGTGTAATGGCGCGCGGTATATGATCGTGGTTGTGTGCCCATTTTCAAGGTGGGTGGAAGCAGGACCCTGTGCGCGACCTGATGCCAAAAGCGCTGCCAAGTTCCTAGTAAGGGAAGTGTTCCCGCGCTGGGGAATTTGTGACGTGATTCGCTCAGACAACGGCACTCATTTTGTGAATGAGCTTTTCAAGGAAGTGACTACATTATTGGGAATAAAACATAAATTGTGTTCGATTTATCATCCCCAAAGTAATGGCGTAGTGGAAAAGATGAACGGACTGTTAAAGGGCAGGTTATCAAAACTATGCTTTTCATTGAAGAAGAATTGGATTTACTGTCTACCCCTTGCGCTATTTGAACTGAGAAATCAGCCAAGCAAAGACCACCATTTGTCCCCGCACGAGATTGTGACAGGGAGACGAATGAACACAGCACACTCACCACTGCGCGAACACTCAGATGCTCACAGAAGCGCCGCAATATTGGGAGATGAGTTCACAGACTATTTAAGGAAATTGACAAGGGCAGCGCGCGCGATATCAAAGCAACTCTCCCCACCCTTCACTAGAGAAGAGGGAAACGTAACAGGATCTGTCACAGAGCCAGAGCAACAGCTACAGCTGATGCCAGGCGACTCAATTTATGTCAGAAGTTTTGTGCGTCGGTGGAATGCACCACGATTCCATGGCCCATACGAGGTAATATTTTACACGCCCACGGCAGTGAAGGTGAAGGGCTTGAGGTACTGGGTGCACTTGACTGATGTACGGAAGGCATATAGCAATGTACAAGAGGAGGTAGATGAGGAGGCACAGACAACAGCAAACGATGCAACTGAGCAGAATGTCTGAATATGAACTTGTGTGTGTGTGTGTGTTGGTACTGGACTTGAATGGGAGAATAACCGATCCTTCAACACCCCAATCCCGAACTCCCATTCATAATAGAGGCGGACGCCTCTTCCTTCACCCTCGGTGCAGTGTTGTCTCAGACCTGTCCGACCACGGGCAAGTTGCACCCGGTGGCATACCACTCCCGCAAGTTTTCCAGTACTGAGGCCCATTATACTGTGACGGAGAAGGAACTTCTGGCTGTCATGGACGCCTTTCGTGTCGGGTGCCATCATCTCCTGGGGGCTAGGCATCCAATCACTGTCTACTCCGATCATCAGAACCTGCAGGACTTGGCCTCCCTGAAGTGCATCAACAGCAGACAGGTCCGGTGGCATCTCTTCTTTTCCGCCTTTGACTTTCACATCACTCATCGTCCTGGGGTCACTCATGGAAAAGCGGATGCCTTGTCATGCTCTCCAGGTGGGGTCTCGTTACCAACTTTCCCTGATACTCTTCTAGGCAAGAGTCACGTGATCTGTCTCTGTACTCCCTCTCTCTCATTGTTGGATTCTGTGCGAGCATGGATGAGCAGTCACTCTGACCAACTGCGGGATTGGGATCCGGTGTATAGTGACGGCTTGCCTTTTGTGCATGATCGTTTGTTTCTTCCCACGCCCGACACCCGTAAACTGGCCATTGAATGGTCTCATGATGCTCCCTTTAACGCCCATCCCGGCCAGGAGCGTACCATGGATCTCCTAAAGCGCTGGTGCTGGTGGCCCTCTATGATGCGCGACGTGGAATGCTATGTCAACTCCTGCTCTGTTTGCGCTCAAGCCAAACACCGAAGGGGCCACCAAATTGGCCTGCTGCTTCCGCTACCGGTACCCCCAAGACCTTGGCATACACTGACTATGGATTTTGTGACCGATCTCCCCAGGGTGCAGGGTTTTGATACCATCTGGGTGGTGGTGGATACATTCACCAAATGGCATGCTTTGTCCCCTGTAAGGGGATCCCTTCGGCCCCGGTCCTGGCTGACTTGTTTTTTGAATCGGTTTTCTCGTTGTTTGGGCTCCCTTCTGTCCTTATCTCTGACCGAGGGTCACAATTCACGTCTCGTTTTTGGAGAGCCTTGACTAAGCTGCTTGGCATCGATACCAGGTACTCCTCGGCCTATCACCCCGAGACTGATGGGCAGACTGAAAGGACGAACCAATCCATGGAGCAGTATCTCCGGTGCCTTATCTTACAGCAGCAGTCCTCCTGGTTGAGTTTGTTACGGCTTGCCGATTTCGCCTACAACAACGCGACTCACTCTGCTACGGGTCTTTCTCCTTTCTACGCCCTCTATGGCCAACACCCCAAGGTCTTGCCTGTCCCTGATGCTTCTATCTTTTTGAATCCTGCGGCCACAGCTTGTCTTAGGGATCTGTCTGCTGTTCATGCTCGTACTCTGGTCCACCTTGCTGAAGCAAAGGCCTCCATGAAGTCCCGTGCGGATGGCAAGCGCTTGGCTGCTCCTCCCCTTGCAGTGGGTTCCCGGTGTGGTTGTCTTCCCGTCACCTTCGCCTGGTTGGTTGTCAGAAACTTCTGCCTCGCTTTGTTGGGCCGTATGTGATCTCCCAGGTTGTGAATCCAGTGGCTTTTCGCCTGGTTCTCCCGAGCTCTTGGCGCATCCATCCCGTTTTTCATGTCTCCCTTCTCAAGCCTTGCCCTGATTCCTCCCGTCTCCGTGCCCCGGTGGCCCCGGTGGCCCTGGCCTCCCCTGATGTCTTTGAGGTGTCGGCTATTCTGGGTTCCCGTTGGTTTAGGGGTAGGCTCCAGTATTTGGTGGACTGGGCGGGTTATGGCCCGGAGGAGCGCTCTTGGGTTTCCGCCCTGGACGTTAACGCTCCTCGGTTGGTGTCCCGGTTCCATCGGGATCACCCATCCTGCCCACGGGGTCGTGGGCCGTTGGGTGGGCTATGTTAGACGCTCCTCTGCACATCAGAACACTGCTAGCACCTCCAAAACACCTTCCCCGGGTTCCCACACTACTCCCCCCATGTTTCGAGACTCACGTGATTTGGTTACCCCAAAGGACAGAAAGCTCCGTACTGGGTACAATGTACGTGCCCGGTTGCAGCCCTTCCTGCATTGGCAGTTGCCATGGAGAGCACACAGCAGAAGGGGCGGCAGAACGCTTCCGCATCCAACAGTCGTCCGCTCACGTGACTCAGAGCGGCGTTTCCCATGTGACGATGGAAGGCGTCACGTGACCCGGAAGCGCCCAGTACATAACGCTTGATGCACAGAGCACTCACCGCTTCTCAGCTGTCTTTAGACTCTGTTTGGCGCTACGTCTGGACTTTGCTCTACTGGTTTACCTTGACTTTGGATCACTCACCTGGACTCCCTCGGATTATCCTTTGTACCTTTGCCTGGAACTGTTGACTCATCGCTGAACCTCGGCCCGTCCCTCACCTGCCTTCGGATCATCCCTTTGAACTTTGTTTGCCTTCACTACACCATTGCCCTTTGAGGACTCACGCTACGCCCCCAGCCCTTGGTTCAGGTGGGATGTCCTGGATCCACGTGTGACCCCGGTCCCCGTTGTTCTGGGGACTGCCTCTCATCTGAGTCTCGAACCTCCTTTACTAGGTCTCCCGGGTTTTCCAACCACCGGATAGGTAACATTATTCAGACCCTGTGATTCTTGTATTCTATGGTATTTGCCTGGTACTTAACCCCGTTCTTTCTGTAGCAGCATCGGTGTTCCTGAGGTTCCGTGGATCCGGGAAGCAACATCTTCCACCTGTGGCTCCAAAGGTCGCACAGCGGGGTTGTTTTGGTTCCCCTGTGCGTCACTTGGGGACGGAGGTATCAACGGTCTACACGACACTCAAGTCAGAACAAGATCCCTGATGAAAGTCCAACAATTCTTCTAAGCTGTGTGAGTAGTTTTCGGCCATTCGAACATGGCTTTGAATACTGTTACAAAGGCCGGTTAGTTGTAAAAAACAGCATTGTCAGAGGTAACTAAAGGTATTACCTAAGCCATGGCACTGCCCACCAAGTTGGTAACCATGTAACCTGAGGGCAAAAGTCGTACCGGATCATGCAGTGGTCCAAGAAGGTCTTGATTCTTTTTGGGGACCAATCAAACTTCAAAGAAGAGGTGCTATGTCCTCCTGGCAAGTCCAAAGGAACAGCTTCCCGAACAGCCACTGCTTGCCGAAGGGTCTGATTTTCATGGCGCATTGTCTGAAATTGCGTACAGAAACCAAACAGTGTTGTAAATACAGTAAATAATATTGTGTTAAAAACATTTACATTGGCAACTGCATCTCAATTAATGATCCCTTTAAAAATCAAAGGAATACAAATCAATTCTATAAATTCATGTTGTTGAAGCTTGGGCAGTTTTGGCAGTCACGAGTTAGCCATCTGGTAGCTCAGGGTCTATCATAAATAGGCTGCACCCACATTAACATGTGCTTATCTCAAGAGAAATGCCAGACAAATACATCCAATATATTCTCAGGAAATGCAATCTGTTGTCTCAGGTTATGGGTGGGAGTTGGTCACATGTCGGGAAGCCCTAATTTAGAACTGTGACCAGGCCTGATTTGCATTCGTTTTTTCCCCTTTTGTAATGGCTTGGCAGACAAAGAGCAATGGTCTGAAGGGTTGCCCAGAGCAATGCCAGAGGTTAAGATTCATTCTAAACCTTCCAGCCATCACTCCTTTTGTTTTGCTTTAGTCACCCGGAGTGGGATGGGTATGCCCAGACATGGGTCCTGTCCCTGCAGAGCCTAGAGACCCAAGCTACTCTCACTGATGAGGCCCAATGAGGCCGAAACATGTTTGGTGATGCTTGTGGTATAAAGCAGAAGGGATGTGACCAAGCAGTTTGGCCTGGACTGCACCCTTTGCGGTGGGACCAAGAATGATTTGCATATGGTCTATCCCCTTTTTTTATAATGACTTGGCAGGCAAAGAGCGATGGTCTGGAGTGTTGCCCAGAGGTTAAGATTCATTCTAAACCTTCCAGCCATCACCTCTTTTGTTTTGATAATTAAGAACTGAGACTGCTTCCACTTAATTTTCAAACATTTACTTCTAGTTAGGCCATACATCCACCATTCTTTCAGACTAATGGAAGTCTTGAAACCTAAAGAGGCCCAGCCAGCAGTTTGTGTGAATAATTAATCTGAAATAAAAGATCCAAATGCAGAATCAACTCAGATTATTTAAATTAAATTATAGTGACCGAACAATTTTTCTCTGTAACTTTGCAACCATTAAATAAGTGGAGACATGTTCAGAGTTGTGTGCTAAGAGTGGGAAATGACCTGCCCACGCTTAGTATTTTTTTTGATGTTTGGAACATGGAGAAATCCAGCAATGGATGACTGAATACATCTGCAGGGTATGTGGGTCGTCACTCTGTGGTCCGAAACCAGAAAGTGCCTTATCAGTAATGAGAACAGCTCTGAATTAGAGTATTTTTTGTAGTAAGGAGCCATTGGAGGTTGATACGTCTGGCAAAATGGGTTCCCTTCGTGAAGGTTGTGCAGGAGTTTACTCCTGCATTTTACATTCTTTGTAGGCAGACTATTTGGCCAAAATCAAGCCTCAAATAAATTCAATTGCCACAGACCAGGCAGGTAGAGACTGAAGATGTTACAGAAATGTATAATTTAATAACACTTTGAAGTATGCAACACCAGCGTTTATGTTGAAAGAAAAGGATTTGACAATAGAGCTTGCCTGGATAGTGAGGAAGGGATTTCTGTGGATGAAGACGTTTTGAGCAGAGAGGAGCAGAGGCCTAGAGCAGGAGGTCATAAATCTTCACCAGACACGTGTGGGCCTTCACCTAGGACAGTGGTATACACACCTTTCTTACTCTGAGGTCCCTGAGGACATTTTGAGCCGTCCAGCTCCCCCTCCCCCAGTGTCAAATGCTAGTAGGTCCCAATCAACAAGAATTAGTGAGCGCTGTCGGATAATGACCCAATGGGTTGTGCAGTGGATGCCACTTACCATTGTGCTGCACTGCATTTTCTCACAGCAAATGGCAGGAGATTGAACTACAAAATGGGCATTATTGGGGGAGTGTCACAATAAACAAGTGAACTACAAATAATCAGTCATGCTTTATTATACATGAAGAACAAAAAATGTAAAAAGATTAAAGCTCAGCAAAGTTTTTTTTTTGTCTTTAAATATCCAGGACTAATGTGGAGGATGTGCCTGTTTTTCTGCAACTAGGCTGTCAATGTCTGGTTCCGTTTTAGAGACAGCCATTTCAAGTTGTCATCCACCTCCAGTCTTTGGCAAAGAAAGGTGTAGTTAGGTCTGTGACTGTATCAGATGTATATACATGTACATTGGAGCCTCTCCCTGCACGTGAAAATAGCTCAGGGGCAACGTGCTTACCTTGGAAGCAAGATAACGCGGACCACCACAGGTTCCATCCCCGGTTCCACGCTTAGAAACCTCTGGGTATTAAGCACGTTATAAATAACCTATCACCATATCCTGAGCATTTCTGATACAAATGGTATTACTAGGGAGTCGGAGGTTGCATGTGGCAGTGTCACGTGCCGAATCTCCTGGTGCTTATGGCCGGCCAGGTGAGTGTATCGCCGGTAGGGTTTCCCTTTCTTTTTGTCTTCCTTCCGGGTTTACCGGTCTAGTTTTACTTACTACGTTCTTTCTTCCGCCTTTTTAACCCCCCCCCCTTCCACGCTAGCGTTGCATTGCAACTCACTGTGTTTTCTCTCTGTTTCGTGAGGTTAATGCTAGTTCTGTTTTCCAGCGTAAGATTACGCTTTGTTTCACTTGCTTACCGCCTGCCCTTTTATTTTTCTCTCGCTCATTTCTTTCCTGTGGTTCTCTTACCATAGCCTTCTGGTCTTACTCCATTTCCTCTGCTCTGTTTTTTTCCTCCGGCTGTACTGGTCCTCTTCGATTCGGTCCTTCTACCCGCTCTGGGTTTCGCCTCCTCATCTTTTCCCCTTTACACTTACCTGTCTTTCTCTTATGCTTCCTGCATTCTGCGCGCTGGGTTTATCTCCATCCTTTCATCTTACCAGAGCATTCCGGATTACTGGTCTTGTGTCATCCCACAGAGTAAAAGGGGCCATTCTTGTCTCTCGGCGCACCTCGGGTGCTTCTGTTGGATTTTTGTGGAACTTTTCCGATAGTTGTTGGCTGCCATTGCACCCGAGGCACGCCCAGCCTCTAAAGTCTTCCATTGCGACCGTTGCCTGCTGGAAACACCTTCCACCGGAATTACTCCACCGGCCTGATTAACATCTAGGGTTTTTTTCTGCCTTTGGGCTTTTTCCTCTGTTTGGACTCCAGCGGAAAGGGGTCCCTCTTGCTTGCCATCACTTGACAGGCAGCAGAGTGGCTTCAACTCGAAGGAGGCCCTACCTCTTCGAAAGAAAACACAAGAGCAAGAAGAAAGATGGGAAGAAGGTCCTGGACTCCATTACTGAAACAGGTGAGGAGGAGGAGGAGGGGGAAGAAGGTTTCTACAACGACCCTGATTTTTGTGTGGATCAGATTCCAAGTGTAATATCCTTGAGTAGTGACAGGCAGCACATAGCGTACATACAGTGACTACACCAGCCATATTAGCATTTCTTGGACACCTAAGGGGCACCTGCATATGGGACCATGTTTGGGAGTCAGTAAAGTGAAAAACTGAGAATCAGCGCCAAGGGATTTGGGAACAGCGAGACGATGGAAGGGTTGAGAGTGAAGGGGAGGGGTTGGGGAGTACAATGAGACTAGAGAAGACAAATATGAAGGAGTAAGGCCACAAAAACATTTAAAGATGATGCAAAGAAGGTGGAAAAGAAGATAGTGATGGAAAGAAAGTAAGGAAGGAGAGAGAAGAGAAGGAGTAATAGGGGACTGTGAGGAGAGATGAAGGAGGAGATGAATGGCAGAATTAAAGACAGAATGAGGGGCCAGATGAAAAGAAGGGAGTCCAAACAACAAGGCAGAGCATTAGTTAAGACAACTGATGAGAGAAGATGAGAAACTTAGTAGCATGGAATGGGAGAAAAGGTGTTCCCAGTAAAGGTTATAGAAGTAAAAATGGGCAATGCAGACAGAGTTAATCATGTGTGATGAAAATGCCAGAGACGAGTCAGTGGTTACACCAATACTGCAAGCAGAAGAAGAGAAATATATAAACGTATTGACTTGATTGAGTAACTTAGAGAAATAGGGGTTTCTAATGTATGCAGGTAACTTGCTTAAAATATTTTGCACTAGCGTGTACTTGACTATGTTCTATTTTAGTGAGTTGGTTTCAGTTTTTAGATTTTGTAATGGACTTATGTTTAGATATAGTTTTTAATGGTGAGTATTTTTAGTCTATTGGATTTTTTGGTGTATTAGCATATTGATACTGAGTAGTGATTTTTTAAAAAACATTTCTAGGTGTTGAATGTATTATGGGAGGTGAGGATAAATTGTATTGTATTGCCAGACTGAATTATGGAGTGATATGCGGCAATTATGGCCACTTTTATTCTTCTCTATGGTACAAATTGGTGTGTGCCGATAAATGTTTGTTGATGTCTGTCGATGGTTATTTTCGTAAGCTCTTATTTATTTTTCCTTTTTCCCCTTTTTTTCAATGCATTGATTTACATTTATTGTAAAATGCTTGTTTCAGTGGTATTGTTGATTTGTAATTGTTTATTAACGTCAATTTGGGAAAAGTTTAATTTTAAACTACAACACAATAAAGAAAAATAAACAATTAACGTAAGTGTGCGAAAAGCAAAGATGAGTAGGAGCGTGGGAAGGAGAAGGATAGAAAGAAGGGAAGAAAAGAACTTCAGATTTAGATGGGTTGAGATGGGGAAAATTAGAGTACATCAAGAAATGAATGGCTGAGACGCAAGATGGGACAAAAGAATGAAAAGAGCCAACGAGGAGAAGGAGAACAACATTTTAGTGTTGCCAGCATGAAAATGGCAGGAGAGATTGAAGAAGGTGATGGAGTCCGAAAGAGCAAAAATATAGAGAAAACAGCAAAGGGCCAGAAACAGAACTCTGGGGGACACCATAACGCAGGGGGTATGAAGAATAAAGCTTGCTGGCCCATAAAATAGAACAGGATCGATATAAGACTTAGGACTGAAGCCACTGAAGGTAAATATAAGTTTTTACATTGTGGCTAAGGAGCAGTGACTGATGCATGACAGGGCTGGCTGTGTTTTAGCTGATTGGCCTGCTTTTACCCACAACGACCATGTGGGCTACAACCCAGAAAATGTCTTCATCAATCCCCTGAGGAGAATGAACACCTTCCTCCTGCGATACACAGTCAGGCCGAGACTCACTCGTCTGATACAATGGTAGAGAAGTAGCAATGGTGATCATATAGAATTGAGCATGCATAGTCCAAGCACATGAGGGAGGAGTTGTGAGAAGTAGGGTGTCATTCATGGTATGAGCAGCTACAGAGAGGTGAGGGGCTACCACAGCCGCACACACTGTGAGAGAAACAAGGCAGTAAGTCACCCAGGCAGTTGATAGTAAGCAATCTACCAGCCCCTTTGTAAATAACACAGATATATCGGTAGCAGACTATCGATGAATCAACACAAGCGGGGCTGCATCAGCTGTGTGCGCAGTGGGCGAAAGAGTCTATTAGACACAGCGGCAGTGCATCAAGTGCCTCACAAAAAAACTACAACGCATGCAAAATACTGCAGCAAGACTACTCTTGAGACTAAATAGAAGAGACCACATCACACCAGCAATGAGAAGTCTTCACTGGCTACAAGTAAAAAAACACATCAACTTTAAAGCCCTCTGCATTGCCCACAAATCACTACAAGGAAAAGGAGCCACATTTTTACAAGCTAAAATCAAGCATTACCAACCAGGTAGAAACCTAAGATCATCCAAATAGAAATGAAACACTATGAGAAAAGTAAATATATGGGAAATCCATTTGCCTATTTGATAGCCAAGCTTTGGAACTCAGTACCAAAGGAAATAACAACAATGCAAGACCACTAATTTCCGAAAATGACTGAAAAATCTGGCTTTTCAACTCACAGAGACAAGCATTAACATGCAAACCACCGCAAACTATACTATGGGACCAAAGTAAACATGAGACAGGATGGATTATACAACCAACAATAAAACCACCAGACACCTAGAACCAAACATAAACCAACTAACCTCTCCCCATCTCTTTTCCACACCTGCATAACTTCCATACAAACCCCACGCCCACTGACAACCAAACCACAAAACCAAACATTTGCAAACAACAAACAACCCTGTTACTGGGTGCTACCCCTATGAACACAAGTTGCCCAGTGCACGCAACAAAGCACATGTAGAAAGCTCACACACACAAACACCAGTTTCTCCTGGTTCTGCAAGCATCAACTGAAGAGCACAAACACTATTCTAGCCATCTTCCTCCACTAACCAACCCCACCCACTTTTCTTAGAGAGCTACGTGAACACCTGGAGACCATAAAAATGGCAATGGTGCACAGTATAAATGAACCTAACATAACAGAACAACAATTGCTCAAGTTCCAGGTATTCTCGTTAAATGTTAGCAGGACCGTTTAAAGCAGACCAGGGGGTCAGAACCCCTGCAAATACCTATTACCTTTGAGTCTTGTTCTGGCGACTCAACCGCATTAATAGAGGCTTTAAGGTATTTTTAGGCAATTCTTGTTTAGTTTCCCAATGGGTTAGGTCAGCCTGTGAGACAGGTGAGAAGACTGCTTCCACTAGGTTAAGTCAGCAAATGAGTTGGGTTGAGACAATTGATGAGTCGACTCTCTAGACAGATGAGTACATACAATGATGTCCATTGTGTCATGTGGTGTTCAAGAAAGGGGAAATGATTGCTTTCATTGGGTCGATTCAGCATTCGAGATGGTCGAGAGGATTGCTTGCAGTGGGCCAAGAAGGGCTGTGATGGATAAAAGAGTTGGTCAAAGCGGTTCAAAGTGCGTAGTGTAACAGAGGCAGCTCTAGGGGTCCTGTGGCAGATCAAAATGTGTCAAACATGGTCAAGTTGGCTCAAAGAGCAGAGCAAGGTGAGAAGCAGAGACCATAGCTTTCCATTGGGTTTGTGGTTGATGGAGGGCCCAGTCAGGGTCTGCAGGCATTGGTTGAGTCATTCTTCTGCCCCATTAATCCAGGAAGTTTGACAAAGATCACATACAGGGGCTGTCACTTCTAGTGAGTATCCTGTTTAAGAGTTTAAAGCAGCAAGCATGCCTTGTACAAACAGAATTTTACCCAACTGGTCCTCTGTAATATGCGAGGGAAAGGGCTTGCTCCTTCTTTAAAATGCTTTATCTTCACCACCTTGGCAGAGGACTGTGGGCAGACTACCGAATTCATTTCAAATTCAAACCTTCTTCAGGTTTTCAACAATGATTCAACTCAAGGGGGTTTCTCATCCCCTTATATAGTCAATTTGCCACAGTGGATTGGTCCATTCCAAGCCTTCTATAGGGGTCCAATCCTGGTTGCTGTGACAATAGTCTTTTCCTGGTGATGTAAATCCCAAAATGCTCTGTCTGCAGGAAGTGGAGTAGGGGCAGGGGATTTGTGAATTGCCTAAGATATTTCCAGCCGGTGTGCACCATCTATGGACTGTAACTCCTCTCCTGGCTACTCTGCATTAAGGAGACTCCAGTAATTCTCACCCTAGTGCAACCATACTATTTTCCTGGCAGGCTTATTATTTGAATGATGGGTCTCTACCTTAGCCTGTCACCCCCTCTCTGCATATTCCCGGCCTATGGAAAAGGTGGCAAGACCTTTCCACAGAGTACGAAAGGCACTCTAATGCTGAACCCAACTAGATAGATTCAGTGGAATGTGTCACTTGAAACCACGTTAGCAATAAAAGTATATCAACAGGTTTTAACCAGTGCAATGTTCTAGTCTCTGGACTTGGCTTATATTTATGTATTAATCAAACTGCCAGCAAACCATGGGGGCACACAATTATACATAATTTTGATCAGGGCTGCCCACAGTTACAGAAGGTGTGTGTAAACTGTGGTATTGGTTGATAAGAGAAATTGGTACTTGGATGTCAGAGTGTCTGTCTGGTAAATGAAGAGAGTTAGTGAGATTAGTTGTAAGATGCTGAGCGGGTTGAGCACTCGCTGATGCCATCTGTGTGTGCTCTGCCAGTCGCAGGATTGAATCCCGGCAAGGCCAACTCAGTCTTTCATCCTTCCGAGGATAATTAATTAGTGCCAACTTTGGTTGGGATGATTAATGTCTGTAAATATGTTCTATCTAACAAAGTATCATTAAGTATGAGATTAAGGAGGTGTATGTGAAGCTGAATGAGAAGGGTGATGAAAAGTGTGAAAGACTGGTGACTGTGAGAGAAGGAGGGGTGTAGTGTAGAGTGGTAGTGAGAGGAGGGAATAGTAGGGAGACGGGACACTAGGGTAAAGTAGTGTGACGAGAAAGTAGTGGAGGGAGTGGGAAGTAGTAGAGAGCAGAGTGGAGTGCAGAGTTGAGATTATAAGAGAGTAGTAGACAGAAGGACATCAGAGAGGGGAGAAAGGAAGGAGTGAACATCAGAGAAAGGAGTATGAGAGATAGGGATCGGAGCACATGTATGACTATAAGAGGGACAGCCCTTAGTAAGACACATTCAAACTTTTAAATAAAATCCTTTGAACTGTCTTTGAGAGTTGGTGCATTCTTGAGGCCATTTGTAGTACATGGCTTCACTATACTTTTTAGCATAGAGTGTTATGAATATTAGGTCTGATAAGCAGATCTAACTTTCTGAGATAGAATTTCCATCAATATTTTTTATTAAAATTCAAATAAGTCAGGCTAGCCGACTCTCTGCTGGGTGCAGCAGTTTGGTTTCTGGATGGTCTGTCTGCTGTGTGTTCAGGTCAGCACAATACAATTCATTCCTCTTCTCCTCAGAGTGCCCAGAAACACACTAACCACCATTTAATTTGCAGTATTGCTGTCTAATTCTTCTGCACTTGTGCGCCTGTAAATTCACCTTCCGGCTGCTGGAGCAAGAACTAATATCGCAATGGTCCAATAGGAGCCAGCATTCCACTCCACCAATCAGCTTATCTTTTGAATGGTAGTGGCCATGGCACAATAGCTGTGAGAATGCTCCTGTTTCCAAATTCCAAACCTTCTCGAACTGTCTCAGTAAAGGAATTGTGGGAGAAATAACTCCATGATAGCTCTCCTATCCAACTATTTCTAATGTGCTTAGTGTATTCATTATTAGAATTACTTTTGTCATCATACCCGAGTACTCTTATCTTTCTACTGTGCACACAATCAGTTTGAAACTGTGAGAAGACCTAAAACGAGAAACAGAAAGGAGGGTAAGGGGAAGTAACTTATGCGCCCCAGAAAGTATAAACTGGTAATTGGAGTGGGGGATAACCTGATTAATAACTTACTGATGAGTAAGAAAATACAAGTATTGCTGACAACTGTTCTGCATCATGTTTGAGATGTTCTCCAAGCCTTGTAATTTTTGTAATTTATAATTTTGCATTTCTTTGAAGTGATTGTAGTTTAATTTCCCTGCTACTGTATACATGTGAATAAGACACGTGCCAGCATGTAAACGGATGGAAGCCTAAAAACGGGCTGGGTATTTCATACCAGAAAAGGGACAACATGAGATCCCGCTAAACCACACGCTTTTACTAAAGCTGCAGCTGAAGCAACCACACTTTTCATGTACATGAAAATAGACTGAAGATCAGCCTGGCTTACACACCTCTTCCAAGTACAACTGTCAAACTTTAGCAGACTGCCCCATTTTCATCATTCTGATGCATTTTTTTAGTTTCTCACATCCTTACCCAAGGATCACTCAAAGGTATTGTGTTCAGCCATTTGCCAACCCCCTCCCCACCCCCACCCCACCGACACCAAGTACACACAACTGGAATATCATGTGCATGGCTTTAACACGGAAGACTATCGTTTGAAAGTTCAAACTGTTTCACTGCAGCCTCTTAAAGTTCAGCTGTGCTTCATGCTGGCACTGGTTTTCTGTACTCCTAGTTTTGGCACTTTGTGTAATCTCAATGGTGTCTGTCCTAGAGTTGCCCTTTTGTAGATGTTGTGGTGCTTAGACCCATGCCTGGGCCTTATCAGTGAGTAGAATTAGAGGAGCTGTTACCCCACACCGCGTGGCCAGGCCCCAGAGCTTAAACTGAAGCAGGAGGAAAATGGCCCAGCAAGAGAAGACAGAGGTCAAGACGCAAAGTTAGGGTTAAGGATGGCATGCAGAAATAATGTGGGTCTGGAACATAGGCAATGCGAAAATGAGGCAAGGGCACGCAGACAAGGCCAGCAGTCCAAAAGAGGATTGGGAGAATGGAATGCAAGGTAAAAAACAGAAACAGTAGGGAGCATGAAAAGATTGAATGCTCGGGATGCACAACCATAGTGCTCAGAACAAGGCTGGGCCTCTCATTTGTTTTTTTTTTTTTCTGGGTGATGATGAACAGCACATGTCGGATGCACAGGCAGTGTTCCTTGCACCTGCACAATTTGCTCTAAAAATGGTAGTGTGCACAAGCCGAGATCAACAACAAGGCGGTCTGCCAAGAGCCTGTCCTAAAATGCTCTGAAATCGAACTGCCAGAGCGGGTACAGGTGCCAGATCACTAATGCTCACCCAGAGCCCTGATATATGCCATAGTTTAGAGAGTGTGACACCAAGAACTGTAATAACCACATTTTAGAAGTATTTGTTAATTTGACCTCAGACGGATAAAGGGCTAAATTGGCCCTACTGTGCAATTTGAATTTAGGATGTACATTCTGATCTATCGCTTCATGCCAGATTTCTCCATTGAAGTGCTATAATAATAACTGTTTTTATTACCATGTGATAATGGCCCTTGAGTTATCAACCTCATGTTGATGAAAGGATAAGTCAGCCCTGCTTCAGAATTTCAACTTGGGACGTGCTGACTGTCTTTGTATCAGAGGCGAGCATTTTACCTGTAATCTGGCCACTGTTTCTATAAGAATTTACATATTTGTCAGGTTAGTAGTAGTGAGCACCTTTTCTCTCCATGTTAAATTTTGACAGGTGACCCTGTGTCCCTCACTTCTGGTCTTAGCCACGTCCCCTTTAATATACATTTGACTGACCCCCAAAATGTTTGATATCAAATGTATTTACCCCCAAATTGTTTGAACTAAATTTGATAAGAACCCAATATGTTCATATCAATTAGATTGACTACCGATAATTTTGATATACATTTTAATTTACATTTTAATATATATTTTATTATATATATATACACACATTCTATATATAGCATACATAGATGACGTGAGGCTTGCCTATATATTTGATTGTGCCCTGAAATGACCCTATTTGAGTTTGATTTATACTGAACGTGTGATTACCACTTCCTATACAAAAGCCCAAGCTGTTGGCTTTGGCAATGCTTGATTTTAAAGGAACACCCGGTCACTTCAACATTGTTGATTAAAACAACCTGCACCATGAATCTTTGCCATGCACACGCCTACACAAAGGCCCCGAGCATCAGCTTTGCAACGCTTGTTCCATAATGATTGGCCCACAACGGCTCCACTAGGGAGCTGCTGTCCACATCCCCACCTCAATAACCCCTACACTTTAAAATGGAAAAGTGCTCCCCCTTCTTAACCCCAAAAGCCTCCTGTGTCAGTGTAAGGGGTATTTGTAGGCATTATTTTTGGTTGGTGCTATTTTTTGGTTTACTGGTGAGCCTAACTTTAGAGTACTGCCTGATAATTGTTCTAATACTGGGATCACTAACAGTAAGTACATACAGGACTGAGTACACTTTAGAAAATGGACTTATCCCCTTGCAGTATTTTATTTGCAATACCACAATATGCCCTTTTGGCTTGAATCTCAGAATGCATTTACCATTTAAATCAAATATGAACATTCATTTAGAGCCTCTCAGAAGAACACAATTTACAGAGACTGACTTTGCTTTACATTTTACCACACATTCTCCATCTAGCTGAATGCCAACCCGAGTAAGCTGAGCACAGAATAAGTACACTGAGGCTAATGCACCTTTTTCGAGTTGTTATTCTTTATCAGAACTTAATAATATGCAAAATACTGAGTGACATGTACAATGCATGACATCCACATTGTATTTCAAACATAAACTAAGCCTTTCCTGCAATGGGTTTCAAAACATTCTATATGCAAAAAAGCCCAGAATTCTGCCAACATTGGCCTTGTTCTTCGTAACAAAACTTGGTAGAGTACGAGCTTCTGTAACATCTTAATTTTATCATATTAATGGAGAAATATGAACACATCTTTCTATGTTTAAAATGTACAGTGCAACATCTACAAAAAATAATTCCCCACTCTACACTTTCTAATACTAGGCATTCAATCATTAGGATGCTCCTCAAATTAACTGAATTTACCAAAATAATCTTTAATCGAGTGTGTATGTGTGTTCTGAACTGCCAGTGCCCCCGTCTGGTTGTTTGATACTCTCTTCTTAGTTTGGAAACATCACACAGGATGCTAAGTCAGCGCCTGCCTGCACACTTCCCCCTGGGTCAGAAAAACTCTTCTGAGATGACTGCCAGCCTGAAACCCAAAGCCAGACAGTGAGCTTCTTGATCCCTCCTGCCAGCCTTTTTAAACCCTCTGAGCTAAGCCTGCCCACCATGTAGGTCCTATTTACACAACATATTGGGCCTCATTACGACCCCGGAGCTAAACCATGGTGCTATTAGCACCATGGTCCATGCCGGGGTCCGCCATGGTGAATGGCGGAATTACCGCCTCATTCCAAGGTTGGCGGGGCGTTAATTCCCCATTCACCATGGGCCCTTCCCCATTCCCATTTTTGCCCCATAGGGCTTAATGGGAATGGGGAAGGCGCTAAGTACGGTGCCGCAAATTGCGGCACTGTACTTAGCACCAAGGTCCCTTTGCGGCACCTGACTTTAACACCTGCTAAAAGCAGGCGTTAAGGTCGGGTCCCGCAAAGGGAACTCGTAATCAAGCGTTAAGGGTTTAACGGCGCCGACACCTTTTACGGCGCTGTTAAACCCTTAACGCCAGGGTCGTAATGAGGCCCATTGAATGTTCCTGCCTTCCTCTATGACATCATGTGTCATTCAAAACCACCTTCCTTGAAACTCAGCCAGCCCTCTTGAAAGCCCTGATTGCTTAGAATGGTAGCAACAAAGTAAATAGCTACATCTCAGTGCTGTTTCCTGCTCTGAAAGTCTTTTCAACAATACAATGTCTTTAGCAGAACAGATCTCACAGTCCACACTTCTGACTTGTCATGTCTACATTCAAACCCATCATAGCCTACATTCTGCATGTTTAATTTATTGCATTTCCAAGCTAACCCAGCAGAGCCCAAACACCTGGTTTCATCAAGTTGCGCAAAAACTTGCATATATGAACCATGGACTGGCTTGCCCAGGATGTTTGGAATGCATGATAGAAGTTAGAAGTATAAAGTGTAGTAATCATTAGTAATTAATATATGTTAGTAAAATCCGCATTGCAACCCAGTCCATGAGAAAAATGCATATTGTACAGAAACAATCTTGACTTCAGCATTTATCTGGCATGTGCTTTATGCTTCACAAATTGGCATGCGCTCTCGCTCAGAAATACGCTCAACTCTCATCCCTGTTGAAATGTAGAGCCCTAGTTGAAATTCAGAACTTTGCTAAAATATGGATGTTGAAATGTTGAGCCCTAGTTGAAATACGGAATACATTTGCCTGCACACACTCCTGTTTTCCTGCTGGGACATAATCAAAATCACTGCAGGAAAAAAAAGACTTACAATCATCCCGGCATCAATACATCCATGTGATCTTGGGCACAAAAATTAAAAAATGATTGTACCTTGATTTTAACAGTTAATCCAATCAAATAGAGCTATAAGAATTGAACAGCATGCAATGTATAAAGTTCATACAAACTAAGAAACGAAACATTGTATAAATATATATATTTTCTAGGATGACATGCTTGATCTACCGATAGTGGTCTAGTTAAGGTAAGCGCATGCCCATAAGTGATTGACCAAATACCTCAGGGATGGTTTTAGCACTACGTTGAATGAAAGGAGAGGTTCATATTAATGATAATACTTATAACTATAAGAAAAAATATAAAACACTGATAGGAAGGAAAGAAGCTCCTTATTAACATAGCAAATCTCTATTTTAACCACAGGTTACTAAAATATACCCAACGCAAATACGAACTACATAAGCACTCAGAGGCACATTGACAGCCACATAAAGGTGAGTGTTTCTTGAGACAGTAACTAAACAGTAACTATACAAGCTGACCGCTTTGGTATTTTACTCTATACCAAAGTATATGCCGGAGTGGAGAATATATAATTCTAAAGATTGGGACCACAAAAATAAACACCCACGGAACACAGGTGGGTCAGATATATACTTGATACAGAGACTTAAGTAGATAACATTAAGAAAGTGGGGACTTTGGAGAAAGAGTGAAATAAAGGTTAAACAGGCGACATTTAAAGCATATTTATCCTGCTTTACATACAGATTGCCCTGGAGTCTACCGAAAAGCGAATTGATCGCCCCCACTTTTACCCAGTGTTTAGGTCAAAGGAGATCACTTTCTCCTTTCCTCCCAGCTCACTGTTTCCACTCCTCAGGCCAAGCCAACTCCAGCATTGCCGCCTACCTTCTCGGTTATCCGACTCATGAAGCGTGTTTCAGTTGAAGCTTTTGCCGCAACTTTCTCACCCCTCTCCCCCTTCGGCTGACTCACACCCTGACACAGCCCTGACACAGCGCTTTGGATTAAGGCACTATATAAATAACACATCATTATCATTATCTATGCTCCACTCTGCTATATTGGTTACTCTTGATGCTCTTGCCCCTGTCATGAGGATCCACTTGAAGTCCAAAGCCAAGTGCAACTCCTGGTATGACTCACACCTCATCACCCTTAAACACAAGTGCAGGGTGCGAGAGAGGAAATAGCGTGCTTCCTGTACATCCTCTGGCAAACTGGCCTGCCGCATCCTTAAAAGGCAATATCGGTTCTCTAGGCACTGCAAAAAGAGAGCCCCCATCCAAGCCTGCGTCTGCGGCTTCCAACAACTCGGCCAAACTCTTTAAAATCTGCAAGGAACTGGCCAATCTGGCTGCACTTTCTACCTCTCCTGTCCCCTCCCAGACTCTCTGCACAGCCCTGGCTTCTCATTTCATCTCTAAAACTCAGGACATCCTGTCCTCTCTCTCTTCCTCTCCTCCTCCTCCCTCTACTACCTGCTCCTCCTCTGACCCTTCTGTGGCCACCTCTCCTCCCTCCTTCTCTGCCTTTCCCCTGTTCTCCCCAGACAAGGTCTCTAGACAAGTCCGATCTATGAAAGTCTCGTCAAAACAGGTTCTTCCCTGTTCCTCTAAAACCATCAAGGACCACATTGACACCCTGGCACCTGATTTTGATGACTTCTCCAACCACTCCTTCGCCACTGGAGTCTTCCATTCCCCCCTGAAGCATTCCCTTGTGCATCCGCTTCTTAAGAAACCCTTAGCCAACCCTTCCTGCCCAGCTAACTACTGCCCAATCTCTATCACTCCTTTCCTGGACAAACTCCTGGAAAAAGCTACAAAACCATTATATTAAAAAAAGACAGTCACAAGGGGGCACGGATGGAAAAACTGGCCATCTCCCAGCTTAATCTTCACACTGAATCAGTTGGTTGTCTCCATGACCATCAGTCTAGCTCAAGAGCTGCCAGAAACACAGAAACTGCTCTCCTGAACATCCGTGAAGACCTGCTCTCCAGCCCTGATTCCAATACCCCCTGTGTCCTCATCTTACTTGATCTCTCTTGTGCCTTTGACACGGTCAACCATGCCATTCGGCTCAACTGTCTGTGTGATAACCTGGGTATCACTGATCAGGCCCTGGCTTGGCTGACCTCTTTCTTCTTTGATTGATCCTCCCAGGTCCATCTTGGGTCCTTCCTCTTCTCTATCTCTATCTCTACCTGTGGTGTTCCCCAGGTGTCTAACCTCTCTCCCTGGCTGTTCAACCAATACCTGGCACATCTTGCTCACCACATTGCCACTCTCTGCCCACCTTTCAGTGCTATGCGCATTACACTCAGCTCATTTGCAGGCTCCCTTCCACCACCTCTTCTCCTTCTCTCATCTCTGACTGTCTGTTCACTATCCAAGAGTGGTGTGCAGCCAATGATCTCTGCCATAATGCCAGTAAGAATGAGATTCTCCTCATCCCTCCTTTCCGATTGCTCCCTGGTCGGCCTCTCTTGGCCGGCTTCCTGCTCCCACCTGTGAGGCTAAAAACCTCAGGGTCATCTTCGACTCCACACTCTCTTCTCTCCACACATCTCTTATGTCTCTAAGAAGTCACACTACCAGCTGCACCTCCTCAGAGGTATTCTTCCTTTCATCTCCTTCCCCCAAAAGCTCACTGTCTCCAGAGCTCTGGTTCTCTATAGGCTGGACTACTTCAACAGCCTCTTTGTAAATCTGCCTGCTTCTACTCTCCAACCTATGCAACTCATCCAAAACAGGACTGTGAGACTTGTCCTTGGCCCCAAGCCCAGGGATTGTATCTCATCAGGATTAAAATCTCTGCACTGGCTCCCAGTGGCTGCAAGGAATGAGTTCAAAACCTTCTGCATTGTCCACAAGGCCTTCTGGGGCCTGGGGCCTCAATACCTTCAACTCTCTCTTCCTAAATATCTTCCTTCTCGAGCTCTTCGCTCATCCGCCTCCAACTCTCTCAGGGTCAGTCGCTTCTCCAAGCAAAGATTTGGTTGTAGATTTTTTTCTTTGGCTGGGGCCTCCCTCTGGAACAGCCTCCCCACCTCCCTGAAACTTGAGGAGCACCATCTCTGGTTCCGGAAGCACCTCAACACCTTTCTCTTTGCTTCTGCTTTCTCTCCCCCCCCCCTTCCCTGCTGAACTCCTGACTGAAACTACACTGGTCGCCCGGCTACCCTCTGATCTCGGGCCCATGTCTGCTCCCCCTCCAGTTGCACACCTGCGCTGTCTTCCGGGCAACCCCTGTACTTGGGAGCTGTTTCTGTATCCCTAGAGTCCCCTACCAGCTCTTGACACTTGGGGGTAATTCATAGAATTTAGCGCACAAGTGGTGCACACAGCTGGCGCGCAGTGTGCGCGTGCAAATCTCTGCACCAGCCGCGTGCGCTAAAATTAATTTCCGCGCACAGCGTATTCATGGATTTTAGCTACCAAAACCAGCCGTGGTGCACAGTGGCACAGCGACCCTGCAGCAGTGCAATTTACGCCCCCAAGAATGCCCCTCGCGCAGGGAAAAGCCATCAAAATCCCCAATCCAGCGCAAAGGGCTGGGCTAACCCTGTACCAGCACGCCAAGCGGGGAACGTGTATTACTGGGGTTCGCGGGAAGTTTCACACGCGATTGGCCCTGTGCGAGTGGGGTACGTGTATTGCTGGGGTTCGCGGGAAGTTTCACACGCGAAAGGGCCTGTCCGAGTGGGGTACGTGTATTACTGGGGTTCGCGGGAAGTTTCGCACGCGACTGGCCCTGTGCGAGTGGGTTATGTGTATTTCAGGGGTGCGCGGGAAGTTTCACACGCGAAAGGGCCTGTGCTAGTGGGGTACGTGTATTACTGGGGTTCGCGGGAAGTTTTACACGTGATTGGCCATGTGCGAGTGGGGTACGTGTATTTCGGGGGTGCGCGGGAAGTTTCACACGCAAAAGGGCCTGTGCGAGTGGGGTACGTGCATTACTGGGGTTTGAGGGAAGTTTCAGATGCGATTGGCCCTGTGCGAGTGGGGTACGTGTTTTACTGGGGTTCGTGGGAAGTTTCACACGCGATTGGCCCTGTGCGAGTGGGGTACGTGTATTACTGGGGTTCGCAGGAAGTTTGACACACGAAAGGGCCTGTGCGAGTGGGGTACGTGTATTACTGGGGTTCGCAGGAAGTTTCACACGTGATTGGCCCTGTGCGAGTGGGGTACGTGTATTTCAGGGGTGCGCGGGAAGTTTCACACGCGAAAGGGCCTGTGCGAGTGGGGTACGTGTATTACTGGGGTGCGCGGGAAGTTTCACACGTGATTGGCCCTGCGCGAGTGGGGTACGTGTATTACTGGGGTTTGCGGGAAGTTTCACACGCGATTGGCCCTGTGCGAGCGGGGTACGTGTATAACTGGGGTTCGCGTGAAGTCTCACACGCGGTATGAGCAGGGTACATGTATTTCAGGGGTGCGCAGGGAGTCCTACACATGAATTGGCAGTATGGGTCCTCCCAGGTGTTCCCTCTACACCCTCCATGGCCCCTGCAGGCAGCCCACACCACAGGGGACTACCCTGCACCCCTGGTCATGTCCCGCAGGCAGCCCATCCACCATGGGCATGCCCCCCAGCCAAGCCACATGTCAGCTTGCACTACTGATCACCAACTCATGTCCCCCTGCACCCCCACCCCCCAGCAGTGCGGGGCACCTGCCAGCAGGCCCCCACTCATTTCCCCTTCACCCCCTCCCCCCAGCAGTGCAGGGCACCTGCCAGCAGACCCCCACTCATGTCCCACTCATGTCCCCCTGCACCCCCACCCCCCAGCAGTCAGGGGAACCTGCTAGCAGGCCCCCACTCATGTCCCACTCATGTCCCCCTGCACCCCCACACCCCAGCAGTGCGGGGCACCTACCAGCAGGACCCCACTCATGTCCCCCTGCACCCCCACCCCCCAGCACTGCAGGGCACCTGCCAGCAGGCCCCCACTCATGTCCCCCTGCACCCCCACACCCCAGCAGTGCGGGGCACCTGCCAGCAGGCCCCCACTCATGTCCCACTCATGTCCCCCTGCACCCCCACCGCCCCAGCAGTGTGGGGCACATGCCAGCAGGCCCCCACTCATGCCCCACTCATGTCCCCCTGCACCCCCACCCTTCCAGAAGTGCAGGGCACCTGCCAGCAGGCCCCCACTCATGTCCCCCTGCACCCCTACCCCCCAGCAGTGCGGGGCACCTGCCAGCAGGCCTCCACTCATGTCCCACTCATGTCCCCCTGCACCCCCAACCCCCAGAAGTACAGGGCACCTGCCAGCAGGTCCCCACTCATGTCCCCCTGCACCCCTACCCCCCAGCAGTGCGGGGCACCTGCCAGCAGGCCTCCACTCATGTCCCACTCATGTCCCCCTGCCCCCACGTCCTGAGGAACCTCAATCATGGCCCTTATGGCCAGCCTCCCCAGCCCAAAGACCCAACCAAGTATTGCATCCACCCACATAGAAAAGGCAATTACATGATACAACCCCAAAGGCAAATATGTAAATGAACACATGTCCGTCACACACACACAATGGGTGCAAGTGAATGTGAAAACCCATATCATGACATGCATGAAACCAATGAGAAAATACCACACATCAAAGTATGAAGAAAAAAATGTATTAAACACAACATGGATGCAAAAAAAAACACACAACAATGGGAATAATTAATGAAATGCTGCATGTCCGTAAAAGAATAAAAAACAAGAAATCATAATCCAAAGAAATCCAAAAGAAATGGTGTCCAAAGTCACAGTCCAACAAAGCAAATCCAAGGGAAAAAAGAAAGTGAAATCCATTGCTCCATGATGAAAATAAAAAAATTGTGAATAATCTAATGGTGAACTATGTACAAATGAACAATCCAGGGTCCATGAGCCCAACTGATGAAATGAAACCTACCAAAAATACTACCTAATAAAAAACTATATACAAAAACGTGGTGCATTGTCCAAGTGCAACCAAAATAAAAAAGAAAAGGAAAGGAAACCTAACACTATCTAACTATATGCAATGGCGGTGGGAAAGTCCTGCGGCTCACTCTGTGGTGTCCCGGGCCAGGGCATCATCGATCTCCATGTCGATGTCCCGGAGGCGGGACTCTACCCTGGCCCAGAGGTCTCGCAGGGAGGCACTCATGGCCTGTTCCAACTCCCTGAGAGTCCACTCGAGGCACTCTGCCCGCCTCAACGCCCGACGCATGGAGAACTCCGCCCTGACCATGGAGAGCCGCGCCTCTTCCGCCCGCCGCCACTCCACATCTATAGCATGGCCTATCCGCTGCCACACGGAAGACACTTTCAGTCTTGGGTCCTCCTGCCCTCTGGCCGATGCCTGCCCCTCCGATGTTGAAGGCCCCGAGCCATCATGGCTCCCACCTTGTTGCTGCTGCTGCTGTGCCTCTGCCTGTGCCCTGGCTCTTGCTGCCTGCACATCCTCCTCTGGCTGAGGTGCAGTTGTTGAGGTGGCTACCCCTGCTGGACGTCCGACTCCCGACTGTGGCAGGGATGTGTCCTCCACCAGCCTGGCCGCAGGGTTAGAGGCAGCTCCACAGGGTACCCAGGTGATACATGGGTGGGAAGATGGCATGGAGGACGACTGGCGCATAGGGGGTTCAGGTGAGGAGGGGGTCGGAACAAGGTCCAGCAAACGGAGGAATCTGGCCCTGGTGACCCGTCCCAGTAGGTCAACACGGTCAACGAGGCATTCAAGATGACGTGCAGTCTCCTCACGAAAAAACACTGCACGTCACCTCGCATGCCCCGTTGACGCAACGCCATCCCACTCAGGACAGGCTCAACCCGGTCGCGGATAGCCACATCTGCAGGGATTGGAAGGCCAGTTGTTGTAAGCGGATCCCCTCCCTGAAAACAGGTTTGGACGTAGGCATCCCTGCTGGTGCAGGATGATGCAGTCACAGTATCGGGGACAGGATTACACAGTGGCACCTCCGCGGTGGCCTGTGCTGCCTCCTGTCCCTGCCCCTGCACTGCACCACTAGCACCAGTGGAATCCCCACCTCCAGACCCCGTGTCTGTCCCTTGCACGGCCTCCTCCTCCACCAAACCCCCCACCAACCTGGATGACTCCGTGCCATCTTCCTCCGTCAGACCCTGTGGGGTCTCAGCTGCCCCTTCTGCTGCCGAGAAGTCCAACTCAGACCTCCGCCTCTTGGACCTACCATCGGCAGCTGCGGCCTGGGACGCGGCACCAGACTCCTCACTCCCTGACGAGATGACAACCTGGGAGAGGTGCAGGGCCTTGAGTCTCCGGCTGGCGGTGCGATCCTTGCCGCAGTGCTCCACAGCACCCTCTCCGCCCTCTTCATCAGTTGATGCTGCAGACAGGGAGAGATAGGACACAGGCATCAGGGTACTGTACAATGGACTGATACACACATGAAAGTTGCACATGAGTGGCAGTGTCAAACTTCAGACATGGCATCACAATCCCCAACACACATGTCATTTCAACTCACACACATGAGCAATTCCACAGCCATATCACAACAGCCAGCACCATCCATACACATACAACAGCATGAGCATCCAAAGGTGAGCCAGTCATCACTTGAAACACAGGGAGTGCAGTAGACATGCACACATGCCAACACACTTACATGCATGTCTACATCTCCTCCAACTGTTGCAGTGATGCAGTGATGAGGTCGCCATACATGTCAGATCTGCCATTCATGCATGCATGTTGCATTACAGTTGCACACTTGTCAAGTACACACACATGTACATGTACACAGTGCAGATACATGCATTAGGAACCATCATCCATGCCACAACCATGCCAATGTACATACACAGAAATTCAAACATGTGTGCTCCCACACCTGCATTTCTCCAGCATGCTTACCAACACATACACCATCAATGTGTCTCACACATGAGAGGACACACATGTGGCAGCCTCACACCCATGTTCATACACATCCCTATATGGCCCTACAAAAACACATGTGCAACCTGCACACTACTGGCACACCACGACATGCACAGCATCCAATCCCTCTGCATGTACACTTACCGCTCGACTCCAGATGGGTCTGCCTCTCAAGGATCTGGACGTAGAGCGCTGGGCATATGCTTTCCAGGACCCTCATTTGGTGGTCCGACAGCTGGCCCTGGTGCCCCTCGGCATCCGCTGCCTTTGCGAGGCACCAGGCCTTGTTGAGGGTCCTGCACCTGAAGTCCTCCCAGCGCTTCTTGACATGATGTAAGTCGCGGACAGCCACCCCCTCCGCGTTAATGGCAGTCACAATGTCCATCCAAATCCTGGTGCATCCTTCAATGTCGGCGCGTGAACTTCCAAAGAGGGCATCATACTGCCCCAGGACTTTCTCCACCAGGACAAAAACTTCCCTGGCACTGAAGCTAGTGGCCCTCTGCCTCTCTGGCTGGGGGTTGCCAGTGCTGCCCGATGGTGTTCTGCTGGACATGGCAACCTCAGAGGCAGGAGTGGGTGGGCAACTGGGTCCTTGGGCTGGGCTGTGGAGCGATGGAATCCCAGTCGGGAGTCTTCAGTTCCAGCAGGGGTGGTCACAGCAATTGCACCCCTGGCTGACGTGCAGGCAGCAAATGGCAGGGCACGTGGGCAGCAGGCAGTCAGGCAGCAGCAGATTGCAGGTGGGAGCGTGCTCGGGGCTCTTGGGGGCAGTAATTCAGCCTTCTGGGCAGGAGCGTGGTCTTCCGTGTGTTTTCGCGTGGCCAGCTTGATACGGAGTAATTTGGCACGTGAAAAAATCGCACATCAGCGTGTAATTGGAGGAAAGGCCTTTAGCGCGTAAGCGCGTCAGCACACGTACGCGTTTTCATTGGACCAAAGGCCCTTAGCGCGCGTGAAAAAACTGCACGTCCGCGTGTGAATGCGTGTAATCTGAGGAAAGGGCCTACGCGTGTAAGTGACGTGACACGTGCGGGCATTTCCCTCAGCACGGGTTAAAGGTGAGCGGGGCCAGCAGTTCGCTGTACGTGCCTTTCGTGGAGACCGATGTGTGTAGCTGCTTCGTGTTGTTTTGCGCGCCATCACATCTTCACAGCGATCGAGGACGTATCTCTTCTTTTGGCGGGGGTATTGGCTACGCGTGTTTTTCTGCATTGCGCTAGTCAGACGGTGAGTCGCGCACGCTATTTTTCCCACTGCGGGTGCCCCTGTGTATCGCACCTGTTTTCGAGGTCATAGTAGCCTGTGTGTCCCACACGTACGCATTTTTCGTGTTACTGGTTGCCACCGCGTACTGCGGGAGGTTGATTACACGCACGTAGGCTGCAGGGTTGCGTGCACGGTTTTACTGCAGTTTTAGGGTGCCTGAGCGTAGCGTGACCCGTCACTACATCACCGGGGTCACATATAGCCTTGCAGATGCAGGGGGACTGTTAAAATCTTGCATCCCACCCCCTTCACCCCAATTGCCCAGGTCATTTGTGGTGTACGCCTCCCATTGGCACTACTCCATCTGTGCCGGCACTACTCCATCTGTGCCATGGTTGGGAGGCCACCAAAGGTGAGGGGCGCCTCAGCTGGGCGTACTCCTCGTGGCGGGCATGGTCAGGGACGTGGCCGGGGTGACCAAGGAGTAGGGGGACTCCAGGGTGTCCAGGGTGGCCGCAGAGGGGGAAGAGGCATGGGTGCGCCACTTGAGCACGATGTTGTGCCATGTGTCGGTGCAGTCATACCACCACCCCCTGTGGTTCGGGGAGATGCAGCTTCTGCATCTGGCACTGGCGTCTGTGTGACCCGGCAGTCCATTTCATCGACTGCCACGAGCCCAAGGGTAGTGGTAGCTGCAGGTGCAGCTGTGGACACCACCAACCAGGCTCAGGGTCTGCCAGCGCAGGCTGTGTTGGCAATTGAAGAGCCCTTGGAAGATTTCCAACAGGCCCGGAGGGAAACCGTAGGGGCACACAGGGCTGCCCTGACCAAGACACGTGTCCCTGGGGCATGAGTCATTCGTTGCGGAGTTCATACCATCAGAATCGGTCGAAGGAGTGGGAGAGATGCCAGACTTTGATGCACAGTCCAGTGAGTGTTGATGCGTGTTTGTCGAGGACGTGTGTGTTTTACTTGTGTGATGTGATGTGCATGACTGCCACTACATGTCACGTGTACATGGTTATGATGTGTGAGTAATGCAATGCTTCCCTGATGCATGTCTACTCTGCTGGATGGTGGACATGTGGAGCAGACGTAGACTGTCCACATTACCACTTTTGCACCCTACTCACATGCTGGTCACCAGTTTGCCCCTCCGGTCCATGTTCCAGTTCACTGGCACTTCTGCATGTAGCGTGTTGTAAGAGGATTCAATTCAACACTACAGCTAAGTCAATGCCTAGTCTGGGATACTGAATGGAAACCCTTATTGATATATCTTTATGTCCAGTTCATGCGTTCTGGATGACTACCCCTATATAACACCCCTCTCTTGGACTCCCCCTGACCCCACTGAGCCAAGAAGTAGTTCTGTTTTGCAAGTTTAAAAGGTTTATTTGATAATTTAAAATATATATATATCACACTTTATAATAAATTAATAATTGAATAGCACACTTAATCTGATATGATAAAGATCAACAACGGAGAATCTGGTACTAGCACACTTCTTATAATCACTAATGAGTTGACATGAAATGGATAAGGTAGCACACTGGTAAATAGGTACAGAAGTATAATGTGGTAGAAAATGCTTTATAGGGTTCAAGGAAATGCAAGGTTGAATGAATGAAATGCAGTATAGAAAATACTCAATATGATTTCAACAAAACAATGTAATCACTTTTCTCTGGCTATTCACTCCCCCCCTCTTTATGCAATGCAAGGGAATGGGAGGAAAGCACGCAGTTCTCAGAAATGCAATCACATGTGATTCAGTTCACCCCGGCAAGCTTAGACAACAGAAGTTTAAAAACACAGGCCCAAATTGCTTTGATATGTGCTGGCAATGAATTAAAACATATGCTAAATTGCTTTTAATTCCCTTTCAGAGGTTCAGGGTGAGTGGTATCTAGTTAATATTAGTCCAGGCTCACACTAGCAATGATGCAGGGATAGTTAGCAGGTTAAACGAAATTCTGGCAAATGGAAGGCAAGCAGCAGCAGTTTTTACATGTGAAGAAATTTGCAAATCGCGGTAAAATTCGCGGATGCGCCGAGCGCTATTACAGAGGAACCACAAGGACTATCTCTATCGTTTTGGGGTCCTAGGAAAGCCTAGGATCTCAGCTTCGAAATGAAAGTTACTGCAAGTCTCTAGCACAAATGGTTGCGGAGATATGAACGATTGAATGAAGGTCGTTTTTCAGATTTGAAATTTTAAACGCACACTTTTTCGGCTTTAAAAATTATGGCAGGATAACACAATTGCTAAGCTGCAGTTCTACTTAGGTTAAAATGGATTGAATTATATTATTTTAACTAAGAGATGGGTTCTACACAGTTTTACTATGTACTCACACTATATTCTTGAGTGAAATGGGCCTCGCCATGGATCTGGTCAGGTTTTAAACTCGCCTCTGGTCTGGTCTGGTCTGGCCTCTGCACTTCACAGTGATCTGGGTCAGCTCTCTCTGCTGGTCTGGGTCTCTCTGGGTACAGCACTGCTCTCTCTCTGGTCTGGTCTCTTAGTTCTGGATAGATTGAAGTCTCTAGTTTGGCTCTCTGGAGGTTTGATGGAGGTAAAGTATGGATTTTTCCGGCAGAGCGTCCCGCTGCAGATGGAATTTGAAGGTCCCTATCTGTCCTGACTCTCTGCTTTTATGTGTTTTTGAGAGTGGGTGTGTGTGTTGCATCACTAGACTTGCCCCTCTCACTTGTCATTGGTCCAGCTTTCATTCCTCCCCTTGATTGGGGAATGAACTGTGAGTCAGAGTGATGTCATTTTATGGCTTGCCAAGAGGGCACTCCCTTGTCAGATTGCACACATTCTATATTTGATAATAAAAGACATATTTCACAGTTACACAGTTGCTTGAAATTACATATACATGGTGTGGCTGAATTTAGCCATGTCTCTGTCCAAATCTGCTCTTTCTAGGAGCTTGCATTCAGAGATGGCACATAATGGACTTTTTAACTGATTTTTCAATTTCTGACATGGACCCAACTTTACATACATGTGCGCAGGGAGTAGGGACATTAACTGATGAAGTTTCAGATTTTTAACATGCACACATTTAGAGTAATATCCACTTTTCCGCTGACACCCCCCTGAACACGCCACCGGGTCGAAAAACCTCTTAAAATGTGGGCAGAAAAATCACAAGAATTATGGTGTCATTTATAAAATTTTCACATGTCCGCTCTATGAGTTATTCATCTTTTTAAAGTTATGTTCTGGCTCCAAAGGGGTGTGGTTTACCCTCAGCACAAGGTTGAATTTCTGGTATTTCCAGTTCTGCCAAGCCAGCTTGCTCTCACAGGCAGTGCTCCTCCCCTTTCCTCAGGAGGAAGCCACTTTTTACGACCATTTACGACTCCTGCCAATAAAACCTTTGCCTGAGCCAGGACAGGGCTTTGTTCACTTTCCTGCAGAGCACAGGTAATTCAATTATCAGATAGATGGCATATCCTTAGTGTGAGCAGCAAAAGGGCAGCTAGGCCTGGGAACACAGCTGTGACTCAAGTTTCACTCCTGATGGGGGTAGTTGCCAGGCAAATTGGAATCTCTTTAAGCTGTCATTTCTGTTCCCCAGTTTCTGCATTCAAATAAAACTAAACATTTTCACATATGCAGCTAGAAGGCTGATTCTAAGTTTAAAACTGTGACATTTAAACAATTGCAACCTATGTGACACTCAAAAGTAGGTCACTCAGTCAATTTAAACATTTAGATTTTTTTTAGTGTCTTTCAGTCCAAATTTACTTAAACTGCTGAAATCCACAGCGCAGCCAGTCTTGTTATAAACCTTCAAGTCACTTCAGAATATAACTTTACATTGGATCCACCTCTCAGTAAGTCTTTCTTTAGCCTGCTTTGGGTTCATTCAGTTTTACACAAAAAGTAAAATCTGGTGTGGTTTTAAAATGCCGGCTTTTGGATAGTGGTGAGTACTGGTACTGCACCCATTTTTGAGATTTAAGAAATGAATTCCTCACAATTATGGGTTTGCTTTTGGCAATCAGCATTGCCATTTCCAATGGTTTCAGACTACTGTGCGGGTAGTCCAATGGTGGTTTTAGGCAGTGTCCTTCTGTGCCCATAACATCGGCAAAAATGAGTGGCAGCCTATTCTTCATGCATTTCCCTGTGCATTTTCTGGGAAGCTCTGGCCATCATGAGGTTTTCCATGTCAGTACTGCACAGTTTTGAGGTAGGGCTCGGATGCATGGGTAAATACATCCCACAAGCCCCCCTCTTGCGATGGCCATTCGGTTTCACTGATGGGACTCGCAAGATCTGGGATGTTTCCTCATCTTCTTCCAATAGATGGCACAGTTCAGCATCTTTTCCTCCATCCGGTCGGATCGATCGGTTCTCCTCGCCGGTCCTGATGGGAGTATTGGGCGGTCCACTGGGCCCATTGGATCTTCGTTCCCGGTCTCCGGATCGCCCTCCTTGGCCCGTCTTCAGGTTTTCTTTCTCCTAGGACGACAAAGGAAGAGCGGCAATACCTACTCATAGACGTTTTTTTTTTTTTTTTCCACCACTGTTGAGATAGTGGGGCAGCATATGCATTTTATCATAATGAAACATTACATTCTTATTTTAATAAAAACAGTATGACTAAGAGACAGTTTCATACAAATCACAGTATGTTAGAGACTAGATGTGGTATGTTTTATGATTGGAACTGAATTAGTCTGATACAGTACCCGCTAGGATTCCAGAGGATTCCTCCAGTTGTTGCAGAGTGTGCCTGGGATGGCAACATTTCAACTGGTTTATGTGGACCCACTTGTCTTCCCCCTCTGCAGAACCGCCTTTGGGGATGCGGATCTTGTAGGCCACAGGGGAGATCTTATCGACGATCTCAAAGGGTCCCTTCCATGTAGGCAAAAATTTGCGCTGCTTGGCCTGGTTCCTTTGGAAGTTGTATAGATAGACCCGGTCCCCCACCTGATATTCCTTCCTGGAAGTTTTCAGGTCATAGTGGGTCTTCATGCTATCAGCTGATCTTTCTAGATTCCGCTGAGCATAAGCAAAAGCATGTTGGAGGTGTTTCCTTAAATTCTCTACATACTCATGAGTAGTGGAGGCATTTATCAGTGTCTGCTCTTGGGTCCTGTAGAGCAAATGCTGAGGAAGCACCATCTTGCGTCCAGTCATCAACTCAAATGGTGACATTTTGGTTGCAGATGAAGGGGTAGATCGGATAGCCATTAGGACCAGAGGTAATCGGATATCCCAACTTGGCCCAGAATCTGCCACAAACTTCTTTAATATGCTCACAATTGTCCGGTTATATCTCTCTACTGCCCCAGAAGAAGCTGGCCGATAAGCAATATGCAACTTCCTTTTGACCCCCAGTATCTCCCACATCTTTGTCATTACTTCACTGGTGAAGTGGCTACCTCTGTCTGACTCAATCCTTTGAGGTAGACCAAAACGGGAAAAGATGTGGTTAATCATCAAGGCAGCTGCCGTTTCTGCCTTGCAGTTTGGGGCTGGGAGACATTCCACCCACTTGGTGAACAAGCATGTCACAGTCAACATGTACTTATTCCCCCTAGCCGAGCGAATCACAGGGCCTACAAAGTCGATTTGTAAATCTGACCATGGCAGTGTCATCCCCCGCTTTTGTAAAGGTGCCCGGTGTGTGAGGGATGTCGGCTGAAATTGTGCACACACAAGACAACCCTTCAAATATTGGTTGAGGTCCTGGCCCATGTGTGGCCAGTATGCAACCTCTCTTAAAATTTCCAATGTTGTGTGAAACCCCCTATGACCGGCGGTGGCCGCATCATGGGCGTGACTTAACATCAGGCTTCGGAATGAGGTAGGAACCACCCACTGGTCGTTGCCAGCTTTGGATTTCCTTACCAACAAACCGTCTTGGATTCGGAACATTTTTGGACATTTCATCAACACTCTTAGGTCCTCTTTCCCAATGTAATCGGTATCCGTCAGGGGAAAGTTCTCAGGGTCCTCAAGGTGCTGGTAAAATTTACCAATTATTGGATCCCCCTTCTGAGCAGTAATCAAATCAGCATCAGGGGTCTCCTTACTCCATTGTGCAATTGAAAGGTCATTGTGAGCATTTGTCTGGGACCTAGTGATGGCAGTGACCTGGATTTCCCCCAACAGGAAATGCCCACACCGTTGCCAGGAGTGCCTTCTCACAATCGTTGAATTTTTCCTCCACAGAGGATAAAGTTTTGCTCGCATAGGAGATTACTTTATTGACCTTGTCATGCTTTTGATATAATACTGCCGTCAAGCACGTATTAGAGAACCCTGTCTCCAGGAAGAACTCCTTGTTTCTGACCGGGTAAGCTAGGCAAGGCGCTTGTGAGAGGCTTCTTTTGAGTTGTTTTACTGCCTCGGCTTGTTCTGGACCCCATTCCCACTTGACCCCCCCCTTCAGGAGATGAATCAGGGGTCTGGTGATCTCTGCGTAGCCCTCAATGAACTTTCTGCTGTAATTAGTCAGTCCAAGGAGGCTCCTTAGTTCCCGCAGAGTTGTGGGGTCTTTCAGTTTCTGAAGTGCTTCCACTTTCTTTTCCTGGGGACAAAGACCCTGAGGAGTAATCTCATGCCCCAAGAAGTTAACACGGGTTTTACACCACTGTGCTTTCTGAAAGGAAAGTTTTGCTCCGGCGGCCCTCAACTGTGTCAGAACATAACGGATCTCCGCTATGTGTTCCTCAACAGTTGAGCTTTTGATGAGGACATCATCTACATGAGCCAGGTTACCCCTTGCACCCAAGTCAGGCATGGCCTTGTGTAGAAAAATGTTGAATTCATTGCCGGAGTTGAGGTATCCGAAGGGAGTCCGGGTCCAGGTGTACTGCTGGCCCCCAAAGGTAAAAGCCAGCTTGTATTGGTCCTCCCTACTGACAGGCACAGTCCAGTATCCATTGGTCAGGTCTATTGCAGTGAATACCTGTGACCCCTGGATCTGGGCCAGCCCTTGGTCAATGTAGGGCAGAGGCCATCGGGAAGTATGGACCCGTTTGTTGAGCTCCCTGAGGTCGTCGCAGAGTCTCCACTGGCCGTTTGGCTTCAATATCCCCAGCACCGGATTATTGAAGGTGCTGTGGACTGGACGGATTATTCCCCGGGACTCAAGGTTCTTAATTATTTCAGTAAGGGACTCCATTGATGCGAGAGGCAAGCGATATTGCTTCACAAACACAGGAGTCATGCCAGGGTCCGTGGGGATTGTTGTTGTGTGGATGTCAGTGCGACCACAGTCATATGAGTCTACCGCAAAGAGATCTTGGAAATCCAAGAAAACTTGTTTCAACTTTTGCTTTTGTTCCAGAGTCACACAGGCATCAGCTAGGTTGACTCTCTCTTCCACCATCTGCCTGAAGCCTGGAAAGACTTCTGGTTTGGCTATCTCCGCGGCCTCCTCCAGCTGGGTGGAGAAGTCCCTGGTCAGAGTGCTGATTTGGACCGGAGGCTTCAGGTGGGAAAGGCAGCCCTCATGGACCTGGAAAATCACCTCATCCCTCCTGAAGTCACACGTCACATCTTCCTTACCATAAGGGCAGGAAGTGTACACCAGGAAGTTCCCCCCATGCCAGGTAAAAATCCTGTCTGGTGTTGTATTGTCCTCACTGTCACTGTCAACACAGTCCTTGGGGATTGGTCCTAACAGTTCATTTACAAGATCAATGGAGAAATGTCGGTCATCAACCGCCATTCCAATAATGGTGCCTGCGGCTAGAGTAATACTCTTTAAGTCGCTGTTATCCACCTCTATTAGAATGGTGTCATGTTCTATGTTGACTAATGGAGTTGGGTTTACCCCCAACCCTTGCTGTTGGAGAGAAGCATTTAGATGTATGTAAGCATCAGGGTTTTTCAACTCTTGTCCCCTTTTAACTTTCACTTCCAGGGAGAATTGTCGGGTCCTTTCTGGGATGGTGACTTCCTCTTTAACCTGAATTTCGACTGCATAAGGTAGCAATTGAGCTGACCTAAATGCTTTTTCTGGATCAACAAAGCCCATGGGATTATCCGCTAATCGGGACCAAGCTTTGAAGTTTATTAGGTCCAAACTAATGGCAAAGCGATTGAGAATGTCACTGCCTAAGTAAAAGGCGGCAGGGACGTCTCGCACGACCCAACAATTGTGGACTATGCTCTTGTTGCCAATGGAGATTTTGAGCATACACCTGCTTGGCAGGAGATGTTTGGAATTAGGTGCTTCCAGGTCCATTTCCCATTTGTCTATCAGTTTGAAGGTGGGAATGGCTGGATCTTTTGGGAGTTGGCGAAACATGGCTTCGCTGATGAAGCTCTTACCGTTGTTCACACACACTCGAGCGAGAACAGAGTCCTTCCCATCATTTAACTGAACAGGGATGAACAACTGCTCTCCAATTTGCTGAATATCAGCCAGGCTCTGAGCTGATTTCACATCTTTCTGGACAAGAGGAGTGGGAGTTTCAGATTGTGGATTGGTATAGAATTTCAGAGTGTTTCCTTCCAGCGTGGAATACCACTTTAGACTGGAAGGAAGGTTGATTTTCAGAAATAGAGAGGACCCCCCATCACCAGTCTGTTGTCCTACTGCTATTACTGTCACGTCTGGAATTTGGTTGTTCTGGAAGTGAAATTCTACTTGGTCAGATTTTTGTTCAACCATGTGGCAGGTGCCGTTTAAACTAACATGGTTGACACTCTGTTTCAATTTTATTGGTCGGCTAGTCTGGGTCCAGAGGACCTTGTTTACACAATCTATTAGGGGTGACAACCTTCTCAGGAGGTCATTCCCTAGTAAACAAGGGGTGCCCTCCGGGGTCACAACTATGACCGGGTGTTTCAACTTATGTCGCCCAATTTTAATGTCCAAGTCTGCCGTCCCCTCGACGGGAATTTCCTTCCCGTCAAAGTTCTGCAGTTGTCCAGGAAGAGAGGTGAGAGGAATTTGGTAATTCTCTCCCCTTCCTGCATTCAGTTCATCAAAGGCCCTTCTGGACAGAAGGGTAGCTTGAGATCCAGTGTCCACCAGTGCCAAAATTGTACCCTGTCCCTGTACTTGTACCGGGGCATAATATCTTCCCTCCTTCTCCTCAAGGGGGCACAGATAATGTACATTTTTGGACAACTGGTGGGCTAATTTTCTGGTTTTGGACATCGATAGCGAAGAGATTTGGGCAGAATTCTGTGGAGAGTCTTGGGAATCTGAAAGAAAAATTTGGCAACTGGAGATCAGAGCCAGTGTGGGTTCCCCTGGCTCCGGTTCTGGGCCGCCCCCCACTTTTTGGAGGCAGTCACCAGGATGGGTTTGAACCAGGGGATTTTCTTGCGGTTGGTTCTGGGATGAGATGGTGGGCGGCGGTAGCTCAGTCTCCACATCTCCCCAGTCTGGATTTGCATCCCTAGGGACCCATTTTTCTTTGGGAGGAGTTCCCCCCTCTCTGAAGGAGAAGATCCTTTTCCCAGGATCCTCTGAGGATCCCTCTCCCTCAAATTGGAAGATCTGTACCTCCTCCTCAAACTGAGTCTGTTTGGGTCTTTTGTTTCTCCTACCCCCCCTCTGCTCCTTAGGAGGCAGACATTCAGGGGCAAGAGATTTTGTTTCCGGTTCCTGGGTTTCCAGGGGCTGTTTACAAGTGAGGAAGGAAGCTTCCTCCAAGGCTTTACACCCCCCTTCCCTTTGTGCCCCCTCCCTGGGAACCGGTGAGTTATCGGGGTGCTGCCCCCGTCATTGTTCTGGAGCACCAGGTCCAGAGTTGGGTGCCTTCTGCGCCGGCATGCTGATCTGAGGGTTCTGCTGAGCCCTCAGTATGTGACCCATATCCCGCGCCATGTTTTGAACCTGGCGCTCTAACTGGGAAACCCGCTCAGGCTGATACGGGGCCCTGTTTTCTCCCCTGGGCTGATCCCGGGAAGGGTAGCTGTCCCTCCTCTGGTAATACCCCGGGTTGGGAAGATTTGGGTACCCCTCCACCCTTGGCCTCCCCTCTCCCGGATTCAGTGGTCTGGGCTCAGGGAATTGGGGAAAGAAGGATGGATGGTTTTGGGGCTGAAAGTCGGGTGGATATCTGGGGAAAAAGTTCTGCCCAGGGTTTGGTAAATTTCTGCCCTCCTGTGGGAAGTTTGGAGTGAAGTTCCCTGGGTTACGTGCTTGGCTGGATCCCCCCCCTTGGGCTGGAGGAGTCCACACATAACCCAGGATGGGTCGATTTCCCTTGTAACGGGGACTTACATAATCCGGAGAGCGAGGGACCCCATTTGTGGGGCTGCCTCCTTGGCTCCCGGTCTGTGACTGGCCCGAGGACCTTCTGGGCCTAGCATTATTAGGTGCAGGTAGGTTTTTAGGCCCCCCCATCTCCAAATCTAAAACGGGGGTGACCTTTACCTCTGCCACCTTGGCAGCAGCAGGGGTGGTGTTGGCTTTGGGGTTTTTCTGGGCATTACTTTTGCTATCTACCGGTTTCTGCACCTCATAGATCCGGGTAGCCTGTTCAATGACCCAGTCTAAAGATCTTTTCTCATGAAAATCCCTCACGAGCTGGGTCATGATATATTTGGGCAAGGCAGGGAAAAACGTATTTATAAATTCCCTGCTATCCGCGCGCACCCTTCTTGTGGTCTGTGCAAAAGCACGCTTTAACTCCTGCACAAATTCTTGTGGGGCCTGATCCTCCCCACATTGCAAATTGTAGGCTGCCTTGCGAGCCTCTTGAGGATTTCTGTGAACAGAAAAATGTTTCAGGATGGCCGCCTTATATGTGGGCCATCTTAAATGATTTTGGTCTTCCAGCCCCGCAAAGAAACTGGAGTATTCCGGGGAGAATGTCCACTTTACATATTGAATACAGCTTTGGCTGTCCTTCAAATGGAAAGTCTCCATCATTTGTTCAAACAACTCTAAGTGCTCCCAAACAGAATACTTAGCGTTCTTATGGTAAGGCGTGATGACGCTCCTGATCGCCTTAATCTGCTTTAAGGGGTCCTTAAGCAAGGCCCTTTTTGCCTTATTGGCCTTTCTGGTTCGGGTAACCCTTGTCCATTCTTCCTCGGACTCAGAGGCACTGCTCCCAGAGGTTCCCGTCTGTTCTTCCAGGTTTTCCCGGATTCTGCGAGCCTGGGAATGGCTGGCAGAATGTGGGGACCTGGTCTCCTGTGTCCTGCGCAGTTCAGAGGAGTCTTCAGATTCCTCCTTGCTGCCAGGATTTGATGGGTACCCCCTCCACTGACCTAACTGGGCAGAGGTTTTCAGGATGCCCTTAATGGGCCTACTCTCCTGGGGTTCCCCATTGAACTGTACTGTACTTGGGTGCCCATACCCGGATGCCCACCCCTCCATTCCTGAGTGGTACTGGCCTATGAGCCCCATACTCTTAGCTGGATAGTAATCTGCCATCCCTGCGGCCCTGTGCTCATGTGCGCCAGGGGACATGGGGGTGGTAGAGTCCAGGGACTGGGGGAGATGAAGGCCCCTGGTGTTAGGGCTCCTGCGGTTATGGTCAGGAGTCTCTCTTTCCCAGCGGACCTCATCTCTATCCGCCCCTGCTCCCTGTTGCAATGCAAGAGCCTGCATTTGTGCTTTCAGTTCCTCTGTTAAGGCCTTACTCGACTCTATCAGTCTCTCCTGCATCGCTACCTGTTGTTGGAGCCTATCATTGTGTTGACAGAGGGCCTCATTTTCCCTCTGTGCTTCCTGGTTGGTCCTGGAGAACTGGGCCAGTCTTTGCTGCAGGAGGGTTACCTCCTGAGCTGTGTCCCTATTGGCCTGCTCCTTTCTTGCTAGAGCATCCTCCACCCTCCTGGTGTGCTCTAGCAAGTTCTGGTGTTCTTTTTGGAGGTCACCCAGTCCCTGGTGGGTCAGGTGATTTTCTTCCATTTTTCTTTTTAAATGGCAGACTTCCTGGCCTAAGGTATCCCTTTCCTGACTAAGAGCCTGCATCTGTGCCGCCAGGTCGTCCCTTTGCCTTTGGAAGGCACCAGCATTCTGGCGCTCCTGATCAAACTCTGCCTGGGTATCCAGGTCTTTCAGAGTTAGTTTGTTGCTCTCTGCCTTCACTCTATCTAGGTGGCCTTGCAGGCTGACTACCTGCTCAGCACATACCCTGTTGAAGTCCAGTTGTTGCTCCAGCTTTTTCTGGTTTTGCAGTAGGGAGTCCAAACCTTCTTGGTATTCCTTCTGCAAGGCCAGAAATCTGGTATCCTGTTCTACCTTTTCCTGTTGCAGCACATCCATATCCTTCTTTATTTTAATGATGTGCTGCCTACTATCATCTTCTGACTCCTGGCTCCTCTGCAGCCTCTGCTCAGAAGAGACCAGGTCAGATTGGACCTTCTCTAACGCCATCTGTTGCCTATTTGCCAGATTTTGGCTTTCAGCACATCTATCCTGCATGTCTCCCATATATAGGTACAGGTATGCCGCTATCCTAACAATCTTGTCATGTTCATCTTTGGCCTTAGGAGCCATATATAGTTCACTCAGGGCCACATGTAATGGACCCTGATCTCTCCATAAGTCTGACCCTGTTTCAGTGACCTGTCGCGTGATGGCCTGCAACCAGGCATCCTGGCCCTGTTCGGTCCATTCACCTCTCACAAATAGCTTATGCAAGAGGTGCTCTCTGGCTATTTTCATGTCTACTAAGGTCGTCATTCTAGAGATTGGTCTCTGTCCTGACTTACAGAAGTTTGTATTTTATTTTTGCAGAACAGAACTTTTCTTGGAGTGTCCCTTTTGAGGAATGATTCACAGCGTAATGCAGCGTGGTGATCCGACCGGATGTATGTATCCCGTCAGTTAGCACACTGTATTAAGCTGCACAAGTGGTAAATCTAACCCAACGTCTCGGCTCGAGCCCCCAATTTGTAAGAGGATTCAATTCAACACTACAGCTAAGTCAATGCCTAGTCTGGGATACTGAATGGAAACCCTTATTGATATATCTTTATGTCCAGTTCATGCGTTCTGGATGACTACCCCTATATAACACCCCTCTCTTGGACTCCCCCTGACCCCACTGAGCCAAGAAGTAGTTCTGTTTTGCAAGTTTAAAAGGTTTATTTGATAATTTAAAATATATATATATCACACTTTATAATAAATTAATAATTGAATAGCACACTTAATCTGATATGATAAAGATCAACAACGGAGAATCTGGTACTAGCACACTTCTTATAATCACTAATGAGTTGACATGAAATGGATAAGGTAGCACACTGGTAAATAGGTACAGAAGTATAATGTGGTAGAAAATGCTTTATAGGGTTCAAGGAAATGCAAGGTTGAATGAATGAAATGCAGTATAGAAAATACTCAATATGATTTCAACAAAACAATGTAATCACTTTTCTCTGGCTATTCACTCCCCCCCTCTTTATGCAATGCAAGGGAATGGGAGGAAAGCACGCAGTTCTCAGAAATGCAATCACATGTGATTCAGTTCACCCCGGCAAGCTTAGACAACAGAAGTTTAAAAACACAGGCCCAAATTGCTTTGATATGTGCTGGCAATGAATTAAAACATATGCTAAATTGCTTTTAATTCCCTTTCAGAGGTTCAGGGTGAGTGGTATCTAGTTAATATTAGTCCAGGCTCACACTAGCAATGATGCAGGGATAGTTAGCAGGTTAAACGAAATTCTGGCAAATGGAAGGCAAGCAGCAGCAGTTTTTACATGTGAAGAAATTTGCAAATCGCGGTAAAATTCGCGGATGCGCCGAGCGCTATTACAGAGGAACCACAAGGACTATCTCTATCGTTTTGGGGTCCTAGGAAAGCCTAGGATCTCAGCTTCGAAATGAAAGTTACTGCAAGTCTCTAGCACAAATGGTTGCGGAGATATGAACGATTGAATGAAGGTCGTTTTTCAGATTTGAAATTTTAAACGCACACTTTTTCGGCTTTAAAAATTATGGCAGGATAACACAATTGCTAAGCTGCAGTTCTACTTAGGTTAAAATGGATTGAATTATATTATTTTAACTAAGAGATGGGTTCTACACAGTTTTACTATGTACTCACACTATATTCTTGAGTGAAATGGGCCTCGCCATGGATCTGGTCAGGTTTTAAACTCGCCTCTGGTCTGGTCTGGTCTGGCCTCTGCACTTCACAGTGATCTGGGTCAGCTCTCTCTGCTGGTCTGGGTCTCTCTGGGTACAGCACTGCTCTCTCTCTGGTCTGGTCTCTTAGTTCTGGATAGATTGAAGTCTCTAGTTTGGCTCTCTGGAGGTTTGATGGAGGTAAAGTATGGATTTTTCCGGCAGAGCGTCCCGCTGCAGATGGAATTTGAAGGTCCCTATCTGTCCTGACTCTCTGCTTTTATGTGTTTTTGAGAGTGGGTGTGTGTGTTGCATCACTAGACTTGCCCCTCTCACTTGTCATTGGTCCAGCTTTCATTCCTCCCCTTGATTGGGGAATGAACTGTGAGTCAGAGTGATGTCATTTTATGGCTTGCCAAGAGGGCACTCCCTTGTCAGATTGCACACATTCTATATTTGATAATAAAAGACATATTTCACAGTTACACAGTTGCTTGAAATTACATATACATGGTGTGGCTGAATTTAGCCATGTCTCTGTCCAAATCTGCTCTTTCTAGGAGCTTGCATTCAGAGATGGCACATAATGGACTTTTTAACTGATTTTTCAATTTCTGACATGGACCCAACTTTACATACATGTGCGCAGGGAGTAGGGACATTAACTGATGAAGTTTCAGATTTTTAACATGCACACATTTAGAGTAATATCCACTTTTCCGCTGACACCCCCCTGAACACGCCACCGGGTCGAAAAACCTCTTAAAATGTGGGCAGAAAAATCACAAGAATTATGGTGTCATTTATAAAATTTTCACATGTCCGCTCTATGAGTTATTCATCTTTTTAAAGTTATGTTCTGGCTCCAAAGGGGTGTGGTTTACCCTCAGCACAAGGTTGAATTTCTGGTATTTCCAGTTCTGCCAAGCCAGCTTGCTCTCACAGGCAGTGCTCCTCCCCTTTCCTCAGGAGGAAGCCACTTTTTACGACCATTTACGACTCCTGCCAATAAAACCTTTGCCTGAGCCAGGACAGGGCTTTGTTCACTTTCCTGCAGAGCACAGGTAATTCAATTATCAGATAGATGGCATATCCTTAGTGTGAGCAGCAAAAGGGCAGCTAGGCCTGGGAACACAGCTGTGACTCAAGTTTCACTCCTGATGGGGGTAGTTGCCAGGCAAATTGGAATCTCTTTAAGCTGTCATTTCTGTTCCCCAGTTTCTGCATTCAAATAAAACTAAACATTTTCACATATGCAGCTAGAAGGCTGATTCTAAGTTTAAAACTGTGACATTTAAACAATTGCAACCTATGTGACACTCAAAAGTAGGTCACTCAGTCAATTTAAACATTTAGATTTTTTTTAGTGTCTTTCAGTCCAAATTTACTTAAACTGCTGAAATCCACAGCGCAGCCAGTCTTGTTATAAACCTTCAAGTCACTTCAGAATATAACTTTACATTGGATCCACCTCTCAGTAAGTCTTTCTTTAGCCTGCTTTGGGTTCATTCAGTTTTACACAAAAAGTAAAATCTGGTGTGGTTTTAAAATGCCGGCTTTTGGATAGTGGTGAGTACTGGTACTGCACCCATTTTTGAGATTTAAGAAATGAATTCCTCACAATTATGGGTTTGCTTTTGGCAATCAGCATTGCCATTTCCAATGGTTTCAGACTACTGTGCGGGTAGTCCAATGGTGGTTTTAGGCAGTGTCCTTCTGTGCCCATAACATCGGCAAAAATGAGTGGCAGCCTATTCTTCATGCATTTCCCTGTGCATTTTCTGGGAAGCTCTGGCCATCATGAGGTTTTCCATGTCAGTACTGCACAGTTTTGAGGTAGGGCTCGGATGCATGGGTAAATACATCCCACAAGCCCCCCTCTTGCGATGGCCATTCGGTTTCACTGATGGGACTCGCAAGATCTGGGATGTTTCCTCATCTTCTTCCAATAGATGGCACAGTTCAGCATCTTTTCCTCCATCCGGTCGGATCGATCGGTTCTCCTCGCCGGTCCTGATGGGAGTATTGGGCGGTCCACTGGGCCCATTGGATCTTCGTTCCCGGTCTCCGGATCGCCCTCCTTGGCCCGTCTTCAGGTTTTCTTTCTCCTAGGACGACAAAGGAAGAGCGGCAATACCTACTCATAGACGTTTTTTTTTTTTTTTTCCACCACTGTTGAGATAGTGGGGCAGCATATGCATTTTATCATAATGAAACATTACATTCTTATTTTAATAAAAACAGTATGACTAAGAGACAGTTTCATACAAATCACAGTATGTTAGAGACTAGATGTGGTATGTTTTATGATTGGAACTGAATTAGTCTGATACAGTACCCGCTAGGATTCCAGAGGATTCCTCCAGTTGTTGCAGAGTGTGCCTGGGATGGCAACATTTCAACTGGTTTATGTGGACCCACTTGTCTTCCCCCTCTGCAGAACCGCCTTTGGGGATGCGGATCTTGTAGGCCACAGGGGAGATCTTATCGACGATCTCAAAGGGTCCCTTCCATGTAGGCAAAAATTTGCGCTGCTTGGCCTGGTTCCTTTGGAAGTTGTATAGATAGACCCGGTCCCCCACCTGATATTCCTTCCTGGAAGTTTTCAGGTCATAGTGGGTCTTCATGCTATCAGCTGATCTTTCTAGATTCCGCTGAGCATAAGCAAAAGCATGTTGGAGGTGTTTCCTTAAATTCTCTACATACTCATGAGTAGTGGAGGCATTTATCAGTGTCTGCTCTTGGGTCCTGTAGAGCAAATGCTGAGGAAGCACCATCTTGCGTCCAGTCATCAACTCAAATGGTGACATTTTGGTTGCAGATGAAGGGGTAGATCGGATAGCCATTAGGACCAGAGGTAATCGGATATCCCAACTTGGCCCAGAATCTGCCACAAACTTCTTTAATATGCTCACAATTGTCCGGTTATATCTCTCTACTGCCCCAGAAGAAGCTGGCCGATAAGCAATATGCAACTTCCTTTTGACCCCCAGTATCTCCCACATCTTTGTCATTACTTCACTGGTGAAGTGGCTACCTCTGTCTGACTCAATCCTTTGAGGTAGACCAAAACGGGAAAAGATGTGGTTAATCATCAAGGCAGCTGCCGTTTCTGCCTTGCAGTTTGGGGCTGGGAGACATTCCACCCACTTGGTGAACAAGCATGTCACAGTCAACATGTACTTATTCCCCCTAGCCGAGCGAATCACAGGGCCTACAAAGTCGATTTGTAAATCTGACCATGGCAGTGTCATCCCCCGCTTTTGTAAAGGTGCCCGGTGTGTGAGGGATGTCGGCTGAAATTGTGCACACACAAGACAACCCTTCAAATATTGGTTGAGGTCCTGGCCCATGTGTGGCCAGTATGCAACCTCTCTTAAAATTTCCAATGTTGTGTGAAACCCCCTATGACCGGCGGTGGCCGCATCATGGGCGTGACTTAACATCAGGCTTCGGAATGAGGTAGGAACCACCCACTGGTCGTTGCCAGCTTTGGATTTCCTTACCAACAAACCGTCTTGGATTCGGAACATTTTTGGACATTTCATCAACACTCTTAGGTCCTCTTTCCCAATGTAATCGGTATCCGTCAGGGGAAAGTTCTCAGGGTCCTCAAGGTGCTGGTAAAATTTACCAATTATTGGATCCCCCTTCTGAGCAGTAATCAAATCAGCATCAGGGGTCTCCTTACTCCATTGTGCAATTGAAAGGTCATTGTGAGCATTTGTCTGGGACCTAGTGATGGCAGTGACCTGGATTTCCCCCAACAGGAAATGCCCACACCGTTGCCAGGAGTGCCTTCTCACAATCGTTGAATTTTTCCTCCACAGAGGATAAAGTTTTGCTCGCATAGGAGATTACTTTATTGACCTTGTCATGCTTTTGATATAATACTGCCGTCAAGCACGTATTAGAGAACCCTGTCTCCAGGAAGAACTCCTTGTTTCTGACCGGGTAAGCTAGGCAAGGCGCTTGTGAGAGGCTTCTTTTGAGTTGTTTTACTGCCTCGGCTTGTTCTGGACCCCATTCCCACTTGACCCCCCCCTTCAGGAGATGAATCAGGGGTCTGGTGATCTCTGCGTAGCCCTCAATGAACTTTCTGCTGTAATTAGTCAGTCCAAGGAGGCTCCTTAGTTCCCGCAGAGTTGTGGGGTCTTTCAGTTTCTGAAGTGCTTCCACTTTCTTTTCCTGGGGACAAAGACCCTGAGGAGTAATCTCATGCCCCAAGAAGTTAACACGGGTTTTACACCACTGTGCTTTCTGAAAGGAAAGTTTTGCTCCGGCGGCCCTCAACTGTGTCAGAACATAACGGATCTCCGCTATGTGTTCCTCAACAGTTGAGCTTTTGATGAGGACATCATCTACATGAGCCAGGTTACCCCTTGCACCCAAGTCAGGCATGGCCTTGTGTAGAAAAATGTTGAATTCATTGCCGGAGTTGAGGTATCCGAAGGGAGTCCGGGTCCAGGTGTACTGCTGGCCCCCAAAGGTAAAAGCCAGCTTGTATTGGTCCTCCCTACTGACAGGCACAGTCCAGTATCCATTGGTCAGGTCTATTGCAGTGAATACCTGTGACCCCTGGATCTGGGCCAGCCCTTGGTCAATGTAGGGCAGAGGCCATCGGGAAGTATGGACCCGTTTGTTGAGCTCCCTGAGGTCGTCGCAGAGTCTCCACTGGCCGTTTGGCTTCAATATCCCCAGCACCGGATTATTGAAGGTGCTGTGGACTGGACGGATTATTCCCCGGGACTCAAGGTTCTTAATTATTTCAGTAAGGGACTCCATTGATGCGAGAGGCAAGCGATATTGCTTCACAAACACAGGAGTCATGCCAGGGTCCGTGGGGATTGTTGTTGTGTGGATGTCAGTGCGACCACAGTCATATGAGTCTACCGCAAAGAGATCTTGGAAATCCAAGAAAACTTGTTTCAACTTTTGCTTTTGTTCCAGAGTCACACAGGCATCAGCTAGGTTGACTCTCTCTTCCACCATCTGCCTGAAGCCTGGAAAGACTTCTGGTTTGGCTATCTCCGCGGCCTCCTCCAGCTGGGTGGAGAAGTCCCTGGTCAGAGTGCTGATTTGGACCGGAGGCTTCAGGTGGGAAAGGCAGCCCTCATGGACCTGGAAAATCACCTCATCCCTCCTGAAGTCACACGTCACATCTTCCTTACCATAAGGGCAGGAAGTGTACACCAGGAAGTTCCCCCCATGCCGGGTAAAAATCCTGTCTGGTGTTGTATTGTCCTCACTGTCACTGTCAACACAGTCCTTGGGGATTGGTCCTAACAGTTCATTTACAAGATCAATGGAGAAATGTCGGTCATCAACCGCCATTCCAATAATGGTGCCTGCGGCTAGAGTAATACTCTTTAAGTCGCTGTTATCCACCTCTATTAGAATGGTGTCATGTTCTATGTTGACTAATGGAGTTGGGTTTACCCCCAACCCTTGCTGTTGGAGAGAAGCATTTAGATGTATGTAAGCATCAGGGTTTTTCAACTCTTGTCCCCTTTTAACTTTCACTTCCAGGGAGAATTGTCGGGTCCTTTCTGGGATGGTGACTTCCTCTTTAACCTGAATTTCGACTGCATAAGGTAGCAATTGAGCTGACCTAAATGCTTTTTCTGGATCAACAAAGCCCATGGGATTATCCGCTAATCGGGACCAAGCTTTGAAGTTTATTAGGTCCAAACTAATGGCAAAGCGATTGAGAATGTCACTGCCTAAGTAAAAGGCGGCAGGGACGTCTCGCACGACCCAACAATTGTGGACTATGCTCTTGTTGCCAATGGAGATTTTGAGCATACACCTGCTTGGCAGGAGATGTTTGGAATTAGGTGCTTCCAGGTCCATTTCCCATTTGTCTATCAGTTTGAAGGTGGGAATGGCTGGATCTTTTGGGAGTTGGCGAAACATGGCTTCGCTGATGAAGCTCTTACCGTTGTTCACACACACTCGAGCGAGAACAGAGTCCTTCCCATCATTTAACTGAACAGGGATGAACAACTGCTCTCCAATTTGCTGAATATCAGCCAGGCTCTGAGCTGATTTCACATCTTTCTGGACTAGAGGAGTGGGAGTTTCAGATTGTGGATTGGTATAGAATTTCAGAGTGTTTCCTTCCAGCGTGGAATACCACTTTAGACTGGAAGGAAGGTTGATTTTCAGAAATAGAGAGGACCCCCCATCACCAGTCTGTTGTCCTACTGCTATTACTGTCACGTCTGGAATTTGGTTGTTCTGGAAGTGAAATTCTACTTGGTCAGATTTTTGTTCAACCATGTGGCAGGTGCCGTTTAAACTAACATGGTTGACACTCTGTTTCAATTTTATTGGTCGGCTAGTCTGGGTCCAGAGGACCTTGTTTACACAATCTATTAGGGGTGACAACCTTCTCAGGAGGTCATTCCCTAGTAAACAAGGGGTGCCCTCCGGGGTCACAACTATGACCGGGTGTTTCAACTTATGTCGCCCAATTTTAATGTCCAAGTCTGCCGTCCCCTCGACGGGAATTTCCTTCCCGTCAAAGTTCTGCAGTTGTCCAGGAAGAGAGGTGAGAGGAATTTGGTAATTCTCTCCCCTTCCTGCATTCAGTTCATCAAAGGCCCTTCTGGACAGAAGGGTAGCTTGAGATCCAGTGTCCACCAGTGCCAAAATTGTACCCTGTCCCTGTACTTGTACCGGGGCATAATATCTTCCCTCCTTCTCCTCAAGGGGGCACAGATAATGTACATTTTTGGACAACTGGTGGGCTAATTTTCTGGTTTTGGACATCGATAGCGAAGAGATTTGGGCAGAATTCTGTGGAGAGTCTTGGGAATCTGAAAGAAAAATTTGGCAACTGGAGATCAGAGCCAGTGTGGGTTCCCCTGGCTCCGGTTCTGGGCCGCCCCCCACTTTTTGGAGGCAGTCACCAGGATGGGTTTGAACCAGGGGATTTTCTTGCGGTTGGTTCTGGGATGAGATGGTGGGCGGCGGTAGCTCAGTCTCCACATCTCCCCAGTCTGGATTTGCATCCCTAGGGACCCATTTTTCTTTGGGAGGAGTTCCCCCCTCTCTGAAGGAGAAGATCCTTTTCCCAGGATCCTCTGAGGATCCCTCTCCCTCAAATTGGAAGATCTGTACCTCCTCCTCAAACTGAGTCTGTTTGGGTCTTTTGTTTCTCCTACCCCCCCTCTGCTCCTTAGGAGGCAGACATTCAGGGGCAAGAGATTTTGTTTCCGGTTCCTGGGTTTCCAGGGGCTGTTTACAAGTGAGGAAGGAAGCTTCCTCCAAGGCTTTACACCCCCCTTCCCTTTGTGCCCCCTCCCTGGGAACCGGTGAGTTATCGGGGTGCTGCCCCCGTCATTGTTCTGGAGCACCAGGTCCAGAGTTGGGTGCGTTCTGCGCCGGCATGCTGATCTGAGGGTTCTGCTGAGCCCTCAGTATGTGACCCATATCCCGCGCCATGTTTTGAACCTGGCGCTCTAACTGGGAAACCCGCTCAGGCTGATACGGGGCCCTGTTTTCTCCCCTGGGCTGATCCCGGGAAGGGTAGCTGTCCCTCCTCTGGTAATACCCCGGGTTGGGAAGATTTGGGTACCCCTCCACCCTTGGCCTCCCCTCTCCCGGATTCAGTGGTCTGGGCTCAGGGAATTGGGGAAAGAAGGATGGATGGTTTTGGGGCTGAAAGTCGGGTGGATATCTGGGGAAAAAGTTCTGCCCAGGGTTTGGTAAATTTCTGCCCTCCTGTGGGAAGTTTGGAGTGAAGTTCCCTGGGTTACGTGCTTGGCTGGATCCCCCCCCTTGGGCTGGAGGAGTCCACACATAACCCAGGATGGGTCGATTTCCCTTGTAACGGGGACTTACATAATCCGGAGAGCGAGGGACCCCATTTGTGGGGCTGCCTCCTTGGCTCCCGGTCTGTGACTGGCCCGAGGACCTTCTGGGCCTAGCATTATTAGGTGCAGGTAGGTTTTTAGGCCCCCCCATCTCCAAATCTAAAACGGGGGTGACCTTTACCTCTGCCACCTTGGCAGCAGCAGGGGTGGTGTTGGCTTTGGGGTTTTTCTGGGCATTACTTTTGCTATCTACCGGTTTCTGCACCTCATAGATCCGGGTAGCCTGTTCAATGACCCAGTCTAAAGATCTTTTCTCATGAAAATCCCTCACGAGCTGGGTCATGATATATTTGGGCAAGGCAGGGAAAAACGTATTTATAAATTCCCTGCTATCCGCGCGCACCCTTCTTGTGGTCTGTGCAAAAGCACGCTTTAACTCCTGCACAAATTCTTGTGGGGCCTGATCCTCCCCACATTGCAAATTGTAGGCTGCCTTGCGAGCCTCTTGAGGATTTCTGTGAACAGAAAAATGTTTCAGGATGGCCGCCTTATATGTGGGCCATCTTAAATGATTTTGGTCCTCCAGCCCCGCAAAGAAACTGGAGTATTCCGGGGAGAATGTCCACTTTACATATTGAATACAGCTTTGGCTGTCCTTCAAATGGAAAGTCTCCATCATTTGTTCAAACAACTCTAAGTGCTCCCAAACAGAATACTTAGCGTTCTTATGGTAAGGCGTGATGACGCTCCTGATCGCCTTAATCTGCTTTAAGGGGTCCTTAAGCAAGGCCCTTTTTGCCTTATTGGCCTTTCTGGTTCGGGTAACCCTTGTCCATTCTTCCTCGGACTCAGAGGCACTGCTCCCAGAGGTTCCCGTCTGTTCTTCCAGGTTTTCCCGGATTCTGCGAGCCTGGGAATGGCTGGCAGAATGTGGGGACCTGGTCTCCTGTGTCCTGCGCAGTTCAGAGGAGTCTTCAGATTCCTCCTTGCTGCCAGGATTTGATGGGTACCCCCTCCACTGACCTAACTGGGCAGAGGTTTTCAGGATGCCCTTAATGGGCCTACTCTCCTGGGGTTCCCCATTGAACTGTACTGTACTTGGGTGCCCATACCCGGATGCCCACCCCTCCATTCCTGAGTGGTACTGGCCTATGAGCCCCATACTCTTAGCTGGATAGTAATCTGCCATCCCTGCGGCCCTGTGCTCATGTGCGCCAGGGGACATGGGGGTGGTAGAGTCCAGGGACTGGGGGAGATGAAGGCCCCTGGTGTTAGGGCTCCTGCGGTTATGGTCAGGAGTCTCTCTTTCCCAGCGGACCTCATCTCTATCCGCCCCTGCTCCCTGTTGCAATGCAAGAGCCTGCATTTGTGCTTTCAGTTCCTCTGTTAAGGCCTTACTCGACTCTATCAGTCTCTCCTGCATCGCTACCTGTTGTTGGAGCCTATCATTGTGTTGACAGAGGGCCTCATTTTCCCTCTGTGCTTCCTGGTTGGTCCTGGAGAACTGGGCCAGTCTTTGCTGCAGGAGGGTTACCTCCTGAGCTGTGTCCCTATTGGCCTGCTCCTTTCTTGCTAGAGCATCCTCCACCCTCCTGGTGTGCTCTAGCAAGTTCTGGTGTTCTTTTTGGAGGTCACCCAGTCCCTGGTGGGTCAGGTGATTTTCTTCCATTTTTCTTTTTAAATGGCAGACTTCCTGGCCTAAGGTATCCCTTTCCTGACTAAGAGCCTGCATCTGTGCCGCCAGGTCGTCCCTTTGCCTTTGGAAGGCACCAGCATTCTGGCGCTCCTGATCAAACTCTGCCTGGGTATCCAGGTCTTTCAGAGTTAGTTTGTTGCTCTCTGCCTTCACTCTATCTAGGTGGCCTTGCAGGCTGACTACCTGCTCAGCACATACCCTGTTGAAGTCCAGTTGTTGCTCCAGCTTTTTCTGGTTTTGCAGTAGGGAGTCCAAACCTTCTTGGTATTCCTTCTGCAAGGCCAGAAATCTGGTATCCTGTTCTACCTTTTCCTGTTGCAGCACATCCATATCCTTCTTTATTTTAATGATGTGCTGCCTACTATCATCTTCTGACTCCTGGCTCCTCTGCAGCCTCTGCTCAGAAGAGACCAGGTCAGATTGGACCTTCTCTAACGCCATCTGTTGCCTATTTGCCAGATTTTGGCTTTCAGCACATCTATCCTGCATGTCTCCCATATATAGGTACAGGTATGCCGCTATCCTAACAATCTTGTCATGTTCATCTTTGGCCTTAGGAGCCATATATAGTTCACTCAGGGCCACATGTAATGGACCCTGATCTCTCCATAAGTCTGACCCTGTTTCAGTGACCTGTCGCGTGATGGCCTGCAACCAGGCATCCTGGCCCTGTTCGGTCCATTCACCTCTCACAAATAGCTTATGCAAGAGGTGCTCTCTGGCTATTTTCATGTCTACTAAGGTCGTCATTCTAGAGATTGGTCTCTGTCCTGACTTACAGAAGTTTGATTTTTATTTTTGCAAAACAGAACTTTTCTTGGAGTGTCCCTTTTGAGGAATGATTCACAGCGTAATGCAGCGTGGTGATCCGACCGGATGTATGTATCCCGTCAGTTAGCACACTGTATTAAGCTGCACAAGTGGTAAATCTAACCCAACGTCTCGGCTCGAGCCCCCAATTTGTAAGAGGATTCAATTCAACACTACAGCTAAGTCAATGCCTAGTCTGGGATACTGAATGGAAACCCTTATTGATATATCTTTATGTCCAGTTCATGCGTTCTGGATGACTACCCCTATATAACACCCCTCTCTTGGACTCCCCCTGACCCCACTGAGCCAAGAAGTAGTTCTGTTTTGCAAGTTTAAAAGGTTTATTTGATAATTTAAAATATATATATATCACACTTTATAATAAATTAATAATTGAATAGCACACTTAATCTGATATGATAAAGATCAACAACGGAGAATCTGGTACTAGCACACTTCTTATAATCACTAATGAGTTGACATGAAATGGATAAGGTAGCACACTGGTAAATAGGTACAGAAGTATAATGTGGTAGAAAATGCTTTATAGGGTTCAAGGAAATGCAAGGTTGAATGAATGAAATGCAGTATAGAAAATACTCAATATGATTTCAACAAAACAATGTAATCACTTTTCTCTGGCTATTCACTCCCCCCCTCTTTATGCAATGCAAGGGAATGGGAGGAAAGCACGCAGTTCTCAGAAATGCAATCACATGTGATTCAGTTCACCCCGGCAAGCTTAGACAACAGAAGTTTAAAAACACAGGCCCAAATTGCTTTGATATGTGCTGGCAATGAATTAAAACATATGCTAAATTGCTTTTAATTCCCTTTCAGAGGTTCAGGGTGAGTGGTATCTAGTTAATATTAGTCCAGGCTCACACTAGCAATGATGCAGGGATAGTTAGCAGGTTAAACGAAATTCTGGCAAATGGAAGGCAAGCAGCAGCAGTTTTTACATGTGAAGAAATTTGCAAATCGCGGTAAAATTCGCGGATGCGCCGAGCGCTATTACAGAGGAACCACAAGGACTATCTCTATCGTTTTGGGGTCCTAGGAAAGCCTAGGATCTCAGCTTCAAAATGAAAGTTACTGCAAGTCTCTAGCACAAACGGTTGCGGAGATATGAACGATTGAATAAAGGTCGTTTTTCAGATTTGAAATTTTAAACGCACACTTTTTCAGCTTTAAAAATGATGGCAGGATAACACAATTGCTAAGCTGCAGTTCTACTTAGGTTAAAATGGATTAAATTATATTATTTTAACTAAGAGATGGGTTCTACACAGTTTTACTATGTACTCACACTATATTCTTGAGTGAAATGGGCCTCGCCATGGATCTGGTCAGGTTTTAAACTCGCCTCTGGTCTGGTCTGGTCTGGCCTCTGCACTTCACAGTGATCTGGGTCAGCTCTCTCTGCTGGTCTGGGTCTCTCTGGGTACAGCACTGCTCTCTCTCTGGTCTGGTCTCTTAGTTCTGGATAGATTGAAGTCTCTAGTTTGGCTCTCTGGAGGTTTGATGGAGGTAAAGTATGGATTTTTCCGGCAGAGCGTCCCGCTGCAGATGGAATTTGAAGGTCCCTATCTGTCCTGACTCTCTGCTTTTATGTGTTTTTGAGAGTGGGTGTGTGTGTTGCATCACTAGACTTGCCCCTCTCACTTGTCATTGGTCCAGCTTTCATTCCTCCCCTTGATTGGGGAATGAACTGTGAGTCAGAGTGATGTCATTTTATGGCTTGCCAAGAGGGCACTCCCTTGTCAGATTGCACACATTCTATATTTGATAATAAAAGACATATTTCACAGTTACACAGTTGCTTGAAATTACATATACATGGTGTGGCTGAATTTAGCCATGTCTCTGTCCAAATCTGCTCTTTCTAGGAGCTTGCATTCAGAGATGGCACATAATGGACTTTTTAACTGATTTTTCAATTTCTGACATGGACCCAACTTTACATACATGTGCGCAGGGAGTAGGGACATTAACTGATGAAGTTTCAGATTTTTAACATGCACACATTTAGAGTAATATCCACTTTTCCGCTGACACCCCCCTGAACACGCCACCGGGTCGAAAAACCTCTTAAAATGTGGGCAGAAAAATCACAAGAATTATGGTGTCATTTATAAAATTTTCACATGTCCGCTCTATGAGTTATTCATCTTTTTAAAGTTATGTTCTGGCTCCAAAGGGGTGTGGTTTACCCTCAGCACAAGGTTGAATTTCTGGTATTTCCAGTTCTGCCAAGCCAGCTTGCTCTCACAGGCAGTGCTCCTCCCCTTTCCTCAGGAGGAAGCCACTTTTTACGACCATTTACGACTCCTGCCAATAAAACCTTTGCCTGAGCCAGGACAGGGCTTTGTTCACTTTCCTGCAGAGCACAGGTAATTCAATTATCAGATAGATGGCATATCCTTAGTGTGAGCAGCAAAAGGGCAGCTAGGCCTGGGAACACAGCTGTGACTCAAGTTTCACTCCTGATGGGGGTAGTTGCCAGGCAAATTGGAATCTCTTTAAGCTGTCATTTCTGTTCCCCAGTTTCTGCATTCAAATAAAACTAAACATTTTCACATATGCAGCTAGAAGGCTGATTCTAAGTTTAAAACTGTGACATTTAAACAATTGCAACCTATGTGACACTCAAAAGTAGGTCACTCAGTCAATTTAAACATTTAGATTTTTTTTAGTGTCTTTCAGTCCAAATTTACTTAAACTGCTGAAATCCACAGCGCAGCCAGTCTTGTTATAAACCTTCAAGTCACTTCAGAATATAACTTTACATTGGATCCACCTCTCAGTAAGTCTTTCTTTAGCCTGCTTTGGGTTCATTCAGTTTTACACAAAAAGTAAAATCTGGTGTGGTTTTAAAATGCCGGCTTTTGGATAGTGGTGAGTACTGGTACTGCACCCATTTTTGAGATTTAAGAAATGAATTCCTCACAATTATGGGTTTGCTTTTGGCAATCAGCATTGCCATTTCCAATGGTTTCAGACTACTGTGCGGGTAGTCCAATGGTGGTTTTAGGCAGTGTCCTTCTGTGCCCATAACATCGGCAAAAATGAGTGGCAGCCTATTCTTCATGCATTTCCCTGTGCATTTTCTGGGAAGCTCTGGCCATCATGAGGTTTTCCATGTCAGTACTGCACAGTTTTGAGGTAGGGCTCGGATGCATGGGTAAATACATCCCACAAGCCCCCCTCTTGCGATGGCCATTCGGTTTCACTGATGGGACTCGCAAGATCTGGGATGTTTCCTCATCTTCTTCCAATAGATGGCACAGTTCAGCATCTTTTCCTCCATCCGGTCGGATCGATCGGTTCTCCTCGCCGGTCCTGATGGGAGTATTGGGCGGTCCACTGGGCCCATTGGATCTTCGTTCCCGGTCTCCGGATCGCCCTCCTTGGCCCGTCTTCAGGTTTTCTTTCTCCTAGGACGACAAAGGAAGAGCGGCAATACCTACTCATAGACGTTTTTTTTTTTTTTTTCCACCACTGTTGAGATAGTGGGGCAGCATATGCATTTTATCATAATGAAACATTACATTCTTATTTTAATAAAAACAGTATGACTAAGAGACAGTTTCATACAAATCACAGTATGTTAGAGACTAGATGTGGTATGTTTTATGATTGGAACTGAATTAGTCTGATACAGTACCCGCTAGGATTCCAGAGGATTCCTCCAGTTGTTGCAGAGTGTGCCTGGGATGGCAACATTTCAACTGGTTTATGTGGACCCACTTGTCTTCCCCCTCTGCAGAACCGCCTTTGGGGATGCGGATCTTGTAGGCCACAGGGGAGATCTTATCGACGATCTCAAAGGGTCCCTTCCATGTAGGCAAAAATGTGCGCTGCTTGGCCTGGTTCCTTTGGAAGTTGTATAGATAGACCCGGTCCCCCACCTGATATTCCTTCCTGGAAGTTTTCAGGTCATAGTGGGTCTTCATGCTATCAGCTGATCTTTCTAGATTCCGCTGAGCATAAGCAAAAGCATGTTGGAGGTGTTTCCTTAAATTCTCTACATACTCATGAGTAGTGGAGGCATTTATCAGTGTCTGCTCTTGGGTCCTGTAGAGCAAATGCTAAGGAAGCACCATCTTGCGTCCAGTCATCAACTCAAATGGTGACATTTTGGTTGCAGATGAAGGGGTAGATCGGATAGCCATTAGGACCAGAGGTAATCGGATATCCCAACTTGGCCCAGAATCTGCCACAAACTTCTTTAATATGCTCACAATTGTCCGGTTATATCTCTCTACTGCCCCAGAAGAAGCTGGCCGATAAGCAATATGCAACTTCCTTTTGACCCCCAGTATCTCCCACATCTTTGTCATTACTTCACTGGTGAAGTGGCTACCTCTGTCTGACTCAATCCTTTGAGGTAGACCAAAACGGGAAAAGATGTGGTTAATCATCAAGGCAGCTGCCGTTTCTGCCTTGCAGTTTGGGGCTGGGAGACATTCCACCCACTTGGTGAACAAGCATGTCACAGTCAACATGTACTTATTCCCCCTAGCCGAGCGAATCACAGGGCCTACAAAGTCGATTTGTAAATCTGACCATGGCAGTGTCATCCCCCGCTTTTGTAAAGGTGCCCGGTGTGTGAGGGATGTCGGCTGAAATTGTGCACACACAAGACAACCCTTCAAATATTGGTTGAGGTCCTGGCCCATGTGTGGCCAGTATGCAACCTCTCTTAAAATTTCCAATGTTGTGTGAAACCCCCTATGACCGGCGGTGGCCGCATCATGGGCGTGACTTAACATCAGGCTTCGGAATGAGGTAGGAACCACCCACTGGTCGTGGCCAGCTTTGGATTTCCTTACCAACAAACCGTCTTGGATTCGGAACATTTTTGGACATTTCATCAACACTCTTAGGTCCTCTTTCCCAATGTAATCGGTATCCGTCAGGGGAAAGTTCTCAGGGTCCTCAAGGTGCTGGTAAAATTTACCAATTATTGGATCCCCCTTCTGAGCAGTAATCAAATCAGCATCAGGGGTCTCCTTACTCCATTGTGCAATTGAAAGGTCATTGTGAGCATTTGTCTGGGACCTAGTGATGGCAGTGACCTGGATTTCCCCCAACAGGGACTCAATCTCAATTAGATCCCCTTGGATGGCTCCGGTTTTGGCCAGCTGATCGGCTAAGTCATTTCCAGTTTTGTCTGGTCCCTCTACTTTGGAATGACCCTTAATCTTTTTCCAGTAGATGGTCATCCCATTCGATGTGACCAGATCATCAATGTTTTGGATCAACTTCCCATGTTTCAAGGGTTTGTTGTTAGCACATAACATGCCTCTGGTTTTCCAATTAACCAGGTGCTCCACGAACCCGTTCCGTACATAATCCGAATCTGTGATTATGACCAGTTCGTGGAGTTGATGCTGGACAGCAGTGAGGATGGCCTGATGCACAGCCATCAATTCTGCCACCTGACTACTTTGGGGACCAATTTTGTATCCAGCGGAGGGTTCTGGGGACTCATTCACCCATGCATTCCCTACGCCGGCCACCAGTTCTTTCTCCCCGTTGTTGTCAACATGGTAAGAGCATCCATCCACATAGACAGTGGGCATTCCCTCACACTTGTCTTCTTCAAAGACTTTGTGGGGGGAATTAAGGTATGCCTCCATGTTGTCCTTTATTTTTAGACTTTCGTCCTCGAGACAGTTTTCTCTGGCACAATCATGCAAGTCAGCCAGACCTTGCGCGAGGGGACTCTTCTTGTTTTGGCCATATCTGACCTCCACAGGAAAGCCTTGCATTGACAGAATCCAGGAAGTAATTCGGGAGTTACTCACATTTCCGGCCCGGATTCTGTCACTTTGGAGATATTGCAGAGGCTGGTGTGGAGTCTCCACTATGATGTGTTCCCCCTGGATAAACGGGCGGTAATTCTTCAATGCCCACACCGTTGCCAGGAGTGCCTTCTCACAATCGTTGAATTTTTCCTCCACAGAGGATAAAGTTTTGCTCGCATAGGAGATTACTTTATTGACCTTGTCATGCTTTTGATATAATACTGCCGTCAAGCACGTATTAGAGAACCCTGTCTCCAGGAAGAACTCCTTGTTTCTGACCGGGTAAGCTAGGCAAGGCGCTTGTGAGAGGCTTCTTTTGAGTTGTTTTACTGCCTCGGCTTGTTCTGGACCCCATTCCCACTTGACCCCCCCTTCAGGAGATGAATCAGGGGTCTGGTGATCTCTGCGTAGCCCTCAATGAACTTTCTGCTGTAATTAGTCAGTCCAAGGAGGCTCCTTAGTTCCCGCAGAGTTGTGGGGTCTTTCAGTTTCTGAAGTGCTTCCACTTTCTTTTCCTGGGGACAAAGACCCTGAGGAGTAATCTCATGCCCCAAGAAGTTAACACGGGTTTTACACCACTGTGCTTTCTGAAAGGAAAGTTTTGCTCCGGCGGCCCTCAACTGTGTCAGAACATAACGGATCTCCGCTATGTGTTCCTCAACAGTTGAGCTTTTGATGAGGACATCATCTACATAAGCCAGGTTACCCCTTGCACCCAAGTCAGGCATGGCCTTGTGTAGAAAAATGTTGAATTCATTGCCGGAGTTGAGGTATCCGAAGGGAGTCCGGGTCCAGGTGTACTGCTGGCCCCCAAAGGTAAAAGCCAGCTTGTATTGGTCCTCCCTACTGACAGGCACAGTCCAGTATCCATTGGTCAGGTCTATTGCAGTGAATACCTGTGACCCCTGGATCTGGGCCAGCCCTTGGTCAATGTAGGGCAGAGGCCATCGGGAAGTATGGACCCGTTTGTTGAGCTCCCTGAGGTCGTCGCAGAGTCTCCACTGGCCGTTTGGCTTCAATATCCCCAGCACCGGATTATTGAAGGTGCTGTGGACTGGACGGATTATTCCCCGGGACTCAAGGTTCTTAATTATTTCAGTAAGGGACTCCATTGATGCGAGAGGCAAGCGATATTGCTTCACAAACACAGGAGTCATGCCAGGGTCCGTGGGGATTGTTGTTGTGTGGATGTCAGTGCGACCACAGTCATATGAGTCTACCGCAAAGAGATCTTGGAAATCCAAGAAAACTTGTTTCAACTTTTGCTTTTGTTCCAGAGTCACACAGGTATCAGCTAGGTTGACTCTCTCTTCCACCATCTGCCTGAAGCCTGGAAAGACTTCTGGTTTGGCTATCTCCGCGGCCTCCTCCAGCTGGGTGGAGAAGTCCCTGGTCAGAGTGCTGATTTGGACCGGAGGCTTCAGGTGGGAAAGGCAGCCCTCATGGACCTGGAAAATCACCTCATCCCTCCTGAAGTCACACGTCACATCTTCCTTACCATAAGGGCAGGAAGTGTACACCAGGAAGTTCCCCCCATGCCGGGTAAAAATCCTGTCTGGTGTTGTATTGTCCTCACTGTCACTGTCAACACAGTCCTTGGGGATTGGTCCTAACAGTTCATTTACAAGATCAATGGAGAAATGTCGGTCATCAACCGCCATTCCAATAATGGTGCCTGCGGCTAGAGTAATACTCTTTAAGTCGCTGTTATCCACCTCTATTAGAATGGTGTCATGTTCTATGTTGACTAATGGAGTTGGGTTTACCCCCAACCCTTGCTGTTGGAGAGAAGCATTTAGATGTATGTAAGCATCAGGGTTTTTCAACTCTTGTCCCCTTTTAACTTTCACTTCCAGGGAGAATTGTCGGGTCCTTTCTGGGATGGTGACTTCCTCTTTAACCTGAATTTCGACTGCATAAGGTAGCAATTGAGCTGACCTAAATGCTTTTTCTGGATCAACAAAGCCCATGGGATTATCCGCTAATCGGGACCAAGCTTTGAAGTTTATTAGGTCCAAACTAATGGCAAAGCGATTGAGAATGTCACTGCCTAAGTAAAAGGCGGCAGGGACGTCTCGCACGACCCAACAATTGTGGACTATGCTCTTGTTGCCAATGGAGATTTTGAGCATACACCTGCTTGGCAGGAGATGTTTGGAATTAGGTGCTTCCAGGTCCATTTCCCATTTGTCTATCAGTTTGAAGGTGGGAATGGCTGGATCTTTTGGGAGTTGGCGAAACATGGCTTCGCTGATGAAGCTCTTACCGTTGTTCACACACACTCGAGCGAGAACAGAGTCCTTCCCATCATTTAACTGAACAGGGATGAACAACTGCTCTCCAATTTGCTGAATATCAGCCAGGCTCTGAGCTGATTTCACATCTTTCTGGACTAGAGGAGTGGGAGTTTCAGATTGTGGATTGGTATAGAATTTCAGAGTGTTTCCTTCCAGCGTGGAATACCACTTTAGACTGGAAGGAAGGTTGATTTTCAGAAATAGAGAGGACCCCCCATCACCAGTCTGTTGTCCTACTGCTATTACTGTCACGTCTGGAATTTGGTTGTTCTGGAAGTGAAATTCTACTTGGTCAGATTTTTGTTCAACCATGTGGCAGGTGCCGTTTAAACTAACATGGTTGACACTCTGTTTCAATTTTATTGGTCGGCTAGTCTGGGTCCAGAGGACCTTGTTTACACAATCTATTAGGGGTGACAACCTTCTCAGGAGGTCATTCCCTAGTAAACAAGGGGTGCCCTCCGGGGTCACAACTATGACCGGGTGTTTCAACTTATGTCGCCCAATTTTAATGTCCAAGTCTGCCGTCCCCTCGACGGGAATTTCCTTCCCGTCAAAGTTCTGCAGTTGTCCAGGAAGAGAGGTGAGAGGAATTTGGTAATTCTCTCCCCTTCCTGCATTCAGTTCATCAAAGGCCCTTCTGGACAGAAGGGTAGCTTGAGATCCAGTGTCCACCAGTGCCAAAATTGTACCCTGTCCCTGTACTTGTACCGGGGCATAATATCTTCCCTCCTTCTCCTCAAGGGGGCACAGATAATGTACATTTTTGGACAACTGGTGGGCTAATTTTCTGGTTTTGGACATCGATAGCGAAGAGATTTGGGCAGAATTCTGTGGAGAGTCTTGGGAATCTGAAAGAAAAATTTGGCAACTGGAGATCAGAGCCAGTGTGGGTTCCCCTGGCTCCGATTCTGGGCCGCCCCCCACTTTTTGGAGGCAGTCACCAGGATGGGTTTGAACCAGGGGATTTTCTTGCGGTTGGTTCTGGGATGAGATGGTGGGCGGCGGTAGCTCAGTCTCCACATCTCCCCAGTCTGGATTTGCATCCCTAGGGACCCATTTTTCTTTGGGAGGAGTTCCCCCCTCTCTGAAGGAGAAGATCCTTTTCCCAGGATCCTCTGAGGATCCCTCTCCCTCAAATTGGAAGATCTGTACCTCCTCCTCAAACTGAGTCTGTTTGGGTCTTTTGTTTCTCCTACCCCCCCTCTGCTCCTTAGGAGGCAGACATTCAGGGGCAAGAGATTTTGTTTCCGGTTCCTGGGTTTCCAGGGGCTGTTTACAAGTGAGGAAGGAAGCTTCCTCCAAGGCTTTACACCCCCCTTCCCTTTGTGCCCCCTCCCTGGGAACCGGTGAGTTATCGGGGTGCTGCCCCCGTCATTGTTCTGGAGCACCAGGTCCAGAGTTGGGTGCGTTCTGCGCCGGCATGCTGATCTGAGGGTTCTGCTGAGCCCTCAGTATGTGACCCATATCCCGCGCCATGTTTTGAACCTGGCGCTCTAACTGGGAAACCCGCTCAGGCTGATACGGGGCCCTGTTTTCTCCCCTGGGCTGATCCCGGGAAGGGTAGCTGTCCCTCCTCTGGTAATACCCCGGGTTGGGAAGATTTGGGTACCCCTCCACCCTTGGCCTCCCCTCTCCCGGATTCAGTGGTCTGGGCTCAGGGAATTGGGGAAAGAAGGATGGATGGTTTTGGGGCTGAAAGTCGGGTGGATATCTGGGGAAAAAGTTCTGCCCAGGGTTTGGTAAATTTCTGCCCTCCTGTGGGAAGTTTGGAGTGAAGTTCCCTGGGTTACGTGCTTGGCTGGATCCCCCCCCTTGGGCTGGAGGAGTCCACACATAACCCAGGATGGGTCGATTTCCCTTGTAACGGGGACTTACATAATCCGGAGAGTGAGGGACCCCATTTGTGGGGCTGCCTCCTTGGCTCCCGGTCTGTGACTGGCCCGAGGACCTTCTGGGCCTAGCATTATTAGGTGCAGGTAGGTTTTTAGGCCCCCCCATCTCCAAATCTAAAACGGGGGTGACCTTTACCTCTGCCACCTTGGCAGCAGCAGGGGTGGTGTTGGCTTTGGGGTTTTTCTGGGCATTACTTTTGCTATCTACCGGTTTCTGCACCTCATAGATCCGGGTAGCCTGTTCAATGACCCAGTCTAAAGATCTTTTCTCATGAAAATCCCTCACGAGCTGGGTCATGATATATTTGGGCAAGGCAGGGAAAAACGTATTTATAAATTCCCTGCTATCCGCGCGCACCCTTCTTGTGGTCTGTGCAAAAGCACGCTTTAACTCCTGCACAAATTCTTGTGGGGCCTGATCCTCCCCACATTGCAAATTGTAGGCTGCCTTGCGAGCCTCTTGAGGATTTCTGTGAACAGAAAAATGTTTCAGGATGGCCGCCTTATATGTGGGCCATCTTAAATGATTTTGGTCCTCCAGCCCCGCAAAGAAACTGGAGTATTCCGGGGAGAATGTCCACTTTACATATTGAATACAGCTTTGGCTGTCCTTCAAATGGAAAGTCTCCATCATTTGTTCAAACAACTCTAAGTGCTCCCAAACAGAATACTTAGCGTTCTTATGGTAAGGCGTGATGACGCTCCTGATCGCCTTAATCTGCTTTAAGGGGTCCTTAAGCAAGGCCCTTTTTGCCTTATTGGCCTTTTTGGTTCGGGTAACCCTTGTCCATTCTTCCTCGGACTCAGAGGCACTGCTCCCAGAGGTTCCCGTCTGTTCTTCCAGGTTTTCCCGGATTCTGCGAGCCTGGGAATGGCTGGCAGAATGTGGGGACCTGGTCTCCTGTGTCCTGCGCAGTTCAGAGGAGTCTTCAGATTCCTCCTTGCTGCCAGGATTTGATGGGTACCCCCTCCACTGACCTAACTGGGCAGAGGTTTTCAGGATGCCCTTAATGGGCCTACTCTCCTGGGGTTCCCCATTGAACTGTACTGTACTTGGGTGCCCATACCCGGATGCCCACCCCTCCATTCCTGAGTGGTACTGGCCTATGAGCCCCATACTCTTAGCTGGATAGTAATCTGCCATCCCTGCGGCCCTGTGCTCATGTGCGCCAGGGGACATGGGGGTGGTAGAGTCCAGGGACTGGGGGAGATGAAGGCCCCTGGTGTTAGGGCTCCTGCGGTTATGGTCAGGAGTCTCTCTTTCCCAGCGGACCTCATCTCTATCCGCCCCTGCTCCCTGTTGCAATGCAAGAGCCTGCATTTGTGCTTTCAGTTCCTCTGTTAAGGCCTTACTCGACTCTATCAGTCTCTCCTGCATCGCTACCTGTTGTTGGAGCCTATCATTGTGTTGACAGAGGGCCTCATTTTCCCTCTGTGCTTCCTGGTTGGTCCTGGAGAACTGGGCCAGTCTTTGCTGCAGGAGGGTTACCTCCTGAGCTGTGTCCCTATTGGCCTGCTCCTTTCTTGCTAGAGCATCCTCCACCCTCCTGGTGTGCTCTAGCAAGTTCTGGTGTTCTTTTTGGAGGTCACCCAGTCCCTGGTGGGTCAGGTGATTTTATTCCATTTTTCTTTTTAAATGGCAGACTTCCTGGCCTAAGGTATCCCTTTCCTGACTAAGAGCCTGCATCTGTGCCGCCAGGTCGTCCCTTTGCCTTTGGAAGGCACCAGCATTCTGGCGCTCCTGATCAAACTCTGCCTGGGTATCCAGGTCTTTCAGAGTTAGTTTGTTGCTCTCTGCCTTCACTCTATCTAGGTGGCCTTGCAGGCTGACTACCTGCTCAGCACATACCCTGTTGAAGTCCAGTTGTTGCTCCAGCTTTTTCTGGTTTTGCAGTAGGGAGTCCAAACCTTCTTGGTATTCCTTCTGCAAGGCCAGAAATCTGGTATCCTGTTCTACCTTTTCCTGTTGCAGCACATCCATATCCTTCTTTATTTTAATGATGTGCTGCCTACTATCATCTTCTGACTCCTGGCTCCTCTGCAGCCTCTGCTCAGAAGAGACCAGGTCAGATTGGACCTTCTCTAACGCCATCTGTTGCCTATTTGCCAGATTTTGGCTTTCAGCACATCTATCCTGCATGTCTCCCATATATAGGTACAGGTATGCCGCTATCCTAACAATCTTGTCATGTTCATCTTTGGCCTTAGGAGCCATATATAGTTCACTCAGGGCCACATGTAATGGACCCTGATCTCTCCATAAGTCTGACCCTGTTTCAGTGACCTGTCGCGTGATGGCCTGCAACCAGGCATCCTGGCCCTGTTCGGTCCATTCACCTCTCACAAATAGCTTATGCAAGAGGTGCTCTCTGGCTATTTTCATGTCTACTAAGGTCGTCATTCTAGAGATTGGTCTCTGTCCTGACTTACAGAAGTTTGTATTTTATTTTTGCAGAACAGAACTTTTCTTGGAGTGTCCCTTTTGAGGAATGATTCACAGCGTAATGCAGCGTGGTGATCCGACCGGATGTATGTATCCCGTCAGTTAGCACACTGTATTAAGCTGCACAAGTGGTAAATCTAACCCAACGTCTCGGCTCGAGCCCCCAATTTGTAAGAGGATTCAATTCAACACTACAGCTAAGTCAATGCCTAGTCTGGGATACTGAATGGAAACCCTTATTGATATATCTTTATGTCCAGTTCATGCGTTCTGGATGACTACCCCTATATAACACCCCTCTCTTGGACTCCCCCTGACCCCACTGAGCCAAGAAGTAGTTCTGTTTTGCAAGTTTAAAAGGTTTATTTGATAATTTAAAATATATATATATCACACTTTATAATAAATTAATAATTGAATAGCACACTTAATCTGATATGATAAAGATCAACAACGGAGAATCTGGTACTAGCACACTTCTTATAATCACTAATGAGTTGACATGAAATGGATAAGGTAGCACACTGGTAAATAGGTACAGAAGTATAATGTGGTAGAAAATGCTTTATAGGGTTCAAGGAAATGCAAGGTTGAATGAATGAAATGCAGTATAGAAAATACTCAATATGATTTCAACAAAACAATGTAATCACTTTTCTCTGGCTATTCACTCCCCCCCTCTTTATGCAATGCAAGGGAATGGGAGGAAAGCACGCAGTTCTCAGAAATGCAATCACATGTGATTCAGTTCACCCCGGCAAGCTTAGACAACAGAAGTTTAAAAACACAGGCCCAAATTGCTTTGATATGTGCTGGCAATGAATTAAAACATATGCTAAATTGCTTTTAATTCCCTTTCAGAGGTTCAGGGTGAGTGGTATCTAGTTAATATTAGTCCAGGCTCACACTAGCAATGATGCAGGGATAGTTAGCAGGTTAAACGAAATTCTGGCAAATGGAAGGCAAGCAGCAGCAGTTTTTACATGTGAAGAAATTTGCAAATCGCGGTAAAATTCGCGGATGCGCCGAGCGCTATTACAGAGGAACCACAAGGACTATCTCTATCGTTTTGGGGTCCTAGGAAAGCCTAGGATCTCAGCTTCAAAATGTAAGTTACTGCAAGTCTCTAGCACAAACGGTTGCGGAGATATGAACGATTGAATAAAGGTCGTTTTTCAGATTTGAAATTTTAAACGCACACTTTTTCAGCTTTAAAAATGATGGCAGGATAACACAATTGCTAAGCTGCAGTTCTACTTAGGTTAAAATGGATTAAATTATATTATTTTAACTAAGAGATGGGTTCTACACAGTTTTACTATGTACTCACACTATATTCTTGAGTGAAATGGGCCTCGCCATGGATCTGGTCAGGTTTTAAACTCGCCTCTGGTCTGGTCTGGTCTGGCCTCTGCACTTCACAGTGATCTGGGTCAGCTCTCTCTGCTGGTCTGGGTCTCTCTGGGTACAGCACTGCTCTCTCTCTGGTCTGGTCTCTTAGTTCTGGATAGATTGAAGTCTCTAGTTTGGCTCTCTGGAGGTTTGATGGAGGTAAAGTATGGATTTTTCCGGCAGAGCGTCCCGCTGCAGATGGAATTTGAAGGTCCCTATCTGTCCTGACTCTCTGCTTTTATGTGTTTTTGAGAGTGGGTGTGTGTGTTGCATCACTAGACTTGCCCCTCTCACTTGTCATTGGTCCAGCTTTCATTCCTCCCCTTGATTGGGGAATGAACTGTGAGTCAGAGTGATGTCATTTTATGGCTTGCCAAGAGGGCACTCCCTTGTCAGATTGCACACATTCTATATTTGATAATAAAAGACATATTTCACAGTTACACAGTTGCTTGAAATTACATATACATGGTGTGGCTGAATTTAGCCATGTCTCTGTCCAAATCTGCTCTTTCTAGGAGCTTGCATTCAGAGATGGCACATAATGGACTTTTTAACTGATTTTTCAATTTCTGACATGGACCCAACTTTACATACATGTGCGCAGGGAGTAGGGACATTAACTGATGAAGTTTCAGATTTTTAACATGCACACATTTAGAGTAATATCCACTTTTCCGCTGACACCCCCCTGAACACGCCACCGGGTCGAAAAACCTCTTAAAATGTGGGCAGAAAAATCACAAGAATTATGGTGTCATTTATAAAATTTTCACATGTCCGCTCTATGAGTTATTCATCTTTTTAAAGTTATGTTCTGGCTCCAAAGGGGTGTGGTTTACCCTCAGCACAAGGTTGAATTTCTGGTATTTCCAGTTCTGCCAAGCCAGCTTGCTCTCACAGGCAGTGCTCCTCCCCTTTCCTCAGGAGGAAGCCACTTTTTACGACCATTTACGACTCCTGCCAATAAAACCTTTGCCTGAGCCAGGACAGGGCTTTGTTCACTTTCCTGCAGAGCACAGGTAATTCAATTATCAGATAGATGGCATATCCTTAGTGTGAGCAGCAAAAGGGCAGCTAGGCCTGGGAACACAACTGTGACTCAAGTTTCACTCCTGATGGGGGTAGTTGCCAGGCAAATTGGAATCTCTTTAAGCTGTCATTTCTGTTCCCCAGTTTCTGCATTCAAATAAAACTAAACATTTTCACATATGCAGCTAGAAGGCTGATTCTAAGTTTAAAACTGTGACATTTAAACAATTGCAACCTATGTGACACTCAAAAGTAGGTCACTCAGTCAATTTAAACATTTAGATTTTTTTTAGTGTCTTTCAGTCCAAATTTACTTAAACTGCTGAAATCCACAGCGCAGCCAGTCTTGTTATAAACCTTCAAGTCACTTCAGAATATAACTTTACATTGGATCCACCTCTCAGTAAGTCTTTCTTTAGCCTGCTTTGGGTTCATTCAGTTTTACACAAAAAGTAAAATCTGGTGTGGTTTTAAAATGCCGGCTTTTGGATAGTGGTGAGTACTGGTACTGCACCCATTTTTGAGATTTAAGAAATGAATTCCTCACAATTATGGGTTTGCTTTTGGCAATCAGCATTGCCATTTCCAATGGTTTCAGACTACTGTGCGGGTAGTCCAATGGTGGTTTTAGGCAGTGTCCTTCTGTGCCCATAACATCGGCAAAAATGAGTGGCAGCCTATTCTTCATGCATTTCCCTGTGCATTTTCTGGGAAGCTCTGGCCATCATGAGGTTTTCCATGTCAGTACTGCACAGTTTTGAGGTAGGGCTCGGATGCATGGGTAAATACATCCCACAAGCCCCCCTCTTGCGATGGCCATTCGGTTTCACTGATGGGACTCGCAAGATCTGGGATGTTTCCTCATCTTCTTCCAATAGATGGCACAGTTCAGCATCTTTTCCTCCATCCGGTCGGATCGATCGGTTCTCCTCGCCGGTCCTGATGGGAGTATTGGGCGGTCCACTGGGCCCATTGGATCTTCGTTCCCGGTCTCCGGATCGCCCTCCTTGGCCCGTCTTCAGGTTTTCTTTCTCCTAGGACGACAAAGGAAGAGCGGCAATACCTACTCATAGACGTTTTTTTTTTTTTTTTCCACCACTGTTGAGATAGTGGGGCAGCATATGCATTTTATCATAATGAAACATTACATTCTTATTTTAATAAAAACAGTATGACTAAGAGACAGTTTCATACAAATCACAGTATGTTAGAGACTAGATGTGGTATGTTTTATGATTGGAACTGAATTAGTCTGATACAGTACCCGCTAGGATTCCAGAGGATTCCTCCAGTTGTTGCAGAGTGTGCCTGGGATGGCAACATTTCAACTGGTTTATGTGGACCCACTTGTCTTCCCCCTCTGCAGAACCGCCTTTGGGGATGCGGATCTTGTAGGCCACAGGGGAGATCTTATCGACGATCTCAAAGGGTCCCTTCCATGTAGGCAAAAATTTGCGCTGCTTGGCCTGGTTCCTTTGGAAGTTGTATAGATAGACCCGGTCCCCCACCTGATATTCCTTCCTGGAAGTTTTCAGGTCATAGTGGGTCTTCATGCTATCAGCTGATCTTTCTAGATTCCGCTGAGCATAAGCAAAAGCATGTTGGAGGTGTTTCCTTAAATTCTCTACATACTCATGAGTAGTGGAGGCATTTATCAGTGTCTGCTCTTGGGTCCTGTAGAGCAAATGCTGAGGAAGCACCATCTTGCGTCCAGTCATCAACTCAAATGGTGACATTTTGGTTGCAGATGAAGGGGTAGATCGGATAGCCATTAGGACCAGAGGTAATCGGATATCCCAACTTGGCCCAGAATCTGCCACAAACTTCTTTAATATGCTCACAATTGTCCGGTTATATCTCTCTACTGCCCCAGAAGAAGCTGGCCGATAAGCAATATGCAACTTCCTTTTGACCCCCAGTATCTCCCACATCTTTGTCATTACTTCACTGGTGAAGTGGCTACCTCTGTCTGACTCAATCCTTTGAGGTAGACCAAAACGGGAAAAGATGTGGTTAATCATCAAGGCAGCTGCCGTTTCTGCCTTGCAGTTTGGGGCTGGGAGACATTCCACCCACTTGGTGAACAAGCATGTCACAGTCAACATGTACTTATTCCGCCTAGCCGAGCGAATCACAGGGCCTACAAAGTCGATTTGTAAATCTGACCATGGCAGTGTCATCCCCCGCTTTTGTAAAGGTGCCCGGTGTGTGAGGGATGTCGGCTGAAATTGTGCACACACAAGACAACCCTTCAAATATTGGTTGAGGTCCTGGCCCATGTGTGGCCAGTATGCAACCTCTCTTAAAATTTCCAATGTTGTGTGAAACCCCCTATGACCGGCGGTGGCCGCATCATGGGCGTGACTTAACATCAGGCTTCGGAATGAGGTAGGAACCACCCACTGGTCGTGGCCAGCTTTGGATTTCCTTACCAACAAACCGTCTTGGATTCGGAACATTTTTGGACATTTCATCAACACTCTTAGGTCCTCTTTCCCAATGTAATCGGTATCCGTCAGGGGAAAGTTCTCAGGGTCCTCAAGGTGCTGGTAAAATTTACCAATTATTGGATCCCCCTTCTGAGCAGTAATCAAATCAGCATCAGGGGTCTCCTTACTCCATTGTGCAATTGAAAGGTCATTGTGAGCATTTGTCTGGGACCTAGTGATGGCAGTGACCTGGATTTCCCCCAACAGGGACTCAATCTCAATTAGATCCCCTTGGATGGCTCCGGTTTTGGCCAGCTGATCGGCTAAGTCATTTCCAGTTTTGTCTGGTCCCTCTACTTTGGAATGACCCTTAATCTTTTTCCAGTAGATGGTCATCCCATTCGATGTGACCAGATCATCAATGTTTTGGATCAACTTCCCATGTTTCAAGGGTTTGTTGTTAGCACATAACATGCCTCTGGTTTTCCAATTAACCAGGTGCTCCACGAACCCGTTCCGTACATAATCCGAATCTGTGATTATGACCAGTTCGTGGAGTTGATGCTGGACAGCAGTGAGAATGGCCTGATGCACAGCCATCAATTCTGCCACCTGACTACTTTGGGGACCAATTTTGTATCCAGCGGAGGGTTCTGGGGACTCATTCACCCATGCATTCCCTACGCCGGCCACCAGTTCTTTCTCCCCGTTGTTGTCAACATGGTAAGAGCATCCATCCACATAGACAGTGGGCATTCCCTCACACTTGTCTTCTTCAAAGACTTTGTGGGGGGAATTAAGGTATGCCTCCATGTTGTCCTTTATTTTTAGACTTTCGTCCTCGAGACAGTTTTCTCTGGCACAATCATGCAAGTCAGCCAGACCTTGCGCGAGGGGACTCTTCTTGTTTTGGCCATATCTGACCTCCACAGGAAAGCCTTGCATTGACAGAATCCAGGAAGTAATTCGGGAGTTACTCACATTTCCGGCCCGGATTCTGTCACTTTGGAGATATTGCAGAGGCTGGTGTGGAGACTCCACTATGATGTGTTCCCCCTGGATAAACGGGCGGTAATTCTTCAATGCCCACACCGTTGCCAGGAGTGCCTTCTCACAATCGTTGAATTTTTCCTCCACAGAGGATAAAGTTTTGCTCGCATAGGAGATTACTTTATTGACCTTGTCATGCTTTTGATATAATACTGCCGTCAAGCACGTATTAGAGAACCCTGTCTCCAGGAAGAACTCCTTGTTTCTGACCGGGTAAGCTAGGCAAGGCGCTTGTGAGAGGCTTCTTTTGAGTTGTTTTACTGCCTCGGCTTGTTCTGGACCCCATTCCCACTTGACCCCCCCTTCAGGAGATGAATCAGGGGTCTGGTGATCTCTGCGTAGCCCTCAATGAACTTTCTGCTGTAATTAGTCAGTCCAAGGAGGCTCCTTAGTTCCCGCAGAGTTGTGGGGTCTTTCAGTTTCTGAAGTGCTTCCACTTTCTTTTCCTGGGGACAAAGACCCTGAGGAGTAATCTCATGCCCCAAGAAGTTAACACGGGTTTTACACCACTGTGCTTTCTGAAAGGAAAGTTTTGCTCCGGCGGCCCTCAACTGTGTCAGAACATAACGGATCTCCGCTATGTGTTCCTCAACAGTTGAGCTTTTGATGAGGACATCATCTACATAAGCCAGGTTACCCCTTGCACCCAAGTCAGGCATGGCCTTGTGTAGAAAAATGTTGAATTAATTGCCGGAGTTGAGGTATCCGAAGGGAGTCCGGGTCCAGGTGTACTGCTGGCCCCCAAAGGTAAAAGCCAGCTTGTATTGGTCCTCCCTACTGACAGGCACAGTCCAGTATCCATTGGTCAGGTCTATTGCAGTGAATACCTGTGACCCCTGGATCTGGGCCAGCCCTTGGTCAATGTAGGGCAGAGGCCATCGGGAAGTATGGACCCGTTTGTTGAGCTCCCTGAGGTCGGCGCAGAGTCTCCACTGGCCGTTTGGCTTCAATATCCCCAGCACCGGATTATTGAAGGTGCTGTGGACTGGACGGATTATTCCCCGGGACTCAAGGTTCTTAATTATTTCAGTAAGGGACTCCATTGATGCGAGAGGCAAGCGATATTGCTTCACAAACACAGGAGTCATGCCAGGGTCCGTGGGGATTGTTGTTGTGTGGATGTCAGTGCGACCACAGTCATATGAGTCTACCGCAAAGAGATCTTGGAAATCCAAGAAAACTTGTTTCAACTTTTGCTTTTGTTCCAGAGTCACACAGGCATCAGCTAGGTTGACTCTCTCTTCCACCATCTGCCTGAAGCCTGGAAAGACTTCTGGTTTGGCTATCTCCGCGGCCTCCTCCAGCTGGGTGGAGAAGTCCCTGGTCAGAGTGCTGATTTGGACCGGAGGCTTCAGGTGGGAAAGGCAGCCCTCAAGGACCTGGAAAATCACCTCATCCCTCCTGAAGTCACACGTCACATCTTCCTTACCATAAGGGCAGGAAGTGTACACCAGGAAGTTCCCCCCATGCTGGGTAAAAATCCTGTCTGGTGTTGTATTGTCCTCACTGTCACTGTCAACACAGTCCTTGGGGATTGGTCCTAACAGTTCATTTACAAGATCAATGGAGAAATGTCGGTCATCAACCGCCATTCCAATAATGGTGCCTGCGGCTAGAGTAATACTCTTTAAGTCGCTGTTATCCACCTCTATTAGAATGGTGTCATGTTCTATGTTGACTAATGGAGTTGGGTTTACCCCCAACCCTTGCTGTTGGAGAGAAGCATTTAGATGTATGTAAGCATCAGGGTTTTTCAACTCTTGTCCCCTTTTAACTTTCACTTCCAGGGAGAATTGTCGGGTCCTTTCTGGGATGGTGACTTCCTCTTTAACCTGAATTTCGACTGCATAAGGTAGCAATTGAGCTGACCTAAATGCTTTTTCTGGATCAACAAAGCCCATGGGATTATCCGCTAATCGGGACCAAGCTTTGAAGTTTATTAGGTCCAAACTAATGGCAAAGCGATTGAGAATGTCACTGCCTAAGTAAAAGGCGGCAGGGACGTCTCGCACGACCCAACAATTGTGGACTATGCTCTTGTTGCCAATGGAGATTTTGAGCATACACCTGCTTGGCAGGAGATGTTTGGAATTAGGTGCTTCCAGGTCCATTTCCCATTTGTCTATCAGTTTGAAGGTGGGAATGGCTGGATCTTTTGGGAGTTGGCGAAACATGGCTTCGCTGATGAAGCTCTTACCGTTGTTCACACACACTCGAGCGAGAACAGAGTCCTTCCCATCATTTAACTGAACAGGGATGAACAACTGCTCTCCAATTTGCTGAATATCAGCCAGGCTCTGAGCTGATTTCACATCTTTCTGGACTAGAGGAGTGGGAGTTTCAGATTGTGGATTGGTATAGAATTTCAGAGTGTTTCCTTCCAGCGTGGAATACCACTTTAGACTGGAAGGAAGGTTGATTTTCAGAAATAGAGAGGACCCCCCATCACCAGTCTGTTGTCCTACTGCTATTACTGTCACGTCTGGAATTTGGTTGTTCTGGAAGTGAAATTCTACTTGGTCAGATTTTTGTTCAACCATGTGGCAGGTGCCGTTTAAACTAACATGGTTGACACTCTGTTTCAATTTTATTGGTCGGCTAGTCTGGGTCCAGAGGACCTTGTTTACACAATCTATTAGGGGTGACAACCTTCTCAGGAGGTCATTCCCTAGTAAACAAGGGGTGCCCTCCGGGGTCACAACTATGACCGGGTGTTTCAACTTATGTCGCCCAATTTTAATGTCCAAGTCTGCCGTCCCCTCGACGGGAATTTCCTTCCCGTCAAAGTTCTGCAGTTGTCCAGGAAGAGAGGTGAGAGGAATTTGGTAATTCTCTCCCCTTCCTGCATTCAGTTCATCAAAGGCCCTTCTGGACAGAAGGGTAGCTTGAGATCCAGTGTCCACCAGTGCCAAAATTGTACCCTGTCCCTGTACTTGTACCGGGGCATAATATCTTCCCTCCTTCTCCTCAAGGGGGCACAGATAATGTACATTTTTGGACAACTGGTGGGCTAATTTTCTGGTTTTGGACATCGATAGCGAAGAGATTTGGGCAGAATTCTGTGGAGAGTCTTGGGAATCTGAAAGAAAAATTTGGCAACTGGAGATCAGAGCCAGTGTGGGTTCCCCTGGCTCCGGTTCTGGGCCGCCCCCCCCTTTTTGGAGGCAGTCACCAGGATGGGTTTAACCAGGGGATTTTCTTGCGGTTGGTTCTGGGATGAGATGGTGGGCGGCGGTAGCTCAGTCTCCACATCTCCCCAGTCTGGATTTGCATCCCTAGGGACCCATTTTTCTTTGGGAGGAGTTCCCCCCTCTCTGAAGGAGAAGATCCTTTTCCCAGGATCCTCTGAGGATCCCTCTCCCTCAAATTGGAAGATCTGTACCTCCTCCTCAAACTGAGTCTGTTTGGGTCTTTTGTTTCTCCTACCCCCCCTCTGCTCCTTAGGAGGCAGACATTCAGGGGCAAGAGATTTTGTTTCCGGTTCCTGGGTTTCCAGGGGCTGTTTACAAGTGAGGAAGGAAGCTTCCTCCAAGGCTTTACACCCCCCTTCCCTTTGTGCCCCCTCCCTGGGAACCGGTGAGTTATCGGGGTGCTGCCCCCGTCATTGTTCTGGAGCACCAGGTCCAGAGTTGGGTGCGTTCTGCGCCGGCATGCTGATCTGAGGGTTCTGCTGAGCCCTCAGTATGTGACCCATATCCCGCGCCGTGTTTTGAACCTGGCGCTCTAACTGGGAAACCCGCTCAGGCTGATACGGGGCCCTGTTTTCTCCCCTGGGCTGATCCCGGGAAGGGTAGCTGTCCCTCCTCTGGTAATACCCCGGGTTGGGAAGATTTGGGTACCCCTCCACCCTTGGCCTCCCCTCTCCCGGATTCAGTGGTCTGGGCTCAGGGAATTGGGGAAAGAAGGATGGATGGTTTTGGGGCTGAAAGTCGGGTGGATATCTGGGGAAAAAGTTCTGCCCAGGGTTTGGTAAATTTCTGCCCTCCTGTGGGAAGTTTGGAGTGAAGTTCCCTGGGTTACGTGCTTGGCTGGATCCCCCCCCTTGGGCTGGAGGAGTCCACACATAACCCAGGATGGGTCGATTTCCCTTGTAACGGGGACTTACATAATCCGGAGAGCGAGGGACCCCATTTGTGGGGCTGCCTCCTCGGCTCCCGGTCTGTGACTGGCCCGAGGACCTTCTGGGCCTAGCATTATTAGGTGCAGGTAGGTTTTTAGGCCCCCCCATCTCCAAATCTAAAACGGGGGTGACCTTTACCTCTGCCACCTTGGCAGCAGCAGGGGTGGTGTTGGCTTTGGGGTTTTTCTGGGCATTACTTTTGCTATCTACCGGTTTCTGCACCTCATAGATCCGGGTAGCCTGTTCAATGACCCAGTCTAAAGATCTTTTCTCGTGAAAATCCCTCACGAGCTGGGTCATGATATATTTGGGCAAGGCATGGAAAAACGTATTTATAAATTCCCTGCTATCCGCGCGCACCCTTCTTGTGGTCTGTGCAAAAGCACGCTTTAACTCCTGCACAAATTCTTGTGGGGCCTGATCCTCCCCACATTGCAAATTGTAGGCTGCCTTGCGAGCCTCTTGAGGATTTCTGTGAACAGAAAAATGTTTCAGGATGGCCGCCTTATATGTGGACCATCTTAAATGATTTTGGTCCTCCAGCCCCGCAAAGAAACTGGAGTATTCCGGGGAGAATGTCCACTTTACATATTGAATACAGCTTTGGCTGTCCTTCAAATGGAAAGTCTCCATCATTTGTTCAAACAACTCTAAGTGCTCCCAAACAGAATACTTAGCGTTCTTATGGTAAGGCGTGATGACGCTCCTGATCGCCTTAATCTGCTTTAAGGGGTCCTTAAGCAAGGCCCTTTTTGCCTTATTGGCCTTTTTGGTTCGGGTAACCCTTGTCCATTCTTCCTCGGACTCAGAGGCACTGCTCCCAGAGGTTCCCGTCTGTTCTTCCAGGTTTTCCCGGATTCTGCGAGCCTGGGAATGGCTGGCAGAATGTGGGGACCTGGTCTCCTGTGTCCTGCGCAGTTCAGAGGAGTCTTCAGATTCCTCCTTGCTGCCAGGATTTGATGGGTACCCCCTCCACTGACCTAACTGGGCAGAGGTTTTCAGGATGCCCTTAATGGGCCTACTCTCCTGGGGTTCCCCATTGAACTGTACTGTACTTGGGTGCCCATACCCGGATGCCCACCCCTCCATTCCTGAGTGGTACTGGCCTATGAGCCCCATACTCTTAGCTGGATAGTAATCTGCCATCCCTGCGGCCCTGTGCTCATGTGCGCCAGGGGACATGGGGGTGGTAGAGTCCAGGGACTGGGGGAGATGAAGGCCCCTGGTGTTAGGGCTCCTGCGGTTATGGTCAGGAGTCTCTCTTTCCCAGCGGACCTCATCTCTATCCGCCCCTGCTCCCTGTTGCAATGCAAGAGCCTGCATTTGTGCTTTCAGTTCCTCTGTTAAGGCCTTACTCGACTCTATCAGTCTCTCCTGCATCGCTACCTGTTGTTGGAGCCTATCATTGTGTTGACAGAGGGCCTCATTTTCCCTCTGTGCTTCCTGGTTGGTCCTGGAGAACTGGGCCAGTCTTTGCTGCAGGAGGGTTACCTCCTGAGCTGTGTCCCTATTGGCCTGCTCCTTTCTTGCTAGAGCATCCTCCACCCTCCTGGTGTGCTCTAGCAAGTTCTGGTGTTCTTTTTGGAGGTCACCCAGTCCCTGGTGGGTCAGGTGATTTTCTTCCATTTTTCTTTTTAAATGGCAGACTTCCTGGCCTAAGGTATCCCTTTCCTGACTAAGAGCCTGCATCTGTGCCGCCAGGTCGTCCCTTTGCCTTTGGAAGGCACCAGCATTCTGGCGCTCCTGATCAAACTCTGCCTGGGTATCCAGGTCTTTCAGAGTTAGTTTGTTGCTCTCTGCCTTCACTCTATCTAGGTGGCCTTGCAGGCTGACTACCTGCTCAGCACATACCCTGTTGAAGTCCAGTTGTTGCTCCAGCTTTTTCTGGTTTTGCAGTAGGGAGTCCAAACCTTCTTGGTATTCCTTCTGCAAGGCCAGAAATCTGGTATCCTGTTCTACCTTTTCCTGTTGCAGCACATCCATATCCTTCTTTATTTTAATGATGTGCTGCCTACTATCATCTTCTGACTCCTGGCTCCTCTGCAGCCTCTGCTCAGAAGAGACCAGGTCAGATTGGACCTTCTCTAACGCCATCTGTTGCCTATTTGCCAGATTTTGGCTTTCAGCACATCTATCCTGCATGTCTCCCATATATAGGTACAGGTATGCCGCTATCCTAACAATCTTGTCATGTTCATCTTTGGCCTTAGGAGCCATATATAGTTCACTCAGGGCCACATGTAATGGACCCTGATCTCTCCATAAGTCTGACCCTGTTTCAGTGACCTGTCGCGTGATGGCCTGCAACCAGGCATCCTGGCCCTGTTCGGTCCATTCACCTCTCACAAATAGCTTATGCAAGAGGTGCTCTCTGGCTATTTTCATGTCTACTAAGGTCGTCATTCTAGAGATTGGTCTCTGTCCTGACTTACAGAAGTTTGTATTTTATTTTTGCAGAACAGAACTTTTCTTGGAGTGTCCCTTTTGAGGAATGATTCACAGCGTAATGCAGCGTGGTGATCCGACCGGATGTATGTATCCCGTCAGTTAGCACACTGTATTAAGCTGCACAAGTGGTAAATCTAACCCAACGTCTCGGCTCGAGCCCCCAATTTGTAAGAGGATTCAATTCAACACTACAGCTAAGTCAATGCCTAGTCTGGGATACTGAATGGAAACCCTTATTGATATATCTTTATGTCCAGTTCATGCGTTCTGGATGACTACCCCTATATAACACCCCTCTCTTGGACTCCCCCTGACCCCACTGAGCCAAGAAGTAGTTCTGTTTTGCAAGTTTAAAAGGTTTATTTGATAATTTAAAATATATATATATCACACTTTATAATAAATTAATAATTGAATAGCACACTTAATCTGATATGATAAAGATCAACAACGGAGAATCTGGTACTAGCACACTTCTTATAATCACTAATGAGTTGACATGAAATGGATAAGGTAGCACACTGGTAAATAGGTACAGAAGTATAATGTGGTAGAAAATGCTTTATAGGGTTCAAGGAAATGCAAGGTTGAATGAATGAAATGCAGTATAGAAAATACTCAATATGATTTCAACAAAACAATGTAATCACTTTTCTCTGGCTATTCACTCCCCCCCTCTTTATGCAATGCAAGGGAATGGGAGGAAAGCACGCAGTTCTCAGAAATGCAATCACATGTGATTCAGTTCACCCCGGCAAGCTTAGACAACAGAAGTTTAAAAACACAGGCCCAAATTGCTTTGATATGTGCTGGCAATGAATTAAAACATATGCTAAATTGCTTTTAATTCCCTTTCAGAGGTTCAGGGTGAGTGGTATCTAGTTAATATTAGTCCAGGCTCACACTAGCAATGATGCAGGGATAGTTAGCAGGTTAAACGAAATTCTGGCAAATGGAAGGCAAGCAGCAGCAGTTTTTACATGTGAAGAAATTTGCAAATCGCGGTAAAATTCGCGGATGCGCCGAGCGCTATTACAGAGGAACCACAAGGACTATCTCTATCGTTTTGGGGTCCTAGGAAAGCCTAGGATCTCAGCTTCAAAATGAAAGTTACTGCAAGTCTCTAGCACAAACGGTTGCGGAGATATGAACGATTGAATAAAGGTCGTTTTTCAGATTTGAAATTTTAAACGCACACTTTTTCAGCTTTAAAAATGATGGCAGGATAACACAATTGCTAAGCTGCAGTTCTACTTAGGTTAAAATGGATTGAATTATATTATTTTAACTAAGAGATGGGTTCTACACAGTTTTACTATGTACTCACACTATATTCTTGAGTGAAATGGGCCTCGCCATGGATCTGGTCAGGTTTTAAACTCGCCTCTGGTCTGGTCTGGTCTGGCCTCTGCACTTCACAGTGATCTGGGTCAGCTCTCTCTGCTGGTCTGGGTCTCTCTGGGTACAGCACTGCTCTCTCTCTGGTCTGGTCTCTTAGTTCTGGATAGATTGAAGTCTCTAGTTTGGCTCTCTGGAGGTTTGATGGAGGTAAAGTATGGATTTTTCCGGCAGAGCGTCCCGCTGCAGATGGAATTTGAAGGTCCCTATCTGTCCTGACTCTCTGCTTTTATGTGTTTTTGAGAGTGGGTGTGTGTGTTGCATCACTAGACTTGCCCCTCTCACTTGTCATTGGTCCAGCTTTCATTCCTCCCCTTGATTGGGGAATGAACTGTGAGTCAGAGTGATGTCATTTTATGGCTTGCCAAGAGGGCACTCCCTTGTCAGATTGCACACATTCTATATTTGATAATAAAAGACATATTTCACAGTTACACAGTTGCTTGAAATTACATATACATGGTGTGGCAGAATTTAGCCATGTCTCTGTCCAAATCTGCTCTTTCTAGGAGCTTGCATTCAGAGATGGCACATAATGGACTTTTTAACTGATTTTTCAATTTCTGACATGGACCCAACTTTACATACATGTGCGCAGGGAGTAGGGACATTAACTGATGAAGTTTCAGATTTTTAACATGCACACATTTAGAGTAATATCCACTTTTCCGCTGACACCCCCCTGAACACGCCACCGGGTCGAAAAACCTCTTAAAATGTGGGCAGAAAAATCACAAGAATTATGGTGTCATTTATAAAATTTTCACATGTCCGCTCTATGAGTTATTCATCTTTTTAAAGTTATGTTCTGGCTCCAAAGGGATGTGGTTTACCCTCAGCACAAGGTTGAATTTCTGGTATTTCCAGTTCTGCCAAGCCAGCTTGCTCTCACAGGCAGTGCTCCTCCCCTTTCCTCAGGAGGAAGCCACTTTTTACGACCATTTACGACTCCTGCCAATAAAACCTTTGCCTGAGCCAGGACAGGGCTTTGTTCACTTTCCTGCAGAGCACAGGTAATTCAATTATCAGATAGATGGCATATCCTTAGTGTGAGCAGCAAAAGGGCAGCTAGGCCTGGGAACACAGCTGTGACTCAAGTTTCACTCCTGATGGGGGTAGTTGCCAGGCAAATTGGAATCTCTTTAAGCTGTCATTTCTGTTCCCCAGTTTCTGCATTCAAATAAAACTAAACATTTTCACATATGCAGCTAGAAGGCTGATTCTAAGTTTAAAACTGTGACATTTAAACAATTGCAACCTATGTGACACTCAAATGTAGGTCACTCAGTCAATTTAAACATTTAGATTTTTTTTAGTGTCTTTCAGTCCAAATTTACTTAAACTGCTGAAATCCACAGCGCAGCCAGTCTTGTTATAAACCTTCAAGTCACTTCAGAATATAACTTTACATTGGATCCACCTCTCAGTAAGTCTTTCTTTAGCCTGCTTTGGGTTCATTCAGTTTTACACAAAAAGTAAAATCTGGTGTGGTTTTAAAATGCCGGCTTTTGGATAGTGGTGAGTACTGGTACTGCACCCATTTTTGAGATTTAAGAAATGAATTCCTCACAATTATGGGTTTGCTTTTGGCAATCAGCATTGCCATTTCCAATGGTTTCAGACTACTGTGCGGGTAGTCCAATGGTGGTTTTAGGCAGTGTCCTTCTGTGCCCATAACATCGGCAAAAATGAGTGGCAGCCTATTCTTCATGCATTTCCCTGTGCATTTTCTGGGAAGCTCTGGCCATCATGAGGTTTTCCATGTCAGTACTGCACAGTTTTGAGGTAGGGCTCGGATGCATGGGTAAATACATCCCACAGTGTGGTGAGCTTCCTCTCAGCCCAGGAACTATGCATAGCATGACTGACGTGCATGTGTACTCTGCCTGCAAGGGGGTACCCAATTTAGGCATGCTCCCTTGCCCCTCAACCCCCTGCTCTGCACCCCAATTCCACCTTAGCACTGGTCTGCTACAATATTGCCGTTGGGTACTTCCCTGTTCATGCCTCCTGTGTGCATGCTAACATCCAGCGGCCAATCTGCCAGACATATCCATTGTGGTACATCCTTAGTACTTGATGCAGGGTGTCTCACTTGGACTGTGCAGAGGTCAGATATCCCGCAGGGACATAAGTGCCCATTCATGCTCCATGTGCATTCCACGCATGCCCATATGTGTCCATGACTGGATGATGACTGTAATACAAGTCCAGGATGACCTAAATTGCATGGCATTTCATCTGCCTTCCCATGTCAACTGTGGCTCAGTACTGCGTTGCACACATGTTTAGGGTCTGACAATCTGTGAGGGTCACAGGCCTCATCCTGTTTAAAGGCCAATGACTGTGTCCAACTGGTGTAGTGTCTTCTTCACACATGGGTGGACTCCAGAGGTTTCATCATGTGTCCTGCTTACTGTCCCATCATCATTTGCAGTGTTGTCACTTGACTCACATGAAGCTGTTGATGCTAGTCAACACTGTCTGTCAATACACAGGTATATGCTCAGCCTTTTGAGACCATGCTAGGCATCCCTGTTTTTGCCCTTGGGTGGAGGGGTGCTTTGCTTGTAGATATGCTACCTATTGAATGCACATTGCACATGATGCCTGAAGGTGACCTTGCACTGCCTTCACATTTTCTGGCACACACCATGGAGTCCTTGTACATGTAGTAGTGAGTAACATACATATTCGCTCCACTGCATTGACGCACTTCAGTGCAAACTGCCACCTTTCAACAGGTCTAATCACAGAAGCAAATTCAAGTTGACCCAGCATGCATGCCAGGTTCTATTTTGTGTGTCACATGTCTGCCTGATGTGTTTGTTGTCGGTGTGTGTGTGTGTGTGTGTGTGTTGTGTGCTTCTAAAATGTGTAGTGACCTTTTTTCTCTCTATTTTTTAGATGATGATGCAATGGAGCTGGAGGATGCCGTTGTCATGCCAGGCACAGGGTTGTTATCACTACAACAACCTGGCACAAGTGGGGATCGTGGGGTGGTAGGCCACGAAAACCCCCAAGTGCTACAGTCCATCTTGTCTCTGCCTGCCTTTGAGTCCAGCCCTGAAGAACACTCTGACGACCATGTCGAGTTGGATGAGCATCAGGTCCATATGTCAGAGGTGAGTGATTCTGATGTGGACACTCCTCTGTCCGCGACACCTGCACTGAGGGGTTAGAAAGTCTTGGTACCTCTGCCCGTGGTGGATCGGGACGCAGGGTCACCCTCCACACCAGTCACTGATATGCCTGGGACATCACGTCGACGGGGGCATGTAGTCGTGCAGCCGCGGGCGGTGCCAACACAATGAGGACACACAATCCTTGGGTCCCGCAGGGGTCAAGCCCAGCAACGTGGTCGCCGCGCGCAACCACAGTATACTGAGTGGGAGCAAGACATGACTGCCCATTCTGAACGGCAGGGGGCAGCAATGGAGAACATCGCTGAGCGCATGGAGTGTGTGGGCCAATCTGTGCTCCCCCTGCTAGGCAGGTGCTTCTCCAGCAGCAGGCGGCACGGTCCATGGCCCGCTCGCTCAGGCTGGGCATGGCGGCCTCAGACAGAGCACGCCAGGCTGAAATGTCATCTCTGGGTCAAGCAATTGCTGCTCACGCAGAGGCACACATGAAGGCCCTGAGGGAGGAGCATGCTTTCCTCAGATCCACTCTGGGTGTCCTTCTGATGTCCCAGAGGGAGCGGGCAGAGGAGAGGTTTGCACAGCTTGAGCGTACATCTTGGCTGAGCTACATGCTTGCCGGGAGGTGCAGCAGTTGTCAAGCCAGGCCTTGCAGGAGGAACTATGTGTTACACGTGCTATCTTGCAAGAGGACGTCCTCCTTTCCAGGAAGAGCCATACTCAGACGACAATCTATCTCCGACATAGGTCGGGCTGTGCAGGCGTTGAGCCCATGGAGGTTTTTTTTTCCCTCAGCATCATCGCATGTGCGTGTTGAGCAGCACCCTGTACCTCCCCCCTCCTGGGTGCCCCCCCCCCCTGGTCGTATGTGGCCATTTTTGATTTTTCTTTTAGTTTAGTTAGTTAAGTTTCTGTTTGATAGTTAGTTTAAATAGGCAAAGTAGGTTTTCCATAGTTAGTGTAATTAGTTAACATAGTTTAAAATTGCTAGTCTATTGTGCTTTCATGTGACGGTGTGGTGCTTTGTGGCTTTTGAAAGCATCCACTGTCTGTTCCAGCTGGGCCCTTCAAGCTTGTCTTCTGTATGTGTTTGCTGCTTGGGGTCCTTGACTCACATATGCCACTCCTGCTTCCCTTATCCATGGGCTCGCAAGGATGGTTCGGTGTAACAGCCTATTACACAAGGGCAATGAACTGTCATATCTGTGGCATGTCTGCTGCTGTGGAACTTGTGTTAACACCCCTAGTGGGGATGATTGGGGTGTAATTGTCCACTGTTCTTCTTTTGCTAGATGGGGTGTTTAATGATTCATGTGTACATTCATTGCTATGCATTGTGTAGTATGTTTCTTATCTTTAATGAACATGTGCTTGTTGCAAATCATGCCGTAAATAGTGTGTTCCACACTGTTGCTGTGAAAGACGGACTGATGGTGTGATTTCTGATGTACGTCTCTGACATGGTCCAGTCATGTAATGCCTGCAGAGACACACACAGATGAATATTAAGCATTAATCATGTGTTTCATGCACTTTCTGCAGGGGGATGAGCCTCAAGACCACCTTTGCCAGCAGACATAGGCCATTGGACGTCTGGAATCAGGACACGTTTGGTGCTGCCGACATGCGCATGTGTGCGCAGGCAGAGGCACAGAGATTTCGATCCAGGCAAGGTGAGCAGCACAGGGGGGTCACAACACAGCAAACCTGCCACCTGGCCAGTTGAACATGCATGTTTAGTAGCAGCACTGACGGTGAACTTGGACACATATTGGTGTAGAAGCGCAGAATACAGCTCAGATGTGTTAATGGACTGATGGCTAGTTGATGTGAAAGTTGTCTGGGGCACCTGCAGGGGCTGTGGCACATACACTCCAGTCCACCATGGACCATTGAGGCACTTGTATTAGCCATGTAGCATTCCGAGACATGGAATGAAGCAGCTCACAGGGACAGACAGCAAGGGACAGACTCGGGTGCAGTGCATTTCATTTCCAAGTAGAAATTGATACATGCACTGGCTACTTTATTTTGGTCATGGTGGTACAGGACTTGTTCTGAAGTCAGACCTTGCTATATGCGTCTGTCTGCTTACACAGGGAACATTGCATGTTGTGTGAATCGTGACACATTGGTGTTCCATTTGCCACGCACCCACCAATGCCTGACTTACTGCATTGACTGTGTATGAACCATCAGAGGGGTAATGTTACATATGGGTATGATGCATCCACCCAAGTTTGTCTGTTTGTAGTGTATTTTGTTACTTTGGGGCATATTTGGTAGTGTGTTTGTGTGTTTTGGGCACGCACAGATTATTAACTGTGGCTCTCTTTGCAGCATTGAACTGCTTCTGTTATCAGACCGGAGAGTGCGCAGGCAGGAGGCCAGCCCTCACCCCAGAGATAAGTTTCTCTTTGACTTCCATTTGAATAATTTGCTGCGATGTGCATGTGAACAAGTTTTGTCTATGTGTGTATGTGTTAATGTGTGTACTACATTTTGGTGCATTCCCTACTTTCCCGAGTCAATCCTACTCCCCTCTTCTGCCCCTCATTCCCGTTATCCAGTATGCCAATGCCTGTGCCGACTGCATATCCCTGACCCTCCTTCCCCTCCAGTGTCTCAGAGGCCTGTGTGAGTTAGACCTTGCAGGCACCCATACCACGGTGGGGGTGGTTGTTTTGTGCCACTCCTGCGCCTGTACACGGGAGCTGTGACAGTAGACATCCGTTTGTGTTGCATCATTCTATGTTATGTACCACACATGGTTCAGATCCTGTTGTGACATTGTTTTACTGTGCTACCTTGGTTGTTGACATCATTGTGGTCGTACTTGGCTTTTGTGGCATACTGCTACTTGAAGTCATCTACTGGAGGCTGTTCTGATTTGTTTTACTGCCTGCAGGGTATTTGCTTGGCTTCTGTGTTGTCCTGCTTTGAGTTCTCTTGGATTTTGAGCTTTTGCAAATCTAGTTGGACTCTGAGGGTGCTGGCAACTTTTTACACACAAGGTGGGAGATGGTGACAAAGGGGAAGGGTGATCCTGTGGCCAGGTGGAATTCAAGGATGTACGATGAATGACCCAGATGCAGTTGTTCAGTGGGTCGTGGTGATTTGTGAGGGAGGGGGGTGTTTTGTTGTTGATAGTTGCCTTGCCCTGCAGTGTGATTGGCACCCTGAAATTGTTATTGTGCTTTCCTATGTACATGATGTATTCCGCTGATCAATGCCTGTTCATGTGTTGTGTTTACCTTTCAGGTGTGAGGGGATAGTTGTGGTTTGACATGCTGGGGTATACACATGGTGAATGTTCACATGTGATGTGTAGACGACACTGATGGCCACTTGATTTCACATGCATATGTTGAGTGCATGTCCCTACTGACCTACACGCTCGCACTATGATCCACTACATGTACAACCACCCTTCCATGTCCACGTGTACACTCTGTTTGCCTTCTGGTGCCCACTGTGTCCTTGCAGCACATGATCTCTGACCATTTGTGGATCCTGTACATGTCTAATTTGGTTTTTTATGTAGTTTGTCGCTTAGATGTCATGCTCAGGGTGTGCATCACACGCAATGGCTGTTCACTGTGCTGTGCACTGAGCAGTGTGTTGCAGGAGGTGGACACTGCACACAGTAGCTGCAGTGTTGATCTTGCAATGCATATTGTGCATGTAGACAGGCATTCATTGTTATGTTTCAACTACAACTTTTGGAATGCATTTGGGTATGACTTATTTTGGGTGGGAGGTTGTTGGTCAGTCATTTCATCTGATTGCATGTCAGGCATCATTGTCTGATGGAAATTTACATTTTTCACATGTCAATGTGTACCTTATTGTTACTGTGTTGGTGTATGGCTATTGCTTGCCATGTCATGTTGTGGTTTTGGAGGGTTTAAGTGACATACCAGTGATAGTCATGGCCTGTTTGGCAGGTCTGTGTGATTCACACCTTGCATGTGTGCCTTTTGGTCACACAGGATTGCTTGTGTTTAAGTAGCTAGGGATACACACAATGTGGCAATTCCATGGCAACAATCTCAGGGTGGTAAGACTGTGACAGTTGACTGTCTCTTTGTCATCATCGATTGTTACCCGGTATGTGCCAGGCCTGTGTGGACTCCGCAGGGTGGGGAGTTTAGGTGAAAAACCTGTCCACAAGCTGGGTCCGTGCTTCCTCACCACATGCCCTATCCCCTCCCATGGGCAGCGCCTGTGCCTGTGGTTGGGGATGTGGGGGGACCACCATGTCCACCGGTACGCCCTGCCGTGTTGCAACATTGTGCAGGACACATGCTGCCACAATGATCCTACACATTACTGGGGGTGCATAGAGTAGCTGCCCGCAAGAGCGGTCAAGGAAGCGGAAGCGTGACTTGAGCACTCCGAATGTGCGCTCCACTATGGCCCTGGTTGCAATATGGGCCACGTTGTATCTTACCTGGGGTGGTGTGGTGGGGTTCCTGATTGACGTCATCATGTGGTTGCTCAGAGGGTAGGCACTGTCCCCTGTAGAGGTGATAATGGTTGTGATTATTGGGGTTTGTGTATTTGTGTGTGTGTGTGACGTGCATGCATGTGCACAGGCATTTGTACTCACCTAGGAGCCATGTGTCACCATGCTGGCCAGCTTCCAGGGCCCGGCTCAGTGCAGACATTCTGTATATGAAACTGTCATGGGTGGCGCCAGGGTAGTTTGCATAGACAGAGGTGATGATTCCATTTGCATCGCATACCACCTGTACATTGATGGAATGCCAGTGCTTGCGGTTTCGGTAGATGTGCTCAGTGGCCCTAGGTGGACGTAGGGCCACATGGTTGCAATCTATGGCACCGAGCACTTTGGGGAAGTGTGCCACCCTGTAAAAGTCCTGGACAATGGCCTGCCTTTCTGAGGGTGTTCTGGGCATGTATATGTGCCTGCGGACTGAGGGGCGTGCAGTCATGATTGCCAAGACCTGGTGTAGGCAGCGTGACTGCGTGGCCTGTGAGACCCCCCACTATGGCAGTAGTCCGCTGAAAAGACCCAGTGGCCAAAAAATGCAGGACATTGAGCACCTTCTCCAAGGGGCTCAATGCTCGGGAGCAGAGGGTGGGGGATGTTAGGTCATCTTCCCACTCCCTGACCAGGTCTAGGATACGAGGTGGAAACCTATACCTGCCATAGACCTGGTTGTCAGGCATCCCAAAAAGGCTTGTCCGTGGTGAAAAAATGTGTGCCCTGGCTATTCTCCTCCTGCGGTGTCCCACGATCAGTGCTGCGACATATGGAGCATTCATCGTAGCTGTATGTACGTGTTTGTTGTTTGCGCACACTGTTATACTGTGCGAGGGGACGCTTCCGCCTGCCTTCGTGTGGCAGACGCGTTGATGCCTGTGCGCGTCTTTTGCCGTGCTAGGGTTTTCCGTATTCGAATCCATGAATACGGGTTGTTCACGTGCGTGTGGGCGTTCCGTGTAATTCCCTGCAGTACTTCCCCAGTAACGCCTTCTTTTTCACGCGTTATTCCCCATTCCGTTTGTTACTCCCCCTGTTCCGCCTACTTTTGTTGTGTGCGCTGCGCTATGTGTGCTTTCGCTGTGCGCTTAGTGCACGCTGTTTGGAGACATGCACGGATTTGGCGCACAACCAGTGGGAAAGTAGCGCAGCGCCTTCCTTGAATCGCACGCGTGCGCGTGCGCTTGCTTTCTCACGCTTGCGCCTCCTTGTGCCTGCTAGCGCTGGGATTTTCGGCGCACGTTTGTTCCATGAATCGGCCCCTTTATGGCTGTACTTGCCACAAGCTGCCTGCACTTTGTACCTATTGTTTTTATATATTTTATTTATTTTTTACTGTTGATCCTATGTATTGCACTGCCCCCTGCTCCCTGCACGTTTCCCTTTCCCCCTCCCCTGCACCTGTGCAATCTCAATGTCACCTGGCCTAGTAAGATTGCTGTCTTTGTCTTCCCTATGTTCCCCCTCCCTTGCCTCGTCACGCTTTAAAACACTTTTGTATAGGCACCTTATAAATGCCATATCTCATATCATATCATGTCATATCATATCATATCATATAATATCAAAGGTCCTAAAGGACTATGAAAGAAAGTTAGCGATTATAACTAACTCTGTTTGTCGTTTGTTTTTATTGACAGATCAAGATGTGCAAGAAAATTATTTGAAAGAAAGGGGATATACAGATAGACCCCTGAATAGAACAGTGACATTAAGATTGAAATCTCTTGAAGAATGTTCACTACTTAGAAATTATGAACAGAAACATGTTGAGAGTGTAACCGTCTATAATAACACACTGGCGTTAGATCACAAAAGTATATTTACAAAACCTGAGATCTATACCGAGCTCACTGGATAATCACACTATAGAGAAGAGTTAACCATAGAGGATTAAAAAGGTCACTATATTTTTGGAATTGTTGTTACAAATTAATTGTGTCACATTCGATTAATTGTGGTAATAGAGCTTTAATTCCATGTTTTAATTTTAATACATTATTTTTAGACTTTTTCTAATCAGAGTGTACCTGTGGATTTTTGTATCTCTTGAATTGTCTGCTTTTTTCTCAACCTGATTTTTTGATAATTAAACATATGTACCCAGAAAGAGGTAGATATCACACTTTTACTTGATAATAAGTGCACACATGGATTCCCCCCTTATGAATATAAGTTCTGTGAATACAGAACTATTAATCTGTTCCACTGTTCAACTCCCCCTGAAGAGGATGGCCCGTAAGAAATATGTAGCTTTCTCTTCACGCCCAAGAGTTGCAAAATGTATGCCATTACTGCACTAGTGAAATGAATTCCACTGTCTGATACTATTCTTCAAGGTGAACCAAAACTTGAAAAGATATGATTCACAGGTAAGATGGCAGTGGTTTGGGCACTGCAACCTGGGGCTGGAATGCACTCCATCCATTTAGACATTAAACAAATGACTGTTAACATGTACCTTTTTCCCCTTGTCAATCTTCGCACAGGCCATACAAAATTGACTTTTAGAACAGACCATGGCACTGCCAAACACCTATTCATTAATGGTGCTCTGTGAGCCGGTGACGCAGGCTGAAACTGCGCACACACTAAACACCCTCTGGTGTAGAGTTCAACATCCAGGGACATGTTTGGCCAATAGGCATGATCTTTTAAAATGTCCAATGTTTTCTGGGAACCTCTGTGGCCTACAGTTATGGTATCATGGGCATGATGTAACATCAGTCCCCGAAATGACAAAGGAACTACCCATTGGATTTGGCCTGTCACAGATTCCCTAATCATCAGTCCATCCAGTAAGCTAATTCTATTTTTGTTTTTTAATAACACCTTGAATTCCTCTTTCCCTTTGCAGTCCTCTTCAGTCAGATGATTTTGTACTGCATCTAACAAATGGTTGTAAAATGGGCCTAAAATAAGATCTTCCTTTTGTGCCTTAATAAAGGCTTGATCAGGAGTATCAACACTCCATTGTGCCATGGGCTGTTCAACTGTTTTCGAAGTTTTAGGGCGTCTAATCGTATCCACCTGTATTTCACCAAGCAGGTGTTAAAACAAACTCCCCTCTTACAGCTCCAATCTTGGCTAATTGATCTGTCTTGTCATTTCCTTCTTTATCCTCACCTAGTGTTTTCAAATGACCACATATTTTCCTCCAATGGATGATCAGGTCATCTTCTGAAACAGGTTTGAACCTGTAGGCCCTTTAAAACAAGGTTACACTCTACAAGATGGAGGGGATGCAGAAATTACTCAAACATCAATAATAAGACTGACTCAGGAAGTTGGCAAAAGGTTTAGCTGTTTAATAACAATTATATAAAACAGGGAGTACAACGGACATCTATGGATGTCAAACAATATAACACTCAATAACATTTAATAAAACAACCTTTTATATTAAAAACACATAATCTCTGACGTCATACTACGTGGCAAAATAAGAAAACAAATGTGGCTCTGTGGTTGGTTAATGGGAAACATCCAGGAATACTTTCGATGGGGTAGGGGCTTGTGATTGGGTCCCTACTGTCAGGTGGACAACTCTGCCCACCCCTAGTGCAAGTCATTGTCAGTGTCGTCAATTACACAATGTCGCATTGGTTCTCTAAACTATAGGGCTCTTTGATACGTGACCCTCTATAATTGGTTGGCACGCTTGTACCCTTCTGGAATATTCTACTCGCTAGCCGCCTGCAAGCTGGTACCCCAGCTGCTGGTGGGTTTGGCCTGGTCCTGCTGCCCCACCCAATTAGCCCAACATCCATCATCACTCTTACTGTCTGCCATGCAATTAGGCCTTTGTACCCAGCCTTGCTTTGGATCACTATGACTGAGAATAAAAGGCAGTGTGAGCATGTTCTTATCTTCTGGTCTCGGCATAGCCCACCCAAAGTCTGTTTGCATCTGACCATGTGACTGGATACCACGTTTTGAGCTCCTTCATTGTATTTAATACCATTGAATGAATAAACTCTGGTCCTTCCAGTGTTTTTCCATTGCACCTTAACAGGGGCTCGCCCCTTCTTCATCTTCATTTCATCTTTCCATGATAGATAACCAAGTTCTTGGCAGCCTCAACCCTTGACACTGGGCCAGACAAGCCTTCTTAAATCTTCCTTCACTGTCAGCTGTTTGTATTGTTACTGCGCCGCACTTTTCAGTCCTTCTATTCACAAAGTCCAAGTTTGCTATAATGCGTCATTGAACATCCAGATTCTATACACACACACACACACACACACACACACACACACACACACACACACACACGTATATATATGTATATCAGTGAACAAAAACTTTGTTAAAGGGACATTATGGTTCCAAGTAAAACCGAAAAACCCTTGAAATTTGCCAGTTATGGTAAGCTAAGCAACCATAACTCGCGCCACCACCGTGCACTGCTAAGACTAACACCCAGGACATCAAAGATGACATCACAAATGTCATTGATGACATCACTGATGACATCACATGTCTGGCTCACTCTTTTTTCTTTTGCTGACATATCTAGGCCACATGGTTTTCTTCAGTAACAGTCAGAAACTAAAAATGTTATTTTATTTGTAGACGTATCCTTCAAGTAGGTTCTTACAGTAATTCCCTTAGAGTCCAGTCACATCATATGAAACATATACATACAGGAAGACACAAGCTTGAAAGACAGCAATCCTTTTTGTGCATAAAGATAATCAATAGACTTATGAGCACTTTCTGATAGTTCTGTTGTTTTTTTTTATGGCTGTACTTTCCCTGTATATGGTCATATTTGTATACATTGTACTCACACTACTTTCCTTAGGGTCCAATCACATCAAGTGATACATATACCTAGGGTAAATAGCATCTTTGAAACAGAGCAATCATTTATTTGCATGAAAATAATCAGTTAAATTACAAATTGTTTCTGCTACTACTTGTGCTTTTTTGCTAACTTCACTTTCCCTGTATATACCCATATTGGTATGTGTTCTTGTGTCTTTGTGTTTTGTCTATAGTAATGCAATTATGTAATACATGTGTTTTATTAGCTACTTATTACATATTTCACAGTACACAAAAATCCATTAAGAAAACAATTATCATTTCATTATTGAACATATTAACATTACGAATATTATACCTTCATCTTGTACACTGCACACAATGTTATGTTTCTCCTTTAGTAGCTCAGTGTACTAGATAGAATCCCATAATACAATGCTATTTATATCAATGCATCGTTCAAAGCACTAATAACGGTATGAAATTTATTGCAATTTCCTTGACACTTTTTTCGCAACATTATAATAAAAATCCCTAGTACACAAATTCCATGAAAAGTACATACACACGTGATGTCATCAGTGATTTCATCAATGACATTTTCAATGTCATCTTTAATGTCCTGGGTGTTACTCTTAGCAGTGCACGGTGGTGGCGCCAGTTATTTTTCAAAGCTTACAATAACTTGCGATTTTCAGGGGTCTTTCGGCTGTACTTAGAACCATAACATCCTTTAAACAAACTTTTTTTAATATCACGCAAACAATATACAAACATGGCGTGCAAAAACCAACTTCTACAGATGGCTTTACACAGAATGTTCCAAAGTAAGAATTTATGCTCGTTCACAGTGAAGGTCAGCTGCTTCCACAACTTCTACAGATGGCTTTACACAGAATGCTGCAAAGTAAGAATTTATGCTCGTTCACAGTGAAGGTCAGCTGCTTCCATATTTTTCTCGGGCCCCGGAGAGGCTCACGAAGCGGACTATAAGGTTGTATTGTGTTTTGACCTTGACAGACAGAGATTGTGATGAAAGACTTCTCTTGAAGGAGTGTTGCTAAAATGTAAGAGAAGATAAAGATGAAATTTCTGAAACGAAACCACTTTTATATATTATATCACTATGCGAAAGATCGTTGGCACACGCAGAGTCGTATTTTGGGACTGCACCACTCGTAGACAATGGAAATTGCAATTGTACTGTAAGTTACTCTTTAGATTACTTTATACCAAATATAATTACAAGAGCGTAGCATTAAAGACCGCTCAAGTTGAACTTGTTAGTTGAAAGTGGCATAATGTTTTCTACCGCCGAACTGATCCCCTGTCGTTTAGAGGGCTCTGAAAAAGGCAGACGACACAGGGTGGGTTAATAGAAATAATTTAACCGGTCTATAGGCGGTCAAGCGCTCTACTCGCTGTGCCACTTCACTGTAGCCTGTCAAGTGGCACAGCGAGTACAGCGCTCGCTTTGACATCCGTGCACAGCTTGCTAGCGCAAGTTTGAATCCCGGCAAGGCCAACCTCAGCCGTTCATCCTTCCATGGTCAATAAATGAGCACCACACACCGTGGTTAATAATAAGCACCGCTTAGATACCTCACGGTTCTTAGCGCTATATGAATGGGAAAATATTATTATTTTATTATTAACATACTCTGTTGCACTATCTTCGATAGCAAATATTTTCACGCCCTAATAAATAAAAAGATGATTTTTAATGAAGATCGGCTGGTGATACTAATTTATGTTTTTTAAAACAGGTATGTGGCTCCATTTTGCCTATGTCACGATTTACAGACTCCAGCGGATGGGGTCCTCCACTGCCAGGTGCAGGTCCAAATATGCAACTTCATGACCCTCACCATTTTATGGGACAATCGCCAAGGACCAATATGCCCTTACGCAGTACTTGCGGCTACAAACAACATACCAACCAATAGGGTGGTCTAATGGCTCGTTGTTGGAGCAACCTTCCGATTATCAGGGCGACCATTTACTGCTTTTATCATAAACCAACAGCCTATCTACCGCAAAGGAACAACGCGTGGCTCCAAATAAACTTTTGCTGATCGACAGCAGAGACAATAGCAAATCGCTGAATATTCACTAAACATTTCAGGTGAAATAAATGTACTTTACCAAATGTACAATCCTGCTGTTTACTTTTAAACCACAGTTTCATATTCCGAATTGTGGTGCACTGAGTTGTAAGCTGATCTAACACTCTCTGTACCGCAAAGGAACATCGCGTGTCTCAACATGAACTTTTGCGGATCGACAACAAAGACAAATGCAAATTGCTGAATATTCTCTAAACATTTGATGTCAAATAAATGTACTTTACAACATTTACAATCTTGCTGTTTGCTTTTAAATCACAGTTTCATATTCCGAATTGTGGCGCGCTGTGTTGTGACATAATGTGTGTTGTCTTCCAGGTTCTTTGTAAAGTCGCGTAGTACTGGAGACGACTGGGCGCGTTTCATTACGCACCCTGTAACGTCACGGAGAGAGGCGGGGAATATGAATGCTTTGATAATATCAGGCTTAGGGGCGGGAGATATGATTTAGTGTCGCAAAAGCAAGTCAGCCAGGTCAATAGCGCCATTCATAGGATTATCACATAATGTCGGCGCACATCAGCCGGATTTATCGTTTCTTTAGTGGACAAAAAGTCGGTTGACGCCCCTAGGAAATTGTACTATTAGCGGACAAAAGGAGTGCTCTTAAAACACTTTCACCCTGACAACGAACAATACAAACAACGTTCTCAGAACACCCCCATTTTGTGTAATTGCAACCATTTCGGGACATTGCGAGTGTTCTTAGAACACATTCAACTAGACAGATTACAATACCGACAGCGTCCTGAGAACACCCCCAGTTTGTGTATTTACGAACAATTAAGTACACCGCGAGTGTTCATAGCTCATTTTTACCTTCCTTGCGAACAAAAATGACACATACTCCGTCCTCTAAACACCCCACCATTTAGTTTATTTACAAAATGTCAGAACAGCCGTGTTCTCCGTGGACAAATCGAACGCAACAAAAACGTCTAGCACATAAAAAAACAAAACATTGAACCTATCTCATACTCCCCCACCCTCCCCAAACACTCTTACACACCAACACACGGCACTAAATACAATTTTTTATCCACGTTTCACTACGCTGTACGCGGTCGACTGCGAATACAAGATGGCGGGCGCCACAGAAAATCTGACGCGCTCCACGCCCCTCGGCGTCCAATCAGCGAACACGTCGCATATCCGCGGACATGACGCAAGGCCATGGGCCAATCGGGGTGCTCTCCGCGGAGCGAACAGGGAAGTCCGTCCGCGAAGCGAACACAGTTTGGTGAGGATCCGTCCAGGGAGAGCGAAGTTATAAGCCACCCACAAAGTGCTCTTCCTATGGAAACAGCAACTTAACCATAACTACATGGCCACTACCGTGGCCATGTAATATAGATATTCGCGGCAACGCCTGCAGTCAGCCAGCCTTCATGAATTCTTAGTTTACTTGTATTACTGCATCTATAAATTTATAAAATAATTTTGCATTTTCTTCCGTGCTCTTTCCATGTGCAATCTTTATTCCGCATGTAAAGGGTCACTCGGTTCTTTATTTAGTCATCAGATTCTATATGGTCTATTGACCTTCTCTCTTGTAATCTTCTTCTATGTATGTCATTTTGCTTTATGAGACATCACCAGTCTCTTCTTTCATTCGTCTTCACAGGCTCTTCTGGGATCTTTCCCAAGAGACAATCAGCTTTTCATGGATATATAAAGAATAGTCTTCTTAATGGATACTTTGCTTCAAAGGCTACTCGTGTTATAGGCATCATCACAGGTGTCAATTTTGTCACTATTTCTGTTTCCCAACCTATAGGCAAGTTAGGGGCGGGACTTCCGGTAGATGCCTTTGGCTCGTCCTCTACAAGTTTGTCTGTAGCTTGAATTATCTTGCCAAGTTTAAGCTGCTTCTTGTTATATGTGAGCATACCACTCACCTTCCATCCAGGTACATACTCCACAAAACTATTTTATGCATAATCTGAATCAGTGACTGAAACTATTTCTTTAAATCTATTTTCTACTTCTGTAGATATTGCCTTATAAATGGCTGCCAATTCTGCAACTTGACTGCCTTTGGGGCCTATCCTCATGCTTACTCTTGGAATACCATCACAATTAACCACACATTTCTTTTTCCTGTGACCAGTTCTTTTTCCGCATCATTTTCTGCATGGTATGCACATCCATCTACATACACAGTTGGTAAATCTTTACTTGTTTCTTCATTGAAAGCCTTGTGTGGGAGTTGCTCAAATTCATTTAAACTTTTCTCTAGCTCTGTATCATCAGGCACAAAGACAGCTGCACAATCATGCAATTCCACTAGCCCTTCATCGATTGGGCATTTTTTATTCTGTCCATATCTCACTTCTACTGGAAACCCCTGAAGTGCTAATGTCCATGAAGTGATTCTGAATTGGGCCAAATTCCCAGATCTGATCATTTTACTTTGCAAAAATTGTAAAGGCTGGTAACTTGTTTCAACAATCACAGCTCCCCCAAATTATGGGACGGAAATGTTGTAATGCCCAGACAGAGGTCAGAAGTGCTTTTTCACACTCACTAAATGTGTTCTCTAACTTTAACAATGCCTTGCTAGCATATGCAATGGTTTTGTTATTTTCATCGTGTTTGATATAACACTGCTGACATACATTGATCTGTGAACCCTATTTCTACAAAGAAGTCCTGTCTTTTTATTGGATTTGCCAAACATGGCGCTTTCATTAGACAGCCTTTTAACAAGGCCACTGCCCCACTTTGCTCCTTTTCCAATTTCCATGGTATACCCTGCTTAAGTAATTTCGTCAAAGGTTGTGCAACCTCTCCATCATTTTCATTAAACTTTTTTTTGTAACTTGTCATTCCCAATAGACTTTTTAAACTCTTCAAATTAGTGGGATCTTTTAGTTTTTGAATCGCTTCGACCTTTTTCTTTTGTGGGTTTAACCCTTATTCTGTCACTGCATGGCCTAGGAAGTTTACTCTTTTTCTGCACCACTGTACTTTCTGTAGAGATACTTATGCCCCAGCCTTCTGTAGCTGTCTCAGTACATGTGTAATCTCATTGAAATGGGTTTTCAAATCTCCATTTTTGATTAGCACATCATCCACATAAACTATTGTTGCCCTTTCAGCTGCATCTGGGAGTGCCTTGCTCAGGACAACCCCAAATTCACTCCCACTATTGACATACCCAAAAGGGATCCGGCACCATGCATATTGTGATTTGTCAAATGAAAATGCAAATACATTTTGAATGTCATTCAGCTAGTGGTACACTCCAATATCCAGCTGGAAGATCCAAGGTGGTAAATACCTTTGACCCGTGAAACTGTGCAAGGCCCTGATCAATAAATCGTGGGGGCCGCTTTGAAAAAGGCACCTTTTTGTTTAATTCTCATAAATCTGTACACAAATGCCATTGGCCATTGGGTTTTAGCACACCTAATATGGGAGTATGTTAATGTACTATGAATAGGCCTAACAATTCCTCTAGATTCTACATTTTTGATTATTTCAGCCAGTGACTCCAGACATGCCAGGGGCAACCTATATTGCACCACAAATACCGGCTCACTACCATGTCCTTCTGGCAGTGTGGAAACATGAAAATCGGTCAGCCCACAGTCACAGGCATCTTTGGCAAAAACCTGTTTGAACTACATAAATATTTTTCTCAATTGGTTCTTTTCTTCTTCATTTGTGCAAGCATCTGTAGCTTGAATCTACTCCTCTACCATTTTATAAAACTCTGGGAAATCCTCCAAAAGAGGAACCTCTGTACTTTCCTCTAACCGTGTGGCAGTGTCTTTGGGGAGCCGCTTCGCACTGATATTTTGGAATATTAACCTCTACTTCAATATGCTGCATTTCTCTTTTAGATTCACCTAATTCAAATAGTACACAATCATCCTGACGACAGCATACCATTTCACTTGGCTCATAAGGGTTCACAGACGGAACTTTAAAAATTCCCTTGGGTTTAGAATCCAATGGTTCTGGAAATTCACCCTGATCAGTCACATAGCTTTCAGGAATGGTCCTGATCACTGGGTTACTGAAATCACCAGTATAGTAAGATTCCTGCACTGCCATTCCTAATGCTGTATTTTCTTCCAAATGAATGTCTTGACACCCTTTAGTGTCTACCAGGATTTGAATTGGTCCATCCCCAATCTCTACTAATGGTATATATTCGCATTATAGTCCTTGCTGCTTTATGGATGTATTTAGGCAAACAAATGCATCAGAATCATTTGGCTGGTGTCCCTTTCTGTATTTTAATGCTATTGTAAATTGTCTGGCAAACACAGAAATGGTTGGTTACATCCTTTTTCACTTGAAATTCAATTGCATATGGCATCATTTGGGCACAATGACAAGCTTGTCTCTTGTCTTGAAATTCGGGTGCAGCGCCACCCAATCTGGACCAGACGTTTTGATTTAAAAAGTCCAACATGATAGACATTCTGTGAATTATGTAATTTCCCAAATGGAATTTGTTTTGTGTTCTGCTTACTCACTCAATCCACACATGTGATGAATGCCTTTAGCGCTACCTGTAATCTTTAGAATGCATCTTCCTACCTGTCCCAATTCATTATCATCTAGGCCAAAGATGTATTTAGTTTTTATTTTAAACTTTTAGATCTCCTCTCCGTCAAGTATTTGCCTGAGTACATTTTGAAAATCCTTTCATGCTCAAGCACCAAAGTGGCTTCAATCATTTCAGAATGTCCATTCACATGGATAGGGATCCATGGCTGCCCTTCTCCCATGTGTTTTTCTGTAATTGTTGAACATAGTTTTTCCTGATCTGACTCTGGAGTAATATTTGGTTTGTATTTTTCTTCATTTAGATAAAAACGCAACGTGTTTTCATATATTTCTCTTTGCCAGTTTTTTCTGAGGGTCCAAATAAAAGACTGTTTCTATTGTTCTCCTAGCATTTCACCCTGACACATGAGAATGTCTGTGACACTAGGTGCACAGTCATTCCGAAGATCTACTTCCACTGTACTTTCTGATTTTAGCAACAGTTTGGCATTCTTTTACACTGTTGCTTTGGGTCATTATTTCTTTAGGTTTCAATGTTTTTGTTTTGGCAAAGGACCACAATACCCCATTTACCCAATCAATGAAGGGCAACAGTCTCCTTAGGCAAGTTGACCCTATGAGGAAGGGTATTTCCTTAATGGGTGTGACCAAAACTTCCTGTCTCATGCTATGCTTCCCTATCTTGAGGTCAACCTCAGTGACACCTTCAACAGGTATTTCTTCCCTATTGAAATTGTGCACAGGGCCTTCATTTTGACTCGCCTTTATATGGTTTTGTGGGGATCTCTCTTCATTGATACTTTGCACCAGTTCATTTGAAATTATTGTTGCTTGAGCACCTGTGTCAATCATTACAAATGCAGTGCATAGTTCTTCAATAGTGATAGGGACATAGTACCTATCATTAACCTCTTCTAGAATGCATACACAATGTGAATATTTACTCATTTCAGGACTTACTTTTCTTAGATCATTTGACTTTTTGCTAGGCAAAGAGGCATACAAAATGATAGTTTACCATCCTTTTTGCCACTTCTTTCTGAATTCATGTGTCTATTTTCCATGGCTCAGAACACATTTGAAGTGTAGCCACTTACTGCCCCTCTGATTTGGACCGCTAGTGTTCACACCCCAATTTCTCATTGAGCCATCCCCATTGTCTGGGTCTTCTCTGCTTCCCACCACACTATAACCTATTGGCTGTGTATTTTCACAAGTTGCATGTGAAAGCATGTCCGTTTCTGGTGTGTGATATTTATCTGCATTTTACACAGTACCTGTCCTTTCTGTCCCTTGGAATACCTGTGGCTCAAAATACTTCTCAGGTGACTGACCTGCACCTGCCTATTGGGGGATAGTGTTTTTTCCTTGGGATTATCTACAGTATTTTGATTATTAATTAAGGATAAACTAGCTGTTGATCCTGACTCTTCATTTTGTGTTTCATTTTCACCTTGAATATTCTTTTCAAATCTACTTCTATGTTCTTTGGGTGATTCTTGTTCATTTCCCCTCTTTGCTCTACATCTTCACACACCTGAATAGTCTGGTTCAACTCCAAGATAAACCACAGTCCCTTTTTGTGTGTTTTATAATTCCCTGTCTCTCTTTCATTCGTCTGTTTTCGTATTTTTAAATCAGCAAACAATTCATTATTTTTATTCAAAGACGATTCATGTGCATCTGTGTTTTCATCATGGCAGATGTGATTAGCTAGTCACTTGTTGCTGCTACATACAAGATCATCCCTATGACTTTCTGCACCTTCACTTGGTTGTTGCTGTTGAACTGCACATCATTTTCCTATTTGCTCAAACAACATTCTAACTTGGGCCTCTAAGCATTGAAACCTGTCCATGTCTCTGAATTCTTCTCTTTGTGGTTAGGGTCGGTAATGCTTAATCTCGCCCTGATTAGGCGTGTTCTGGTATCTTTCAGGAGATTGATTTCTGTTTGTGTTTCCCCTGAATTCACATGACACAGGAGGTGGGGAACATGGAGTGACCATTGTATTGTATTGTATAAGGATTTATAATGCACAGAAAAGACCCAAAGGCATCAATGCGCAGAGGCAAAAAAAACACCAGTGAGGAGAGGAGAGCAACACATATTAAAACAACCACTTTTTTAGCTACTTCCGGAAGATGGACAGGACCTGGGAGGTCCTGATATGCAAAGGGAGAGCATTCCACAATGTCGGGGCCAGTACAGAAAAAGATCTGCCTCCCGCACGAGAGCGTTGGAAGCGGGGGACAGTCAACAGAAACTGGTTGGCTGAACTGAGAGTTCTCTTAGGTTGGTAGAGAGACAACTACGACTGTAAGAACTTGGCACCCATGGAGTGGATCGTGCAATGAACTTTGCATAGGACCTTGAACTTTACCCGAGGTGTGACGGGCAGCCAATGAAGATGCTGAAGTAAGTCATGAGAATGGGGAAGTCTAGGGGCGCTAACCATGGTCAACATGTGGTGGGGACAGATTGTATTGGCGAGGCACATCATTCAAATGTTGTCTTTAATTCGCTGGGAACTGTTCCCTATGCTGATTTCCATTTCAATTAATCTATCTACATATCTTGGTCTTTCTTGGTGGCCATACACCATTGTGTTTGGGTCAAATCTGTTCTGGTCCATTTATGTCTGGTATGGGCCATTGTACATTTGATTTTGATTGTTATTTAGGCCTGGCATATCATGGCAAAAGCCCACTCTGAGAGAACTACCAAGGTAACGAGGACTAGTGTAAGAATTGCTGTTGCTGGGGTCAATGGATTGGAACATTTGAGTCTGGGGTGATGTCCTCTGTGGACCCACGCAGCTTTGATTCAGAGTCATGTCATTCTTTGCCTGAGTTTGGGCTGCTTCTAGCAGCACCTTTACAGACTTTACCTCCAAAATTGCTGGTGTGGATGCCTTAGACTTTGATGTTGACTCTTTATTCCTAGGCCCCTTCTCTTTCAGATTACATATCACCTCATACAACTTGGTTGCCTGTTCATTTATCCATTTAAATGGGTTTCCCTGTCCAATTCATGGATCAATTGGGAGACAATTTATTTTTGGAGCCCATGAAAATAAGCAGTTTTAAATTCTACTGAGTTAGGGTTAAAAGTCATATCAAAACATGAGAATGCCCTTTTTAAGTTTTGAAAGAATTGGCAAGGGGATTCATTTTGTTGTGCAGCCATGCTATGAGCAGCTTTCTTGGCTTTCTGTATAGACTGATAACGTGACAATTGGTGTCTAATTTCTTTCTCAAAGTCTGCCTATGACAAATGTTCCTGCTCATTGAGACCACAGATGATACTAGCAGAAGCCATATCTAGAGTGAGGTGAAAATATCATCCATATTGTTACCTAGGGATCTGAAGTTTCTTGACTATATCATGGACCACCTCCAAATGATCTTCTATGCAACAATCTCCTCCTTTTGTGAACGGTTTAATCAAGGTCTTGATAGATTTCATCATTTCTAAAGGACTACATGGTGCATTCTGGCTTGTGCCATTTTGTCGCTCATCCCTGTTCTCTTGTGGGTAAGAATGCGTGTGAGTATTTGCTGGTGATTCAGACCCTAACTTTGGGTCATAAGCAGGCCCGGCCAGGTAGGCAGCTGGCAGCAAATTTACCTAGCTAGGACTGTGTAAATTTCAGCCCCAGTGAATGTGCTACACTGTCGATTTTCCTGAGACTTGAAATTAAATGTATTCTGTTCCAGGTTTTCACACTGTCCATGAAGCTGCTCCGCTTCATGACACAGAGCAGAATTCTCTTTCCTGACCTTATTGAATATTACTTGCAATTCTTTGATCTGTGTCTGACAATGATCAATTGCTTTAGTTTTTACTTAATTTTCATCCAATAATCTAAATAACCCCTGATCCATGGCATGGATTCCTTATCTTTCTCACTACTATCTTTTCTAAGGGTTTGGATTTTGGAAACTGCAACATCTTTATCTTACCTCACATCAGCTATCACTGTTTTTGACTGAGTTAACTCTTTCTAACTTTCATTGAATTGTTTATCTCTCTCAGCCAACTGAGCATCACGGTTGCTACATTTGGCTTGAAGGTCTGTGTCTGGCTCTCTTTGTTTTAATTCTGCTTTTTTAATTGCTGAACCTGATCACATTCATTGTCCAAAATGCACTGCTGTAATTTGCTAATGACCTTACTGTCTTTACCTTGCATCTTTATGGATCCGTGTACCAGAAACCAACATTTTTCACACAGCCTGATGATGCAATTCTTCTCCTCAGTGCATTCTGTTGCTCAGAACAGTGTAACGAGGCACACCTGCACAATACTTCCTTCATCAAAAAATAACTTTGAAAGCCTCTTTTTCCACTTCTGTGCTAATCCTTTTTTTTACATGTTGTAAGATTTTCAGATGACCAGTTTGCGTGAGCATAGATCTTTGCCGATAACTCAGAAAATTCAGCCTGAATCTGAGACATGGTGGTACTATTGCTAATAACAAAATGCTAAAAGTCAATGTAGACCCGGCACAGTTACTTTGCTCACAGTTTTAATTCTGAGAATGAGCGTACAATATGGTTATGCTTCATGATGCAAGGCCACACCCAATAATTACTTAACTGCTTCCCGGCCAATGAACCACACTGTAAGGGGTATTTTTGGTTGGTAGTATTTTTGGTATTTAGTGCTATAGTGGTGAGCCTAAATTTAGAGTACCGCCTGATAATTGTTCTTATACCGGGATCACTAACCGTAAGTAAAACATTGACTTAGCACACTCTAAAGAAATAACTTATCCCCTTGAAGTATTTTATTTACAGTACCACAATTTGCCCTTTTGGCTTGCATCTCAGAAAACATCTACCATGTAAATGAGACATGAACATTCATTCAGAGCCTCTCAGAAGAACACAATTTACAGTGATAAATTTGCTTTACATTTTACCACACATTCTGCTTCTATCTGTATGCAAACCCAAGTAAGCTGAGTACATCATAATTACACTAAGGCTAATTCACCTTTTTCTAAATGTTATTCTTTATCAGAAGTACAAAATATGCAAAATACAAAGTGACATATACAATGCATGACATCCACATTGTATTTCAAACATAAACACAGCCTTTCCTGAAATGGGTTTCAAAACATTCTATTTGCGATGAAACCCAGAGTTCTGCCAACATTGGACTTGAACTTCGCAAAACAAAACTTGGCAGAGTATGAGCTTCTGTCACATCTGAATTTTATCATATTAATGGAGAAACATGAAAAAAGATGTCTATGTTTAAAATGTACAGTGCAACACCTAAAAAAAAATGATTTACCCACTCTACACTATTTAATACTAAGCACTCACTCATTAGCACACTCCTCAAATTAACTGTACTTACCGAAAATAATCTTTAATTGTGTGTCTGTCCCTGAACTGCCAGTGGCCCCGTCTAGCTGCTGGACACTCTCTTCTTAGTTTGGAAACAGCACACGGCATCCTCTGTCAGTGCCTGCCTGCACACTTGCCCAGGGTCAGCAAAACCCTTCTGAGAAGGCTGCCAGCCAGAAACCCGAAGCCAGAGAGTGTACCTCTTCCTACCTCCTGCCAGCCTTTTTAAACCCTCTGAGCTAAGCCTGCCTACGATGTAGGTCCTTCTTACAAGAAATATAGATTGTTCCTGCCTTTTTCTGTGATATCATGGGTCATTCAAAACCACCTCGCCTTTCAACTCAACCAGCCCTCTCAAAAGCCCTGATTGCATGGAATGGTAGCAATGGAAGCACATAGCTACATCTCATTGCTGTTTCCCTGCTCTGAAAGTCTGTTCAAATATACAATGTGTATAGCAGAACAGAGCTCACATTGCACACTTATGACTTGTCATGTCTACATTAAAACACAGCACAGCCTTGGTTCATCACAATTAATTAATTGCATTTTCAAGCTAACCCTGCAAAGCCCAAATGCCTGTATTTATCAAATTGCACAGAAACTTGCATATAAGAGCCATGGACTTATTTGCCCAGGATATATGGAATGCATGTTAGAAGTTAGAAGGATTGGCCCTCATTACAACACCAAACCATGGCACTATTAGCACCATGGTTGGTGCCGGTGTTGTAACGGGTCCATCATGGTTCAATGGGGAATTACCACCTCATTCCAAGGTTGGTGGCGCGGTAATTCCCCATTGAACCATGGCCCTTCCCCATTCCCATTTTCGCCCCATAGGGCTTTATGGGAATGGGGAAGGCGCTAAGTACGGTACCGCAAATTGTGGTACCGTACTTAGCACAAAGGTCCCTTTGCGGGTCCCTACCTTAATGGCTGGTGCAGACCAGCCGTTAAGGTCGGGTTCCGCAAAGGGACCTCGTAGTAAGGTGCTAAGTGTTTAACGGCGCCGCAGCCTTTTACGGCAACGTTAAACACTTAGTGCCAGGGTCGTAATGAGGCCCAAAGATTAGTAATCATTAGTCATGAATACAAGTAGGTATAATCCCATTGCAGCAAAGTCCATGTGAAAAATGCATATTGTACATAACAAATCTCAAATTCAGCATTTAGCTGGCATGTGCTTTATGCTTTACAAACTGCCATACGCCCTCACTCAGGAATACACTATCGCTCAGAAATACTCACCTCTCATCCCTATTGAAATGTGGAACCCTAGTGGAAATGCAGAATACATTTCTCTACAGTCAGGATCAGGCAATCATCACAGTTGTATACGTTTCCCAGCTTCTCATCTTCTGCACTTAAAGGATAGTTCCGGGACTTTTTTTTTATTGTCCCTACGGGTCGGCCATGTGTTTGTAAGCATAAATCGGTAGATCGTAGGAAACTTTCCTATGGACCTTACCCGACTTTTCGCCCATTATCGCACTCGAAATCAGCCTCCATTTTGTGATAATCCTATCATTCCGCCGCATCGACCTGGCTCACCTGCCTTTGCGGCACTAAATCAAATCCCCCGCCCCTGAAACAGACTTTATCAAAACATTCATATTCCCCGCCTCTATCCGTGACGTGACTGTGCTGCGTAGGCAAACGCGCCCAGGCGTCTTCTACGCGACTCCACACAGACCCCGGAAATCAACACAGATCAGCTCACAATACAGCGCACCACAATTCGGAATATGAAACTGTACTTTGAAATCAAACCGCAAGATTGTAAATGTGGTAAAGTACATTTATTTGACATCAAATGTTTAGAGAATATTCAGCGATTTGCATTTTTATTTGCTCATGTTCCAAAAAGTTCGTATTGAGGAACGCGATGGTCCTTTGCTGTACACAGGGTCTTAGAGCATCTCACAATACAGCACCACAATTCGGAATGTGAAACCGTGGTTTAAAAGCAAACGGCAAGATTGTACATTTGGCAAAGTACGTTTATTGGACATCAAATGTTTAGAGAATATTCAGCGATTTGCATTTTTATTTGCTCATGTTCCAAAAAGTTCGTATTGAGGAACGCGATGGTCCTTTGCTGTACACAGGGTCTTAGAGCATCTCACAATACAGCACCACAATTCGGAATGTGAAACCGTGGTTTAAAAGCAAACGGCAAGATTGTACATTTGGCAAAGTACGTTTATTGGACATCAAATGTTTAGAGAATATTCAGCGATTTGCATTTTTCTTTGCTCTCGATCCAAATTAGTTCGTCTTGAGGGAAGCGATGTTCGTGTGCAGTACACAGGGTGTTGGTTTACGATAAAAATAAGCTCTTCTGTCGCACTGATAATCGCATGGCTGTTCCAACAACGAGGCACTAGGCCACCACAACGGTAGGTATGTTGCATCTAACCGTTAGTACCGCGTAAGGGCATACTTGTACTTGGCGATCGTCCCATAAAATGGTCAGGGTGGTAACGTTGTTCACGCGGAGAAGCAACTGGCGGCTGTAGAAGCCGTCCGCCGGTGTCTGGTACTCGTGACACAGACAGTAGTGAATGATGTACCTAAAAACATAAAAAATGAAATTAGTCTCACCATCAGATCCTTATTAAAATTATTCATTTCATAGCGAGGACAGCGCTACTGGGTGTACACAAGTGTTTAAAGGCGTGGCGAGGCATGGAGGGGGGGGAGTGGAGTACAAGGTAAGTAGCATAAAATAATAAATAAATAGGGCCAGCTGGTGGCAAGTGCAAGGTAAGTGCAGAACAAGTGCTGGGAAGGGGGGGCTGTAGGATACTGAGACAGTCCCCCAGTGCAGGGGTTGACAGGGAGGCAGTGCAGGTGGAGAGTGGAAGGGCCCAGGACCGAGGTCGCAGACAGTGGACCAGTTGTAGCAGGGGAGAGGGAGAGAGAAAGCAGAAGCAAAGAGGAAGGTTTTGAGGTGCTTCAGTAAAAGAAGATGGTTCTCCTCCAGATAGTGCGCGGTAGAAAACACTATGCCACATAGAACGAACAAGTACAACTGAACCCGTCTTTAAAGCCACTGTATAGTAATGAAATTGCGGTATAAACTCATCAAAAGTTACTTACATTATATTTGCATTTTCCATTGTGTCTCTGTGTAGGGCAGACCCGAAACACCACTCCTTCTTTGCCGACGTTACTTCTTCTAATGAACGTGGCTCATCGTTTCGTTTCTGAAATTTTATTCATTATCTTTTCTTAGTCTTTCAGGATGGTCCCGGCCTGTCAAGGTCAAATCACAATAGAACCTTATATTGGGTCGTGGGCCTTTCCGCCACCCGAGCAAAACATCAAAGCAGCTGACCTTCACTTTGAGCGAGCACACATTTCTAGTTAGCTCCAGTTAGTGTAAGGGCATCTTGTCTGCGTGCCTTTTTTTTTATTGTCCCTATGGGTCGGCCATGTGTTTGTAATACGGAAACATTCTATAATTTTTGTAAAAATGATTTATATTACTGTTTGGTTTAATTGCAATGGGCCTGCAACATGAGGAGACTCGAGAGAACAGACAATCGAATTACAATCATTTAAACCGTGATGTGTATTTCTCAATGAGCTCTGCTTTAGGTGGACATGGAACAGAGGCAATGTTGGGTGGCAATGCAGTTGTCCCCTGCATAGGTTCGTTCACCACTCCATGTATGTGCCTATCGAGGACATCTACGATAAGTCTCTCAATAAACTCATATTGCATATCCTCAAACACTGGTTTGATCACCCATTGTTTACTTCTTTTAGTGAAGGCCTTATTGTAGCGAAGCGTCCCTAAAGTTCCGGTCGTCCTACTTTGTTGACGGCCAACATTATGGTTATGTGCCAAGACCGCTAGAAGAGTCCGATTTATCATGCCTTCCATGCCAAAATGCAATCTTTTGGGCCTGTACTTTAGGCACATATTGTGGAACACCTCCAAATCTCCTGTGTGGCAGAATTCCGTGAGTCCCCTCAAATCTCTTGTTATAGTTTTATCAAATACAATCTTTTCAATGGCCTTGTGAGTGGGTGATGAAGGAATCAACCACTTCTTCTTCCGTGCCTCCTCTGTGGACAAATGGCCATGTTCACATTTGTGGAAATGCTCATTTGTCGACCATTGATGTACGTTGCTACAGTGCAACATTACTGACCGCCATTTTTCCAGTAGAATTTCCAACGACCCTTCACATGTTTTTGAGCTCCACCAAAGATGGTTGCTGATTGACTTGGACCACTGTGAAATACCTTGCATATCTTTTTTTTTTCCTGCAGCCGACAATTTTTTATTGATTGTTTTTGCAAGATGCCATACGTCAAATTGGTGATTTATATTTTTGTACTGTTCTCTCATTGTCTTGGCAATTGAAACGTGTCTGTCCGTGGCTATCAGGTCGATCACCATTCCCCGCGATTGTAGTTCTTGCAATGATGCTACAAAGCCAACTTTCTCCATGGCCACTGAGGATGTACTTTGTGACACCTGCACGACCACCGAACTCACAATTTTCTTACTTTCCATGTCCTGAAAGTGGTAGGTGCAGTACTTGGCTGAAAATCCTGGACTGTCGCATTGTCCATCACCGGCTAGCCTGAAGCGTTTGCCCGCGAATGTACTTTCCATTGACATTTTTTCCATTCTCCAAGCTTCGCTGATGGCTGGAAATAGATAATCGGTTTGGTATTTGTAGAACTGACTTTTCGCAATGAAATGGATTCCCACAAACTGAAAGAAATACTGTAACTTTTTAAAACTTGAACCACTAAAAAGTGCGGCCGCTGCACAAAGTAGATTGCCTGCTGGCAGTTGCCCCAGCATGGGTTGTGCAGACCATGCGAACGGATGATATTGTGTACAGGTGGCATGTATTTTAAGGTTAGTGCCTCGAATTGCACGAGTCACATTAATCAATGGCTCCCCACATACTTCCCCACCAACCCAATGCCCACATTTCATCATCATAATAATATCCATCAAACAGCTATCGAATACAATGAATTTGGCCTCTTTCCTTATACTGTCACTCTGCATCCCAGCTGGTTCGGCCTGTAACGTTGAGGACATGTCACTCGCATGAAAGGTACAATCTCTGATATCGTCTTCCGCTATGCTGAGTGATATTGATGGTGTTTCATTGTCGTCCACTTCATTCTCTTCCATTGCAACATCTGTTCCTTGTCCGGAGATGGGAGAAAAAAACAATGTCTTCAACTTTCGCGTGCTCTTATTTTTTGCGGGTGTGGATTCTGTGAATTGATCTACGACTGCATCCAAACTACCAGGAGGACATTCACTATCAATGGCTGGTGGTGGTATAGCTCCGTTGTCAATCACTTCATATTCTTCCCATTGGCACGATGCATCTCCAGTCTCAAGTCCCTGCCAAAAGGTTTGACAAACAACATCTCTCGTTCGCTTCACTGTCTGTGTAGATCTAGTTCTTACACCCACTCGCAACTAGAGGACAGATTAGAAAAGGGATGTTCAGTTTAAACACAACTTACAGTATTGAACTATTGACAGTGAAAGACAACATAATATAGTGAACAGGACACTAACCTTCTTTTGCTTTCTTTTCTTTGAAACTTTCTTTCCTCGAACTTCAACATCTGGACGCTGTTGCTCCGACTCGTGTGTGCATGTCTCCACTTCCTCTCGCGCTGCAACGACTATACTTTCATGATAAGCACATCCATCACTCACTGAGGCTCCATCGACTCGCTGAAACATAGAACTTTCATTAGTATGTATAATAATATTGAAAACACAAAATGTACTTGGGGACCAATACCCATACGTACATCTCAATAGCAAAACACGAATGAACGCATTGTGTAGAACATTCAAACGACAATAGTTCACGCATTGTTGATCTAGTTAGATTGAACTGTCAAGATCCATACCTCGGGCTCCGCATAGACTTCCATTGATGATATTATTGAAGATGACGCTTCAGCAACTCCCTGAAACACAGTAATTGCATTAGTATGGTTTTCTATTTTGTTTAAAAGAACATAAACTTTCTGCAGGCGTCAACGGCTCATCTAAATAGACCTGCACAAATGATCAGTTGTCTAAAATAAATAATGGATATCTAAATATGATTCGATTTGCTCCATCGTTGGAAGTGTCACCACCCAGAGATCTGCATCAACTACTAGGGGTGATGTTCTTGTTGAAGAAGCTCCGTCAGCTCCCTGAAACATAGTACTTGCGTTAATAAAGAAGGAAGTATAGCGGATGTAATCACGTCATTTGATCTCGCATGATTGATCTGTCAGTATCCATACCTCGAAATGCATAAGAACATCAAGGGACGCTGTAACTGCGGTGCACACTTCTGCAAGCTGTTGCGCCGACCCGTAACTGCATGCTCCCCCTTCCTCTTGGACTAATGCTCCATCGACTCCCTGAAACATAGGACTTTCATTAGTAATGAACACAATATTGAAAAAAGAAGACACATAGGAGGGCGACGACAGAAGGACATACCAATGGCTAAAAACGAAAGAAACATTGTGTGTAACAATCACGCTACAAGAATGCAAGATCTGATGATCTCCATCGATGGAACTGTCCGGAAACGTACCTCGAGCATCTGAGTGACATCTACGGTTGTCGTCAATGCGTTGGACTCCTCAGCATCTCCCTGAAAGACAGTACTTGCATTATTTTGGATAACAATAATTATAACTGAAAACAAAGACTAGAGGACGAGTACTGTGGTGTACCATTAGGTAAAATAATTACACGATCAATTAAAACTATTGATTTACATGCCTAAAACAAGTCAGTGTCAGAATAGCTAAGTAAGATTACCCGATAGGCGCTTGAAGTGGCTGATGACTGCAATAACGACACGGATGGAGAATCTTCAGCCTTCATATTGAGTGGATACATAAATGGGGAAATTATTGTTAGCTAATGCTACACACTACCGCAATGCCGAGAGATAAATACGTAAACTTGACTCACCAGTGGAGGGATGTGGACGAATAGAGTGGGAATAGCGGTTGAGAGCAATTTTCGCCTCGCTCGCGGTGTTTTCGTCCTTATTAGCAATGATGTGGAGTACATGTCTGGGCTAAAGTGCCTGCTGCAGATGCGGTATCGATCACCCCTCTTGTCCGCAAAGACTTCTAGGACTCTACTTTCTATCTCAGAGGCTGGATATCCGCAATATCGGACCCATTCTCTTATCTGATCTATTGTCTTAGGGAAAACATGCATTATAGTACCTTCAGATTTGTTATGGGTCTTCGAAGGGCAACCGCCAATGGAACAGGCAGGCATTATGGAAAGTTCTGAAAAGTAAAGATCAACAATTCTCTATGAATACCAATGTGTTAAAACATTAAATGACACATAAAAGGTTCAATGCAAGGTCCGTTTTGGTTCTTGGAACTATACATGTTATTCACATGCGGATAAGTATTTCAATAACTTTCAAAAAATAGAAAAAGTAATTTGACTAAACTCAGAACATGTGACTAGTTCCTTGCATGTACTGTCGTGAACGAAAAGAAAACATGGATGCAATTTGATGACTACTAGCAAATAGATATAAATTAAAAAATTGGACGCAAAATGATTATGGTACATGGACTTACCTTGACGAACAAACAGTTAGATGCAGGGATCAGAGTAGTTTCTTGTCGTAGAACAGGGAGCAGTTCACAGGTTGCAAACTGACGAGTTTGCTCAAAGTGGTCACGGAAGTTCACAGAGACGAAGAGCAGATAACCAGCACCTTCACGGGTTGACTAGCAAAGCGCAAAGAAGTTCTCATTAGAAATATGAAGTGGGTTATAAAGAATTCGAAACAGGGGTGTGTTTGTGAATGAATGACGTGTATATGTCGTGGCATTATGCGGTCTGCAGGGGGCCGTCCAGCGTGAGGGGGGATGCTTGGCAGGAGACACGGGGTCTGGAGGTAGACATGGGAACAACAACCCATGCTCTATAGACCACTTTGAAGTGTACATGGTCTTTGGCACCTCTTGGCCTTTATCGCTCACTGACAGCTCCACTTGCCAGCACAAGTACCCCGGTGCGAACTGCCTTTGATAGGGCGGGGGGTGGATCGGGGCGGTGGTCGTGCAGACAAGACACAGGAAGACTCGTGAATGGAGACACACTTATGTGGATTGCAGGGGGCCGTCCAGCGTGAGGGGGGATGCTTGGCAGGAGACACGGGGTCTGGAGGTAGACATGGGAACGACAACCCATGCTCTATAGACCACTTTGAAGTGTACATGGTCTTTGGCACCTCTTGGCCTTTATCGCTCCCTGACAGCTCCACTTGCCAGCACAAGTACCCCGGTGCGAACTGCCTTTGATAGGGCGGGGGGTGGATCGGGGCGGTGGTCGTGCAGACAAGACACAGGAAGACTCGTGAATGGAGACACACTTATGTGGATTGCAGGGGGCCGTCCAGCGTGAGGGGGGATGCTTGGCAGGAGACACGGGGTCTGGAGGTAGACATGGGAACGACAACCCATGCTCTATAGACCACTTTGAAGTGTACATGGTCTTTGGCACCTCTTGGCCTTTATCGCTCCCTGACAGCTCCACTTGCCAGCACAAGTACCCCGGTGCGAACTGCCTTTGATAGGGCGGGGGGTGGATCGGGGCGGTGGTCGTGCAGACAAGACACAGGAAGACTCGTGAATGGAGACACACTTATGTGGATTGCAGGGGGCCGTCCAGCGTGAGGGGGGATGCTTGGCAGGAGACACGGGGTCTGGAGGTAGACATGGGAACAACAACCCATGCTCTATAGACCACTTTGAAGTGTACATGGTCTTTGGCACCTCTTGGCCTTTATCGCTCCCTGACAGCTCCACTTGCCAGCACAAGTACCCCGGTGCGAACTGCCTTTGATAGGGCGGGGGTGGATCGGGGCGGTGGTCGTGCAGACAAGACCCGTTTGCCGCAGGGCCTCACCAAGGAGAGGCCATCTAACTGAATGTAAGAGGATGGCTGCAGGATCTACTACATGGAATGCAGGGGGGTGAGTTTATAAATACCTCACCCTCCCAGGAGAATATACACTAGATTCATTTAAAAAATCAAAACAACCATTGTTAAAATATATGTTGGGCTTTATTTTAGATTTTAATTAAACATAAATAATAAACATTACACATTGTAAAGTTGAGGTTGCAGCACATCGAGGGAAAATCCGCGGTATTGTCCACTGTCACTGGGGAAATGTTGTCTAATGGCAAGTACCGCACAGGCAGGTATTACTCTCCGAACGCGGTGTCCGAGCCTCCCGTGAAGCCACCAAGTGAAGCAACGATAGGCCACCAGCCTGTACCACCTGTGAAAAAAAAAGATGCAAACTGTATTAAACTGACCAAACTTTCTTATCAATGTCGATTCAGGTAACACATGTCATTTTTCTTAGAAAAAAATTATATCTAGAAAATGCACTATATGGAACAAATTTACATGCGTTCGAATGATATGTAAATGTAATTTTATATGTGGGAGACGACCATGAAATAGTGGTGGCATCACTGACATCACAAACAGAGTATACTTACTCGTTACTCGGATTACGCGGACGAACAGTGCCGCGAAGTTCGTGCATAAGCACCATCATCATCCTCAACACGGTCCGTGAGAGGCAGGCTTCCCTGAACTCTGGCAGCTCGGTGATGCATTGCGGACTTTGCTCGCCTTCCTGCAGACTTTGCTCGCTTTCCGAAATGTAGGCCAAGCACCCGGAATTTTCACGGCAGCAGCAGTTCTCCTCCTCAGTTGGCATTAGCTCGCACCGATTGCACGTGCACCAGGTGGAGACGCCGTCCATGCGACATGGTCCAGGCTCTTCATCCGTTGACTGGTCCTCCCAACTGCCGTCCGAATCCCCATCGTTTTCGCGTGCTTGACTTTCCAGTAGTTCTTCCTCGGTGTACTCGGGCTCGTACATATACGGCATTATTGTGGCCATTGTGCGGTAAAGATAGTAAAATAATTTACAGAGATGGTACAGGTGTTCACACGGGCTACAAGCGGCGAAGGTAGCTGACCAGAGCACTGAAACGAGTCACAGAATACTCAAAGTAACACAGAGAGAGGAATGGAATCGAAAATCTGCTGCTGTGTGTTGTGAAACGGTCTGTTTATACTTATTGGGGAAAGAGGCGTCCTGCCATTTCCATGGCAACACGTCAATAGCTGAGGCGCAGCGATTGTTGACACGAGACGTGCTTGAAATGGGCAGTACGCGTCTGCTGATGTCAGGCTCAGGGGCGGGGGATTTGATTTAGTGCCGCAAAGGCAGGTGAGCCAGGTCGATGCGGCGGAATGATAGGATTATCACAAAATGGAGGCTGATTTCGAGTGCGATAATGGGCGAAAAGTCGGGTAAGGTCCATAGGAAAGTTTCCTACGATCTACCGATTTATGCTTACAAACACATGGCCGACCCGTAGGGACAATAAAAAAAAAGTCCCGGAACTATCCTTTAAACATACAGTGTGAACTTGTGCAAAAGCCCCTTATCTCTAGCAGACTGCCATTCTTGCCTCTTCCAAAACACATTGAGACAACAAGCAGGATGTACATGACCCATAGGCACTACATTAAGCCACACATGGATGCAAACACGTATGTATGTACCCCACGTTGTATTCCTGGGACCATTCCAGCTCAAGGACTGCTGGTCGTTCAGTGGACAGATGCAAATGAAGTGAACACCTCTGAAAATAGGCATGTCCTAAAATGTGTAAAATCCTACCCTCTCGGATCCCCTGTGACAAGGCCAAATACAGGCTCACAAAGATGAATCTAAGCCATTGCTAATGAGCAAGAAGTTTTTACTTTTGCAGTGAAGATTTCAGAAGCTTGGGCTGTGGGGGGGCTGTGAAGGGGCAATTTGGGGCATAGCATGCCTTGCTCTGCGTTATCTAGGGAATACACATGTAATCTATCTTTAGCCAGCTATTTGTGGCCTCTGACGCAATACAGTGACTCAGGAAGCAAGATATTTCACAAACTGTGCTATAATGTGCATCAGCAGCAGGATGCCTGTGGCTTGCTGATAAAAAGGGATTGTATTTCTTTTTTACAGCGAATCGGTCGATGTCATGGTGGGGCATGTGGATGTGCAGGGCGTGCATTTCCTGGGAGCCCAGTTGCAAACCCAGGCATCTGGAACCCATTGATAATATCTGTGGGGGTGGTCCATATGTCCTGCTATTTTTAGCTTCTGATGCAATGACATTTTGCAAAGTAAGCAGCAGGGTGCCTGGGATTTGCAGATAATTGCACAGGCCTCATGCTTTCTGTCAGCCCATCCAAGGCATTTGTACCCCTTAGATAATATTTGTGGGGGTGCTGATCCTTACTCCTTGAAAGCAGTGGGGCTGTCTGTGACCCACAAGGATTCTGTACCTTGAGCAGGGATCTGCATTTTTGCCAGTTATAGTCTTCTGCTGAGTGACTGATTGGAGATGTGTGTAGGCCTTCGAGGAAACCCTACAGAATTAATTGGATCCATAGTGGGGGCTCAGCACTCAGGCACCATGCAGAGGACTGCCCCACTGGGGTGCCCTGATTGCAAGTCATAGCTGTGATTAAATACTGGATTAACAACTGCAAAGCTTGCAGGCAAAGATTAAAAAGTTGAGCTAAGATCATAAATAGCAAATAGCTAGGGGTTTGTAACAAATATTCTCCATAACCCTTGGGGTTTCACACACCTTCTTTTATTGTGTGTCTTAAGCATTAAAAGTACAGCCAGGGGTAAATAGATTTGCATTCAGGGAATTATAGTTTACCACTTAGGATGTGAAACTTAAAACCTCAGTGAGGTTCTTAACACATTGCTATAATGTTCAACATGTTATGTGGATTTGCTAGACAATTTCCTGGAACTTGTCAATAAACTCTAAATGACAGTGATATCCTGGGACTTTAAATTCAAAATGTAGATATTAAAGCATGGACATTGCAGATGGGTTAACATCCTGGAGGCACAGGGTACCCAAAGTGTGTGATCTTGGTCAATTATTTAATCCCACTCTGATTTAAATGTAAACAAAAATGGTGTTCCTAATTTAAACTAGTGTAAACTTTTTTGCACAATGCATGTCTTCCACGCCTATGACTTAGCACTTTGATTGTTTATAGGGAGACACATATTGACATATTTAAAGCAAAATGTAATCTCTGTAGGGGTCCAACACCTCCCCAAATCAAGGAGTAAGATCCTGCACCACACGCACGCAGACACACACACCAAAACACACACACACAGACACAGGCACACATGTACACACACAAACACGCATACACACTTGTTTGCGCACAAACACATTTACACAAGCACACACACATATTTTTGTACACACAAACACACAGACTAATGTTTGCACACACACATGCACACATTGACACAAGCACACAGACACACGCACACATACATTACAAACTCACACTAGAACACAAACACGCACACACACAATATATAGCCACAAAACTCTTTTTCCGTCCATGCTTCTTCTAACTCTTGTTGTAGTAATTACTGCAAACTTTAAGTGTGCAAATATTTAACGTGGCAGCTGCATTGTGTGGCCAGAATTAGTGAGGAAACTCTGAAGGCTAATTGTGACATGTGATAGCTAATTCAACCAAAAATATAGTGCAGCCAAAAGGTGGACTTAAATGCATTAAGGTGATGGAAAGAAGCCACATGTGCACCCTAGTGGCACTGAAAGCGTATGCGAAGCGCACACCTTACCTAAACACACTTCCTAACACTATCCAGCTACTATATGCAACCACTAAAAGTAATACACTTCACACTTCAAGAATTCCTACATACACAGCTGTATCACAGAGTACAACCAACCAACAAGGATATATCTTGCAAGTAAAGCACCCATTCCCTGGGTCAGGTTATCTCCCTGGGCACTACCGATGTGCAGCCAATAACAAGCTAGTGCCTTGATAGATCATAGTTGCGCTAATCTCCCTGATACAGGCAAATAGACTATGGCTGAGCTAATCTCCCTGATACAGGCAAATCTACAAAGCATGATCAACAGCCATATCACCACTATTGAAGCTTTAGCTAGTGCTGCACTTTTTCGCTAAAGGCACCATGTTGCAGACCATGCTTTCAATTTTGCTGCCCAGGTGCTGGACGCATTAATGCAGCATGCAACCTAGCACATCTCTCTGTCCACCACCCATGCACAGGTAAATGCCAAAAAGGCAAAGTTCTATGTGAAATATCACTTCCCCAACATCAGAGCAGAACTGGTCACATTGGTGGCACTGTGGGCATTGGATGTACCATAACAGGAAAGACACAGCATTCCTTTAATATAGAGGTGACTTGTGATGCAGACCTCAATGTGACCCTTTGCAATGCCAGCTTCCCCAGGTTCCACCCATGATGCCATGGTCTTGTTCAACAGTACACAAACAGCATATATGGAGACCCAATGAGAGCACCAGACCTGGATCCTGGGTAAACACAATCAACATCAAAGACAGATACAGGTTCACAAGTGCAAAGGGTAGGATCAATGATGGGGTGGGTCTCATCTATGTGATTGTAATGTAATGCATGTCCTATCACATCCCTATGCTGCAAGGACCTGCTCTCTGACCCAATACATAAGAATCACTATCTCACTGGACAAGATGACAGATGCAATAATGACAGCCAGCAATGGCACACAGGATGCACCGTATGATTACCATTTGCCAAGAGCAGGATCACTATCACAAAGTGGTCAATATTATCAGAAAGTTTATCAGAGCGCATGCATGAATGCACAGCAGTGGAGATCTAAAGATAACATGTCCATTGGCAGTCCCGTTAGAGTGCATGTCTATTACCTCTAGTGGGTCAGTGATGCTGGAAATGGGGAATTCACCTAATGACATTAACCATTTCCCCCCTCATTCCAAGAAGCTTAATATCATTGATGGAGAGAGGTGTAACAATCAATGATGCCATTTATTGCTAAGGATGTCAGGACATACCATCAAAGGGAAGTGAATGACTGTATGTTTTTGTGTTTAAGAAAAATAAAAATATTTTATGATAAATAATTATGCCATTCGTACATTTTCTGATATATTTTGTGTGTTTTGTTTTTTTATAATACATATCTGGTTAAACACAGATCACCCTTTACAGTCACATAATATTACACATTCAAGACTATAAACAAAGAAAGAAAAATGTTCATTAAATAAACCAAAACAACAATAAATCTTACACATGATAAAAACAATAAAAACAATTAAAAATTACCTGTTTCTAGATCAACTATAACAACATTCTTCAACCAAGGCTCTCGCCCATCAGTCCAAACCAATATATTTAAAAAATGTGACCACTGCCAGGGTGACATTAACATACTGCCCACTAAAAAGCAATACCCATATCTTGTTTTCAGAAAGTGTTGTATAATTTTTTTTAGAATTTTCCCTAAAAATAAAAATCTAGATTCCGCCATCCTTGAGCAATGTGACAAAAGATGCTTCAGACACTCGATTATGGAACGGACATTACAAAAATGTCAGATACTTCAATATTCACCTTGACTCCCCTGATGCAGACTTGGAACTCTTCAGCAACCTCTGTGACTCCTTCTCCCTCTCCATTTTTCTCTCCAGTCCAACTCACTCAGCAGCAATCTCCATCTCCAACCCTCTCGCTACTCCTCTCTCCTGGTCTGATCACGCTCTCCTATCCTCTCACCTGGACTTCCTGTGTGCCCCGGCTAAGCCCCCTTTCATACTTCCAGTCTCCTTTCCCATCATTCAACCTATGAAGTGGATGTTAGTTGCTGTCTTTTCCGCCACCTTCATTCCCCCTCCAACTGCTGCCACTGATTCTCACTCTGACACAACTCTCACTAACCTTCAACTCCCCAGCTCCAACCATCTTGACAGCCTCGACCCTGTCATGAGGATCCACATGAAGCCTGCTTCCAAGCACAATGCCTGGTATGGCTCTGACCTGGCCTCTCTGAAATGCAAGTGCAGAGCTGCTGAGTGGAAATGACAGGTTTCGAGCACATCCTCTGACAAACTGGCCTGCCACCTGCTCCAAAGGCAACACACACTTCACATAAGCCAAAAGAAGAAGGCCTATATCCAGTCCTGCATCTCTGGGGCTACTAACTACACAGCTGAACTTTTCAAAATCTGCAAGGAATTTGCCAGTCCAACTGCAGGATCCATTTCTCCTCTGTCTTCCCTGGCCCTCTGCACTGCACTGGCCTCTCACATCTCTACTAAAACTGAGGACATCCATTCCTCACTCTCCTTTACACCACTCCCTTTTCCCTCGCATCCTCTCAGGCCCATCTTGGCCTCCTCTCCCCTTTTCTCTACTCTCCTCTTTCTCTTCCATATTACCTGATAAGGTCTCTAGATAATTCTGCTCTATAAAGTTCTCATCCAAACAACTGTTCCTGCTCCTGCAGAACGATCAAGGACAACATAGTCTCCCTTGTTCCAGCCTTGGCTGATTTCTGCAATCACCCTTTGCCACTGGATCCTTCTCGTTGCTCCTCAAGTCCTCAAAGCCTTCTGCGGACCCTTTCTGTACAGCTACCTATCACCCTATCTCCATTACCCCCTTCCTGGGCAAACTCTTGGAGAAGCTAGCCATCTCCCAGCTTATCCACCACACGGAATCTGTTGGTTGTCTCCACGACCACCCGTCTAGCTTCAGAGCTGCCAGAGGCACGGAAATTGCCCTCCTGAATACTCGTGAAGTTTTGCTCTCTAATCTTGATTCCAACTCTCCTTCCATTCTCTTCCTTCTTGACCTTTCCTCTGTCTTTGATATGGTCAATCATGCCACCCTTATAAAACAGTTCTCTGATACCCTTGGGATCACAGACCTGGCTCTGTACTGGTTGACCTCCTTCCTCTCTGACCGACCTACCCAGGATCAACTGGGCCCTTTTCTCCTCCATCTCACTCTCCACCTGGCATGTCCCCTCGCCATGGCTTTTCAACATCTACTTTGCCCCCTCTAGCCCATTTGATGATCTCTACCTTCTCCTAACTTCCAGTGTCATGCAGATGACACACAGCTCTCCTAAAAATCTTCCCTCCCCTGCCACCTCCTCTTCTTGTCTCATTCCTCATTGTCTGCCTGCTATTCAGGCATGGTGCACTGCTAATGATCTCTGCCTTAGTGCCAGTAAGAATGAGCTCCTCTTCAATGGGACCCCAGCTCCCTCCTTCCCTCCTACACTCTGCCCGCGCTCCATGGGCCCCCTCCGCTCTCCCTCCTGTGAGGCAGAAAAACATGGTGTCATTTCTGACTCCTCTCTCTCCTTCTCTCCTCACATGACAGACCTTGCCAAGAAGGCCAGCTTTCAACTGTACCTCCTCAGAAGCATTCTCTCTTTCCTCACTGTGCCCCAGAAGGTCAAAGTCTTTATAGCTCTGGTCCTCTCCAGGCTGGACTACTGCAACAGCCTCTTCCTCTACAGGCATAACTCCTCCCTTCGCTACTTCAACTAATCCAGAATAGGAATGTGTGACTTATCCTTGGCCTCAAGCCCAGGTACTGCATCTCTCCAGCCCTAAAATCTCCCCGCTGGTTCCTGGTTGCTGCAAGCATCCGTTTCAAGACCCTCTGCATCATCCACAAGGCTTTCTGGGGCCTGGGACCCCACTACACCCAACTCTCTCTCCCTAAATACTTCCCTGCTAGGGCAATTCAGTCTTCTCCCTCCAACTATATGCAGATCAGATGTTTTTCCAAGCAGAGAGTGGTGTGTAGATCTCGATCATCCGCAGGTGCCTACCTGTGGAATGGCCTCCCTGTCCCTCTCAGACTTGAGCCGAATCTCCTTAAGTTCCAGAAGCTTCTCAAGACCTTCCTTTTCTCTTCCTGCTTCCCTATCCCCCTCCCCTGCAAATGTCCCCATCTCCCACTTTTCACTGACTGCCTGGTTCCTTCAGATTTTCCAGAGCACCAGGCCCTCTTCAACCAGTCTCCCCTGCACTTGGTATCCTCTGACCCCCGTCCCCAACCTGCACTTGCCCTTTTGGGACCCCTTCCCTTGCACTAATCTGGCTTGTCCTGCACTCCTTGAGCCCTTTCAGCCCTTTCCTCACACTTAGCATGTGGGCCTCTTTCCCCCGGCACTCTCTGCATTCCCCTTGCTCTATCCACCTGACCTCCCCTGGCACTCACTTAACCCAAAGGCCCTGTGCCCTGACCGGTACTTCCCCTTCTCATCTTCCCCATACTTCTTGTTAATGCACTGGCACAATCCAAATGTCACAAAGCCTGGTAAGACCGTTTTTTGTTTTTCTTCACCCCTGTTCCCCTCCTCTAGTCTTGTTATACCTAGAAACACCTTGTGTTTAGGCTCATTAAAAAGAAAACAATACATAACATATATACATAAAAAACAGCAGCACCTGGCTTCCTGCTTCATCTTTTGCGAGCACATAACACCTCTCTGGTGGGGTACAGATTGAACCAGAGCCTTAAAAATGCTCCTCTGTACAAGGCACTTGGGCATTTACCCAGATAAACTGGGAGGATAATATAGGCCTTTACTTCATCTCTGAGCTTCGCAAATGCTTTGCACTTTGCCCATTGCGAGCAGGTAGCAATCCAATCAAATCTCCACAACTTGATTTTTCTTTTGTTGGATTATTTAGCAAAGGCTCCTTGTCCATTTCTACTTGCTTCATATATCAGAAGCATTCATTAGCCCAAAATCTGATCAAAGGGTCTGATTCTAAATCGATTGCATCATTGAGAAAAGGAAACAAGACATTTTCCAAGGAAAGATAGCACTTTCCATTTGGCCATAATTGCTAAGGATAGGAGGCCAAGCTCATAGTCCACTAATTTGACGAGTATACCCTGAGGAAGATTCTGTCTGGTTTAAAAAAAAAAAACATATTTCTAACTTATTCCAGATTGACCCATTGATTACTAGAGAACATTCTGCTCCATAGGTTGGGATAGGAACCACCTTCTGCTTGTAAAAAATCACAAGGGGGCACATTAATTATTGGCAATAACTCTTGTAGATGAACTTCCCTGTGCCGCACGTAAACAAGCCTTGTATCTTAACTGCAGTATCTTATGAAAGTCCTTTAAACTGGTGTTAACACGGGTACCCAGGAATCTAAACTCATTAACAATCACAATAGGGTTATTATAGATGTACCATTTAAATTTAGGTTTACCATTGTTACTACTAGCACAGACTTCAAGAAACATCGATTTTGAAACCATTTTTCTCAGAGTAGCGTTCCAAGACTGCCAGTTGCCGCTGCAACCACACCGGGATCTGGTTCAGAAGTACAAGGTCATCCGGATAGAGTAACCATTAAATTGGATGACCGGTTAATCTGGGTGCAAAAGCTTCGGCACATTCTAACAAAGAACCCAAATCCAAAATAAATAAGTTGAACACGGCCGGCGCTTGAATACAGCCCTTCTTGAGACCCCAGAAAGTAGCAGTCAGCTGAGTTAGCTTGCCTAAAAGGTCAACTCGGAAATGCAGGGATGTGTTGATATATAAACGTCATATGATGTTTACCAAATATACGGCACAATGTCTGGCGAGTAATTTTTGCTAGAGGAGTTCCTTAACCCAATTAAATGCTGTTTGAAAATCAATGAATGCCACATTCAGAGATGTTTTCAGGAGCAGCATTCTTCTTTTGAAACGCCTGAACAGAAAAGCATTTAATGACGACCCTACACCTGTGACAAAACCAGATTGCTGCTGGTCAAAATTGGATCTTTCTCTCACTCATTGTAGAAGTTCCTTCAAAACGATTGCGGCAAACAGTGTTCCTGGCACATTAAGAAGGGCGATAGATCTATAACTCACCAGTAAAGTGTGGTTGCCCTTATTGAAAGTTGGTACCACAATTGGCTTGCACCAGGACATTGGAATATATCTCCTCTCAGTCACCTGTTGGAATAACAAGAGCAAAATTTCTACCCAGCTCTCAGGCTATAGTTTGCACATGAGGTTTGCCAGGCCGTCCAGATATAAGGTAGAGAATACCTTCTTTGTCAATCTGTAATGGCCATTCCACATCTTGGGCACGTTCAAAAACAGCTTGATCCGTCCAGGTAGTGTAAACAGTTTTTGTAATGCACCACTCAAACCTCTTCCACAATCATGTTCATTTGAAGAGGGAGATGTTGTATCCCATCATTTTTCAGTAAATGCCAGATGTGTTCAGTATTTCTACTTTTGTGTCCCCTCAACCAGCTCTTAAATTGGTGTTTCAATTTCTTGAACTCCCTCAGTGGTTCACCAAATTTGAATTAGGTAAGTACCTTAAAGCTGCTCTTAGATTATGTTTCTTACTTTGGACCATTCTCTCAAACATGTGTTTATGTTTGAAAAACAGCCGAATACTCATAGAACTTGTGTGTGAAAATATTCTCAAAGCAGGAATATAGTTGTCAATACAAGCTCCTTCACTCAAACGGCTTCCAAATAGATCAACCTCCAAATGAGACCTCTAGTGTCCCATGGCCTGTTTGATCATCTCAGCCGATTCCTACCCACATTGATTTCAACGTTTGGAGTATATAATTCCCCATCTTCCTTAGTCAAATGAATCAGCCAATCGGCTCGAAAAATGATGTGGTCATTAGCTTCTGTTTCAATTACTCTAAAGGCCTCATTCAAAGCAGGGCTGTCAGAAGATATGGTGAGGCCCGGGGCAAAACTTTGGTGAGGCCCCCCTTACAATTATTTGCACTCGGCCAGCAGCAGCACCTCCGTAAACAGGATACTCGAGAAATCTCCCCTTGAGTCTGTGTGCAGGATCCCAAATATGGTTTATTACTAACAACTCCAAATCAACTACAGCAAAGTTAATTTCTCTACTGAAGAAAGGTTTATGCCAGACTAACTTGTGTATCATATGCAAAAATATATATAGGATGCCATGAGCTCTCCAGTGTGCCACCTCTAACTCTCTGAGGGTCAGTCACTTTTCCAAGCAAAGAGTTGAGGGCAGATCGCTTTCTTCGGCTGGACCCTCCCTCGGGAAACAGCCTCCCTGCCGCTCTAAAACTTGAGCAGGACCATCTCCGGTTCCGGAAGCAACTCAAGACCTGTCTCTTTGCTTCTGCCTTCTGTCTTCCTCTCCCTTGCTGATCTCCTACCTGATCCATGCACTGGTCACCTGGTCAAGCTCTGAATTCGGGCCTGTCCTGTTTCAATCCCACACTGCCTCTTGGCTCCCCTGCACTTGTAGTCCGTATCTGTAACCCAGCAGTCCCCTCTCTTGCACGTATTCTCCACCAGTTGGCTGCACTTATGGGTACCCACACCAGTAAGATCTGTTTTTTGTACTACTCTTTTGTTTCCCCTTCCTTGACTTGTGGCACCTAGAAACACGTGTGTACAGGCACGTTATAAATGCCAATTCATATAATTAAGGAGCACCCTGCACCTGTGTGCACATTAAAACACACATCATACACAGTGACAAATGATATACACTGGAGGCTGGTACATTTCTGAATTTAAGAGGCTTAAATGTTTGTGCCAATTAGGCAGGATCAACAGAGCACAGTGAGGGAGCCCTAACCAAAGAAGAATTTGCTTGAGAGGGGTTCTCACGCCCAAGAACATGCTTGAAGCAAACATTGGGTTAAAATTATGCATTTTACAGCACTTTCTTAGCAAAATTAGGTAGAAATCCATATAGTTTGCAATTGGTTTTGTATGGAAGCACATGGAAAATCCCAATAGTTGCACATCACAAACAGTGCATAGGAACATTTTCCAATACATTTCATGCTGCCTTTCCACACGAGATATGCTAGTATAAATATATATTCATGCTGGTTGTTCTAATTATGTCCATGCAGGCTGCATCAATATGTGCCATTATTACCATGTACAGACTCCCAGCCAGTAAAAATGTCATGCCACAGAAAGTATATGCAGTCTGACTGTGTACCATAAGTGTTATTACTGGCTAGATTGGTCTACATTCAATGTGTGCCAATTTCGCCAAATAGTATGTTTGCTTTAACCTTGATACATAGTCAAAGGGTAAACGAAAAAGAGCACTGGCAATGCTAACAGTTTGGGCATTTGTGTAGGCATGGGATGATCACTTCTGTATTGGTATTAGCTGGCCATTGATAGTGCCTTTGCAAAATGGATTGAGTACCTGAGCAGCTAATAGCAGTTTCTGGCAAATGCCTAATACTTATGCACAAGCCAAAACTGTTGGCTTTGCCAATGCTTGTTTTTAACAGAACTTCATCGAAAGACAGGCAGGGTGTTTTTAAATCGAGTGGCCAAAGGCAGACCTGATTAAGACATTTTTATTACACCAGTTCCGTGTTTACAACTCCAATGAAGTCATGAACTCTCAGAAGACTCCTGTGAGGAAACACTTGCAGGCATATTGAGGGCAAAGTTTGATGGCAAGGCGTGTTTAAAGTTAGCTCAAAGAGTTCCAGTGAGTAGGTGTTTTGAGTGGGGAGAGAAGGAACTAGGTGGGAATTGCCATAGGGATTAGCATGGCCATGAGAAGAAGGGAAGTGGTGACATGAGACATCTCATTCTCACAGCAGTCTGTCCTTAACTGTGACATTTCAGAAATGAAGGCAAGAGGTAGCTGCTTGTAACATTGACGCTTCACCAGAAGTCTCATTCGAATGTGGAAAGATGTTAGGTGCCCCTCCCTCACAGCCTTTGATGTTAGCGCCTCTCCCAACATTTTAAGTGTAAGTCTCACCCTCCCACCTGACATTTTAACCTAGGTGCACCTCTGATGCTATGAACCCACCACTTAATGAAGTGGCCCCCAGGGCGACTAAATTTAGGGGTGGGGCTGAAGACATACTCACATAAAACACTTTCACTCATGCATTCATCCACCAGTTGCACAACTCCATACATACATGGATACATAAAACCAAACACAGAATTGATACACCAACATGCACGCATGCATTCATACATACACATATACATACTAATTTAATTTAAATACACATATTAACACGTTTAATTTAAAATAAACAAAGACTTACCTTACCTCCATGCACTCCAACACGTGGACATGCTGTCTGACAGGAGAGAACTCCTCTCCTATCAGTCAGCGTGTTCACACTGAGCAACGTGAACAGACTGACTGACAGGAGAGGAGTCCTCTCTTGTCAGGCAGAATGTCTGCGTTGTCAGCTGAATAACGGGAGGCAGCAGAGCTCACTTCTGAGCCCTGCTGTCTCCCATTATTTTGCTGTTTGTTGCAGAGCCAAACGGCTTCACAACAAACAGCAAAATCATTTCAGGGGCAGAGAGGAGACAGCACAGTCCCTCGTGTGAATAAAGGACACGGGAGACTGTGCTGCTTTCTCCTTAGGAGAGGTGGCCACGAGGCCCCCCAAAGCGCGAGGCCCGGGGCAGTTTGCCCCCCCCCCCTGACCTCCCTCGTGACAGCCCTGATTCAAAGGAAAGATATTAGCCATTACAAATATAAAATCCAATGTGGCTGCCTTTTGTTTCCCTATGCCCGGTGGGCTGCTGGGGACACTTATGTTTCCATTAAGCAAAATGAACCTTTGCTCTACCATTAGGGCAAGCCATAAGGCAACCCCTTTGATGAGCATCAAATGATCCCACAGTTTTAGTAGTGTCAAAATTACCTGCATAGAAGTTTAGATCTCCTAAAATAATGATGGCCGAAATGGTGGAGTCTAAGAAGCAAACACCCAAAAGATCTGCACTGCATACAAAAACTCAGCTGCAAGATTCAACTAAGAATTAATAAATTCAAAACTGCCTAATTTTTTTTAGATATCCAAACAGGTCTAGTGGCCAATAAATATGGATTTGGAGCTCTCCAATCTAAAAGTTTTATATCCCTATCATTCCTCATGGCTGCTAACAAACCAGAGAATGGGCGACATTTCGCACCTGGTAAGACCAAGGAAGCAACAATTGAGTACCACTCCAAAACTGGAGCCCAAGTGAGTCAGGTTTATGTAGAAAAACACATCTAAACTGGCCAAACCCTTATCCAACCCTTCCAGGAGATCTTTAATCCCTCTTGTATTCCCATAGCCAATTAACCGGGGCCCACCCTCTGCTCCAGTTAACTCAAATTGGACTTGGGGCCAGGGCTTCATGGATCCAAGCCAAGTTATCAACCTCTTGCTGATCCAAGGGCTGCCCTCCATATAACAAGTGCATACATTACACCTGCAAATAACAGAACTCGCCCTGTACCCCCTTCCATTGAATTGGTGTCCATGGACACCAAATTGACCGCAAAGTCTGTGGCACCTGAAAACCCTTTTTTTCACCAATAAAAAGCACTCCATATCATCTTTATTCCACTCCCCTACCCCTCCAGGCCCTCTTACTGCCACCAAATAACCCCAAATGTGTTTTTCCAAACTGTCCACTCCCAGCACAGTCGGCAGACTACAGCAGTGTCGCGGACTGGGTGGCACCGGCACACCCTTTTTCCATCTATAAAAGCAGCGCCATAACATCTTTATTCCACTCTCCCACCCTTTCCAGGCCCTCTGCCAGCCACCAAATGTGTTTTCCAGACTTTTTCCCGCTGCGCTATCCGCGGTCCTTTCATTAGTATCCGCTTGTTATGGGTTAGAATTGAGGTCCCCTTCAAAGCCAAGATAAATTCACCAGGGTACCATGGCACCTCAATTTATCGACAGACATGGATATCAGCAGTTAGATGGAGTCATAGACAGCCCTTAGGGCAACCCTTTCAGACATTACCAGGATTCCTCCAACTGCCTATTGTGGAATCGGAATCGCCACTCACTCCGACTCCCAGAACGAATGGTGCTGCTTTCAGGATCCCAGCCATGGTTAATGGGCATCATGAAGGGAAGAAAGGGTGGTGGGGAGAAATCAAGGAAAATAAATGGTGCCACACTATTAAACAGAAGCGCACATAACATACACCCTCTTTATCCTCTTCAATACAGCAACAATAAAAGTGCAAAATCAACCCCGCTCTTGTGTCTTGTGCCACATGTTGACATCTTCTGTGGCAACTGCATCCAGTAATACTTTAACAACTCATTGGGGCCCCCAGAACCAAGGTGTACCCTTTGCCATAAACCTTAGATTGTCCACCCTTACAGGCACCCCTGCCACTACGTATACATACTGGCCACACTACAACCCAGTGGCACCAAGTACATGGGTCCCCCTGGGGCTCGGGATCCCCTGGGAAAAGCAATCTGCCTTAATGTTCCTATCCTTTCAAGGGAACGTCAGTGAAATATGGCCAACAGCACCCCCCAGGAAATTCATAAAGTGGCTCCCCTGCTACAACCTATCATACCGCCCTTATCCAAAGAGCAGCTCTCAGCAACTTGCTGCACTGGAGATCCTAATTAACTAAGATGTTTCAAGACGCTGCAGACATGCCTTGGTATTTATTTTTCATTTCAAGAGCACCGCAGATGGAATAAGACTGGTTGTGGTTTGTGGCACAAACCTATTTGCACTTATTCTCCAGGACACCTCACACTCCACAAAAAACAAACCACATCCATGAGGGGGTTATTAAACCTTTCCAGCATTCCATTGGTATCTGTATGAAGCAGAAATGTTTTGTTTTGTGAGAACCTCCCCATATTTCTAGACGTCATTTGGACACTGCTGTCTTTGAGGACAGTTGTAGGGTATGGAATATTGTGTAATGTGGCATTAAGTTAGCACCCTGGGGTAGCAAAGCGGTAACCGTGATGCTAAAAATACATAGTTGCCTTCATTCAACGGGACGTGTTTGGCGTCCCGTTGACCAAAGGATAATACTTTTCCCAGAGGGCTGCCATGGAAACGAAGGCTGGGCGCCATACACAGCCCCTCTTCCCTTTCCATGGTGGCCTGCAGGAGGCATGGGGAAGGAGCAGATGCAGCAGTGGCACCTGCCGCTGCCGGAATAAGGCAAGTCGGAGGAAGATGGCGGTGGGGGAGCCAGCCATCAGGCGGCATGGAACGCAGTCTATCACCGTACAGAGCCCCTCTTCCCTTTCCATGGAGGCCTGCAGGCGTGGAGAGGAAGGAACAGTGACAGCTGGGCCTGCCGCTGTCACAGAAATAAGGTAAGTGGGGGTGAGAAAAATAAATAAATAATGGTGCGACAATTGAGGGAAGATATGGCAGGGGTAGCCGGCCTTCAGGTGGAATAGATCCCCCTGCTCAGGGTGCTAATGGAAATTTAAGACAGCACTAAGGTCAGCCTAAGCTACCACCTCTTCCTCAACCCATTTGGAGAACATGTGCACCAGCACCAAAATACTGTTGCTGTCCACTTATGGCAATGGGCACAACACATCCAGAACTACAAATGCTCATGGCAGCTTTGGGGATGCAATGGGTCTCATAGGGTGGACGGATGATCTGATTACTTTGTCACTCACATGGCATTGAACACAATGCCTTACTAGTTCTTCCCCTTCAGCATTTATTATGGGCCACCACTAATACCCACAAACCATGGCCTTAGTCTTAGGGCCTCATTAAAAGTTAGGCAGTAATGTGGCGTTTAGCCCCATTCGACGGACTGGTTACGGGGGCTATTGGCCCGGAAGCTCAAGTTAGTGGCACGAGCGAAGAAAGGGCCATTAACAAGGGTTTTCGGGGTGTTACCCCTGTTCCAGCTTTTAAGGCTATTAGCACCCTGGGCTACCAAATCGGTAACCTAGGGTGTTAAAAATAGGACATCATGCGCATTCTGTTGAACAAAGGAAAATCCTTTTCAAAGATGGGCACATTGGAAAGGGAAGGCGGGGCTCCATGCGGAGCCCCTCTTCCCATTCCATGGCGGCCAGCGGGAGGCAAGGGGAAGGAGCAGATGTAGCGCCAGAACACACCGCTGACAAAATAAGGTAAGTAGGGGTGGTGGGAAAAAAATGGACAGGGTGGGGGGAAGATGGTGGAGGGGGAGCCAGCCATCAGGCAGCATGGAAATCAGGCTTTCTCTGGTGGTTTAAGCCTGTGTTCCAAGCCACCTGATTGGCTGGCACCCCCATCAGGGTGCTAATAGTAAATATTACCCTTTTTGGAAAAATTCCACTCGTTCTTCTGTCCAACCATTTCAGGGTTTGCACAAATACTGCTTGTGATAACCCACAGGAATACCACTGGCGGAATTCTAGTTATACTTGCTGCCAAAGATTACATTTTTTAAATTAGCCCCAATTCTTTAAGCATTTTTGTTTACTTTACAGAAGGGAAGCACAGACACTTCCCTTCAATATAGCATAGTGAAAGAAGCTTTAAAAATGTGCTATGAAGGGGGGGGTGCATTTCCCTGCCCCTACTTTACCCATGCAATCCAACTTTTGTGCATAGGAAACACTATACTGTAGTGGTCTGGAACACTGATGTAGATTATACATTTCTAACTTCACATTGAGAGTAGAAACAGCTGACATTTAAAAGGATAAAACAACTTTAACGTTACCACTGACAGGACTGCCATTTTTGGAATACCTCCAGAGGAATTCCAGAGATATCACCTACACCAGTTGTAACCTCTGAATTGGGTGAGCTTTCTGTAGCATAACCAGCAGAGACAGTGGCCCTCACTATAACTCTGGCGGTAGCCGTGCCCTTAATAAGGGCACGGCAGCCGCCGCAGTCATTTTTTTTCTGGCACCCGCGAATGGGCAAAAACCGGGTCATGCCGAGTTTGGCAGACCCGGTAATTGCCCATTCGCGGGTGCTGTAATGACCGGCCTCCCGAACCCCATTCTGGCCTATAGGGCAGAATGGGGGTCAGGAGCATGGTTACACCGGCACCGTTTATAACGGTGCTGGTGCAATCATGAGTTCTGCTCGCGGGTGCCGGTATGGTATCAAACCAGGCGTGCAGTCAGGCACCCGTGAGCAGAACTCGTGGTGTGGTGGAGAGGTAACAACGGCGCTGGTAGCACTACCAGCACCATTGTTGCCTTTCCGCCACACTCATAATGAGGCCCAGTAACTTTGTACTGTTATTTTTCATACAGTTATATTTCTACCTCACTCTGATTAAACCCCTTTGTCATCCTTAAATGACCTCCATGATAGATTTCCAAAATGGCAGCCCGCATTCCGGTGGAGGAATTCATTAGCTGCTCTACTACAAAACATGTGCGTCAATGCTGAGTTCTTAGCAAAATTTGTAAAAGGCACTGAGAAAGGGTATAGACGGAATTCTCTCTCCCCAACTATTAGTCTCAGCTACGCTTCCAACTAGTGAAATTACTACCAACTTTATTGACGCTTTCGCCCTCCAGATCCCATTTCCATGCTGCCTCATTAACTATTGATTGTCTGATCTGGAAAACGTGCTTCTCACCATCTTCCTAGCAGCATCTTTGTATATCTTCTCCTTCGTGTAACCTTTCAAGACAAAATGTCCATACTCTCCTTCCAAGGGGCATGCACTATTTCACCCTCAAAGCACCAGCAAATGTACCAACCTCCTCATAATCCTTCTTTACACACACAATACAAACCATTGTCCATTAAAATGTCTAAAAGTGTTTTTTATGAACTTCTTCCACCACAAAAATGTGAAGAACTGGGTTCCTACCCAAACATAGCTGAAATCTACACTCTCCACAACAGAGTATCTCCTCTAGGCATTTGGGCACATGGGAGGCAAAGGCTGTAGTTTTTCTTCCCCACCGTGCTTATGTTACTCACCGGCCGGCGAGTAGTCTGGGCAAGCGACCAGGATGGTTGTACTGGATGTTGCGTGAAGAGCTCGAGATGGAGCCTCCACCTGAGCCTCCTTTCTGTTAAGGGAAATAAGCTCTTTTTGATGATATGACTCTCTGCTGCGCTTAATCGCAGACAAGGAGACTGTTAGGGAGAATTCTCTGTTTAGGCTGAATTTCCTAACCTAGTGAGTCCCCCAGCAGCTTTGCTGGATTTTTGGGGTTTATTTTTTTTCTCCTGCCAAGAGTGAGACTCTTTTACTCTCACTCCTGGGCATGACTTGAGAGTGTTTCTGTGACTTGCTATGTGCTTATAGGCTATGGGGTATTTTTTCCCATAGGCTATCATTGGTTTTTAAATGTGTGTTACACAGCACCCTCAGTGCAGTAACACAGGGATGTCATAGAGACCCCCAAACATAGACTCCACACCCTGCGACTGACTACTGTCTCCCTGGGTCTGTAAAGTCACCATTGACTTTACTACTCTTAACTTAGGAACTTAACCAGTACAAACCATCATACTGTGGAAGTACTGGTAGGGGCAATTAGATTGCCCCTGGGTCTGTTGTCGAGGGGGTACTGTCCCGTCCCCCCTCGCCGAGTTTCTGGCTGGTGGCAGTGGATACCACGGAAATATTCCACCGGAATATTTCCCAATGGGATTTCCCATTGATTTTAATGCACCACTTTTTGGTGCAATGTTAAAGATACCGCTGGTTTATTTATTTAATATAAATTCACCGGTTGGGATTTTTTGCCAGAACTCGCCGCCAAAATGGCGTCTAGGTTCACTTCAGTAACCCTGAACCCGAGTCGAGCCTTTGTTCCACTTTTGGCGGGCTTCTGCACAGAAGCCCTCCAAAGTGGTGCCATTCTGTCTGGGTACCACAGGGGATGTGGGAGGGGGTTTAGGCACTCTGGACTGAGTTGCCTTGCCAACTCATGTCGCACTCTGGTGTGATTGGCCCAAGTGGTGAGCCACACCGCTCACCACTTAGCATGTTTGAGTGACAGCTAGGCTGTATGAATGGGGGTTTGCTGCATAAAAGCAGGGTTTTTGGGACTGGTTCTTCAGAAGTCGCCACAGGCCCTAAGAAGCCGAAGAGGGAGAAGCCGAGCCGACCTGCCAAGACGACCCCACCGGTGGAGCCCTGCGGAACCGTCTCACCACTTTTCCCGACGACAGAGGAGATCTCCCGCCTGGAGAGTCTTCTTCCCTTGACTGGTGGGGACAACCAGTTTCTGCCTTCTTTTCGCCGCCCTGAAGCATCTCGTGGCCGCCTTGCCTGTGCCAAGCACCCCAGCAACCGGGATACCACTTTTTACCTCAACCGCGAAAGAGGGGTAACATCCTTTTAACCACTTCCCTGGTAGTGCAACGACCACCAGCTTTCCTCCACGACGAGATCTTCTCCTCGTCTGGACGACGCCGCGACTTGCACCCACTACCAGGAACAACTGCCCCCGCTGGAGGATCCTTTCCATTTTAAAGGTACCGTGTTCCGCCCGGCTTCCCTTGCCACCGATTGTACGGGGTAGATTTAGCCCTCGGCTCTCGACCCTGGGTAAGCCTGGGACACCCTAACTAAACTTTTCTTAACTGGGAAAAACCTTTTCTACTCACCTGTAAAGACTTGTGACATTGTGTGATCTTGGGCATCTTTTTGCCTGGCTTTCCCTAGAGTGGGCCTGGCAACCGAACTTCCTTGCTCCTCAATAGACTGCCTTTCTACACTCACTGTGAATCTCTGAAAAGTGTTTTGCCTTGCTGTTTTCACTTCTTTTGCCTTTTCCCTCCCTTTTTAACTAACTTGTTGGAGTGCCATCTAACGTTAAGCGCTCACCTCTGTTTGGAAATAAGTGGTGTTAACTTAGACTTGTCCAACAAATAACTAGGGATGTACATATAAGTAATAGTGACTGTGTTTTGACTTACTTACCTTTTCTGTGCTAGTGTAATTTATGAGTGTGTCTTTTAAATAAATAATTATATACTTTTACACCTAGCTCTGGTCAGTGTTTGCTTGTACTATTGGGCCTCTGTACCTATTATGTATGCTATGTATACTGCCTAACTCTTCTTGAGGGAAGTCTGACTGCTCAGCCACAGCTACCAGGTAAATCTGGGTGGTACAGACTGCTACCAAGTGGGTTTACTGCCAAACACCTGTAGCCTTAAATCTTTTGCAGTGGTCCCAGAGGGAACTGCACAGGTTTCTGTCTAACACTGGTGTACAGCGGTGGGATTTGTATTGAGCATACACTTTAGTGTACTTTTGAGATACCTTAGTGCAACTAACCACAAAGCTTAAAGCACAAAAAGAAAAAGTCATATTCTAACCTGTCTACTATGGAAAGTTATAGTCAAGAGTCCCTTGCTACAAAAACTGCTGATTGTCTAAGACTTCTCTGTAAGCATAAGAATCTCATGACTAAAGGAAAGAAAATGGAGCTAATAGAAAGGTTGTTATAAAACCAAAGTCTGGATGATGGTTCAGAGGAACCTAACACTCCAGCAAATGTAGAGAACAGCAATGATATTGATATTGAACAAAGTATTGATGATCTTGGATCAGAACCAGAAGAGGAAGATGAAACTATTGTACATGTTCCCTCTAGGCCTCTGTCTGCTCTACCAGCTGTACCTACTGGGCCTTTGCCAGGTCCCACATTTGGTCCTCAGTACTATGAACTGGAGAAAATGAAACTTGAATTAGAGTACAAGAAACGTAATGCTCAAACTGACAAAGAACTAAGGCTAAGGGAAATGGAGCTCAAGTATGAGCTAGAAATGAAGAAATTGTCTGTTGAGAATGCTTCTCTCTCTGGCTCCTCTAGAAGTTCCAGTCCTAAAAGACTCCGGATGCCTAAAGAATTGATTGGTATGTATGAGCCTAAATTGGATGTGTTGGATTGGTTGTCTATGTTTGAGTATAATCATGGGCTCCAGAACATCACAGGTAATGAGTTACTCACCTGGTTGTTCTCTAGGCTTCCCCCTGTTGCGACTGATGCAGTAATGGAGTTGGGGGAGGAGGATAGGAAAGAGTATGAATATATGAAACTAGCTTTGATAGCTAGGTTTGGGAAGACCCCTTCCCAGTATCTTAAGAGGTTTAGAAGCCTCAAAAAGCATGATGGTACCCCTTGGGCTACCTGGGTGTGTGAAGGGTTGAAAAACTTAGAGGGATGGATTAAGGGTTACAAAGTGAACACTTATGAAGGAATGAGAAATCTTGTAATGATGGAGTCAATTTATGATGCCTGCTCTCCTGAGCTCAGACAGCACTTGGCTGATTCACGGGAATTAGATCCTAGAAAGCTAGCTAAGGCTGCTGACTTGTGGGTTGCCCACAGGGCTACTCACAAGGATTCTGGGGTAACTCAGAAGAAGGATGAGGGGAGGCAGCCTAAGAAAGACTCCAAAGAGAATTCAAATAATTCCAATTCCAAAGAGGGCCCCAAACCACAACATAAGGGTAAGCCACCTGGGAAACCACAGCAGGGTAGTATACCTTCTGGTGCCAAACCAGAAGGAGGTTAGAACAAGCCTCCATTCCAAAGGGCCTTTGGATCCTGTTATGTTTGTAAGGCTACTGACCATGTGAAAGGAGATCCCAGATGTAAGGGTAAACCTTCAGGGGTCCAGCTTGTCTCCTTAGCCTTCGCTCCAGAGGAGGAAGTCCCTATGGCAAGTGGAAACTTTCTACTACTGGCTGATGAACCCACTGGAGTCTCAGCCAGTGTTTCTTTAGTCTCTCTGGGGTTGTGGAAACAACAGAATTTAGATGTCTATAATTCTATCCCAGATAATACTAAAGAGTATTATAAGGACAGTGTCCACGTGAATGGTCAGGAGACTCCTGCCATCAGGGACACTGGGGCCAGCATAACTGTGGTGGATGAATCATTTTTCAAGGCAGAGGATGTTGCTAAGGCACCCAAATGCCTCACCAAGTTAGCTGGAGGGCCTGTGCAGATGTGTGCCCAGTTACCAGTTCTCATCCAGTGTAATGATATGGCTGTGAAGATACCTGTCAGTATACAATGTGAGGTACCAGGAAGTGTTCTGTTGGGTAATGACCTGAAAGCTCTTGGAGTTGTGTCACATACCCTCAGACCCCCTAGTAAAAGGTTACAGGAGCTCCCATACCTGCAAGAGAGAAAACCCTGCAAGGTTTATCTCAGGAGGTGATGACAGAAATCACTCCTCTTCCACTGGAGCAACTTACTGCAGTAACTACCAGATCAGGAGCAAAGGGACTCCTCGAAAAAAACCTACAGCAAGCACTCCAGTGCTTCAAACAAGGACGTCACTGAGGTTGTCCAAAGTTACACCGGTAACCCCACCTCCAGCTGAGGCTGAGAGGGAGGTACAACCCTGTCTGGTTGAACTAGACTGAAGAAGAGCTAGTAGGAGGCCCAGAACTTATTGGAGACCTGGACCCGGCTGACCATCCTGAGCTGCAGTCTTTACTGGCAGAAGGTGGACCCAGCAGGTCAGCTTTTCGTAAGGGACAAAGAGAATGCCCAACTCTGGAGGGCCTTTGCCAACAGGCAGCTTCTCAGGCTGATGGGCAAGAGCCTGGGAAGTATAGGTTACACTGGGAAGATGGCCTCTTCTACAGTGAACCAACTGAATCTGAACCTGGAGCCTACCAACGCCTGGTAGTGCCCCAAGAGAACAGACAACAGTTCTTGCAACTAGCCCACGAGATTCCTTTGGCTGGTCACTTGAGTTTCAAGAAGACCAAGGAAAGGCTCTCTCTCTACTTTTATTGGCCAAAGATGGGGGCTGAAGTAGATAGATATTGCAGGAGCTGCCACACCTGCCAGACTTCTGGTAAGGTTGGTTCCAAGAATGTGGCACCTTTAGTGCCTCTCCCAGTTGTGGGAGTCCCATTTGAGAGGGTAGGGATTGACATTGTTGGTCCCCTTGATCCCCCAACCTCCTCAGGCAACAGGTTTATCCTTGTTGTAGTAGACCATGCTACTAGGTACCCTGAGGCAATTCCTATGAGGACTGTTACAGCTCCGGCTGTAGCTAAGGCCCTCCTTGGTATTTTTGCCAGGGTTGGGTTTCCTAAGGAGGTGATCTCTGACAGGGGTCAAATTTTATGTCCCACTACATGAAAGCCATGTGGAAAACCTGCGGAGTTACCTACAAGTTCTCAACCGCATACCACCCTCAGACAAACGGGTTGGTAGAAAGGTTTAACAGAACCATGAAGAGCATGATAGGTGCTTTAGAAGAACCCCTTAAAAAGAAGTGGGACCTTCTACTGCCATGCCTTCTCTTTGCTTATAGAGAAGTCCCTCAGGAGGGAGTAGGTTACTCTCCCTTTGAACTTCTCTATGGCCATCCAGTCAGAGGCCCATTGGCCCTGATTAATGAGGGGTTGGAGAGTGCTCCTTCCCCCAAGCCAGTCAGAGTGACTGACTATGTGATAGGTCTCCGAAGGAGAATGTCACACATGATGGCAGAAGCAAGTGACAACTTGAAAGCTGGACAAGCTCTGATCAAACATTGGCATGATCAGAAGGCTAACATGGTTGAGTTTACTCAAGACCAGCTAGTTCTAGTTATGCTTCCAACAAGGCAGAGGGCCTTGCAAGACAAATGGATGGGACCCTTCAAGGTTGTGGGAAAATTTGGAGAGGTCAACTATCTGGTGGATCTGGGCAAACCCAGGGAAGCTCCCAAAGTCTTCCACACCAACCGCCTCAAAGCCTATGTCTCGAGACCAGAAGTAGGAGCCTCGCTTCTAGCTTCATCAGAAGAGGAGGAGGAGAGTGAAGCTCTACCTGACCTCCTGAGAGGCTTACCTTTGGACGAAAAGGTTGAAGGAGTTAATCTCTCTTCAGATCTGACCCCTGAGCAACAGGAGGAGTGCAAAGCTATGTTAAATCAGTTTGCCCCCCCGTTCTCACTTTCACCAGGCTTGACCCCTTGGGGACAGCATGATATACTCACTGGTGACTGTCTGCCAGTCAAAAGCAGGGGATACAGAATGTCAGAACATGTCAGAACCCACATCAAAGGTGAGGTCAAGAAGATGCTTGATCTCGGGGTAATAGAGCCCTCTACTAGTCCATGGTCTAGCCCAGTTGTGTTAGTACCAAAGGCAGGATCCAAAGAGTTGAGATTCTGTGTGGACTATAGAGCTCTTAATGCAGTCACCAAGACTGATGCCCACCCTTTGCCAAGGACAGATGAGTTGGTGGATAAACTTGGTGCAGCCAAGTACCTCAGCACACTGGACCTTACGTCAGGCTATTGGCAAATAGCCCTGACAGACCATGCCAAGGAGAAAACTGCATTTTCTACCCCAGTTGGCCTGTACCAATTCAAGGTTATGCCTTTTGGACTAAAAAATGCACCTGCAACATTCCAAAGGATGTTGAACCAAGTTCTAGCTGGGATGGAGGACTTCTGCACGGCATACTTGGATGACATTGCAGTCTTCAGCCACTCCTGGGAGGAGCATGTGAACCACTTAGGACATGTTTTGCAGGCTCTTGAGCAGGCCAATCTGACCATATGGGCAAGCAAATGCCAAATTGGACAGAGTAAAGTGGTCTACATTGGACATGAGGTAGGAGGTGGTGAGATAAGGCCTTTGCTCAGCAAGATTGAAACTGTGCAAAATTGGACAACACCTACTACTCAGACCCAGGTGAGAGCCTTCTTAGGCCTCACTGGGTACTACAGGAATTTCATTGAGAACTATGCGACCATAGCTTCTCCTCTGAATGTGATATCCTCTCCAAAATTCCCTAAGAATGTCAAATGGAATGAGGAATGCAATCAGGCCTTTGAAAGCCTGAAGAAAGCTCTTTGCCAAGCTCCAGTACTCCGAGCTCCTGACTACCACCAAACTTTCATTGTACAAACTGATGCTTCCAATGTAGGTATAGGTGCAGTTCTTAGCCAACTGGATGAGAAGGGTAGGGCACACCCCATTTGCTTCATCAGTAGAAAACTGAAGGATCCTGAAACAAGGTGGGCAACAATGAAAAGAGAATGCTTTGCTATTGTGTGGGCACTGAAGAGGTTTAGGCCATACTTGTATGGTTCTACTTTTGTCATTCAGACTGACCACCAACCCTTGAGATGGTTAATGCAAATGAAAGGGGAAAATCCAAAACTATTGAGATGGTCAATCTGCCTCCAGGGGTTTGATTTCACCATTGAGCACAGGTCAGGGTGTCACCATCAAAATGCTGATGGACTCTCTAGGATGTATGTCATCGACTAGAGGTATGAGGTTCATCCAGGAGTGGATTAAATCCTCCTGTCCCTTAGTCTGGGGGGGGGCGAGTGTTAGGGAGAATTCTCTGTTTAGGCTGAATTTCCTAACCTAGTGAGTCCCCCAGCAGCTTTGATGGATTTTTGGGGTTTATTTTTTTTCTCCTGCCAAGAGTGAGACTCTTTTACCCTCACTTCTGGGCATGACTTGAGAGTGTTTCTGTGACTTGCTATGTGCTTATGGGCTATGGGGTATTTTTTCCCATAGGCTATCATTGGTTTTTAAATGTGTGTTACACAGCACCCTCAGTGCAGTAACACAGGGGTGTCATAGAGACCTCCAAACATAGACTCCACACCCTGGGACTGACTACTGTCTCCCTGGGTCTGTAAAGTCACCATTGACTTTACTAGTCTTAACTTAGGAACTTAATTTAACCATCATACTGTGGAAGTACTGGTAGGGGCAATTAGATTGCCCTTGGGTCTGTTGTCGAGGGGGCACTGTCCCGTCCCCCCTCGCCGAGTTTCTGGCTGGTGGCAGTGGATACCACGGAAATATTCCACCGGAATATTTCCCAATGGGATTTCCCATTGATTTTAATGCACCACTTTTTGGTGCAATGTTAAAGATACCGCCGGTTTATTTATTTAATATAAATTCACCGGTTGGGATTTTTTGCCAGAACTCGCCGCCAAAATGGCGTCTAGGTTCACTTCAGTAACCCTGAACCCGAGTGGAGCCTTTGTTCCTCATTTTTCTGCACAGAAGCCCTCCAAAGTGGTGCAATTCTGTCTCGGTACCAAAGGGGGTGTGGGAGGGGGTTTAGGCACCCTGGACTGAGTTGCCTTGCCAACTCGTGTCGCACTCTGGTGTGATTGGCCCAAGTGGTGAGCCACCCCGCTCACCACTTAGCATGTTTGAGTGACAGCTAGGCTGTATGAATGGGGGTTTGCTGCATAAAAGCAGGGTTTTTGGGACTGGTTCTTCAGAAGTCGCCACAGGACCTAAGAAGCCGAAGAGGGAGAAGCCGAGCCGACCTGCCAAGACGACCCCACCGGTGGAGCCCTGCGGAACCGTCTCACCACTTTTCCCGACGACAGAGGAGATCTCCCGCCTGGAGAGTCTTCTTCCCTTGACTGGTGGGGACAACCAGTTTCTGCCTTCTTTTCGCCGCCCTGAAGCATCTCGTGGCCGCCTTGCCTGTGCCAAGCACCCCGGCAACCGGGATACCACTTTTTACCTCAACCGCGAAAGAGGGGTAACATTCTTTTAACCGGAAAAACTCCACGGCTGGTTTCTTCCCTGGTAGTGCAACGACCTCCAGCTTTCCTCCACGACAAGATCTTCTCCTCCTCTGGACGACGCCGCGACTTGCACCCACTACCAGGAACAACTGCCCCCGCTGGAGGATCCTTTCCATTTTAAAGGTACCGTGTTCTGCCCGGCTTCCCTTGCCACCGATTGTACGGGGTAGATTTAGCCCTCGGCTCTCGACCCTGGGTAAGCCTGGGACACCCTAACTAAACTTTTCTTAACTGGGAAAAACCTTTTCTACTCACCTGTAAAGACTTGTGACATTGTGTGATCTTGGGCATCTTTTTGCCTGGCTTTCCCTAGAGTGGGCCTGGCAACCGAACTTCCTTGCTCCTCAATAGACTGCCTTTCTACACTCACTGTGAATCTCTGAAAAGTGTTTTGCCTTGCTGTTTTCACTTCTTTTGCCTTTTCCCTCCCGTTTTAACTAACTTGTTGGAGTGCCATCTAACGTTAAGCGCTCACCTCTGTTTGGAAATAAGTGGTGTTAACTTAGACTTGTCCAACAAATAACTAGGGATGTACATATAAGTAATAGTGACTGCGTTTTGACTTACTTACCTTTTCTGTGCTAGTGTAATTTATGAGTGTGTCTTTTAAATAAATAATTATATACTTTTACACCTAGCTCTGGTCAGTGTTTGCTTGTACTATTGGGCCTCTCTACCTATTATGTATGCTCTGTATACTGCCTAACTCTTCTTGAGGGAAGTCTGACTGCTCAGCCACAGCTACCAGGTAAATCTGGGTGGTACAGACTGTTACCAATTGGGTTTACTGCCAAACACCTGTAGCCTTAAATCTTTTGCAGTGGTCCCAGAGGGAACTGCACAGGTTTCTGTCTAACAGAGACCGATCACCCAAAAGAGCGGGGAGAACACACCACCACGGACCCAGCTGAAAGAAAAAGACAAATGGTAAATACTTGGTGAGAGCAAATACCACCACAAGAAAAACCTCACAAAAGCAGGAAGTACCTGGGCCACCCACTCCCCTTGTAATTTAAAAGAACAAGAATGGAATTTCCCCTGTAAGTATAGAAAAGATATTAGATTCTATTTTGATGGTTTCAGATGGGATATAATAAAGAAGAGTTAAGGAGGTCTTACCAGAACAGGAATTGAAATAACCTAATCAATCCAGGCTAGAAAACAACGGAAGTACAAAACAATAAACAGGAAGGTTAGTAGGGAGGCTATACCCGGGCGGCACGAGGAGCGCACTAGATACGGGTAGGTGCACTTCTCAGCAAGGCGTCCCTGTGTGCACTTGCAGAAATTAGTCCTTGTGTACAATCAGCAAAGCGTCCTTGCGTACACTCGATGAAATAAATCCAAAACGACAGAATGGAGTCAAAATCCCCAAAAAGACACTTGAATTGAAGAAGGGTATAGTTCACAGTATACCTAAGGTGAAGTATTGCAGGAGGCTACACAAATAAGGTAGCCATGTTTCAGTAGCTCAAATGTTCCAAATAGAAATTGTAACAGGAAGAACTCACCCTCGATTTTGAGAGGTTGAAGCTGAGAACTTGGAGACGGCTGGGAAGATGAGGAAAACCAGGTGAAGGCGGTGGTTGGGTAATTCAGGACAGAAGTTTCTGTAAGGGAAGAACAGCGAAAGGCAATCCAGTGGACATGCAGCGAGGTCTGGTACACAGGCGGGCTAAAGACAGTACAGAATCAGGAAGCAAGCAAACCATAGGGCAGGCAAAGGTCTGTCACACGGGTAGGCAGAAGAATTGAGAAATCTCAAGGCAGTCAGTAAATGGAAAACAGGAACTGGTACACGGGAAGGCAAAGATTAGAAAAGGCACAGAAGACGAAACTTCGGATGCCGGTTGCAACGTTAATCAGAAGCAGCGTCCTTCCAGCTGCAGTGCCTAATATTACCCAGGAGGCAGAGCGCTGTAAGCCCGTCAGAGCTCACGTACCGCATAGTCGGAACTACACGCAAAAGGTAGGTTTCCTGGGAGTTGTAGGCAAAGGCTGGGTTGTTGATACTTTTGATGTTGTTGAACCCAATCTCCAGGGTAACCACCACCGAGAGAAGTAAGGGGCTGAGAAACGTCGGATACTGTGGCGAAGTGTCACGACTTTGGTAGGTGCCTTGAAAGTGGTCTGTTTCGCCTGGCGTGATGAGACGAGTGGGTCATTCAGACCCCGATGTGTGACAGCTTTTGCAAGACAAATGCAGCTAACCCACTGTAACTAGCATCAGTCATTATCAAACATTCCAACTGGCTATCAAATTTCTGATTGGCTACAACAATGTGCACTTTTCCTTCCTGAGTATGAGCCCGGCCTCCTGCAAAGTCTTTGCAACAAACACCAGAGCCATAAAATGCTCCTCTTCAATCCAAGCAAAACTGAAGATGTCGTACTGAAAACACATCACCAGTCGCTCCTTCTCAAGTGAGTTCTGCATAATGAGTTGAAAAACAGAAGCCACCAACATGAGCCCAAATGGCATTCACTTGTACCTAAAGGGCTGATAAAGGGTGATGAAACTAGCAACTTCCCTGGAAATCGGATGAAACTTCACTTAGGGGTAGGCAGAGGTGGCATCTTGTGTGCTAAACATGCCGGCTCACTAACTCCTTATATTGGGCAGGGTAAACAGGCCTACCACTACATTTCTGTTAACTGCTTGTAGAGCTACGCAATGCCTTATCTGTCCATTCGGTGGGCTAGCTACCACTATAGGGGACACACACTCAGAAGCTTTGCAGGTTCTATTACTCTCAAATCTTGTAGCCTCCTCAGTTCTGCAGAGAGCTCCTCCCTGAGGTTCACCAGTACACTACGTATTCTTACCACAATCAGCACCGAATGGGATTTCGATATGATTTGTTGCTGAAAGCCCTTCAGACAATGCCCCAATGTATCCACTGTTTTCCGACATAACTTGCCCTTTAGACTCAAATTCCATTGCTTACCGCGGCACATAGAGGTTGAGGATTATGCCTAGATCACTATGCTCGTACCACCCCAGTAATCGTCTGCCCTTCTGAGAAATACACTGTTTCCTTTCCATAGCTTTCTTCCCAAAGCTAAGTACAGTATTAAATCACACACAAATGCTGACAGATGGTTTCCTCAAAGCATTTGACATAATGTCAGAAGTTAGTAACTTTCTTCTTTCAAACTTGAACATCTAAGTCAAACCTTGACCAGTGCACTCACCCAAGCCATCAAATCGATTGCCCCTCTAGACGAAAAAAAGAAAAAAATCCATGGACTGCAACTCTTGGTTCACTGAAGAACTATCTGCCCTTCGCACCAAGAAATGCAATGCTCCACGCTAAATCCGAATCCTATAACACGAGAATCATTAATGCCAGTTCCAAATCATGAGAAATATTCTCCATATTCAAAGAACTCACCACACCCGACTCCAGCCCAGACAAAATAATCAAGGATGAAGCATGGTGCACAGGCATCCAGTCTGCCCTCCTCAATAAAGTCAACACACGCCAAAACAAAATAGCCTCCCAACGCAAAGCTCTCAACACCCTCACCTGCTCGCCTACACCTCCCACTAACAATACTCTCTCACAAACACCCCTTTTAGCTTTCAGAAAAGTCAAGGACCTCCTCAAAAAAATCAAACCTTCCACCTGCAAAGGGGATATCTGCCCACTTTCCATAATCAAAGAGTGCTCAGAATCCCTCAGCCCCATCATCACAGCTTTCATCAATGCTTCATTTGCACCTGGAATGGTACCACAATGCCTAAAAGAAACATGGGTTTGTCCACTCCTGAAAAAACCCTCTCTTGATCCTTCCTCCCCCAATAACTATCGCCCCATCACCACCCTCCCCTTCCTCCTCAAAATCCTAGACAAAGCTGCACACAACCAAATCCAACACTACCTGGAAACCAACACCATCCTAGGCAGAAGACAATCAGGTTTCTGCAAAGGCCATGGGACTGAAGCTGCCCTTCTAGTCTTAAAGAATCAAACTACCGAGATAATGGACAGAGGCAAACCTGCTCTCCTCCTATTGCTCGACCTCTCTGCAGCATTTGACCTGGTCGACCACAGCATTCTCACTTCTCAACTCTTCAATGCTGCGCACTTCTCTCACAAGGCAACCACTTGGATCACATCCTTCCTTGAAGGTAGGGCCATGGAAGTGTACTCAGTCCAGGCCAGCGCTCCCCCACCACTATCAGTTGTGGAGTCCCACAAGGGTCTTGCACTGCACCGACCCTTTACAACCTATAACCATACGCCTCTTTGACTTACTGGACTCCCTCGACATAGTCTACACAACTATGCCGATGACACGCAAGTTCTCCTCCCCCTCTCCGGAGACTACGACCAAGACTCAGAAGCCCTCCTCAAAATCTATTCCACTATCCAAACCTGGATGGCTATCAATGGTATCTGTTTAAAAGGAGGTAAAACCAAAATCATTATGCTAGCTTCCAGCGAAACACTAACTAAACTCAGCCCTGACTACTCTCACATGACTATCGACAGTATTAGCATACCTGTCTCCTCTGCCATCAAGACTTTAGGAGTCTACATAGACGCCACACTCTCCATGACTAGAAAAATCAGCACCATCGCCTCAGCATCTGCTCTGACTGCCAAACTAATTTATGCCATAAAACCCTACCTCACCACACCCAACTGCCTCTCCATAGCCAGAGCTACCATAGGAGCCAGATTGAACTACTGCAACGCCCTCCTAGCAGGCACATCAACTAAAAACCTAAGCAGGCTCCAAATAATGCAAAATAATGCCCTCTGCGCTGCACTACACATCCCCAAAACTGACCATATTTCACAGGCCAGAAGACTTGTCCATTGGCTCCAAGTCAAAGAAAGAATCAACTTTAAAATTCTCACTCTCACACACAAGTGCATCAATCACACAGCACCCCCCTACTTATCTGAAACAATAACAAATAATTCCTCCATCCATCCTAGAAGAAGCCATCATGCTAACCAATTCCGAGTACCCACTGTAAGAAGAGCCAAAGCCAGCGCCATGGGCTTCCCCCACATAGCACCTAAGCTCTGAAATGCCCTTCCCAACGCACTCAGAGCAGAACCATCACTGTACTCCTTTCGCAAATCCTTCAAAACTACACTATTCAATTAACCTCTTCCCTCCTCCACCTACACTTGCTCTCATACTTCTGCTATGATATGTGTCATGTAATGAAAATTGCATTGTAACCATCTTTCTTTCACTGTAACCAGATTATGTTTATCTGTAACAGCGCCACAATGCCCTCGGGCTGATGTGCGCTTTAAATAAATTCGAATAAATAAATAAATGTCAATGATGGCAGAATCTGACCCTATTAGCATTCACACCATCTATTCCTCCACCCAATAGCGGCATAGGGCTCTCTGTTCTGACTTTTAGAAAACTATACTTCACCCACCGAGACGGACGCTCGTCTCCATCGTTCATCTGCTCATCATTCTCAAAACTCACAAAATCTTTGCCAAACCCTTTTGAGGCGTTACTCCAGAGACGCTTTTATGGGAGGGCAAATGGGGCACTTGCCCCAGGCCCCCAAATTGGAGGAGGGCCCACAAGCCTGCCTGATCTAAAGAAGTAAGATTTCATTGTTCACCAGACTAAAGTATCACACGTCAGGACATTTCCATGCTGCTGAGGCGCTGAAACTATTGCCTGCCTGTTTTGATAAATACATTCATCCATGATCAATTTATTGTGTATTGCTTTCTGTGTTGACTGTGGTATACACAGTGTGTGTGTTCCTTACGGCACAACTTCTGCGGAATTCTTTCCTTCCTGTGGGAATTGTGCTGATCATGTACAATAGCCAAAGTTGAAATGTATATTGATAAAGTAAGTGCCACAATGGTTCAGAAGTTAGCTCAGTGTGTTAGGCACTCATTGCAGAGATACATGTTCATATACAAGATTAGAATAGCACATTCCAACAAGGATGGCTGAGCCTTTCCAATGTCTGAAGTTTATAAACCTTTCTGCGTATGTACTTTATTTTGCAGCTCAACAGGTGCTATTATCAGAAATGCACCTGCAGCAGACAGGGAATGCTTTAAAAAATAACATCTCATCTGTATGGTGAAGGTCTAGAAATTGGTTTGTTTGGATGGGGTGTTGTAAAACCGAGAAATCACATCCAATGATGAGCATAAACTGTTTGTCCATGAGGTGAATATGTATCCAAATTCATAACTGCAGAACTAAAGCGTTCATGCTTGTATCCTGGCTTTGCCAGCAGATGATACAGTGATCCTCCTCAAATCATCTAATATCTCTTACATTACTGTATTGTCTTCTGTGGGGTTTGCCTTCTCACATGCTGGTGGCATCATTTAGCCCATTACTTAATCATTCTTGTGATAGAATTAGAGTTCGCAGACTGCAAAGATTTCTGCAGACTTCGGACAGCATTCACACTGCCCAAAAACACAAGGGTTACCTTACATTGTTGTATCCTGCAACGGGCAAAGACATATACATGAAACAATAAGAGATACATGTACTACAACCAAAAATAAATAGTTATAGGAATTTTGTACTTGAATAACGACAAGTATGTTTTCATAGGGTGCACAACAAAATGGAATACACCAAGCACAATGCTTAACTATACAGCTAACAGTATCACATCAGTGGAACCTTGCTTACAGACTGACAAGCACCAAGCCATTATTCCAGAAGAAACCCATAAAAAAATAGTAAGTACACTATATTTCTTTCTCTAACATTACAATGTATTATGTATACATAACCTGTAAGAAATAGCAGTATTGTTTTCTTTGAACAGAAATGCAAACACACTGGTATGGTTGGAGGAGCATTTCCCCCATGATGAAATGATTGAGGAAAACAACTGTAATGGCACAGAATACATTTTTTGAAGCAGAAAAAGTGATGTAATATGTTGAGATGTCACTAAAACATGGTTTTCTTTTTAACAGTATACAGTGGCAATGAGGAAACCAGGCAGTACATTTGAGTGAACCTGAAAATGGGCACATACTCCAACTGCACAGAATGAAATGATTAACTTATCAGCAAAAATGGATGAACTAAATAATCATTTAATGCAGTTGATGACATTTGTGAAAGATCATGTGATGGAAAATGTACGATATCACTTGTACCTGTGCCCATTCACCCTGTCCCAAAAAATAATCCCCATCAAAATCCCTAAATGAAAGACACTATGGTGAAACCTCAATCCCTTCCTCCCCTCATGAACATTGTGTAGAAAATCCCAATTCTCCTACATGTTTCCCATTCCGATTCCCCATCTCTTTCCTAACTGGATGTATATCTTTTTTTCAATAAATATGTGTGTGTGCACTGTTGCTACATTTTTTTTTAAATGCCCAATTTGGAGTCTGCGGACTGCACGACTGTCCGGGCTGTGCGTAACCAAAATGGAGGTGTCCCCGGACACCACTCCTGTCCGGACATGTCCGCTCTGTTGTGGTGCACTTTTAATTAGTCCGGGGACTCCGCCCCTATCTTTCAAAACACTGGCACACATGCGTACATCGTCTCCTGCCCAACAGGTGTCCGCAGGAGAGCCGTCGTGTCCCGAGACCTCTGGAGACATCATCATGTGACCACACCAGCGATACGCAAAGGTAGTATCCGCAGACAGTATCGTACCCCATTTGAGTGAACCTGAACATGGGTACAGACTCCAAATGCACAGAATGAAATGATGAACCTATCAGCAAAAATGGATTAACTAAATAATCATTTTATGCAGTTGATGACGTTTGTGAAAAATCATGTGTTGGAAAATGTACGATATCACTGCCCGACTTGTGCCTCTGCCCATTCATCCTGTCCCGACCAATAATCCCCATCAAATTACCTAAATGAAAGACACCATGATGAAACCTCAATCCCTTCCTCCCCTCATGAACATTGTGTACAAAATCCAAAATGGAGGCTTCCCAGGACACTGCACGTGTCTGGACATGTCCGCTCTGTTGTGTTGCACTTTTAATTAGTTTGGGGACTCTGCCCCTGTCCTGCGGACACTGGCAAGCATACACACCTGATCTCACTGTGCCCCTGGACAACATGCCTGTTTGGACATGTCCGCTTGCACCTGTCACACTTTTAATTAGTTTGGAACTACGCCCCTGTCTTGTGGACAATGGCACACATACGAACAGCACCTCCTGCCCAACAGGTATCCGCAGGACAGCCGTTGTGTCCCCAGACCTCCAGGGACGTCATCATGTGACCATAAACACGCTACGTAATGAAGTATCCACGGATAGTGTCTGTACCAATCTAGGATGTTTCAAGCTGAAACCTTACCTTTGCAGAGCTCCTAGACTGTGTCTTAGTTGATCTGGCAACTTCTTGACCCTATTTGTGGCTCGATAGTCCACTGACATTCGCGCCAGGTGCGCACAACCCCTCTAAATGAACGCACCCATTATTGCTCCTCATTCTCAATCTGGCTGTCCAGGAGAGAGCACCGGCTGGTTTTTCTGTGATTATTGGAAACCACAATGGCATCTACTATGGCCACTGCAGCTGCCCCACCACCACCATCTGGAGGGCCTGGAGAGTGGAATACATGTGGCGATGCAGAAGTGGATTAAGAGGAAGATGAGGATGAGGTACTGGAAGTCCCTCTCTTCAGCTCCCGTCGTAAATCCTGGGTGTGGCAGCTTTTTATCACTGTTGGAGGTGTACCAAAGGCTTGGGCAGACATGTTTTGAGCACTGAGTGGAAGGTTTCACTCAGTCACAGAAAACCAGGTCTGTACTTCTACGGGACCACCTCCATGCAGGGCTACCTCTGGTCAAATCACAAGGCAGCAGTTAAACCGGTCAGAGTTTTCGAACGGACGAGTAGGCTGATGGCCACTGCCTCATCCTCATCATGCGCTCCTGTCACCACAAGGGAAACTCCTGTGGGGCAGAGGATCCCAGTGGAAGCCTCACAGGCCATCCATAATGCAGTTGACCCTTACCTTTCGAGGGTGACAGTGCTGTTCATGTACTGTGACAAACCGCTCTGTTTGGGGGAGCAGTTTCAGAGTGCTTTCGAGGCTGTGGTCAAGAAGCACGAGAAACACTGTACCCTTCCTGATTAAGGCACACCCAGCATCTTCCTCTCTTCACCTGCCCCTTCGTCCCTGTGGTTGATGCTCCTTCCCTTCCCTCCCTTGTCTCTCCAGGGGAAAAAAAAGCCCAACAAAATATAAAACACAAATAATACAGAGAAAGGTTATTTTTAGAGCCACCTTTCACAGTAGAAAAATAGAAGCACCTCAAAAAGTTACAAGCCCCTACGCAGCCTGTGGAGTCTGCAGACAGCACGGTAGTCCGCAGACAACAACAAATGTGTGTGGTGATTGCATCAAAACCATTTAACTCTTGCGTGGGAAAGTGGTGTCTCTGAAAAGAACCTTTTTTTGTATTTTTTGTTTTTAAACTTTTTTTCAATGTTTAAAGTAAACTAAACAAGATGCTATTAAACTGAACATTTTCTTTAAACTTGCAAAAAGGTAGGCATTTTTGTTTTCTCTGTATTTCCATTTTGTTTTCACCTACTGGAAAATGCTTTCTATATTTACAAAAAACTATTTGAATATTTTGCAGAAAAAGCTGATTACCGCATTGGTAAGATGTACTCCTTTTCTGCGGAAATTATTGACAATGTCAAATTTAATATTATCATTATGGAAAGACGTCATGCTGCATTTGGGTGGAGCTGAGCTCAAGTTTCCTGAGGTATTACACTGACAGCTAGGCATCAAAGATGAGCGGAATACTACCTGTGATAGAGCATGAATGCTACTAGTGCTGCCTCTGGGCAAAACACATAAACCTCACAAAATAGAACAGGGAAATGAAGTGTCTGTTTTTCAATGGGAGCAAGCAACGCCTAGGGCCAGCTGGGGAATGGCATTCTAATTCCTAAATTCTACTTGTTGGTTGGAAATAGTGACCAAGACATTTGTTTTGCTATGAAGGGATCCACAACAAACAAGGGTTCTGCTGGTGAAGGTAACAGTCAAAAGGATTTCCTGGAAAGTGTGCTGTTCACACCAATTATGACAGTCATGAAAGCATTTTTGGGATTGAGTTGGTTCCGAAGCCAGGCTCCTTGGACATTCTTTGGCCTCCATGTTTTATCTGATTGCACTTGGACTGTCCTATGGACAATGTGTGGCTTTAAATTAAGCTCCTGGCAGTTGAAAGGCACAGCGGTGGGATTTGACGGTAGTGTTAAGATGTATTCGTAGTATCTGGCCTAGTGGACAGAGTTTAGGAGGCCACCCTAATTTTATTTATGTATGTATTTATTAATAATATGCACACAGCCAACAGGGCTTTGCATATATACAAATACATTACATAATTTACTCATTACTAACAAGCGAAAATCTTCTTCTCACTAAGAAAGAGTTCGTTTTTATCGATAGAAATTGCATATGACAGTTCTTTTAAAATTGATAATGCTACTTCATAAAATTTCATCATATAAAAAATCAGATTTATATAATTTCCTTCTATCAGTTTTTCCCAAATTTCACTTAAAATACAATTATTCATTGTTTTCTTGTATTTAAATCAAATGGTAGATAAACTCTCACATTCACATAAAACATGCTTTGCAGTCTCAAGTTTGTTCATACCGCACAATGTGCAATATCTAATGTTTTTTTGGATACCCATTTTGGCTCCCAGTATAGCACATATTAAATTTGAACAGAGAGTACCAGCAAACTGTTTTACAATCGGGATAAGCCAACTGATATAGTCTGCAATTTCTTTTATACCAGAATTCTAAATACATACTACTGTTAACTTTAGTTGCCAAGTTAACCATTGTTTGTTCTCTGTAACAGTTGTATATTAGTTGTTTCAATAAATGTTTAATCTTACTAATAGAGTATAATGGCCAACTATGTGTGTCCTCGGTCGCCCATTTGAAATAAACAATACGCCATCTGTGCATAGTCAATAGGGCTTTCTTATTATTCAACTTTTCACATTGTTCTTTTATCTCAACAATGAACATATCATTGTGCAGTCTAGACAATTTCACATACAGAATTGCCATCATATATTGTACTCTACTATATACATAATTTATTTTTTGCATTCAAGCAAGATATATTCACAGGGAAGATGCTTGGGCATACGCAGTAGTAACCTTACATTTTTGCTTCAAATTTCTCTTGCTCTTTAGAGTAGTGACTTCCCCAGATTTCTGCTCCATATAGCAGACAAGACACTATCTTTGCTGTACATAGTTGTAAAATTGTACTTAAAGAAAGAGTGCCATGATGGCTATCATGTATTTTCTCTTTGTTTCTTGCCAATGCAATTTCCAACTTAATTTGTTGTCTATGATCACTCCCAGATATTGGTATTGTTCAGCAATTTCAATTATTGGACATTTATAGTCCACTTGGCACTTTTTGTGTTACTTATATTTCCATGGAACTTCATTATTTTGTTTTTTTTCTATATTCACAGTGAGGTCTTTTGTGGTGGCAAATCATTCAAATGCGTCAAGTTTGGCTTGAAGTGCTTTTGATGTATAATCTAGCAGAAGCAAGTCGTCAGCATACCCTAACCACCCCAGCCTAGATGTGCCAATTTTTATGTTATTTACACTAGGTTCCAATACTAGGTTTCAATTCATATTGCAGAAAGTCAGCAAGGTATAGATTGAGTAAAGTTGATGCTAATATGCAACCTTGCTTGACTCTGGAGAGGGTGGGTATGGGTTCTGACAACTTTCCTTCTGCATCCAGAAAAACTCTTACTGATGTCTCTTTATATAACAGTTGGATCATATAAGGTAAACCTGGTGGAATTCCCCAAGTTTTTAATTTGGTCCATAATTTATTATGCACTATTGTGTCGAAGGCAGCTGTAAAGTCTATGTATGCTACATATACTGGTAGCCCTCGACACTTCCATGAATACTCTACAGCTGAGACTAAGACAGCAATATTATGAGAAGTAGAGGATCCTACTCTGAAGCCTGACTTACATGGAGGGAGGATCCGATGAGATGAGATCCACTGATTTATTTCAATTAATAGGACCTTGGAAAAACATTTCATAGGGATATCAAGCATCTCCTACATCCTATAATTGGCCGAATCTTTCCTCTCACCTTTCTCACATATAGGAAGAATTATACTTCTTTGCCATGTCTCGGGAATCTGGCTATTAATACTGATCAAGTGTAATAAGATGTGTAAAGTGCATGCCCATTTGTGAGGTGATAATTGCAATACTGCATTGCAGGTACTATCTGGGCCTGCTGCTCTTGATTTGGGAAGTTTCCTAATGATTTTGGTAAGTATTTCTAGGGTATAGAAACCACGCCATACCGTCACTGCACTAGGGCTATTTATGTCATTGTTCACCATCGTACCCAATATCTTCTTAACATGGTATCCCCAATCAGATCCAGACTCACTATTAATGGGCAATGTTTTCTGTTTAGTATTATTTATAATTGCCCGTATTGCTTGGCTGTTTTTGTTTTTTGATTGCCATGTCGAATTTTGCCAAATTGTTTCTTTTTTACTTTTCCGATGGCCTCTGAGCCAATATTTATATTGTTGTTTTGCTATGCTTATGGTATCAGCTGCTTCTATATTTTTATCATTTTGGCATTCTCTAATTGTGTGTCTACGTTTTTTTTTATTTGCAGCATGTATTTCTGTATCAAATGTGTAATTTTTTCCATGTTCTATATTCCATCATTCACTATTAGACTTGTATTTTCTTTTTATCATTATGGCGGTTTTTATGTTTTCATTCAATTGTTCAAATTGAGGAATCATCATACTTGTCTTGCTTGCTGGATTGATTTCAATAGATTTTAAAAACTTCTCAAATTCAATTTCAGCTATAATTTTCCCCTTATCTAGTTTGGTGGAGTTCCAGATGATTTGTTTCCTGTACTATTGACTCCAATGTCACTATTCTGTTCGTATTCAGATGTGCTAGGCTCTGCTTTTGTAGACAGTAACAGATAGAGTGGAAGATGGTCACTTTCTTTTCTACACTTTGAGAGATTAGCCAAAACCCAATCAAGGTAGCAATGGAGAGCAGCCACGGCTATTCTCAGGAGACTGTGAGTGCGGTGAGGGGTCCACAATGAGTCCACACAGTGAAGCACTCAATAATTCATTTCAGACAGGCATGTTCAAAAATAGTATATGTATTCTAGGCCCAAAACACACACTGGAAAAAAAGAAACAAGCAGGTTATAAAATCTCACAAAACTCAATAATAAACATATATACAGTCACCATAGGTTCTAAAATGCATTCAATGACTTAAATTAATTAAAAAAAAGGTAAGTGATCTGTAAGATGGAACCACATCACAAGAAATAGACCTTAGCTTCAGAAGTCCAATCCCTATGAAAAGCGGGGCCTTGTGTCCAAATGTCATAATGCTTCACCCCAGAATGAATCTGATGCAGGTAAAGTACTTGTGTTGATGAGATGTTCAAAAGAAGAGATACAACAAAGATACTGGTAAGTAAAAATGTGTTCTTACCTTTCAGGTTGTACTGCTCTTGTGCGACAACCAAAAAGCAGTGGAATGGAAGGATAGAAAGAGAATTGTTCTCATTGTTATCCCATGGAGGACAGAAATCTGGCAGGCTCAAATTCAGCAATAAGTCAGTCTGGTGACCACCGAAGTTCCTGCTGCAAATGCTGAACAATGGTTCTAGCAATGTATCCCACTGGAGAGCTGGTCAGCTCACTGGGTGGTCTAGGGACGCTTCCAAATGCTTAGGACAACTTTATCCTTGAGAACACGTTGAGACTGGCTGGTACAACCAGTTCAGGGGTTGAATCACCGCACATGGCCTTCACAGATAAGGTAGTCCAACAGGGCTTCACTGGGCAAGACGCAGGGAGGAATGTTGGGTCTCGTCAGGAGTGTTCTTTGGATCTTCCGTCAGCTGCTCTTCTAAAGACGATTCTTGGCTACAATGCTGCAATATTGAGCTGAAGAAATGGCTGCAGGAGTCCTCTTCGTATCCTAAATGCTAGCTGGAATTAAGTCCAATCCCACACAATGTAAGGATTAGCACCATTCAACCAGCCAGCAGTGGTTGAATCAGGGACTACTGTGGGTTTCACTCATGCCCCACACCCAGACTTTCAGGCACCACAGATGTGGAATGCGACCAGGCAGTCTCACCCCCTTCCTGAGCGCCACACACACACACAAAGGCATCACTACTCTGTGAAAGAAACTGCTTTTTCGGGCAAGTGCATGATTTTATAAGTGTTTTCCTGACCTTGCAAGGCAGCCAGAAAGTCAAGCAACTAGATGGTCAAAGAGCAAACAAGAATATTGTGGTGTGGCCATTGTTTGCACTATGTTTAATAGCCATGCGTGGTATTCAGAAATGTGCACACTAGAAATTACACAAAAAAGGCAAAAATATATTTGCTTCCACCAGCTTGTCTTTTAGCACATATGAAAGTAACCAAAATTCCCAAGTGTAAAAGGCTAGGGTGATAGAAACATATTCTCAATGCACTTCATTGTGCAATGCTGCGTGCAAGGTAAAAAAGTTACAAAACTGTAGGCGTTAAAAGGGAAACACAGATTCCCAGGACTGATAGTCTGAAGGACTGATCAGTTTCCTCAAAACAAAATGAGCAAAAGCACAAAGGAGTGAAGATGAAGGCTTCATGTTGAAAAGTGCCTTTGTCCACAGATCATTCAGAGACTCAGATGCAAAAGGAAACTTCTGTACTTCAGTTACAGTACAAATAAGAACAGGACCGGGCCACAGCTTACATAGGGGCACATCCATGGGCCACCCTCTCTCTAAGCCAGCATCTCATCAACTTTCCTTCACAGAACACCCAGCAGAGAACACACACACACAACATTCCACATCCAGGCACTCATGACATCGCATGCATACTGAGCAGAGTAGATGGGATAAAAGTTATGTCACAACACATCTCCTGCCTTATGCAAAATAAGAATGAACACACACACAAAAGAGACATACACACATCTATAGCCACAAAACAAAATTGTACAACCCTCAATCACCAAGTTCCATTCAACCTTTGACCATAAGTATAAACTCCACTCAGAAACAACCCCTCATTCCGCCCTTGACTGCCACACAAATGCATGCCCAACTGACAGCGGGACAAAACTCCCAACTCTACCACCCCTCTAGATACACAAGATAAGGAGACAAATGGCACACTCCAACTATTGAAAATACCTAACATAACCAACTCACTCACCCAGACAGATAACTCCATATTTACTGTAAAGTACCCACTCGGAGACAGCAACCATGTGGGTATCCAACACCTCCTTAGCCGCAAATGAAACCGCTTCGGTGTCCAACACCTCTTCTAGTCATGGTTATAGGTGTTCAACACCTCTTTTGGCAAAAACCAAATGCACTACTTGGTGCAAACACCTCTTCAGATCATGGTGATAGGTCTATTGACACAGATATCCATCACTACAAAAATGCTGCTGGTGTCCAGCACCCAACATGAAACAGGAGTCCCAAAGTCCAAAATTAGGCAAGTGTCCAAAACATCAAATTGACATGGATATCAAACACCCCACAATGACACTGGTGTCCAACACCCCAAAATAACATGGGTGTGCAACACCCCAAAATGGCATGGGTGTCCACCACCCCAAAATGACGTGGGTGTCCTACACCCAAAAATGACACGCATCATAACAACAAACCCTGGATCTATGGGTTGGCACACCAGGACTCCAGTAATATGCACACAACATCCCTCATCCAACATAGCACAAGATAATATACATCTCCACCAACCCCAAAGCACTATAGGCAGGTTACATAAACACATGGTAAGTATAGGCACTTTAACACTATAGGTCCATGTTAAAGTCAGAACGTTTATGAGTTTGGTTTCACCTATGGAATGAAAATCGTGTTACACATAACTTATTTCCAAACAATTGTACGCAATGCATTTAACATTTGAAGTGACTTCTGTTGTTTTAAATAACCTACACAGAGGCCGCGACATGCATCCATTGCATACAAAACCTCATCCATGCCACAGGCCTCACATCACCATTTACCTCGCCCCCCCCCCCACATGATATTTAACTGTGCAACATTTACACTACATTGCTAAAATAGGCCATTGTACCAAACTTTAACATGCTGGTGTAGAATTGATTTACAACCACAAAGTCAGTACTACAAGCCCAGGGACCAATTCCACAGTCACTGGGCCCTCAACAGCACCTCCAAGGCACACATTTTTCATAGCCTTTCAGGGTGTTTCTGTGACCCACAGTCCGGCCCGGGTGTAGTGGCCCTCAATGAACACAGGACACTTGTGAGAGGTGAAGGTGTTTATTGAGACACCTTGCATAACTAGGGTAGGAAAGGATTTGTCTAGAATAGGAGGTAGTACTCACAGTTCAGTCCTGTTACCCCAGTGCAGTTGGTTTCACTGCACAGAATATACACTAGGTGGTATTTACTTCCCCTGCCTGCTAGGGATCCCACAAGGCTTGTCCTCAGCCATGGAATTATGCTCTGCAGCCGCTGGGCTCTGCTGGGAGAGCAGACATCAGATGAAGGGCTGATTCCCTCATTCAGGAGGAGCGCAGAGGCCTGACTGTCCTCCTGCAAAATCTCGCGAGATCCTGGCTGAGCAAGATCTCACATGATACGTCCTCACACCAGTCTCCTGTGCAACTGACACAAATTCACTTTTGTGGGTCCCAATGATCAAAACGTCTCCCAACAGATCCCAACTCTGGAACTTCAGCCCCCACTGGCCACACAGACGTTATGTGCAGCGGTTCTTTCCTTGTAGCCTCTCTTGAACATCCTACAAGAAGTGTCTGGGACTCAAAGAGCATGCTGTTCTTACATGTCATCATTTTAATTTCTCCTGCCCAACAGGATGGAGCTGTGCCAACGCTCCCACGTTCCAGACTGAAGAGATCTCTTCTGTCCCTCTTCGTGAAACTAGCACACCACTCCTCTTCATCATGATGACAGCAACTCCAGTTGGTCCCTCTTAAAACTGAAACGGTAAGCTAAGCTTGGATTGTATACCATGTACACACAGTATTTCAGGCAGCCACAACCGAGCACATGTACCGTTGCACGTCTTGTGCTGCGTACTGGCCAGTCCAAGCTCTGGGGTGAGGGTCCACTTCAAACCAACCACCTGGTGGCTGGCTACTTCACACTTCAGAGAGAGGGTATCTTCTGGGTTTGGGTTTTGGGGGGAATTGAATGTCCTCTTCCTCCGTCTGTCCACCCAGTACAGCTCAGGTCCTTCCTTGGCACCATTCAGATCCAGCTCTCCACCAATGTTGAAAAGGACACTTCTTTACTTCAATTACAGTGCAGCTAAGTACAGGACCATGTTACAAGACACAGGCTACATGGAGGACCATCCACCAGACATTTTATTTTGTCTTGGTCAAAAATCAATGGCAACACCTTGCACACATTGTGGGGAGGCGAGCACACTTGAGACACTAGTAAACAAACATTATCTTCATTGCCGTACTGGTTATGAAACACAGGGCTGCATTGATGCTAACTGAGGTTTATAACCCCCTTTATAAAAAACACAACTCTAAATAAGAGGGTAGGATATTGCTGTACAGTTTAACACATCATTTCATTGCTGCATCACCTTTAAGAACAATCTGCCCCATCAGCGTATTTTAATTTGAAGAAGTAGTGTAAATCCTCCGCAAGGCCTTCATGCAAATTACTGACTGCGTTCACTCAGTCCGTGTGCACATTCACCAGCTGGACAGCATGCATAAGCATGAGCGGAGTGAACTCTAGTTCGCTTCTGTAATTGATACAACCCCCTGTCTGACACAACTCCCTCTCTAATATCTCACCCTCAATGGGCTTTATTAAGTCGCAGCGACTGAGAAGCAAGATGGGCAGCTCATCAAAATGTTAATTTTGAAATCAGCATTAATATGGACAGTGCAGCACTGCAATTAGATGTGCTAATTAAAATAACACCATGGCTGTATTAATCGCAAAGCACTTTAATGCCAGTCCTTGGATTCAAGCATGCGTTTCTCTAATGAAATCTCGCTCTTGAGGTTTGCGACATGTATTGGCATGTTGTACATAAAAGAACCTGCCGTTTATACTGACAGATTAGCATCGCCTAATTACATAGATTTATCAATACATCTAATAAAAAGAGCTGCCCTGCCGTTGATGTCCTGCAGAGCACAGGAAAACCAGAAGTGCATGAACTGTTACAGGTGCACGCCACTTAATAAACCCTGATTAATGTAATGTGGCAATGACAATGTCATGATAATGGCATGTCCGCGATGAAAAAACATCCCGTCGTAGACTGGTGGGACATTCACCAATAGGAGCACTTTCCACACTGCTGAAAAACCAATGGAACCTGAAACGTGTTCATCCTACGTGTTTAATAACGTGAAAGAATGATTATGCATTATTCTAATTTAACTGCCTGTCCCATAGACAAGTTGTAAACATTTCGAATTCATTTGGTTGTGTGCTGCAACTGCTCGAAGATGTGTTATATTAGCCTCCATTGCAGGGGTCTACACATCTTGGACTACAACTCCCATGAACCCTAGCCATCATAGTCCATGTTCCAACATGGAAGTCGCAGTCCAAAACATCTGGAGAGCCAAAGGTTTCAGACCTCTGGATATGGATGGACTGACTTTGGAGAAAGCAGGCACGAAGACCAATGGTGCTGCAATGGTGCCAAGGGCTGTTATTTGTGATAATGAAGAAGGGTGGATCAATTGAAAATGCGCTCATATTTTGGCAGACAATATCACACTCTAGTTAATTATCTGGCCCACTGTTCTGGAGGCCTCAAACAAGAAAATCAGGATAGCAGGTCTTGGTAGACCTTCCATGTGGAGAAGGTCTACCAAGGGGCACAGCAACTGGGGCTAAACGGCATAGGGACCCGGGCTGGACTGCCCCAATCAAAGGTTGCTGGCTACATTCAGGATATGCAGGAAGATACATTGCTGGTTCACATCCCATATTCAATTTATGGTAGAAAAACCATCAGGTATCCCTGTCATCAGAGGGTGTCTTTTAAATCCAAGAAACATATAACAGCGATGGTGAGGCAGAAGAGCGTGGGCTGCACAGCCATTGATTATGTACATTTGTGAATTGTGTATTTAAGGGTAAGGCCAGCAGGGCTAATACTTTGGATAGAATGACTGCCCAATAGCCCCAAATATTAATCATCCAAAGCAAAATATCAAAAATAACCATATGCCTGTGCTCCTGGTGGGCCATGCATTGCAATTTCTTTTGTTTCTAAACACAGACTGTTTGCTGACAAGGAATATGTTTGAACATTTGACAATTGTCCAATGGCTGCAGCCAACGTGTTTTGGGTGATCCTGTGCTTTATCAGGGCTTCCCCTTTATATTCTGGTCCCTTCTTTCTTCTGGGGTTGGAATGTATCTTCTTGGAGAAATAGTTCTCATTCAAATGGTTTGCCATCCACATTGAAGTGGAGTATGGAGACTTACTCTCTTCAAATAACGTCATTTAAAGACCGACAAATGCAAGAACCTAGCAATTGAAACAACACCCTCAAAAGTCAGAAGCAGAACCTAGCAAATGGATACATCAATGTGGAAGGAAAACTTTTTTGGGAAACAGAATTACTTGTTCAAGATGGTGCAGATCACTCATAGAAGAGAGAAGGAAATGTAGGAACGCCTCACTCACATTCATTAAAGAGCAATACATTGACCATAGCAGAAACGCAGTTGGATGAATACCTGATGACCAGAAAGCACCGGGAATGCAAAGTGCGAGATCAGCTGTAGCCACTGGACAAACGTCAAATATATCACCTGTGAATAAGCATATTTTTTAAAACGTGTAAACTGCAGAACAAACTCCATACATAATTTGAAATTTACAAAAGTTTAAGATCAATAAGATTAAAAAGTATTGTGTAAGCCAAAGAACACTCCAGAAGAATCAAGCGCTACTGAATTGAAGCACAAATCATAATTCACAACAACGACTGTGCCCCCACCCTCACACCTATCATCACCGAATTCATCAATGCCTCTTTCCTCACAAACACAGTCCCCACCAGTATCAAAAAAGCTTGGGTGACACCAGTTCTAAAAAAAACATCCCTGGACTCAACAATACCCACTAATTACCAACCTATTACAACAGTCCCATTTCTCCTAAAAATAATTGACAAAGCAGCCTACTGCCAAATTCAGAACCATTTGGAACAACATCAATTACTAGGAGACCGCCAGTCAGGATTCCGTCCCAACCATAGCACAGAGACAGCCCTCCTTGATCTGAAGATCCAAATGGATGCCACTAGAGAAGCAGGCAAACTCTGTCTACTGATGCTCCTAGACCTCTCAGCGGCTTTCGATCTGGTTGACCATGATAAACTCTGAAACACTCTAGCAAACAATTTTAACCTAGCTCAGAACGCTACCAACTGGATCAAATCATTCTTGGCTGATTGGACTTCCAGAGAATCCATCGGCAAAGAATCAGCAGACCCAGTGCCTGTCCCTGCAGGTGTGCCGCAAGGTTCCTGCCTATCCCCCACTCTGTATAATGCCTACACCAAGCTATTATTTGCAGCGTTGGATGCCATGGGTGTCATCTATACCAACTTTGCCGATGACACCTAAATCCTCATTCCTCTCTCAGGCAATCATGAACAAGACTACCTCCTGGTTAACCAAATCTACTCACTCATCAAAAACTGGATGGCTAATAACAGCCTTTGTCTCAACGACGACAAAACCGAGCTCCTCATACTAGGCTCCTCCAGCAAAATCAACACCCTTGAGCCCGCTTTCAAATCATTCAACATCGATGGAACCATAATCCCTGTTCTTAAACAAGTCAAGACCCTTGGCGTCTACTTAGATGCAACACTATCCATGTCTAAACAAGTAAACACATTAGCCTCGTCCACTTCCTACACCTCCAAACTCATTTCCCTCAGCCGTAAATTCCTCTCAGCCAACAACTGTGTTACTCTAGCCAGAGCACTCATACTGTCTAAGCTAGACTATTGTAATATCCTATTCTTTGGCACTTCCAAAGCCAACATAGCCAAACTTCAACTCATGCAGAACAAAGCCCTCAGAGCAGCTCTAGGCATCAAAAAATCCGAACATATCTCTAACACCAGAAGAGACCACCACTGGCTCCCCATCCAAGCCAGAATTCTATTTAAAACCCTGAGCATCACCCACAAATGCAGGGCTAACAAAGCTCCCAAATACCTCAACAACACAGTCATGACGAAGCCCCAGCCAGACTCCTCAGGTCCAACAAAAACGCATACTTGAAACCCCCAGATACAAAAGAGAGAAAGTAAGGGGTAGTAGCTTCAAAACACTGGCCCCCAGACATTGGAATGCACTACCTTCCCACATTATGAATGAAACCTCCTTCCCTAAATTCAAAAGCTTCTTGAAGACTTGGCTCTTCAATAAGTTCTAACTGAACCAGAGCACTAATTCCCTCCAATTAACTGTTTATACTTGACTGCTTTGTATATTATTGTATATTATTGATTCCTGACTGCTTTGTATATTATTGTATATTATTGATTGCTATTCCTGTGGACCTCTGTGTTCTTTCTAAGATTGCATTCTCCCATTATCTGTAACTACGCCGTGATACCCATGGTTCTGGGCGTATAACAAATGTAATAAAATAAAAATAAAAATAAAATAAATGATGCAACTAGAGGCCCTCCGTTTAGACACAATGGGGGTCATTACAAGGTTGGAGGTAACCATGCTGCAAATAGTGGCATGGTTACCCCCTTACCGGGTACAGGGTCCGGGTTCCTTAAATGAGGAATTACCAGGCCATTCCAACGTTGGAGGTCCCAGTAATTCCTCATTCGAGGAACCCGGACCCAGTACATACCCATTCCCATTCGAGCCCCCATAGGGCTCAATGGGAATGGGGAGGAAGCTAACAACCGGCCCATTAATAACGGGCGCGTTGTTAGCTCCCTGGTCTGCTAGCGGGAACCGCTAAGGGCACCTGGTTTCACCAGGTGCCCTTTGTGGGTCCCGCGAGCAGTCTCGTAATCGGGCGGTAAGGGCTTGATGGCTCAGGCACCATTACCGGCGCTGTTAACCCCTTACCGCCAACCTTGTAATGACTCCCAATCACTCTAAAAAGCCAAGAGAGAATCCATTAAAAGAACATATATCAGTCACAAAATCTGATTTAAAATGAGAAAGATCCTCACAGCTGTGAAACAACAATTTAAGCCAGTGTTAAAAACAACTGAAAAATAGGTGTTGTGGGTGGGGATGGGGGGCTGTTGTGGTAAAAAAGTTTGATGAATAGGATGAAATGGTACATGATCTCATAGACAATGTGCAACACTATCAGGCTCATTATAAACGTCGTAGTGCAGTACAAATATGAGGCCTAAAATGCTTGCACCATCCATGACACCTGTTGTACTGCCCTTTGGCATTTTAGAAATCTTTTGCAGGTGGAGTCGGAGAAGAAATACATTTCCTCCTCTTCATTCCCACTCCACTTGAAAAGCACCTTGTTTTACGGCAGCGTGATATTTTCACACCAACATTAAACAAATGGAGTCCCATGGAATCCACCTGCTTTTAGCACCTGCTAAAAGCAGGTGAATCCTGTGGGGGAAACCATTGTAAATGCCATCTGTAAAGCATCATTTGCAGTCTGCATTTATGTGTTTTACAAAACGGAGCGTAAATTCAAAGTCTAAAGGCAATTTTGCCTATTTTTACTCATTAATTTTCCACTCTGTAGTAGGGAAATGTCAAACGGCAAATGAAAAACACACACACATTGACTCAGGGATATATGCCATACTCTGAACATGTGAACATTTATGCATTTACTTAGGCCCTGTGTTAGGCAGAATCATATGCAGTGCCCTTTGGGAACAACACACACAATTAAGACTACAAGTGACAGTACAAATTCACCTTTGGTACAAGCCTGTACTACTTTTACGCTCACCTGGTCTCTGCGTGGGCATTGGGGCACGGTTGGAGCCCTCCCTGGACTAGACTCCTCAGGTTCGAGCTCTTCCCTCGACTGCGATAGTGTAGACTGCTCGAGTTGCTGGTTATACCTCTGGGAGAAGGTAAGAGGCAATGAGAATGCTGCGGTGGAAGTTCGAGCCCCCTCGGACCCTTCGTGCCAGAAAGATATGAGCATGCGTTTTCCCATTTGACCTCACCTGTTATTTTGTAATGATGAGCTCTCGGTCTTGCTTTCTCTCAGCAGGGGTGCTGTGGACAGACCAAGTTGTGTCACTGGTCCTTATGCGTGATGCCCCAGACCAGCTGAGACCAATCCCGCCTTGAAGGTAAGTTTTTGTAACAATGATTATTGTCCGCAACCTTTGTGTTGATTTTTCCCCAATGATTATTGTCCGTAACGTTGTAATGTTTGTTCTTTTCCCTTAGGTATGAAGATGGACTGCGGAGTCGCTGTGATAGAAGACGGTTCTAAACGATGCCAAAGAGGATCCAGAAGAGCCCACTAGTAGATAAGTTGGGTTTCCGGGTGAAGCGCAAGTTTGTGAGTTGCGCGGCCAAGGAGTTAAAAGTTTATGCAGTTGCTAACCTTATGGTTTCTGTCTCCCTTGCAGGTTCAACCAGATGGTGCTTGATGGCGAACGACGTTCCAGACACCTGTCGGCTGCCAGATGGAAGGATCCACAAGGATGTTGAGCCGGAAGATGACTCCCGTGTTGTTGGACGTTCGGAACAGGTAAGGATGCAAGGAGCTGCAACAGTTGGATCAGCAGAGGCAGGTAAGATGCACGCAGTAACTGCAGAGTTGGAGTCGGGTAGCAGTGTTTTGAGCGACAGTGTGGCTGGTCCCAGTTAGGATGCGTGCAGTAACTGCAGAGTTGGATCAGATAGCAGTGCTTCGAGCGATGGCGTGCCTCTTCTCAGGTAAGATGTGCACGGTAGCTGTAGGATGGAGTTCCGGAGACTGAAGATTAATGTGATGAACTGGAAACAGGTAAGGAACTATAGACGGCTGTCAGCGTTACGCTGCATCCAGCATACTAATGCGAAGCACCAGCATGCGGGTAGGGCTAGCTTATATAGCCTGGCCCCAGCCACTCCCTTTAGGCCCCACCTTACCACTCCCTCCGACTTCTGCGCGTGCCTCCAATGTCTTTGGAGGGCCGTGCCTGGCCTGGATGCACGTGCCTTAGCACACTGTGTGCAGAGCACACTTTTAAATGAGCCTGGCACCAAAGACGCCAGGACTGGGTCCATTGGGGCCCTGCAGGGCATGAAGGTAATGATGGCCCTTGACCAGTGTGGCCATGACAGCATTTCCTCTCAAGGCCCCTCTCATGGTTGTCCTTCCTCCTGGTCCCGGTTTGGTGGGATTGTCCCAGTGAAATTGTTTGATGAGTCGTGGAGCATGGACGAATTCAGCTTGTTCCCAAGTGCGATCCTGAGGCCCGTAGCCCTCCCAATCGATCAAATAGTATAATCTTGAGCGCACTTTCTTGAAGTCCAGAATACTCTTAACTTCATATTCAGGTTCCCCTGCGATGATCTCTGGTTCCGGTGGTGTTGAAATCTGAGTGTCCGGTGTCACTGGCTTTAGAAGAGAAACATGAAAAACTGGGTGGATTGGTATGTTGGGTGGTAAATCCAATTTCATGGCTGCAGGGTTAATAATGTCTTTAATGGTATATGGTCCCAGGTATCTTGGCCGGAAGGCCCAGGGTCCCTTTAAGGGAATGTTCTTTGATGCCAACCATACTTTATGCCCGACATGATATTGCGGGCTTCTCTTCTATGTCTGTCTTCAAATGTCTTTTGTTGTTCCTTGGCTCGGTTTAAAGTTTTGGTAGCTTCTTTAAGGGACTGAATAACAATTTTATGCAATGAGGTAATTACTGGCATTTCCAATTTGTCAAGCGGCTCAAAAGAGGATGTTCTTGAGTGCTGACCACTTATTGTAAAAAATGGAGTCTGTCCAGTGCTAGTATGGATTTGTTGTTTGCGAATTCGCTTAACCAGAGAATGTTTTTCCAGGACCTTTCTGTTTGCTGTAACATACATCTTAGGTATTGTTCCAGAGTCTGATTGGTCCTTTCCGTTTTTGACCATCGGTTTGGGGATGGTGACTCATGGATAGACGAAGGTCGATTTGGGATAGTTTACAACATCTTCTCCAAAAGGCTGAGACAAATTGAGTTCCACGGTCAGAAACTAATACGGATGGAAAACCGTGTAATTTTACAATTTGTTCCAGGAATACTGTGGTCAGAGTAGCAGCAGTGGAAAGCCCCTTTAGTGGAATAAAATGTGCCATTTTGGAGAATAGGTCTACCACGACCAGTATTGTATTGAACCCATCGCAGGGTGGCAGGTCGGTGATGAAGTCCATATATAATGTATGCCATCGTGTTGGTGGTTCTTTTAATGGCTGCAACAACCCTGGAGGACTTAATTTCTGAGACTTGTTTTGTGCGCAGGCACAGCAAGTTGGAATGAACTGGACAACATATTTTCTCCAGGTGGGCCACCAATCGTTTTTGTGGATCTTTGCTCGAGTCTTCGCAATTCCAGGTTGTCCTTCCACCAATGACTCGTGATAGTTTGCCATTATCTTGGTTTGCACATCTTTGTCTTGGATATATAGGGCCTCATTAGGACCCTGGCAGTAGCCATGCCCTTATAAAGGACACGGCTGCCACCGCTAATACATTTTTACCAGGTCCATGGAATGGGCAATTACCGGGTCATGCCGACCTGGGTGGACCCAGTAATTGCCCATTCCATGGACCCAGTAAAAATGAATCCCAATTCCCATTTGAGCCCATAGGGCTCAATGGGAATGGGGATGAACAGGCCCGTTGTCAGCATGCTAGTCCCCGCTAGGGGACCTCGTAATAGGGTGGAATGGGTTTAACGGCACCGGCACCTTTAACGGTGCCGTTAAACCCATTCCGCCTGGGTCGTAATGAGGCCCATAGTCTTCCTTGAAAGTATGGTAGGTTATCTTTAATGGAGTACTGGTTCCCCTTTACCTAACCATTCCTTTTGGGCTGTCTGATCCATCTGCACTTGGAGATCGGTCTTCAAGTCTTCCCAGCAGGAAGTTGGAGCAATCTGATTTTGAATCCGTTCTTCAGAAATAATGGCTACTCTTTCGGATGGATTAAAGGTGTCTTTGGGGGTCATTACGAGTATGGAGGTAGCCATGGTGCTATTAGTGCCATGGATAACCTCATACCACATACCGGGTCTGGGTTCCTTGAATGGGGAAATACCGGGCCATTCCAATCTTGGAGGACCCGGTATTTTCCCATTCAGGGAACCCATCCCCATTCCCATTCGAGCCCACAAAGGGCTCAATGGGAATGGGGAGGGAGCTAACAACAGGCTCGTTAATAACTGGCCCATTATTAGCTCCCAGCTAGGACCTGCTAATGGACCTCATAATGCGGGGGTAAGGGGATAACAACACCGGCACCCTTACCAGCGCTGTTAACCCCTTACTGCCAACCTCAGAATGAGGCCTTTTGTCTTTGCCCATTCATGATAGGGCATCTGCCTTTCAGTTACGCACTCCAGGTCTGTAAGTTATTAAGAAGTCGTTTTCGGCAAAGAATAAAGCCCAACACAGTTGACGGAAGATTGAGCCTTAGCTGTTTTTAAATATTGCAGGTTATGGTGGTCAGTGATAACAGTGACCGTGTGTCTTGCCCCTAAAAGGTAGTGTCTCCAGGTCTTGAAGGCTCCTTTGATTGCTAGGAGCCCCTTGTTGGTGATTGCGTAATTCTTTTCTGGTGCAGAAAACGTATGGGACCAGAATGCTGTGGGGTGAATCTACCCTGTCTCCGGGTCCTTTTGTGATAACACAGCTCCCATGGCAATACTGGAGACGCCCGTTTCGACCACGTAAGGCAGGTCAGGTCGAGGATATCGAAGTATAGGTGCTGAGGTGAAAGCTTGTTTTAATTCCAGAAAGGCGTTCTCTGCCTCGGGGGACCAAAAGAATTTCTTATTCTTTTTTAGAAGAGATATGATTGGATGGACGATCTGTGAAAATCTTGGAATAAATTGTAAAAATTAGCAAACCCAAGTACACTCTGTACCCCTTTGATAGATGTCAGAGATGGCCACTGAAGGATAGCTTCAACTTTGCGCGCGGCCATATGAACTCCTTGTGGAGTAAGCATGAAGCCCAAAAATTCAACCTCTGTGACGTGGAAGGAGCATTTTTCTAATTTAGCAAACAGACAGTGCTGACGAAGCTTTTCCAAAACTGCCCTTACGTGGCCAACATGATGTTCCTTGGACTGTGAATAGATCAGGATATCGTCGATGTAAACGAGGATGCAGACATCCAACAGCTCGTGGAGTACATTGTTCATAAATAACTGGAATGCTGCCGGTGCATTGCCTAACCCAAAGGGCATCACCTGATACTCGAAAAGTCTGTGTTTGGTTTGGAATGCTGTTTTCCATTTGTCGCCTTTTTTTTAACACATACGAGGTGATAGGCCCCCCGAAGGTCTAGATATGTGTAGATTCGAGCACTCTTCACTTGATCGAGGAATTCGGGGATGAGTGGCAGAAGGTATCTGTTTTTACCATGATTTGATTCAATGCCTTGTAATCAATGCACATTCTGAGGTCGCCTTCCTTCTTGGGTACGAAGAAGAGAGGAGAGGAAGCAGGAGACTTAGACAGATAGATGAATCCATTGGCTAGGTACTGGTCTATGTAGGTTCTCAGATGTTGATTCTCTTGCTCCATTAAAGCGTATATTCGACTGCATGGGATTTGAGCACCGGGGACTAGGTCGATCTGGCAGTCGTAGGGCCTATCTGGAGGCAGGGTATTTGCTTGTTCCTTTTGGAACACGTCTTAATAGTCCTGAAATTCCAGGGGTAAGGCACCAGCAAGTCCCAGGATTGTTTTTGCCTTGATTTTGTGGTTCTGCAGGTTCTTATGGTAACAGGCTTGGCGCATTCTTGCGGAAAGGTCAGCACTTGCCTTTGCCAGTCAATCCTGGGGCTATGAGTTTCTAGCCATGGCATTCTTAGGATCATCTGGAACTGGCGTGCCCAATAAGATCAAAGGAGATTTCTCTGCGATGACCATCCTGACACATCAGCATAACTTTGCCTTTGTGTTGCGTTCCTGGTCCCGATGACAATTGAGAGCCATCCACTGCGGTAACATTTTCCGCTTGTAGTTTCTGCTGAAGAGGGAGGCCTATTCACGCGGCTAAATTCTGATCAATATAGTTACCCACAGCTCCACTGTCAATATACACTTCCAAAGCATGCACTTTTGATGATTGCTGGTGGTGGACTACAAGAACCGGAATTACTAGGTGTGAGGTCTGAACTGCTTTCTTCATTTCACTTGGCAAGTGGACCCCTACACTTGTCGGGCGTTGGAGTTTTCCTGGATATGGTCTTTTTCTTCATTGTTGTTATCTTTTGCACCTACTGTTTTCTTGGGAGGTTGTTTTTGGGCAATCCCGAAGAAAATGTTCTGCCTTGCCACAATATAAACAGAGTTGTTATTGCCTCCTTTTTTCTCTCTCAGTTTTGGATATAGGGGCCCGTAATCCCCCCATGGGTTCAGATGGTTCATGGCTCTTGACTTGATTGTCCCTGGGTCGCATATAAACCGATCTTCCTTTGGTCCTTGTACGATCCATCTTTCGGTCTTGTAACCTATGATCCAGTTGTACCTTGAGATTAATATATCCTGCACAACACTCGGGATGGTTAACCACTTGGGCTAGTATGTTCTTTAATTCCCCATGCAATCCTCGATAGAACAATATGGTTCTCTTTTCTTTGGTCCAGTTGGTTTGTGCAATTAGATGATTAAAGGTGGCTATGTACGTCAGCAGATCATGGCTTCCCTGTCTTAGGGACAACAGTTAGTTATCTAGGGCTTGTCCTTGGGTGTGCCTAGCAAACAACTTCAATTCCCTTTGGAATTCCCCAAAATAGTGAAGTACAGGATCATCCTGGTTTACTAATGGTATGGACCAGTCTGCTGTGCTGCCTTCCAAATATGAAAGTACGAAGGCGACTCTGGCACTATCATTAGGGAAGGCCCCAGGACGGCACGAATAGTGAAGACGACACTGATTCATAAATATTGTGTATTTGTTGGGGTCACCAGTGAACCATTCGGATGGGGCCAAAGGTACAACCCCGGGAGTACCACTTGAAAAGGTGGTGATGGCTGTGGCAAAGGGGTTGGTGCAATTCCAGGTAAAGGAATATGTTCTGCCTGAGTTTGACACATCTGCCTTGCCAGATCGTCAGTTTGTTCTCGAGTGACAATTAGATCTCTTCTTAGGGCATTTGTCTCTTGTCTGGAAGCATGCACTTCAGCCCGAAGTTCCCTCAGTAATTGGGCTAATTGGTCAGTCTCTGAGGTGTTCATAACTCCCAGGCAGAGATTTGGAGAGGCTTTGTGTTCTGTTACGTTCACCTGGTCTCAGCAGGGGCGTTGGGGCACGGTTGGAGCCCTCCCTGGATTGGACTCCTCAGGTTCGAGCTCTTCCCTCGACTGCGATAGTGTAGACTGCTCGAGTTGCTGGTTATACCCCTGGGAGAAGGTAAGAGGCAATGAGAATGCTGCGGTGTAAGTGCAATCCCCTCAGATCCTTCGTGCCAGAAAGATATGAGCATGCATTTTCCCATATGACCTCACCTCTTGTTTTGTAAAGATGAGCTCTCCATCCTGCTTTCTCTCAGCAGGGGCACCGTGGACAGACCAAGTTGCGTCACTGGTCCTTATGCGTGTTGGCCCAGGACAGCTGCGACCAATCCCGCCTTGTAGGTATGTTTTTGTAACAATGATTATTGTCCAGAACCTTTGTGTTGATTTTCTCCAATGATTATTGTCTGTAACATTGTAATGTCCTTTCTTTCCCCTTAGGTATGAAGATAGACCGCAGAGTCGCGGTAATGGAAGAGGGTTCTCAATGATGCAAAAGAGGATCTGCAAGGATGTTGAGCCGTAAGATGACTCCCGTGTTGTCGGGCATTCGGAACAGGTAAGGATGCAAGGAGCTGCAAGAGTTGGATCAGTGGAGACAGGTAAGATGCGCGTTGTAACTGCAGAGTTCAAGTCAGGTAGCAGTGCTTTGAGCAATGGTGTGGCTGGTCCCAGGTAGGATGCGCGCGGTAGCTGCAGAGTTGGATCGGGTAGCAGTGCTTCGAGCGCTGGCGTGGCTGGGCTCAGGTAAGCTGCGTGCGGTTCCAGAGACTGAAGATAAATGTGATGAACTGGAAACAGGTAAGGAACTGTAGACGGTGGTAAGCGTTATGCTGCCTCCAGTAGAATAACGCCAGCATGCAGGTGGGTCTGGCTTATATAGCCCCCTTTAAGCCCCACCTTGTGGCCCCACCGTACCACTCCCTCTGACTTCTGCACGTGCCTCCAATGTCTTTGGAGGGCAGCGCCCGGCCTGGATGCATGTGCCTTAGGCACACTGTGTGCAGTGCACACTTTTAAATGAGCTTGGCGCCAAAGGCACCAGGACTGGGTCCATTGGGACCTTGCAGGGCATGAAGGCAATGGCCCTTGACCAGTGGCCATGACAGCTACACAGTAAAGTGGTAGCGATGGCTGAGCAGCCAGACTTATTTCAAGACTAAACTGAGCACTATCAATAGTTACACAAAGAACAGCAATTACTATGGTTCAAACAAACACTGACTCAAGGTTTCTGAGTAAAATAATATACATTTATTTACACATCAGTTATGTCACATTTCACTATTATCAGGCAGTTGAAAAAATCACAATCTTAATACGCTACACCACACCTAATAGATTCTGGACAAGTTAACTTCAAAATGAAGGGTGAGAAAAATGGCACCAACAAGTAAGCAAGCAAGGCCATCTAGAAAAAGTAACTACACTGAGGAAATCAAATCAAGAGGCCTGAGCCAAAGTCAGTGGACCAGTTTGCGGTTAAGTCTTTGCCAAGAGTTCAGAACGAAGTTGGTTGGATGAAAAGTTACTTTAAAGAATAGAGAAGGACAAGCCCTCAGATTGGCAAAAGGTTTCAAGCACTTTTACCACAGTCAAACAAAACAAATGACCAGATTTGAAAAGTACCTTATAAGGAGAAGAAGGCTGTACCTGAGGCGGACTTTCCTGGCAGGTGCTTTTTATGCAGTTTCCCCCCATTCACACAGCCTGGCTGTCAATCACACAGAAGGGTGGCTGTCCCGGTGGGACAGTCACCACAGCCAATCACACAGAGTGCGACATGGGTCTCCTAGGACACCCTCTGCAGGGAGTCTCAAACCCCTCCCTCGCATCCCGTCCCCCTCAGACATTCAGGCACCTAAGGAGGGCTTCTGTGCAGAAGCCCGCCAAAGGACTGCTAACAAAGGAACCAAACTTTATTTGGCACGCAGAGTAAAACACGAGAAATACTTTTACAAAAAGAAATGTCGAATAAACCCAGCCAGAACCAAATAAAAGTAATTGTGGTCAAGCGGGTTTAAGTTCAAGGCTACTAAATTAGCCTAAAACAATATCAAGGCTATTTAATATAACCGTGGTAGGAAAAATAAGGTAGATACCTACTGCCACAAGCCAAATCTTAATGAAAAGGGAACAAAATAATGCTCCATGAGAAACAGACAAAAAGGGATAACTATTAACTGTTTCCAGATTTCTATGTAAGATAGTTTGTACTGGGTCTGTGGATTTAAAAAGACTAATAAAGTCAATGGCAAGTTTACATGTTCTAGGAGACATTAGTCAGTCCCAGAAAATGGAATTTAAAGTGGGAAGTCTGAAAAAGACAACCTTGTGTCACTGCACTGAAGGTGCTGTGTAACATACAGTAAAAAGATGATGCCTATGGGGTAGGTGAGGCTCTACAGTCTATGAACACAAACATGTTAAACACACACAGCAGAACATATATAACAGTGGGAAAAAAGTTGCACACTCTTATCAGGTGAAAAAGATGTATACTAGAAATCCAGCAAAGCTGCTGAGAAACTCAATAGGTAAGGGAAATTAGCCATTGTGGAGAATTCTCCCTAACACTCACCCCCCCAGACTAAGGGACAGGAGGATTAAATCCACTCATGGATGAATCTCTTCACTCTAGTCGGTTATAAACATCCTAGAGAGACCATCAGCATTTTAGTGGTGACATCCTGACCTGTGCTCAATGGTGAAATCAAACTCTTGAAGGCAGATTAACCATCTTAGAAGTTTTGGGTTGTCCCCTTTCATTTGCATTAACCATCTAAAGGGTTGGTGCTCTGTTTGAATCACAAAAGTAGATCCATACAAGTATGGTCTAAACTTCTTCAAAGACCAAACAATGGCAAAACATTCACGCTCTATGGTTTCCTACCCTGTTTCTGGTTCCTTCAGTTTCCTACGGATGAAGCAAATGGGGTGTTCCCTACCTTTCTCATCCAGTTGACTAAGGACTGCACCTATACCTGTATTGGAAGCATCTGTCTACACAATGAAGGGTTGGTGATAATCAGCAGCTCTTAGGTCTGGAGCTTGACAAAGGGCTTTCTTCAGGTTGTCAAAGGTTTGAGTGCACTTCTCATTCCATCTAACCTTCTTAGGGAATGTTGGAGAGGGGATCACATTCAAGGGAGAAGCTATGGACCCATAGTTCTCTATGAAATTCCTGTAGTACCCAGTGAGACCTAGGAAGGCTCTCACTTGGGTTTGGGTTAGGGGTGACCCTGTTTTGTACAGCTTGTACTTTGCTAGGTAATGGCCTTATTTCACCTCCTCCTACCTCATGACCAAGGTAGGCCACTTTGCTCTGACCAATTTGACATTTGCTTGCCTTGGTCAGATGGGCCTTCTCAAGAGTCTGCAAAACATAGCCTAAGTGATCAACATGTTCTTTCCAAGTAGGACTGAACACTGTAATGTAATCCAAGTATGCCATACAGAAGTCCTCCATCCAATTCAGAACTTGATTGACCATCCTTTGGAATGTAGCAGGTTCATTCTTTAATTCAAAAGGCATAACCTTAAACTGGTAGAGGCCTGCTGGGGTTGAGAATGCAGTTTTCTCTTTGGCATGGTCAGCCAGGCTATTTGCGAATAGCCTGATGTCAGATCAAATGTACTGAAGTACTTGTCTGCACCAAGGTTGTCCACCAGTTCATCTGTCCTTGGCAAAGGATGGACATCAGTCTTGGTGACTGCCTTTAGAGCTCTATAGTCCATACAGAATCTCAACTTCTTGGATCCAGCCTTTGGTACTAGAACAACTGGACTAGACCATGGACTGGTAGAGGGCTCTATAACCCCGAGATCAAGCATCTTGTTGACCTCTCCTTTGATGTGGGATCTCACATGTTCTGACATTCTGTAACCTCTGCTTTTCACAGGTAAACAGTCACCAGTGAGAATATCCTGCTGGCCCCAAGGGGTCAGGCCTGGTGAAAGTGAAAACAGTGAGGCGAACTGATTTAACAGAACTTTGCGCTCCTCCTGTTGTTCAGATGTCAGTTGAGAAGAGAAATTGAATCCTTCTATGTTCTCATCTAAAGGTTGGCCTCTAGGAGGTCAGGTAGAGGCTCACTCTCCTCCTCCTCTTGAGCTGAAGCTAGAAGCAAAGCTCCCACTTCTGGTCTTGAGACAGATGCCTTTAAACGATTGGTGAGAAAGACTCTGGGAGCCTCCTTAGGTCTGCCTAAATCCACCAAATAGTTCACCTCTCCAAGTTTTCCCACAAACTTGAAGGGTCCAATCCATTTGTCCTGCAAGACCCTCTACCTTGTTGGCATCATAACTAGTACAAGCTGGTTTGAATAAACTCAACCATGTTGGCCTTCTGGTCATACCAATGTTTGACCAGAGCCTGAGCTGCTTTTAAGTCATCACTAGCTTCTGCCATCATGTGTGACATTCTCCGCCAGAGACCTATCACATAATCAATCACTCTGACTGGCTTGGGAGAAGGAGCACTCTCCAACCCCTCCTTAATCAAGGCCAAGGGGTCTCTGACTGGATGGCCATAGAGAAGTTCAAAGGGACTGTAACCAACTCCCTCCTGATGGACTTCTCTATAAGCAAAGAGAAGGCATGGCAGTAGAAGCCCCACTTTCTTTTACGGGGTTCCTCCAAAGCACCTATCATGCTCTTCATAGTACAATTAAACCTCTCCACCAGTCCATTTGTCTGTGGGTGGTAGGCTGTAGAGAACTCGCAAGTGACACTGCAGTTTTTCCACCTGGCTTACATGTAGTGGGACATAAAATTGGATCCCCTATCGGATATCACTTCTTTAGGAAACCCTACTCTGGTAAAAATACCAAGTAGAGCCTTCGCCACAGCCTGAACCGTAACAGTCCTCATAGGTATGGCTTCAGGGTACCTAGTAGCATGGTCTACTACAATCAGGATAAACCTTTTCCCTGAAGATGTGGGAGGGTCAAGGGGACCGACAATGTCAATGCCCACCCTCTCAAAAGGAACTCCCACCACTGGGAGAGGCACCAGGGGTGCCATGTTCTTGGCTCCACACTTGCCAAGGTTTTGCAAGTGTGACAGCTCCTACAGAATTTGTCAACCTCTGAACCCATCTTAGGCCAGTAGAAGTATAAGCAGAGCCTTTCCTTGGTCTTTTTGAAACTCAAATGACCAGCCAAAGGTATCTTATGGCCCAACTGTAGGAACTGGAGTCTGTTTGCTAGAGGCACTACACGCTTTTTGCAGTCTCCAGGGATAGACTCACTCGGTTCACGGTAGAAGAGGCCATCTTCCCAATGCAACCTATGCTTCCCAGGCTCTGGCCCATCGAGCTGAGAAGCTGCCTGTAGGCAAAGACCTTCAAGAGTAGGGCATTCTCTTCGTCCTTTGCTGAAGTCTGCCCTGTTGGGTCCACCTCTGCCAGTAAAGACTGCAGCTCAGGATGGATCTCCAACTAAAACAAGGTCTTCCTCCAGGTCTGACTCTTCAGAAACTGGGTCAACCACACAGGGTTGTACCTCACACTCTGCCTCAGCAGGTGGAGGAGTCACACATGTGACTATGGACAATCTTGGGGATGTCCTTGTTGATAGCACATGGGTGATATCCGCGTGGGTTTCCCCTTTGCCTTTTTCTTTCCATAAATAGCAGTGAACAACTTCTGTGGAGTGGGGGTGATAGCTTCCTCCATATCCTCCCCTGGAGAGCCTCTCAAGGTCCTCTCTCTTGCAGGCCTAGTGAGCTCCTGGTACCATTTACTGGGAGGCCTGGGGGTACTAGACACAACCCAACAGGACTCTCCCAGGCACTTCACTCTGCACACTAACAGATATCTTGACAGTCATATCATTACACTGGATGAGAGCTGGTAGCTGGAGAAGCATTTGCACAGGGCCTCCACCTAACTAGGTTAGGAATTTGGGTACCTTAGCAACATCCTACACCTTGAAAAAAGATTCATCAACCAAAGTTATGCTGGCTCCAGTGTCTCGGATGGCAAGAGTCTCATGTCCATTCACAAGAACACTATCTTTATAATACTCTTTAGTATTATCTGGGATGGAATTATAGACATCTACATTCTGTTATTCTCACAAGCCAAGGGACACTAAAGAAACACTAGCTGAGACTCGCATGGGTTCATCAGCCAGTAGTTGAAAGTTTCCACTTGCCTTAGGTACTTCTTCCTCTGGGTTGAAGGCTAAGGAGACAGTGTGGACCCCTAAAGGTTTACCCTTACATCTGGGATCCCCTTTCACATGGTCAGTTGACCCACAAACATAAAATATCCCAAATGATTTGATGAATGGGGGTTTGTTCTGACCTCCATCTTGTTTGGGTCCAGATGGGGCACTAGCCTGATTCAGTTTCCCTTGTGGTTTACACTTATGTTGCAGTTTGGGACCCTCTTTTGGATTGGAAGTATTTGAATTCTCCTTGTTATATTTCTTTGGCTGCTTTCCCTCATCCTTCTTCTGAGTTGCCCCAGAATCCTTGTGAATAGCCCTGTTGGCAACCCACAAGTCAGCAGCCTTAGCTAACTTCTTTGGATCTATCTCCTTAGAATCAGCCAAGTGCTGTCTGAGCTAAGGAGAGCAGGCATCATGAATTGACTCCAACATAACAAGATTTATCATACCTTCATAAGTGTTTACTCTGTAACCCTTAACCCAGCCATTTAAGTTTTTCAAACATTCACATACCCAGGTACCCCAAGGGGTACCATCATGCTTTTTGAGGGTCCTAAACCTCTTAAGGTACTGGGAAGGGGTCTTCCCAAATCTAGCAATCAAAGCTAGCTTCACACACTCATAATCCATCCTATCCACCTCCCCCAACTCCATCACAACATCAGATGCAACAGTGGGTAGCCTAGAGAAGAGCCAAGGAAGCAACTGATTCCCTGTAATGGCTTGAATCCCATATTTATATTCAAACATTGCCAACCAATCCAAAATATCAAGCTTAGCCTCATACATACCCACAATTGATTTAGGCATACGGGGCCTCTTAGGACTGGAAGACCTAAAAAACTCTGGGAGAGAAGCATTTTCAATAGACAACTTTTTCATTTCTAAGGAATGGTTCATCTCCATTTCTCTGAGTTTAAGTTCTTGATGCTTTTGTTCAGTTTGAACATTTAAACATTTACATTCCAATGCAAGCCTCATCTTTTCTAGAAGAATGAATTCAGGACTGAGTGTAGGACCTGTAGGGGTCCCAGTGGACAAAGGTTGAGGTTGCTGAGCAGGCAGAGGAGCAGTGATACCTACATTGTGGGACACACCTGCCTCATCTAACTCATCAATAATAGACACATTATCATCCTCTTCATTGTAAACATTTTCTGAGGGGTAAGGTATTTCAGACCCACCCCCCAGGCTTTGTTTCTCTGACAACCTTACCTTTCAATCAATTCAGACTTTTTGCCTTTAACAGAGAGATTCCAGTGTAACTAAGGAGGGTCTCCTGACTGTAGCTTTCCATATCAGACATGATTAATATTGTTTTTTAGTGATGTTTAGCCTTGTGGTTAGTTGATCCAAGGTAATAGAAGCACTCTAAGTGTAATCACTATACTTGATCCTCACCGCTGTACACCAGTGTTAGGCAGAATCATATGCAGTAACCTTTAGGAACACCACACATAATTAAGACTACAAGTGACGGTATAAATTCACCTTTGGTACAAGCCTGTCCTACACAGTAAAGTGGTAGCGATGGCTGAGCAGCCAGACTTATCTCAAGAGTAAAGTGAGCAGTTTCAATAGTTACACAAAGGACAGCAATTACTGTGGTTCAAACAAACACTGACTCAAGGTTTCTGAGTAAAAGAATATACATTTATTTACACATCAGTTATAAAACATTTCACTATTATCAAGAAGTTGAAAAATCACAATCTTACTACACTACACCACACCCAATAGACTCTGGACAAGTTAAGCTCAATATGAAGTGTGAGCAAAATAGCACTCCAGTAATTTAAAAGGGAGGGAAAGACAAAGTTAGACAAAAGTTGAGCAGCACCAACAAGTAAGCAAGCAGGGCAATCTTTAAAAGGTAGCTACAGTGAGGAAATCAAATGAAGAGGCCTGGGCCAAAGTCAATGGACCAAAGTCTTTGCAGAGGATCACACAGTTCAGAGTAGTTTCCGGTTAAGTCTTTGCCAAGAGTTCAGAACGAAGTTGGTCGGACGAAAAGTTACCTTAAAGAATAGAGAAGGACAAGCCCTCGGATTGGCAAAAGGTTTCAAGCACTTTTACCGCAGTCGGACGAAACGAACGACCGGATTTGAACAGTACCTTAAATGGAGAAGAAGGCTGTAGCTGAGGTGGAAGTTCCTGGCAGGTCCTGCAGGCTCACGGTTCCTGAAGCGACTGTCGGACTGACACGAAGTAAGAAAACTGGAGGGTCCTGCACTGCCCAGGGAAGAAACCAGCAGCAGAGCAAAGCAAGGAAAAAGGTGCACTCCTTAAAACCCAAGCACGGTCCGGTCCTCCTGGCTATCCGGATCACTGTAGCTGTGCACAGCAAATTCGACCAGAGGAGGGAGGCCTATTGTTAAGTTTAAGGTTTGGGAGTCAAAATATACACAGGTGGAGCCGCTCGTGGGTTTCATAATTCTTTACTGGTTTCAGTCTCAGGGCAAGTACATAAGGGCAGAAAGGTAAGTAACATAGGCAGGGGGAGACATCCACCGGCCCCCTCTTCCATTCAGTGCCAGGTCCCAACTGATTTTCTTAGAACCCTCATGCGCAGTGGAACACTCGTGCAAGGTCCTGTCCAAACATTCCACAACACACTCAGTACAGCACCAACACCTACTCAGAGAATGGACAGGGGCAGATCAAAACCTAACACCTGTCTTGCAGTTTGGTGAACTGGTTGGTGAACCTAACACATCTTCCCCCTATATAACCAGACAACAACAGGATAAAACACAGGGAGAATATGTAACATTGCTCTGAACACAACAAATTGATACTGACCACAGTGGTCAGGTCCGACAAATCCTCTTCAATACAACTCTGACTTACCAAGCTACTGTTCAGAGCAAAATTTGCTATAATCACTTTACCTTACTCTAGCTCAAAGCAGCTAAGCACCAACCATAGACAAACACCAACTCTGCAGCGGGCCCCACCACAGACGTCAAATAACAGGGAACCAGCCCTCATTCACCAGACAACCATAACCACCATGTTACATGCAAAACAATCTAATCATCCAACTTCCAACTACAAGGTGTGCACACACACCTTCAAAACTTAGCACATGCGCCAGGATTAAATTTGTTTCCGCAAACAAATAAGCTGACGGGACTATCCCCATCAACAGTTTTCCACATTTTAACAACATGACTGACCCTTGTCCAGTACACGCAACCCATAACCAACTCCACTCACACCTCCACACAGCCTCGAATTCAGCATTAAATATGGTGAACATTAACACAAAATATGTGCCCGGAATAGAACCATAATTCATGCCTGCAGAGAGATACTGTGTGTACATGTGGCAAAGATATTAATTGGTTAAACAAACATTTCATCTGTGTGTACCTGTGGAAAAAAATAGTTTGTTGACATACCATGCATGAAAAGTATTTCATTTACATTTCCCTTTCATGGGTCAATTTGACACATAACACATTACTATTGATGTGTTACACAAAATTGCGCCTAGCACAAAGCCATAATGGCATGCACACAACTCATATGCACTCCAATGCACATCCTATGCCAGACCAAAGGCATAAATTGTACACTTCAAATGTACTACTAACGCCCAATCAGTGACGTCATGTGCACATCATGCACCAAACCAAAAGCATCTACCATGCAACTTTTGTAGCTACTATGCTAAACCAATGGCATCACCAAAGCAAACTGTGGCATAGCTATGCCGAACAAATGGCACTTCTTGTGCACTAATACACAACCTATGCCCAACCCATAGCATCTAATATGCCAACCATGGCACAACCTACGCCAAACCAATGGCATCTAATATGCCAACCATGGCACAATCCATGTGACCATCAGATTTGTTAAAATCACTGCGACCCCCATAAATAACTACCAGTACTTCAGTTCAAAATGCAGTTCCTCCAACAGTTTGTGCACCTCACTGCATGTCCGGGTTCGCCACTAAACTTCCATTTTAGATGTTGTCTTCGCCGACACTTCCCCAGGACTCTGCAACGTGTCTTTGAGTTGATCCCAGCACTGACACGAGTGTTAGAAAAAAAAATGACCTTTCTTTTCTTTTTCTCGTCGGCAAAATCCAAAGAAGAAAAAATTCAATACAACGTCCTGCGCTTCAAGCTGCACGTCCTGTATATTCCTGTAGACAAAGTTCCAGTTCTGATGCAGTACATGAATAAATAGATTATACAGTTCACTGTGGCTGCCGGAACACTAAATGTCCAATGTTGTGTTTCTGTCTGAGCACGGAAGTAAAGCACGTATCCCATGTTGGAAGGTCCTTTTCTCTGACCCTAATCAATCTCTTTGTGATGCGCTCACTGCGCTTCCTGGTCCTGGAATGCCGGCACAAACAATCTATGCCTGGCAACGATCACTGATACCCCCAGCAGGAGTGTGACGTCACCATTAGGCCCGAGTGAGCGGCCACGGACAGAGAGCTCCGCTCCAACCGCCACACCAAGGCCGCCCAGAAGAGCAGCCTCAATAGGCGCCACCAAGCGCCACACAGACCACGCTGAGGAAACGGCCACCCGGACCGCACGCTCCATGGCCCAACATCAAGGCAGCAAACAAGGAGGAGGTACGTGCCAGTGCATAGGCATCTTGTTCCCTGTACAGAGAGCACCGGCCGCCCTGCTTTATTTCTCTAGTAGAGCGCTGTGACCGCCACAAGTCAAACCTTGCTGGCATTTGGCGCACTTGCAAGCTCCCGTGCGGCCCTTCATTCAGGGTAAGAGACCATTCCCCAGGCCAGATCTCACACGCAGTAAGTAGCGCTTCCTCTGAGGGTAATTCCCGCACCATAACGGTGTCTAACAGGGTTAATACTACGGCCATATGGGTCCATTACAGTTCACCGCCCCTTAAGGTGCAAGCGCCAGCCCCCATGAAATTAATACTAGGCGCAGTCTATTGCCGGCTTTGGCAAACGGGGCACGCTCACCTTATGGCTAAGGGACAGCTTGGGGTGGCCGGTGGATGTCTCCTGCTCCTCTGGTGTTCTGCTTCCTTTTCTTGCTGCATGTGCCTTCTGTCAGTGGACTCCTACTCCTGAAGTGCAGCTTTCCAACCTTATACTGCTCACTCTCACCATTGGACGTTCCCAGAGATAAATCCTCGTTGCCAATGTTAAGTTTAAGGTTTGGGAGTCAAAATATGCACAGGTGGAGGCGCTCGTGGGTTTCATAAGTCTTTACTGGGTTCAGTCTCAGGGCAAGTACATAAGGGCAGAAAGTTAAGTAACATAGGCAGGGGGAGACATCCACCGGCCCCCTCTTCCATTCAGTGCCAGGTCCCAACTGATTTTCTTAGAACCCTCATGCGCAGTGGAACACTCATGCAAGGTCCTGTCCAAACATTCCACAACACACTCAGTACAGCACCAACACCTACTCAGAGAATGGACAGGGGCAGATCAAAACCTAACACCTGTCTTGCAGTTTGGTGAACTGGTTGTTCCCACCAGCTCAAGGGGAAAAGATTCCTTGCAGATCTTCCCTGTCATCGAAGTTTGGAGATTCGGATCTGCAGCAGGGCTTCACTGGGAGGTTCAGTAGTGGTAGAGGACCTCTTCTGTCAGCTTCTCTTTGGTTCTTTCGATCCAGTGGCGACTCTGCCTTCTCAGTCCCAGAAACCTGCTTTTTATGCAGTTTTCCCCCATTCACACAGCCTGGCTGTCAATCACACAGAAGGGTGGTTGTGCCGGCGGGACAGTCACCACAGCAAATCACACAGAGTGCGACATGGGTCTACAAGGAGACCCTGTGCAGGGAGTCTCAAACCCCTCCCTCACATCCTGTCCCCCTCAGACATTCAGGCATCTAAGGAGGGCTTCTGTGCAGAAGCCCGCCAAAGGACAGCGAACAAAGGAACCAAACCTGGTTTGGCACGCAAAAAGAAATGGCGAATAATCCCAGCCAGAAACAAATAAAAGGAATTGTGGTCCAGCGGGTTTAAGTCTGATGCTACTAAGATAGCCTAAAACAATGCAAAGGCTATTTAATATAACCGCGGTCGGAAAAATAGGGTAGATACCACTGCCACCAGTCAAATCTTACTGAAAAGGGAACAAAATAATGTTCCATGAATAATAGACAACAAGGGATAACTATGAACCCTTTCCAGAACTCTATGTAAGATAGTTTGTACTGGATCTGTGGATTTAAAAAGACTAATGGCAACTTTACATGTTCTGCGAGACAGTAGTCAGTACCAGAAACTGGAGTTTAAAGTGGGAAGTCTGAAAAAGCCAACTCTGTGTCACAGCACTGAAGGTGCTGTGTAACACAGTAAAAAGATGATGCCTATGGAGTAGGTGAGGCGCCACAGTCTATGAACACAAAAATGTTAAACACACACAGCAAAACACATGTAAGAGTGGGAAAAAAGGTTCACACTCTTACCAGGTAAAAAAAATAAATCCTAGAAATCCAGCAAAGCTGCTGAGGGACTCAGTAGGTAGGGGAAATTAGCCATTCTGCAGAATTCTCCCTAACACCCTGATTCAGGGAATTATTTGCGTGTCAAACAGGGATTTCTGTACCATTCTGCCCGCAAATCCCTCGTTGACGAATGAGGATTTGCGTGCAAAATGGCATGCAAATCTCCGTTTTAAACGCGAATAATTCCATGAATCAGTCTCCAAATCTGTTAACAGCAGGATGAGAAAACATCGCCGTAGGATACATATTAACCAATTGAATACATGGCTGGACTGACACACCAGGACACCAGGACTTTCCACAGGAAGCCTCGGGGCATAGGGCCTCTTTGGTTCTTAGCTGGTGCAGTAACTGTGGAAGGATACATATGAGAACAAACACATCCAGACACAGGGCCTCTTTGGTTCTTAGGTGGCGCAGTAACTGTGGAAGGATACATATGAGAAGAAACACACCCAGACACCATGGGTAGTTTGCTTCAAATTGGCTGCGCGTTCCTTTTCTTCCAGGGCTGAGGACTGGCCAGAAGTCATGCCTGTGCATTTTGAGGCTGGGGCACCGCCCAAGGAACCGCATGTGCCAGGCTGCAGGCAGGCAGCACTGGTGTGTGCTTGTTGCCTCGCATCACATGATGCACTTCACTGCACACACAGCGCAGGTGCAGGGCTGTGTGCTGTGAGGCGGATCAACCTCAGTCTCAGTCCAGTGCTCTAACTGAGAGTTACATCCAGCAACAATGACTGGCAGATGGCGATTCTGGCTAGTGTGACGTAAGCAGAGCATTGACAGCATTTTCACTCAGGTGCACAGCACGATTGAAGAGTTGCTTGGTGCCGGTGGGCAGGGGTTGTGTTGGAGTTCGACTCAAGCCTCAGATGTGGACGGTAGAGAGAAGTGGTGCGTGGGATTGCTTGCCTCAGTGCCAATTGAGTCCAATTGCCTTGGGCCTTTCTTTTCAGATTTACTAAGGGATGAAGCCTAGGCACAAAGTCACATCTGCGTCTGCCCGCTCTATTGTGTTGGGATTAGAACAGCAAGCTTTCTTGGTACAGGTGGTGGTACACTGGCAAGTTTCCCGGGAATATGTACATGGCTCTCTCTCCCGTTACAGGGTGTTCCCACTCTGCCAGGTTTCTCACCACCTTACAGGCCTCGGCACATGGCGTGACCTCAGCGCCAGCAGGGCCCTTTGACAATGCAGGCGACTTGAAGGCCTTGAAGTCCCCAACAAAGTTTGGTGGTCTGCTGAAGGCACAAAGGTTACCTGACTTGTAGACTGACCATTGGAGTTTGGGGGCATGTCAAACAGGACAAGAAAGTGTCCCTCTCACAAAAAGACCTAAATGTTGAAATGTTGCAATAAGCCACAGCTAGGGAAATGTATTTATTTTTGAACCAGTGGCAAATGGTTCATTTTAAAGCATACCCGACCTGTGCCTGAGCGACGGCAAGGACAGTAGTCCCACACAAAGTCTCAGAGGCAGAGCACCAATCAGGGGTCAGAGCGGGATGGGAGGCAGGAGGGAGCAAGGAAGAAGAAGGTGAAGGAAGCTCTGGGAGCAACGATGTGGAGAAGTTTAGAAATGGAGCGGGAGCGCAGAGCTGAAGGAAGCACTCACCCAAGCTGGATTCAGCACATAAATGCCACGCCGAGTGATGGCAAGGACAGTAGTTGCACACAAAGGCTCACAGAGACAGAGCACCAATCAGGGGTCAGGGCGGCGTGGGATGTATGTCGAAGGGAACAAGGAAGAAGGGAAAGGAAGCTCTCAGTGTGCAGTGCGGCGAAGGCCCAAAAGCAAAAGTTTTGTTTTAAAAATGGAGCGGGGAGTGCACAGCTGAAGGGAGCACTCACCCCATTTGGATTCAGCACATAAATGCTGGTGCGAGTGTAAGCAATCCCCTGAAAGCACACACCACAGAGAATACAACCCGCTAGGGAAGAAAGGCCCAAGTCGAACTTGTTAGGATAACAAGTTTAATCTCATGCGCAGATGAGAGCCACAGCAAAGAACTCTGCTGCAAAGAACATTAAGCCAAAAAAAAAAAAGAGGTACAAGCAGAAACCTATAAAGCAAAACATTGCCATAAGTAACGCAATACATACAATAAAAAACTGTGCGGCTGATTGGATGGACCCTATACAGGTGCTGCCTTTATCCATATGGGATGGCAGTTTATTGGTCCCAGTCCAGTAAGTCAGTCTTCCATTAGGTGGGCGCTGCAGGGCTCATTTTCTCCACACGTTGGAGGTCAGAAAACAAATTAATTCTACTCCTACTATACAGCTTGTTTATCACTCATAATGTGCCCTTGGCAGGCTTCAAAACGGACACACAGAAGGTTCCAGGCACTCTAACCCTCACACACACATTTCACTGACTCCCTCAGTGCCTTTTGGCCCCAAGGTCTCCACCCTCATTTTGAACTATAATATATCCGTCCCAGCACCTCGCAATACAAATCACATGATTGGCGATTCAACGACACACCCTGTTCATCCTCTTTGAACATTTCAGGACTTGTTACTTTGGGGTTGGTGGTCACAGGGCACCTGGTGTCATGGAATTCGGGGATTTAGGGTTTAATCAGTTATATGGGCTATAACTCGTGGTCACTCGGAAATGGGCCAGGTCATGCTTTGGCCAAAGTGAGATAACATGCACACCAGGCGCCCGCCTCTGATTGCGGTCTTGTCGTGCACATTCCTTTTTGGTGAAAGACACATCTTTGCAACACTTTCAAGAACAATGAATAAACAATACGGTGGGTGGGGCGTGCAAACTTTCCTCATGGGAGCTCTGGAATGACTAGGGATTTCTGTAACCTTGTGGATTTGGGCCTAGTGCATGCAATGCCACCTTTGCTGCGCAAGCCTTCTCTTCTATTTAGGATTATTAATATCTACACCAAATACTGATACAGACCACATATTGGGCCACACTATATGCTTATACTATAATTGATTATATCAGCATGGGGATCTGCTGGATAGGAATGCGTCCCTCTCACTGTCCCCCCTCCCCCTGGCTCATCAAAGTGCTTCAAATACATCTCACCTTACTTTAAAGCTCCTGGGGATCTGGGGGCTGGCCATTCCCAACATTCCCCCCTTTCATTACTTCTACAGTAACAAATCCTGTACTAGTTCTGCACTCCCACTCCCCAGTTTCTCCATCCACATATGGCTTATTTCTCTTTACTGGCACCCATGCACTGCACAATGATTGCAAACTCTCCCCCCTATGTGCGTACTCTTCAGGTAAACAAGTTATGTAAATGCTACTCCCTCCCTGCCAGGTCCACCCAAACCTCTTTGTAATATTCTTGATCAGGTGGTGGAGAAATGACAGTGTCGTATAGAGAATCCACTTCATCTCCATGCGGGATGGGACACATTTCATACTTCGGACCACCCTGTGGGTCATCGGTTTGTACCTCAATGTTTTTTTGTTTTGCAAGGTGCTTTTGAACCACCAATTGATACCATCATTCTTGTGCTATCAGGTGCCCCAGTGGAACAGCATCGAAGAACCAGCTGACAAGTGTAGAAAATGACCAGGATGAACACATGATGGGCATTAACATCTTCACGATTACTCCTAGCCACGATGGGGCCCAGTTGAAAGTCATATTCAACCAATCACTTTCCTGGATCCCTACTCCTTCTTCATACGAACAACCAGGCCATGGATAGCTGCAATGATGTCGGATAACAATACATTTTCTGCATCTCCTGGAGGTACGAACGTGCAGCAGGAATCGCCAAGTTCTTTGCACACCCCACCCTCCATTGCTCTTGACATGTCCAGCCTGCATCTATACTGCATTGTCATAAGTATTAATGCCCGCAACTCAACCTTGATCATGTTGAACCCATACTATGTGTCATTTGCGAGCCGGACCAGCTCCCACCTCACTATTTGCCGCCATTTGGCATTAGCTGCAGTCTGCACTCCTGGCAACAGTAAAGAGGCAACAAATTCTTCTGCTGAACTAAAACGTTTGTATTCTTCTGGTTTCAGCAAGTAATCAAGTAATATGGAAGAGTCTTTCGAAATGTAATTCAATCTTTTCATCCTCTGCAGTTGCTGGAACTGTCCTTTCCCTAGCAGGATGTGGGGCTCTTTAGTGAGCACCAAGCTCTTATCTTCAGTTTGCACTGTGGGAAAACTTGTGGGCCCATCTGCAGGCAGCACTCCCCCCTTCAGGTGTTCTTCTGGGATTACTAAGAGCGCTGAATACAATGTAGCCTGTAAACAACAGCTCCTCCTTGATGCTTCGAGGTAAAAGTAAGCTTGTCGGCCACAGATCCAGTAGTAATCTATCAGCACTGCCTTTCCTTTCTTCATGTCTGTGATCAAGAGAGTTTTACTACAATGTTCATTCGAGCTGACGAAGACTGTACCTTTGCTTTGGGAACAGAGTTTATATTCTTCTTCCTTGTGCACTCAAAATGGCTTTTCGATTGTTGCAATCCACATTACCTTTGTGATGTGCTCGGTCCAGAGTTACACACAGAAGTTGACCACTCATGCTATTCTTTCCGTGCTATATGTTACCAGTCCTGCTGCCAAGCAAGGTAGTGTGCTGTCCTGCAGTTATTATTGACACACTTCTGTCCCTTCACCATCAGATAAGGTAACTCCACACACTTGATGTTTCTTGGGTCATCAGTGCACTTTACAAAATCTGGGCCCACCATTTGCAGTTCCACACTATGTGCCTGGAACGTTCCTTTTATTCTGCATAGCACAAGATGAACCAGGCATTGTGCTTCTATAATTGGGACTGTTTGTGGCACTAACACCTTGGGAGCCCCTGATGCATGCAGAATGAGTGAACACACATATCAGCTCCCATTAACAGCATTTCTCCCCACACCACTCATATCAGAGTACAATGAATTAGAGAATTTCGGGGGATGAATATCCTCAATCACATCAAAGTCCAACCCTTGATATGTGTCATACTTTCGTCTTACTTCTCTTTTCATTCTTCCATACACATTCTCAAGAATGGCTGCTTCAGTAGTACCGTCAGAAATACTATTATACCTATCCATAGTGGCAGACAATTCCCTCCTTATTGAGAACAATCTGTTCTCTGCTTCCTTCACTTCCTGCGTATCAGAGTCATTCAATCAATTTTCATTATTATTATTCGTGTTCACATTAGTAATGATAGATGTAACACCACTCGTATTATTAACATTTATATGTATCGTTCCATTTGGATAATATACAATCCTACTTCTCCATGTCCCCCTTTATAGGACATCCCTCTATAACACCCTCCCACAATACACTCCCAGTAGTACTAACAATAACACACACAATCCTCTAGCAAGTGCTGACCCACAATAATAGATATATGTCAACAATCTCTCATTCACGTCTCTACGCCTGGGGTCCCTACTTAACAAACTATGTACAATAGCTTCTTCTTTTCTGAAATAGAAGCACAGGCACATAAGACAACGAAAAAGGGAGAGACGTAAAAGACGTATACTGTACAAAAAGAAAAAAGAAATGTCAGGAAACAAGGGGGAGAGAGTTAGGACAGAAAAGAACACGGGAGAGAGCAAAAGAAGAAAAAGGAAGAGAGAGAGAGAGAGAGAGGGAAAGGAAAGAGAGAAAAAGGTGCTCCCAGAAAAATAAAAGTGCAGAGGTAGCAGCTGAGCTTTGGCCTGCCACTTGGACATGCCACCATACCCGTGTCTCCTCTGGACATGCCGGTAAGCTACTTGGGGTACAGGTACTGTTACCACTATTCTCAGGACAACTGATGCACGACTGTGCTTTCTGGAGGTACCTTATGGACGTCAGAGAAGTGGACCCAGTAGCGCAATTCCTTGTGTTTGATACAAGGGGGGTACAAAACACCACCTTGTATGGTCCTTCGAACCGAGGATTGTTCCAAAGGTGCACACAATAGCAAACGTAGGCATAATCCCCGGCAACTGTGGTCTAATTGTTATATGCTCAGAATCTGACCCTGTTGTCTGTGCAGCATCGGGTGTCTCTGTAGTCATGATCCTGGGCGGTGCAATCTGTTACGATTCCCAGCAGATCCAGTGGAATAGGGAACAGGTGCTCCCATGCTAACAGGGTATTAGGCACATTACTCCACCCTGTAGCATTGGCAGAATCTGGGCAGTGAGAGCAGCTGGCTGGCACAGACAGAAGTAAAGTAGTGCTGAGCGCCTGTACCAAGATGGCCACCAGGTTGTACCAGTGAATTACATTCAAGATGGCCCCCTGATGGCCCATACAGCAAACATCCCAGGAGGTCTAGTGTTCCAGTGTACAGCCCAGGGTTATAAAACCAGGCCCTGGGCTGCACCCCGTGCTAAGCGTTTCTCCCATTTCTTGAACAACAGTTCAAGTCTTATCCCCTGCGCTCACAGTTAACAAGCAGTAAACAGACTTATAAAGACTTGAGCTTTGCAGCGCCACATACACTCATCACCACAAGACTTTCTACGCTTGTGTGTCACAGCCGGTCTGGACCATGTTCATCTAGTGAAGTGACTGGATCCAGTGCTGGAGTCTGCCTGCTGAGACAAGTCATCATTTGTAGAAGTGAGCCAGGGACCATGTCAGCCAGCAGCCCTTGGGGGGACATCAGGGGAGGTTGGGGAGTGAAAACCATATTGAACCCATACTGGAGTGTCCCTTACTTCCTGTAGGTCACACAGCAACCCAGTTCCTAGTGCATACAGTGACAAGCCAGACCACAGCAGTAAGAGAGGCTATCCATCCCAAAGCACTCCCCCTTCATGCCGTTTGCAGGGCCAACATGTCACTCTGCGTAGTCGGTGGTCGAAGGAGTGTTTTGGACAATATTCCACTTGACCACGGAAGGGGAGCCACACACACAGAACCACTAACCGAAGACAGACACCCCTGCAAGACATCTGAAGGTAAGCGTTACACAATCTGTCTGGAGACACATTTAATTGGCCAAGTTAGTGTTGTCAAATATTCCCTAAATCCTCTCCTAACACCACTGCAGTCCGATGCGCATGAGAAATCCTTCTTACAGGGGTACAGCGGTATGTATGGGCAGACCAGTAACCACCTCATGAGGTGACAGATGATAGTCTTTGCTTGGCTGCGTGCATTGACTAAAAAGGGGCAGGGGCAGACAGTACACCCAGTTTTTCTTTAATGTGGTGCAGAATTTAGAAAATGTGCTATTAAGGAGGCCATTTATTCTTTCCACAGCACCATTGGTCTGTGGGTGGTAAATCGAACACATCCCAAGCTTGATGGCAAATAGTGCTGTAAAATGTTGGACTAATGCATTACAGAAGTGTGTGCCATTATCTGACCTCAAGACCTTGCACAAACCGCAGCGCGGGAAAACTTCCCACACTAGAAACCTTGCAGCACACTTGGCATTCGGGTGCGCACATGGCCCTGCTTCCACCTACCTTGAGAAGGGACAGACCACCATAATGAGGTACATAGATCCATTTCAACACTTCCTGTCGGTGTAGTTTATGTGCAACTCATGGAATGGCCCAGTAGGGTGGGGCAAAGTGCTCATAACGTTTGTAGTGTCATCCCTGTACTAAAACTTTGACATGTGGTGCAACGGATGACCATATCTGTGATGCTTCCCTGGATATTCGCTGTGAAGCAATATTTCTGTAGCTGTATGTTGTTTCAAACTATGGGACTGGTAGTGCAATTGTTCAAAAGCTACTGCTAGCAGTTCCCCAGGCATCACTATCTTCCCTGGACTCTCTTGTCTCCATAACAAGTCTGTCTGAGATTGCTTGCACCCTCTCCATACCCACAACTCCTTGGGTACGGAGCAGCACACTTGACGACCGCCCCAACAGATAATTGTAATAAGGCTTCTATCAGCATCTCTAACAGCGCGTACTATACTAGGGATCAAAGCACCCTCTGAAACCCCCTCCTCTTCCAATGGGAGGGACTAGCGTGCACTGTTGTTGTGACGACACAATGCCCTTGCAACACACTCAGCTCTTCGATGATCGTGACGAGTTCTGCCGCTTGTGCAGAATAGTGGGTAGGCAACCTTTTCATGACCACCAGCTTGTACCTCCCTCCCTCATGTCGTACCACTGCTGCCCCTGTCCGCCTGTGTCCATCCTCCTGATCAATTGTGGATGACCTATCAACGAAAAGTACCTCACCCTCCGTCAATGTGCAATTCCTTGCTTTGGGGGTATCGTCTTCCTCCCCCTCATATGTGGCGCAATCATGTGCCGCCATATCCTATGGAGTCGGCATATCTGTTAGAAAGGTGGCAAGATTCCCACAACCCCAACACAAATCATCATCAACTAAACCCAATTTGCACATACGTGCTGGAGTCCAATATATTCTGCCCAATATCCTTTGATGTATGTAACGTAGTTGCAAATCTACTTTGGTTGTCGTCGGCACTCTCCAAATCTTATCCCATTCTCTCAATGTGAGTTCCCTGCCCAACTCCTCTCTCCACGATAACCTCAACTTTTCCCACAAGTCCAACCATTGCCCATCCGGCTGCATAAACTGCATAAATGTAGACACTTTTTGAAATCCCATTTCCAATATATCAAGATTATCCAGCTTTTTCAAGAAGGGAGCATCCAACATTTGCCTCCGTTCCAAGAGTAAAGCTATCAAAATATCATACCTTCTCAATTCCCCGTTCCTCAAACCAAATTTATATATGTTGTGGCATTGTGAAAGAGTGGTAAGCCTTTGGAGGGAGGTTATTGGCAGGATTGATCAGATCTGGGACATTGTTTACCCGCGCAATCCCTTAGCAGTTATATTCCTGTCATTTGGTGGTGGCCGTAATGTAAACTGGGTGATATTGTGTGGGGTGCGTAAAGTTTTGTTGGTGGCGGTTGAACAAGTGTTGAAGGTCTGGACGACACGAAAAAAGTCAACAGTGGGGGAGTGAATTTTGGATGTTAGAGATTTATCAAGATTTGAAATAAAAATGTTTAGTAAACAAAACAAGGCAGAACTTTATGATGAAATGTGGGAGAGTTTTAATGACCTTTATGGATAACACTAGGTTGAGTTATAGAATGGAGTGAGATAGTTTACTTTCGGGTACTATACATATAGGGGGGGGATTTGTGTTGTTTATGCAGTTGTTTTGTGTAGTCTTGTTTGTCTGTTGTTATTTGTTTGTTACATATGGTTTGGTTTTAAATTAATCTTACAGTTTGATATGGTGGGATACGGGGTTATGGTGTGAAATTCTGCTGTATTGCTTCCCACTATTGTATATTTTGCAGTTCAATGATTTATGATGATGACACTGTTGTTTGTTGAATATTGATGAAAATAAGAAATAAAGAGTTAAAAAAAAGAAAGGTGGCCAGATTCAATGTCTTACACTTAACCACATGAATTAGGGATTTTGAGATGAAAATCACATATGCCGATGACCTTTGCATAGTCAGGGTGGATTTTGACCTTTCTAGGATGGTAAACAGAGAACGTTCCACGTACAACGTGACTGAACACCCCATTACGATTGGAGAGATTTTCTCTATAGCAAAGGCAACAGCTGCTAATCCTTGTTTGCACGCGAACTGCTCTTGCAGCACTGAATGCAGAGTACCACTGTAATAGGCCAATGGCTTGTGGCCCATAGTGCTTTTTTGTGTTAACACTGCAGTCATAAACTGACCGTCAGATAAAAATTCATGTGTGTAGTCCAGGGTGGCCAGTACAGGAGCATAACTGATGACTTCTTTTAAATCATCAAACTGTCTGATCATTTCTGTCATCCACAGTAACTTGTAGTCCTTTGTTTTCTGTGCTTCCCTCAGGGCCTGCAAAAGTGGCTTTGTGTATGCCACGTAATCTAGAATCCAGGCCCTGCAGTAGTTACACAGGCACAGAAACCTCTGCATCTGCTTAACTGTAGCAGGTCTGGGGGTAGTGCGTACTGATTGTTACGCTCACCTGGTTCCCACAGGTGTGTCGAGCGGAACTGGACAGCCACGGTCTCCACCAACGTGATGCGTAGTGCAGAGATGACAGACTGGACTGGCCCACCTAGCTTTGTCTGCTTGACCCGTAGAAGTAGTCTCCTAAAGGCGGAGAAAGGGAAGTAGCCACCCATGGATTTGAGTAATAGCACCTCACTGCATCCCCATTTAAAACCTCTGATATTCCCTTTCACAATGCTCACCTTATAGTTGTGAATGATGAGCTCTCCATCCTGCGAGGAACGCAGGGGCGCGTTGATGGCCAGTTACTTCACTGGCTTGAGGATATTGGAAGAGTTCTTGACAAATCTTGACTCCAAACCTCCTGGCGAAGGCCCGTAAGTATATAGTTCTTAAGAGTTCAAAAATGTCTGAATAATCACTCTTGTCCAATTCCTTTGTTTATCTTGCAGCTTAGACCCAAAAGAAGATCGTCTTGTGGCAGCTGAAAGCGTTCAGATAAGAGTCTGTGTTATCCAACACTGTCCGGTAAATGATGCCAAGGTTTAACTCGCTGCTTTCTCTTTTCTTGCAGGTGCGGCGTAGGAAGATTTGGCGTGCTGGTGAATAATACCTCTGGCGGTAAAATCAGGTAAGTATATGGTGGCAAAGAGATTGTCCTTGTTTGTTCCCAGGCTCACCTTGATGTTTTCTTGTCCCCCTTAGGTGCTGGAATGCGGCAACATAATGATGGAGACAGCGCCGGATCGTAGAGATGCTGCGAGGAACGGTGAGTATGGCGCGGCGCTGCTGCTGGCGATGCAACGCGTTTAAAATAAAGTCTGTTTCTGGTTCGAAGGTGCGATGAATCAAGGTTCTAACAAGGTTCTTGTTCTAACCTTTCTTCTTCTTTCCCTTCTTTCTAGGCGCTCTGGACTTGAGGCGGGCGTGGCAGGACGCTGGATGCTGTCTGCAGGCACGGTGAGCGTTACGCTGCAGGATGCAAAATAACGCAAAGCGTGTGCTGCTCTTCGGGCGTGGTTTAAATAGCCTCCAAAGTAGTCCCAGGTAAGTATTCCTCCACAACCACACGAGTAACAAAATAGTCCCAAAGGTAAAGTAGTCCCTTCCAGGCCTCACATGGGCTTGGATCCCTTGCAGCATGGTCTGCATCAGGTAAGTTTTAACATCTGAGCCTGGCGCCTTAGGCGCCAGGACTGATGCCCCATATGAGCCTGGCGCCATAGGTGCCAGGACTGTACCCAGATAGCCACTAACAAGGGTTGCTGGGCTTTCTCTAGGTAACATGATGCCTGCTTCCAGGGTTGATGGACTTGGTCTGGATGCCCGGGGGTAGGCATCATGACAGCACTCCCCCCAAAGGCCCCTCCTAAAGTCATTCTTCCCCTTGGTCTTGGTTTGTCTGGGAAGTTCTGGTGGAATCTTCTCACCAACCGAGGTTCATGAACATGGTCACTAGGTTCCCATGACCTTTCTTGTGGTCCGTAACCTTTCCAGTCGATTAAATAAAAAAGTCTTGACTTAAACATTTTGGAGTCCAGGATACTTTTAACTTCAAATTCGGGTTCTCCGTCTATAAGAATGGGGTTAGGTGGCTTGGTTAGTCTTGTCCCAGGTTGTACTGGCTTCAGAAGTGACACATGGAAGACGGGGTGAATTTGCATACTAGCAGGTAATTCCAATTTGACGGTTGATAATGGCCTTAGTAATGTAAGGTCCCAAATATCTAGGGTTAAAGGTCCGTGTTCCTTTTAGAGGTATGTGTTTTGTGGCCAAGCAAACTTTATCCCCAATCTGGTATTGTGGAGCATCACTTCTATGCTGATCAGCATTTTTCTTGTATTTTTCTTTCGCTTGTTTCAAATGTTCAGTTGCTTCCTTAAAGGCTTGTGTAATAGTAGCGTGCAGATGGTTCACTGCGGGTATTTCTAAGTGTTGGGGCGAGTCAAGTTCTGAGGTTCGAGGATGGAGCCCGTATATGGTATAAAAGGGGCTTTGTCCAGTTCCAGAATGTACAGTGTTATTGTATGCGTATTCGGAAATCCATAGAATGTCCTTCCAATTACCTTCAGTCTGGTGTAACTTACAACGCAGGTACTGCTCAAGAGTCTGGTTGGTCCTCTCCATCTGACCATCAGACTGGGGATGGTGACTGGTTGATAACCTCACGTCGATTTGCGCCAATTGACAACATTTCTTCCAAAAATGTGAAATGAATTGACTACCTCAGTCGGAGACCAATACGGAAGGGAATCTGTGTATTCGAACAATGTTTTCGAGGAACTCCTTGGTCAGAATTGAAGCAGAAGGTAATCCCTTTAAAGGAATAAAGTGGGCCATCTTGGAAAAAAGATCCACAATAACTAGAATGGTGTTAAATCCATTACTTGGAGGTAGATCTGTAATAAAGTCTAATATTTAAGGTGTGCCATGGTGTAGTTGGAATATCCAAAGGTTGTAAAAGGCCAGCTGTTTTTTTCTTCTGACTTTTGTTTTGGGCGCAAATGCCACAAGACATTGCAAATGACTTTACGTCTTTTCGCCAGGTGGGCCACCAGAATTGTCTCTTAATTTTAGCTTCAGTTTTTGCGATACCTGGGTGCCCTTCCATCAGGGTGTCATGATAATTGGAGATGACTAGTTCTTGTAGTTCCTTGTGTGGTAGAAATAGTCGCCCTTGATAATAAGGTAGGTCATTGATGACTGAGTAGTCCGGGCCATTCTTTACCCAGTCCTGCAGGGCTGTTGGATCGAAGAGTTGTTGGATCTTTACCTGAATATCCTCTAGTGTCTGTAGAGTAGTTATGGCAAGAATTCTTTGTTCTGAAATTATAGGCACCGGTTCTGGGTTCGCATATGCTTTTCCCGTCCCTATTCGGGATAAGGCATCTGACTTGCCATTTTTACAGCCTGGTCGATAAGTGATCACGAAATCGAACTCGGCAAAGAACAATGCCCATCGAAGTTGGTGCGACGATTGGGCCTTGGCGGTTTTTAAATACTGCAAGTTCCGGTGATCGGTGATTACAGTAATGGTATGCCTGGCACCGAGAAAATAATGCCGCCAAGCCTTGAAGGCGGATTTGATGGCTAATAACTCTTTATCGGTAACCGCATAGTTTAACTCGGGTGCCGAGAACTTTCTGGACCAAAATGCTACTGGGTGAAGTTGACCGGTTTCAGGAACCTTCTGGGACAGGACAGCTCCCATGGCTAAACTGGATGCATCAGTTTCGATTATGTATGGAAGTTCAGGGCGTGGATGCATTAAGACAGGTGCAGACGTGAATTTCGCTTTCAGCTCTTGGAAGGCCTTTTCAGCTTCTTCGGTCCACAAGAAGTGTTTGTTTTTTCTCAAAAGTGCTGTGATAGGGTGTACAACATGTGAGAAATCCAGAATCAATCTGCGGTAGAAATTAGCAAATCCGAGCATGCTTTGTACCCCTTTAACTGAACTGGGTGATGGCCACTTGAGAATTGCATCCACCTTTCGAGAGTCCATTCGGACTTCTTTTGGAGTCACGATAAATCCAAGGAATTCAACTTCCGTAACATGAAAAACGCATTTTTCCAATTTTGCATATAACTTGTGCTGGCGTAGTTTCTCAAGGACTGCACAAACGTGCTTCACATGGTCTGATTCTGAAGAGGAGTACACTAGAATATCGTCTATGTATACGACAACACAGACATCAATGAGTTCACGAAGGACATCGTTCATAAGTTACTGGAAGGCTGCTGGTGCATTGCACAACCCAAAGGGCATCACCTGGTATTCGAATAACCCATACTTAGTGCGAAAAGCAGTCTTCCATTCGTCGCCTTTCTTTACACGTACCAGATAGTATGCCCCTCGGAGATCTAATTTAGTGTAGATGCAAGCGTCCTTTACTTGGTCTAGTAATTCGGGGATCAGAGGCAATGGGTATCGGTTCTTAACCGTGGTCTGATTTAATGCGCGGTAGTCTATGCACGTTCTGAGGTCACCTTCCTTTTTTGGCACGAAGAACAAAGCTGAAGATGCAGGGGACTTGGATGGACGAATGAAGCCATTGGCAAGGTATTGGTCCAAGTATTGTCGTAGGTGAAGGTTTTCGGGTTCCGTAAGGGCGTAGATCCTACTACATGGAGGTTGTGCACGGGTATGAGATCAATTTGACAATCGTATGATCTGTGAGGTGGTAAGGTGTTTGCCTGTTCTTTTTGGAAAACATCCTGGAATTCTTGATATTCCTGAGGTAACTGCACTACTGGAGTAGCGACTGTGGCCAGGCCTTTGTTCAAGGGTTTTTCCGGGTAACAAGTATGTGCACAATCCGGGAAGGTTATTCTCTTCTCTCGTCAATCAATACAAGGATTATGTGTTTCCAACCAAGGTATCCCCAGTATTATTTGGAACTGCGGGGCTTTGATTAAATCAAACACAATAGTCTCTCGATGCCCATCCTGACTCAATAGTGTCATCTCTGCGGTGGAATGAGTTACAGGCCCAGAGGCAATTTCAGTTCCATCGACTGTGGTGATGACATCTGAAGTGGTCTTTTTGCAGAGAGGTAGATTCATTCTAGAAGCCAATTCGTGGTCCACATAGTTTCCTATGGCCCTGCTATCAATGTATGCCCTTACTGCGTGCATACGTGATGGCTGCCTTGGATCCATTAGGACCATTGATATGATGAAGTGCGAGGTCTGAGTATCCTTCTTCAAGCTCGGCAAGCGGACCTCTACGCTTGTCGGGCGAGGTTGTTTCGCGAGACAGACTCCATATGGCTTTTATCAGCAGCTCCTACCCCTTTCTTGGGTGGTTTTACAGGGCAATGCCGCAGAAAATGTCCCGAAGTTCCACAGGATAGACACAATTGCATTTGCCGTCTCTTTTCTCTTTCCTTCTGAGTCAAGGGTCCTTTAACTCCTCCGATTTGCATGGGTTCTGAGGCATCTGTTCCTTTGGAGGTAGCGTTGGATTTAACCAACACCCGGTTCTCGAACTTGGCTCGGTCAGCCTTTCTATTCTGAAGTCTGTGATCTAACTGGACCACTAAGTCTATATATTCAGCACAGTCTTGAGGTGGGTTCACAACTTGAGCCAAAACATCTTTGAGTTCTCCTCGAAGTCCACGATGAAAAAACGTAATCCGTTTTACCTCGGACCATCCAGTTTCCACCACCAACCTATTGAAGGTTGCGATGTAGGTTAGAAGGTCCTGGTTACCCTGCAGTAGGGACAAAAGTTCGTTATCCAGGGCCTGTCCTTGGGAGTGCCGGGCAAATAGTCTTTCCATGCTCATTTGAAAACCCTGAAAATCCCAAAGAATGGGGTCATCCTGATTGACTAGTGGAATTGAACAATCCGCTGCACTGCCGCTGAGATATGATAATACGAAGGCTACTTTGGCTTGATCATTTGGAAAGGCTCCAGGACTGCATAAAAAGTGCAAACGGCATTGGTTCATAAACACGACGAATCTTCTCGGGTCCCCCGCAAAGTGTTCTGGCGGGGCTAAAGGGATAGTTCCTGGTAAAATCACTTGCACAGAGTTGCTTGGTGAAACAGGGGTTGGAATCCCCCCGTGTCCAGGTAAGGGTGTTTGCCCAGCTTGGTTTTGCAGTAATTGTCTAGCAAGATCATCAGTGCGTTCCTTAGAAACAATCAGCTCTCTCCTGAGGGTATTAGTTTCTTGGCGAGCGGCATGTATTTCAGCCCTAAATTCCCCTAATAATTGAATTGGTCCAGTTGGTCAGTTTCTGAGGTCTCCATGACACCCGGGTGAGGATTTGTAGGAAGGCTTCGTGTTCTTTTACGCTCACCTGTTTCCCACAGGGGTGTCGAGCGGAACTGGACAGCCACGGTCTCCACCAACGTGATGTGTAGTGCAGAGATGACTGACTGGACTGGCCCACCTAGCTTCGTCTGCTTGACCCGTAGAAGTAGTCTCCTAACGGCGGAGAAAGGGAATTAGCCACCTGTGGATTTGAGTAATAGCACCTCACTGCATCCCCATTTATCACCTCTGATATTCCCTTCCACAAAGCACACCTTATAGTTGTGAATGATGAGCTCTCCATCCTGTGAGGAACGCAATGGCACGTTGATGGCCAGTTACTTCAGTGGCTTGAGGATATTGGAAGAGTTCTAGACAAATCTTGGCTCCAAACCTCCTGGCGAAGGGCCGTAAGTATATAGTTCTTAAGAGTTCAAAAATGTCTGAATAATCACTCTTGTCCAATTTCTTTGTTTATCTTGCAGCTTAGACCCAAAAGAAGATCGTCTTGTGGCAGCTGAAAGCGTTCAGGTAAGAGTCTGTGTTATCCAACACTGTCTGGTAAATGATGCCAAGGTTTAACTCGCTGCTTTCTCTTTTCTTACAGGTGCGGCGTAGGAAGATTTGGCGTGCTGGTGAAAAATACCTCTGGCGGTAAAATCAGGTAAGTATATGGTGGCAAAGAGATTGTCCTGTTTGTTCCCTCTGCTCACCTTGTTGTTTTCTTGTCCCCCTTAGGTGGTGGAATGCGGCAACATAATGATGGAGACAGCGCCGGATCGTAGAGATGCTGCGAGGAACGGTGAGTATGGCGCAGCGCTGCTGCTGGCGATGCAACACGTTTAAAATAAAGTCTGTTTCTGGTTCGAAGGTGTGTTGAATCTGGAATCAGGTAAGAAATCCAGTAATGTTCTTGTCCTAACCTTTCTTCTTCTTTCCCTTTTTTCTAGGTGCTCTGGACTTGAGGCGGGCGTGGCAGGAGGCTGGATGCTGACTGCAGGCACGGTGAGCGTTACGCTGCAGGATGCAGAATAACGCGAAGCGTGTGCTGCTCTTCGGGCGTGGTTTAAATAGCCTCCAAAGTAGTGCCAGGTAAGTATTCCTCCCCAACCACACCCGAGTAACAAAATAGTCCCTAAGGTAAAGTAGTCCCTTCCAGGCCTCACATGGGCTTGGATCCCTTGCAGCATGGTCTGCATCAGGTAAGTTTTAACATATGAGCCTGGCCAGGACTGATGCCCCATATGAGCCTGGCGCCATAGGCGCCAGGTCTGTACCCAGATAGCCCCTAACAAGGGTTGCTGGGCTTTCTCTAGGTAACATGATGCCTGCTTCCGGGGTTGATGGACTTGGTCTGGATGCCCGGTGGTAGGCATCATGACACTGATGCCGCCATATTGTGTAGTATTCTCTTCCCATTCCGTGATATGAACTGCTCCAAATATATTACTTCTTCTGGCAATATTGTAATTTAGCCTTGTCAACCTGTGCCCCTTAAAGGCCAGCAATTGAAGAAGTGTAATGGAGCACCTTCAGCACTGTTGATCACTGTCACTGCATACTAGCAGATCATCCACGTACTGGATAATCACGCTAGGTGCATGAATATTTTCCAGATCAGCATGCAGAATTCTGTTAAATATACTCGGGCTCTGCTCAGTAGCCCTGAGGTAACCTAGTATGTTCGAACCGCATCTGGCTCTGTCTGAATGCTGTGAGGTACCTCGACTCAGGATGGAGTGGAATCAAAAAGAATGCATTTTTCAGATCCACTACAGGGAAATATGTGGCTTCTTTGGAGATGCTACATGAAATTGTTGCAGGATTCAGATTTGCTGGAAACTCTTTCTGTACCACATCACTTAGGAGGCGCAAGTGCTGGATCATTCTCCACTTGCCATCCTGGATTTATTTTTTAACCAGATATATTGTAGTATTGCACGGGATGTAGATGGCACGATAATTCCCTCATCCAGTAGGGGCTGTATTGTTTTTCTATTGCCTTCCACCGCCTCTCTTGAAAGTGGATATTGCCTTACCCTGGGAAGCACCGCAACTGGCTTCAGGGTTATGTGCACAGGTGTTACATCTTACATCAACCCTACATCATGTGGCTTTGTAGTCCATAACTGCAAGGGCATGTACTGTAAATCTTCATAACAAAATTGGGTACATCTACTACTGCCATTAAAGGACACTGCATTCTTTGATACTGTATCATGATGTCACAAGGGATGCAATTCTCCAGTATTATTTCCCCCTCTTTGTCATTTTTTTCAAACAGTTTTTCATCTGCCATCTCCTTTACCCGCACTGTTAGGTCTACACAGAGCACTGTGCGCCACTCACACCCTCCCAATCCATTCCTAATAGGACAATCCTTCTATCCGAAACTACCAACCCCTGCAGATCCAGCGATATTATCGTTCCTGCAACCACCTCGGGTGACACAGCTGGGCGAAAAATGATGTCAGTTGGCACTCTCCAGCATTCCTTGGCAATCTGGGGCACCACCTTATTAAGTACTGTGATACCATAGATAAACATGTCCGGGTCTATAAGAATCCCACGGACCACCACCTCTCTTGTCATTGTATGGATAATCAACATCGCCCTTACAGTGCACATCCAAGGTGTCAAACACACTACGCCATGATCTGTGAAGGATATGGTCATGTTTAACTTACTGAGCAGGTCCCTAACCAGTAGATTGACAGGGTAACTCTCGCAATATAGTAGGGGTGCCCATACTATCTTCCCTCCCACCTTTAAATCCAACTCCTCAGTGTATGGAACCTTGGAAACAGCCACAGAGAATCCCTACGCTTCAAGACATTTTCCTGATAGTGTAAATGTCCTTCCATGATCCATGATTTAGTTGCGCCAGAGTCCACCATAAATATGAATTGCTTGTTTCCTAACTCCGCCCCCACCAACGGTTCTCTTCAAGGTGATTAGTCATCGACAGGATTGGACATGCGAGTGCTCTCTGTGGGCTGTCCTAATCCAGATACGTGCTTGTTCCAGGGAACGTGAAGGGGCTACCTTTTACTAATGCTACTCCACGAAAGGGAGCCGCAGCCCCACCTGGCGCCATGATTATCGATGAAACACTACCCTACTGCTGCGGCAGGTGCTGCACTTGCATATCTGGTGCATGGGGCTGCTGATTATAAGTTTGGGGCTACCCCTGTGGATACTCCTAGTTCTGGTACCCTTGACCATGTTGCTGGTACACTAGTCCTTGAGGTCCTTGGGGCTCTTGGCCCTGTTGCTGTGGACAACAATATACCCCTCTCTGGACCTGCTCCTGCACTCCCTTGCGAAATGCCACCACCTCAAACAATTCCAACATTGTGACTCTCCAAACTCACCTACCCTGGAGTCCAAACCCTCCTCTTTTGACTCCTCGAAATCCCTCTCTTCCTCGGTATGTCCCTCCTTGCTGCCACTGTAGGCCAGGGTACTGTCAGCCCCGCTGCACTGTCCTTTTCCTCCTTCTACCCAGAACACTGCAATATTGGCACTAACAACTTGCTGGGTACTTTCTGTTCCTTCCACCTGCACTTGTACTGGCATTGGCACAGGCACCTGAACAACCACCTTTAACCATTTTTCCTCTACCAACTTCACTTCGTCTCCCTGATGCCTTTCAACTGTTTCCCTCTCCCGCTCCTTAATCCTTTTACAATGATGCACTATTATACTCTGTATTTCCGGCCATCCCTTCGCTTCAATACCCACAATATTAGCCAGTGCCTTCTGCACTTCCTTCAGCAAACCATCCTTTACTATAAAATAGAAGAATGGTATTGATTGATCCCATGACCCTCCCGTCTCAGCTCTCCACTTCTCCTGCATTTTAAGAATAAATCTCGCTGGATCCTCATCATCCCCCATGGTGTACTGCATCAAAGACTGTAAATCGAGAGTAACGTGAAAGGCCCTGCACAGTACATCCCATGCCAATGCTCTAACTCCATTAAACGATGCTCCATCATGCACATCATCCCCCAAAGCCACTCCTGGGTATCCGGCCTTAACCCATTTGTCTCCAGTCTGTTCCCCGATAACAGCAACCACTAAGCTCTTAAGATCCCCTATTGCCATGGGCACCACCACCGTTTGTTTTTCAAATGTATATATTCACTTGCTCGCCACTGCTGTGAGCTTTGGGAGGGTCTTAATTAAATGATGATTATCCATTTGGGGTTAAGGCATGCACTGTGTCCTCCCTTCCCCCTTATGTATGAGGGGCATCTGCATTTTTGCTGTACTTCCCACACCCTTCTTCACAACACCTATTCTTTTATCCAATGCCAATAAGCCAGCCCTGTTCCTCAAACTGCCCCCTGCCCATATACCGTTGAATTGGGGTGTATTTTCAGCTGCCTCTTCACCCCTCCCTTCTTCTTCAGTTGGATGCTCTTTGAACGTACCAGCATCCCCTTACTCCACATTTGCTCCCAACACCATATTCTCCTCTCCCACAATGATCCATCCACCCGGGCTCTTTCTTTTTCAACACCTATATGTCTTCTTCCTTCAAAATCCATCTTAAACAATATTTCCCCTGACTTTCACTCCCCTGATCCTTCTCTCACTACACTTATATCCCTTTCTGCTCCTGGGGATATTTGTAGCCTTTTCAGTTCTGCTAGTAATCCTGTCAACCTATACACAAACTCAATAGACCTGTAATGGTATGGTATGGTATTGTTTATATATATAGCACCTATAGAGAGGCAAGTGTTTCAAAGCGCTCAAGGAGGGTAAATACAAGGGGAAAAAATAAACAGTCACTCAGAGCCCTTGAAATTTGGAGACGATAATAGTCTGCACAGGCAGAGTAAGTGCGTAAAAAATACATTTAACAGTTTGGGAGACATAAATAGCCCTGACTCTGATTCTACAGTTTTAACAGTACAGTAAAGGGGTGAAGACAAGGGAGAACAGACAGACGATCTGCAGGCATGGTGCGTACGGATCGAGCAAGTGTATTGGGGGTCATAGGGAGTGGGAGGATCAAGTGCACCTAGTCGGTTGAGACTGGGGTAAGTGCAGACACAGCCACTCTCATGGGTTAATTTCTCAAGTGCATTGAGTGTGGGTGGGGTGTAGGGCCATGAGGCAAGTGCGAGAGAGGACTGGTAGGGGTGCCAGGGACCAGTGAGACTCTGTGGTAACACCAGCGGCCAGTCAGAATGCTGTAAGGAAGAGGAGGGAGAGAGGGAAAAAACAGAGAACTGTGTTAGCAGGGTAGAGGGAGAGAGAAGGAAAAGGAGAAGAGGAAAGTCTTGAGCAGTTTCTGGAATTTAAGGAGATCCGGCTCGAGACGGAGGGTGGCAGGGAGGCTATTCCAGAGGGATGCACCTGCTGAGGATAAGGATCTCTGACCAAATCTCTGATTGGAGAACTGGCTCACTCGCAGAAGGTTGGAGGTAGATGAGCGCAGGGCTTGTGAGGGACAGTATTTAGGTAGGCAGCGTTACAGGGTCTTGAATTTGATCCTTGCAGCCACAGGGATACAGTGAAGGGATTTCAGCACCAGAGAGATGTGGTCCCTGGGCTTGAGGCCAAGGATAAGTCTTGCAGTTCTGTTCTGGATGAGTTGCCGAAGGCACAAGGCAGACGAAAGGAGGTTGAGGAAGAGGATGTTGCAATAGTCCACCTTGGAGAGAAACAGGGCTCTGGAGACAGTAGGCCTCTTTACAAAGTTGCCGGTCTAACCTGCCGGGCGGAATGGCACACACGAGCAGACCTTCACGGTAGCACCGGCACCATTATTAACGGTGCCGGTACTACCGGCCTCCCCATTCCCAGGACTCAATTGGGAATGGGGAGTAATTTTTCCCGGCACCCAGCGAAGGGGGATTACAGGGTCCGCCAGGGTTGAAATGCCCCGGTACATCCCCATTGCCGGGTGCCAGTGAAAAATGACTCCGGCGGCAGCCGTGCCGGTAATTACCCACACGGCTACCGCCAATGTCATAATGAGGCAAAGTGAGCCACTGGGGGAAAGTGGGAAAAGGTAGATTACCTCTGAGGAGGTGAAGCTGATAGTTAGACTTTTTAGAGATGTGTGAAATGTGAAAGGAGAAAGTGGAGTCATAGATGACCCTAAGGTTTCTTGCTTCGCAGGTGAGTGAGGGAGCAGGGCCAAGGGAGGCAGGCCAGAGCGAAAGTGGGAAAACCGGAGAAGGGGTCCCAATGCGAACAATCTCAATCTTGGTGGCATTGAGGCAGATGTTGTTTGCAGCACACCAAGAGTGAATAGCGGGCAGACAGTCATATATGAGCAAGGAGGAGGAGGAGGCTCAGGGTAGCCTGAAAGATAGTTGCGTGATCTGCATAGCACTGGAAGTTAGAGGTTAAAGTGACAATCGCATGTGCCAGGGCAGCCATATAGACGCTGAAGAACCAGGGGGATAGGTTAGATCCCTGGGGAACGCCACAGGTTGAGAAAGTGATAGTCGAGTGAAAGGCTCTGAGTTCCACCTGGGATGGGCAATTGGAGAGGAAGGAGGTTAACCACGCCAGAGCCTGATCTGTGATTCCCGGGGTGTCACAGAGACATGCAATCAGGATGTCTTTGTTAACTGTGTCAAAGGCAGAGGAAAGGTCAAGGAGAATGATTATAGAAGGAGTCTTAGTGTCAACATTTGAGAGCAGGTCTTCACATGTGTTCAGAAGAGCAGTTTCCGTTCCTCTGGTGCTCTAAAGCCAGATTGATGGTCGTGTGAGGAATCAATAGATTCAGTGTGGAGGGTCAGTTGAGAGGTAGCATTTTCTCCAGGAGTTTTCCCAAGAAGGGACATATTCAGCAGAGGGTTTTTTGAGCAGAGGCTGCACAAGGGAGTGATTTAGGGCATTTGGGAAAGCTCCAGTGGAAATGGAGAGATTGCAGAGGTGAGCCAAGGCTGGGACGAGGGAGTCAATATTGTCTTTAATGGTTTTGGAGGGGCAAGGGTCCGCCTGTTTGGATGAAGCCTTCATTGATCAGACTTGTCTGGTGACCTCATCTAGGGTGAATGGCGAAAGAGAAGAGAGGGTAAGAGGAGGGGGTGCCAAGGGAGGCTTCGTGTTGGTGTATGCTGTGGTGTGGAAGAGAGGGTGGAAAGGATGACCTTGGGTTTTTGTGGTGAAGTGTGCAACCAGGGGCGAGCAAAGCTCCTGGGTGGGTGTGACAGAAGAGGAGGCTGCTGCAGGATTGGCCAGTTCCTTGCAAACTTTGAAAAGTTTGTCTGTGTTGTTTGATGCAGCGGAGATGCAGGTTTGAATAAAGACTCTTTTCTTGTGTGGATGCAAAGTCGATAATGCCTTTGAAGGAGGCGGCAGGCCAGTTTGTCAGATGGTTCGGCCAGCACATTCCATTTCCGCTCAACTGCCCTACACTTGCGTTTAAGGGCAGCCAGGTCTGAGTCGTACCAAGAGTTGCACTTTTTGGAATGCTTCAGTCGGAACCTCATGACAGGGGCAAGAATGTCAAGATTGTTGGAGATAGATAGATTGAGGTTAGCGAGGGCTGTGTCAGGGTGGGGGGCAGCTGAAGGAGTGAGTGGAGGCGAGTAGGAGCAGGCAAAAGCAGCCACTTTCAGTTTTTTCTTGGGTCTGGTGACTTTGAAGCCAAGTGGCTCTACCGGATTAATTGCTTCAAGAGGAGAGGAGAGCTTCAGGTGTGTTGAGAGAAGAGAGTGGTCAGTCCAAGATAGGGAGGTAGTGAGAGGGATAGAGAGAGGGATGTCAGTAGAGATGAGAGCATCCAAGGTGTGGCCCACGGTGTGTGTGGGGCCAGAGGGAAGGATAGAAAGGGGAAGAGAGTCACATAGGTTGCAGAAAGGAGCAGAAGAGTCAGGGGAGACCAGATGGATGTTGAGATCGCCCATCAGGAGGAGTTGAGAGGCAGAGGGGAGTAGGGAGGAAGCCGGGTCAGCCCATTCAGAGAGGAAGAGAGTGTGCTGAACTGGTGGCCGATCAAAGGTGGCCATAATAAGAGATTATTTTGGGGATAGTAACCCGTTGATTCTGGTACTTCAGGTGGTGGGCGAACGGAGGTGGGGGAGTGGCACCCTGTAGTGTTGCTGACACTGCAGGGGACCCTACTGCAGTGGGTACATAGCTTGGATTAGAGTATTGTCATGGGTTTTGACCCATGTTGAATCAATAGACTGGGTAGATGTGGGGATGAGCTGTCGCCGCCCATTATTCTATCCCAGAACAAACTAAATCAATAGACTGGATGGATGTGGGGATGAGCTATCGCCACCCACATTCACGCCAGAATAGGAGAACTGCGCAGTTGGCACGAGACCACTCCAAAGATACAACCTTCTTGTGGGGAATTCATTTTCTTAATCCCAAAAATGGTTGCATTACCAGTACTCACCACTATCAGAAAGCCGGCGTTTTAAAACCACCAGACTTTTGTGTAAAACTGAACAAATGAAACAAAACCAGACCAAGGAAAGACTTGCTAAGAGGTGGATACAATGTAAAACTATATTCTGAAATGACTTGAAGGAAGTAATTATTTATGTATATGTAAAAATTGTAAGTGATTTAAACTGGGAACGAAAAGTGACATTTAGCTGAAACCTGGCTTAATGAAACTGAATTCTGCCTGACATCTACCCCCACAGGAGTTAAAACCTGCTCAGCCACTCTTCCCCTTACCAAAAGGAGTTGTCACCTCTCTGATTAGATTAGGGGTGGAGCAGCTGGGTACTAGAGGGAGGTGAACAAAGGCCTGTCCTGGACTCAGGCAAATGTTATATTGGGGGCGTCGTAAAAGTGGCTTCCTCTTAGGGGAAACTGGGAGGGGCAGTGCCTCTGCTAGCAGCTGAGCTTGGGGGAAGTGGATAAACCCGTTATTCCACCCTGTGATGTGGGAAGCCACACCCCTTTTGGACCAGGGCATAATTTTAAAAAGATAGATAACTCAAAGTGCGGACTTGTCAGAATTATATAAGTAATATCATTATTTTTGTGATTTTTCTGTGAACATTTTGAGATGCGTTAGGACCCTGTGGTGTATTCTGGGGGGTTGCTAGCGGAAAATAGGGTCTCACTCCAAATGTCTGCATGTTAAAAATCTGACACTTCATCAATTAATGTCCATACTCCTTGCGCACATGTGTGTAAATTTGGGTAAATGTCCGATATTGCAAAACCAGTTAAAAAGCGCAAAATGTTGTCATTTTTTAATGCAAGCCCCCAGGAATAACAGAGGCGGACAAGCATGGACCATAAGGAATATATAATGTGCACATGTAATTTCAACAAATTGTATATCTGGGAAGGATGTATTTGAATCAAATATAGATTTGTGGGCAAACTGACCAGGGGAGGATCCTCTGACCCATAAAACCTACAGCATCACTCTGACTCACATTTCCTTCCCCCAATCATGGGAGAGGGGATAATTGGGCCAATGACAAGTAGAGAGGGGCAGGCTTAGCTAGGCCCAGGCACACACCCATTTTCAAAACACATAAAAAGAGACTGCTGGGACAGGTAGAGACATTCAAATCCAGTTGATGCAGAGTGTTTTGCCGGACCACACAACATCCAGAAGATACCAGTTCCAGACTGACTCCAGCTACATACTCCAGAAGCTAGAACTTATACTTTAGAACCTAAATCAGAGGCCTAAAACCACAAGCTGAGTTCTCTGCAGCAGGCCTCAAATCATTGCAAGCTACTCACAGCCGGGCGAGCTGCTTGTATCCCTTGCCAAGAACTTTTGCCAGGACCAGTGCAGAGATCCAGGAGCCGTGCAGAGACTGCTGTATCCGGACAGACCAGACCAGAGATCCAGAGTGACCCAGACCGCTGTGAGCAGAACCAGAGAGCTGACCCAGATCACTGTGAAGTGCCGAGACCAGAACCAGAGTCCAGTCCAAAACCTGACCAGATCCGTGGCAAGGCCTATTTCAAATTTATATTGTGAGTACCTAGCAGAACTGTGCAGAACCAATCTCTTAGTTAAAATAATCTAATCCAAACTGTTTTAACCTAAGTAGAACAGCTTCCTAGAAATCGTGTCATCTGTCATTTGTAAAGCTTCACAACTGTCACCTGTCAATTCTGAAGCTGCAAGCTGTCACCTGTCATTTTGAGTTTACCTAGAACCGACTTGCTACTCCTTATACTTTTGCCGTAATCACGATTCACGCACTCGCGAATTTTACCGCGATTTGCAATTTGGTTAAAAATCCTGCCACGTGTAACCATCAGCAGTCATTTCTTTCCTTGCTAAAAATTCGTTTGCCTCTTAATCACCATCTCTGAATCATTGCTAAAGTGAGCCTGAACTCATCCCAAGTATCTCTCACTCACCCTGAACCTCCTAAAGGGAATTAAAAGCATTTTCAGCATATTTCTCACTTCATTGCCACCAAATTCAAAGCACTTGGGCCTGTGTTTTAAAACTCATACCGGTTTTCTCTAAGCTTGCTGGGGGGGAACTGAATTTCGTATTGTATTTGATTGCATTCCTGAGAACTCTGTGCTCCTCTTTCCATCTACTTCCATGTCTTACATTGCATAGGGGAGGGGGGTGAATTGCCAGAGAAAAAGTGATTATATTATCTTTTGCTAAAATCATCTCAAGTATTTCTGTACTGCATTTTATTCCTCATTGCTTTTCCCTTGAAATCATAAAAGTATGTTTGCTACTTGATCCATGCTATACTAACTCTTCATTGATTATAAAGAAGTGTGCTAGTGTCAGATTACCCATTGTTGATTAACATTATATTTATAAGGGGGATATCGATTATTAATTTATTATAAAAGCGTGGTATCTATATGTTGTCTTATTTCTCAAATAAACCTTTTAAACTTGCAAAACAGAACTACTTCTTGGCTCAGTGGGGTCAGGGGGATTCTAAGAGAGGGGTGTTATATAGGGGTAGTCATCCAGAACTCATGAACTGGACATAAAGATATATCAATAAGGGTTTCCATTCAGTATCCCAGACTAGGCATTGACTTAGCTGTAGTGTTGAATTGAATCCTCTTACAGTATCCTTCTGCGGGGTATGTTGTCAAGGGATATAATCCCCTACCTCGTACCAGCGCCCCACCTTCCCCTTCATTTTTCTATCTCTGCACTTCCGTTCCATTCCTTTGATCCTCTGTGTCTTCGAACATACGCCAAAGATCAAGAATGTCTTTTTTCTTTTGTAGCTGCTTCCCTTTATATTTTGCTACTAAAAATGTGGACATGTGTTCCAAGATGCTCTTGTTGTGGGAGCCCTGCCCTGGCTATGGGCAGGGAATCCCCCCTCCTCCTGTCTCCGCGATGCATTGCTTAGGATATTTCTCTACCCTGTCACAATACAGTGGCAGGGCCTTATACATGTGCTCTATTGGTGATCCTCCTGCCATGCTAGTGACTTCTATCTCTTACTAATGCTGCAAAGCCCCTCTGACGTGCTCCGCACGCTGCTGCTTGCTTGTAACAACAAAAACAAGATAATCAACCCCACCGTTTTCTCTGAACATTCCATTTGCACACACGCCGCTCCAGGAGATAGGGCCACACCACACAACACTGCAATTCACACAATTACTGCCCCTTATAAGGCCTGCGTTTTCACCAAAGAAACACAACTGCCATATATTAAACCAAGACCCTACACTCAAACCACTTTTTGTTCCATGGCTATATGAGACCACTAAGTTTTATTTCAATAATCCTCCTTTAAATATTATTCTGCCTCATGGAACCACATTCCCTCCCCTTCCAAGGAGGGGATCCCTGCCTTACCTTTGCCTTACCTTATAACACTTTACTGAGCCACTCAATCACTAATACAAATGTCATCAACGATAACGCTACCCTCATCCACGTTACATCAATGACCTAGCTCTCCACGTACTCACACCTTTTACACTTCTCCATGCATCTGTCCCCTACTTGTTATCTCTTACAAGAGTCTACTCACATGTGCATGCTCATCTGAACTCCTCCATCATGGGGTTCCAACACCAGCCTACACTCAGCTCGGAGCCGTGCCGTGATTCAATGAGCAGAGAGGACTTTTCTTAAAATGGCTCCTGCTAAACCACTCAGAACACGTGTTTTTTCGGGGACAGTCACTGTAGGTGGGCGCAGCTCCTTCTTGAGAAGCGACCTGGAAGCCTCTGCAGGTACAGTGGGTGCATGGATCACGTTGGGGTCACCAATTGAAAGCAAGCCCCTGAACGCTGACACCAGAGAGAAAACAAACCCTCTAGGGAAGAAAGGCCCAAGTCGATCTTGTAAAGATAACAAGTTTAATCTCATGCACAGATGAGTGCCACAGCAAAGAACTCTGCTGCAAAGAACGTTTTGCCAAAAATAGGTACAAGCAGAAACTTATAAAGCAAAACATTGTCGTAAGTGACACAATACAAACAGTAAAAACCTGCGCGACTGATTGAAAGGAACCTATACAGGTGCTGCCTTTATCCATATGGGATGACAGTTTATTGGTACCAGCCTAGTCTGTCCATCTTTCATCACGTGGGCGCTGCAGGGCTCATCTTCTTCTCATGTCGAAGGAGCAGAAAACAATTTAATTATGCTCCTCCTATACAGCTTGTTTATCACTAATACTGTGTATTTGGCAGGCTTCAAAAAGGACAAACAGGAGGTTCCAAGGCGCTCAAACCTTCACACACATATTTCACTTACTCCCTCCGTTCCATACGGCCCCAAGGTCTCCTTCCTTGTTTTGAAATATAATCTATCCCTCCCAACACCTCGCAATACAAATCACATGATTGCTGTTTCAATGGCACACCCTGTCCATCCTCTTTGAACATTTCAGGACTTGTTACTTTGGGGTTGGTGGTCAAAGGGCAGCTGGTGTCATGGAATTCAGGGCTCTTATGGTTCAGTCAGTTATATGGGCTATAACTTGTGGCCACTGGGGAATGGGCCGGGTAATGCTTTGGCCAAAGTGAGATACCATGCATACCAGGTGCCGGCTTCTGATCGCAACCTTGTCAGGCACATTCCTTTTCGGTGAAAGACACATCTTTGCAACACTTTCAAGAGCAATGAATAAACAGTACGGCGGGTTGCAAACTGTCCTCATGGGAGCTCGAGCATCACTGAAGATATCTGTAACCTCGTGGGTTTGGGCCTAGTGCATGCAATGCCACCTTTGCCGCGCAAGCCTTCTCCTCTACATAGGATTATTAATATCTACACAAAATAGCAATACGGGCCGCACCTTGGGCCAAACCATATGGTTACACTATAATTAGTTATATTAGCATGGGGTCCTGCTGGACGGGAATGCATCCCTCTCACTGTCCCCCCTCCTTCCTGGCTCATCAGAGTGTTTCAAATGTATCTTGCCTTACTTTAAAGCACCTAGGGGGTGTTGGTCTTCCCCCTTCCCAACACGAGCGATGTTAAGGACAGTCGTCCCACACAAAAGTTCACAGAGGCAGAGCACCAATATGGGGTCAGTTTGGGGTGAGAGGTGGCAGAGAACAAGGAAGAAGAAGGGGGAAGGAAGCTCTGGGAGCCGTGATGCAGAGAAGGTTCAAAGGTTACACTTTTTGAATTTAAAATGGAGCAGGGAGTGCACAGCTGAAAAAAGCACTCACCCCAGATGGATTCAGCACATAAATGCTGCACCGAGCGACGGCAAGGACAGCAGTCCCACTCAAATGCTCAGAGAGGCATAGCACCAGTCTGGGGTTGGGCAGTGTTGGATGTGGGAGGGAACAAGGAAGAAGAACGGGAAGGAAGATCTGGGAGCCATGAAGCTCAAGTTGGTCCATGCCTTCCCTCAGTTTAATGTTTTTCCACCTAGTTTCAATGTGGCCAGATTTGGTTCGTTTTTAATTTCTGTGTAGTACTGACGCACCTTTGTCATTCAAATTGGGCTAGCAGCACACAGCATGAATTCATGTAAGCATGCTGGAGAAATTCTGCATTAAACAAAATAATGTGATGATCTGAAACTGTTTCTTAATACTACAGCCTTGTCATGTATGGAGGTGCCATTCTCCCCTTCCACCTCAGTATCACTGCTTTCCAACATCCAAACTTATTCTGCCTGTGCTCTGATTCAGCATAATCTTTCCCTAGATCATCATCATCCATTTCATTATCAATACCGTCTGACCCAAATGGATGGTGGCGAAGAGATAAAGACCCTGGATTTTCAGTCATTGCCCACTGTTGTAGTATTTCCTTTCTATATTTCTATATTTCCCTGATATTCATTAGATAAGATCTACACCTCTCCAACTTCTGCCCCTGAGAGGCTGGGGGTAACTAAATAGTGAGCCGGAGACACCAGAGAATTTTGACAAATGATATTTATTTTGACAGCACTTCAAGTTGCAAAAGGGGGGGTTCTGCAAAAAGTCTCAATTCAAAATTAAAGTGCCAAACAGGCTTATCAGAATTCCCTTTTTCCGAATGTGACCGGAATCATAGGTTAAGGTTTACCTCCAAGAAAACTATATCATACCATGAAGGAATACAATGGACCGGTATGTTTAAACAAGGCAGTTCGTCATAGCCATTCAAATATTCCAGCTCCCCCCCCCCCGTTTATACCGTGACCTCACGGGTTAAAGTCCTCCGTTAGCACCTTTGTTCGTGCCGTGTTGAGCGGTTTCTTTCACACGCTCGTCTGAGCATGTAAGTGTCATGTTGCAATGCTGTGCATTTTCTTGTACTGGCACATACATACATCAGTGATGACAAAGTACATACATCAGCCATTCCCTCCAATGACCACATGCATTTCTTCCCTCCACAGTCACACAAGCATGTGCTGGGTGAAAAGGAAACATGCAGCATAACTCCTCCTACCTCTTGCCTGTTTGGTTGCAGATATGGGCACTGATTTATGGAATTATTTGGGAACATTTGGGATGGGAAGAGAACCTGCAAAGATTCTATTTGAGTCCCTCGTTGAAAGGCGAACTACAAACTTCCTATCAACTACTTAACCTTGCACAGGGAGCCACTTTTCTAACCATCAAGGAAGGGTTGTTAAAAAGAGGGCGCAAACCTGCAATTTATATCGTTAGAAATTACGTGCCATTGGGTTTAACCCAGGAGAAACTCTTGTAGAGCTAGCTGAATGCATTAAAAATACAGTGGCCCTATGGATTAATAGCAAGTCCTTAGAAGAACTGACAGAGATGATACCTTAGAACAATTTTCACATTCCTTACCCCCTTTTTTGCAAGAATCTGTTGTTCAGTTAAATGAATCTATTATAGCCATGGCCATTGCCACTGCACAAAACCACTTGGATGCAGCTAAACACTTCCATTTGGCCCATCAAGGCGGAAGAACGGAAGGATCACAAACCCTTCCAACAAACTCAACACGAGGGAGTAAATAAACAAGAAGGGCTACATAGGACCATGGAAGGAATACCACACGAGAGAGTAGAAATCAAGAAAACTGATCTGAAGGCTAAGCATGAAAGTAGAAAGGAGGAGATAAAAGGAAGCAGAACACCTCCTCTGGTCTGTTTTTTCTGTAGAGAAACAGGGCAACTACCTAGACACTGTCCAAAGAATATAACAGACAAACCTTTTCAAATAGGCTGTTTGAAGAGCCAAGAATGGGAAGAACAAGAGAAAGAACTAGAGACCTTTAGCATTTGTTTGTGCCAAACTCCTACTAGTTTCACATATGAAAAGACTTGGGTGAATGGGAGGCAGGTAAGGGCCTTGATTGACTCAGGTAGTAAGCAAACCGCTGTACGGGCAGATTTAGTTACAACAAAAAAAAGATCTAGTTAGAGTGACATGTGTAGATGGAGACAATGAAGTGTACCCTAAAATACCAGTACACATTGAAATCCGAAGGTGAATCTTGCAAACTATCATCAGCCATAATTCCCGGGCTCCCCGAAGAAGTTGTTCTGGGACGGAACTGCACCATCTTCTCTACTCTCTTACAGGAATCTCCACCCCCACCTTCAGAGACTTTCTACCCCAGAGATCCTGGCAGACAGAGTATTACCCCCAAAACTCTCACATATGGGATTGGGAAAACTCTGAGCCCATGAGACCCAAAAACAGCCCCTAAAACCCAATTCATAAGTTATTGCAGAAAGACAAATAAAACCACTCCACCTCTATCTCCACCAATCACAACCAATCAGTGGAACATGGAAGCGTTCCTGGATAAATCTCATCCCTCTTCTCTGCCAGGTCTTAACAACAGGGAACCTGGACAAAATACAGGCATATCCACCGCGCCTACCGGAAGGGTATGTGAAAACCCTGAATGTGTCTAACTTACTGGTCCCCAGGGATCTGTCATCCAGGTAGACAGGACACGGCCTTCGCTATTGGATAGAGTTCCTGGGGTGGACCAGTGCAGGAGGATCACCTGGATGAGGGTTCCTCGGGGAGTGGAGGTGCTACACCAATGGGTGAGATGCAGTATCCCCCTTTTTATAACACGTTTCCCCCTAATACCATGTACGATACTCAGACACTCTACCCTCCCTTTCCAACATGAACTCTTTCTTACACCACGAAAGACAAGTAGAGCCGTTTACCTGACATGTCCCAACACAAGGGTCAGGCAAAGTCAGGCAATTGACCAGAACCACACACACCTGATGGCCTGTTTTTTCCCCCACAAGGACATCTATCCCAGGACAACTGTTGAAGAGGAGGAGAAAAGCATTGAGAACCAAAGGGGCGAAAAGGAGAGAAGCAACCTTGCCCTTTTCGAACCAGGGTGGAAATAGAATTGGGTACTCCCCTGTTTTTGTTGATGGGGGGGTCAAATCTGTATAATGGGGAGAGCTATACTGTAGTCAAAGACAAAGACAGATTGACTACCCCTCTCTAAAGGTCCCTTCTGCACCACAGGCTAAATGATCGGACTCTACTTTATCATTGGGTAGATAGACCACCTATATCAACTATGGCATTTCTCTATATCACACAACTTTTATTGCAAAACAGTTTACTTTATTTCTTTTTCATAAAAACATAATAAAACATATAATCAAATATTCTATAATCATCATTCACCACTTTCATACACCATTTATTCTACATATATACGGGGTAACTTAATTTGCTCTTTTTCAAAAACATAACAATTATTCAGTTATGCACAAGTGATAGGGAAAGACATGTTAGATTCCCTTTATGGTCGACATATGTTTCAGCCCTTGTAACGTGTACTAGACCCTCTCATGGGTTGTCACTTGATCTGATTATTGGGTCATCTTCAAGACAAAAGCAATATATTCAAGAAGTTGAATTTCATTCCCCAGTAGTCGATTTTGTAATCTGTTGTCCATATAATGGTAATTGGGACTTCTGAGCCCGCACACTGATGAATTTAGTTTGCAGCACCCAGTGTTATTTTACGTATTCACTCTTTGCCTACCTGTTTCTTTAGCTGAGTCTTTAAATGATCAGCACACATATCTTTTTGGCGTATATTCCTTCACTTTACCCGGAAGTGCTGGTGTAGACCGAGTGGGGGTATCACGAAGGAACCCACTTATTTTCTATTTTCCGTGTCTCTACAGTATCTTGTAGCTTGTTCTGTCGCTGGCTGTCCCATGATGTATGGTGTACTTCGAACCAGACACACAAAGCCTCTGTGAAAGGAATCATAAGACCGCAAACAATAGCCAGCATGTGTTGCAGCAGACATCAATGGTACACAGAGCCCCCCTACACTGATAATCAGGGCAGGGAGAGATGCCTGCTACCGTGGTACCATCCATGTCTCCAGAGACAAGAAAAGCCAAGTGGTTCATCACAGACGGTTAGTCGAACGGAGGACCAATAAGAAACCGAACTGTGTTGACTGAAAGTTGCGAATTCGCAAATTAAGGGGAAATCCAGCTGCAGAGGGGTCCAGCAGCAGGTGGGCGTTCACTCGATAGAATCTAGTTGATTCTCCTATTGTTGAAATACCGATCCCAGAAGACCCTAGGAGAACCGCAAGGAACAGGTCAAAGTCGACATACACGGGTCTAGCAAAAACCCCTGTACCGTCGAAAGTCTTTGACCAGCATGTAATTGGAAAGCTAAGGGAGACGAATCCTGCATAGTAAGAAAGGAGAAAGAACTGTGTGGTTGGCAAGAGTGAAACCGATGGAGGGATGCCGACGAAAAGAGATGAAGTATGATGCCCAAATGAACATTGTGTTGAACCCGACAGAGGGAGGCCAATATTCGAGAAGGGTCTGAGCCCGGAAGAGGGAGATCCGAGTGTGAAAAGCCATCACCCAAAGACTTGTGAATTCCACAGGAAAAATCTTTTGAATAACCTTCGAGAAGGGTCTGAGCCCCGAAGAGGGGAATGCATGGGTGAAAAGCCATCACCCAACAACTCGTGAATACAGTAGGTGAAATCTTATGCATAAAAGCCATAGTGAACCCGACAGAGGAAGACTGACATTCGAGAGGGGTCTGAGCCCAGAAGAAGGGGAACCAGAGTTGAAAACCATCAACCAACATAATTAAATAAATGTACTCTTGTGAATAAAAGCCATAGTGAACCCGACAGCGGGAGGCTGATATTCGAGAGGGGTCTTAGCCTGGAAGAGGGGGATCCTGCGGTGAAAATGTATCACTCAATGTACATGCAGAAAGGAACTTTTTAAACATTATTTTCAACCCACCAGATACTTGCAGGCAAGAGACGTTTTGTAGAAAAGAGACTTAACTACCAAAGATCCTGATACCTGAGAACGGAACTGTAGTCTCATAATGGAAAAGCTTGAGCGTGTGTTACGCTCAGGAGTCCTGCCTTGTCCCATGCTCATAACATGGGGAAGGGAGAGGCCTGGCTATAACATCCTGATTTATCATTTGTAAACATTTCTTTCTTTCTTGTGAACACTATCCAACACTCTTTTTTATTTAATTGTAAGGATTGGCAATAGTTTGTTTTTAGTATAGGCCCTTTTATTTGATATGACATCACTAGTACTGCCTTATTATTATTTGATGGTCGTAGCTTCCTCCCATCTTAGATTTAGGTTTAGATTAGGCATGTTTTCAACCTAACTATACAGTTTAATAAACACCCATGACTGTGATCACTTGTGTCTGTCTTTACTGTTGCCTGCACAAGTTCCTTACACATATAACACAAATGCATTGTTTATTTTTCTTTGTCAAATGTCTCTTCTGAATGGAATCCTTATGCTCGACGTAATATGCAAAAGCAATCGTTGGTTACTAATCAGGCCTATTGTCCTCTTAAAATTTTGTCTTAAAGATTGATAACTAAGTCTGGCTAATTTATGTACATACCCAATCTTCTTCTGAACGAAAACAGAGCAGAATCAGCAGAAATTGTTTTTAAACATGTGCTAAATCCTTCAGTGAAATAATTGGACTGGTTTATTATGAAGTTTTTCCACTTTCCTGTGCCAAATGTGCATGTATGTAGGAACAATTTAGCTGAGGGGCTAAATCTCAAAGACACTAACTACATTCAAAGTGCCTTTGCACATGTAGTTTGGCCTTCACACCTTGTAACTTGTTACATGTTCAATTCTAAAGATTGCCTGTACATTTTTGTGACTGTGTTCCACACATCCCATATTATTTGTTAAGGTTGTATGGGAAAGTGCGCAGCCTGCATGCCTTTCTCTCTCAGCCCCTCCTCTTCAAAAAGTCTGTAAGCCCAATGGCATGAAGGATGTCATTGCCATTTTAGCCTCACATCTAAATCTTGAGGCTGTCGATATGAGTAAATATTGGTCATGGTTACAAACACTTTAAAGCGAGTATGTTATGTTAGGTTAAGTTGACTTAACCATAAGTATGGTCTCCAGGTGCTCATGTTGTACCTCTAAGAAAGTGGGTTGTAAAGGCTAGTGAGGAAAAGGGGAGTAGGATAGAGGTTGTGCTTTTCTGTTGGTGCTTGTAGAACCAGAAGCAACTGGCGTCTGTGCAAGTCGGCTAAGTCTGGGTGTGTTTGGATTGTACGCACTGGGTTATTGTGTCCAAAAAGGGCAACATCCATTGACTGGAATGTTTGTTTGCAGGAGTTAGTTTTTATGGTCGACATGTGGGTTGTATACTTGTGTGAAGTGAGACTGATCCATTAGATTATGTGAAGTATGTGTGGGGTAAGTTTAAGAGGAGCGGGGAGCAGGGAAGGTTAGTGATTGGTACGGCGTGTTTGTTTGATTGTTGGTTCCAGATCTGTACTGTCATTAGATTATCTTGGGTATTACTGGCAGTCCCTGATTTCTGCTAATCACTGAAAGTTGAATAGCTAGGTTTTCAGTCATTTTCTGAAGATGAGGTGGTCTTCTGTCATTCTTAGCTCCTTCGGGATTGAGTTTCATAGATTGGCAATTAGGTACGATAATGTGATTCCTTTGAAATTCCTTTTTTTGTATTGTTTTGTTTCAATTTAGAGGTCATTGCTTGATTTTATGTCTCTTCTTGCTTGGTAGCGGTTGATTTTGGCTTGCAGGAATTCAGCTCCTTGTCCGTGTAGTGATATGTTGGCTAGGAAGAGGGTTATCAAGTTAATGCATTTTTTACTGGGAGCCAGTATTCTTAGGACTTGTGTAATGTGGTATTTTCTGTTTAGTCACAGAACTATCCTTGCTGCAGTATTTTGAATGCATTGGAGTTTTTTAGTGAGCAGTTCTGGCATTACAATGTAGATGGTGTTTGCGTAGTCGATTCTTGATAATACTAGGGAGATGATTCTGAGGGTTCTGTGTGGGAAGGAGAGGTAGTGGAGGATCCCTCTAAGTAGTCGCAGCAGGTAGAAACATTTCCTTGCTATAGCATTAACTTGTGGTTCCAGTGAGAGTTTTCCCTCCATGAGTGTGCCCAGAATTTTAATCATGGCCGATGCTTGCGATTGGGTTCCCATGCCAGGTGGCCAGTTCAGCTGTGTGTCTGTTGCGTTATCCTCTGGGGGTGAGATCATTATTCCTGTTTTGGTTGGGTTAATCTTCAGGTTGTTGGTTGTCATCCAGGTGTATATGTCAGTGAGGCAATTGTTGAGGTTGTTGTTTGAGTCTTGGATTGTGGCTATCTTGAAGATGAGTTGGGTATCATCAGCGTAATTGTAGGTGGTCAGTCAGTGGTTTTGAATGATTTTTATTAAGGAGGACATGTAGATGTTAAATGTGAGTTTAATGAGGCTAAAGTCGTGAGGCAAGCTACAGGATATGTGTTTGGTGATAGAGGTAAATTGTGGAAGGTAGGTTCTTTCAGTTGTTGGTGATGAAGGATTTTAGCCATTGTAAAGCATAGTTTTTTACAACACATTCCTTCAGTCTCTTGATTAGTGTTTACTGTCTGATTGTGTCAAACATGGCTGATATGAACAGTAGCATGAGGGCTGATCATGTATTGTTGTCTGCATTTATTTTTAGGTCATCCCATAGGGATGGAATTGCTGATTCTGTTCCGCTCATGCCCCTGAAGTTGAATTTATGAGTGGTCGAGTTTCCCATTCAATTTATGGGGTTGAGTTGGATTTTGTGTATATGGTTCTGCCTTAGCTTGACTGGCTAGGGTAGATTAATTAAAGGTCTGTAGTTAGTGGGGTCTTCCACACTTCCTGTTCTGTTTTTTAGGAGTGGCTTGATGTAAGTTGATTTTAAAGATGTCGGTACTATTTCTGTGTTTAGGCATAGGTTCATAAGTAGCCGGAACGAAGATGATGGTGTTCTTTGTTTGAGGATTTCCTTGTAGATACCTGGGGGGCACGGGTCGCTGGGAGATCTGGCAAGGCTGGTGTCCTTTATTCATGTGAAGAAAAGTCTTCATCTACTGCTTCAAATCGGTCGAGTGTTGCTGTAGTTGGTGGCTCACCAGTGTTGTTAGTTCCGTAGTTGTGCTTGTGTTTACTGTTGTGTGGTTTTGCTTCAATGGTCTGTTGGCTTGTTTCTAGGTAATTGGTCATATTGTCACATAGTGATTGTGATGGTATTGTGCCTTTGTTGCAAGATGTAGGGTTTTTGATTTCTTTGATGATTTTGAAGAGTTCCTTTTGTGGGTTGTTTGCTGATTGGATTCTTGTGGCGTAGTACGTTTTTTTTTGCTTTAAGGACTGCTGATTTGTATATTCTGAGTTGTCATGGGTATTTTATTCTGTTGGAATTATTGTACTGGTTTCTCCATAATTTTTCTAGTTTGCAGCTTGTTTCTTCAATTCTTCTGTGAACCACCTTGCTGTCATGTATTTTTGCAGTGATTTTGAAAGGTTATGCTGGTGCTAATAGGTCTATGTCTCAGTGATCCAGGTGTCCAGTATGACTATTTTGTTTTCTTTTTTTCATTTTTAGTTCAGTGATTTTATGAAAGGATACCATATAGTAACATATATAACAGACAGTCATTTCATCATCATCCTACGGGTATTGTTGCAACAATGAGTTAATTAAACCTGGGAAGAAAAATTACAAGCAACGGATAAAATATCCATCATAAACTTAAACTTGCACTTCCTCCACAAAATTTGAAAACTGGAATACTCGAGCCCAATAGCGATAAACCTTCATCATGATCAAATCCTAACAATTACATAAAAGCAGTCTGGGGAAAGAAAATATGAAAAAGAGAGAGAGAAAGAGCGAGAATAGATAAACAAAGCAGGCACTGCATCATCAGCAAATCATGAGCATAATTTTCCAGTTACACAACACATATGGCATTACAATATGGGGCCAATACTATTCCAATAAATAAAGGACATACCTCAGAATCTTCATGAAAATCCATGGTAGGGTATTGCTCTGTTAATTAATTACAATCCATGTCCTTATGCTAAAATTACCACGGGTACTACTTAAAGACAATTTGACATGCAATCTGATGTTTAGAAGTTTGTTAGACTAATGGTCAGACACTGGACCTTACCAAAGGTGTCTCCCTATTTCTTGTATGGAGCATAATAGAACAAATATGATGGATGGGGTAGACAAGGAAGGGAAGGATGCTTTATTGCTGGGCTGTATCAGCCAGATATGGCCTAGGAAGAAGAACCTATTCATTCCCAGAAAACACATCTTCCCTATTGTGAGGTAGTAGATCCCCAATCATGGGGTGGTCCATTTTGAATGTACTTAAGGAAATCTTCCACCAGGGACAATGAGCAGACACCTTAGGTATTGCCCACTGCCTTCCTGAAGAGAAACCTCTCCATGCAATGTGTGTATGCCACCAGATTCCACCAACTTTCGTTAGACAGGGACTGCAGGTTCTTCCAATTGGAGGTTATGGATTTGAAGGCTATTGCTCTGAGGGCATCAACGAGATGCTGTTGTGCTTTGTTCCCCTATAAATGGTGGTGGACACTAGCACACTTTACAGATGGCAGCAATATTTGGTACCGTACTCCACATATGCTTAGAATTATCAGCCAAATGGACATCCAGTAAGAGTATGTAAATTGACAATCATGCAGCATATGGCGTAGTGAGCCCCTAACCTCCTGTCAAGACCATCTTAACGTGGAGTGCTTGACTCGATTTTCTCTCCCGAACTTGGAGGGGGTGAAGAGGACCCTAAAATGTAACATTTATAGGGTCTGGGTGACTGAGGTCGACATTGAGGTACGCCTGATCCTCATCCAAATGTTAGGCCAGCCATCAATTGGAAAATTCACCCCGCACTCTTCATCCCAAGCCTGCTCATTTGCCTGATTTGAACAGAGATGTAAGAAGGAGAAATGGATTGTATATATCGATGCTGCAGATGAGGGAGTTGAGACAACAGCATCTGCCACCCTAGGAAGTGACCTGTGTCTAACTGTCCCCCTCCAACTAACTGCCAATACCATAGGAACTCGCCGTTAGATCGCCCTCACCTATCCTGTAGCTCCTGGAATTATATTTAGCCTTCACCAGCCCATATTTGTTTGTCATATAAAATCCCAGCCAAAACCCAAGTCAGCCAAAATATTGGTTTACCTTCTACCTTTATACCACCTTTATAATTATACCAGATCTGCACTGGGACATTCACTTTATGGGTCCAGCCTGCAATATTAGCTCACCTTGGTAGAGACCCTATTAAAGATAATGCATGCTCATCAGTCAGTTGAGGGATATCATACAATAGGAAAGGAGCAGCCAGGTCTGCCCCCTCCCACCACCTAGGTGCATTGTGCTTAGTAGGATCAGATACCCAAGCTAATCCTTGTCTTACTGTAGATGCATCCAGATATCTCGAGAACTGTGGGAAATGGACTCCAACCTGTGAGGGGTGCAACAGGAGCCTGGGCAGTGAAATACTGGGCTTCTTTTTACTCCATAGGAATTGAATAAGGAATCTATTGATCGTTTTGAAGATTGTGGTGACCACTCAAGGAGCAATATCAACAGTACATACGTAAACACTGGGGAAACTGACATTTTGATTATTTACATGCTACCCCAACACGACAGATGAAGTGGGGTCCACTTAGAGAACAAAGATTCCACCTTGGAAATGACCACATCATCATTGACTTGTACCGTGTTGCGGATGTCATTGGAGAAATTGAAACTGAGATACTTAATCCTGTGCAGTTTCCATAGGAAGCCAGCCCCATCACAATGTACCCTAAAACAAAATGTATTCAATGGCATGATTTATGCCATTTCTGCATTTCATTTGTACCCAGAGACTACAGAGCATTGCCAAATTTCGTGCATAAATTGGGTTAAGGATCTGTGTGGGCCCTCTAGGAAGGCTAGAATGCCATCAGCGTAAGCCACAGCCTCGGTCTTCATGTTTCAAGTCCCTACGCCTCTTATTGTCTCAATAATCCTGATACACTGAAGCAGAGGTGCTAGTGTGAGAATAAATAAGAGGGGCCATAGGGGGCAACCTTGCTTAGTACCCCAATTTCGTGGGAAAACGGAGAGAGTGTGCTGTTGTCAAACACAGCCAATCTGGGATTCTGATATAGAGTGAAAACCAATGCGATAAACTTTGAATCAAATACGTGTCATTTCAGAGCCTCCGCCAGGAACACACTCCCAACTTAGTCAAAGGTTTACTCGTGTCCAATTTAACCACCGTCCAGGGCCTGTCCGTTTTGCCCAAGTCAATTATGTCGCATAACAGGTGGCTATTCGCCTCTGCTAGCCTCTCTTTATCAAAGACAGACTGATCTTTATCAATCAGGTCTGGTAACATCAGATCCATCCCTCTGTCAGGACCTTTGTGAAAAGGTTTACTTCTGCATTGATCCAGGGGATAGGTCTGTAATTCTGCACCAGGGAGGCACATTGGCCCAGCTTCTGTATAAAATGTATCATGGCCCCATAAAATGTTACTTTCGGTTTCTCGCCCTGAGTATAACCCTAACAAAACTTCCACCATGTTGGGGGTTAGTATACCCATAAATGTGTGAAAGAAGTCCACAGGCAAGTCATCCAGCCTGTGGGCTTTCTCTGGCTTCAATCTGATAACAGCCAATTTAATCTCATTGCGGCTAACTAGTCTCACGCCACAGGTCCGCAAACTTAGATGTGGGAATGTTTCTCCTCCCAGGATATGGACAACTGTTCAGATATAGTTCTATTTGCCTAGATGATGGGCTAGGTTTGAGCATGTACAATGCCTTATAATATTCAGCAAAGACCTTGGTGATCCGCTCATCATTAGTGATAATCTCGCCCTTAACCCTTATTGCTGCTACCTTATTGTTTTGGCTTTTAGATCTCAGAAATCTGGCCAACAATTTCCTATCCATGTTTGCTCCCTCCAAAAATGTAGAGTAATATTTCAGCAGAAGGCAAGCCACTTTGCTTGAGCATTGCTTATTATATTCCATTTTTCCTTATTGAATGTTGTCAGTTTCTCAGGCGACGGCGAACTAGAGTAGTAAGCCTCCATGCTCTTGATACCCTGAAGCAGCTTAGCTGCCTCTTGTTTCGCTTTCTTGTTCTGTCCCGCGACATATCCTATGATGTTCCCTTGGAGTGTGGCCTTATAAGAGTCCCAGATCAACCCCTGAGGTAAGCCCGCCCCCCTTGTTATGTTGGAAAAACTCTTTAGTAAAATGCTTGATAGAGATGACAGACTCAGGAACCTGCAGAAGGTCAATATTTAGTCTCAAATTATTGATCTTCCTTGGTTCCTTACTCAGTTAAAAGAAACTCTCAGCAGTGCATGGTCAGAGATCAGAATCAGTGATATGTCTGCCGTGTGGCCTTGTGCCATCAATCCCTTGCTCATGAACAAACATTTTATTCTAGAGAACGAGGCATGTGGCAGGGAGTAAAATGTAAACTCCTTACATATTCTCCACATTTCAGACAAATCATAATACTGTACTAGCTGCTAAAAGGCTGTGTGCATGTTGGTCCTACAAAAAGAGATTTGGGGTTGTCTATCTAACACTGGGTGAAGTGGCAAGTTACAATCCCCTGCCATTATCTTGGTCACTCCCATCATCTGCTGTAATACCCGTCTAAGACTCCTCTGGAACCCAGGATCCACCTGATAAGGACCATACATGTTCCCATTGCCAGGGGAGTATCCTGCATCTTAAATTTGGCAATTAGCCATCTGTCTCTGTTATCTGAAAGTGACTCGCTGATGTCCATGGTGCAGCACTTATGGACCAGTATTGCTAGTCCGCCTTTATGTCCCTCTGCATCCCAGGCTAGCACCTGACCAACCTACCGTTTCTTGAGCATGTCACACTCTTTACTGGACAAATGTGTTTCTTGGATAAGGGCCACGTGAGCGACCAACCTCCTCAGGTGCAACAGGATCTTTTGCAACCCCTTCATATTCCATGTAATAATATTAACCATGGGACAACAAAGCTAGCCCATACCTGAAAGAATGGTTAGACAATTACCACTGAATCCCAGGCTTCTAGATTTCCCACCTGAGGAAGCAGAGCACCACTTTTTATCACACTCAGTCCTAAATGCCATCAGGCCGCACTCACAAGATAAAAAGCGAAGAAGAAAAAATATCAAAGAATAGTGAGGGGTGGCTCAGCCAAGAATAAACTATCACTTAGCCAACCAGCTTACAACTGACCCGATATCCTCCTAACAAGGAATCTCTGCCTCTGTCTGGAACAACATAATCACATAAGTCCACAGGGATCCAAAGGGTGAGCCTTGTACCAAAACTGATTTTGGTATATTCCAAAATCCCCTGAATTTACCATCACATGAACTTTATTTGGCTGTTAGGCCATCAAAGCACATCTAAACATCCTAAGGTACTATACAACAGGTCAACAAGAAAAGGAAAGGCAATCAGTTCAGCTCCTCCAGTTCAGTGCCTTCTTTAACTCCCATATCTCTGAGGGCCCAAAGAGGTAAGGTTTGCCCCGGATAGGAGTTCATTGCTTGAGGAATTTCCCTGGGCCCCCATAATTTCAGGAATGGGGAATGGACTTGCTGCAATTCCACTTCTTGGGGACCACCCGTACGAGTCCCAATGTTTCTGTACATCCCTGGCCATATGTTCATCCTTGAAGTCCAGTTTAACTGAGTCAACGGGATAGTCGTTGGTCAATCCAGAACACCCCACCATGGCGTCCTTATTCACAGAAGCATACTTCCCAACAGTGTGAAGCCAGTGAAGGCAATTATTCAAAAGGGCTTCTCTCGGTTCTTGTCTATCTATGGGTAGTTTAGGTACCCCATGAACAAACACAGTGGATTTTCTTGGTCCCCAGTGGAAATTGTGCTTTGGCAGGTATGTCAGAGTTACATACATTGATTGCCCTCACACCAAGGCGCTCAATGCCCAGATTGCTAGGGGCTTTGTCCACCAGGGTCGAGGACTTAATGCCCAGGCTATGGGCCTTAGGGAGCTCTCTGGGGGCATTTAGTTTCGATGGCTGTTCAGCCTGGGGTTGCCTTATCATAGAGAACATTCAGAATGCAAGGAGCAATGGATGAGCCAGGACACAAGGGCTGTGACCCCACATCTGTGATGGAGCCTATGTACCCAATACTATCGCCAGATCAGGGGCCAGGCAGGTAGATCCAGGAGCCGGGATTGATGGCAAACCAAGGAGGGCAAAGGAAGCCATACGGGTATCCAGCAAATCATACCCCAAATGAGTTTAACTCTGCCCAAGGTCATTTTCTCGGTTCCACCACCCGATTTCTCTAAGATATCATTATGCGGTCTAGTCTCTCTGCCGTGGTGGGCAAAGTTACACTAGGCACATGTGCATCTTGGTTCATGCTTAAGAGGTTTCCGCCTTGGGTCAAATCGATGGGGGTGGGGGTTGCGAACAGGGCTTTGAAGGGTTTCCTGTAATCGTGGAAAGTGCTTCCCTTTGGGACTAGTGATGCTGCTAGATTTCTCACAGATTGTCTCCCTCATTGCTCACTCTAAGTCACTAAAATTGTCAACAGGAGTTAAATCGGCACCCTGCCAGATTTAGTATTCACAGACTGATCTCCTCCACTTCCCTGGGACACTCGACAGCCCCCCTTTCTTCGCACCACCTTGAATTTACGCTTTGATTTGGAATCCATTTGACCTTGCAGATTAGAGAGAACAGACCTGCAGAGAAAAGGAGGGGGCAAGGGAGATGGAAGTTCCTCCACCTCCATTGTGACAATGTCAGCCATTCTTCAGCAATATCCAGACCTTCCTGCCGGGGCGTAAGAACAACAGGGCTCAGTGCTCAAGAATGTTTTTCACCTCAGTTGGGCCTTCCACTCCATTGCCCAGCTCTCGTGGAACACCCTGCGGGAGTGCAACACCCTCACGCTCTTTCACCCTTGCAGGCCTCATAGCAACAGTTATTGGAGAGATGGCACGGCCTAGTGCTCTGGCGCTGGGTTGGGTGTTGTCCCTCCTGGGACCAACAGCACAGCACCCTCACGCCCTTTCACCGATAGAAGGCTTCAGCCCTGGGGGGCCTCATAGCAACAGTTATGAGACAGGGGGCGTGGCATAGTGCTCCAGCGCTGGGATGGATGGTGTCCCTCCTGGGACCAAAAGCACAACACCCTTGCGCCCTTTCACCCTCACAGGATTCACCCCTTGCAGGCCTTGTAGCAACAGTTATGGGAGAGTGGGGGTGTGGTGTAGCGCTCCGGCTCTGGCATGGATGGTGTCCCTCCTGGGCCAACAGCACAAAACCCTTGCGCCCTTGCACCCTCGCGGGCATTTACATTGGAACTGAAAAGCTCCAGCACCATTCCAAGATGACCACTGGGTATTATGCAGGAAGGGAGTCACAAACAGAATAGGGACTGGCCTGCACTGCCTCCCTCGGCCACCAGGCTGTTTGATCTCCTCTCCTCCGGCTGCCTCCACAGGCCATGTTGAAGGCTTGTACCGCCGCTTCTCCAGAGCCCTCTTTCCCATGCCCACACACCTGACCGGTTGATCCTACCCCAATGCTGCTGTGCTCAAGACGCCAGCTTCCTTCGCTGCCTGGCGTCACAGCTGAAAGCACGGCCGACCCCGAGTACAGCCACTGTTCATGGGAGACAGCCATGCAGGTGATCACTGCCCATCACTACATTCCAGCAGAAGGGGAGGCAGCTGGATTCAGGAGATTCGGCCCCCATGCCTCAGAAGACATTCCATCACCCTGCTGAGGATTCCGAGCTATAAAGAACGGTAGGTTCCATAGATGTTAATAAAATAGTGGTGCGGTGCTCCGCAGCTCTAGGAGCTTGCAGCAATTCTCTGGGCCGCTATTCATGCCCCTGTCAAGTATGAATATTGTGAATAGAGCACCAATCCATGTGAGCATTATGTATTTAGTGATTCAGACATACAGCCCTACTTTTGCATACATATTTGTCAAATATACAGATCTGCGCTCATTTTTAGGTTTCCAAAAAAATGCTCTTTCATTTCAGGAAAAGCAGTCAGAAATACTCATTAGTGCAATGTAACCCATTTGCCTTTTCTCTTATGGGTGTTTTGAAGGATTACAATAGGAATGTATCATACAGTCTATCTTAGAATCATTACATATTAACAGAAAATACTGTACATGGTTATTATAATTTCTGATAGTGTTCTTTGCACAGTAAGGCAAGTGTAATGTTCTTTTTGTGACTTCAGTATATAGTGAAAGTGTTAATTAGAAATCAATATTGTAAAACTACAAAAAGAGCAAGCTTACAATACACAACCACACAACATCCAGAAGATACCAGTTCCAGACTGACTCCAGCTACATACTCCAGAAGCTAGAACTTATACTTTAGAACCTAAATCAGAGGCCTAAAACCACAAGCTGAGTTCTCTGCAGCAGGCCTCAAATCATTGCAAGCTACTCACAGCCGGGCGAGCTGCTTGTATCCCTTGCCAAGAACTTTTGCCAGGACCAGTGCAGAGATCCAGGAGCCGTGCAGAGACTGCTGTATCCGGACAGACCAGACCAGAGATCCAGAGTGACCCAGACCGCTGTGAGCAGAACCAGAGAGCTGACCCAGATCACTGTGAAGTGCCGAGACCAGAACCAGAGTCCAGTCCAAAACCTGACCAGATCCGTGGCAAGGCCTATTTCAAATTTATATTGTGAGTACCTAGCAGAACTGTGCAGAACCAATCTCTTAGTTAAAATAATCTAATCCAAACTGTTTTAACCTAAGTAGAACAGCTTCCTAGAAATCGTGTCATCTGTCATTTGTAAAGCTTCACAACTGTCACCTGTCAATTCTGAAGCTGCAAGCTGTCACCTGTCATTTTGAGTTTACCTAGAACCGACTTGCTACTCCTTATACTTTTGCCGTAATCACGATTCACGCACTCGCGAATTTTACCGCGATTTGCAATTTGGTTAAAAATCCTGCCACGTGTAACCATCAGCAGTCATTTCTTTCCTTGCTAAAAATTCGTTTGCCTCTTAATCACCATCTCTGAATCATTGCTAAAGTGAGCCTGAACTCATCCCAAGTATCTCTCACTCACCCTGAACCTCCTAAAGGGAATTAAAAGCATTTTCAGCATATTTCTCACTTCATTGCCACCAAATTCAAAGCACTTGGGCCTGTGTTTTAAAACTCATACCGGTTTTCTCTAAGCTTGCTGGGGGGGAACTGAATTTCGTATTGTATTTGATTGCATTCCTGAGAACTCTGTGCTCCTCTTTCCATCTACTTCCATGTCTTACATTGCATAGGGGAGGGGGGTGAATTGCCAGAGAAAAAGTGATTATATTATCTTTTGCTAAAATCATCTCAAGTATTTCTGTACTGCATTTTATTCCTCATTGCTTTTCCCTTGAAATCATAAAAGTATGTTTGCTACTTGATCCATGCTATACTAACTCCTCATTGATTATAAAGAAGTGTGCTAGTGTCAGATTACCCATTGTTGATTAACATTATATTTATAAGGGGGATATCGATTATTAATTTATTATAAAAGCGTGGTATCTATATGTTGTCTTATTTCTCAAATAAACCTTTTAAACTTGCAAAACAGAACTACTTCTTGGCTCAGTGGGGTCAGGGGGATTCTAAGAGAGGGGTGTTATATAGGGGTAGTCATCCAGAACTCATGAACTGGACATAAAGATATATCAATAAGGGTTTCCATTCAGTATCCCAGACTAGGCATTGACTTAGCTGTAGTGTTGAATTGAATCCTCTTACAGTATCCTTCTGCGGGGTATGTTGTCAAGGGATATAATCCCCTACCTCGTACCAGCGCCCCACCTTCCCCTTCATTTTTCTATCTCTGCACTTCCGTTCCATTCCTTTGATCCTCTGTGTCTTCGAACATACGCCAAAGATCAAGAATGTCTTTTTTCTTTTGTAGCTGCTTCCCTTTATATTTTGCTACTAAAAATGTGGACATGTGTTCCAAGATGCTCTTGTTGTGGGAGCCCTGCCCTGGCTATGGGCAGGGAATCCCCCCTCCTCCTGTCTCCGCGATGCATTGCTTAGGATATTTCTCTACCCTGTCACAATACAGTGGCAGGGCCTTATACATGTGCTCTATTGGTGATCCTCCTGCCATGCTAGTGACTTCTATCTCTTACTAATGCTGCAAAGCCCCTCTGACGTGCTCCGCACGCTGCTGCTTGCTTGTAACAACAAAAACAAGATAATCAACCCCACCGTTTTCTCTGAACATTCCATTTGCACACACGCCGCTCCAGGAGATAGGGCCACACCACACAACACTGCAATTCACACAATTACTGCCCCTTATAAGGCCTGCGTTTTCACCAAAGAAACACAACTGCCATATATTAAACCAAGACCCTACACTCAAACCACTTTTTGTTCCATGGCTATATGAGACCACTAAGTTTTATTTCAATAATCCTCCTTTAAATATTATTCTGCCTCATGGAACCACATTCCCTCCCCTTCCAAGGAGGGGATCCCTGCCTTACCTTTGCCTTACCTTATAACACTTTACTGAGCCACTCAATCACTAATACAAATGTCATCAACGATAACGCTACCCTCATCCACGTTACATCAATGACCTAGCTCTCCACGTACTCACACCTTTTACACTTCTCCATGCATCTGTCCCCTACTTGTTATCTCTTACAAGAGTCTACTCACATGTGCATGCTCATCTGAACTCCTCCATCATGGGGTTCCAACACCAGCCTACACTCAGCTCGGAGCCGTGCCGTGATTCAATGAGCAGAGAGGACTTTTCTTAAAATGGCTCCTGCTAAACCACTCAGAACACGTGTTTTTTCGGGGACAGTCACTGTAGGTGGGCGCAGCTCCTTCTTGAGAAGCGACCTGGAAGCCTCTGCAGGTACAGTGGGTGCATGGATCACGTTGGGGTCACCAATTGAAAGCAAGCCCCTGAACGCTGACACCAGAGAGAAAACAAACCCTCTAGGGAAGAAAGGCCCAAGTCGATCTTGTAAAGATAACAAGTTTAATCTCATGCACAGATGAGTGCCACAGCAAAGAACTCTGCTGCAAAGAACGTTTTGCCAAAAATAGGTACAAGCAGAAACTTATAAAGCAAAACATTGTCGTAAGTGACACAATACAAACAGTAAAAACCTGCGCGACTGATTGAAAGGAACCTATACAGGTGCTGCCTTTATCCATATGGGATGACAGTTTATTGGTACCAGCCTAGTCTGTCCATCTTTCATCACGTGGGCGCTGCAGGGCTCATCTTCTTCTCATGTCGAAGGAGCAGAAAACAATTTAATTATGCTCCTCCTATACAGCTTGTTTATCACTAATACTGTGTATTTGGCAGGCTTCAAAAAGGACAAACAGGAGGTTCCAAGGCGCTCAAACCTTCACACACATATTTCACTTACTCCCTCCGTTCCATACGGCCCCAAGGTCTCCTTCCTTGTTTTGAAATATAATCTATCCCTCCCAACACCTCGCAATACAAATCACATGATTGCTGTTTCAATGGCACACCCTGTCCATCCTCTTTGAACATTTCAGGACTTGTTACTTTGGGGTTGGTGGTCAAAGGGCAGCTGGTGTCATGGAATTCAGGGCTCTTATGGTTCAGTCAGTTATATGGGCTATAACTTGTGGCCACTGGGGAATGGGCCGGGTAATGCTTTGGCCAAAGTGAGATACCATGCATACCAGGTGCCGGCTTCTGATCGCAACCTTGTCAGGCACATTCCTTTTCGGTGAAAGACACATCTTTGCAACACTTTCAAGAGCAATGAATAAACAGTACGGCGGGTTGCAAACTGTCCTCATGGGAGCTCGAGCATCACTGAAGATATCTGTAACCTCGTGGGTTTGGGCCTAGTGCATGCAATGCCACCTTTGCCGCGCAAGCCTTCTCCTCTACATAGGATTATTAATATCTACACAAAATAGCAATACGGGCCGCACCTTGGGCCAAACCATATGGTTACACTATAATTAGTTATATTAGCATGGGGTCCTGCTGGACGGGAATGCATCCCTCTCACTGTCCCCCCTCCTTCCTGGCTCATCAGAGTGTTTCAAATGTATCTTGCCTTACTTTAAAGCACCTAGGGGGTGTTGGTCTTCCCCCTTCCCAACACGAGCGATGTTAAGGACAGTCGTCCCACACAAAAGTTCACAGAGGCAGAGCACCAATATGGGGTCAGTTTGGGGTGAGAGGTGGCAGAGAACAAGGAAGAAGAAGGGGGAAGGAAGCTCTGGGAGCCGTGATGCAGAGAAGGTTCAAAGGTTACACTTTTTGAATTTAAAATGGAGCAGGGAGTGCACAGCTGAAAAAAGCACTCACCCCAGATGGATTCAGCACATAAATGCTGCACCGAGCGACGGCAAGGACAGCAGTCCCACTCAAATGCTCAGAGAGGCATAGCACCAGTCTGGGGTTGGGCAGTGTTGGATGTGGGAGGGAACAAGGAAGAAGAACGGGAAGGAAGATCTGGGAGCCATGAAGCTCAAGTTGGTCCATGCCTTCCCTCAGTTTAATGTTTTTCCACCTAGTTTCAATGTGGCCAGATTTGGTTCGTTTTTAATTTCTGTGTAGTACTGACGCACCTTTGTCATTCAAATTGGGCTAGCAGCACACAGCATGAATTCATGTAAGCATGCTGGAGAAATTCTGCATTAAACAAAATAATGTGATGATCTGAAACTGTTTCTTAATACTACAGCCTTGTCATGTATGGAGGTGCCATTCTCCCCTTCCACCTCAGTATCACTGCTTTCCAACATCCAAACTTATTCTGCCTGTGCTCTGATTCAGCATAATCTTTCCCTAGATCATCATCATCCATTTCATTATCAATACCGTCTGACCCAAATGGATGGTGGCGAAGAGATAAAGACCCTGGATTTTCAGTCATTGCCCACTGTTGTAGTATTTCCTTTCTATATTTCTATATTTCCCTGATATTCATTAGATAAGATCTACACCTCTCCAACTTCTGCCCCTGAGAGGCTGGGGGTAACTAAATAGTGAGCCGGAGACACCAGAGAATTTTGACAAATGATATTTATTTTGACAGCACTTCAAGTTGCAAAAGGGGGGGTTCTGCAAAAAGTCTCAATTCAAAATTAAAGTGCCAAACAGGCTTATCAGAATTCCCTTTTTCCGAATGTGACCGGAATCATAGGTTAAGGTTTACCTCCAAGAAAACTATATCATACCATGAAGGAATACAATGGACCGGTATGTTTAAACAAGGCAGTTCGTCATAGCCATTCAAATATTCCAGCTCCCCCCCCCCCGTTTATACCGTGACCTCACGGGTTAAAGTCCTCCGTTAGCACCTTTGTTCGTGCCGTGTTGAGCGGTTTCTTTCACACGCTCGTCTGAGCATGTAAGTGTCATGTTGCAATGCTGTGCATTTTCTTGTACTGGCACATACATACATCAGTGATGACAAAGTACATACATCAGCCATTCCCTCCAATGACCACATGCATTTCTTCCCTCCACAGTCACACAAGCATGTGCTGGGTGAAAAGGAAACATGCAGCATAACTCCTCCTACCTCTTGCCTGTTTGGTTGCAGATATGGGCACTGATTTATGGAATTATTTGGGAACATTTGGGATGGGAAGAGAACCTGCAAAGATTCTATTTGAGTCCCTCGTTGAAAGGCGAACTACAAACTTCCTATCAACTACTTAACCTTGCACAGGGAGCCACTTTTCTAACCATCAAGGAAGGGTTGTTAAAAAGAGGGCGCAAACCTGCAATTTATATCGTTAGAAATTACGTGCCATTGGGTTTAACCCAGGAGAAACTCTTGTAGAGCTAGCTGAATGCATTAAAAATACAGTGGCCCTATGGATTAATAGCAAGTCCTTAGAAGAACTGACAGAGATGATACCTTAGAACAATTTTCACATTCCTTACCCCCTTTTTTGCAAGAATCTGTTGTTCAGTTAAATGAATCTATTATAGCCATGGCCATTGCCACTGCACAAAACCACTTGGATGCAGCTAAACACTTCCATTTGGCCCATCAAGGCGGAAGAACGGAAGGATCACAAACCCTTCCAACAAACTCAACACGAGGGAGTAAATAAACAAGAAGGGCTACATAGGACCATGGAAGGAATACCACACGAGAGAGTAGAAATCAAGAAAACTGATCTGAAGGCTAAGCATGAAAGTAGAAAGGAGGAGATAAAAGGAAGCAGAACACCTCCTCTGGTCTGTTTTTTCTGTAGAGAAACAGGGCAACTACCTAGACACTGTCCAAAGAATATAACAGACAAACCTTTTCAAATAGGCTGTTTGAAGAGCCAAGAATGGGAAGAACAAGAGAAAGAACTAGAGACCTTTAGCATTTGTTTGTGCCAAACTCCTACTAGTTTCACATATGAAAAGACTTGGGTGAATGGGAGGCAGGTAAGGGCCTTGATTGACTCAGGTAGTAAGCAAACCGCTGTACGGGCAGATTTAGTTACAACAAAAAAAAGATCTAGTTAGAGTGACATGTGTAGATGGAGACAATGAAGTGTACCCTAAAATACCAGTACACATTGAAATCCGAAGGTGAATCTTGCAAACTATCATCAGCCATAATTCCCGGGCTCCCCGAAGAAGTTGTTCTGGGACGGAACTGCACCATCTTCTCTACTCTCTTACAGGAATCTCCACCCCCACCTTCAGAGACTTTCTACCCCAGAGATCCTGGCAGACAGAGTATTACCCCCAAAACTCTCACATATGGGATTGGGAAAACTCTGAGCCCATGAGACCCAAAAACAGCCCCTAAAACCCAATTCATAAGTTATTGCAGAAAGACAAATAAAACCACTCCACCTCTATCTCCACCAATCACAACCAATCAGTGGAACATGGAAGCGTTCCTGGATAAATCTCATCCCTCTTCTCTGCCAGGTCTTAACAACAGGGAACCTGGACAAAATACAGGCATATCCACCGCGCCTACCGGAAGGGTATGTGAAAACCCTGAATGTGTCTAACTTACTGGTCCCCAGGGATCTGTCATCCAGGTAGACAGGACACGGCCTTCGCTATTGGATAGAGTTCCTGGGGTGGACCAGTGCAGGAGGATCACCTGGATGAGGGTTCCTCGGGGAGTGGAGGTGCTACACCAATGGGTGAGATGCAGTATCCCCCTTTTTATAACACGTTTCCCCCTAATACCATGTACGATACTCAGACACTCTACCCTCCCTTTCCAACATGAACTCTTTCTTACACCACGAAAGACAAGTAGAGCCGTTTACCTGACATGTCCCAACACAAGGGTCAGGCAAAGTCAGGCAATTGACCAGAACCACACACACCTGATGGCCTGTTTTTTCCCCCACAAGGACATCTATCCCAGGACAACTGTTGAAGAGGAGGAGAAAAGCATTGAGAACCAAAGGGGCGAAAAGGAGAGAAGCAACCTTGCCCTTTTCGAACCAGGGTGGAAATAGAATTGGGTACTCCCCTGTTTTTGTTGATGGGGGGGTCAAATCTGTATAATGGGGAGAGCTATACTGTAGTCAAAGACAAAGACAGATTGACTACCCCTCTCTAAAGGTCCCTTCTGCACAACAGGCTAAATGATCGGACTCTACTTTATCATTGGGTAGATAGACCACCTATATCAACTATGGCATTTCTCTATATCACACAACTTTTATTGCAAAACAGTTTACTTTATTTCTTTTTCATAAAAACATAATAAAACATATAATCAAATATTCTATAATCATCATTCACCACTTTCATACACCATTTATTCTACATATATACGGGGTAACTTAATTTGCTCTTTTTCAAAAACATAACAATTATTCAGTTATGCACAAGTGATAGGGAAAGACATGTTAGATTCCCTTTATGGTCGACATATGTTTCAGCCCTTGTAACGTGTACTAGACCCTCTCATGGGTTGTCACTTGATCTGATTATTGGGTCATCTTCAAGACAAAAGCAATATATTCAAGAAGTTGAATTTCATTCCCCAGTAGTCGATTTTGTAATCTGTTGTCCATATAATGGTAATTGGGACTTCTGAGCCCGCACACTGATGAATTTAGTTTGCAGCACCCAGTGTTATTTTACGTATTCACTCTTTGCCTACCTGTTTCTTTAGCTGAGTCTTTAAATGATCAGCACACATATCTTTTTGGCGTATATTCCTTCACTTTACCCGGAAGTGCTGGTGTAGACCGAGTGGGGGTATCACGAAGGAACCCACTTATTTTCTATTTTCCGTGTCTCTACAGTATCTTGTAGCTTGTTCTGTCGCTGGCTGTCCCATGATGTATGGTGTACTTCGAACCAGACACACAAAGCCTCTGTGAAAGGAATCATAAGACCGCAAACAATAGCCAGCATGTGTTGCAGCAGACATCAATGGTACACAGAGCCCCCCTACACTGATAATCAGGGCAGGGAGAGATGCCTGCTACCGTGGTACCATCCATGTCTCCAGAGACAAGAAAAGCCAAGTGGTTCATCACAGACGGTTAGTCGAACGGAGGACCAATAAGAAACCGAACTGTGTTGACTGAAAGTTGCGAATTCGCAAATTAAGGGGAAATCCAGCTGCAGAGGGGTCCAGCAGCAGGTGGGCGTTCACTCGATAGAATCTAGTTGATTCTCCTATTGTTGAAATACCGATCCCAGAAGACCCTAGGAGAACCGCAAGGAACAGGTCAAAGTCGACATACACGGGTCTAGCAAAAACCCCTGTACCGTCGAAAGTCTTTGACCAGCATGTAATTGGAAAGCTAAGGGAGACGAATCCTGCATAGTAAGAAAGGAGAAAGAACTGTGTGGTTGGCAAGAGTGAAACCGATGGAGGGATGCCGACGAAAAGAGATGAAGTATGATGCCCAAATGAACATTGTGTTGAACCCGACAGAGGGAGGCCAATATTCGAGAAGGGTCTGAGCCCGGAAGAGGGAGATCCGAGTGTGAAAAGCCATCACCCAAAGACTTGTGAATTCCACAGGAAAAATCTTTTGAATAACCTTCGAGAAGGGTCTGAGCCCCGAAGAGGGGAATGCATGGGTGAAAAGCCATCACCCAACAACTCGTGAATACAGTAGGTGAAATCTTATGCATAAAAGCCATAGTGAACCCGACAGAGGAAGACTGACATTCGAGAGGGGTCTGAGCCCAGAAGAAGGGGAACCAGAGTTGAAAACCATCAACCAACATAATTAAATAAATGTACTCTTGTGAATAAAAGCCATAGTGAACCCGACAGCGGGAGGCTGATATTCGAGAGGGGTCTTAGCCTGGAAGAGGGGGATCCTGCGGTGAAAATGTATCACTCAATGTACATGCAGAAAGGAACTTTTTAAACATTATTTTCAACCCACCAGATACTTGCAGGCAAGAGACGTTTTGTAGAAAAGAGACTTAACTACCAAAGATCCTGATACCTGAGAACGGAACTGTAGTCTCATAATGGAAAAGCTTGAGCGTGTGTTACGCTCAGGAGTCCTGCCTTGTCCCATGCTCATAACATGGGGAAGGGAGAGGCCTGGCTATAACATCCTGATTTATCATTTGTAAACATTTCTTTCTTTCTTGTGAACACTATCCAACACTCTTTTTTATTTAATTGTAAGGATTGGCAATAGTTTGTTTTTAGTATAGGCCCTTTTATTTGATATGACATCACTAGTACTGCCTTATTATTATTTGATGGTCGTAGCTTCCTCCCATCTTAGATTTAGGTTTAGATTAGGCATGTTTTCAACCTAACTATACAGTTTAATAAACACCCATGACTGTGATCACTTGTGTCTGTCTTTACTGTTGCCTGCACAAGTTCCTTACACATATAACACAAATGCATTGTTTATTTTTCTTTGTCAAATGTCTCTTCTGAATGGAATCCTTATGCTCGACGTAATATGCAAAAGCAATCGTTGGTTACTAATCAGGCCTATTGTCCTCTTAAAATTTTGTCTTAAAGATTGATAACTAAGTCTGGCTAATTTATGTACATACCCAATCTTCTTCTGAACGAAAACAGAGCAGAATCAGCAGAAATTGTTTTTAAACATGTGCTAAATCCTTCAGTGAAATAATTGGACTGGTTTATTATGAAGTTTTTCCACTTTCCTGTGCCAAATGTGCATGTATGTAGGAACAATTTAGCTGAGGGGCTAAATCTCAAAGACACTAACTACATTCAAAGTGCCTTTGCACATGTAGTTTGGCCTTCACACCTTGTAACTTGTTACATGTTCAATTCTAAAGATTGCCTGTACATTTTTGTGACTGTGTTCCACACATCCCATATTATTTGTTAAGGTTGTATGGGAAAGTGCGCAGCCTGCATGCCTTTCTCTCTCAGCCCCTCCTCTTCAAAAAGTCTGTAAGCCCAATGGCATGAAGGATGTCATTGCCATTTTAGCCTCACATCTAAATCTTGAGGCTGTCGATATGAGTAAATATTGGTCATGGTTACAAACACTTTAAAGCGAGTATGTTATGTTAGGTTAAGTTGACTTAACCATAAGTATGGTCTCCAGGTGCTCATGTTGTACCTCTAAGAAAGTGGGTTGTAAAGGCTAGTGAGGAAAAGGGGAGTAGGATAGAGGTTGTGCTTTTCTGTTGGTGCTTGTAGAACCAGAAGCAACTGGCGTCTGTGCAAGTCGGCTAAGTCTGGGTGTGTTTGGATTGTACGCACTGGGTTATTGTGTCCAAAAAGGGCAACATCCATTGACTGGAATGTTTGTTTGCAGGAGTTAGTTTTTATGGTCGACATGTGGGTTGTATACTTGTGTGAAGTGAGACTGATCCATTAGATTATGTGAAGTATGTGTGGGGTAAGTTTAAGAGGAGCGGGGAGCAGGGAAGGTTAGTGATTGGTACGGCGTGTTTGTTTGATTGTTGGTTCCAGATCTGTACTGTCATTAGATTATCTTGGGTATTACTGGCAGTCCCTGATTTCTGCTAATCACTGAAAGTTGAATAGCTAGGTTTTCAGTCATTTTCTGAAGATGAGGTGGTCTTCTGTCATTCTTAGCTCCTTCGGGATTGAGTTTCATAGATTGGCAATTAGGTACGATAATGTGATTCCTTTGAAATTCCTTTTTTTGTATTGTTTTGTTTCAATTTAGAGGTCATTGCTTGATTTTATGTCTCTTCTTGCTTGGTAGCGGTTGATTTTGGCTTGCAGGAATTCAGCTCCTTGTCCGTGTAGTGATATGTTGGCTAGGAAGAGGGTTATCAAGTTAATGCATTTTTTACTGGGAGCCAGTATTCTTAGGACTTGTGTAATGTGGTATTTTCTGTTTAGTCACAGAACTATCCTTGCTGCAGTATTTTGAATGCATTGGAGTTTTTTAGTGAGCAGTTCTGGCATTACAATGTAGATGGTGTTTGCGTAGTCGATTCTTGATAATACTAGGGAGATGATTCTGAGGGTTCTGTGTGGGAAGGAGAGGTAGTGGAGGATCCCTCTAAGTAGTCGCAGCAGGTAGAAACATTTCCTTGCTATAGCATTAACTTGTGGTTCCAGTGAGAGTTTTCCCTCCATGAGTGTGCCCAGAATTTTAATCATGGCCGATGCTTGCGATTGGGTTCCCATGCCAGGTGGCCAGTTCAGCTGTGTGTCTGTTGCGTTATCCTCTGGGGGTGAGATCATTATTCCTGTTTTGGTTGGGTTAATCTTCAGGTTGTTGGTTGTCATCCAGGTGTATATGTCAGTGAGGCAATTGTTGAGGTTGTTGTTTGAGTCTTGGATTGTGGCTATCTTGAAGATGAGTTGGGTATCATCAGCGTAATTGTAGGTGGTCAGTCAGTGGTTTTGAATGATTTTTATTAAGGAGGACATGTAGATGTTAAATGTGAGTTTAATGAGGCTAAAGTCGTGAGGCAAGCTACAGGATATGTGTTTGGTGATAGAGGTAAATTGTGGAAGGTAGGTTCTTTCAGTTGTTGGTGATGAAGGATTTTAGCCATTGTAAAGCATAGTTTTTTACAACACATTCCTTCAGTCTCTTGATTAGTGTTTACTGTCTGATTGTGTCAAACATGGCTGATATGAACAGTAGCATGAGGGCTGATCATGTATTGTTGTCTGCATTTATTTTTAGGTCATCCCATAGGGATGGAATTGCTGATTCTGTTCCGCTCATGCCCCTGAAGTTGAATTTATGAGTGGTCGAGTTTCCCATTCAATTTATGGGGTTGAGTTGGATTTTGTGTATATGGTTCTGCCTTAGCTTGACTGGCTAGGGTAGATTAATTAAAGGTCTGTAGTTAGTGGGGTCTTCCACACTTCCTGTTCTGTTTTTTAGGAGTGGCTTGATGTAAGTTGATTTTAAAGATGTCGGTACTATTTCTGTGTTTAGGCATAGGTTCATAAGTAGCCGGAACGAAGATGATGGTGTTCTTTGTTTGAGGATTTCCTTGTAGATACCTGGGGGGCACGGGTCGCTGGGAGATCTGGCAAGGCTGGTGTCCTTTATTCATGTGAAGAAAAGTCTTCATCTACTGCTTCAAATCGGTCGAGTGTTGCTGTAGTTGGTGGCTCACCAGTGTTGTTAGTTCCGTAGTTGTGCTTGTGTTTACTGTTGTGTGGTTTTGCTTCAATGGTCTGTTGGCTTGTTTCTAGGTAATTGGTCATATTGTCACATAGTGATTGTGATGGTATTGTGCCTTTGTTGCAAGATGTAGGGTTTTTGATTTCTTTGATGATTTTGAAGAGTTCCTTTTGTGGGTTGTTTGCTGATTGGATTCTTGTGGCGTAGTACGTTTTTTTTTGCTTTAAGGACTGCTGATTTGTATATTCTGAGTTGTCATGGGTATTTTATTCTGTTGGAATTATTGTACTGGTTTCTCCATAATTTTTCTAGTTTGCAGCTTGTTTCTTCAATTCTTCTGTGAACCACCTTGCTGTCATGTATTTTTGCAGTGATTTTGAAAGGTTATGCTGGTGCTAATAGGTCTATGTCTCAGTGATCCAGGTGTCCAGTATGACTATTTTGTTTTCTTTTTTTCATTTTTAGTTCAGTGATTTTATGAAAGGATACCATATAGTAACATATATAACAGACAGTCATTTCATCATCATCCTACGGGTATTGTTGCAACAATGAGTTAATTAAACCTGGGAAGAAAAATTACAAGCAACGGATAAAATATCCATCATAAACTTAAACTTGCACTTCCTCCACAAAATTTGAAAACTGGAATACTCGAGCCCAATAGCGATAAACCTTCATCATGATCAAATCCTAACAATTACATAAAAGCAGTCTGGGGAAAGAAAATATGAAAAAGAGAGAGAGAAAGAGCGAGAATAGATAAACAAAGCAGGCACTGCATCATCAGCAAATCATGAGCATAATTTTCCAGTTACACAACACATATGGCATTACAATATGGGGCCAATACTATTCCAATAAATAAAGGACATACCTCAGAATCTTCATGAAAATCCATGGTAGGGTATTGCTCTGTTAATTAATTACAATCCATGTCCTTATGCTAAAATTACCACGGGTACTACTTAAAGACAATTTGACATGCAATCTGATGTTTAGAAGTTTGTTAGACTAATGGTCAGACACTGGACCTTACCAAAGGTGTCTCCCTATTTCTTGTATGGAGCATAATAGAACAAATATGATGGATGGGGTAGACAAGGAAGGGAAGGATGCTTTATTGCTGGGCTGTATCAGCCAGATATGGCCTAGGAAGAAGAACCTATTCATTCCCAGAAAACACATCTTCCCTATTGTGAGGTAGTAGATCCCCAATCATGGGGTGGTCCATTTTGAATGTACTTAAGGAAATCTTCCACCAGGGACAATGAGCAGACACCTTAGGTATTGCCCACTGCCTTCCTGAAGAGAAACCTCTCCATGCAATGTGTGTATGCCACCAGATTCCACCAACTTTCGTTAGACAGGGACTGCAGGTTCTTCCAATTGGAGGTTATGGATTTGAAGGCTATTGCTCTGAGGGCATCAACGAGATGCTGTTGTGCTTTGTTCCCCTATAAATGGTGGTGGACACTAGCACACTTTACAGATGGCAGCAATATTTGGTACCGTACTCCACATATGCTTAGAATTATCAGCCAAATGGACATCCAGTAAGAGTATGTAAATTGCCAATCATGCAGCATATGGCGTAGTGAGCCCCTAACCTCCTGTCAAGACCATCTTAACGTGGAGTGCTTGACTCGATTTTCTCTCCCGAACTTGGAGGGGGTGAAGAGGACCCTAAAATGTAACATTTATAGGGTCTGGGTGACTGAGGTCGACATTGAGGTACGCCTGATCCTCATCCAAATGTTAGGCCAGCCATCAATTGGAAAATTCACCCCGCACTCTTCATCCCAAGCCTGCTCATTTGCCTGATTTGAACAGAGATGTAAGAAGGAGAAATGGATTGTATATATCGATGCTGCAGATGAGGGAGTTGAGACAACAGCATCTGCCACCCTAGGAAGTGACCTGTGCCTAACTGTCCCCCTCCAACTAACTGCCAATACCATAGGAACTCGCCGTTAGATCGCCCTCACCTATCCTGTAGCTCCTGGAATTATATTTAGCCTTCACCAGCCCATATTTGTTTGTCATATAAAATCCCAGCCAAAACCCAAGTCAGCCAAAATATTGGTTTACCTTCTACCTTTATACCACCTTTATAATTATACCAGATCTGCACTGGGACATTCACTTTATGGGTCCAGCCTGCAATATTAGCTCACCTTGGTAGAGACCCTATTAAAGATAATGCATGCTCATCAGTCAGTTGAGGGATATCATACAATAGGAAAGGAGCAGCCAGGTCTGCCCCCTCCCACCACCTAGGTGCATTGTGCTTAGTAGGATCAGATACCCAAGCTAATCCTTGTCTTACTGTAGATGCATCCAGATATCTCGAGAACTGTGGGAAATGGACTCCAACCTGTGAGGGGTGCAACAGGAGCCTGGGCAGTGAAATACTGGGCTTCTTTTTACTCCATAGGAATTGAATAAGGAATCTATTGATCGTTTTGAAGATTGTGGTGACCACTCAAGGAGCAATATCAACAGTACATACGTAAACACTGGGGAAACTGACATTTTGATTATTTACATGCTACCCCAACACGACAGATGAAGTGGGGTCCACTTAGAGAACAAAGATTCCACCTTGGAAATGACCACATCATCATTGACTTGTACCGTGTTGCGGATGTCATTGGAGAAATTGAAACTGAGATACTTAATCCTGTGCAGTTTCCATAGGAAGCCAGCCCCATCACAATGTACCCTAAAACAAAATGTATTCAATGGCATGATTTATGCCATTTCTGCATTTCATTTGTACCCATAGACTACAGAGCATTGCCAAATTTCGTGCATAAATTGGGTTAAGGATCTGTGTGGGCCCTCTAGGAAGGCTAGAATGCCATCAGCGTAAGCCACAGCCTCGGTCTTCATGTTTCAAGTCCCTACGCCTCTTATTGTCTCAATAATCCTGATACACTGAAGCAGAGGTGCTAGTGTGAGAATAAATAAGAGGGGCCATAGGGGGCAACCTTGCTTAGTACCCCAATTTCGTGGGAAAACGGAGAGAGTGTGCTGTTGTCAAACACAGCCAATCTGGGATTCTGATATAGAGTGAAAACCAATGCGATAAACTTTGAATCAAATACGTGTCATTTCAGAGCCTCCGCCAGGAACACACTCCCAACTTAGTCAAAGGTTTACTCGTGTCCAATTTAACCACCGTCCAGGGCCTGTCCGTTTTGCCCAAGTCAATTATGTCGCATAACAGGTGGCTATTCGCCTCTGCTAGCCTCTCTTTATCAAAGACAGACTGATCTTTATCAATCAGGTCTGGTAACATCAGATCCATCCCTCTGTCAGGACCTTTGTGAAAAGGTTTACTTCTGCATTGATCCAGGGGATAGGTCTGTAATTCTGCACCAGGGAGGCACATTGGCCCAGCTTCTGTATAAAATGTATCATGGCCCCATAAAATGTTACTTTCGGTTTCTCGCCCTGAGTATAACCCTAACAAAACTTCCACCATGTTGGGGGTTAGTATACCCATAAATGTGTGAAAGAAGTCCACAGGCAAGTCATCCAGCCTGTGGGCTTTCTCTGGCTTCAATCTGATAACAGCCAATTTAATCTCATTGCGGCTAACTAGTCTCACGCCACAGGTCCGCAAACTTAGATGTGGGAATGTTTCTCCTCCCAGGATATGGACAACTGTTCAGATATAGTTCTATTTGCCTAGATGATGGGCTAGGTTTGAGCATGTACAATGCCTTATAATATTCAGCAAAGACCTTGGTGATCCGCTCATCATTAGTGATAATCTCGCCCTTAACCCTTATTGCTGCTACCTTATTGTTTTGGCTTTTAGATCTCAGAAATCTGGCCAACAATTTCCTATCCATGTTTGCTCCCTCCAAAAATGTAGAGTAATATTTCAGCAGAAGGCAAGCCACTTTGCTTGAGCATTGCTTATTATATTCCATTTTTCCTTATTGAATGTTGTCAGTTTCTCAGGCGACGGCGAACTAGAGTAGTAAGCCTCCATGCTCTTGATACCCTGAAGCAGCTTAGCTGCCTCTTGTTTCGCTTTCTTGTTCTGTCCCGCGACATATCCTATGATGTTCCCTTGGAGTGTGGCCTTATAAGAGTCCCAGATCAACCCCTGAGGTAAGCCCGCCCCCCTTGTTATGTTGGAAAAACTCTTTAGTAAAATGCTTGATAGAGATGACAGACTCAGGAACCTGCAGAAGGTCAATATTTAGTCTCAAATTATTGATCTTCCTTGGTTCCTTACTCAGTTAAAAGAAACTCTCAGCAGTGCATGGTCAGAGATCAGAATCAGTGATATGTCTGCCGTGTGGCCTTGTGCCATCAATCCCTTGCTCATGAACAAACATTTTATTCTAGAGAACGAGGCATGTGGCAGGGAGTAAAATGTAAACTCCTTACATATTCTCCACATTTCAGACAAATCATAATACTGTACTAGCTGCTAAAAGGCTGTGTGCATGTTGGTCCTACAAAAAGAGATTTGGGGTTGTCTATCTAACACTGGGTGAAGTGGCAAGTTACAATCCCCTGCCATTATCTTGGTCACTCCCATCATCTGCTGTAATACCCGTCTAAGACTCCTCTGGAACCCAGGATCCACCTGATAAGGACCATACATGTTCCCATTGCCAGGGGAGTATCCTGCATCTTAAATTTGGCAATTAGCCATCTGTCTCTGTTATCTGAAAGTGACTCGCTGATGTCCATGGTGCAGCACTTATGGACCAGTATTGCTAGTCCGCCTTTATGTCCCTCTGCATCCCAGGCTAGCACCTGACCAACCTACCGTTTCTTGAGCATGTCACACTCTTTACTGGACAAATGTGTTTCTTGGATAAGGGCCACGTGAGCGACCAACCTCCTCAGGTGCAACAGGATCTTTTGCAACCCCTTCATATTCCATGTAATAATATTAACCATGGGACAACAAAGCTAGCCCATACCTGAAAGAATGGTTAGACAATTACCACTGAATCCCAGGCTTCTAAATTTCCCACCTGAGGAAGCAGAGCACCACTTTTTATCACACTCAGTCCTAAATGCCATCAGGCCGCACTCACAAGATAAAAAGCGAAGAAGAAAAAATATCAAAGAATAGTGAGGGGTGGCTCAGCCAAGAATAAACTATCACTTAGCCAACCAGCTTACAACTGTCCCGATATCCTCCTAACAAGGAATCTCTGCCTCTGTCTGGAACAACATAATCACATAAGTCCACAGGGATCCAAAGGGTGAGCCTTGTACCAAAACTGATTTTGGTATATTCCAAAATCCCCTGAATTTACCATCACATGAACTTTATTTGGCTGTTAGGCCATCAAAGCACATCTAAACATCCTAAGGTACTATACAACAGGTCAACAAGAAAAGGAAAGGCAATCAGTTCAGCTCCTCCAGTTCAGTGCCTTCTTTAACTCCCATATCTCTGAGGGCCCAAAGAGGTAAGGTTTGCCCCGGATAGGAGTTCATTGCTTGAGGAATTTCCCTGGGCCCCCATAATTTCAGGAATGGGGAATGGACTTGCTGCAATTCCACTTCTTGGGGACCACCCGTACGAGTCCCAATGTTTCTGTACATCCCTGGCCATATGTTCATCCTTGAAGTCCAGTTTAACTGAGTCAACGGGATAGTCGTTGGTCAATCCAGAACACCCCACCATGGCGTCCTTATTCACAGAAGCATACTTCCCAACAGTGTGAAGCCAGTGAAGGCAATTATTCAAAAGGGCTTCTCTCGGTTCTTGTCTATCTATGGGTAGTTTAGGTACCCCATGAACAAACACAGTGGATTTTCTTGGTCCCCAGTGGAAATTGTGCTTTGGCAGGTATGTCAGAGTTACATACATTGATTGCCCTCACACCAAGGCGCTCAATGCCCAGATTGCTAGGGGCTTTGTCCACCAGGGTCGAGGACTTAATGCCCAGGCTATGGGCCTTAGGGAGCTCTCTGGGGGCATTTAGTTTCGATGGCTGTTCAGCCTGGGGTTGCCTTATCATAGAGAACATTCAGAATGCAAGGAGCAATGGATGAGCCAGGACACAAGGGCTGTGACCCCACATCTGTGATGGAGCCTATGTACCCAATACTATCGCCAGATCAGGGGCCAGGCAGGTAGATCCAGGAGCCGGGATTGATGGCAAACCAAGGAGGGCAAAGGAAGCCATACGGGTATCCAGCAAATCATACCCCAAATGAGTTTAACTCTGCCCAAGGTCATTTTCTCGGTTCCACCACCCGATTTCTCTAAGATATCATTATGCGGTCTAGTCTCTCTGCCGTGGTGGGCAAAGTTACACTAGGCACATGTGCATCTTGGTTCATGCTTAAGAGGTTTCCGCCTTGGGTCAAATCGATGGGGGTGGGGGTTGCGAACAGGGCTTTGAAGGGTTTCCTGTAATCGTGGAAAGTGCTTCCCTTTGGGACTAGTGATGCTGCTAGATTTCTCACAGATTGTCTCCCTCATTGCTCACTCTAAGTCACTAAAATTGTCAACAGGAGTTAAATCGGCACCCTGCCAGATTTAGTATTCACAGACTGATCTCCTCCACTTCCCTGGGACACTCGACAGCCCCCCTTTCTTCGCACCACCTTGAATTTACGCTTTGATTTGGAATCCATTTGACCTTGCAGATTAGAGAGAACAGACCTGCAGAGAAAAGGAGGGGGCAAGGGAGATGGAAGTTCCTCCACCTCCATTGTGACAATGTCAGCCATTCTTCAGCAATATCCAGACCTTCCTGCCGGGGCGTAAGAACAACAGGGCTCAGTGCTCAAGAATGTTTTTCACCTCAGTTGGGCCTTCCACTCCATTGCCCAGCTCTCGTGGAACACCCTGCGGGAGTGCAACACCCTCACGCTCTTTCACCCTTGCAGGCCTCATAGCAACAGTTATTGGAGAGATGGCACGGCCTAGTGCTCTGGCGCTGGGTTGGGTGTTGTCCCTCCTGGGACCAACAGCACAGCACCCTCACGCCCTTTCACCGATAGAAGGCTTCAGCCCTGGGGGGCCTCATAGCAACAGTTATGAGACAGGGGGCGTGGCATAGTGCTCCAGCGCTGGGATGGATGGTGTCCCTCCTGGGACCAAAAGCACAACACCCTTGCGCCCTTTCACCCTCACAGGATTCACCCCTTGCAGGCCTTGTAGCAACAGTTATGGGAGAGTGGGGGTGTGGTGTAGCGCTCCGGCTCTGGCATGGATGGTGTCCCTCCTGGGCCAACAGCACAAAACCCTTGCGCCCTTGCACCCTCGCGGGCATTTACATTGGAACTGAAAAGCTCCAGCACCATTCCAAGATGACCACTGGGTATTATGCAGGAAGGGAGTCACAAACAGAATAGGGACTGGCCTGCACTGCCTCCCTCGGCCACCAGGCTGTTTGATCTCCTCTCCTCCGGCTGCCTCCACAGGCCATGTTGAAGGCTTGTACCGCCGCTTCTCCAGAGCCCTCTTTCCCATGCCCACACACCTGACCGGTTGATCCTACCCCAATGCTGCTGTGCTCAAGACGCCAGCTTCCTTCGCTGCCTGGCGTCACAGCTGAAAGCACGGCCGACCCCGAGTACAGCCACTGTTCATGGGAGACAGCCATGCAGGTGATCACTGCCCATCACTACATTCCAGCAGAAGGGGAGGCAGCTGGATTCAGGAGATTCGGCCCCCATGCCTCAGAAGACATTCCATCACCCTGCTGAGGATTCCGAGCTATAAAGAACGGTAGGTTCCATAGATGTTAATAAAATAGTGGTGCGGTGCTCCGCAGCTCTAGGAGCTTGCAGCAATTCTCTGGGCCGCTATTCATGCCCCTGTCAAGTATGAATATTGTGAATAGAGCACCAATCCATGTGAGCATTATGTATTTAGTGATTCAGACATACAGCCCTACTTTTGCATACATATTTGTCAAATATACAGATCTGCGCTCATTTTTAGGTTTCCAAAAAAATGCTCTTTCATTTCAGGAAAAGCAGTCAGAAATACTCATTAGTGCAATGTAACCCATTTGCCTTTTCTCTTATGGGTGTTTTGAAGGATTACAATAGGAATGTATCATACAGTCTATCTTAGAATCATTACATATTAACAGAAAATACTGTACATGGTTATTATAATTTCTGATAGTGTTCTTTGCACAGTAAGGCAAGTGTAATGTTCTTTTTGTGACTTCAGTATATAGTGAAAGTGTTAATTAGAAATCAATATTGTAAAACTACAAAAAGAGCAAGCTTACAATAACAAATTATCCATGTTCTTTTTCCGAGAATACAGTTTTGCAGTACCTACCTGTACACACCACAAATGAACAGGCTGGAACCCACAGGAGGAGTACGTGACTGGAGATGCAGCAGTCACTGGCCAGGCTATGCAACCATGTGTGTTGAGGGTAGGGGTTTGAGGAGGGTCTATTGAGGGTGCGTGTTTGGGGAGGATGTATTGAGGGTGGGTGTTAGCATGTTGACCCATAAAACACATTTTTACTTGAAGCAATGACAGGTCATCCCTCTACAAGTGTTTAATGTGAATGTGCAGAATATATACAAAGGTGTAAGAGGAGTGCAATATGTAACTGGAAATCAAAAATAATTCTCAATTAGTTCATGCTGTGCCATGCACTCATCCCTGGCCTCAATCTGCTTGGTGCCCACATGCATAGGACTCACAGGCACTGTAGCATCATCCTCAGGGGGAGGCATGTCCAGATCTGTGGGCAGGGGAACGATGAACCTGACACAAATTTTATGTAACATCGCACATGCTAAGACAATCTGCCCCACCTTGTCAGGTCTGAACATTAGCGCACCCTCAGATTGGTGTAGACATCTAAAGCGGGCCTTCCACAGGTCGAAGGTGCACTCAATGGTCACCCTAGTCCTGACACGGGCACTGTTCTATGCCACTTCCTATGGTGTCTGGGGATTCCTCAGAGGGGTTATCAGACAGGGAAGCTGTGGGTATCCAGAGTGACCTACAACAGAGAATAACCCATGTGTGACTCAAGATTATCTGCAAATGTGTTGCCTGTTACAGCAGCATCTCAATACAGCAGTCTCTGAATGAATGTCCCATGTGTCATTGCACTACACTGTTTCATGTTCCAGTCTTTGCATGTGGCTTGCTGTGCTCAGGAGATGGTCCAGCTTGATATGGTACTGCTTGCACACAGTTGTAAGCCAACACTCATTGCTTTCAGGGTCTTTAACTGACAGGGCAGCATGCCACATGGGTGGTTTGGCCCTGTGCATTGCTCCTATGCATTGTCCCTGATGGGAGTCTGGGTTACATGTGCAGGTCATCTGTGTGGCATCCATGATGGGGTAGAATGCATGGGGAACTGAGTGCATGCAATGTCAAATGCAAGGAACATGTCCCCCATGTTTAGTTTGGGAATATGTCATCCGGTGTATGGTGGTGTTATTGGGAGCTTCATGCTATGGGCATCCCATGTGCTCCATTGCTTGTGGGCCCTGCGCCTAGTCGTTCCCCACGCCCCTCAGCCCATACCAAGGGTGTCTGGGCCTGGGCAGGCTATTCATGACAACTCAGTCTGTTTGGGGCAACTGAGCTATTTGTGTAGTATAGTACTATGTGGTTTTACTGTGAATGGAGGTCAACCTTGGTCATTGTTCTTGTTGATCACTGTCATCTTTGCTCATGTCCCCTGGCTCTTGGGACTTACTTTGGACATACATTGGACACGCCTAGGTGTCTCCGCCCACCACTTTGCTGCCCATGCATTTATGTGATATGGGGTGTTGCATTTTTGGGCCTGTAGTGCATTGTGTGTAGCTGACCTGTTGGGGTTGCATGGCCTGGCCAGTGACTGCTGCATCTCCAGTCACATGCTCCTCCTGTGGGTACAAACCTGTCATTTGTGGGGTGTGGTTGTATGCCCTTCATGTACAGGGCCCTGTCAGGAAATGCAAACACGACATGTATCCCCCCCAATCCCTTTTGCATGTCACTCATACAGCAAGGTAAGTAAGATTGGACATGTACTGTGAGGAACCTGAGGGAGACATGATGTGTGTGTGGAAGGGATAGGCACTGTCAAAATCCTATGAAGGAAGGGGGAGGTTAGAATCCATTCTCATAAGGAAAAGGGGACCATGTCTCACCTGCAGACATCCTCTGCCCACTCCCTGAGGTCTCATTGGATCTTCCTTTCAGGTGGCCAGCGAAAGGCTATCACTTTTGGATCCTGGTCCTAGGGTGAGAATGCGAGGGAGGATCACCTGTGTGGAGGGAAATCAGGGAGTGGGGATAGGATGTCAGGTTTTGGTCCCAACCCACTCCCAGGGCACATTGGAGGTGAACGGCTTCTGAAGCAAGACTTGCCCCTCTGCCAGCTACACTGGTGTCCAAGACTTCACTGGAGGTGAAGCTCTCCTGCAGGTGTTATCCAGCCTCCCTCATGTTGGGAGAATAAGAGCAAGGACTCATCTTATCCGTGAGCCCCTGGATTGGGACTCACAGCCTCCTTAGAGTCTGAATAGCCAGGATCTCGTGTTTTCCTCCCCTCAAACTGATCAAACAGCATTCACACCATGTTCGCTGCATTTCAAATATGTGATACTATTGACATCGAAGAACCACAATGTTGCTGCATCTCCCCAGCAGATCCTCATCACCTGCCTGGCTTGAGCACCAGCACACCTTTCAGATCACATATAATTGCTGCATTTGAAGCTAACAATGAACCACCAGGAATTCTCATGGCAGCTCCACTCCAACTGTTGGATCATCACTTCACTGGTCAACCCATAGCAGTGGTACTCATATTTTTGAACCACATTCAATCATCAAACCGCTACATGGTGATTCGTGAACCTGAATCCCTCAACACTATGTTCAAACAACACAGAGCACCTGCTCAAACCTGACTCCAAGAAGACTTGCTTTCTGCAACCACCACAACTCGATGCTTCAAACCCATTATCAGCCCACAAGCCCCTGGTTTAAAGAGTGCTTCGACATTGTCAAAATGCAAAACATTGGAATAAGATACTTTCAAGTGACCCTGTCTCCATGGTCCACCTTTTTGGGCCCTATAAACAAGTTAAGTCCCTTTTGCACCCTTTGCCACCAAGTCATATTCTTTTGAACAACATTGTTGCATGTCTTGCCTTTTTATATCCCTGGCAAAGTACTTATACATTTCTGTTTCACATTTACTGTCTTCTTTGACTTGGGTGTGTTTTTGATTGTGTTATATGTAGTTGAATGAATTTGTTTATTTAATTGAAGTACTTTTTTAGAACCTTCATTAAACATTATTTTATTTCGGAACTGATGTATTATTGCTACTGCCCCCCAGCCCCCTTAAACACACATACACTTTTTTGAGAGTATGCCTTACAATACGCTTAACTCAAAATATGAACATCTCTTACCCATTACAGATCCAGTTACCTCCTCTGTTACCTCCTCTGTGATACAGCCCACTAGCCCAGGCAGACCCCCCCCATCCTCTTTACACATAAACCATCACAAAACCCTGTCAAGGAATTTGGCGTAAGAAATGACTCAGAGCAAGAACACTGGCCCAGGTCCTGCCCATAACTACTCCTATAATAGGTATCAATTGGAAACTTAGACTAGCATCACGCTCACAGTAATGTCGACCCATCCCCCTAAAACAGGAAACCTCTACCAACGTTCCACAACACTATTTCAACAAACAGAAATCCTCTAGGACCAATTGCTCATCTAACTTGCAAGGACACTTACCTAAAGCACAGAGTCCCACCCATAAACCTCAAACGAAATCATCCCAGATTCCCTGTAAACAAAATACCAACACACATCTGAAATGCACACGCCACTGAAATACATGATCTCATTCTTGAACACCAGCTAGACTTCATAGCACTGACTGAAACATGGCTACACCCAGCCTCAGGCCCCCTACTAACGCTTGCCATACCACCAGATTACACCATATTCATATCAGACCGCCTAGATATTGTGGGAGGGGGAGTAGCCGTAATAGCCAAATCCTCCTTACAATTTAGAGCCCGTAGTAGGGACAGAATAGAGGGATTTGAGATCCTAACCCTTAAACTCACCACTGATCCACAAACTACCATCAACTTCATGTTGCTCTATAGATCACCTAGATCCTCCAATCATCCTGAAATTGACATCCCATTACACATTACTCCCTTACTCTAACACAATACAAAATACATCTTATTGGGTGACATAAATCTAGGTTTCAGCGACCCCCATGACCACAAAGCCATGGCCTTCCGCACTGAATTACAAGAAATGCAATTCTCTGAAATTGTCAATGCACCCACCCACACTTAAGGTAGAATCCTGTATTGGATACTTACTCTAAATACCAAAATATCTCTTGTTGATATTACTCAAGTCTTTTGGACAGACCAATTTCTAATTTGCTTTAACATCTCAACCATCAAACCCCAAAAAATGTGTGCCACCAACTCCGGTACTAGCAAGAAATCCACATGAACTTACCCAAGAGAAACGTACTCCTATCCTCACCCAACTATGAATGAACCAACCTAATACAACCACCGACCCAGGTAGCATATCACACTTCTACCATTTATGCCTGAAAACAGCCATTGATAACGTAGCCCCTCTTAAATTAAAAACACCCAAACCCAAGCGTAGCAACACCTGGTACAATAACAAACTCATATAACTTTAGGAGAAATAAAAGAGCCCTTGAGCATCTTACTAGAAAAAACCCAACCAAGGAATCCAAAGAAGAACTCCAACTTTACTCTCAAAAGTACAAAGTGCAGTTATTTCACACAAATCCAGTGCTCTACATCTTCATATTACTAATGTAGCATCAAACAGTAAAGAATTATTTACTATTCTTAGAGGATTGGAAGTGCCCACACTCCCCCCCCCCCCCCGCCAAGTGTAACCACAGCCAATAAAGTCTGGTGCACTACCATCCAGGACGCCTTAGCCAATACAATGAACTCCCTTCAAAACAAAATCCTATTAAAAAGAAACCTATTGAACCAAAGCAACAATACCAATCCTATCACAATCTCTGAAACTGTAACACCACCAACCCAATTTGACTTCTCTATAGTCACACAGGACCAAGTAATTACCACAATTGCCTCACTCAAATCCTCCTACTGTAAAGGGGTTAGCTTTGCTGCCAAACAAATCAAAAAATGCTCCCTGACACTAGCTCCCATCATCACCAGGTTCATCAATGCATCCTTCACCACCAATACTGTCCCATCAGATATTAAACAAGCTTTGGTAATGCCACTATTAAAAAAAAAACTTAGATCCTCCACTTCACCACAGTCCTGTTTCTTGTTAAAATAATTGACAAGATTGCTTACTCCCAAGTACATGCCCTCATAGGGCTGAATGGGAATGGGAATGGGAGAGGGAGCAAACAACGGGCCATTACGAGATGGCTCGTTGTTTGCTCCCTCTTCCCCTCACGGGACCCGGTAAGCACGCCTGGTTTTCCCAGACATGCTTAACGTGTCCCGCGAGGGGAACTCATAATGCAGCGGTACGGAGTGAACGGCACCGGCACCTTTTGCGGCGCCGTTCACTCCGTACCGCCAGGGTCATAATGAGGCCCTAATACTCAGTTGCTTATTCCTCGCTTCAACAACACGGGATCTGGTGCCTCCAACTTCGTTGTTGCAGCCGCCAGGATGTGGAACTCTCTCCCAGCAAACATTAGTAATGAAACCTCACACTCCCAATTTAAGAAACCCTTGAAAACCTGGTTATTTAACAAGTTTTAAGACCAATGTTGATCCTAGAGCACACTTTTAGGACTGCCAATTTTCACTGCTGTATATATGTTGTTTCTCATACCACCTTACCTGTAGACCTGAATGTATATAGGTCTGTCTCTTTCATCTGATGCTCACTATGACTGTAACTACCATTGTATGAGCTATGTATACTCTATTCACACACCTTATGATCATTATGACTATATGTATTTTTCCCCATTGTAACCAGCAAGCTACATAACCTTCCTGTTTTTGCGCCGTGATATCTACGGATTTGGGCGCAGTAACAAATGTAAATAATAAATAAATAAATAAAATGTCCTTCCCTCAGTCCATTTTACCATAAAAGGCAAAGGAGATATATCTCTTAGCTGTGCCTTTTTTTTTACCTTTATGATTCCAGATCATAGGTTTGCATAAGTGTTGGCACTGAGAAGCCATTTTGTCAGACACTTCCTCTTCTTCTGACCTGCCAGAATGACTGGTGATGCTGATGGCAGCGAGGCAAGATGTAGATCCCAGTAACATAACAAGCATGGTCAATACATCATCGTTAACTTTGGTTGTTGTTCCTCCACTAAACCTAGGAGTCAGTGGCAATGACCAGTGACCTTTATTCACTTTGTTGATTAACCAGTCTATGCGACCACAGGTTCGAAAGAAATCCTTTATTGTGTTCACTTCTTTTTCATATTCTGATGAAGGAGTCACTGTGATTTCTTCTAGCATTAAGACGTTGCCATAGCAGAAGCGTATACATTTTGGTTCTTTGATGTCCTTCAGTATCACATGTTGCTTTGTTTGGTATCTGCTGCTCTCCCAGCATTTGTTAGGTTGCAATGAGACATAATTAATTGGCTTGAGAGGGCGTGCGAATTTAACGTTTAAAAATGAAGTTGTTTATATCCAGAAACCCCAATAAGATCTGGTTCTATGCAAAGTAACTCCAAGAATCTTGCAAGAAAAATACCGCTGTCACTTCCTTTACACATTTGAGTTGGATGCAAATCGAAAGTGTAAAAGATCAAATGTGGGCAAAAGATGTGTAGAATTGCATTTTGCAGCTTGCAGCCTTTTTAGCATGCCTATGTAATCCCTTAGATGTGATGGATGAGATGTGACAACATTCTCAGATGTACTGTGAAATTGGTTTGTTTAATGAACCAGTGCCACTAATGAAAGGTTTGACGAGGATGGCAATCATAAGCATTCCTTGAGAACTTTTGTCAAGAGTTAGATTGCTGCCACGCCTGTCCGAGATCTTTAGCATATAGGAAGTTCCTTTCAGTCAGTCTAGACGTCTTTCAGAACATTGCTCGCTGATTTTTCTTGAATGATGATTAGTGTTGCTGTTGTGAGGTCAGTCATTGTCTAAGGCCTCATAATATTCAGTGACTGGCAGGCCGACACCAACTTTGGAAAATGAATGCATTTTGCAGCATTAATGGTGCGAGTGTATCCATCATCGAGATTTGCAAAACGGATGAATTTGCATACTGTCATGTTGACAGTTGATCCGGGTTCCTCGAAAGCTCATCTTGGAGCAGTTGATTCTCCCAGGCCGCGACAGTGATTTTAGAACGCTCGCAGTGTAGTACTTTGCGGTCCTCGGCCATGGCAACAACTCTGCCTCACACACACACACAAAGTCTGAAGGGACAAGGGAGGCAGTCCAGATGATGGTGCTCGTGCCTGCAGAGCTGGCCATCATTACGCAATGTCACGTTTCAGAGGCCAGGAGACATTGTGCATGCCCTAACATGGTGCTTGTGCCTAGCAGGTGGCCATGGATGCCTGGTGGCAACCAGACGTGGACTCCGTGCTCATTGTGCTCAGAGAGGCACAGCTTCACCTCACTGATGAAGCCCAACAAGGCTGAAACACGTGTATGGGGTTGCTGTTGGTACCCTTGTTCAGTGAGGAATTGCCATAGCATTTCGGTGCTGGACTGCCCATGTGGGCGGGACAAAGACTGATATGCAAATGGATATTTCCCATCTGTGAAACGTACAGTGAGCAAAAAGCGTGTGCTACAAACTCTAATCTCAGAACAGGTTATCATGCCATGTTCTTTCTGGAGAGGAGTGCCCGCTACCTTTTTTTGAAATACCATGAGATCGATGCCCCATGCATGCTGATGGAGCCCCTCGTTTTACTTAGGTTAATATATTGAGTACCAAATGCATTTAATATTTGCGGCACTAATTATGACAACCTTCTGAATCTGGTATGAAGCACCTTATTTATTGCTTAACTATCATTATGTCTTTTCTATTTCGCATTAAAGAGTAAACATTGTCGAAGATCCTGTGTCATTGCTTCATCTATGTAAGCAACCCATGATAGCAGTTTCTGAAGCGTGAGCAAGTCTTTATTTTGGTGCATTTACTCAATGGGCATTTCATACCAACCTCTTGGAGTAGATCATTATTATTCTTGGTTGTATCACCTTTGAGTAATAATAAACGTTTCATGTTTTTTGTAGTAGTAATTTGGCTGGCAGGTTCATAACATTATTCCTTGGTCCCATGTTATGCAAGAAGGTATTAAGTGAGAGCCTGCATGCACAGCTATATACTTGTGTGTGAACAGGTGCAGTGTCGCATGATCTGAGTGCTGGAAATTATACCCACCTGTCCAGCATGTTCTGTTTCTTAAGCAGCCAGTACTCTGTATTTGCCTCTGTCTGAGCTAGTAGGCGATGATTCCTGGGTCTTAATGAAAATCTCCAACTAATAGTGTCCTATTTTGGTTGAAATATATAAATCATATCAGGGAAGTAATCCGTTTTGCCACCCTTCTCTTATACACCACTTTTATTTGTTAAAAGGATTGAGCAAAGGTTTTGGCAATTCCAGAATTCAGGAAATGTATACTGCTACAGGTGCCAATCAAATACAGAGGGACAGCTTTAAGACAGTGAGTTTATGACCTCCTTTTCCTTCTAATTACTTGTGAAGACTCATTGTGATTGTGTGTCCCTTTTAAGCTCCAGAAAGGAGAAATACCCTAAGGAGTTATTCTATTGCCCTCTCATCTTGATCAATTCATTAGAGCAGGGAGTAAATCTAACTTCTGAAATATCAGGTTCTCTGTCTCCCTAATTTTATTGTAAATCCCTTTATCCTTACTGCTTGAACCCCCGATCCATCATTAACATTAAAATAAATTATCAGCTGCATAGGTTTTCAGGAAATCAACAAATGGCCTCAACAGGAGTTGGGCGGAGCGGTGATATGTGGCGGTAACACTATTACCGCTGCGTTTACCACTCCACCCAATCGCGAGTATGGCCCTACCTCGACACATTCACCTCCAGCTCTGAGCAAGAGCAGCTCTGAGCTGGAGGTGAATGAGCTGGCGGTATGGGCATTTCAGCTCTATTACCACGGGCAGTATTTGCGCCGGCGGTAATTGCGTCACCCCTCCCCATTGGTTCCAATGGACCCAACGGGAGTGGGGATTTTCCACCCCCCACCCCCACAACTCGGGATCCAGTGCAAACTGCGCCAGACCGAATTGCGGTAAGTGGGCCAACAATGATTTGGGAGTAAACAATACATCCTGGTACCCCTGGGTATATGTTGTGCTAAACCCCAGAAGGAGATACTCCACGTGTAGTAGAACTGCTTTCCTAATTGCAGGCTGCTGGTCAATGACCTGAGGTGCGCATATCTTTTCACTTGTCAAAACATGTCTTTTCTCTTTGCTTATATTACAACAAGTTATTTGTAGGTACTAGAAGGAACCCTGGTCAGAGTTGGTATCGACAGTTGTAGATTCACACATTACACCCTTCACTGTTGTGCATTGAGGAACAAGGATGGGGCTCTACCATGCGACCTCTTATCTCAGTCAGCTCCTAATAATGTGATGGTATATTTATATCCCAAGTGAGGTAGAAAAACATGGGCAATGTAGTTCAGCTGCTCTCAGTGAAAAATAGTTTGTGATGATCAATTTTGAATGAGTTATTCTAGTTACAAAATAGGTATTATGATACAAGCTACTTGTAGGTAAAGAACCCCTGCTCGACGTTGTCATCCATATTGTGAAGTTGGAAAGTCATGCATTACTTTTTGTAACACACTTCCTAGGTGGACCTCTTAGCTAACTCAGTTGTTTCTGAACCTTTGTTGGTTGGTTTAATCCCAAAGCCGAACTGAAAAACTTGTAATAATCAGTTGAGCTATGCTCTGGGCAGAAAAATTCAGAATTTTTAGCTCTCATTTATACTATTCTGTAGAATTACATATTATACTATAGTATGGCATTCTTAACCTGTTCCACAGGCCTACCTAGAGTTATGGCCCTGCAGCCTGATTTAAAGGCCAGATCAAATCGAGGGCGGTCAAAAAGTGCACCCCGTCGTTAAACCCGGTTTGGATGGTGGAACGGGTTAAGAACGTCATCAGCACCCCGAGTTACCAAAGCGGCAACATTTTCATTCAATGAACGGGACAATGCACCGTCCCGCTTAATTAATGAAACTGCTTTTCCAAGATGGCCCCCGTGGTATTAGAAGGCAGGGCACATGGTGCCATTGCCACAATCAGATAGGTGGGTTTGACAAGGGAGGTTTGGATATTAAAAAAATACAAAACAAAACCAAGGAAACGGATGGTGGGGGGAAGATGGCAGTATCATCCCGCGTTTCAAGGACCTGAATGACCGGCTCCCACCTGCAGGGTGCTAATATTCATACGGTTGTCTTTATAAGTACAAGTATGTAGTAGAATAACTATTTGGCCCTGTGTGCATCTGCATTTTGCAGTCTAAGCTGCATGTAGTACACCTTTGATAATCATTTCATAAGAAACACATTGAGATGCATCATGTTCAGAGGTCTCTTAACCCAGTCGGTGGTACACTGGCATCTTAGCTGCAGGGAAGTTTGTTTGATGCACTAATCGGATGAAAGAAATTAAACATTGACTTGAACTGATTGGGTGTTTAGTTTTCATTACTTTCCAATGGAAGCAATAATGTATTTATGTTTAATTTTACTACACGACGCTAGAAGGTAGTAGAAGAAGGCTCTCAGTTAGCATCCATAATTTGCATTTGGACCTTGATGCATTACAATTTGAAAGTAATACCAAAAAAATAAAAGTGAATTACCCAAGTTGGAGATCAGTTTGCTCAGTAGGAAACACATTGAACTCTCAAAAAGTCAGACAGGCAAACTACCTTCAATGAGATATGTTGTGCTTTGTGGACCCATTTTTGAGTATGTATATATTTAGTAATCATTTCTTTGTAATAGTCTCAAAATAAGTCATATGTGTCTTAAAAGCACAAGTCACTCATAGAGTGTACACAAAGTCCTGATCCCACTTGGCATTGTCATCTGGGAGTTGGAGCTTCATTATTTACAACTTAAAAGTCATATCTGTGAGAAACCTGAAGGTGTCTCACCCGATGGTCTCTGGAGATTTGTCGCCCAGGTTTCCAGGACACGGCCATCGCTATTGGATCCAGTTCCTGGGGGTGGGGGAGGATAACCTGGGCGAAGGGTCTTTGGGGAGTGGAAGTGGGACACTGAGGGTTGAGACATGGTATTCCCTACCCTGTAACACCTTTTCCTCATCCTACCCTGTAGGATATTTAGAAGCTCTACAACCACTTCCCACACAAACACTTTCTTACACAGTAACAGACAATGGACTAGCACCGGAGCCATTTACCTGACATGTCCCAACACACAGATCAGGCAGAGTCAGGCACTTAACAATAATTATGCACACATGATAGCCCTTTATCTTACCCACAAGGATAAAAGGCGGAGCACAATAGCACACTACGAGAAAGGCCGAACGCAGGAGGAGACAGCTACACCAAACCGGCAGTTCAAATGGAGAAGAAAGGCAGAAAGACCTGGAAGGACATGTAAGGGGGGATTACCCTTGTACTTCATTACTCAAACCCGCAAAATCTCTGAAAGCCAAATCGTAAGATGAGGAGTTACAGCTGACGTGCAGAGCAGCAGATATCAACGGTACACGGGGGCCTCCTGCATTGATAACGCAGCTGGATAGGAAATCTGGTTACCGTGGAACTATCCTTGACTCCAGAGATTAATAGAAACCAATGAATTCAGCACAGCTGGTGAGTCGGAAGAAGCTGATAGCAAACCGAACTGTGTTGAACCTAGGGTTGCAAGTAGCAACATTTTGAACGCAAGAAATTTGAAACAGAAAGAACTTGTGTACGTTTGAACTTTAAAGAAAGCCCAGTTGAGGTCCAGGTGCAGAGGGGTCTGGTGCCAAGCGGGTGCTTATCAGAAAGTCTCTTACCTGGACCTCTTATTGAAACTACAAGAACCAAAAGGCCTTGGGGGGGTGGCAAAATGCATCAGAGTGGTCCTACGAGGGTCACATCAAATCCCTTGTACAATTGAAAGTTTCTGACCCATTGCCAGAGGAAAGCTATGGGAAGGGAACCGTGCTTTCTGATAAGATTGTGAACTGTGGAATAAGGCAAGTGTGAACCTGACAGAGGGATGCCGAAAGAAAGCTAGGAGAAGGAAAACACTTGAAAACTGTTTGAAAGTAAGGCCGAAGTGTACCCAATGGAGGGAGGCCCAAACTACAAGAAGGATCCGAGCCCAGCTGAGGGAGATCGTGGGGGCAATTAGCAATTTTGTTTGCTTGTCACTGTGAATAAGCAAGCCTTCTTAGGCAAGAGACTTTGTCAGGAAAGAGACTTAGCCTCTGAAGGTTTTGATATTGTTGTACTGGAACTGTGAACCTCGTGCTGACGAGGCCCAGGAGTGTGCTCTGCTCAGAAGTCCTGCCTTGTCCCATACTTGAAATGTGGGCAAGGGAGACCGAGCCATACCATCCTGACTTTTCATTTTGTGAACACTTCTTTCTTTTCTGGTGAAGATTATCCCACATGTTTTGTAGAAATTAAGCAGTAAGGACTGGCAATAGGTTTTTTAGTATAGGCCCTTTTCATTTGACAAGATGCCACTAGGACTGCCTTAAGATTATTTGATGTTCGTAGCTTGCTCCCATCTTAGATTTAGATTAGGCGTTTATCTCACCCATTATAAAGTTCAATAAACACCCTTGAACTGTGATCAGTTGTGTCTGTCTTTACTGTTACCACCATGAGTTCCTTACATATCATAATGATTAAAGGTATGTGTGCTAAAGGGAGACCTGTTAGCTCAGTCAGTAGAACATTGGGCTCAATCTCTGGGTAGATAAATTAGCAAATCACGAAGAAAATCTTCCATCATTGAGTTTAGTTGCAACCTGAACAGAATGACTTCCAATTTATAGTTTGAAATGCTTTGTACTCCATTTAGACTCTTCCATTTTTTCTGGTTGAGGACCACTCAGTAGTGGTCGGGCCCATGGTGAATTCCTGTTTAGATTATTGTAACAGACTTTTGACAGGAATCCCAAGTACACAAATGCACCACCTGCAAAAAAAACAAAATGCTGCAGTAAGGATTATTTTTAAAGTAAGTCTTTTCTTTTTTTTTTGTACCAAAGGTAAGCTTTCTTTAGTGTTACAGGGAGGAATTTAAGGAGAGCAGGTAACACGCTTCTACTCCCTTTGGCTCTCTATCTCTTTCTCCCAAACCATCATCCATTGAACCTAGATGCCACCTAGGTTCCCGACCCACTGGCGTAATAGAGGCCTGCATGCCCCTGCAGTGTGGGGGCCTCGCTAGCACATGTCCTGGAGGGGCCCCACTTGGAGAAAAAAAAATGAAAAAAAATATTATTTCAAAAAATATATATTTTTTCAATGTTTCTTTTTGACTACACTCTGCATTCATAAAGACATTATTTCTGTAACAGAAATAATTTCTTTATGAAGGCAGAGTGACTACAAAAAGAAACTTTTTTTTTTTAAGTCTGAGGGCTCCTCCCACCCCATGACATGGAAGACCCCAGGCTGAAGGCCTCCATGTCATGGGGTGGTTGGAGCCCTATAACTTCAAAAAGAAATAGTTTATTTTTGAATTCACTTTGCCTTCATAAAGAAATTATTTCCGTTATGGTTCCGTCCTTAACGGAAATCATTTCTTTATAAAGTCAGAGTGACTTCAAAAAGAACATTTCTTTTGGAAGTAATGGGGCTCCCCTCAACCCCATGATGTGTGCATATGTAAGTGCATGGTGAAAGGATGCACACAAATATATGGGTGGCTGGGTGTGCGTGTGTACGGTGAAAGGGTGCACACTTAAATGTATGGGTGGCTGCCTGGGTGTGCCTGCATGGTGAAAGGGTGCACACTTAAATGTATATGTCTCGGGATTATAGCTCAGGGTCAACGTGCTTGCCTTGGAAGCAAGACGACACAGAGCAACACAGGTTCGATCCGCGGGTCCACACTTAGAAACCTCTGGTATTAAGTGCGTTATAAATAACCTATCATATCATATCATAGGTGGCTGCCTGTGTTAGAGTATGGTGAAATGGTGCACACTATGGGTGGATGCCTGGGTGTGTGTGTCTCTATGGAGAAACGGTCCACACTTTAATGTACGGGTGGCTGCTTGGGTGTGCCTGCATGGTGAAAGAGTGCACACTTAAATGTATGGTTGGCTGGGTGTGCATGTGTGTATATGGTGAATGGTGTGTGTGCTTGTGTTCAGGGGCGTAACAAAACCTACATTGGGGGGAGTGTGGGGGGTGGCTAATCCTTCAAATGTAGGGAGAGGCACTAACTTCACAGGTGGTGAGGGAGGGGTAAACTTATTTGTGTGGGGGCTTCTAACTTCTTTACGCGTTTTAATGAGACTATTCTAGTGCAGCGTCAGTGTTACAAGCAGTTAACTCTCTCCTTTAAGTGTGAAAGCACCCACTTATGGACTACTGTGAGAATGAGTGGTCTTTTGTTCCCTCTCTACCCTTCCAATCACTCCCCTGGCATGCAAGTACTGAACCCACATCACAATTGCCTAAAAAATGTGGCATTTGAATGCATTTGAATGCAGGCTCTAACAGTGAAATGCTTTATGTTAGTAATTGCTGGTCCCTTGTTAACAGCGAAAACCAGATGCCATTTAACATCTGTGTCCTGTTCTGTCCGGCAACTGCTCTAAAGGTCAGTCAGGTTGAGTTAACAAAGCCCAACATTTTAGGGGGTGAGTGCTGAAGCCCAGTCAACTCAATGGTGTTACACCACTACTTGTGTTAAATACCTTGATTACTTATTGATAATCATCATTTCTCCTAGCCCCATTCTTCCTCGTCCCTGTACTTGTGTATGGAGATGAGGTAGAGGTAAATGGAGGTAATGCCTGACTCAGCTACCCGTAATCTTCATTATTCCTAGTCCCACTCTTGCTCATCCCAGTACTTAGCTATGAGGCAAGGAGCCTCATACGTAAGCTCTGGGACAAGGAAGAGGGACGTGAAGGTAATTCTGATCCAAGGAGCTGATTTTGGATGTTGGGGTAGGGGGCGCGAGGGAGAGGGGATTTGTGGTGGCGGGATAGTGTAATAAATCATAATGGTTGTCCATGTCCAGGCTAAGCAGGCATGATATGTTGTATTAGTGGCTAGAGAGGCATTTCGGTGCAGCCAGTCTAGTCATTCCTCAGTTTGGTATGATTTTTTTTAACTTCACATTTCTAATAAAGCCGTCCTGCTAAGTGAAATTACCTGGCTGGACTGGCATTTCGGTGCTGCCAGTCTAGCCGTTTCTTACTGCAGCATTGTATATTTTTTTGGGCATCTGTGATACAATGATATGATATGATATAAGTCATTTATAACACGCCCGTACACAAGTGTTTCTAGGCGTGACAAATCAAGGGGGGGAAGATAGACGGAGGACAAGACAAACGATCTTACTAGGCCTTGTGTCACTCAGATTGTACAAATGCGAGAACAAGAAATGCAAGGGGAAAGGGAAGGGGGAGTGCAAGGAAGAGGGAAGGGGAAAACAGAGCAGTAATGCTCTGAGTAAGTGCAGCCAGGGCAGTGCAGCTCTGGGTAGTGCAAGGAGGACAAGGGACTGTCGGGTACAGTTACAGCCCCTACGTGCATGGCAGGCCCGGAGGCAGTGCAGGGGTGACTAATAAATAAAGAGGCTGGACTCAGTGAGACTCAGGGTAGCCAAGTAACCAGTCGGTACATCAGACAGGTATGTCAGGTAGGTCAGCAGGGGAAGGAGCAAAAGCAGAGGAGAAGAGGAACATTTTGAGCTGCTTCCGGAACTTCAGGTGGTCCGCTCAAGTTGGAAAGTATTCCAGAGGGAGGCACTTGCAGAGGAAAGAGATCGACTTCCACACTCTCACCCTGAAGAAGCATCTAACCCTTAGAGAGTCGGGGAAGGACCCAAAAAGGAAGGTATTTTGGAAGAGAGTGTTGGATGCAGTGTGAGCCCGACCCCAGAAAGTCGTGTGGACAATGAAAAGGGTCTTGAACTTGATCCTTGCAGCCACCAGGAGCCAATGGAGAGATTTCAGGGCTGGAGAGATATGATCCCTGGGCTTGAGGCAAAGGATAAGTCTTGCAGTCCTGTTCTGGATTAGTTGCAGAGGGGGGAGAGTAGAGGAAGGCAGATTGAGAAAGAGGCTGTTGCAATAGTCCAGCCTAGGGAGAAACAGGGCTATGGAGACAGTGAGCTTCTGGGGGAAAGTGAGAAAGGGAAGAGTCCCTTTGAGGACAGCAGCTGGTAGTGAGATTCTTGCCGATGTCCGAGATGTGAGGAGAGAAAGAGAGAGTGGAGTTGAAGATGACACCAAGGTTTTTTGCCTCGCAGGAAGGCGAAGGAAGATGACCAAAGGTGGGAGGCCAGAGAGAGAGGGAAAGCAGGGGCAGGGGTCCCAATGAGAAGGATCTCAGTTTTAATGGCAATTTGGCAGAGATCATTGGAGGCGCACCAATCCTGAATCGTGAATAGACAGTCCGAATGAGAGAGAGGCTAGAGGAGCCTGTAGGAAAGCTGAGTATCATCCATATAACACTGAAAGTTAGAGGAGAAGGTAGTGATCAGGTGGGCCAAAGGGGCCAATTAGAGGTTGAAAACCCAGGGTGACAGGATAGAGCCCTGGGGAATGCCACAGAAAGAGAGAGAGAGGTGGCGGGAGGAAAGGGACCAAGTTGGACCTGGGAGGGGCAGTCCAAGAGGAAGGAGGTCAGCCACTCCAGGGCTTGAACCTTGATGCCCAGGTTCTCCCATATTAGATTGATCAGGATGGTGTGGTTGACTGTGTCAAAAGTAGAGGAAAGATCAAGGAGGATTAGGACAGAAGGAATGCTGGAATTAAGGTTATAGAGCAGATCTTCACTTGTGTTAAGGAGAGCAGTTTCTGTGCCTCTGGCAGCTATGAAGCCAGACTGATGGTCATGGAGACAATCAACAGAGTCAATGTGGAGAGTAAGCTGGGAGATGGCCAGCTTTTTCAAGAGTTTGCCCAGGAAAGGAGTGATGCAGTTTGGGCGATAGTTTTCCGGGCAGGTGGGATCGGCAGATGGCTTCTTGAGGAGTTGGTGCACAAGGGAGTGCTTAAGGCGAGAGGGCAACATTCCAGTGATGAAAAAGTGATTACAGACATCGGCCAAGGCTGTAGCGAGGGTGTCAATATGGTCCTTGATGGTTCTGGAGGAGCAGGGGAGCACCTGTTCGGATGACACTTTCATAGAGTGGACTTGTCTAGAAACCTTGTCAGGCGTTGTCAGAGAGAAAGAGGAGAAAGGAGGAGGAGAGGTAGAGATGGCCAAAGGGTAGCCGAGAGAGAAAGAGGGAGAGGAAGAGGAGATAGAGGACAGGATATCCTGAGTTTTAGCAGAGAAGTGAGAGGCTAGAGCCATACAGAGGGCCTGGGGGGGAACAGGAGATATAGAGACCGCAGCAGGATGGACCAGTTCCTTGCAGATTTTAAAGAGTTTGGCTGTGTTGTTGGAGGCCACATAAACCCAGACTTGAATGTGTGTTCTCTTCTTGATGAGTGTTATTGCTTCGACTGGCAATTTTGCTGCAACCAGTCTAGTTGTGTCTAAATGTGGCCTGGAATGCTTTACTGTTATTTTATTACATGTCTACACTGGTCTACATTGTGCAGACAGTGGAACATGTTTTCAATGTGGCATGGCATTTTTAATAGCAAAGCATTAATGTTCATGTGCACTGTTGGTGACTTGCATGTATTGGATTTGTGTTACCCTACAAAACAATTGCAAAATCTCTGGCTTTTTAGCCAATTTTTCTCAGATGTGTGCTGTATATTGCATTAAAACACATATTTATATCTTTCTCCTAGTACAGTGTGCGCAATACCCCTCAACAGCACATTTGTGCGTATTTTGCAAGCGTGATAATGTAGGACGGCCTGAGTGTGGCACGACCCGTGATTTGTTGCCGAGTAAGGGTGGGGGCCCCCTCAGCATGGCTCACACGGGGACCCCCACATTTTGTGTTACGCCACTGTCCAGACCCCTCATCACATTCCAAGCTCCACTCAACTCACACAAACACACACACACAGATCATCCTGCTAGGTGCTAGGCCACTACACATCTGCTTCCTCAAAAGAAGAAAACAAAAAAACTCTCCATGTGCACACATGGATTAACAACAGACAGAGGTACTATAACTCCTTTTGTCCTGATCTGCCCCTTAGGGCTGCCATCCCCGAGCCAGACTGCTCCCATAGAGCAAATGGACTTCACTAACACTTGCAACCACCTATACAAAACCTTGCTCCTTCCGATGGGCATGCCACGCCCACACCATAGACCTGCCACGTCTAGGCACAACCTCACCTGCAGTACGAGCACCCCAGTCTCTGCAGTGCGAGAAACCACTGTTTCATACAAAATTCTTTATAACCAAATCATCAACAAACACATGGCAGGTAACACAAATTACTCACACTCCATAAGATTGGTACCAATGAACCCCACCAATAATCACCACTAATATCACCTCTCTCCAACACACACAAAAAATGAAAAGACAGGAAAGTGACTCACAAAACAAAGAGCACATACAACAGTGAGTAAGTCTTCTCCAATCTCAATTCTTCGGCAATCCTTGCACTGGCTCACGGTCAAAAAAGACTGTGACTGGTGTTAAAGCGTGTAAACAACCTGGCTCCTTCATACCTATACAAGAAAATCAGGTGGTACCATCCAATTCAACAACTGAGCTCTAGTGAAAAATTGTTATTGGAAATCCCTGTGTCGAATCATGTGTTTAGAGGTGACCGCAGATTCAGAGTGTATGGCCCAAAATTATGGAATTGTTTACCCCTGGAAAATCCACCTATTTAAGTAGCTTGGATAGGTGTGTCACACTAAAAGTGGATGTAGGTAGTCAGATGGGTCTGAGCTTTGGTAGTCGGCCACGTGATTTGGCTTGATGTTTAGTTCAGCCTGCGCCTAGATACGATTCAGTTTGTCAAGGGTGCAATATAAATATTTCAAGATCAACATCAACATCCTTACAATATGTGTATTATCAATGTTTTTTTACAATCCATTTGTAAGTAGTGGAAAAAAATCTGGTCCCAGTTGCCATTGATAGTTTGCAGTTCGAGACCCGTGCTTTACAACTTTGAATGTCATGTCATAAAGGAAAAAGTTAAGTGTTTTAAGGCAGACCAGTTAGCTTAGTCACGAGAACATTGGATATCCACTCTTTGGATGGTTGTCTTAATATACAATGGGGGAAAAAAATCTTCACACAATAAAGTTTAGCTGTGCTGTGGGCAAAAACACGTCCAATGTTTAGTTCCAAATGTGCTTTACATTTAAACGAAATCATCTGTGCTTGTTTTTGTAACACAACATATTTAGGTTACACAATAAACTCTGCTTCGCGTTGGCATTGATAGTTTGCTGGTGGAGCTTGCTTCACACGTTGCACATTTGACAGTCATCTCATTAGGAGAAAAGTGAGGTTAGCTGAAGGGTGACAGGTGGGGCGGAGTTTGTTTACCACTGTCACGATGATGTGTTCAATGCACCGTGGTGTTGAAATGGACTCTGGAAGATAATTGTCTCAATATTTAGATGCCCATGTTTTTTACTTGTCATATAATGTGTCTTCTGTTTGTTTGCTATCTGCAGTCTTCTTTATACCATAATAAATATGCCCTGGTTTGCCGGAGCACTATGGGTGAGTGTGGACTAATCTGATAAGGATTAACAAGGGTGGCAAACAAGGTTGTGTGTTGGCACTCTTAAACAAACTATCATAAACTATCAGACTGGCTAATGATTACAGCTAAAACCTTAATGTAGAATTGGAGCTACAAGAGTGCCAACACACAACCTTGTTTGCCACCCTTGTTGACTGAGGTGGCCAAAGTGGGGCACTGATTTATGCAGGGCTGGCATGAAGTATGAGCGCACAAACACGTAATGATCATGGTTTAGGATAATGGGGTGGCACCTGGGGTGGCCAATCCGATTCCAGGGGTATCACGTGCCACCCCAGGTCCCTCCGTGAACACGCCTATGCCCTACAGTGCTCCATCAGCAGCTGTAAAGCTTGAACTATGTATTACAGGAATCAAATAGCACATCATAATGAAACTTCTTCGTTTAGAATTTGGAAATGCCAACATCTCTGGACTTATTGTGCAGCATTGTATGACGTACTAGAGACACAAGGTGCCATGCATTTATTATAGTTCACATGTGTTAAGAACATGTTTATTGTGATTTGTCAATCTTTTCTTTGGGATGTACATTTAGAAATACGTATAAAGCTATTTAAATTCCAATTTATAATAAGTGGCCCTCAAAAGACCATTTGGAGGTATACACAACACGTATCAAGAAATGATCTACTCGTATTGCATTCATTGGACCCAGACAAATATATAGATTTTTCTCGTGAGAAATACCGAAAAATCTTCTTTGTGAAATTGTGTTTATGTACATTGCAGCTTTACAAGTTCACAAGCTGCTGGAGTAATGGGTCATCGCCAAAATGCACCTTCTGTAAAATAGCGGATGGAAAAAAAAGACCACTTCTTGGTTTCATGCCTGTTATACGATAGCTTTAGAGCTATGTGGCTTAAACCACTAGTAAAAACATTTTGGATAAGGCACAGGAGAGATGCTAGTATTTTATTAAAAGTAAATGAACTTAACCACTCATTTAGTGCAATTATTGCTTTTCCTTTGAAAGCATGGGCGGTCAGGAAGACATTGTTAACAAGATCAATAGACTATTTTGACGAAATGTCTACTGCTGTACAGTAGTGTAAGGATGACTAGTAGCTGAACTGCCTTCTCATCCCCCAAACTCCTACAAGCCAACAGTGATCCCAGTCAGGTAGGGTAAAACAGGCAGAGCTAAGACATTCACACCTATTTTGCCTTTTGTGGTAATGCAGGCACAGGGAAGGATATACTCTCAGGAGAAGTGAGAATGTGATACAGTAGCACCAAACAGCAAAGTACTACAGTCCCAAATAAAAGGAATGTCCAATTAAGGTTCTATAAATATATATACTTTAATTAAACACACCAATGTACAAATAGGTATGACAACACATCCATGTAAAAGAAAGACAGAGAAATGTAGAATGTACATTTTAATGGTGCTGCTCCTGGGGTTTTAACAGGGAGGAAAAACAGGCAGGAAATGTAATATAGAGTTAAAAAAGGATACGTCTTTGGGGGAAACATGTAAAAAGGATCCGAAAAAGGTATACCTGGGGGACAGGATCAGTTCAAAGTACCATAATTTAATGTTCGGTGGCTCGACAGTATTGAACCAAGCATTGAGCTGTACTGTGGTGCAGGTCGAACCAGGTTCCGGTATGGTGAGTGGGGATGGTCAAGCAGCAAGCAGGTGTGTTAGGATCTTTCACTTTGGATGGCTCATCATGGTCGGGTTGAGACATTGCTATTGCTGGTGGCGGTTGTTGGATAATAATGATGTGTTATTTATATAGCGCCTTAATCCAAAGCACTTTACAGGGCACATATTTACATACAATATCACGCAACCGAACTTGGTACTCGTTTATCGACCTCAGAAGGATGAAAGGCTGAGTTGGCCTTGCCGGGATTCGAACCTGCGACCTGCAGATCACGCACAGATCGCAGCAGCGAGCGCTCAAGCCGCTGAGCTATCTTACCGGCTGAAATGCTTCAACGGTCCGAGTCAAGGTCTGTCGTGTGACCTTGGTGATCCAATACAGGGTTTGAAGAGGCAGCCATTTGAGTTGGTCTGCAGTTGCAATCAGGTTGTTTGAGTCGAACGTGTGACATGAACCACTTGGCATGATGCGTTAGCCCACTCAGTAGAACCATTGGTGTAACGGAGCCCCCTGCACCATCCGTGGTGCGGGGGGCCTCGCTGCCATATGTCCTGGCTGAGGGACCCCCTCGGAGTTCGACAGAAAAAGTTTATTTTAAAGTTACTCTGACTTTATACAAAAATCATTTCCAATACGGTCTTGTAACGAAAATAATTTCTTTATGAATCAGAAGAACTTCAAAATGAAACCATTTCTTTTTGAAGTCACAGCCCTCCCCACTCCTCCAGCCAATGATATGGTGGCTTTGTAAGTGACTTCAATGCGGTGCTCCAACTAAGTCAATGCCTAGATTGGGATGCCCAATGGAAGCCCTTATTTATATATTTTTATGTCAAAGTTCTTAAATCTGGACGATGAACCCTTATACCACGCCCCTCTCTATGAATCCCCCTGACCTCACTGAGCCAAGAAGTAGGTTTGTTTTGCAATTTAAAAGATTTATTTGAAGAATTAAACAATATATATCACACTTTTATGAATAAAATAATATTTGATAGCACACTTATGAGTATGGTAGTGATCAACAATGGGAAATAGTACAATAGCACACTCTCTTTAATCACTGAGGAGTTCGAATAGGAAGGATATGGTAGCAGAGAATACTGTTATGATTCAAGGAAATGCAATAGTGGGAAAGCATGCAACACAGAAATAAACTTGATATGGTTTCAACAAGAGATAATATGATCACTTTTTCCCTTGTGACAATTCACTCTCCCACTATGCAATATGAAGAGATGGAAAGGATTGCACACAGGTTTCAGGGATACAATCATGAATGCAGTTCAATTCCAGTTCCCTCAAGCAAGCTTAGAGAAAACTGGAATGATTTTAAACAGGCAAAATGCTTTTGAAGGTGGTTGCAGGAAATGTGAAAAATATGCCAAAATTATTTTAATTCACTAAAGAAGATTCAGGGTGAGTGATAGTTACTTTAGATTGGTTCAGGTCAACACTAGCAATGATTCATGAATGATTATCAACTTGAAAACGAAATTCAGCAGTGGAAAGCAAGAGACAGCTGTTTTGACAGAAAATGAAATGGAGCTAAATTGCAATTCGCGGCACTTTTTCCGCGTGTGTAAATCGCGTTTACGGAAAAACTATAAGGAATTGGAATGTCGTTTTGGGTTTGTTGGAAAGCTTAGGATCTTAGCTTTAAAATGACAGTTACATTTCAAAAGTTACGGATGTTTTTGTGAAGGTAGATTTTCAGAAATAAAGTCAAGATTTCAGAATGACAGATGGCGCTTTTACAGATTTGAAATCACAGGATGGACACAAAATTCTAAATGCAGTTCTGGACAGGTTGAATTGGATGGGATACGATTACTTCAGACTAAGAGATGACTATGCACAGTTCTAGACTATATACTCACTCCTAGTTGTGGAATAGAATGCGCCTCGTCAAAGATCTGGTCAAAGGGTTTGGCTGCGCTCTCGCCACCGGATAGGTCTCAGGCCCTCTGGGTTCTGCACACCGCACGGCCTCGGGTCTGCTATCGGCACTGCACGATGGTCTGGTCTGGTCGGCCTCTTGAACTGGATCTGATGGGTTCTGGATACAGCTCTGCTTTCTGGTTCTGGAGTCCTGGTTCTAGCACAGGGTTATTGGCTAGAATCAAACAGCACGGCCCGGCTGTTGAAGGTGAGAGCCCCTTGAAGTTTAGGGGTTAGAATCAGGTTGCTAGATTCTGATGCCTGCTGGGAAGAGTTCAGCTTGTGGATTAGGCCTCTGCTTCTCCAAGGTTCTAGAGTTTGAGTTCTAGAGTTTTGGTTCTGGAGTCTGTCTGGAGCTGGAGTCTTCCGGCAGAGCGCTTCGCAAGAATCAGTTGAAGTGGAAAAGTGAGTGTCCCTATCTGGGTCTCAGCAGTCTCTTTTTATGGGTTTTCAAAGTGGGTGTGGAGGCTGACTCTTCATGCCCAACCCACTAAGGATTTGATAGATTAGAGGATTCCCTGTGACCTGACTGGAGAAAGGATTAGTGTGTCAGATTGATGCTGTGTTTATGGCTTAGCTGTAATCCCTCCCCTCTGTTTTCTCATAGAAAATCAATTTTTCATAACAACATATTTCCCTGATACACAAGTTGTTGAGAATACATGTACACATCATAGATTACTTAAGGTACATTCTGTTCCAACTCTGATTTTCCTAAGAGCTTTAGTTCAGAAATGACAACTTATTTGCGATTTTGGTGGGTTTTGCAATATTGGTTCTGCACCAAATCTTACACAGACATACACACCCTCTCTGAGCATATTACTGTAAGTTGTTATGTTTCTAGCATAAACACTGCAGCTACAATATTAATAATTACGGGGTTTGGTCTCAGAACGTCCAGTCTTGAACTGTGATTGAATGTGTCATTTTAAGAATCTCAAAGTTATACATTTTTGTCCACTTGGTAGAATTAGTTATCAGTATTCTTATAAAACATATGTTGCCTTCAATTCAATTCACCCAATGGTTTGTCTCCGCCCCTAGAATCTGGCTTGACTCAGAGGTCACATGTCTTGTTTCTCCCAGAGCAGTTGTGACCAGGCACACCCAAAATCAGCATATTCTATTCAGTTGAACAAATCTATTGTCTCTTTCCTCCAGCCAGCAGAGGGATCTCCTCCCTTTTGATTAACATGACCAAGAGATATCCTGCCTTCTGGTTTGGAGTTCTGAGGTGTGAAGGATTCCCAGGGACAGCAAGCCTTTTGAAGTTTTGACTTCATCAAGTTACTTCCTGATCAATTGTACATACTTCCTTGTGAACAAAAATATAACATTATAAACTGAAAATAAGAAACATATATTTTTTTTATTTGATTTAGTTGAAATTAAACAACTTTTCAAATACAAAACAATATACAGACATTTAGTTCATACATAATTAAAACAGTTAATATTTTCTAAAAAGAGGAAAAATGTGGGGATAAGAGAAAGAAAAAAGGAGAAAGAAAAATGGTTGTGATACAATGGAACAAAACTAGCATTATAAGGCAAATAAGAAGAAAAATCAATAACTTCATTATTCTTTCACTAGAATTTGATTTCCACTGTTAAGATACTGTGTTATAGCTTTCATAAGTGCTAGTCTAGTTGTTGAGAATAAAACTCGCCAAATTTCATCATCACTTTTATCGCTGTACATGCAAACCAGGTTCTTAAAGTATATCATTCTCTGTGGAATGAATTTTGGACATCTTATTATTAGATGTTGCAACGTTTCTTTAACCGTAGTTATTTGACAAAAACGACAGTAGTTCAGGTTTGGTGGAATTTCCTTTCGACGTGTTAAGATTTCTCGTGTAGGCCACATATTTAGCCTAAACCTTAAAAACTTTTGCCTCAGGGTTTTAGAAGGGCATTTTAGCAGGTACAAAGTCATAACCCGCAGCTTTTTGTGACCAAACCAGTTAGTGTCAAAATCTTTGTAAGTCATGAAGATGGATTCATTTTGGATCCAGTCGCACTGATGCAATTTCACTTTAGCGCGAGAGGGATTCTCTAATAATAGAGTCAGAGTTATGTCGCCTTTAGCCATGGTTTCTAAAACATTTTCACGCCATTTCTTTGGGAAATTATTCTTAGAAGTTATAAGGTAATGGGCTGTTGTGCCTAGAATGTTATTATCCTCAAGGCCCAGTAGACATTTGCGAAAGAAATTACACATACGCCAGCTTAAGGGAGCTGCCATTGACACTAAACCCAATTCATAGCGAATTATCGGCAATGGAGTGGAATTGGGTAAATGCAAGATTGTTTTCCAGAAATGGCCTTCAAGAGTATTCCATACTTTTGTATGAATGTTTAATTTTGATTCTTCTCCGTATAGCAGTATAGGGATGGCTTTCAGCTTGTAAAAGAATACCACATGTTTGCAGGTGAACTTACCATATTTATAATTCAGAATCTTGGCTTGAGATATTAGATTATTCATCTTGATGTTAAGGGTATCATGGTACAGCATGTGTGAAGGGTTATTAAAAACAATAGCTCCTAAATATTTATATGCATTAACAACCTTGAGCGGAACATCTTTGAGATACCATACATGATTAGACTGTCTACGTCTTTTAGAATTTTTACAAGCAAGAACCTGTGTTTTTTCCAAATTGATGGTCAAATTATTTGATTTAGCAAAATCGGTTACTACATTTAATAGATTCTACAAGCCAGTTGGAGTGTGAGACATTAATATTAGGTCATCAGCGTATAGCATCCACGGAATACGCTAGGACCCTAGTTTAGGAGAGTCTGATGTGATTTGAAAAAAGAATAAGCCCATGTCAAGGATGAAAAGATTAAACAGTATAGAAGCCAAGATACATCCTTGTTTTAGGCCACGTAAAGTTCTAAAAGCTTCTGACAATAGGCCTTCATATGTAAGCCTGATTCTCATAGTGGTGTCCATGTGTAGTAATCTGATCAAGGTTAATAAAGACGATGGGCATCCATAAGCTTCTAGTTTGGTATATAATAGGTTTCTGTCAACTGAATCGAAAGCCATTCGGAAGTCTATGAAAGCCAAATATAACGGCTATTTTCTTGTGGTACTTTGGTCTTGTCTCATGCTCAAGGCAATCATGTTGGGCACCGTGCCTAGCCCACTCACAAACCCTGATTGTAGAGGATCTTTCTTCCCTTCATGTAATGCCCATTTATTTAATTCCTTTAGTATGATGCGTCCAAAGATTTTACTAGGAGCATCAAGAAGTGATATTGGTCGGTAGCTGGCTGGGTTTGCACGATCACCCTTCTTATAAATTGGTATGGTGATTGAACCAGTCCAGGAATTTGGGATGAGCTGAGTGAGTGATATATATTATCAAACATGATTTTTAGAATGTCGGCCCAAATATCTGGATATTGTTTCAAAGTTGCATTAGATAAACCATCAGGGCCAGGGGCCCTGGAATGGCTGCTTTTATATATGTAATATAAAATATCATCACAATCATAATTGAGCTCGAAGGGTCTCTCCTCTGTTTGAGTTCTCCGAAATAAGACAGAGACTGGAAGACTGTATATTTTTTATAATAGTCAATCCAGTCTTGTTCTTTGATTATATTCGCTTGAACTGCCACCTGTTTTCCAGAAGTTGCTTGATTTATCAGCTCCCAAATTTGAGATGCATTTTTACTGAATAAATTCCTAAGCATTTGGTTCCCATCCTCTTGGTATAGCTTGGATTTTGTACCTTTTATCCAATTTTTATAGTTTGTGTTAATCCTTGTTAGGACTTTGACTCGCTCCTCTATGGATAAACCCATGGCTTTGCGTTTGAGGTATCTCACGTATGTTTTCATACGTTGAACTTCATGATTGTGAACATGCAAATGAGATGTTTGTTTAGTTTCCATCTGGATGGATTTAGATTGAAACTGTTGCATTAGTTCTGGATAGATCAAACTAGATGTGTGTTCTTCTTGTCTCACTCGCACAACTTCTGAAGCATAACATATCTTGAACGCATTCAATGATGGTTCTGACCATCTAAGTCTGTTCCTGGCAGTGTTAACCACTATTTGCCCTGGATGAATTTCACATGGGGATGTCTTCTCCATGTTCCTGTGGATCCACGACAAGCTTAACTTGTTGTGGTCGCTTAAGTCAGAGTGTATTACATTAAAGGAGCTTAATTGGGAGAATAATATCACATCCACATATACAAAATCAATAACAGCCGAACTGGTTCCTCTGTGCCAGGTGGCAATGGGAGGAATATCTGACGACCAGGCACCATTGAGCATAAACAAGTTTCTGGATTTGGTTAGATTGTTCCATTTTAATAGTCTAGAGCGTTCTAAGAAGCGCTTTGGATCTAGACAATGTAGATTCAGGTCACCAGCTAATATTGTATGACAGTAATGTTTTTCTTGAGCAATCAAATCCAGAGTTTCGGTTATGGATTCTGGGAACCTGTCGTCGTCTATTCCTTCCGGATTCCAATACACATTTATAACAGCATAGGTTGTTTGATTTCTCAATAGTTTGACCATTTGAATGAAGGAATTTGGAGAGAACCAGTTTGTCAAGGCAATTCGAGTGCTCTGTTTGATAGCTATTAGGAGCCCTGAAGTGGGACGACCTAGTTTGGCTTTTTTAGCTGGAACAGATAAGATGTCGTAATTGTTCCAGATAGGAGCGGAAAGTAACCAGGTTTCTTGCAATAAGATGATATCGTAATTTATCAACGTAGAATCCCGGTTATTAATCAGATGTTTGAAACCCCTGGAGTTCCAACTAACTAGGGACCAATTTAGTAAATCGGTATCATTTAGCTAATTTTGGTTCTTAAGTGTACTGCAATTGCAGTGAGTGGTTAATGTAGATTGGGATTTGAATTTATCATTTGTTACAGAAGACAGTTGAGGAGACTCTTTAGGTGTTTGGATTGCAGAGGAAGAAAGGGATGATGATATTTCAAATCCCAATTCCAAAAGTTGGGATTTGACCATCCATAAGGTATTAAGGACAACTTTAGAGTTTATCCATAAGATGACAGCCGTTCTATTTAATGGATTTATAAATTCGACCAGCTCCAAGTCAACAGTACTAATATCGTCCAGTGCCGGTAGTTCACTGAAGATTTGTAAGACAGAAGCTCTATTCAAACTGTATTGGGTACATGGAGCTGGACAACATTTTAAGACAAGAGAGAGAATAGTTGGTCTTTTGGTGGTTTGTTTCGGTTTATTTTGATGATTTATATTCATTGCCAAAGGCGACTTCAATTGGTTTTTTGGGATACTCATTTCCCCCATCAGTTGTGAGACGGTTGTTTTAATGAGCAATTTTAAGTCTGATTCTATTATCACTTTGCTTTTTGGAGGTTCAGAGTTTAATTTAGTAAGATCATTATTGGTTAATTGCTTGCACGCTGGTACAAGCACTGCTGAACTCTGTGCGTCAGGTCGCAAGTTTGAATTAGTTTTAGGAAGAGACAAAAGCTCTTTAACTCTTTGGGCATCGAGTACTTTATTTGAAATGCGACAATCCTTGTCATGTGGGGTGAAAATAAGGTATTTTTGCACAGGGTAATTACTCATATAAGCATCGACTGCTTGTCGAATTTCGCTGTGGCGAGACATGCAAATGTCAGTTTCCGCCCTTGAGGAATTGAGCTTGGGAGAAGATGTTTGATTCAATTATGGCGTTACCGGTAAAGCAGCAACTAGATCATCTAATGGTTGGTAGTACTGGGTCAATCTTTTCGACTCAGTTGGCTGTAGATACTTCTTTAAAGAAGCTTGTAGCGTGTATTTTTCTGTAATAACTTTGCAAGCAGTCGATGTCGAAGATTTAGGTTGAGACAAGTTCTTTATAAAACGTTTAGCTTGAGAAGATGACTTTTTTTGATGTTTTTAGCATTCTCCGATTTCTTTTTTGATTTTGATAAAAAGTCTTTTTTGTTTGCCTTCTTTGCATATCTTTTGTTTTTTGCACAAGGGCCTTAGAACACTGCGTAATTTGTATTTGCATTTTCTTTCGTGTTCGATCGGATCTTGGTTAAATCATATTCCAAGGTTTGTGGTTTTGATTTAGGGACATCTTCTGTTTGCTCTATAATTATAGCAGGTATCAAAGGTACAGCATGAAATTCTGATCCTATATGATTTAGATCTAGAGTTTTTTGTGACAGCAGAGATGCCACATTGTTTAGTGGTATTATTTGTGCAGGTAACTTGGGATTATTTAGTGCTTGTGTTTGGGAGAGTGAGTGCGAATGTTGCCAGTTCAAACATTTTTTAAGTTGGTCGGCTTGGGAGGCAAGCCTTATGTCAAGTGTTTCAAAAAGTTTCACTAAAGATTGTATTGCAAGATTTATCGCTGTTAAAGCTATTTCTGTGAGGTCATTCGAAGAGTGTAGTTTTACCTCTTCAGTAATTGAAGAGACAGACGATTTGCCTAAGGAGGGAAGAAGAGGAGCAGAGGGTTTCATTCTGCGTGGAGTGAGAGCAGCAAAGGATAATTCCTTCACAGACTGCGAAACGCTCGAATTAATAAATACGTCAGGTGATCCAGATAGACGTTCTGGCAAGGTATGAGATGAAAATTCAGTGGCATTGGGATCTAGATCAATAATAGCTGGATCATCAGATATACACACACCTGGTTTGCAGATGGGAATAACTCCAGCTCCAGTCATTACACTACGAAGAAGGGCACTATCAGACAAAGAGATATTTTCTTTAGCAAAGACAACGGGTTTGGAGGCATTTGCAGGAAAATGTACATTTAAGTTTCTCCAGTAGCATCTTGAGCTGTACCCATTTGATGTTTTCTCTTCACACAAGATGGGAGTTTTGCTGAATCAGTCAAAGAAGGAACAGTGGATTCTGTTGTTGGTAAACGGCAGACATTTTTCACTTGTGCACTTTCATGCGCAATGTTTTCTTGGCAAAAGGAGCGAATATCCGCAGACTTTGGATCATTTTTCCTGCGGGCGCCTTTTAGTTGCACGTTACCAACCAACGGGGTGGAGGAGGAGCGAACACGTTTCAAGGGCCGCTCTGGAGAAACAAAAGCTGCCCCATTTATGTTGTTCCTTTGAATTTCAGTTTGTGAAGGCATTCCTGTTTTCAACGAAGAAATTGTTAGTTTCATTTTAATGAAAGGGAGTCAAAACCTCAGTAGAGGGGGGGCGGGGCAGAAAAAAGGAGATGAAAAATGTTTTACCAGGCAAGTACCGGGAAGCACCGCCCTGGAACACTAAAGCAACAGCGCAACAAGTGCGGCAAAGCGGCCAAGCGGTACTTCCAGGTACTTGCTTCGGTGTGCGCGCGCGGTGCGCGGTTCCTGGGCTTTATAGTCCCGCCCTCAGAGGGTTAAAGCAAAGCCTGTAAAGAATAAAGGCTTTAGATACAGGTTTATATATATTGTAATAAGCAATATATGTCCCTGGTAGCAGTTGTCACCTTGTGGATGCAGTAGTCCGAAGTGCTGGATGCAGGGAAAAGAACACAACGAAAGCACGGTCAGCAGAGTATCGCGGCCAAGCGGTACTTCCAGGTACTTGCTTCGGTGCGCGCGTGGTGCGCGCGTGGTGCGCGCGGTTCCTGGGCTTTATAGTCCCGCCCTCAGAGGGTTAAAGCAAAGCCTGTAAAGAATAAAGGCTTTAGATACAGGTTTATATATATTGTAATAAGCAATATATGTCCCTGGTAGCAGTTGTCACCTTGTGGATGCAGTAGTCCAAAGTGCTGGATGCAGGGAAAAGAACACAACGAAAGCACGGTCAGCAGAGTATCGCAGCCAAGTGGTACTTCCAGGTACTTTCTTTGGAGCGCGCGCGCGGTGCACACGGTTCCTGGGCTTTATAGTCCCGCCCTCAGAGGGTTAAAGCAAGGCCTTGTGTATGCAGTTGTCCAAAGTGCTGGATGCAGGGAAATGAACACAACGAAAGCACGGTGAGCAGAGTATCGCGGCCAAGCGGTACTTCCAGTTACTTGTTTCGGTGCGCCGATAAGCGGCATATCTTTAAATCAAGTCTTCTGTTTCAGAATATAGCTGTAAATTGTATCCACCTCTTAACAAGTCTTTCTTTGGCAAAGTTTGAGTTCACTTATTTAACCTTACAAAGAATTTGGTTTAAAACTCCGGCTTCTGGTAGTGGTGAGTACCGGTATTTCACCCATTTTTGACAGCTGTCTTTCCATTAAATGTCTTTAACATGGGATTTTGTCCTAATAACATATGATTCTTGCTGACATTGTATTGAGGTGGATTCTTGCAATAGAGTAATGTGGAACACCCAACAAGAAGGTTGGATCTTTATGGTGGTTTTGTGAGCCATGATTCTAGCAATTTTTGACACCAAATAAAACAGATTTTTGAACAGCTCTATATTCCTTTGCACTGATTTTGCTCTGTGTACAGCCAAAGGATGGGTCTGGCAATGGTTTCCTGTATTAACAGTGACAGAAGCAAAAGTGGATGGTGGCCTATCTGTCAGGTTTTCACTGCGCTTTTTCTGGTGATTTCTGGTGAGCAGCATGCTTTCCAGTGGCCATTCTGATGTTTCTGCTACCAGCTATTCATAGTACTGTTGTAGGGCTTGGATGCGTGGGTGAAAACATCCCACAGCTTCCAGGTTGGAGGCCTCCATGTCAATGGGTTGGAGGAGCCCTATGACTTAAAAAAGAAACAATTACTTTTAGAAGTCATAAGGGTCCCCCACACACCCTGGCGTGGAGACCTCCAGCTCCATGACAGAAACACGTTTGCCTGCTTCACTAGAGGCCTCGTTCCTTGTCCTGGATCAATGGATTGAAAGGTAAGAAAATGTATTTTGTGTAAATGTGTATGCATGCATATAAGTGTAAATATGTGAATGGACGAGTGACTGCATGAAGAACTGGTGACTGGGTGTGTATGTGTGAGTGTATGGTGAATGCTCTGATTACTTACGATAATCTTCATTACTTCTAGTCCTACTCTTCCTCGTCCCAGTACTTGTGTATGAGGCAAATTGCACAAGTACTGGAACAAGGTAGAGGGATGTGGATGTAATGCCTGGCTTAGTTACCTGTAGTCCTCATTATGCCAAATCCCACTCTTCCTTGCCCCAATACTTACCCCTGAGGCAAGATGCCTCATAGGTACGTACTGGGAATGAGGAAGAGGTAAGTGGAGATAATGGTGTGTAATGCTTGGGTGACTTATTAGTAATATTCATTACTCCTAGCCCAACTCTTCCTCGTCCAAGTATTATGCACATTGCCTCATACACAAATACTTGGATGAGTAAGAGGACGTGGATGTAATTCCTGGCTTAGTTACCTGTAATCTTCATTACTCCAAATCCCACTCTTGTTCATCTCAGTACTTAAATATGAGGCACGGTGCCTCATCTGTAAGTACTTGGATGAGGAAGAGGGATATGGAGATTATTCTCTGCGAAGGAGCTGATTTTAGCAGTTGGGGTAGTAGTCTAGGCCAGCCCAGAGGGTGCCGCGAACCGTGATTTGTTGCTGAAAATGGGGGGGGGGGGGAGTTCCACAAGGCTCACAGCGGGGGCCCTAAATGTTGTGCTATGACACTGAGTAGAACATTTGCATTTTAAACTCTGGAACTTCGGTTGAATGCACAGGTGAGGCATATAGCCTTGCATCATTCAGTTAATCTGCACTTTGAGAAAATGTATTTTTATTACAAGTGACTTATCAGCCTTTGGCATTGATAGCTTGCACTTGGCTCTTGACACATTACATAGATGACAGACAAATCGGAGGAAAACAAGGTAGCAAGCCAAAGAAACACTGGTCCCAGTTAACAACGATAGTTTGCAGTTAGAGCTTATATCACAACTTTGAGAGCCATATCATAAGAAAAAAAAAGATTAGCTCAATCAGTAGGGGCTTGGTCTTAACCTTCCAGATGGTGGGTCCAATACTTAAGCCAGGCAGGAAGCTTTCTACAAGGAACTTAACCTGTACTAGGGGCATTGACATGTCAAATTTCTAGCTCCTTTTGCATTTTACTATTTCAAAATGTTGCTTTTTGTTTGTAGTTATTACAAGTCACTCATCCGTAATAGAGGACACCCTGGTCGTAGTTGATATTGATAGTTAGCGGTTGAAGCTTCATACTTTAAATATTTGACAGTAAGGTGTTCTTTGGTTACCCCTGTTAGCTCTCTCAAAGGTTCCTTGGGGAAAAATCTAATTTTAATTCTTATTGCTTTTTACTAATAATAAAAGATACTTGTTTTCCATTGAAGAGCTGTACACTCCCATTCATTCAAATTTGGAAAGGCTTGTTCAGTATCCCACATTGAAATGAAATACCATAAGCAGCGTTGTAAAACTTGGTGCACATAATTACACCATCTTGCAAAAGCATTAATCTGTAATCAAACTTGTTTTTCAATAATATTAGGCAGAAAATATTCCACTATAACTTCTGAATCATTGTGTAGCATTGTTATAGCTAGGTGCCTTGTTGTTAAATTATGTTCCCACACTAACAGGCGCAAGCATAAACAAAAAAGACACGTTCAATTAATAACAATAATTATATAATAATTATCAGGCAGCACAAAAGCAGAACACTCATAAAACCTTAACATAAATGTATGTTTAAGGGCCCTGAAGACATGTGTCTCTGATTCCTAGGGTCATACGCTTGTATGTGATTTTAAGGAATGTGTATCAGGTCCATAAGGCCCTGCATTTTTTATTGTGTTCTATAATAATATGCATTTGATGCCACCCTGTATTTCTAGGTTTGTGGTAAAAAATGTGCATCTGGTTCCAAGACCCTATATTTTCAGGTACCCTGTAATAATGTGCATCTGGCCCCAAACCCCAGCATGTTAATTGATTCTTTAAAAATAATCTGGCACCTAAGAGTCTGCATTTGTGTGTATCATGTATAAATGTGCATCTAACCCCTAAGAACCCTCCATTTTATACATGCCACAAAAAAGGGAGGGCCTGACACCTAAGACCATGCAGCTTTATATGTGCTGTACAGTAACATAACACCCCTAATGTACTCTGTGTGCACCTCCATATTCACAAACTCTAGGCAAAGGATCTAGCTTTGGCTCATCTGAAACCTGAGCCCTTCTCAGCTCAACTATAGTCACACTGACTTTTAAATTTGGCCTGATTGGGACAAACTGCTTTAAACTCATGTACCTTACTTATATTTCCTCCATCTATGACCAATGCAACTTCAAGGAAAATTACTTCCATTGATAGCGGACATCAAAAAACAAGTTGCTTCAGGTTAGTTACCACTGATATATATTTTCACTAAAAAATAACACAGATATGCTTCATTCTAAAACAAAGGTCCCAGAGAATGAAATATTGCTCTATCCACAGAGGCGAAAGTGCAAATGTCAATCACTCTATCTACCATATAAACACATCTACCTTTAACATCCATTGAATCCATTGGGGGACAGTGGAACCATCCTAAACCAAGCAAGGCCAGGACTACTAAAAAAGGAACTGCTGAACTTCTTCAAAGGCTGGTGAACATGTGCCCAGTAAGAGAAGAAATTTCAGAGATTGCAAGCCATAAGTCATTTATAACTGGAACTACTCCTAAAATCGCCAATACAGATAACATCCGGAAGCTCAGAAAGGCCAATCTGGCTCCATTGGAAGGTCATAGAAAACCTGCAGAATCACAAAACGCATTATGGACTTCATCCCATCCCTCTGTAACCTCTTGTCAGAATATTTCTGATGAAGTAAAGAAGATACCCAAAGTAAGTAGAGCAAACAAATCTTACAATCGAAAAGTTGACTCTGACAAAACTAACTTGGTCATTTGTACTATCAATGCTAGATAGTGTATGAAGGATACTGCATGACATCTTACATCTCTATATCACCGCCATAGACACATGGTTATCCAGTTACTTTGCCACCATGTTGGATAACCTATTCCATCATCTTTCAAAATGATCACCAACTATGGAAACAATATGTTAGCAGCTGGATTCATCATCATATACTCAAACAAATGGCAATCTCACAATATCCTTACCAAGGATTACACTGCTCTTGAACATGTGGTTGTCGGATGCAATTTGACCTAGCACTGTCACTGCAAACAGGAAACAGCCCTTGATGCTTGGACCTATGGGTGGAAATGCTCATTGATTTACAGAACTCCAACAATAGCATCCTAATGCCAGGTGATGTCCATTTCTCATTGGATATGAGTACAAACTATTAGAATGCCCAACAGTGCCTGACTAATAACAGAATACAGCACTTCTCCCAAAATAACCAGAGTCTCAGGATTGGACACTTTGGATGTGTTATTAACCAGCAGTCTTAAGGGTTCACATGTGCAAATTGCAGAACAATTATCCCATCATCAGATAAATCAAAGGACATGTATCGACCAGTGCTAAAAGGCTCTATGATGAATACACATCATGTGTACATCCTCAAGACTAATTATTGAAGGTAACAGCAAATGTTCCTTCACCAAACCTTCTCTCCTAATCCAGGAATGTGGTTACCCAGAAGAAATTCTGTAAGCCATAAAATAATAATTAAAAGTATCTTAATATTCTTTAGCACCAGCATTATGAAAGACCCCATAAAACAATTCTAAAACAAATAATACATGGTACAGCCCAGAACCGACCGTTTTCAGGTGAGAAAGGAGAAGATTAGAGTGAGCATGGAGAAGATCCAATGGGAGTGCGTAATATAGGACATTGGCTATAAAAAAGAGCCTAGCAGAGATGTTTTGTATTTAGGCTCCTTGAGCCAATAACAAAACAAGAGAACTCTTTGCCATCAACAGCGAACTCTCCAACCCAGACCCAGACCGCCGCAAGAATACTATGCAACATAATTTAGAGATGATATAACCATAAGGGATCTAAGTGTTCCTTTCAAGTTATTTTGAAAATAAAGGGTTAATTGATTAGAATAAGATAGTTTTAATTTTTTTAATGGGAGGCCAGGAAGTCTGTAATATCTTGAACAGGAGGGGCAAGAAGGCTCCAATGTTAAATGGATGGGCGGTACAGGCCTAACCAAGTCAATTAGCCCATTTGAGCATGGGGCACACAAGGCAAAAAAGCCCTCTGACCTTAGAGTATTGTTAGGAATGTATTTCAGCATGCAGCTCCTGGAGTAAAGCAGACATCTAGCATAGGCTGCTTTTTAGGCAAGTGTAATAAACTTAAATGAGAGCTTATCTCTGACCAAAGGCCAATGTAATTTCTCATGAATATGTGTAATATGCAAGTAACAGGATGTGTTAATGACTGTTCGAACTGCCACGTTTGGTAGCACTTGCAAAGATGTACCTGCATATTTTAGGGAGAAAGAATATAGTTTATTACAAGCCATCATGCATTTCCACTCTTCATCTGTGGCAACCTTGGTACTGTCTCATCTACAGGGGTTTCTGAAAATGGTATTTGATGATAGCAGAGCATCAACACATTTTATGAGTAATCCCCTCTCCCCCCCACCAGGTAACCCTTGTGAAATTAACAAATCCAAGAAAACATCAACCCTATAGCTGGAGGAGAGGATGAACAAAGCAGTTTCTCGGGATGGCAATAGCAAGTCTTATATCCAAGCTAGGAAAGTTGATCATTTGCTCGACAGGGCACGGGCGGACTGGTCATGGCAGGCTGGCGTACTCTAACCAGAAATTATCTGCATACCCTAACATTTAGTCCTGCATTCTCTCGTGCAACACCCGAGGGCACTCCCACTATATGAAGCAGGGGAGAATTTGGAAGCACCTGGATAAATATGTGGTGGTGCTACAAGACACATGGGCGGTGGCCTCTTTTACTTATGAAGGCAGAAACATTATCCATATACCAGCCACGCAGGGCACTAGGGGACGCCCAAAATGTGGGCTACTGATAAGTGTACTAAATTCACTATCTCTAAGGGCGATTGGTGTGCACTCCGAATACATACTTGCAGGATATACTACAGGGATATGGCTAGTCCAACTGCCGGTAACTCCTATTATAAACATATATGATCCCCCTAGCACTACACATATGGATGCTAATATGCCAGCACTTAGTCATTTGTTAGATACTGAGGGAATCATGGGTGACTTCCCCATCGTCATTTTAGGAGATTTGAATTCAAAATCTCCACTGCTAGAGGTGGATGGAATGGAACAATCCTTAAGTATACCTCCAGCCATTCTTAAACAGTCAAAAGACAATGCAAAGGGGCATAAGTAGTAACTATTTCTAGCAAGCCATGGATTCTGTATGCTTAATGAAAGGCCGAAGGGGGACATTCTGGGAAATTACACTAGAGTAACAGAGGTCAGTGCATCAATGCTGGATTATTTCTTCATCCATGCCAGATACCTTTCCCTTATTCTAGGATTAAAGGTAGAATGTCCCGTACAAGTAATTTCAGCAGAATGAGAGAGATTATACAGGTGGCTTGGAGTTAAGCCAAGTGTTGAATCACATTACCTGGAAAGCTGGTAATATTATAAGGGCTAATGAGTTACTTATGGGGAGGAGAGAGGATTGACTTAACCTGGTGCATGAAATCTTCCCTGCGCAGCAGCAAGGAATACACAGCAGAGCTGTCTGGAAAGGTCCACAAGTGCCAGCATCAATTTCCTTGTGAAGTATGAGTCCTTTATTGCCCAACAAATTGTCTTGACCTTCCCTGCCACCTCCACCTGCACAGAAAACCTTATTGATAAAAGGAAAGATGGAGTACAGTACACACGAATAGATTTGACCATAGTATTCAAGACAGGAAAAGTGTGCTTAGAGTGAAGCTGAGAATAGCAGCCAGTATACACTCAGACACAGCTCAGTAAGCATACGAATGTAGATGCTTAAAAATCCAAATAGCGGGAGTGGTTATGTAAACATTGACACTCTGGATGCCTGGATCGCTGGAGACAGCTGGTCCAGATAGGCACAAAAGGGGTCACATGCTCATTTTGAAACCTTCTCAATGACTGTATGGCTCAGTCCAATCTGGCCGCAGGTGCACTTAATGAGTTGTGGGAATCGTACATCAAACTTACTATTGGACCGATTACAGCGGGTGCCTTGTGCCTACAAGATGCTGGTCAAAAGTAGATTTTCAAACACAAAGGAGAGGATATCATATCATTCATTAAAAAGAACAAGGATTATAGAGCTCCAGGCCCCGATGAACTATGCAATGACCTGATGAAAATGACCCCTAAGGTGTGTGTGGGGCATTATATAATTCTAACTATTCCAAATCATCAGTAAGATTGGCACTTTCCTAGAATCTTGGACAAAAAGCATTACAGTACCATCCACAAACATGGCTCAGATAGCAATCGAAAGAGCTATCATATCCTAATGATGCTGGATGACCCACCCAAGACCTTTGCCAGAGAACTGTTAGCTAAATTGCCTGCCTGAGTTGACCAGAGGCACATTTTCCCTTTTAATCAGACGGGATTTCACAAATTGTATTCCACATGTCATACGATCCTGACTCTGGTCACCCTGATTGAGAGTGCCTGGACCCTCCGTGAGAAAATGGTATACGCAGCATTCATTGATTTTAGTGCAGCGTTTGCCACTGTGGACAGAAATAGGCTTTGGCATAAGCTCAGTGACTTGGGCATGCCCAAAGGCCTTTTGAGTATCATATAGTAAGGCTGAATGGCAACGGCTCTTTAACCACACGTATTTCAACCCATATTGACTTAAAACAAGCCTGCATTCTTGCGCCACCACTGTTTAATGTATACCTGGCTGACCTATCGGAGCACCTCACAAGAGTGCCTTCTAGTCCACCCAGACCTGTTGGTACACATACCTATTGGTCAGGATACGGAGATGACCTCCTCCTCATTAAAGCCTAGGGATCTGTAGCTTCTTTTGACGCAACTGGCAGAATGTGCCACTACACAAAATCTTAACAACAACGCAGCAAAAACTAAAACTATGATATTTTCACCAGAAAATAATCATTAAGAACTGCAGGTGGAAATTAAATGAGGAGGGATTTGAGTTTGTGCTAGATTACAAATATATGGGGGGTCACCATTGACCAGTGTTTAAACGGGGGTCCACTTTTAGAAAAACTGGAAGTAGTGATCTACCAGCAAATAGGAGCCATACAATAGTTTAGCAAACAGTATGCAGGCTGCTTTCTAGCTCCTCTTATTATGGTATCAACGTTACAATTGTACCCAAACTGATTTATGGATTGGTAGTTTGGGGCGGAGGCGAGGCTGGGGGGTGGAATTGAACAAACTGGAGTTTTTTTTTAAATTAAATCCATGATCAATCTACCTGCTAGTATTCCAATAGAATTCCTGAGCTCAGAATTCAATCTGTGTTCACTGAAGGCATTATTTCCATACCAGTGTGCTATGTACTGCTGGAAACTCAGAAAGGAGGAGGGTCAGCTGTTTCTTGATTTCCTTAATGTAGAGGCCAGTAAATTGATGAGCCTCACAAAAAATATAACTTCCACACGGATCATGGAAGCTGGAAGAACATGGTTTCAAAAGCTAAATTTGGACATGGGCAGCAACACAAGAAACTACATTAAATAGATCTTGAAAGAGAGTATTTCCTCTCGATAAAGAACACAACTAGGTAGATCTTGCTTCTAAATCCAGCAGCTGAAATTATACAGCCTCTCGGACACCTTCGGGACAATCCGCACTATATTTGAAAGTTTTCCCCAATTGTTACTTGTGTCAGGAATATTTGATAGTAAAATTCAATCTGATGGAGTTTCTAGAAGCAATTCAGGCCAGAATATCATGGCCGAGAGAGGATCACAAGTGTACAATATGCAGGACCACAGAGATTGAAACTGCCAAACATCTATTATGCCACTGTAGGGAAATATAAAACCTCTAAAGGAGGTGTTTGCTGATGGTGGGTATAGTACATGGGGCAACCATTGAGGGGATGCGATTTGGAAACTTCAACTAACAGGCAATCACCTTCCGGTGCCAGCTAACCATCAACTCCCATTGGGGGTCACCTGGCCTGCCAGAGAAAGTCCACTGGCCATATACTTTGCCAATACCCCTGCCCTGACTTGTTTGTGACAATACCTCACACTAATGTGTGCCTCCATTGTGGCCCTCCACCACGTGGAACACATCCAAGCTGGCCCTGATTGACTGAATCCCCTTTCTGGGATGAGAGCTTAGGCCATGCTATCCCTCATCTGAAGACACCAAAGCCATCTTCTCCTCTGATCTTTCCTACTTTGTCTTTTACAATTGTTATTGTCCTTACATGCGTATTCTCTGCGCTGTCTATGAGCCACCTTGCATGTTCAGCCAAATGCTGCCTCCCACTTGTGGGCCTGTTACTCTAATATGGATGCCCCCTCTTACATGACATTGCTGTCCTGCTGTATGCTCTGCCTCCAAAGTGTGCGTTACATATGTGCATCCTCCATTTTGTGCTGTTTTTAGTGCTTTTTGGGAAATTGGAATTTAGGTGTGCCTTCAGACTTTGCATCCTCCTGTTTCCCTCAAATGCTAGACCGCTTGGTGTGTTCGCCCGTGCACTGTGCAGCCTCTCCATCTATCCCTCTTTATCTCCACCTCAAAGGTACTCTCTATCTCTCCCATCTATTCTAACTGTTACTCTATCACCTATCCCTTTTCTCTTCAAAGTCTCGAAGAAAAAAGATTAAAAATGATCTTGCATCTGATCCTGTCCTACCTTTTGCTGTCACCTATGTTAGTGATACTTTCAGACAGACTATCACTGATATCCTTTTCTCTGTCCCTTCTCCACACCTATGGACCTCTCATCTGATCTCTACCCTTGCCCCTTTCACCTCTTCACCCATTAATGGTGGCACTAGATGAGAAATACTCTTGGTGCACTTCTTATCCTCTAGGTTCTTCATTAATGTCTATCACAATGGCACTGTCATGGCCCAGGGTCCTCCTTCCTCTCTCTCATCTGCACGTCTTACAACACCTCCGATGGGTGTACCACCCACCCCCTCAACCCCTCCTTGGAAAACCTTCAAAGGTGGTGAACGGCTACATTTAGCCAGGATAAATGCTCGATCTTCAGTTAAACATTCTTCTAACCTCTACCTCTTCTTAAAGACTTTGATCTCGATGTCCTCACTCTCACGGAGACTTGGTTCAATGCCAGCTCTGTCACTGCTTTTGACCCCATTCTCCCTGTTGGCTACAAGATCCTCTCCAAACCTCGGCCGAACGGACCAGGTGGGGGCGTAGCACTGATCTTACCTGAGAGGATCCCTACTTCTCTCATACCCACCCAGCTTTAGTCCTCCTTTGAAAGTCTAGTCTGCACGTTTGGTGTCTCTCAGACTTTTTATCTCACCCTTGCCACTATCTACAGGCCCTTGGGGTCTCTGTCTGTCTTCTTATCTGAATGGGCGGACTTCACCTCCTCTCTTCTGACTTCTACCTCTAACCTCCTCCTCCTTAGGGACTTCAACATCACCTTGACTCCACTGTCACAGCCTCTTCACTCTTCTGTGATCTCTGTACCTCTCTTTCCCTCACTATTCTCCCTTCCGGCCCTACCCACTCTGCCGGACACACTCTTGATGCCTTCATCCCCACTGATCTCCCACTCTCCAGCCCTCTCACTACCCCTCTCTCCTGGTCTGACCACTCTCTCCTCTCTTCTCATCTGGGACCCCTCGGCCCCCTGACCGACCCTCCACCAGTACTGCCAGCCTCCTTTGCGGTCATTCCATCAATGAAACGTGTGTCAGCTGCTGCATTTGCCTCCACCTTTATCCCTCCTCCTTCCCCACCACCTAACTCTCCCACTGACTCTGTCCTTGACAATCTTCATCTTGCTATCACTAACACTCTTGGCAATCTTGCCCCTGTGATGAGGATCCACCTGAAACCTGCCTTCAAGCATAACAGTTGGTGTGACTCTGATCTAGCTGCTCTGAAACACAAGTGCAGAGTTGCTGAACAGAAGTGGCAGACCTCAGACTCATTAACTGACAAACTGGCCTGTCACCTGCTCCAAAGGCAATATTATCCCACCATCCACTCCAAGAAGAGGGCCCACATCCATCCCCCTATCTCTGGAGCACTAAAAACACAGCTGAACTCTTAAAAATCTGCAAGGAACTAGCCAATCCATCTGCAGTCTCTACCTAGCCTCTTCCTTCTCAGGCCCTCTGTACTGCACTAGCCATTCATTTTTCCTCCAAAACTCAGGACACTCTGACTGCTCTCTCTTCCTCCCCATCTTCTACTCCTCTATCTGTCCCCCTGCCTCCATTGGTTCCCACACCCCACCTACGCTCTCCTCTTTCACTCCTAGATGAGGTCTCTAGAGTAGTCCTCTCCATGAAGGTCTCTTCCAAACAGGTGTCTCCCTGTTCTTCCCGAACCATTAAGGACAACCTCTCTTCCCCTGCACTGGCTCTGGCTGATTTCTGCAACCACCCCTTAGCCTCTGGTTCTTACGCTTCCTCTCTCAAGCACTCCCTGGTGCACTCCCTTCTAAAAAATCCTTCTACCGACTCTTCATGCCCGGCCAGCTATCAACCTATCTCTACTACAACCTTCCTTGGGAAACTCCTGGAGAAGTTGTTCTTCCCCCAACTGGCCCAACACACTGAGCTTGTTGGTTGTTCACATGACCATCAATCTGGATTACGAGCATCCAGAGGCAGGGAAAATGCTCTCCTGAACACCCATCAAGAATTGCTCACAAATCCTGACTCTCACTCTCCTGCTGTCCTCATTCTCCTTGACCTCTCTTCCGCCATTGACACAATCAACCAACTCTATCCTCATAAAATGGCTTCAAGATACCCTTGGTATCTCAGACAGGGCACTCGATTGGTTGACCTCCTTCCCTCCCAGGTGCAACTTGGCTCTTTCTCCTCTACCATCAGTCTCTCTACATTTTGTGTTTCACAGGGCTCTATCCTCTCACCCTGGCTTTTCAATATCTACCTTGCCCCTCTTGCTCACTTGATCTCTACCTTCTTTCCCCATTTCCAGTTTTATGCAGATGACACACAACTCTTCTTCAAGCTTCCCTTCTACTCCTCTTCTTTCACCACTTCTACCCCGGTTTGCCTGTCTGCTATCCAGTCCTAGCACACCTGCAATACTCTCTGTCTTAATGCCAGTAAGACTGAGATTCTTCTCATCGGGACACCTGTTCCCCGTTCCCCTACTGCATTCTGGCTGCCCTCTATGTGGCTCTCCTCCTCCTCCTTCCACTGATGCCAGAAACCTTGGGGTCATCTTCAACTCCTCTCTCTCCTTCACTACTCACATCTTGACAAGAATGCCCACTTTCAACTACACCTCCTTAGAGGCATTCTCTCTTTCCTTACCTTCCCCCAGAAACTCAATGTCTTTAGAGCTCTGGTCCTCTCCAGGCTGGATTACTGCAACAGCCTCTTTCTCAATTTACCTCTTTCTTCCCGCCACCCTTTCCAACTAATCCAGAATAGGGCTGCAAGATTTATCCTTGGCCCAGGGACCACATTTCTCCAGCTTTAAAATCTCTCCACTGGCTCCTGGTTGCCGCAATGATCACATTTAGGACCCTTTGCATCATCCATAAGGCTGTCTGGGAGCTGGGACCATGCAACCTGCAACTCTCTCTCACTAAAAACTCTCCTTCCAGGTCCCTTGAATCTTCTTGTTCGAATTCTCTGCTAGTCAAACGCTTTTCCAAGCAGAGAGCTGGTGGCAGAGCTTTCTCCTTGGCTGGCTCCCTTCTCTGGAACAGTGTCCCTCTCTCTGTCTTGAACCAGATCTCAAGTTTCCGAAAACAACTCAAGACCTTTGTCATTTCCTCCTCCTTCCTTCTCTCACTCCCATGCTAACCGAGATTGGCGGCCTGGTCCCTCAATAGTCCAAAAGGGTCCTGGCCATCTTCCCATTCACCACCAGCATCCGCCCCCCTGCACTGCCCTCTGGGCCCAGACCTACTGGTTCGGTGGTTCGTCTGAGTCCTGCTCTTACCTGATGGGCATTAGATTTCCCTCATTGGCTTGGGATTTCTCCTCCCATGCACTTACCTGTTGCCTCCTCAACAGGCACCTTTGGCATTCACCCACCAGGTGAGCCTTTAGCACTTACTCCCTTTCCTTCCTTCCCTTTTCTCTGCACTTGCACGTTTCAAATATCGCATGGCCTAGTAGGACTGCTGTTTGTTTGTTTCCTTATTTATTCATTGTCATTTCCATTGTTTATTTGTTTCCTTGCTACCTTCCCCTTTGCCTTGTGGCACTTTGAAACACTGTCTTGCTGTATAAGTGCCATATAAATAACCAATAAATAAATAAATACCATCTAACTTCATTATGGGTCAGGATTAAATACTTACTGGAGAAGACACTTATCCCAAATTTTACATGGACACAATCAGGTGTACATGGTCTTGGGAGGATAGCTCAGGGGCAACGCGATTGCCTTCCAAGTAAGACGATACGGAGCAACACAGGTTCGATCCCCGGGTTCGCGCTTAAAGACCACTGGGTGTTAAGCGTGTTCTAAATAACCAATTAAAATAAAACATAAAATAAACTGTGAGGTTGAGCTCCTAATGAGTACAGGCACATTTTAAAGCTATTGCTTTGATGGTTGTTATTGTTTGTTGTAACCAAGTATATGTTGATTATAAAAAGCCAGTATTATGGCTGCTTTAAAATACATTTTAAAAAATATTCACGTTTTGGGCCTATAAAGGTTCTGGCACTGATTGTGCAGTGGGATTTGAAGAGGAAAGGGGGTAGTTGTCTTAACGTCATAAGGTAGTAATTGTTTGAGCTTATTACAGCATTTAACTGGGGAATCATAGAGAGAGTGAGGTGAAAAATTACTCCTAACATTTTGACTTTTTTTTATAATAAATAACCTGAGATGCTGACATTAAAGACGATGGCCATGGCATAGGCTAGCTGTTTACTAGATGATACTAGTAAATGTTCTGTCTTGTCAGGATTTCGGTCAGACGTCCAGGTGTCAATTGTGTGGATGATGTACTGGATATAAGTGATGTTGGTCCAGTGGTCTTTGACAAGCTTAAATGCCAATTGGGTGTCATCTTCATAGTTCTGAAAAGTTATGTGAAGACCCCATAACATGTTGTGACAAGGTTTTAAGTATATATGAAAAAGCTGGGGAAAACAAACTGCAGTACACAACTACTTCTTGTGATTGTCCTGTGCCTTTTGACTCTACAGTGTCTGTTCATAGTAAATCAAGCTAGAAACTTGGCTGGTTTTCTGACCACCACCATCAATAATGTTAACTAAATTAGTCTTGAATGTCAATATGTGCACATTCTATGCTTCATGCTGGTATAAAACTACATGGGCTGTCTCCCAAAAGATTCTGTTCTTCGCTAAATTTGCGCAATTGAATGGTAGCTACTGTGTATAGAATTTCTAGCAAGAATGTAACATTAGTGATTGGTAGATGGCTAGAGCACACTGATGGATTTAGATTGTGCTTCTTCAATATGCAGGTGACCCAACCCTGTTTTTGGACTTAAGGGACTGTGGCAGTATCAAATGAAGAGCTACTCTTAAACTGCCCTTGTTTACCTATTTACAGAGTCACAACAGTCATATGCGTAGGGAAGCCTCTTCTATAAGTCCTCCTACTATCTTTAATCATCTCTTTCCTTATCATCTCCACCACACTACACCATGAACGGATACCATCATGCCTCCTACACTCACTCCCCTCAGACTAAGCATGTTCTATCTTTACCTCGTTTCCTATTGCATTCACATTCTTGCCCTCTCCCTTTGCTTGTCCCTTGTTCCACTCTCTCTGTCCATGACTCTTTTTTTTGCCAATATCCTTTCTTTTGTTCTGGCATCCTCCTTCCCGCTCGTGATGTTCCACCCATCAGTTATCCTTTACTTTTACTTTCCTTCTGCTGCCTCTGGCCATTTCCTACTCTGTCCACCTCTCTTTTCCACTCATTTTCAATGCACAGTCCCCTCAGCCTCTTTCCAGATGTCCCTCCTTTCCACTCCCTGTTTCTTCTCTGCTTCCTCCTTACTTCTTTTGATATTCCTCCTTTAGATTTTCACATTTTTCTTCATACCCTTTCCCTTATCACTAATATTCCTCTTCAGCAGCTCCTCTCTCTCTATTCCTATTCTGACCCCTCCCTCCAATCTCCTTCCTTCTCATTTACACCCTTTTCCTCCTATTTCCAATTCACCCTTCCCCATCCTTCTATTCCCTGCTCATTCAGATCTTCTCCTTTGCAACTCACCACCACCTCACTCCTCTTCTGTCTCCAAAGTCCCACATACTTCTTTCACTTCTCACTCCTTGCCTCTACCTCTCAATTTCTCCTCCTCTGAGACTTGACCATCCACCTGGATGCTACCAGCACTTCTTCAGGATTCTTTTGAAACCTCTGCAATTCTCTCTCTCTATTCTTCCCTCTGGACCAACTCACTCTGCAGTGCACACCCTGGATGTTCTGATCTCTGCAGACCTCCCCTTCTCTATTCCTCTCACCACTACCTTCTCTTGGAGTGATCTCTTTTTCCTTTCTTGCCAGCTCTCTTTCTCTTCCCCACAGGTCAAGCTGACTTCAGCACTGCCACCTACCTTCACGGTCATCCGACCCATGAAGCGTGTGTCAGTTGAGGCTTTTGCTGCTTGTTTCTCTCCTCCTTCTGCACCTTTGGCTGACCCACACCCCAACACACCCATCTCTGAGCTTCTTCTCTCTATCTCTAACACTCTGGATGTCCTTGCCCCTGTTATGAGGATCCGCTTTCAGCCCAAATCCAAGTGGTACCATTCTGACCTAGCGCCTTAAATGCAAGTGTAGGGCGGCAGAGAGGAAGTGGAGGGCAGAGGATGCACCCCCTGACAAACTGGCCTGCTGCCTGTTCCAAAGGCAGTACAGACTCTCTGTCCTCTCTAAAAAGATAGCCTAGATCCAAGCCTGCATCTCTACATCATCTAACAACTTGGCTGAACTTTTCAAAATCCACAATGAGCTGGCCAATCCTGCTGCAGTCACTACGTCTCCTGTTCCCTCCAAGGCCCTCAGTATGGCCTTGGCCTCTCATTTCACTACTAAAACTCCAGACATCCTTTCCACCATCTCCTCCTCAACCATGCCTGGCCCATCTGAGGCTTTCTCTCCTCCTCCTTTCTCCTCCTTTCCACTGTTTACCCCTGACAATGTTTCTAGACAAGTCCAATCTATGAATGTCTCATCAAAGCAGGTTCTCCCCTGCTCATCCAGAACCATGAAGGATCACATCAACAACCTTGCTCCAGCCTTGGCAATCACTCCTTTGCCACTGTTCCTCTCCCCCTTAAGCACTCTCTTGTGCACCACCTTCTAAAGACGCCCTAAGCCGTTCCTTCCTCTCCGGCTAACTATTGCCCAGTCTCCATCACTCCTTTCTGGGCAAACTCTTGGAAAAGCTAGCCCGGTCCCAGCTTAATCTACATAGTGAATCTGTTGGTTGCCTCCATGACCACCAGTCTGGCTTCAAAGCTACTAGAAGCACGGAAACTCCTCTCCTGAACACCCGTGAGGACTTGCTTTCCCATGCTGCCCAATTCCCTTTCTCTCTGCATTCTCCTCAATCTATCCTCTACATTTTACACAGTCAACCTTGCCATCCTGCTCAATCGCCTCTGCGACAACCTTGGTATTACTGACCAGGCCCTGGCCTGTTTGATCTCCTTTCTCACTGATTGACCATCTCAGGTTCAACCATTCCTCTCTTCTATCTCTCTCTCTCTACTAGTGTTGTTCCGCAGGGGTCTAACCTCTCTCCTTGGCTCCTCAACCGCTACCGGGCACCACTTGCCCACCACATTGCTACTTTCTGCTCCAATTTTCAATGTTATGCGGATGACACTCAGCTCTCTTTCAGGCTCCCCTCAGCCACCTCTGCTTCTTCTCTCATACGAGACTGTCTGGCCACAATTCAGGAATAGTGTGCAGCCAATGATCTCTGCCTTAATGCCAGTAAGACTGAGATCCTCCTCATTGGGACACCCACTCCCTCCTTTCCTCTCTCCCTCTGGCCGCCCACTCTGGGTCCTCTACCTGCTCCTTCTTGTGAGGCTAAGAACTTTGGTGTCATCTTCGACTCCACCCTCTCATTCTCTCCTCACATCTCTGATGTCTCTAAGAAGTCATACTATCAACTCCACCTCCTCTGAGGTATTCTTCCTTTTCTCACTTTCCCACAGAAGCTCACTGTCTCCAGAGCTCTAGTCCTCTGTAGGCTGGACAATTGAAACAGCCTCTTTCTAAATCTTCCTGCCTCTTCTCTTCAACCTTTACACCTTATCCAAAACAGGACTGCAAGACTTGTCCTTGGCCTCAAGACCAGGGATCGTATCTCTCCAGCTCTGAAATCTCTTCACTGGCTTTCCTTGGCTGCAAGGATCAACTTCAAGAACCTCTGCATCATCCACAAGGCTTTCTAGGGCCCAGGACCGCTCTACCTCTGACTTTCTCTTTTAAAACGTCTTCCTTCTCAAGCTCTCCGCTCCTCCACCTCCAACTCTCTGAGGGTCAGACGCTTCTGAAAGCAGAGTTGGGGGCAGATCTATCTCCTCGGCTGGGGCTTCCCTCTGGAACAGCCTCCCTGCCTCACTCAAACTTGAGCAGAACCACCTCCGGTTCTGGAAGCAACTCAAGACCTTCCTTTACGCTTCCACTTTCACTCTTCCTCTCCCCTTGCTGATGCACCTGACTGCTCCGCGCACTGGTCACCTGGTCACCCTCTGAACTCAGGCCCAGGCTCCTGCATGTCCAGTTACTTTCGCACCGCATCCGGGCTCCCCAGCACTTAAGGGTCTGCAGTGCTGGACTGCCCCCCCGGGACACCAGGACTTTTCCCAGTAGGCCTTGGGGCATAGGGCCTCTTTGGGGACTTGGTGGAAGGATACATAAATCATCAATGAACATCCAGGCCAGCTTTGAATCAAACTGGCCGCTAACTTTCTTTTCTGCCCATGCCGGCAATGGGCCAGGCCCATGGCAGTCTCCCTGTGCATTTTGAGGGGCACTGCTTGGGAACAGCTTGCATCACATTATGCACACAATGCACAGGTTCAGGCTGCGCAGCAGGTGACCTGCTGGCTGTTGACTCTGCTGAGCAAAAGTGCTTCGACCGTTCGATGATGACTGGCGGGTGAGTGGTGGTGACTGACAAGGCGAGCAAGGGGCTCACTGCTCACTCAGGCATTAGGATTTCAGGTGCGTGCAAATAGATTGCTGCTTGGTCGGCGGGGGTGCTAGGGCCTGGAGGGAGCCCGGAGAGGCTGCAGTGGTGGAGGTCGGGTGGGATAGATTATGGGTGGGGTGTTACTAGGGCCTGGAGATTGACAACCCTATCAATGCCGCTGGCAGCAGAGGACTGAGTGATGGCAAGTTTCTCCTCTCACCCCCAAGTAAGTTATTGTCCCAGGTCTGATTTCCATTATTTGGCAATGGCATACTCTCCCTCTATTGTGCCAGACATGGTCCTCCCCATGGCCCTGCACTTTGTGACCACATATTGGACGACGGTCAAGAGCATCCCCTTCCCCGGGGCAAGACTTGTCTGCCTCTCTCCAACATGATGCTGCTCCTGTGAGTCACCTGTCCGGTTCCCCCTCCTCCCCCCTCTGTGAATATACAGGTACTTGAACAATCACCACGAGAATATGATATGATAGATTATTTATAACGCGCTTACTACCCAGAGGTTTCTCAGCGCGGACCCGGGGATCGAACCTGTGGTGCTCTGTGTGGTCTCGCTTCCAAGGCAAGCACGTTGCCCCTGATTTATCCTCCCGTGACATCCTATACCCACCTTCAAGTGCGGGACCCAGTGTTCTCCCGACCCCTATGGTCAAATGCTAAATACCCCTCCTCTGAAGCTGAGCTCAGGGCCTCAGGCATGTGTTTGTTTTTCAGCAGGTGCGACTTGGAATAGATTGCTATTTGCTCAGTGTGCAGGGTTGTTAGAGGCGAGCCTAGAGCTCGGAGAGGCTGCGGTGGATTCCAAGGAGTGGGATATAGGTGGACGTGGTACTAGGGCCTGCTGGAGGCGAGCTTGGAGAAATATGCCTTTCGGAGTGCTGGTGCACAATGGGTGTGCTGCTGTCACACTCCTGTAGCCTCAGCCTCACCCTCCAGCAGCGCAGTGGGGAAAAGGGCAGGCCCACAGTTGGTAAAGGTTAAGGGGGCTCACGACCACTACCCGAGAGAATCTGAAATCCTTGCAAGGGGGTAACACTATTATTCTTAAATGTCGGCTGCTGCTGCATGTTGTAACTTGTATGTTATTTTAATTAGTCCATGTTGTTACCTGTTTAAACGCCATTTCTAGGTAATTGACATTGGCCCTCATTACGACCCTGGCGGAAATCGAAAAACGATGGCGGAAATGCAATACCGCCATCGAATAGCGCTCGGTGCGATTATGACCCGTCACCGTAAAGTACGATGCCATTAGCGACACCGTAGTGAACGCCAACGCTAACTGCACCAAGTACGCGCACGCGCGCCATGCCAAACCGTAATTACCACCATGGCGCAACGGTACGCGAATTCTGACCCTAGCGGACATGTACCTAACGCCATCAAGCATGGCGGAAAGTACCATTCCGCCATGGTGAGAAGTACGGCATCGCGAACCAACCGTAAACGGCCCTACTGAGTGCCTGTACACCACTCCCTGGCCACATTGCACAACTCCTCGTAGGTGCAATGAAGTCACACAATGCAACCAGTGAAATGTACAAGTCACCCATGCATGCCAACGAACAAATGAATCTAGGGGCTCCAAGTGCCTTGTGAGTGGCCATCCATATTTGCCATGGCACCATTGCCGCACTGATGCAGCACAGGCATGTGAAGGTTCAAGTCCAGCAACATGAACTGAAATATGAGACAAACAAAAACAGGCCCCCCCATCGACTGACACCAGTGTAAGGCAACATTCAAAGCAGTATCCTGAGTGAGACTGCACCAGCCCTGTACTCCTGCCAGTAAACAAACCAACCATCAGCATAAGCATGTACCACACAAGTTGGCAGAGTGACTGAGCAGCCAGGCTCATCTCAAGAGGGGCCAATGGGAGCTGCAGGGCACAGATGGCACGAATACAGAAGCTATTCCAATGGACATGACCTCAGTCTCCCTCCAAGAAACGCACGCAAACACAGGCACCTGTGACCAGCCATATTCTGATAATCACATCATTCCACCAATCCACCTGGCTGACCGGCATCTGTTACACAAAAGCTAATCCCCCGCCCCTGAGCATGACATCATTAAAACAGTCATAATGGTAGCCCCTATCCCTGACCACACTGGGCTTCGTAGGCAAACGCGGCCAGTACAGTACCACGCAACTATACTCAGAAGCCGGAACCCAATGCAGATCTTCTCACAATACATCGCTCCACAAATAGGAATATGCTACATTACTTGCAAAGAAGAACGCTACACGGTTAATATCAGAATAGAAATTTAATGCACAACAAAATCACCAAGCCCATACAGCCATTAGGACATGAACTCCAAAATATATTTCATTATTGTGGGCTGCATCCGCAATAAATGACCAGCTTCTTCTTGTGTGACGCCCTGTTCCTTCATGGTACACAGGGGCTACATTCACGTTCAAAAAGGCAACATGGAAGCGCCTAGAACCGCAGGGCCGTCCCATTAGGTAGGCACTAGTCCAGCTGAAAGGTCGATATGTTGCTCCTAGCCACTAGTACTGCGTAAGGGCATGTGGCCCATTGGCGATCGTCCCATAAGATCGTAATGGTGCTCCACTGATTAACACGAAGCAGCAGGTGTCGGGAGTAAAAGCCATCTGCAGGAGTGGCATACAGATGGCAGCGGCAAAAGGGGAGGAGATACCTGTCACCCAAATGAAATGAAAAAGAATAGTATGGGCATCAGAACTTCATTTGAATTACTCACTTCAATGATCACACTAAATCCACAGCCATATGCATGCTAGGCCACTCAAAAGGATTATTCCCACCCAAAAATCACTTGCGAATCATAACTATAAAAATCGAGGTGAAAACACTATTACAAACGAGTGTTTGTGTGCATGCGTCTGTCAAAACAGAATCCATTAGATGGGATTAGTAACGTGCATAGACACAAGTGTTTGAAGGCGCGTCGAGACAGGGAGGGTTCAACAAGGGCAGATAGACGATGGTTCCACTATGGCAGCTCTGCATCACATAGCGCAGGGGAGGTGGATAGATTCCAAAAAGCCCTGTACATGGCAAACTCTCCATTAAATCATCTGTCCATGCATCCATACATCATTCCCTCATCCCGGAATGAAAACGCCTGATTATTTACTCACATAACATGTGAAATTTCCATTGAGTCTGTGCGTAATGCAGTCTGCAAAATCCACTGTGCTCCAGGCCGGAATTCCAGTGTTGTGAAGTAACATGTATTTGTGAACGTCCGGCCTTATCGTCCACTACGCTATTGCGCATCCCATACTATTCATATCAATCATTGCATTCTCGCCATGGCCCCTGTCCCAAGGACATTAAACAATAGAACTTAATATCTGCAGTCAGACCTGTGGGCGTCTCCTCGCCGCTAGCTGAAAACCGAAAGCGCCGTCCTTCGAATTCCTCATTTGCAACATCACGTCGAAAAGGCATCTGTGACCGCTTGAAATCACAAATTCATCCATGTAGTGCGGCAGTGTGTGAAAATGGCAACTGGCTTCACTCACAAATGGGACGCCCCGCCCGTCGGTGAACCTCGGTACAGTGCTGCATGAGGGTCCACCGTTAATCGAGTACTACATTCCACTGACCCTTCACAAGTTTGTTCGCGACTGCAAAGATAGTATGTGAAACAATGGGACCATAGCAGAATGAACATATGAACCAATATTTCACTGCCATCGGGATCAAATACATGATTGTAATAGCAAGATGCCATGCGTCGAATTGCAGCGTTGTGTGCGGGACGTGCTCGCCCAAAGGGGATTGCAGCTTGCACAGGTGGAATGAATCACCACAGGTGGAGGCTATACAGCCTGAAAACACATAAATTGCACACCCAACCCCCTCCCACAACCACACCCACTCCAAAATGCTACCGGCAGGACTAGCGATGTTGGCCCTGGGGGACCTGATAGCACTGCAAGTACTCCAACTTCAAGAAGAAGACGAACACCAACTACTACAACAACCGGCCGCACAGAGGAGACGCAGGAGGAGGAGGAGGGCAAGGCAGGGCCAGCAAGGCCCGCCAGCACAGCCACTACCACCACGCAGGCAGCCCGCAATCCCACGCCTCCGAGCACATCCGTTCAACCTCACGGATGAGCAGATCCACACCCTCTACCGTTTGGACCGGGACACCATAACCGCCATTGTGGACATGACACAGGCTGACCTTGTCAGCATGATAGATAGCCCAACCGCCATCCCACCCCTACTGAAGGTGGTGTCTGTACTCCACTTCCTGGCCACAGGCACCTACCAGCACACAGTCGGACAGTTGCATGGCATTTCACAGCCAGTGTTCTCACGGACACTATTGCAAGTGCACGATGCCCTCCTGAAGCATGCAGACGACTACATCTCTCTACCACGCTCGGAGCAGGAAATTACGAACACAAAAGTGGGATTCCATGCACTTGGCGGCATACCGGGTTGCATTGGTGCCATCGACTGCACCCATGTGGAATTGGTCGTCCCACATGCCATGGAGGCCCAGTACCGCAACCGAAAACAATTTCATTCTCTTAATGTACAAATGGTGTGTGACTCCAACAGGATCATTACACATTGTTGTGCCCGATTTCCTGGATCAACCCATGATTCTATGGTCTTGAGGAACTCTACAATACCACGCTACATGGAGCGACACGCAGGGAACAGATCCTGGCTACTCGGTGAGTCTCATTTCATGCATGATAATGTGGGGTATGTGATGCGCCAATGACCTGGCAGGAAGGGGGGGTGCGTACGTAGCAATGTCATTCCACAAACATCCTTTATTGTCCACATACAGGTGATGCCGGGTATCCACTGAAGAGATGGCTCCTTACACCACTCCGGAACCCACAGAACCAGCATGAGGAGGACTACAACCATGCCCACTCACGTACCCGTGTAGTCATAGAACAGGCATTCGGCCTACTGAAGACTCGTTTCCGCTGCCTCAGCAGGTATGGCGGGGCACTCCTGTACCGCCATGAGAAGGTTGCAAAGCTGGTCATGGCATGTGTCATGCTACACAACATGTGCGTACGTAGAAATGTGCCCATGCCCCCTGACGCAGAACTGCAAGCACCTGAAGATGGTCATGATGAGGGTGGGGATGTGGCAGCACCTCAAGGAGTCCGCGAGGCACAGGAGGGCCGTGACATTCGACAGATTCTCATAGATTCATGTTTCTAGCACTCACGCCTGGTGGCTGATACATGGACACGGGACTTGTGGCACTGTGTGTGTCTGGAACATGCACAATATGGACTGTACGCCTATAAAGGCCTCGTACACAAAGATCAATGTCCACACATCTCATTGGATGATCGTGCATTGTTTATAGCATATGTGAAATTATGTTACACACCCCATCGACCCGCCACCCAAGTGAGCCCAACACACCCCCTCCACCCTCCTACCTCCCCCCCGAACACCAGTGTCCAAAGATGCTCATTGTCAGTGGGCAGACGCTATTGCAAGCCCCCTCTCCGGGTATCAGGGGCACCCCTGCCTGTGGAGCGCAGGTTCCTCCCAGATCTACGTTGGGGGCTGCCCTGGACGGAACTTGCAACGGATGATGTCTCTGCCTGCTCACGTCCATGCATGTCCCTAAGGGTTTGTGAGAGCTCAGTGAGCACACGGCGCACAGCGGCAAGTTCAGCACATACGTCTTTGGACGTCGCATGCAGTTCCCCCCTCAGGCTCTCGGTGCTTCTCTCCATTTGTACTCTCAGGCTCTCGGTGCTTCTCTCCATTTGTGCCCTTAGTGTCTCTGTACTTCTCTCCATTTCTGCCCTAAGTGTCTCAGTTGATGTTTCTATGGCTGCCTTAGTACCCCCACATTCATCAGCATGGTCCTTGAGGAGCGTGGCCAGTTGCTGCTGTTGCACGATCACCTGGTCGAGGGACTGTTGCCTCTGCTGTGCCATGGCCATTTGCGGTGGTGTCACAGAGGGGCTGGTCACCTCATGTTGCCTTGCCACAGGGCTTGTGGGGGATGGCCAGTCGTCGTCTTGTGGGTGCCCCTGCGTGGTATCCTCATGGTGTACGGGATGAAACAAACAGGGGGATTGAGACAGGTCATGGATGGATCCTACATCGACATCCCCGTTTTCTGTGTCGGAGCATGCTGCCATTAATGCAGTGTCACCTATGGTGCTGCTGCCACCAGAAGCAGTGCCTTCTGTGGCATCCATTGGGGGGACCTGTGGTGGTGCTGTTGTGGGCATGCTGGCTGCTGGGGTGCCTGTTGAAGTTCCCTCCTGTGTGCTGCCACTTGATTTGTGCTGCTGCCGTGTCTTGATCCGTGCAGCTGACGTGGAGGGTCTTTGGCCGTGTGTCTTGGCCCTCTTTGCAGGTGTGCTGGTAGGGGTGTCCTGGAGCTCGTCGTTTGAATCGGACCCTGTGGTGGAGTAAAGGAGGGTGAGCATTATTAATGGGTCTGTGGAAATTGGAATGGCAATGTATCACATGCATTGGGGTGGTACCTGAGGGTGATTTGGGTCAGGGCCTTGGAGGTGGTTTCATTTTTGTGTGGATTGAGGATGCAGTTGTTTTGCAGCCTGCAGTTAGGGTGTGCCTGCTGCATGTGTAGAGGGTGTTTTTAGGATTTTTAATTATTTATGTATTTAATGTGAGTTTTAAAGTGCGCTATCAGTCCAATGTATGTGGACGTTCTCCTGGACATGTGTTACTGTTGCACTATGTGGACACATGGTACTTCACATGATTGGACATTGTGGATTTAGCATTGTTTTATTTGGCCCACCTACCTGATTCTTCGGATGTCTGCACTCCTTTCTCCATCCCTCCGACTCCCTCTATACTCTCCATTCCAATGGTGGAGGCACAGATTTCTTCCCAGGGGGTCAACTTGATGGGTGATTCCGATCCTCCCCAGGTAGCTGTGGCAATGTTACGGTTGGCGGATAGTATGCTCCGTACGCGTATCCGCAAGTCGTCCCATCGCTTTCTGCATTGCTGTGGGTTGCGGGGTGCGGTCCCCACCGTACTTACCCGCTGTGCCACCAGGGCCCATATGGCCTTCTTGTTCGCAAGTGCCGTCCTGGTCATTTGCGTCGAGAAGACGACGGCAGCATTCTCCTGGAGGGTCTCTGTGAGCACGGTGAGTTCCTCACGGGAGAAGTGGTCCTGCCGCTTGCGGTCGCACGCTTTTTTCGCTACTTTTCCCATTTTTATTGCTTTCACTAGGGTGGATGACGGGTTGGGATGTGTCTCAGGGTAGTATTTTTTATGGTTGTGTGGGAATTCTGATTTTATAGGTGTACGGCGTGCTGTTTCCCGTTCCGGGACCATGTTTTTACTTCCGTTTCCGTATATTTACGGTCACCGTACTTTCCGATTGCCGTTCATTACGGTGACCGCTAAGATGGGTGGCGGAATTGCACCTAGGGCGCCGTACGACGGCGGTGAGGGGCATTTTGGGGACATTTCCGCCATCGCGGACTTTGCACTTCCGCCATGGCGTAGTGCTCGTGCCCGATGGGTCGGAATTAGCCGCACTTTGCTCCGTTGTGCAATGGCGGAAACGCTATTTACGCTATGGCGGTCAGGTCAGTCACTTTCCGCCAGGGTCGTAATGAGGGCCATTGAGTCCTCATGAAACCTGTACAGTCATTTTAAGTGGACCAGCACTACCGTGCTACATTGTTTGCTTTTGTTAAAGCACATTTCCTTCATTCAGCATCTGATTTTTTGTCAGTGTATTTATTTGTTGCTTTGTCTGCCTGGGCATCCTTGCAGTTTAGAGGCATTGGTGAGGGAGGTGAAGCGGGTAACCGAAATGTCTCTTTGGCTCCACTCAGAGCACATGTGGACGCACTTTCTCTGCCACCTGTCAATAGTCACTAATAACAGGAGGTTTGTTTTCCGCAATTAATAGTACTCTTTGAATTGGGGAGGAAGGGCTGCCAAAATGTACTGTCTGAATGACATGCAATTTCGTTTTCTGACATACGAAATTTGGGCGGGCTCTCTACACAGAATTCTGATATTTGATTTTCTGGCAGGCAGATGGACTGTGAATCTGTACCGTGACTACACACCCACCCCATGTTTTGATATTTTGAATGCATGGTGCTGAATGAGGCCCCAAACTCTGAATACGGATTTCACCTTAACAAAAAGTGCAACATGCAAACACGTTGTCATTGGCGAAGTGGAGCCACTGACAAGGGCACCACTATGGTTGAACGCAGAGGTGCTGAGCGACTTTGTAGGGACACTGCGGGTGCTTCATTTGCATAACTCACTGATTTCACACCAAGTCAACCTTTTTGTTAGTTGTGGCTAAAATGCCTCCTATAAGCTGAAAGTATTGCATTAGAGTAGGGAGAAATATCATATTAGGTGGGACACAAAGATTGTAGCTGTTTGGTTATTTACCCACCCATTGACTGTCTATGGCCATGCTAAAACCTATTACCCTTTCCACCTGCTTTCTGCCCCTCTCCACCCAAAACATGTCCTAGTGGGATATCTTTGAGCTTGCTTTTTCAGGCCTTACCATCAGAACTTTGTGTTCAAAGTGCCTGCCAGTGTTTTCTCAAATCAGTCTTCTGAGAGTTATTGACTTAATTGGAACTGTTAAAGTGCTACTGGTATAATATAAATGTCAATCCGGTATGTCTTCAGCCTCTCGATTTATAAGCACTATTCCTGTTCTTCACAGAAGTGCTGTTAAAAACAAGCATTGGCAATTAAGCTTGTGTATCAGTATTAGGCATTCACCAGGCACTGCTTTTATATGCCCTGGTACCAGGGGAGTTGCTAGGTCTGGAAAAGACCCGGGGCTAAGCTGATGTTGGAACTGTTGGGACTGGGGGCTAGCTAGTCTTTTGGCTGTAGCTCCTGAGATTCTATCCGGGGCTACAACCAAAAGATCAGGGGCTATAGCCCTTTAGCCCCCCCCCTAGCAACGCCCCTGCCTGGTACTCTCACTACTTTGCAGCTGCTACAATCCAGTTAATACCACTATGGCAGTGCCTAGCAAATGTGTTTCCCATGCCTACACAAAAGCTAAAACTGTTTACATTGCCAATGTTTATTTAAGAATGCCTTTTATCTGTGTGCCTTTCCCAGTACGGGATTAGGATGAAATGGATTAGGGATGCATGTTGCCTGGGCACCTTTAATAGAATCTAGAATCGATGAAAATATCGACGTCAATTACGGCGTGGCGCAGTGCTCAGATAGATCACATTTGCCCCCAATAATCCAACCCCCACCCCACTAACCTTCACTGCAGCCCTTGTACCACTGCAGCATCAGTTCCTCCCACTTAAGTGGGGCTGCGCTGACACTGCAGTGTTCTTTTTTAAATATATGTTTTTCTTTTTCTTGTTCCCCTGCTTACTGTTGTTAGGGAGATTTCTCACACAAGTGCTAAATTCCCTATACCTTAGAGCCCTCCAGCTCTTTTGCTATATTTTGGGACTTTGAACTTTTCATTTTCAATGTGTTTTACTTTTGTTTTCTTTGGTTATGGAGTTTTAAAACAACTCTATAGGCATCATCTTTTTCTGTGTGTCGCACAGCACCCTTAGTGTAGTGGCACAGGGGTGTCTTTCAGCCTCCCCAAGGTTTAAATACCTTCTCTGGGACTGACTACTGTCTCCCAGAGAATATAAAGTTAAATTGACTTTACTAGTCTTTTGGGTCAGCCATGTTTTCAGGTCAACTTTTTTTCGCCATTTCTTTTTGGAAAGGTCCTTCTTGTGTTTGACTCTGCGTGCCAAACCAGGTTTGGTCCCTTTGTTCGTTGGCCTTTGGTGGGCTTCAGTGTTGAAGCCCTCCTCTGGTGCCTGAGTGTCTGGGATGGACAGGATGTGAGGGAGGTGCCCAAAACCCCTTGTGCTTAGTCTCCTAGGAGACCTGAATGCACTCTGGTGTGATTGGCCGGCTGGCTGTCCGGCAAGGATAGCCACTCTGCTGTGTGAGTGACAGCCAGGCTGGAATGAATTGGGAAAACTGTTTGAAAGTAGAGTTATGGGACTTGGGCCCTCATTACTACTCAGGCGTTAAGGGTTAACGCCACCGTTAACCCTTAACGCCTGATTCTGATTTTAACGCCTGCTTTTAGCAGGCGTTAAAATCCATGGCGCTAACCCGCCATGGTGCTAATTACGCTGCCGTAATTTACGGCGGCGTAATTAGCGCCTTCCCCACTCCCATTATGCCCTATGGGGCAAAAATGGGAATGGGGAAGGGAAAATGGGAAATGGGGATTTACCGCCCCACTCACCTTGGAATGGGGCGGTAAATCCGCCATCCACCATGGGAAACGGAGTTTACACCATGGTGGTAAAGTTGGTGCACTTAGCACCAAGGTTGTAATGACCTCCTTGGAAAGCAGAGTCGACCACTGGAACGAAAGAACGAAAGACGAGCTGAAGGAAGAGGACTGCTGCAACTCCTGGATGACCAGTGAAGCCCTGCTGCAGGTCCGAATTGCCTCAAACTCCATTGACAGAGAAGCCCTTCAAAATTAATTTATTCCCTTGAGTTTGGTGGGAACAACCAACTGGTAAGCCGCCTGGACATCGTCCCCTCTGGTTCGAAGGATACCAGTTTGTGGTCTTTAAGGCACTCACCCCTTACACCGACATTTTGCCAAACTTGTGGCCTCATCCCACGGCAGTGCAGAAACCTCCCAAAGTCCTCCTTCTTGTCCCCGTGACTGAAGCTCAGGAACAGCGAGATCTGCTCAAACTGCCAGGAACAACTGCCTCAGTTACAGATCTTCTTCACTTTTTAAGGTACTGTGCATACGTGGTCCGGAAATCTTTTCGGCCACAGAGAAGGTTTGTGAAAATGTCCCAACTTTGAAGGCTTGTCCAACCCTAAACATTCGTCAAACTTTTCGCCTAGCCAAATTCTTCTGAAACCTGTGGCAAAGACTTAACCGTTTACTACTAGAACTGTGCTATCCTATACAAAGACTCTGAACCATTGACTTTGTCCCAGGCCTATGCACTGAATCCTGGTTGTAGTTTACTGAAAACCTTTGCCCTACCCATGAAAGTATTTGGGCTGTCTATTCTCATAACCTTGTCTTTTTACCCCTTTTTAAAGTATCTGAAGTGCCATTTTGGTCCCACTTCAGGGGAGCTGAACTTGTTTAGTAACTTATTGGTTGTGCATTTGTGGTATATTAGTGTGTGATATTGAGCTGCTCTTGCTAGTGTAATGTTTTCAAACTGACTGTGTAAATAAATGTATATTCTTTTACCAAGCGACCTTGAGTTGAGTGTTAGTTTGAATCCCTGTATTTGTTGGTCCTATGTGTAACTTGTTCTACTGCTCACTCAACTCTTGAGATAAGTCTGGCTGCTCAGCCATCGCTACCACTTTACTGTGCAGTACAGCTTGCACCAAAGGTGAATTTGTACTGAAACTCGTAGTCTTAATTGCATGTAGTGTTCCCAAAGGGGAATGCATGTGATTCTGCCTAACACTGTAATGGCAAGCTGGGCACAACCCCGCAACCCTGGACTCCCATTACTGCGACCAAGGGGAGCGAGGGACACCCTCGCAACCACTGCTCCACTTGGGCGCAGTAATGGGAGTCAGCATTCTCTAAAATGCCAACAGTGCAGTAAAAGCGCAGTCAGCAATTAGCAGTAATGGTGTAATTCCCTTTAATACAGGATGCATCATTTTTCTCATCTGAAAAATGTGTAAAGTCCCAGGTCCCTTTATCATTGAATATCTAGTTTGAGAGATCATGAACTTATTTAAAACATCACTTTTTAATCCTTATATGTTTAAAACATGATTTAAATGCACTCATTTTGACTAATTTTATTCAACATTTTCTTTGGGGATACTCGCAATCCCCTCATAGAAGGGTTGGGCTCACGCGCTGTGCTCGCTCGTTCGGCGAAATATGGGGCCACTTCAAAAAGAATTTCCAGGGCCACTTTTGTTTCCCAGTCCATCCCTGAGGGTCTGTATCTGCAACCCTACAGTCCCTTCTGGCTGCACTTGTGAGTTAAGTGCACTTCCACCTTCGCCTCCCCCCAAGCACTTCTCCCCTTCCCTCTTCCCTGCACCTGCTGCGATCTGAATGACACAAGGCCAAGTAAGATAGTTATTTTTGTCCTTCCTTTGTTTCCCCCTCCTTGGCGCACCTAGAAACACTTGTGTAAAGGCGCGTTATAAATGCCACATCATATCATATCACTTGAATGTTCATTAATATGGATTTGTCTCTACCCCCTGAAATAGCTTTTCTCTTTTCAGTTCAGATGTAAGTTTTCTTTTAGGTCTAATGTATAATTCTTTAATCCTTCTTCACGTCTGTCAACACCACTTTTTCACCCATGTACATGGTCTTTCTGAGGGTCGCCTGTCATCTTGAATTGTCTGATTACTTGTACATAGGAGAATCTCCCATACAAGAGTATACAGCCCCACGACTCTCCCATGCACTTCTAGTGTCTGCATCATAAACTGTGGATAATTTGGTACCTGCACGTGGACATCTTCTTACTCACATCCTGTCCCTCTCTCTCTCTCTCTCTCTCTCTCTCTTTCTCTCTCTCTATGTTTAGCACTGCAACATTCCTCATAGTGCCCGCTAGTTGAATGAACCACATTTTCGTGTCTTCATCTTCTCAGATTACAGGTTTCATCCTGTGGGGACTTGGGGTGACAAAGTGTGAGGCACCTTTCACATTCATCTACTCTGAGAGCACCCCTAAATAGGCACCCTGAATATCACCAGGTAAAGCCCTCTGCCTGTTGCACAGTGGGGGTAGTATGGGGTTCAGTTGGCAACGCCTGGTTCCCATGACCCTCACCATCACATCTAGCGTCAGGCAGGAGACTTCATCACAGGCCATAGTGGAGCATGACTTAGTGGGCACTAAATAATCAATTCTGAGAATACTAGACAAGAATACACATGTAGCACTCATTCTACTAGACCCGTTGACTTCTTATGATATAGCTCGACTACAATATACTGCTTGACAGAATCCACGAGAAACAAGCACTAGAAGGCCGAGATGGCTCTTTGCTCCCATAGGTTCTTAGCCACAGGTTGACACAGGTAAGAATTAATGTTATCACAGTAGAATTAGTAAACCTGGACTGCAGAGCCACTCCATCATGCTATTTAATACATGCATGCAATAGTGGTAGATATAATTAATAACAACACAGATGCTTCCTAATCGTATGCAGAAGATATCAAGCTGGATCTTTGTTGCTCACTATGACTAAAACAAAAATAATGAAAGGGTGAAATGCCGGTCCTCAAATGGGGTTTATCTGAAACAAACTTTCTTTTCACACTGAGAAAAACACAGTCTTGAATAGGTGAACAAACCCCAGATTGGAAATCCCTTTGAACTGACCTACAACCCTGGGTCATCCGTCTATCGTGATGCACACAACAAAAACCTGGAGGTTATTTTTCACAGTACCCTTTCAGGTGACAGCTGAACTTCAACAAAAACTTCCCATCAAAAACTTTGAATGTTTAACTTGTGCTGGCACTGATCCTAGCAAACTCCAAAAGTTATTTCTAAAATTGTTTCAATTGGAGCTAAATGGGGCAGCAAATCTAGTCTAAACCTTAATAAATATGACCATGTTTGTCCAGCCCTAGACTTTGTGGAATGACTTACAATTGAGAAGAGAATTTCCCTCAAAACAATGTGCCTACCCAAAGGTTACTGGGGAAAGACACCCTTGATACCTCCCCTGTCAGTTCAAACAGTTACATTTCAGGTACAGGGACAACAATGAGGTATTTTACCTCATTGGAACCAGCTGCAACTGACCTAACCAAGAAATGCCTAAATATTGGACCCTTAGTGACTCTGGGACAGGTAGTGTGAAATGGAAACATCCATACAGATGTAAGGCCAGAGAAAATTCACATACACTTAAAGCAAGCAGTGAAGAAGGAATGGCTGAAAGGCACCTAGATTTAAACAACTTCTAGTCTTCCCCCTCTGATTTCATTCCCATCCTCAGAGCTCCAATAATAACCACAAATGAGCACTTAGTGATCCAGGCTAGGTTATGCAGGCCTCTAATGGATGGTTACCATCCTGTTTTTGCCATGCAATGTGTTTTTTTTTCTCATTTGCATCTGCTTATGGAACCCTCATATGATCTGTTCATGTATCACCTTTCCTGCCTTCCTATGTAAGCATTCTGAAGCAATCATCATTGGGTGTCTTTGTGACGAGTTGACTTCTGCCCTGCAGGAGTACAAGGATGAGTAGAGGCTAAAGTGGCCACTCAGCCTTCACACTTCCAGAAACCAAAAGCCAACATAATCATTAAGGTAAAACAGGTACAGGTGAGAGATATACCACCTTCATCTTTTGTGGTAACGTGTGCCAAGGGAAGGCTATACTCTCAAGAGGGGTATGAATGTGGTTCATTAGCAAACCAAACAGCAAAATATAACCGTCCAAAATAAAGGAATGTCCCATTAAAGTTGTATACAAAATATATCTACTTTAATCAAACACCCCATGTACAATAATAACTAATTCGAAAATACAGTCAAAACCAAGCCCTCTAAAAGGAACACAGAATGTGGACAAATAGAATAGATGCAACACTCTGGGTAATGAGACAGTGGGAGAAAAGGCAATTAAAAGAACCCAATGTTCAAAAAGCATATTTCTTGAGGTTACAAAAGTAGCCAGTCACCAGGGTCTAAAGTTGGACATGGGGGGATGGGGGAGCAGATATCAGTTAGCAATACCTTTGCAAAGGTCTTGGCAGATCAATAGCATAGAACCAGGCTTCTTGGCATTGATCGCTGGTTCGTCTCGGGTTCAGGGGTTACAAAGAGGCAGAGATTACGGCAGCAAAAGAACGCCTATCACTGCAGACACCTGAATCGCACAGAAGTAAAAAACAAAAGAAATTGGATAATCCTATGGTGTTTGTATCATGCTACTCTCTACAGAGCAGTCGGATAAAAGCAGTACTACTCAAGAACTGGCAAATACTGAGGAATGACACAAGGGTGGAACATCTATTCAAGGACAATCCCATTTTTGCATATAAGAGGAGCAGGAATCTGAGAGATAGGCTGGTCAAAACAAGGCCTATGATGCAACAACCCATAACATAGATAACGGGTACATATGTATGTCTGCACTGTGGCAACTATAATTTCATCACTAAGGGGAATATCATCAATCATCCTCGTACAGGAGAAAAGATTCAACTAAGGAGTTTTGCAACATTTGATACAATAAACATAATTTATGCTATTAAATATCCATCTATTATGTGGGACAATCAACAAGATCAGGCCGAATTCGATGGAATGAACACAGATCATGTATACGTACAAACAGCAAGAATTCTGCAGTAGCGAGACACTGGGAAGAGAAAAAAACACAACATGAACCAAATCAGGATTCAGGTCCTGGAAGTGGTTAAAGAAAGAGGCAAACATGAGGATATTACTAAGAGACTTAATCAACTTGAGTCCTATTGGATAGATAGGTTGGACTCATTAAAACCTGGTGGAATTAACAAAGCAATAAACTATGTATGCTTTTTGTAGCATGCAACGAATGAGGAGCAGTAAATGGATAATGTTCCATGGACTTTGAGCACTGACTTACTACTTTGTTTATTTTCTTGATATTTTCTTGGTGCTTGTTAATTTTATTTGAATGCTCATTTTAACAACATAGAGCGGTAAGGTTGAATCATACTTGCAGTATCCATCATGGGGTGACATTCCCATTTGAAACTTGTTTCCAAGCGGGACCCAAGGCAGAGACAGCAATTCCTGCCATAACTCACCCCATAATTGGGTATCATATACTGTAATTTTATAAGGTTGCTGCATTTTCTTGCTTTGGAATGTTTAATTTCTCTTTAACAACTCATAATGTTTCTTAACAGAATGTAATGTGTGGAGTATTCACATTAAGTGAAGTCAATACCTAGAAAGGGAGGGAAACCCTGTATCGAATCCACGGGATCGGTCGGTTTTTGTAAAGTGAGATGTCCACAAAACATTTCCCTACTATTATAAGAATCTGAATTGCATGCAGGTTACCAACATTGGGTTTACATTACTACCACATTTAGACACAAAGGATTAACAACGCTGTCACTTTAAATATAACGAAGCTGGCGGCAATGCCGGCACGCGGCGAAGATTAGAAAGTGAAAGATACTTTCACTTACAGACCCGCGTGGGTCACCTAGTAACAGGAAGCCAAACAAAGAAAACCAGCGTCTAGCGAGGACGCAGGTTTCTTGTAGCGAGGAACGTTGCGCGGAGCGTGTGGTTAACACAGGTAAGCAGGGACTATGGCAGGATAATTAATGGGCTTAGAGATACGTGGGGCACATAAACAGGAACATGGTGACTCTTTACAGGTTATCCTTGAGAATATGACACTGAGGCATAACGGAGTGACATGGAAGGGGAGACAAGTATTGCCGCTATAAAAACAGGTACATAACATGTATTGAAGAGCACCTTTAACTAAAGACAAGTGTCCGACAAAGAAGCTTACTTGTGTTTTATCTTTTGTTTATCTGTGGTGGTTCACATCCTGGGATTTAAAATAACTGGAAAATCTGCAAAAATGGTATGTATTTACATTTATTTTATGGTGATTTGGAACAATTATGATTGAAATATTACCAACATTTTGGAACCTGGGTACATATGTTTTCATGAATAACAATGATATGATGTGAATAACTCGGGACACATTTCCTTTGAATACAACTATGGATTGTAACATATTGATTTTTGCACATGACAAATGTTTGCTGATTAATTTGGATGATTTTTGATTATTTGTGTATAATAATGTAACGTTATGGCGATAGCACCTAGAGCTCTGATGACGGATGAAGTCCAAAATGCATTGGCATTATACACTTATAGGCGCTATATGGTTAAAAGACGCCTAAGCCTCAGTAGTAAAACAGAAAACAAGACTCTTCATGATTTTACTAATGAGTACTGAGTGATGATTTTGGAATTAATATCACCATACTGATATAGAACTTGAGCAGCTCCATTTGGAGAGCGGGGGAGAGCACACCTAGGGCCAGATTAAGTTCTGATTCATTTTTGCTTGTGTTCATTCAGTTGCATAACACTAGTGGTAAAGAGCATGAAGAATACTGTGATCACTGCATGGTTGTCTCGTTCTTCTCAAACTCTGCAGGTTTTGTTTTAGGCTATTGTGTACATTGTTTGGGTCAGTTTATATTGTGGGAACTGTGAAGGCATCATGAAGTAAGACACAGAGACCAGACTTAAAGTTCAAAATATGATAATTTATGAAAGCAAATGTCAGGATGATTGAAGGCCTAACTTGCCCTATGCTGAGGTGGGATTTCCTTACGTGAGTGAAACTAAGGAAAGTCTGAGTCAAAGAGTTCAACTTAAATGTCTGTCTGTGTCCAAAACCTATCCTTGCCCTCACAACTAAAGCTAAACAACATGTAGGGATGTCAATAATCGAAGAAATGGTGTTTAACACAAAGTCTCAGCTTCTCCCAGCCCCTAGCCTCTTTTTCAGCTCCCCTTGCCCAAGTACAAGAAAGTTCCACAAAAAGTCTTACGATTACTTTTCTCAAGTTCAAGGCAGTAAAGTTCTGCCCAATCCCCAGGGTTCCCTTCCTCAAGTTCCCAAGCAACACAGTTAAAAGCAAAGGGTCTTGAGGCTCCGTCCTCAAGACAGAGTTTGTAGGTCCTCAGGTCTCATGACTTCCTTCCTCAAGACCTCCATGATACAACTGATATTTGTTTCAGTCTTTCAAAGTTTAACACAAATTCAGGCCAACTTGACCATCCTTCTGGTTTGCACCACCAGAGTAGTGCTTCTTCTGGATATATTTTACAATGTTTTTGGTTTTCACATTTGAGTGCTCCCTGGTGTAAGCACAGTTGTCAGACCACACAGTCCAACAATTACAGCTTGGAAGCATGGAACCCTAGGCTCTATAACCCACACAGGTTCTTCTGTTTTACCCATGTGTACAGATTCACCTTCACTAGGCTTTTCTTTGTCGTCCTCTCTGCTTTATATATAGGTTCACACTTTCCTGGCTTCTCTTTGTCAGCTTCTTGACTTTGCCATTATATGTTACACACATCTGTGCAAATCATTGGCCTGTTAGCACTGCACTCATTCATAAAGTTCAATGTATTGTGGTGGTCTGGTTCATGCCCCACCTTTCTGTGACACACTTTCGCACTTGAGCTCTTTTGTGAATGTTGCGTTTAATTGGGCACTTTCCATTTTATCTTTCATCCGTCATAGGTTTTGCACATATTCAATATAGCTGGGGTACGCAGCCCGTGTCTTTTCCAAAAAATAATCAAGTAATGGAAGAAAAGTTATGTTTCACCCCCTGCCTTACAGAGTAAAAGAAACAAACTGTCAAAAATAGCATGATAGGGGGGGCGCTGTTGAGCAGCCTGCAAGATGGCTGCTTAGCTTTCATGCTCCGTGCCCGTCTGCTCTTCATCCATCTATATCAGCGGATCTATACTCCATCTGAGGTTCAGAGTGCGAAAATCAAGCTGCCGATGTAGTGGGCGACACTACGATATCTTTTTTGGGCGGATTGGAGCGCGGGCTGCGCTGGTGCCGGCGGGCTCTTCGGGCGGCTGAGGCCTCGTTGCCGCTGGATCGGGCTGCGGCCTCGCCCGCTGAGGATCTCCGGGCGCTGGGTTTCCTGCCTGCCTCCTGCCTGCGGGTCCTAGAGCTTGGGCGGCGACCCGAGGACTCTCCCGCCCGCCCGGCTTCGTGTGCGGGCCCCGCGCCCCGCTGGACTTCCTCTTTCTGCCCCCGTTCTCCCTCCTGCCCACCACTTGAGGCCGACTCCTCTTCCCGGCCTGCCTCCCGAGTGGGACGGGGGTGGGCAGCCCCGCCGACACTTACCTGCGGGAGCCGCCGGAGCGGCTTCCCCAACTTGACCGCTGAGCGGCGCCCCGAGGACTCTTCCGGCTGCCCGGCTTTGTGAGCGGGCCCGCGCGCCGCTGGGCTTTCTCTTTCCGCCCCCGCTCTCCCTACTGCCCACCACCTGGGGCCGACTCCTCTTCCCGGCCTGCCTCCTGAGTGGGACGTAGGCGGGCAGGCCCGCCAACACTCACCTGCGGGAGCCGCCGGAGCGGCTTCCCCAACTTGACCGCTGACTTCGCGCGGGCTCGGCGCCCCGCTCTCCCTTCTACTGCCGGATTGCTGGGCCCCCTCTGGCCTCCTCGAGTGGATCCTCCGCCGGCGGCCCTTACAACCCGAGGTCCCTGGAGACGCCTGAACTTCGAGGGCTTCCCTGCTATTTCACCTGTGCTCCATTTGGGAGCTGGGGCCTTCATTCCTCGACCTGCTCTCCCTGCCGCTGGTCGCCTGCGGGGCATCCCGCCTCCTGCTGCTTCTCTGACCGCGGCTCCCCGGAACCGTGGGACGGCCCTGGCCACCGGCGGCGGCTGGCCCCCTCTAGGCTGCTCGCAGATCCTGGGGTAGCCGTGCTGGACTTGGCCCGCTGCCGGCACCATATCCATCGGGCTGCTGATTGCAGGTGAGGAGTAGGGGGTCCTTCACGACAGCTTGCCGCCCTCTCTAACTTACCAATCCTGGGGGGGGCGCCCCTGCGGAGCACTATCGCCCCCCACATTTGCCTGATTGCTGTGTATAGCCCTGGAGCCTTGCTGCGCCTGCACTGCGGATGACCTGTGGGGAATCGCTCTGGTCCTGCCATCCCCATTGCCAACCTCTCACTCCCCCGCCTGGGCACCCTGCCTGCTGTCCCCTTACAACACTCTACGCCCGGCGCCCCTCGCCCGCCTGGCATCCTGGGCCTGGGTTGCGCTGCGTGGCGATTGCTCTCTGATAGCTACTCGACCTGATCCTTGCTGTGCCTGTCTCCACGCTATATTCCCCTATCACTCCTGCCAGCCAGACCTACTGCCTCCTCGTACAGGGATACACGCACCCCGCAACGCACCTGCCTACTGCGCACCTCGCTTTCATCCCTATACAGTGATTAGCCCTGCGTGGGCTGTGTGGCCTGCCCCCCCCCTGAAGCCCCCGCCATCGCCTGCCCTGTGGTCTGGTACGTGCATTCTGATTAACTGCCCTCTGGATCTTAGTGTGTCGCCAAAATGTCTGGCAAGTCACGTGGGGCCAACAAAACTGGGGCAATGGACAAATTTGCCAAAAACCTCTCTAGACAAGAGCAGGGAGGAACTACCCTGCCTCAGGATGACTCTGATGCTCCCTCGCCTTCCCCTCAGCCAGACCTTACAACATTGATGGAATCTATGGCCAAAAACTTTGCGTCGTTTCACGAAAAATTAGATGACATCAACGCCAGTGTCGCCTCACTATGCACCAAATTGGACCAGCATGGTACTAGGCTGGTTGAGGCCGAGACCAGGATCGGGGCAAATGAGGATGTGGTGCACACGCTCCAGAGCACGGTGTCTGACCTGGTGCGCGATATGAAGCAGGTCAAGGCGAAGTGCGATGACTTAGAGTCCAGATCCCGCAGGAACAATATCCGCATCGTCGGGGTCCCGGAGGCGGCCCTCAAGGGCAAAATGGAACATGCTGTTGAAAATCTCCTGAAAGACCTCTTGGGCAATCCTCAACTCTCCCCGTTTTTCACTATTGAGCGCGCTCATCGCGCACTGGCCCCCCGCCCCAAACCTGGCGATTTCCCCAGACCAATCATCGCCAAGGTTCTCAGCTTCAGGGATAGGGATCACATTCTACGTCTGGCTCGAGAAAAGGGTGAACTGAAATTTGAGTCCCAGACAATCCGTATTTTTCCCGACTTCTCTGTCAATGTCCAAATGGAGCGCAGACAATTCAATGGCATGAAAAAACTGCTCAGGGAGAGGAGGGTGGAATACGCCATGTTGTTCCCCGCAAGGCTGAAGCTTACCCACTGCAATAAGTTGTACTTTTTCACGGTCCCAGAGGAGGCAGTGAAATTTATTGAGTCCCATATTCCACTCCCTGCCCCTCTCGATGAACCATCAGCGGAGGGTTAAGCGGGTTGGCCTCGCCCCGAGACTTGAATCCTTTACTGCACTGATGGCCTCCTCGCCATCTACATTTGCCTCGCAATCTCATGAACCCTTGTCTTGCATATCCTTTGTTTGCTGTAACTTGTTGTAACGTCTCCTGAAATTTAATATGGGACACTGGAGCATGAACTACGGTATATCTCACCGACCATTGGGGACTTCTAGTTCTATACCCTCTGTCTATCGTACTCTGTTGTGGTGTCTCTTGGAAAATCACCATGTTTTCTGCTGTACGCTATACGGTGTATACCACCGATCAGTCATCTTAGTCGGGCTCACGGCAGCAGCAACCCGCGCTGCAGCTGCAACGCCGAGTTTGGCTTGTTTTGATCCCTGGTTGCGCCCCTGTTGAGCACGCGAGTGTGGGGTGCCCTGTTGGGGTTCGCACGCTCGCTTTGGTTTTCTGGGTGGGTACACGGGCACTGCTGAGTTGGGGGTGGCAGTGAGGGAGGGGGGTGTCAGTTGTGGGATGTTATGGTAAAAATGGCGAGATAGCAGTGGCTCATGGCCCGATGCAGCGTGTTACTGTTGGGGTGACCGATACTTATTTAACTGTCTATGGCATTCGTTACTGGAATCCCCCTTAAAAACACTACTGAATGGCAGTTAGGTTAATGTCATGGAACATCAGAGGGCTCAGCAACTTCACTAAGGCGCGCAGGATTACTGCATATGCCCAGCGACACAGGGTCAAAATACTTCTCTTGCAAGAAACCCATGCGATCGTTCACCTCTCGGCTTCTCTCGCCCTGGCATGGGGCCCCAACAAATATTACACGGCGTACTCCTCACAGTCCAGGGGGGTCCTTACCTTGATTCACAAATCCTTGGAATTCTCCCTGCGCTCCAGCCACATAGATACGGAGGGCAGGTACGTGATCCTCCACTGCTTCCTCGCTAATACTGAATGCCTACTCGTTAATATTTATGCCCCAAGTATCGATACACCGGATTTCTTTGATCGCATTAATGACACCCTCCTAAGATATGTCGGGGTTCCAATTATTTTGGGGGGGGACATGAATCTCATCCTGGACTCCGAGTTGGACAGATCCGGAACCGCACCCAGGGTGTTGTCCAGGGCTGCTCGCCGCCTCCATGCACACATGGTAACTGCTGGGCTGGTCGATGCCTGGAGAGCATTCTACCCTTTGTCTAAAGAGTTTACATTTTACTCCTCTACCCATGACAGTCACTCCAGAATCGATCTCTTCCTTCTCTCTGCCGGGCTCATGGCCAAAACACTTACCACACAGATCCTGCCACGCACGCTGTCCGACCACTCCCCGATCACATTGGACATAGCCCTGCACCCGGCCCTCCCCCAGCACTCTAACTGGCGCTTTAAGTCAGAGGCGCTCCAGGATATTGTCTTCAGGGCAGATATCCTCGCCGATATTACCTTGTTTTTTGACACTAACAAACGACATGACACAACGGATGGGGTGAGATGGGAGGCATTCAAGGCCTTCATCAGAGTCATGTGTATCTCCAGGGAGGCGGGGGTCCTGAAAGATATTAGAAACTCTTTACGCCGCTCTGAGTCTAGACTTGGGGGGCTAGAGCGCGAGTACGCTGCCTCCCCTCCCCACCGAAGCTGGCAGAGATACGTTCTGAACTGGATAGATTTTAATCCCTTGCCCTCAGCGAGATAAGATACCTTGCCCGACCAGTTGCGGCCCGGAGGTATGGGGAGGGAGAGAGGCCGGGTCGCACCCTTGCCCGTCTTGTCCGATCCGAGCGAGGCAGAGCCCGGATTGACAGTGTCATCGACAATAACGGAGTGCAACACTGGTCCGATCGGTCCATTCTCGAGACCTTCGCAGATTTTTACGCTACCCTCTATGCCCGACAGCGGGAGCACAGCCCGCAGGACCTGGATGCTCTCCTCGACCGCATCCCAATGTCCCTCATATCTTTAGCTACTAAAGAACAATTAGATGCACCCTTCACCCTCGACAAGATCGCCTCGGTCATCTCCGCCCTCCCTAAGGGGAAAGCTCCTGGCCCAGATGGCCTAACTGCCGAATTCTATCAAGAGCACGTTGCCCTTCTTGCCCCGCAACTTCATGAGGTCTGGGTCGAGTCCCTGCACCTGACCACCCTTCCCCAGACCCTGCGTGAGGCTGTCATCACTGTGCTTCCCAAGCCGGGTAAGCCTCTTGAATGCAGCTCCTACAGACCCCTGTCCCTCATCAATACTGACACCAAAATTTTCGCCAAGGTCATAGCTAACAGGTTCCTCCCCATCATGAAATATCTGATCCACCCGGATCAAAGTGGTTTTGTCCCTGCCCGCTCCACTGCATTAAACATCCGACGGTTATTCAACGTTATTTCTAGGATAGACCCCAAAGCCAACGCGGTTGCCGTGACGCTAGACGCCCAAAAGGCATTCAACATGGTCTCATGGCAATACCTGTGGGCGGTGCTGGTGAAGATGGGGATCGGCCCATACATGTTGGCCTGCATTAAACTGCTATATACTAACCCTGTCGCCAGAGTCCTGGTTAACTCTCACCTTTCAGCTCCCTTCACCCTCCATAGAGGGACCCGTCAGGGCTGCCCATTTTCTCCCCTCCTTTTTGCGATGGCTATCGAGCCCATGGCGGATAGTGTCAGAGACAACCACACCCGTAAAGGTATACGGCTACGGGACACCCCTGAGATCATATCACTTTATGCGGACGACGTGCTCTTGTACATTAGAGACCCATCGGTCCATCTTGACCCGATCATTCGTGAAATAATCAAAATTGGCACCTTCTCGGGCTTCACTATAAATTACACCAAATCAGAAATCTTCCCCCTCACACCCGCAACTCCCCAACCTGCATGTGAATTCCCACTCAAGTGGGCCCCCGAGGGCATCAAATACCTGGGGGTCCAGGTGTCCCTCTCGAAATCCTCTCTATTGGCTGACAACTATGGGGCGGCCGCGCAATACACTGAGACTAGGATGAAAAGATGGTGCCACCTTCCACTCTCACTATCAGGGAGGCTGTCCCTAATCAAGATGATCATTGTCCCAAAGCTCCTATATATATTTGCTAATGTCCCACTCTGGCCCGGAAAACAATACTTTGCTGACCTGCACGCGGGTTGCGCTCGCTTCCTGTGGCATTCCGGTGCCGTTCGTAGGAAGTGGCAATTTATGACTCTGCCCTACGAGAAAGGGGGCTTCAATGCGCCCGATCTTACTCAGTACTGGATAGCCGCACAAGCTCAGCATGCCACTTACTGGTACCACCACGGGGACCCTCCTCCCCATGTTAAGCTTGAGAGACTCGCGACTGCGAAAGTAAATGTCATGTCCCTTATCCTCTTCCACTCGTATCACTCGGATGCCCCCGCTGACCCGGTGGCCTCCACTATCAGAGAGTGGCGACAGGTTCTGATGCCCTACTCCGACTCCCCCCGTACTATAAATGGCTTCCCTTATGGTCGTTCCCTGGCCTCACCCCCACACAAGATAAGCTGCTGATGCGTCACTGGTTGGACCTGGGATACAGATCATTCTCCGACCTGTTCCCCGATGGGAAATTTATCACCCCTCACACTTGGAGGCCAGGGCACTCCAAGTCCTTTCTGGAACTGCTGCATTACTTTCTACTCAGAGCGGCTGTCCCGGACATGTGGCCCTCGTATCCTGATGAACCCCCTGAGTCCCCAGAGATTTGCTATATTGCGAACTCCGCTGGGGGCAGGGGCATAGTGTCCGCCCTTTATAAAATGTTGATGGCGAGAGCCGCCGAACCCTCCCATGCTGTCCGGGATGCTTGGAGCCGCGATCTGGGGTTAGACATCACAGATGGTATGTGGACCAAAATGTGCATGCATACACGCAAGGTTTCTCTCAGCTCCAGGGTCAGATGCATTCAATACAAGTTGCTCAATTGCCTATATTACACCCCTCACGCGGTTGGGAGATTTGCACGGGACCACTCCCACTCCTGTCAGAGATGTAGATCCAGCAATGCGGACCACGCACACATGTTCTGGTCTTGTGGGGCACTGGCTCCGTTCTGGGACGCAGTGCTTGGGGCTCTCTCTGAGATGGTGGGATTCTGCGTTGGCCCTGACCCCCTGTCTCTACTGTTCGGGGTCTGGGAGGGGACTGACGCGAAGCGGGCTGCTAGATTCCTGAATGTGGCTGCGATCATGGCCAAGAAGTGCATTCCGCAGTGTTGAAAACAGCGATCCCCCCCTTCACTACAGATGTGGTTGAAAGCCCTCACTTGGACACAAATATGTGAGGAGGACTACATCAACATGTTGCCTGGGAATGCTAGTCCTAAAAATGTTTGGACCGAGTTCTGTAGCTACCTGAACAGAAGGGTTGACCTGGAGCTTCTGTCTTCTCCCCCATCTCCGGGGAAGGGGATGGACCATGCTGTAAAATGAATGGCCTGCTGTAATTTACCTGCTGGTATATGCTTGAGTGTTTTCTTTGCTTCGCCTTTGCATCAACACCTACTCTTTTGACCTGTACCCTATGTTGTTACTGTAACATGTACCGTGCCTACTACTGCTTCTTGCCAATAAAGAAAAGTTAAAAAAAAATAAAAATAGCATGATAGACTATTCTACAAATTGTATTTTCTCATTACACAAATAAAAACATTTCAAAGTCTGAAAAACATCACAGAAACCTGAATTGAAATTTGTCACAAAAGTGCTTTTTGGTAGAGAATGTTTTTGGTTTTTCCATTTGGAGAAAATATGAACAAATTATTTGGTGTTCCAACTCTGGAGCAAGCAACATAACGTTGTCCATGAGCAAAGCATGGGGCCTCCAAGTTGATTTCAGAAACCTTAAATGACTATCCTTGGACTTTGTGGATTGACATTGTAAAGGCTTGTCGAACTGGGAATTGCTGACGGTTGAAGTCAAAAGGTAAATTGGTTGGGATTAGAGGAATTCTTGGTATGAATACGTCTTCTCCCTTTGAAACTTCTGTCACAATAGTGGCTTCAATGATGTGAGGAAAGTGGTTTTTGATGCAGAGCCAAATGCCATTGCACAGCTTTGGTGGGTCCAAGTTTCTGAGGAGCATGATGGGTGCCCCAATCTTCAAGAGCAGGTGTGGGATCGGATACCTGGTGGCTCCAATTAATTCAAAAACTCTGTTGGGTAAAAGACAGCTTGAGCTGCTTCAGTGACTGCGTCAATTGACTTGTAGCATTTGGCATCTCAAGGTAGCGAGTTATGTATTTGAGCATTGATGTCATTAACACTGACATTTTTGGGAGAAAGGATTGCTTGCTCACACAGCCATTTGTGGTTTTGAAAGTGCAGCTGGATGTTTGGGAAAACGTTTGATTTCAGTTCTTCAATGGACTTCAGGATGTTGCAAAGGTTGTTTGGGGAAAGTGATGAGTCATGTTTAAGGGTCAGATGGCGTTTGCCCTCACCCAAAAGAAGAAGCTGTTAACAAAATTGGCCACTTGTAACACCTTTCAACAGGTGAACTTGCATGTTAGTGGTTAGAGACATTTTCCTGACAAATCTCCAGAGACAGGATGCTTTCAAGCAGGCATTGAGTTCATTAGCCGGTGTTGACCTTGGAATAACAGGCAGAGTCTGGTGAAAGTCACCTGCTAAAACAACTGCTCCTCCCATCAATAACTGTTTTTCTTGTAAGACTTTCAGTGTCCTGTCCAGAGCTTCAAAAGCCTGCTTGTGGGACATGGTGCACTATCCCAAACAATGACACAGCACTGTTGAAGTACTTTGGCTTGTCTTGCGCCTTTAGTTATGTTGTAAACTGGCTCTGCTCCTTGATATAAGTTTAGAGGCAATTGTAAGGTTGACTGGGCTGTTTGGTCACCTACCAGCAGTGTGGAAGTGATACCAGAGGACTGTACAGCCCGAGAAATCCCTTTTTGCTGGCTAACCATTGCCAGTAGCAAGTTTAACACAAAGGTCTTTCCAGTTCCTCCAGGGGCATCAATAAAGAAAATGCCACCTTTCTTGGCTGTATGGTATTTAGGACTTCAAAATAAGCTGTTCTTTGGTCTGGTACCAAGTGTGGTGTGTTTGTGGCAACATATGCTTCCAAGGTGTCAGTGTTGTAATTTGTCTCATGCAAAATTTCGGTGGAAAGGAGATTATTGACACTTCTCAGTGCAGTTGGTAGTGCAAGTTGGTGAAGACCTTTTCTGCACCTTGAGTGGCAAATGTCTTCCATAAGAATACGTGCCTTGTTGAAGATGACTTCAGAGATATCAAAAGGCAGTGGTGGGTTTTGTCTTCTGAGTTGCAAAAGGATGTCCTCACTGAAATCCTCTTGGCATTTTTCACACATAGAGAGTGGATTTGAAATGGCACATGTGGTCAGCAGAATGCAAAAAAAAATGTCTCACACAGGCTGGCGAGTGTGTGGCACTTGCTTCCTCCATAGCCATGTCCCAATGTTGGTAATTTTCGAGCAGTCCCCTTCTCTCCAAGCCTCTCTGAAGGTTTCACACACCTAACCATTGGTTGTTTTCAAATCAGAAAATGGTGTAGGTCCTCTGACAACATGAAGAAGCATTCTCAAAAAGAAGCACTCAGCATTTGATGGATGTACTGTGTAGACACGACTGAGAGCCTCTTTAGATTTCACTCCAGGGTAGCCTTCAACATCTGCTCCTTGCTTGCAACGTTCACATGCCTTTTGAGATGGATTCCATGTTTATTACAGACGAATGTCGCTGTACAGAATCCATCTCGATGGTAGACTTGTCCCTGCACTTTGAAAGTTGGCATAAAGCCAGGTTCTCGAATTTCCTGAGTTACGCCAAAAGATGTCAATAGAAAGCATGAATTGTACTTTCTGATGTTTTCCAGGAAATGTTTTGATGTGGGTGTGGTCCTAAAGGATCAGGAGGAGGGCAGAGAGGAGTTAGTTTCACTTTGCATTTGAGCAATGCATTCCTGGTGGCTCTTGCTTCCATTTGTATGCTCCACAATGAGTGCAAATGGTTTTCATGCTTCCAATCACAACATTTGGATGCAGAGGTTAATTGTGATTTACATCTTACAAAAATGCTGCTCTTTTTAAATCCCTCTGCACATCATTTGCCCTGATGGTTGTGGCTCTTGTCCTCCTGTTAGCAAGGCATGCTTCAGTTTACTCTAGTGTGTCATGTACCTTGGAGGGTGTTGCTCTTGTCCTCTTGTCAGCAAGTCTTACATTGGTTTACTCTAGTGTGTCATGTACCCTGGAGGATGTTGCTCTTGTGCTCTTGTCAGCAAGTCTTGCATCTGTTTTCTCTGGTTTCTCATGTGCTCTGGAGGATGTTGCTCTTGTCCTCATGTCAGCAAGTCTTGTTTCAGTTTGGTCTGGAATCTCATTTGCCCTGGAGAAAGTTGCTCTTCTCCTGTGGTCGGCAAGTCGTGCTTTTGTTTGTTGTGTTTCAGAAGCTCTTGATACTGATTTTTGCTTTGAATCAGATGGAGCTTTTCCAAGTGATGTTGGTTTTCTGGGAGGCAAGTTTCAGTTACTTAATGGCTCCAGCACATTTGATTAAATATCCAAGAAAGATTGATTGACTGTGCCCTCTTCTCATGAACTAAACTTAAGTAAACTGTAATTTTGCCATTTCCCAGATTTGACACTTTTCTGAATTTTGCATCCTCATAGTACCTACTGTAGTAATTTGGGGTGAGCATCAGTAAATGAGAGTGTCTATGGAGGAAATGTTTTGCATCCAAACATCGAAAAAAATATTGCCCCAGACAAATGAGGAATCCGTGTTCGATCTGGTAGCAGTGGGTTCAACAGTGTGGATTTGTATAGCCGGACAAACAGACACACATTTTTTTTGCATATAAGATTTTTGCATCCAAACAGACTACGATCTTGCCCCAGACAAAAGGGGAATCCCTTTAAAATTTGGTAGACATAGGTTCAACAATGTAGCCAGACAAACATACACACATCGATACATACATTCACTTTATTTATAAAAATAATTCTTCTCTCATGTTTTCACTAAGTTCGGTATTCAATATATTGATATAGTTCAGTGTTGTTTCAAGTTTTCAATCATCTAGGTATTTAAGATGCATATGTTATCTTTGGTTCAAGTTTTCATTCAGTTCGGTATTCAACATTTAGATAGTAGCTTTGTTTCATGTTTTCATTCCATTTGGTATTCGATAAACATTGTACGGCAGTTGATTATCTGTGCCAGTCTTCCAGAGGTGCTGCGGCTTCAAGTGACCTCCTCGGCACTCAGTGGCTCTTGGCATCCTCTCCTGTGTCTCCTAATGCCTTTGGGTTGCTTCTCCCGTCGGCGGACCGTCTCATGCAAGCCCTGTTCGCACTCCAAGTGTTCGCCTGCACACGCTGGGGTCTCCACTTGCTTGAAATGGACATGGATGGCACCCTTCTTCTTTCCTGCTTGCATACAGGATCAGCAACACGCTTCCCAATATTGAGGCTCGCACATCTGTGGTAGCCCCATGCTTTGGCTGGGCCTGGGCTCCACAGCTCAGAAGGGCATCAGCCAGTGTCCTGACTTCCTCGCAGGCCCAACCATGGCCTTCTCTTCACATCACAGGTCTCCTGCTGGTCTCTCCCCCACAGCCCTTGCTGTTGCCCTTGTGTTTCTCTGGTTCTCCATGTATACACCTGCAACCACTTGATAGGTTGCAGGTGTGAATTCCTAATAAGGTTTGCCTGACTATGGTTAAAGGGACATGTCTGACCCTCACAGCTTTCTGCAGGCATCTTCTTCGTCCCAGTACCAACGTGGTGAAATGGGGTTTGAGTGTTCATTGCTCTTAGTCACCTCTTCCTCATCCCAGTACTTTCAGAGGTTAAACGTGGGGAAATGAGGGAAGCTGATTTACAATAGCCTATAAAGGCAGGAGGAGAGGTAGGTTGGCCATCAATAGGGAAAGGGGGATACCATGTCCTGCCTGTAGGCACCCCAGTACCAATCCCCAAATACCCTCCACCCAGGGGATCCTTCCTCGCTTCTCCACCCCTGGGTCAGGATCAAAAAGCGATGGCCTTTCCCTGGCCACTTCAGAAGCCTTCTGTTGACCCATCCATTCCATCAAACTATCGCACAATCTCTATCACTGCTTTCCTGGGTAAACTCCTAGAGAAGTTGGCTATCTGTTGGAGTGGTTGACCTCCTTCGTCCTGGACTGACCCTCCCAGGTCCAGATGGATTCCTTTCTCTCCACCACCTCTCTCTCTACATGTGGTGTTCTCCAGGGCTTGATCCTCTCCCTCTGGCTTTTCAATTTCTAACTGACCCCTTTGGCCCTCCTTATTTCTACCTTCATCTCTAATTTTCAGTGTTATGCAGATGAAATGCAGCTCCCTTTCAGGCCACCCTCGACCCCCTCCTCCTCACTCATCCCTGACTGTCTATCTGCTATCCAGTCATGGTACCCCTCTAATGATCTGCAAAGGAGGTCAGCCAAGTCAGAGCCTGATCCATAATGCCAAGGGTCTCGCAGGGACGCGAAATCAGGATGTTGAGGTTGACCATTTCAAAAGCAGAGGAACGGTCAAGGAGAATGAAGACAGAGGGAGAACTAGAGTCGAGATTAGAGAGAAGATCTTCACAGGTGCTCAGGAAGGCAGATTCCATGCCTCTGGCTGCTCTGAAGCCAAACTGATGGTCATGGAAACAACCAACAGATTCAGTGTCAAGGGTAAGGTAGGAGATATGATATGATAAGTCATGTATAACACAACTGTACATACGTGTTTCTGGGCGTGAAAAGACAAGGGAGGGGAGATAGAGAGAGGACAAAAACAGCAATCTTACTAGTACTTGTGTCATTTAGATTGTGCAAGTGCGATAATGCTAAGTGCAGTGGGGGGAGCGAGAAGGGGGAAGTGCCAGGGAGAGGAAAAGGGGAAGTGCAATCCAGCCAGAAAGCTATGTGTAACTGCAGCACAGGGCAGCGCAGCACTGGTTAAGTGCAATTAGACAGGGGACTGTAGGGTTACAGTTACAGCCCCTAAGTGTGCGGTAGGAATGGAGGCAGTGCAGGGGCAACTGGTTGTGAAGAAGACGGGTACCCAGTGAGATTCTGAGGGTAGCCAGGCCACCAGTCAGCGCAGCAGACAGACAGGTCAGCAGGGGAGACAGAAAGAGAAAGCAGAGGTGATAAGGAAGGTCTTGATCTGCTTCCAGAACTTAAGGTGGCCCGGCTCTAGTTTCAGAGGGGCGGGGAGCCCATTCCAGAAGTAGGTACCTGCACAGAAGAGAGATCTGCCCCCACTCTCTGCCTTGAGAAGCGTCTGACACTCAGAAAGTTAGAGGTGTCCGAGCAAAGGGCTCGAGAAGGAAAGTGTTTAGGAAGAGAGAGTTGGGCGCAGCACAGGCCCCGGACCCAACAAGCCTTGTGGATGATGCAGAGGGTCTTGAACTTGATCCTTGCAGCCACCTGGAGCCAGTGGAGGAATTACAGGGCTGGAGAGATATGGTACCTGGGCTTCAGGCCAAGGACAAGTCTTGCAATACTGTTGATTAGTTGCAGAGGGCGGAGAGTAGAGGAAGGTAGATTTAGAAAGAGGCTGTTGCAGTAGTCAAGCCTAGAGGGAACCAGGGCTCTGTAGACAGTGAACTTGTGGGGGAAAGTGAGAAAGGGAATAATACCACTGAGGAGGTGCAGCTGGTAGTGGGCTTTCTTGGTAAGGTCCGTGATGTGAGTGAGAAGGACAGAGTGGATTCGAAGATGACACCATGTTTCTTTCCTCACAGGAAGGCGAAGGAAGAGGGCCCAAGGAGGGTGGCCAAAGTGACAGAGGGAATGTGGAAGTGCGGGTCCCAGTCAGAAGCATCTCAATCTTACTGCCATTGAGGCCTAGATCATTGGAGGCGCACCAGTCCTGAATCGCAGATAGATAGTCTCAGGATTGAGCGAGAGAGGAGAGGAGGCTCAGGGGAGCCTGAAAGAGAGCTGAGTGTCATCTGCATAACACTGAAGGTTAGAGTTAAAGATAAAGTGCAAAGAAAGCTAAGGACCATGATCCAGGATACAACCCTTGCTAAAGATGGAAGAGTACTGTTTGTTGCCAACAAATGGGAGATGGCAGTAGTAAGCTGTGCAGCAAGGGGTTTGGCGGGATTCGATGAAAAAATAATACTGAACGTGAACAAGATTTGTGTTGCCATATGGGGTAAATATGTATCAAAGCTAATGTGGATCAAAGCAAAAGAGACTTCAGTGAAGATACAGACAGTAGCAGATTATGTGTTTTATTTCAAAGGAAATGGCACCGTACCTGTGGGAATGAACAGCAAATGCAACAAGACTTTATTCATCACTGATCTTAGCAAAGGAACAGCTCCTTTTATGGGCATGCTCTGGGTTTGTGGCCACCAAGCCTACATGCATCTCCTGCCATCATGGAGAGGCACTTCATCACTAACTACCCTGCATTCAGCTGTCTTAGTGTTAGTGGTTCCTGATGCACACTTGTCCCTAGTAAATATGACAAGACCAGCAATATCCCAACCCCCCACAATTAAGGCAAACAACATGCTCAATTAGTAGAATCCAGCTCAAACTAATTACCTCTCAGAAGAATCTTCCAAACTTTTGAAGGCCATTCCAGACAAATATTGCCTCCCTTTTGGTGCCAGGTATTCAGACTGCAGCCAATGCCACATGGATGAAAATAGTGTGGTGGAAATGATCCAGTTGGCAAACGATAAAGAGCAGCATCTGAATTCAATAAAAAGTGATCTGCGAGCAATACGGATGTTGACTCTGCAGAATCGGTAAGTCTTCGACTTGTTGACGACCATGGAAGGGGGAGTCTGCAAAAAGATTGGGTTGTCATGTTGCTCAATGATGCAGACAATGGGTAATTGTCCGGTATAATAGAGGCCTTACACAAATTGAAGACAGGAATGGAGACAGAAGCAGGTGTTGAAGCTGATGATTGGTTCAACATCATGTTTTCCTGGGCCCCAACATGCCTAGGAATAGCGGTGAAGATATTGTTTTCTATCATAGTGTTCCTGCTGCAAATATTTTGCGTGTGCCAGATGGTCCTTCGATGTTGCACCAAGACTCTCACAAACAGTGCTGTGATGATGGTATCGATAAAGGCAGGTGGAGCACCACCTATCACAAAACACCAGTATACACAAAATGTCCAAATAGACCACGTAAGATGAAAATAGAACATTATATAGATCTCCTAGGGGTGTGTGATACTGAAGCTCCAGGAAGAAAGACTCACCCAGCAACAACAAAACACGCTCTGCGCCAGCATCTCTAGAATGCCTAGAAATCAAACAGTGACACTCTGTCACAGCGTTAATGTGAGGGAACCCTGTGCAGCACTCATTTCACTCTATCCAGCGGGAGCAGTCTGTTCTATACCTTTGCAAGGTGTTTTTGTGCTCTGAATTCCGCCTGCGTTGCCTATTCTAGAGGAGGGAGCACCGTCTGCTCCAGTTCCCAGCATGACTGTTGCTGTCGTTGGACCCTTTTTTCCACTTCTGGGCCATCAAGCTGGGCCCTAGTACGTGTTCTCTGTTGTGGACCTCGAGTGGCTTGTCCTGCTATTCTTTGTCCAGAGAGGGGCAACTAACGTTGGTTAGGAACCCTAAAGTACTTTCTTAAACCTGAAGCAGCTACAATACCATTTCTTCATTGATTCTGCACCTTTGGGTGTTTATGAATTCCTCTGAGGTCTTTGATATAGCTCTGGATGTGGACTTTGTTGCGGACTTTGCCACTACAATTGACAGCCACGACCTTGTGCGCTCTTAATCTGGAACACCACTCTGCAGTAGACTCATCACTGATGAGATTTCTCTGCACTTGTGACTGATTTTCTTCTTACTGAGCTTCACATGGGTTTGTGGTTCCTTTTCCTTGTCAGGAGAACAACCACAGCATTGGGAACCTAGATCTGTAAGCTTGGACTCTGTGCTAGATTGTGACATTTACTTCACTGGGCCTTACACTTGGAATCTGCAGATTCACCTGTGGGTCATTACTCAAGTTATCTGGCATTGGGGCCCCATTGCAAACCCCTTTACATCCAGCTTAGATATGAAGTTCCTTCCGTTACTGGCCCTAGTACTCTTCCCTGCTATCTACAGATTGGCATGGAGGTGAGTCGATTTTTGACATTGGGATTCATCATTGGGTCCTCTCCTCTTGGTGTTTTTAAACCCCTACTGTGTCTGCGGCTCCGTTCGAAGGACTGGTATCTTTCCCTATAGACATGGAAGGGGCCATTGTCTTGCAATGGCCATGGTTAACCAATCTGCATCCAGCTTTACCCGAAACGGAATGAACATTTATTTTGAGTTCTGGATATTTAATATAGCGTCAACCCCCCGATCCATGGACTGGAATGGGGGTAACAGCCCAACAGCCCAAGTTATGGGCCTGAGCGAAGCAAGGGCCTATAAAGAGGGCACCGAACCATTAACCCTCATTCCAGTCCTTGCAACAGGGGGTTAACGCTATTAGTACCAAGGGTTACCAAAGTGGTACCTCGGGGGGCTAAAAAAAAGTATTTTCATTCATTCAAGTGGACGCCGTGCTGTCCCATTGAAAAATGAAAATACGTACACAAAATAGCAACAATGGTTATAGAAGGCTGGACTCCATACGGAGCCCCTATTTTATGACCATGGCGGTCAGAAAAGGGAAGCTGCTGTTGCGGCTGCGGGCAGCGCCGCCACCGCTCAGTCAGGTAATTGGGGATGGGGAGTTGTGAAAAAGGAGGGCAGGGGGAACAATGGAAGCCCGCGGCGTGGGCGGCAACCTGTGGGTTTCGTGGAATGCGGACTGAGATAACAGATTTCAAAATGCGACCCGCGGAACCTGATTGGCTGCGACCCCTACCCTGGTTGCAAATTGTTAAAGGGTCCTGTGAAACTCAACATAAATGCTGTAGGACGTTGCTTGACTACTGAATATGTTAAGACCCTGTGCCATCACTTTTCTGATTCTTTTATCAAATTCTTTTCCATTTCTGAAAGGAAAAAAAATATCTCTATATTGTTGATATTCGCTTGTACAACTTTTCTATATAGAATATATTTTCACCAGTCCATTATAATGGCCTTCCCTTATTGTGGATATTGAAAGTGTTTCCTGTGATTTGTAACCATCCTTCTCTTTTCAAAGAATTTGCCTTAACTTCTCAGTCATAGTATAACTTTTATAAGGATAACTCAGAGGCAACACCCTGTAAACCAAGTAGGCTGATGTATTTGGTCTCTATAAAAGACTTTGGGCCTCATTCCGAGTCGGGCGGTAAGAGTTAACGGTCACCAGTAACGAGACCGGTGCCGTTAAACCCTTACCGCCCTATTCCGAGTTCCCTTTGCGGGTTGGACCTTAACACCTGCTTTTTGCAGGCGTTAAATAACCAACCCGCAAAGGGACCTGTGCCGTAATTAGCACCTTCCCCATTCCCATTGAGCCCTATGGGGCAAAAATGGGAATGGGGAAGGGCCCATGGTGAATGGGGAATTACCGACCCCGCCAACCTTGGAATGGGGCGGTAATTCCGCCATTCACCATGGCGGAGTCGGAAAGATAACGGCGTCAACCAAGGCGCTAATAGCGCCTTGGTTAACGCCAGGGTCGGAATGAGGCCCTTTGTAACAACATCCCTACCAATGTCCAGTAAGTCAGCCATCATGAGAGGTGGCCATCAGAGTCACTGTGCCTTTTAACAGGGAGAGGTGGGATTTATAAATACATAGAAAACGGCATACTATATGGGAAATTATTTGGATTGTGCTATGTATGTTAACTTCATTTTGCACACTCCATATACTGCATGTTACTACTGTGAAATCTTTACATTTTGCAAGTGTTTTGTCAATTATATATTTATAAGATCACAACAAACCAATGTTTAAAATGATGAGCTTTGACTTATCCTATTCAGCAATAGGAGGTGAACTCTTAATTTCCAATAGAACATTGCGAAATAATGACTCCCAGGGATGGGCGTTAATAACCCTTTTAGCACTGATAAGTGTTTTTTGACAAATTCAAAAGGGTGAAAATGGCGTCTCCTCACTGATCTGGAAAGAAAGGGACGGGGAGTTGCTGAGACGATGGGTTGCCTGCTGTGCACGCAGCTGCCAAAGCTTTTCATATTTCCAAAATATCCTGGTACATTAGAGAGTAAAATTATGCTAATCTGTGCCGTGGTGAATTCAAAATGTACGTCACCTTTGTCTTACACACATTTTCCTCAGTTAATGGAAATGGTGTGGGTGCTTGCGGTAATCCATCTCGCCATTGCACACATTTGCTTTTTATATTCCATTTTGTGTAAACCTATCCAAGCAAACATTGTGCCAATTAAAGAAATTGCCACCAGTTTACGTTAACGTATTCTATTAAAATGTCCTTAATTGTTTTATGAACCGTGCCACAATATTTGCACAATTTTCCAAAAGGATGCATTGTCGAGTTAATGACTCGCACCACATGTCTGCGTTCAGCCTGCAGTACACAGGTACGAATCCAAGGAGTCATGTGAGCCCTTCATTTTTAAGTGTGTGATCATTTATGCACCGCTATTTTAAGTAGGAAACGTTTTTCAGTGACTAGAAGCAGTAGGAACCCAACATGACGTGCTATAACAAACACACCAATATTATATCACTGCTGCCGTTATAGCTCCTGCGTTCATGCATGACAGTTGTTTTTTTTCTAAAATGGTTACTGTTGTTTATATAAAAAATACATGATCAAAGTGGACATTATTTGGCTATTTTTTAGATTTTTTATTTGACAAGCACATTCAAGTGTGAGGTGTGTGTGACCTTTAGCTGCATCCACGTAACCTCCGTTTTTGTAATGGAAACTCCTCTGTGCTGAGTTTAGTGCTGTTCTCTGCAGAATTTCCTCCAGATTCTAATGAAGAGGCTTGATGCTGTCCATCAGTCAGAAAATCAGGGTTCTTTTTGCAATCTAGGCTCACCTATTGTTAGCAGTCGTCGAGCAATCAGGCATAACTTTCAGGAGTGCAGTTGTGTGTTTGCAGTTGTGTGTTTGCACATTCAGGGTAGCTCAAATAATTGTGACTAAATAGAAAGTTCTGGCAGAAATAGATTGTATATACATAATGTTTGCTAGATTCACTCCCTATTTTTATTTATGGAGTAAAGTAGTTGTGTTTGATGAAATCTCCAAATCTCTGCTTATAACGTGCATCGCCTCTCTTGCACTAAAAAAGGAGCACCTCATTTCAAAAACACCATCTGAATGAGCGCATCTTACATTTTTCATTCAGATGCCGTTTGTTTCCCCCTATGTACTTGTGTGCAAATAAGGGGTGTTTATGGGCATTTAAAAGCGCATCCCAAATTCACAAATGGAATGCTCCTTAAAAAGCATGAATGGGAGGCTCATCCGCCTGCCATGGATATCATTTCACCAAAATGCCAGGGGTAGTGGAAGTGACATCACACGACCCTTGACCTCTGATGACATCACAGGAAGTGATGTAATTTGACCCCACCCCGAAGTGACATTGCAGGAAGCGATGGAACATGACCTTCCTGCCGTTTCATACCAAAAAACGTAGTGGCATCACATCGTATTGTTTCTAAATACACTACGGAAAATATACTTACTATATTACTGTAAAGTGATATACATTCCATACAAGAATGGATCTCCATATATATCATTAATATCAGTGTGTATAGGCTCAAATAACCAAATTACTGTGAATACAAGCAGACGTCCAAGGCGAAATAATAATGTGTTTTTATATAGCACTTATGCTTAACCACTTCATATAGAACAAATATACATACAATATCACCCAATCTGTATTGGTACTCATTTATCAAATTCATCAGGATGAACGAATGAGCTGACCCTGCCAGGAGTCAAACCTACAACATGCAGATCACATACATTGCAGCAGCGAGCTCTCAACCCACTGATATACCTTACCAGCTTTAGCTATCAGAAAACCAGCCATTACAGAAACAAACAGCCACATGCTGCTGGCCATAGCCCAGGAGCCTGAATTAGAAAAAGAAACACAAAGAAAAAAACAAAGTTTCTTTTTTAATTTTTTTTAGAGTTAGCAAGGGAGACCACAGGTGACTCCTAAATGACGTCCCAGCCGCCTGCACCTTCTGAAGCAGGTGCAGCAGTAATTGCTAAACATGACAGTGGCATTTATGACACTGTTATAATTTGTTAATGTGTGCCAGCCACGGATTAAACCATGGCTGTCACACTTGCATTTCCACGCCACAAACAGGAATGGGACTGTTTTATTTTAAGCATTTCACTGAGGCAGGCCCATGTGGTTGCTGGGAACCTGTCATACATTAATGTCAGAAATGCGGTCCCAATGTCATGTATGCAAGGGAACAGAACAGTGCACCCCCACTGTCCAGCCCCTCCTGAAATGCTCAGGTCACCTTTGAGAATAACGTGACATGAATTTAAGAATGTAGCGCAACTGAAACAAGCACATCTTTGTGCTCCTTTCAATTACACTACAATTAGAGAATCTGACCCTTAGTGTCCTCGGACTCAGGTCTAAGTAAGTCATGGTCACTAAGGTTTATGATAGAGCAACATGTAAACAGTTCATTTTTTGTCTGTTTTCTGAGTTTCATGCGCCCATCCACCTTTCTCATGGATCTGGACTGATTCTTCCCAATTGTAGAGCCTTGCTATATTGAGGCCTTACTCCCATGACATAGTCACCACGCTGCGGTCATACACAGTGTGTTGCTGGTTGATAAACTGTGGTATTAGTCTAGGACTTGATGGAATTGGTTCAAGATGGCTAATTATGGGTTAGGCAGTAGTGGTCAACAGGTGGTATTTGGAAAAAACACTTATTTTACTACGCTGGCTAATTATTCAATTTGGAATCCAAATTTAAAAATAAGATGAATGCTTTGTGTTGGAAGTATCACCTCAACAATAAGTGACATTAGTGAGGCATGCAGAATTTCCACATGAGTTATTAGCACATGGAAGTCGTTATTGACCCCCTCTCAGCCAATCAGAATGTTCAGGTTGAAGTCCATGGGCGTCATTAGGAGTCTGCCAGTATCCCGACATAAATTCCAGTGGAATACCAGAAAACAGACCTACTGTTACTGCGCCTGATATCCTGATATTACCAGGATATTACAGGTGCAAGCAACGGTGGTCATTCCCCATTCAATGGGGTCCTGGGGGGAATTGCTGGCATTCCAGCAGTACTATCAGTGCTGATAATACCAGCTGTTTTTTTTTACAGTTTTTACCAGCGGGGATCTGATTTACCGCCAGCCAACAGGAGGTAAATGCTTGGCTGGAGATAAATTAGCCAACCCCCACCGTTAAACTTGCAGTTTGGCGCTGCGGGAAAAGTGGAAGTAACAGAAGTACAGCCACTTTTACCACCTCCTTTACCACACGGCCAAACTTATAAGGAGGCCCGATAACTGCATTCTGAATATTCTGACTTCAAAAGCAGACAAAGAAAAGCAGACGTGATTTCAAGCAACAAAGCAGTTCCTCTCGGACAGGATCTTTTTCCCACTGAAACACTCAATTAACCGCACTAGAGAGAAAGCAAAAACATGTGCGCTTTCACTTACTGATAGAGATTTATTTAATACATTACACCTAATGCATGCTCATGTTTAAACACTTTCCAGGTAACCCTCATTTGCAATTAAAATGCTGAATTTATGAGGACATCCTTGTTTTTTTAACCATTACAACATATAAACACATTTAATTTACTACCATGTTATGAGTATTTACTTTACCCTTTTCCTTTTCCTTTACAACCATAACTCAGAAACCCATTTTGCTATTTCTGGTATGTGATAATTGCCTTATAGACCGCTGGAGCAGTCATTATCGCTGAGGATAATGACCTTTTTTCAATTTTGGGCCAGAGGCGACCTTGAGGGTGGGTCATTATCATGTGATAATGAGCCCTCCCTCGGTCTATAAGGCTTATTATTTCTACACCCCTACCCCATGAAGTCATAAGTAGGAGTTACAATAACACCAAGCTGGGAGAGAACGAGTGCTCTCATACGTTCAATATTGCTCTTGATGGCCATAATTAATTAGGATGCACTAAAGCATGTGTAGCTGTGAGACAGTCTTAGGTGTAATCGCATGTATCTAGGAGACAAGGGATAACTCTGCATTAAAGATCATCCCCAGGTGTCTTACGTCTATTACTGGGTCTATGAACAACCACAGTGTTGAGCTAACTCAAGACACAGGGATTAAGCTAAGCAATAGTTAAAGTAAATATGCTACATGTAGTATGAAGCTATTTCTGCGTGCAACAGTGTGCCATAGGGAGTCCTGCCTTACAATGTCAACTTTTTCCTGATCGCTGCAAAAGAATCATATGCAAAAGGGGAGACATATTTAAAATAGGATGTGCTTGGATACAAATCTGATGGATTGTAAATTGTGGACTGGACCCTTCAGATGTTGTTGCATTGTCTCCCGTGTGATTATTCCCTGAACTGTTTACAACTCAGTTGCCACTGTCAGGGAGTATCAGAGTTACCAGATACCGATCACTGGGTATCTGGATCTGTTAGACTCCATGATGAAGGAGTCCTCTGGAGTCTACCTGGGCATGAAGAAGATGGAGACTCCATGGCATGCATTGAAACGTTTGACAAGTCACTAGGTACAGTCCAAGTTGTTGGGGTATGTTTGGTGTAGCGCCACTGGTATGATAAAGGCACTGTTCCAATGATGGTCGGTTATCACCCAGCTATCAACACCAGGTAAGACAATTATCATTTTGTTTAACCTTCACAGGTGTCGGTCTCTGACCCTCAGCAGTGGTGTTCCTCCATTTCGCACAGGTTCGCTCAACCAGACATACGTTTTCAACCTACAAGGCTTTGGGAGCATGTGTGTGTGTTAGCTGTCAATACTTGGTCCTGGCTGTCCCCACGAACATGAGCATTGGTCATTGTCTTGCTCTTGAAGGTAGATAACTCAGTTGCCGAACAAACCTGAGAGCGCTTCACCACGAGGGCAATGCTAGCAAGTATTGTAGGTCCTTCTGCTGGTATCCCTACAAAATATCCCCACCAAAAATATCGCCGTACATATGGCCGTTTGTCTCGCCATAGGCAATATTTTGGGGGGGGATAATTTGTGGGAGCGGGGGATGCAGGCGTGTCCCCTGCACATTTTAAAATTATGCAGGGTTTGCGGGGGTGTCCCCCGCAGGATCCATGGGTCAATATTGCCGCAAAAATATGCCAATATTTTTGTATTGCGATATTCTTGCAGGGATATTAACACATGGAACCCTTCTGCTGGGCTTCTTTTCTACATGTTTGGCCACTGATCTTCTTTTGTTCATTTAAATGGAAATTAAGCATGTCCTCCTTATGTGAAGCTTTTTGACAGCCACCGAATAAGTGGTGGTCACCAAAATCAAGTTTTGAAAACATTGTCCTTGGTGTCATAATGTGGACTCCTTCTAAATGCCCAGTTGTACTGTTCAGTATTGGTCTTGGTACACATTTGCATGCAGGTTATCTCTGACCATTTGTGGCCACATCTGTATCCCACACACCAATGAGGAACTGAGCCAGTCAGCAAGATCCTCAAGGGTTCAATTCTTGCCCAGTCCATGCTCATGCTTAAATCCTTAAAAAATTGGGCATCCCAGTTTTGTGTTATGATGATGGTTGCACACATTGCCGCTTACCGATCACTATGAAATAGAATTTTCGTTGATAGCAGCACTATGTAAAATACCAGAAAAGTAGTAATAATATTAATAGTAATCATAATAAAAATAATAATTATATTATTATTATTATTATTATTATTATTATTATTATTATAGAAAAAGGACCTTTAGCCTTATAGTTATTGTATGTTCATATTTTGTAAATCACAATATTCACAAGAAGCTAGCCTGCTGCTATGAACTTGCAACAATGAGCGAGGAGACAGGAATAATGAAAGAGCGGGTAGCAGTTAAGGAGCTAACTGAAGTTTTCAAGATCTGGGGTGAAATGAAGCGAGCACAGACGATCATTCCAGAGATGTGGAGTAAGGAAGGAGACGGCTTTGCCACTTTGGCAGATCTTGTTTACCCCTGGGATTGTTTGAAGGCAAGCCTGAGCAGAATGTCAGTGTTTCCAGAGATGGTAAAACATCAGATTTTCCCTCAGGAACTAAGGGCTGCTTTTAAGAACACGTGTTTGGTTAAACAAATAATATTAATTAATATTCCATGGAATCCCATGAGTCAAAGATGGTGCCAGAGTGCAATGAAGACCTGGTCGAAGGAACCCAGACCAACTCCTTTTTTTTATTGTACGCATTATACAGTTAACAAAGTCATCTTTTAATATATTGGCAATAACACATCGCATACAAGACAAGAGTTAGCACAATTTTACAAAACGAAGTGATCAGTGGAATAATAGTCCTGCCTCCAATTATTTAAATTATCAAGTACATTATACACATAATAGCTGAAAATATTTGGTATGTTCAATTAGAGAGCCTAGTTAAAAAAATGTGTACAGGTCTTGTTCCACTCATATAGAAGTTCCACATTAATTTGTGATTGTCAGAACTAACTTGCATCAGGCATGGATAAATAGAATAACTGCATCTCAGATTTATCAATGCGGTACAATCTAAGATGTTAAATACTTTCAATACTGAAATTTAAAAAACGGCCTGAAATTATTTCATATATCAATTTACATATACAAAAAAGAAATCACAGAAAATTTGCTGTATTCTATTCCAGAACCTATAAAATGTGTACAAGACTCATTATTTCCACTGATAAAAAGATTGCAAGTTAATTCATAATCAACAGTCCTAACTTGCATCAGGTCTGCAGCAATAGATAACTGCATCTCAGATTTGCGAAGGAGACACACTCTAAAAGAAGATCTTTAATTTTATGATCACTACACAGACAGAAAGTCCTCTCACTCTTGGCAGTGTGGTTCCAAGCACCAGTGACCTCCAGAGAGTGGGCTACATTAAATTCAATTTCAATGTAGTTGCACACTGTACAAATCTATAATAGGAAGCCAATGTAATTGGGAATTATTTCACGAGTGGTGCTATAATGAACACAAAATTCTGATAGACTTCTAGAAGCCACGTCGACCGGGGCCTATTCCCCCCCATATTAATTAAGGGTCAGATGAACTCTACTTCTGAAAATAAGAAAAGACACAGTTAAAGAGTCTGCCTGCAGTAGATTAGCCCATTGATCAAAACTTTTCTTCTGACTAAGAAGGGAACTAAACTGCATAGGTGATTGCAACAGTCAGTTACTTTCCATAAGAGGCCATGTATGAAACCAGATGGAGCGTTATTTATTTTCTAGAATAGACAAAGGCGTCTATATTGCAATTGTGCACATGCACTAGTTAAACTGATTTCAAGAAAAACATATCCAATAGGAGTACATTTCGGAAGGCAAAAAAATCTCCTCAATAAATTTTGCTCAAGAAGTAAAATTGCTTCCATTTGTTTTATAGCACCATATCTCAGTACCATACATAATGACAGGAACAATCTTTACCAGTTTGAAGTTGGAGAATAACACCCAAAGAGTATCCCCCACAACCATAGGAAAGCTGTCTAACAGCATCAGACATCTGTGTGAGTTTGGTCTCAACATAATTGATTTGAATTGACCAGTTAAGGGAAGAATCAATGACTTCCCAAGATATCAATAAGATGTGACCACCTCCACAGGTCCATTGTAAGCATCAAAATATTAGGATGTTTCCTAACATTCTGCCCTGGCATAAACTCCATGATTTGTGTCTTTCCAATATTAATCTTGAGTGTGTTAAGTTCAACATATTTTCTTAGATAGTCAAATGCTGATTGAAAACCACCAGCAGTGCACTTAAGAATGGCTATGTCTTCAGCGTATGCAATCCATTGGAAAGACACATCTCCCAATTTAGGTGGAATAGAAACAGGAATAGCCAAACCATCCGTCCCAAATCAGCCAGATAGAGATAAAATAGAGTGGGGGTGAGAATATAACCCTGCTTTAGGCCGGTATGAATGTTAATCCAACCCATAGAAGTACCATGTTTGTCCAGACGAATTTGGGTTCTTGTATCACTATGCAGGGTAACTATCACATTGAGGATACCAGAAGGTATATTACAGTCCCTCAATTTAGACCATAATATATTTCTTAAAACAGTGCCAAACGCAACACTATAGACAATGTAGGCCACATTTATTGGCTACCTATGACTAAACCAAGCTTGCTGTATTGGGGTGGGTAATTCCAGGGCACTGTAAATGGTACTTAATCCACTCCTAAATTCAATTTGATTAATTGGATGTATGTTTTTCTCAGAGATCCATGTGTTCAGATCCTGCAGCAGAACATGTGCAAAGATCTTAGCAGGGGCGTTGAGCATCGCCAAGAAGCGATAGAACCCAGGTGAAGCTCGACAGCCCTTCTGTGAATTGGCACAATAATGCTCTCCTTCCAAATTGAGGGTAAGATGCTAGTCCGGATAATATAGTGAAAAAGGGAATGAAGAGCCTTAGGCCAAATGATGGGATCTGTTTTAAGCAGTAGATTACCAAGCCCATTGGGCCGGGGAGCACGGGAATGGGAGGACTTGACATAACCAATGATTTTAACTAAATCTTTGAATTCAAGATAATAGAGCCATCGCTCTTGCCCAGTATCGAAAGGGGTAGAATGCTTATCACATGTACCCAACGAAGAATGAATGTGGTCAACCCATTCTTTCTCAGCCCCACTGATGAAACTAGAGTGATCAGACGTGTTATTAACAATCATCCAAAAGGATTTCAAATCATTATGTTGCGAGCCGAGAACAAAGGATTGCCATTTTTTGAAAGTAATTTTCCAGTGTATGTCTTTTAAACCATATACAGTGACAAGTTCTAATAGTCCTTAGAATGTCAGCATGCTCTATCAGAGAAAGATACGCAGCCAATGTCTTACGCAACTCAGCACCAAAAACCTTCTTTCTATTGCTAAGTTGTCTGTCAAAGATATGACCGTGAGCAATATCTGTATGGCCCATCCCAACTATAGCCCTAAAAAAAGGGATTAGTCATAATACAAGAATTAATCTCATCAATGTGTAAGCCACATCACTCAATGCAGCTCTTCATCTTACTAAGACAGTAAATATCACCAGCAGCAACAATGCACGCCGACACAGGCCAACTGTGCGTCCATTTTCAAAACGTTAAGCCAGAATAACGTTAGAAAAAGTTTGCTGTCATTTCCAGAAGTGTCAACTGCAAGACAGAATTACTGGAAGCAATTATTTGTGCTACTCATGGCTGATTACAGCTGATGAGTCGTCAGACTGCTTGCAGAAGAGGTTGCTTCAGAATCTCGTGGCAGGCATGGTCGGGGTTAGAGTGTCTGAAGTATTTTCAGAAGCACACATCCCACTTGATACGTTTGCTCAAATAAAATGAATGTGATGAGAACAAAGACTGTATTGAATATAATGTAGTAATACAACATATCCAGAATAACCTTAGGCAAAGAGCAATGCCTTAGAGCACCTGGCTTGCCCAGTGCAGGCGGGCATTAGCTTGGCATGAAGAGAGGAATCCTTTTTGGGGTATTTGGAATAAGGGGACATTTCATTTCAAATGACTTTATTTAAATCCGACAGATCATAAAAGTAACACAAAAAGATTCAACACTGAAGCAAAGACAATTGATAGTAATAACGTGGGTAATATTACAGATAAGAACAGTGACAAAAAATGCACTAATGAAATATTTGAGATCAATAGAAACTGCATAGATGTTCATTTTCCGTTGTGTGGCTTATTTTCCTATAATCAGACAGAGCCTCATAACTTGATTGATGATACTGGCATTACGCCGAAAGTCCGCCTGAAGATGGTTCAAAACCCCTGCCTCCAGACTCCAAGCATCCAGGTGACCTAACAGCGCCTTTGCAAAGACCTTGCCTCCTGCATTAAGAAGGTGGATGGGTCTATATTTGGCCGGGGACTTCCTTTCTCCCTTCTTGAATATGGTGACAAGAACAGCTTGGGTCAATGTGTATGGGACTTTATTGGCTGCTGGGAGGGCATTTAACAGTTTTGACAAGTAAGAGGTCCATATTACCTCTTCATGCCTGTACAAATCAACTGGAACCATGTCGAGACCAGGTGCCTTCCCCAACTTCTGTGACATTAGTGCTGTTCGCATATCACTCATGGACAGCACTAATGGGGCTGGGTCGTCTTCCTGCATCTCACCGGGATTCCTCCATCTGCTGTGCTCATGACAGTTTATTTCCCGCACAGAGATTGCTTGAGTGGGCTATCCAAGCTGCTACTGGTATGCCATTCAGGATTACATTTTGATCCCAATGTTTCCCCGTCCCCACACAGTGCCAAACGCCATTGTTCAAAGTGTGGCGAAGATTTTCCCAAAGTGAATCTGAGTTGTCTGCTTTCTTCCCTTTTAGCAGCTTGCTGTATGCAGCCCTACAGTCAGCCAAACCCCTTTCACCCCATCGTCTAACCCACTTTGCGAGTTCAATCAATACATTTTTGCAGTTGGCTTCATAATGACGCCAGTCCGGAGCTTATTCAGAGAACCCCCTAATGTACTAACCAACTCTTCATGTACACTTAATATATGGTTGACATCCTTCACATAACTAGAACAAAAAGCCTCAATTAATTCCAGGTCATGGGGACGCCATTTTATGACATGTCTGGCTTCACTCTTTATCTCAGTTGGGATTGCATACTGGGCAATAACATCTCCCCTCAGCCCAAATAGATTCCACAAAACAGAGGCTACTAGAGGATTATCGTCGCTCCTTGTTTTTTGTAACACCCAAAAATCCTTGAGATGCTTCCATGATTCAACATTCACAAAGATGTAGTCCATCAGCTACACTTGGAATGGGAGTCAAAAGTCGTGGAGGCTGGGTGATCACTCATAAATCTGCAATGGCATGCCCTCAAACCTATGGAAAAGAACACACTGACTGCCACCTCAGCGTGTTTATGTTTTCTCTTGGAGGACACTGCCACCAACTCATTAATACACCATCTAAAATCCCCCTCATCAGTGACTCCAGACATGTTTTAAAAGGGTTCAATCTGGAGATTCAAATCTCACATAACAATGATTTTCACTGAACCTTTTTGATTTTCCCTGCACTTGGCAACCCTTTCGTTCAGCAACAAAGTTCTCAGCAGCAGTTCCGTGTTGGTTATAAAGATTTATGAGCAAAAGCTTTGTCCCGTCCGTGCATCACAGATGTAGTGCCATGTAGTCTCTAGAATTAACAGGATACATGGATATCAACGTAAATAGCTTCACATTAACCCAAAAAGTTAAACCACCTGTTGGGCGCCCACCCTCCCTTTTTTTTGCAGGAATGAAAAAAGTGACAAAACCCAGCATAATATTGGCCACCAGGGACCAGGATTCTTGTAGAGCCACTATATCGGGGGAGCACACCAGTTGCAACCAGGTGTAGTCTTCCGTGTACTTTTGAAGGACAGCAATATGCCAATATTCCAGGACATCAAATGCAAACTGCCCGTTTGGACATTCGGGGGAGCTACCAGTTGTTTCACAGAAGGGGGATCAGAGATGATCTTGTAACTCAGTAGGGAGGGATTTACTCTATGCGAGTCATTTTGTCAATCGATATCATGTAGAACTGATACATTAGAAAAAACATTGCATGTTACTTCCACTCAACATAAATCCCCCCTTCCCACTGTGCTCAACACACCTGAAGCTCTGGGTAGAGTGCCCTCAGCTAGGACGCTCAGTCTGAAAGCAATGGCAGATGTGGGGTGGACAACGGGTCCATGTATCGAATCCCTTTGTGTGTCAGTAAAAATACTTGACACAGAGGGGCCCGCTCCTACACACAATGTTACACGTCTATCTTTTAGGCTCAGAACACCACGGATTGACTGAGAATTCCTAGCTACCTATGGAAAGGACAACAATAGGGGGGGGGGGGTGTTCAGACTAAACAGTATCTCCAACAAACTAGCGGGCAGGATTCTCTGTTCCATAGCCAGCAGTCCCTCCACCAGTAAGTTGGATTTCAGATCCACTCTAATATAATCTTTCGACAAAGTGTGGGGCAAACATGAACAGTAAACCAGGTTGTTCCTGATGATTGACAGACAACCCCTCTTATGTCTAAACCAATGGCATACTTTATTAATCAAACATTCACTTGATTCTTTGTAGTGCCAAGTACTCTGGGAACATTTGTCAAAAAGAAGTGGGGATAACAACGCTGTGCACTGGTCGCACGCCAAGCAGGAGAGCGATGCCATTCCCCCTCTGTCCCATCAATTTTGATGCCTCCCACACATTATGTTGAGCTGTTGATCCCAGGGGTCCTACAAGTTAATTGACCCCGGCCTTCCGGGACCCCACCCATGGAATCCACTGTCCCCCTTTTCAGAGTAACTTGGTCATTGTCCATGAATATACTCATTTCGTGCTGCAAATCATACATTGCCCTATTGAATGCGTACACTTGCTCTACTAGCGCTCCAAGAGCCACATTGACCTGGTCCCCACCACATCATATTTTGGTCACCTCTTCACAGTTACACACAGCGGCAGAGGCGGTGCTCACCCTACTTGGTGGACCGAGCCCAACCTTTCCCGCCATCACATCCTAGACCTCATTATCCACCTGAGGTCCACAAGACCTCATCTTTACCTTTACATGGACCCTATTCCTCCGGACTTCATCCCTACTGCACAAATCAATCGTGGTCCCAGAAGGAACATCAGGACCACTTTGGACCCTCCCCCCACTTGTGACCTTCTGCACTGTCCCTGGTCTTTTTTCCCCCAGCTCATTCACCAACATGTTAAGAGAAGAGAACCTGTTACAAAGGAAGCAAAAGGCAGGGCCGGTCTATTCCATCATCTATGTTGGTAATCACAATATCACCCACACCAGATGTTACATTATACTCTATAGGTATGACATAAACTTTTCCCTCTCTCTGTACCTCATAACCTGGGAGAATCATGCCCGCCTTCAAGAACACAGGCAGTCATACATTTGTAGCAGTTAAGGGACAATTCTCTTTTTCCGCATTTCAGCACGAGACTGGCTTTTTAAACAATGATAGTAATACAGTTCTTTTGCCTTTTGGTGAAGAGCCAATACTTTCTGATGTCATATCCTCCATTGCTACGCAGTCCCTTGCCTGATGTATAGAATTATTAGCCCTTTTGAGATTCACACGATCCACATCTGCAACTTCATAACCAGCTTCTTTGACTCCATATCATATAGTAGCGGGGCAATTTCTTCAATCATTGCATAGCTTGGGCAATGGGATCTGCTATTTTCGCCATTGTCTTCCCCCTTCTGGCTCATGAGTGGGGGGGACTTCATAGCCTTACGCTTCAATATTACGGCAGAGACAACCCAGTAATTTAAAAAAGTCAAAAGTACAGTGCTCAGAGTTCAAGGTTAATAGTTCAAAAATTCAAGGTAAAAGGTTAAAAGGTTAAAACCATTGTTTTGGGATTCAAAATAGGAAATGCAAAGCATGAAGTTAAAAGAAAAGCTGACACATGACACAGGAATTGAAGACCTGAGCCTTTACCAGCACCAAACTCACCAGAATGAGTCTATGTGAGCGAGGGAAAGCGAACGGTAGCTTCCAAGGACTCTGGGCTTCATTACGAGCATGGCGGTAGCAGTGCCTGTATGGCAGGCACGGCTACCGCCATGCTCGCATCCGGCACCGCCTCCTGCGATTGGGTAATAACCGGCCCATTACGAGATGAGTGGGCCGGTAATTGCCCATTCACGGGAAGGGGTTAATAACGGTGCCAGCGGCATTACAAGTTATGCTCGGGGGTGCCGCACAGCCCGCCAGGTAAGACCTAGTGGGCTGTCAGGAAGCCGTAAGCAGAACTCGTAATGCGGCGGCCCGGTATGGACGGTGCCTGTGCCTTACCGGCACCATTCATACCGCGGCCACCAGCCTCATAATGAGGCCCTCTGACTTTTAATGCATCTTCAGTCAATCAGCCTTAACAGGCTTTAAGAAAGTAACACAGAAGGTGAAAAGGAGGCTTCCGTTGAAAGATCCTCCACATACATCTGAAGGAGAGAAAATTGCCAGCACACCAGCGCCAACCAGAGTGTTCCTTCATTGCAAATTATATCAGAGCCACGAAACATTGTTACCTTCCTTGGAAGATAAGATCACATCAAGGTGAAGGGCCGGGAACCAGTTTACGGCCCTATTCGCACCCTTGACTTCCCGCGGGTTTCACCCTTCGCAGGGAGGTCAGTGATTCTTAACTCCTCTGAAAAGGGGGCAAGCCAAAACACACAAGCAAGTCAGCTGCAACAATGTCCACTGGCGCCAATCCTGTTGCCCTTGACTCCCCGCAGGATTTGCGATAGGGATTAATGGCCACCATTCTTTTTCCCCCTGTTCTGCAATTTGCTTTAGGAAAGGGTAGAGAAGTAATTCTGAATGGATTTTGCAGGTGCTAAGCTAAGTGCATGATTAAACATCAAAGTGTGCTCCACATTGAAAAGTACACAACTTGAATGAATGACTTCACCAGTGTATACAATAATGATATGTTGTGGATGGTGACAGATTAACCACAAGTGTTATTTTCAGAGGCTCTGGTAGGAACTGGGAGTCAGCTTTGCATAATTGACACTGATGGACAATGACTTAATCTCCTATTGCAAATGATTTTTCTTGCGCACTTCATCTGGCATCCATTCGTTTTTTGGCTTTCAGTTTGTATTCTTCATCTTTTCTTCCTACTTCTTCATGGAATGCTGCTCCTTCTGTGGAAGCTTGTATTACTTGGTGATATGTGTCATCACTGTTCTAGCCATCTCAAGGCCAGCTGGGGTAACTCGAGTGGCTTTCATTGGTGTGGTACTGTGTTGGTATAGTATCTTGCATAATGTCTGTTGTAGGGATCCTTGTTGTAATTCTGCATGTTGAGCTGTTCGTTTGTCTGTGGCCATGAACTTTCTGTGGTCCCATTCGCTTGTGGCCAAAGCGGTGTGATTATGCGATGCATGATTCCTAGGTGAGAAGCAAACCTGTGGAATTCATGGCCATTGAATGGAGGTCCGTTTCCAGATGTCACTGTTCTTTGCAATCCCCATTCACTGAAAACTTCATCCAGTGCTTGAGATACTGTCTTGAAAGAGGTGGAAGTAATTATTCAAGGTTTGGGAAATCTGAAATAGTCATTGATGATTAGTGGGATATTTTACTGGCCCATAAATGTGACCTGCAACGTGTTGCCATGCATTATTGGGTAATTCTGTCATACAATGGTGGTTCTGTTTGCCAGTGGTTGTGCACTTCTGAATACCTACTCCTAATGCTTTGTCAATGTGAGGAAACCATGTTTGGTTTCTGAGCAGGTTTTTAGTTTTAACTATATTTCTCTCACCTTCAGGGGTTATTTCAATATGTCTTTGTAAGGTTTTAGGTATGACAATCTTGGTTCCTTGTAATGATAGGGAGTTCGAGGAGACTGCAATAAGTTATAGGTCTATGTGGCTAGCGGTTTTATTTACTCTTTCTCAAATCATGTTTGTGTGGCACTGTGACTCTGTATGTCATCTCATTTATTGTCTCTGGTCAGTGCTACAACCATTTTTATGGTTTTTGCCATTTTTTGAAACAGTTGCTATCTCAGTGATTGCAGGTGGGAGTTTATTTGCTGTTAATTAGCAGAGGTGTTCATCTACCTAGGAACCCAGCGTGTTATTTTTGTTCAATATGGGATGAGATATGATCTGCAGGATTTAGGTCTGTGGGATGTATTTACCCATGCATCCGAGCCATACCTCAAAACTGTGCAGTACTGACATGGAAAACATCATGATGGCCAGAGCTTCCCAGAAAATGCACAGGGAAATGCATGAAGAATAGGCTGCCACTCATTTTTGCCGATGTTATGGGCACAGAAGGAAACTGCCTAAAACCACCATTGGACTACCCACACAGTAGTCTGAAACCATTGGGAATGGCAATGCTGATTGCCAAAAGCAAACCCATAACTGTGGAGAATTCATTTTCTTAAATCCCAAAAAGGGGTGCAGTACCAGTACTCACCACTATCCAAAAGCCGGCGTTTTAAAACCACCAGATTTTACTTTTTTGTAGAAAACTGAATAGATGAACCCAAAACATGCCAAAGAAAGACTTACTGAGAGGTGAATCCAATGTACAGTTATATTCTGAAGTGACTTGAAGGTTTATAACAAGACTGTCTGAGCTGTGGATTTCAGCAGTTTAAGTAAATTTGGACTGAAAGACACTACAAATCTAAATGTTCAAATTGACTGAGTGACCTACTTCTGAGTGTCACAGAGGTTGCAATTGTTTAAATGTCATAGTTTTAAACTTAGAATCAGCATTCTAGCTGCATATGTAAAAAAATTGTCTTGACTTAAACTGGGGAACAAAAAGGGACATTTTATCTGAAACTTGGCTTAAGGAACTGAATTCTGCCTGGCAACTACCCCCATCAGGAGTGAAACTTGAGTCACAGCTGTGTTCCCAGGCCTAGCTGCCCTTTTGCTGCTCACACCAAAAGGGATATGACACTTCCCTGATTGAATTACCTGGGCTCTGCAGGAAATTGAACAAAGCCCTGTCCTGACTCAGGCAAATGTTTTATTGGCGGGAGTCGTAAATGGAGCTTCCTCTTGGCAGAAGCTGGGAGGGGCAGGGTCTCTGAGCTTGCCAGAAACTGGAAAGACTGGTTTCTGTACCATGTGACATGAAAAGACACACCTCTATAGCCAGAATATGGTTTTAGAAAAAGATGAATAACTCATAGAGCGGACATGTGAAAATTGTATAAATGACACCATAATTCTTGTGATTTTTCTGCCCACATTTTAAGAGGTTTTTAGAACCGGTGGCATGTTCAGGGGGGTTTTAGCGGAAAAGAGGATATTACTCAAAATGTGTGCATGTGAAAAATCTGACACTTCATCAACTAATGTCCATACTCCTTGCGCACATGTGTGTAAATTTGGGTCAATGTCCGAAATTGCAAAATCAGTTAAAAAGTGAAATATGTGCCATTTCTGAATGCAAGCCCCCAGGAAGAGCAAAGTTTGGACAGGGTATATCTCCTGTGATATGTGATGTGTGCATGTAATTTTAAACCAATGTTTACCTGTGCAAATATGTCTTTTGTTATCAAATATAGAATGTGTGCAATTTGACAGGGGAGTGTCCTCTCTGCAAGCCATAAAATGACATCACTCTGACACAACTTAGCTCCCCCAATCAAATGAGAAATGGAAGTTTGACCAATTAGAAGCTGAGAGAGAGGTAGGGTCAGTGATGCTAGAACACACCCATTTTAAAAACACATAAAAACAGAGAGACAGGACAGATAGGGACATTCATTTTCCACTTGCAGCTGGAAGCTCTGCCAAAATTCCATATTTTACCTCCATCAACATCCAGAGATCCAGACTTCAAATCCCTCAATCTCCAGAATCCAGAAGCAGTGCTGTACCCAGAGAGAGAGAGCAGAGCTGACCCAGGCCAATGTTAGCAGAACCAAAGAGCTGAACCGGAGTCCAGTCTAAAACCTGACCAGATCCATGGCGAGGCCCATTTCACTCAAGAATATAGTGTGAGTACCTAGAAAACTGTGCAGAACCAATCTCCTAGTTAAAATAATATAATTCAATCCTATTTTAATCTAAGTAGAACTGTCTCCTAACTGTCACCTGTCATTTGTAAAGCTGTCACTTGTCATTTTCTAGTTGCAAGCTGCACTTGTCTTTTTGAACTTTAAAATTTCAAATCTGAAAAACGACCTTTATTTAATCGCTCATATCTCCGCAACCGTTTGTGCTAGAGACTTGCAGTAACTTTCCCCTGAAAGCTGAGAATCGTGGCTTTCCTACGAACATAGAACCGCATTCCTACCCCCTATAGTTTTGCCGAAATCGTGAAAAACGCACTCGCGAATTTTGCCGCGATTTGCAAATTTCTCCACTTGTAAAAAAAATCTGCTGCTGCTTGCCTTCCATTTGCCAGAAATTCGTTTAACCTGCTAATCATTCCTGAATCATTGCAAGAGTGAGCCTGGACTAATATTAACTAGATACCACTCACCCTGAACCTCTAGAGGGAATTAAAAGTATTTTAGTATATTTTTTTTTTCTTCATTGCCAGCACATATCAAAGCATTTTGCCTGTGTTTTCAACGTCTGTAGTCTAAGCTGCTGGGGTGAACTGAATCACATTTGATTGCATTTCTGAGAACTGTGTGCTTGTCCTTCCCTTTCCTTGCATTGCATAAAATGGGGGGGTAAATTGTCCAAGAAAGTGATTACATTGTCTTTTGCTGAAGTCCTATCAAGTGATTTTTTTTGTACTGCATTTCATTCAACATTGCATCCATTTGAACCCTATAAAGCATTCTCTACCACATTATACTTCTGTACCTATTTACCAGTGTGCTACCTTATCCATTTCATGTCAACTCCTTAGTGATTATAAAGAAGTGTGCTAGTGCCAGATTCTCCGTTGTTAATCTTTATCATATCAGATTAAGTGTGATATTCAATTATTAATTTATTATAAAGTGTGATATATATATATTGTTTAAATTATCAAATAAACCTTTTAACTTGCAAAACAGAACTACTTCTTGGCTCAGTGGGGTCAGGAGGATTCCAACAGAGGGGTGTTATATAGGGGTAGTCATCCAGAACGCATGAACTGGACATAAAGATATATCAATAAGGGTTTCCATTCAGTATCCCAGACTAGGCATTGACTTAGCTGTAGTATTGAATTGAATCCTCTTACAAATTGGGGGCTCGTGCCGGACGTCTGGGTTAGAATACCACTTGTGCAGCTTAATACAGTGTGCTAACTGACGGGATACATACATCCAGTCGGATCACCACGCTGCATTACGCTGTGAAGCATTCCTCAAAAGGGACACTCCAAGAAAAGTTCTGTTCTGCAAAAATAAAATACAAACTTCTGTAAGTCAGGACAGAGACCAATCTCTAGAATGACGACCTTGGTAGATATGAAAATAGCCAGAGAGCACTTCTTACATAAACTATTTGTGAGAGGTGAATGGGCTGAGCAGGGCCAGGATGCCTGGTTGCAGGCCATCACGCGACAGGTCACTGAAACAGGGTCAGACTTATGGAGAGGTCAGGGTCCATTACATGTGGCCCTGAGTGAACTATATATGGCTCCTAAGGCCAAAGATGAACACGACAAGATTGTTAGGATAGCGGCATATTTATATTTATATATGGGAGCCATACAGAATAAATGTGCTGAAGGCCATGATCTGGCAAAAAGACAACAGATGGCGTTAGAGAAGGCCCAATCTGATCTGGACTCTTCTGAGCAAAGGCTGCACAGGAGCCAGGAGTCAGAAAATGAGAGCAGGCAGTACATCACTAAAATAAAGGAGGATATGGATGTGCTGCAAAAGGAAAAGTCAGAACAGGATACCAGATTTCTGGCCTTGCAGAAGGAACACCAAGAAGGTTTGGACTCCCTACTGCAAAGCCAGAAAAAGCTGGAGCAACAACTGGACTTCAACAGGGTATGTGCTGAGCAGGTAGTCACCCTGCAAGGCCACCTAGATAGGGAAAAGGCAGAAAGCAATAAACTGATTCTGAAAGACCTGGATACCCAGGCAGAGTTTGATGAAGAGCGCCGGAAAGCTGGTGCCCTTCAAAGGCAGAGGGACGACCTGGCAGCACAGATGCAGGCTCTCAGTCAGGAAAGAGACACTTTAGGCCAGGAAGTCTGCCACTTAAAAAAGGAAATTGAAGAAAATCACCTGGCCCACCAGGGACTGGGTGACCTCCAAAAAGAACACCAGAACTTGGTAGAGCACACCAGAAGGGTGGAAGATGCTCTGGCAAGAAAGGAGCAGGCCGGTAGGGATGGGACTCAGGAGGTAAACCTCCTGCAGCAAAGACTGGCCCAGCTCTCCAGGACCAACCAGGAAGCACAGAGGGAAAATGAGGCCCTCTGTCAACACAATGATAGGCTCCAACAACAGGTAGCGATGCAGGAGAGACTGATAGAGTCTAGTAAGGCCTTGACTGAGGAACTGAAAGCACAAATGCAGGCTCTTGCATTGCAACAGGGAGCAGGGGCGGATAGAGATGAGGTCCGCTGGGAAAGAGAGACTCCTGACCATAACCGCAGGAGCCCTAACATCAGGGGCCTTCATCTCCCCCAGTCCCTGGACTCTACCACCCCCATGTCCCCTGGCGCACATGAGCACAGGGCCACAGGGATGGCAGATTACTATCCAGCTAAGAGTATGGGGCTCATAGGCCAGTACCACTCAGGAATGGAGGGGTGGGCATCCGGGTATGGGCACCCAAGTACAGTACAGTTCAATGGGGAACCCCAGGAGAGTAGGCCCATTAAGGGCATCCTGAAAACCTCTGCCCAGTTAGGTCAGTGGAGGGGGTACCCATCAAATCCTGGCAGCAAGGAGGAATCTGAAGACTCCTCTGAACTGCGCAGGACACAGGAGACCAGGTCCCCACATTCTGCCTGCCATTCCCAGGCTCGCAGAATCCGGGAAAACCTGGAAGAACAGACTGGAACCTCTGGGAGCAGTGCCTCTGAGTCCGAGGACGAATGGACAAGGGTTACCCGAACCAAAAAGGCCAATAAGGCAAAAAGGGCCTTGCTTAAGGACCCCTTAAAGCAGATTAAGGCGATCAGGAGCGTCATCACGCCTTACCATAAGAACGCTAAGTATTCTGTTTGGGAGCACTTAGAGTTGTTTGAACAAATGATGGAGACTTTCCATTTGAAGGACAGCCAAAGCTGTATTCAATATGTAAAGTGGACCTTCTCCCCGGAATACTCCAGTTTCTTTGCGGGGCTGGAGGACCAAAATCATTTAAGATGGTCCACCTATAAGGCGGCCATCTTGAAACATTTTTCTGTTCACAGAAATCCTCAAGAGGCTCGCAAGGCAGCCTACAATTTGCAATGTGGGGAGGATCAGGCCCCACAAGAATTTGTGCAGGAGTTAAAGCGTGCTTTTGCACAGACCACAAGAAGGGTGCGCACGGATAGCAGAGAATTTATAAATACGTTTTTCCATGCCTTGCCCAAATACATAATGACCCAGCTCGTGAGGGATTTTCACGAGAAAAGATCTTTAGACTGGGTCATTGAACAGGCTACCCGGATCTATGAGGTGCAGAAACCGGTAGATAGCAAAAGTAATGCCCAGAAAAACCCCAAAGCCAACAGCACCCCTGCTGCTGCCAAGGTGGCAGAGGTAAAGGTCACCCCCGTTTTGGATTTGGAGATGGGGGGGCCTAAAAACCTACCTGCACCTAATAATGCTAGGCCCAGGAGGTCCTCGGGTCAGTCACAGACAGGGAGCCAAGGAGGCAGCCCCACAAATGGGGTTTCTCGCTCTCCTGATTATGTAAGTCCCCGTTACAAGGGAAATCGACCCATCCTGGGTTATGTGTGGACTCCTCCAGCCCAAGGGGGGGATCCAGCCAAGCACCTAACCCAGGGAACTTCCCTCCAAACTTCCCACAGGAGGGCAGAAATTTACCAAACCCTGGGCAGAACTTTTTCCCCAGATATCCACCCGACTTTCAGCCCCAAAACCATCCATCCTTCTTTCCCCAATTCCCTGAGCCCAGACCACTGAATCTGGGAGAGGGGAGGCCAAGGGTGGAGGGGTACCCAAATCTTCCCAACCCGGGGTATTACCAGAGGAGGGACAGCTACCCTTCCCGGGATCAGCCCAGGGGAGAAAACAGGGCCCCGTATCAGCCTGAGCGGGTTTCCCAGTTAGAGCGCCAGGTTCAAAACATGGCGCGGGATCTGGGTCACATACTGAGGGCTCAGCAGAACCCTCAGATCGGCATGCCGGCGCAGAATGCACCCAACTCTGGACCTGGTGCCCCAGAACAATGACAGGGGCAGCACCCCGATAACACACCGGTCCCCAGGGAGGAGGCACAAGGGGAAGGGGGGTGTAAAGCCTTGGAGGAAGCTTCCTTCCTCACTTGTAAACAGCCCCTGGAAACCCAGGAACCTGAAACAAAATCTCTTGCCCCTGAAAGTCTGCCTCCTAAGGAGCAGAGGGGGGGGTAGGAGAAACAAAAGACCCAAACAGACTCAGTTTGAGGAGGAGGTACAGATCTTCCAATTTGAGGGAGAGGGATCCTCAGAGGATCCTGGGAAAAGGATCTTCTCCTTCAGAGAGGGGGGAACTCCTCCCAAAGAAAAATGGGTCCCTAGGGATGCAAATCCAGACTGGGGAGATGTGGAGACTGAGCTACCGCCGCCCACCATCTCATCCCAGAACCAACAGCAAGAAAATCCCCTGGTTCAAACCCATCCTGGTGACTGCCTCCAAAAAGGGGGGGGCGGCCCAGAACCGGAGCCAGGGGAACCCACAATGGCTCTGATCTCCAGTTGCCAAATTTTTCTTTCAGATTCCCAAGGCTCTCCACAGAATTCTGCCCAAATCTCTTCGCTAGCGATGTCCAAAACCAGAAAGTTAGCCCGCCAGTTGTCCAAAAATGTGCATTATCTGTGCCCCCTTGAGGAGAAGGAGGGAAGATACTATGCCCCGGTACAAGTACAGGGGCAGGGTAAAATCTTGGCACTGGTGGACACTGGATCTCAAGCTACCCTTCTGTCCAGAAGGGCCTTTGACGAACTGAATGCAGGAAGGGGAGAGAATTACCAAATTCCTCTCACCTCTCTTCCTGGACAACTGCAGAACTTTGACGGGAAGGAAATTCCCGTTGAGGGGACTGCAGACTTGGACATTAAGATCGGGCGACACAAGTTGAAACACCCAGTCATAGTTGTGACTCCAGAGGGCACCCTTTGTTTACTAGGGAATGACCTCCTGAGAAGGTTGTCACCCCTAATAGATTGCGTAAACAAGGTCCTCTGGACCCAGACTAGCCAACCCATAAAATTAAAACAGAGTGTCAACCATGTTAGTTTAAACGGCACCTGCCACATGGTTGAACAAAAATCTGACCAAGTAGAATTTCACTTCCAGAATAGCCAAATTCCAGACATGACAGTAATAGCAGTAGGACAACAGACTGGTGATGGGGGGTCCTCTCTATTTCTGAAAATCAACCTTCCTTCCAGTCTAAAGTGGTATTCCACGCTGGAAGGAAACACTCTGAAATTCTATACTAATCCACAATCAGAAACTCCCACTCCTATAGTCCAGAAAGATGTGAAATCAGCTCAGAGCCTGGCTGATATTCAGGAAATTGGAGAGCAGTTGTTCATCCCTGTTCAGTTAAATGATGGGAAGGACTCTGTTCTCGCTCGAGTGTGTGTGAACAACGGTAAGAGCTTCATCAGCGAAGCCATGTTCCGGCAACTCCCAAAAGATCCAGCCATTCCCACGTTCAAACTGATAGACAAATGGGAAATGGACCTGGAAGCACCTAATTCCAAACATCTCCTGCCAAGCAGGTGTATGCTCAAAATCTCCATTGGCAACAAGAGCATAGTCCACAATTGTTGGGTCGTGCGAGACGTCACTGCCGCCTTTTACTTAGGCAGTGACATTCTCAATCGCTTTGCCATTAGTTTGGACCTAATAAACTTCAAAGCTTGGTCCCGATTAGCGGATAAACCCATGGGCTTTGATGATCCAGAAAAGGCATTTAGGTCAGCTCAATTGCTACCTTATGCAGTTGAAATTCAGGTTAAAGAGGAAGTCACCATCCCAGAAAGGACCCGACAATTCTCCCTGGAAGTGAAAGTTAAAAGGGGACAAGAGTTGAAAAACCCTGATGCTTACATACATCTAAATGCTTCTCTCCAACAGCAAGGGTTGGGGGTAAACCCAACTCCATTAGTCAACATAGAACATGACACCATTCCAATAGAGGTGGATAACAGCGACTTAAAGAGTATTACTCTAGCCGAGGCACCATTATTGGAATGGCGGTTGATGACCGACATTTTTCCATCGACTTAGTAAATGAACTGTTAGGACCAATCCCCAAGGACTGTTTTGACAGTGACAGTGAGGACAATACAACACCAGACAGGATTTTTACCCGGCATGGGGGGAACTTCCTGGTGTACACTTCCTGCCCCTATGGTAAGGAAGATGTGACTTGTGACTTCAGGAGGGATGAGGTGATTTTCCAGGTCCATGAGGGCTGCCTTTCCCACCTGAAGCCTCCAGTCCAAATCAGCACTCTGACCAGGGACTTCTCCACCCAGCTGGAGGAGGCCGCTGAAATAGCCAAACCAGAAGTCTTTCCAGGCTTCAGGCAGATGGTGGAAGAGAGAGTGAACCTAGCTGATGCCTGTGTGACTCTGGAACAAAAGCAAAAGTTGAAACAAGTTTTCTTGGATTTCCAAGATCTCTTTGCGGTAGACTCATATGACTGTGGCCGCACCGACATCCACACAACAACAATCCCCACGGACCCTGGCATGACCCCTGTGTTTGTGAAGCAATATCGCTTGCCTCTCGCATCAATGGAGTCTCTTACGGAAATAATTAAGAACCTTGAGTCCAGGGGAATAATCCGTCCAGTCCACAGCACCTTCAATAACCCGGTGCTGGGAATATTGAAGCCAAACGGCCAGTGGAGACTCTGCGCCGACCTCAGGGAGCTCAACAAACGGGTCCATACTTCCCGATGGCCTCTGCCCTACATTGACCAAGGGCTGGCCCAGATCCAGGGGTCACAGGTATTCACTGCAATAGACCTGACCAATGGGTACTGGACCGTGCCTGTCAGTAGGGAGGACCAATACAAACTGGCTTTTACCTTTGGGGGCCAGCAGTACACCTGGACCCGGACTCCCTTCGGATACCTCAACTCCGGCAATGAATTCAACATTTTCCTACATAAGGCCATGCCCGACCTGGGTGCGAGGGGTAACCTGGCTTATGTAGATGATGTCCTCATCAAAAGTTCATCTGTGGAGGAACACATAGCGGAGATCCGTTATGTTCTGACGCAGTTGAGGGCCGCCGGAGCAAAACTTTCCTTTCAGAAAGCACAGTGGTGTAGAACCCGTGTTAATTTCTTGGGGCATGAGATTACTCCTCAGGGTCTCTGTCCCCAGGAAAAGAAAGTGGAAGCACTTCAGAAACTGAAAGACCCCACAACTCTGCGGGAACTAAGGAGCCTCCTTGGACTGACCAATTATAGCAGAAAGTTCATTGAGGGCTACGCAGAGATCACCAGACCCCTGATTCATCTCCTGAAGGGTGGGGTCAAGTGGGAATGGGGTCCAGAACAAGCCGAGGCAGTAAGACAACTCAAAAGAAGCCTCTCACAAGCGCCTTGCCTAGCTTACCCTGTCAGAAACAAGGAGTTCTTCCTGGAGACGGGGTTCTCTAATACGTGCTTGACAGCAGTATTATACCAAAAGCATGACAAGGTCAATAAAGTAATCTCTTATGCGAGCAAAACTTTATCCTCTGTGGAGGAAAAATTCAACGATTGTGAGAAGGCGCTCCTGGCAACGGTGTGGGCATTGAAGAATTACCGCCCGTTTATCCAGGGGGAACACATCATAGTGGAGACTCCACACCAGCCTCTGCAATATCTCCAAAGTGACAGAATCCGAGCCGGGAATGTGAGTAATTCCCGAATTACTTCCTGGATTCTGTCAATGCAAGGCTTTCCTGTGGAAATCAGATATGGCCAAAACAAGAAGAGTCCCCTCGCGCAAGGTCTGGCTGACTTGCATGATTGTGCCAGAGAAAACTGTCTCGAGGACGAAAGTCTAAAAATCAAGGACAACATGGAGGCATACCTTAATTCCCCACACAAAGTCTTTGAAGAGGACAAGTGTGAGGGAATGCCCACTGTCTATGTGGATGGATGCTCGTACCATGTTGACAACAACGGGGAGAAAGAACTGGTGGCCGGCGTAGGGAATGCATGGGTGAATGAGTCCCCAGAACCCTCCGCTGGATACAAAATTGGTCCCCGAAGTAGTCAGGTGGCAGAATTGATGGCTGTGCATCAGGCCATCCTCACTGCTGTCCAGCATCAACTCCACGAACTGGTCATAACCACAGATTCGGATTATGTACGGAACGGGTTCGTGGAGCACCTGGTTAATTGGAAAACCAGAGGCATGTTATGTGCTAACAACAAACCCTTGAAACATGGGAAGTTGATCCAAAACATTGATGATCTGGTCACCTCGAATGAGATGACCATCTATTGGAAAAAGATCAAGGGTCATTTCAAAGTAGAGGGACCAGACAAAACTGGAAATGACTTAGCTGATCAGCTGGCCAAAACCGGGGCCATCCAAGGGGATCTAATTGAGATTGAGTCCCTGTTGGGGGAAATCCAGGTCACTGCTATCACTAGGTCCCAGACAAATGCTCACAACGACCTTTCAATTGCACAATGGAGTAAGGAGACCCCTGATGCTGATTTGATTACCGCTCAGAAGGGGGATCCAATAATTGGTAAATTTTACCAACACCTGGAGGACCCTGAGAACTTTCCCCTGACGGATACCGATTACTCTGGGAAAGAGGACCTAAGAGTGTTGATGAAATGTCCAAAAATGTTCCGAATCCAAGACGGTTTGTTGGTAAGGAAATCCAAAGCTGGCCACGATCAGTGGGTGGTTCCTACCTCATTCCGAAGCCTGATGTTAAGTCACGCCCATGATGCGGCCACCGCCGGTCATAGGGGGTTTCACACAACATTGGAAATCTTAAGAGAGGTTGCATACTGGCCACACATGGGGCAGGACCTCGACCAATACTTGAAGGGGTGTCTTGTGTGTGCACAATTTCAGCCATCATCCCTCACGCACCGGGCGCCTCTCCAAAAGAGGGGGATGACACTGCCATGGTCAGATTTACAAATCGACTTTGTAGGCCCTGTGATTCGCTCTGCTAGGGGGAATAAGTACATGTTGACTGTGACATGCTTGTTTACCAAGTGGGTGGAATGTCTCCCAGCCCGAAATTGCAAGGCAGAAACGGCAGCTGCCTTGATGATTAACCACATCTTTTCCCGTTTTGGTCTACCTCAAAGGATTGAGTCAGACAGGGGTAGCCACTTCACCAGTGAAGTAATGACAAAGATGTGGGAGATACTGGGGGTCAAAAGGAAGTTGCATATTGCTTAAAGACCAGCTTCTTCTGGGGCAGTAGAGAGATATAACCGGACAATTGTGAGCATCTTAAAAAAGTTTGTGGCAGATTCTGGGCCAAGTTGGGATATCCGATTACCTCTGGTCCTAATGGCCATCAGATCTACCCCTTCATCTGCAACCAAAATGTCACCATTTGAGTTGATGACTGGGCGCAAGATGGTGCTTCCTCAGCATTTGCTCTACAGGACCCAAGAGCAGACACTGATAAATGCCTCCACAACTCATGAGTATGTGGAGAATTTAAGGAAACACCTTCAACATGCTTTTGCTTACGCTCAGCGGAATCTAGAAAGATCGGCTGATAGCATGAAGACCCACTATGACCTGAAGACTTCCAGGAAGGAATATCAGGTGGGGGACCGGGTCTATCTATACAATTTCCAAAGAAACCAGGCAAAACAGCGGAAATTTTTGCCTACATGGAAGGGACCCTTTGAGATCATCGACAAGATCTCCCCTGTGGCCTACAAAATCCACATCCCCAAAGGTCCTTTGGCAGCGGGGGAAGACAAGTGGGTCCACATAAACCAGTTGAAATGTTGCCATCCCAGGCACACTCTGCAACAACTGGAGGAATCCTCTGGAATCCTAGCGGGTACTGTCTACGACTAATTCAGTTCCAATCATAAAACATACCACATCTAGTCTCTAAAATATTGTGATTTGCATGAAACTGTCTTTTAGTTATACTGTTTTTTTTTTCAAAATAAGAATGTAATGTTTTGTTATGATGAAATGCATATGCTGCCCCACTATCTCAACAGTGGTGGAAAGACGTCTATGAGTAGGTATTGCCGCTTTTGCTTTATCATCCTAGGAGAGATGAAACCATGGAGAATGACCAAGGAGGACGATCCGGAGACCGCGAGCAGAGACGCAACGGGCCAGGGGTACCGCCCAATCTTCCCATCAGGACCGGCGAGGAGAACCGATCGATCAGTACCGGATGGAGGAAAAGATGCTGAACTGTGCCATCTATTGGAAGAAGATGAGGAAACATCCCAGGTCTTGCGAGTCCCATTCGTGAAATAGAATGGCCATCGCAAGAGGGGGGCTTGTGGGATGTATTTACCCATGCATCCGAGCCATACCTCAAAACTGTGCAGTACTGACATGGAAAACATCATGATGGCCAGAGCTTCCCAGAAAATGCACAGGGAAATGCATGAAGAATAGGCTGCCACTCATTTTTGCCGATATTATGGGCACAGAAGGAAACTGCCTAAAACCACCATTGGACTACCCACACAGTAGTCTGAAACCATTGGGAATGGCAATGCTGATTGCCAAAAGCAAACCCATAACTGTGGAGAATTCATTTTCTTAAATCCCAAAAAGGGGTGCAGTACCAGTACTCACCACTATCCAAAAGCCAGCGTTTTAAAACCACCAGATTTTACTTTTTTGTAGAAAACTGAATAGATGAACCCAAAACATGCCAAAGAAAGACTTACTGAGAGGTGAATCCAATGTAAAGCTATATTCTGAAGTGACTTGAAGGTTTATAACAAGACTGTCTGAGCTGTGGATTTCAGCAGTTTAAGTAAATTTGGACTGAAAGACACTACAAATCTAAATGTTCAAATTGACTGAGTGACCTACTTCTGAGTGTCACAGAGGTTGCAATTGTTTAAATGTCATAGTTTTAAACTTAGAATCAGCATTCTAGCTGCATATGTAAAAAAATTGTCTTGACTTAAACTGGGGAACAAAAAGTGACATTTTATCTGAAACTTGGCTTAAGGAACTGAATTCTGCCTGGCAACTACCCCCATCAGGAGTGAAACTTGAGTCACAGCTGTGTTCCCAGGCCTAGCTGCCCTTTTGCTGCTCACACCAAAAGGGATATGACACTTCCCTGATTGAATTACTTGGGCTCTGCAGGAAATTGAACAAAGCCCCGTCCTGACTCAGGCAAATGTTTTATTGGCGGGAGTCGTAAATGGAGCTTCCTCTTGGCAGAAGCTGGGAGGGGCAGGGTCTCTGAGCTTGCCAGAAACTGGAAATACTGGTTTCTGTACCATGTGACATGAAAAGACACACCTCTATAGCCAGAATATGGTTTTAGAAAAAGATGAATAACTCATAGAGCGGACATGTGAAAATTGTATAAATGACACCATAATTCTTGTGATTTTTCTGGCCACATTTTAAGAGGTTTTTAGAACCGGTGGCATGTTCAGGGGGGTTTTAGCGGAAAAGAGGATATTACTCAAAATGTGTGCATGTGAAAAATCTGACACTTCATCAACTAATGTCCATACTCCTTGCGCACATGTGTGTAAATTTGGGTCAATGTCCGGAATTGCAAAATCAGTTAAAAAGTGAAATATGTGCCATTTCTGAATGCAAGCCCCCAGGAAGAGCAAAGTTTGGACAGGGTATATCTCCTGTGATATGTGATGTGTGCATGTAATTTTAAACCAATGTTTACCTGTGCAAATATGTCTTTTGTTATCAAATATAGAATGTGTGCAATTTGACAGGGGAGTGTCCTCTCTGCAAGCCATAAAATGACATCACTCTGACACAACTTAGCTCCCCCAATCAAATGAGAAATGGAAGTTTGACCAATTAGAAGCTGAGAGAGAGGTAGGGTCAGTGATGCTAGAACACACCCATTTTAAAAACACATAAAAACAGAGAGACAGGACAGATAGGGACATTCATTTTCCACTTGCAGCTGGAAGCTCTGCCAAAATTCCATATTTTACCTCCATCAACATCCAGAGATCCAGACTTCAAATCCCTCAATCTCCAGAATCCAGAAGCAGTGCTGTACCCAGAGAGAGAGAGCAGAGCTGACCCAGGCCAATGTTAGCAGAACCAAAGAGCTGAACCGGAGTCCAGTCTAAAACCTGACCAGATCCATGGCGAGGCCCATTTCACTCAAGAATATAGTGTGAGTACCTAGAAAACTGTGCAGAACCAATCTCCTAGTTAAAATAATATAATTCAATCCTATTTTAATCTAAGTAGAACTGTCTCCTAACTGTCACCTGTCATTTGTAAAGCTGTCACTTGTCATTTTCTAGTTGCAAGCTGCACTTGTCTTTTTGAACTTTAAAATTTCAAATCTGAAAAACGACCTTTATTTAATCGCTCATATCTCCGCAACCGTTTGTGCTAGAGACTTGCAGTAACTTTCCCCTGAAAGCTGAGAATCGTGGCTTTCCTACGAACCTAGAACCGCATTCCTATAGTTTTGCCGAAATCATGAAAAACGCACTCGCGAATTTTGCCGCGATTTGCAAATTTCTCCACGTGTAAAAAAATCTGCTGCTGCTTGCCTTCCATTTGCCAGAAATTCGTTTAACCTGCTAATCATTCCTGAATCATTGCAAGAGTGAGCCTGGACTAATATTAACTAGATACCACTCACCCTGAACCTCTAGAGGGAATTAAAAGCATTTTAGTATATTTTTTTTTTCTTCATTGCCAGCACATATCAAAGCATTTTGCCTGTGTTTTCAACGTCTGTAGTCTAAGCTGCTGGGGTGAACTGAATCACATTTGATTGCATTTCTGAGAACTGTGTGCTTGTCCTTCCCTTTCCTTGCATTGCATAAAAGGGGGGGGGGGGGTAAATTGTCCAAGAAAGTGATTACATTGTCTTTTGCTGAAATCCTATCAAGTGATTTTTTTTGTGCTGCATTTCATTCAACATTGCATCCATTTGAACCCTATAAAGCATTCTCTACCACATTATACTTCTGTACCTATTTACCAGTGTGCTACCTTATCCATTTCATGTCAACTCCTTAGTGATTATAAAGAAGTGTGCTAGTGCCAGATTCTCCGTTGTTAATCTTTATCATATCAGATTAAGTGTGATATTCAATTATTAATTTATTATAAAGTGTGATATATATATATTGTTTAAATTATCAAATAAACCTTTTAACTTGCAAAACAGAACTACTTCTTGGCTCAGTGGGGTCAGGAGGATTCCAACAGAGGGGTGTTATATAGGGGTAGTCATCCAGAACGCATGAACTGGACATAAAGATATATCAATAAGGGTTTCCATTCAGTATCCCAGACTAGGCATTGACTTAGCTGTAGTGTTGAATTGAATCCTCTTACAGGTCTTTCCATGGCTTGTAGATGACACAGTAGCTGTACTGTTGCAGCCTCATTCCCCACCGTTCAATGCGTGGTGGCATCTTGAATTTCGGGTGACCAAAAATCAATAGCAAGGCTTGGTGATCATTTTTTAAAGGGGTCTGCTGTCATATGCCACTGTTGGTTTTCCAAGGTGTGTGTATCATTGCACTGATCCAGAATGACTTCCAGTCCTACTGGGCTGGCATTGACAGTCACTTCGGTATGCTTTGTGGGATCAAAGTATGCTAGGTGGTGGGCAAATGCAGTCTGTCTGCCCACTGCAAATGTGTGTCGGTTTTCAATAGCTGCCGTAGTGGTGTCATAATAGTTGTCTATACTGGATCATACTCACTTTGTATTGTTGTGTCTTGAATATACCTTGAGTGTTCTATCTCTACTAATACTATTCATTTTGATAAAAAAATTAAACATTTTGTGAAAAAAGGACTGCAGCTCAACTATTGGTTGCTTGTCTAATTTTAGATTGGAACTGTTGCCTGACCTCCCACCCTGAAATTTTGGTTCAGTTTATTTAATTATTCCCACCTGGGTTTTTCAGGGCTCTTCCAGGCGCCCTTTATATAATGTAATAATAGTGGTGAGGACAGGGATGTATCTAGCACAGTACCCAGCCATCCCTAGGAAGCATCATGTGTCAGCAAGTTGTTTTGGAGGTGGTAGTTGTTGGATCGTCTCCACTTTCAAGGGATCTGGGACAATCCCTTTCTGAAAAAATGTGCCCGAAAACCGGAGATGTGCTCTGTTGATGACACATTTGTCAGTGTTTAGTGTAAGTCCTGCGATGCCAGGGTCTAACAGACCTGGTACATTATGTGGTTGTGCTCCTCTTGTGTCCACCCAAACCCAAGAATGTTGGCACTATAATTGAAATCATGTTGAAACGGCAAGAGTAGTGGATACATATATGTTTAAAAGATTTCTGCAGCAGAGAAGATGCAGAAGTTGAACCGTTTGTAGTGAAAGGAATTTATGTGAGTTGAGAAGACTGTGATTGGTTGAAAAGCTGGGTGATTGACAAGCTGATGGTATCCATGGTTACTGTAAAATTTTGTAAACTTGGAAGCTTTATTTGAATGGATAATCATGTCCTCAATGTTGGGTCTTGGGTGTTTTTCTCGCTGAACCGCTGTGTTCGGGATGTGCATATCAACTCAGAGACAAATGTGACGTCCAATCTTTGGAAGGACAACCACTGGGGAAACCCAAGAAGTGGGTCCTATTGCAACGTCAGTGATGTCAGCTGCCAGGATCCTATGACACTCATCAGAGATTTCTTGGTAGAAATAGAACTAACCCGTTTACAGTGCTGCAGACCAGGTCCCATGGATTTATCAATGTGGAGATGGACTGGGGGTCCCAATAAGTGACATAGACCATAGAATTGTTGTGGGAATGATTGCAGAATAGATTCATGCAATGGCCACTGAAGGAGAGACTGGACAGGATGTGTGTGGCTCAGCATGTGGTACATGATGTCTATAAGAACCATAGCTTTAGCTGTCCGGAAACAAAGAAGGCATCAGCTGGTGGTCTACATTTTTGATACATGAAAGGTGGATATTACCCAAGTTCCACTGTGTAGGTTTGGGTGAACAAATTGACTGAGGCATGGACGGGGTGATGAGGTGAACCATGGATAGATTAGTTAGAAGGCTGAGGCATTGAGCTTGTGACTCACACATGATGTTCACCATGGCACCAGTGTCAATGCTGAAAAGGACTGGGGATTGGAACATCTGAAGAGATACCTCTGACAATGATTGAGTATCTATAGAATCGGTCATGAGGTATACATATGTGCACAAAACGTTCTCTGCAAACTCAGATAAGGAGTCCTCAGCAGGTGTTGGGTCCAGCATCATGGAGCACATCATCTGGTAAGGTACAGGACGAGTTGTTGTAGTCACAGGTGTCTGGGGTGTGGCAAACTGTCGCCCTTTGCGCAAGACTGATTCTAAGTGTTTCACCTTGTCTGGCCTGGGGATGGGTCAGTGTCCCCTATGTGGAAATGGCAATCCACATCTGTTGCATGTTTTAGCCTGCCCGTATTCAGGTCTTTGCAAAACCGGTCGATCTTGTGGGTGAGGCGGTCGCCATGGTCTTGTGGCTATGGCGGCAACAATTTCAGATTTATTTTGGCATCTCCATGGCAGCAGCTTGAGTGTTAAGTCAGAGAAAAGAGATGTATAAGAGGACATGTTTTTCAAAGAAAGTGCTTTTATTAAAGAAAATAATACCTCTGCAGTCCCTACGTCGAAGATGAATTGCGTATTCTTTCAAGAAATATTAAACACATGCCCATCAGGATGTGTCACTAACATTCTGTCCTCTGTCCCAAACCTATAATTACCTACTCTCTGACCCTACCACAATAACAAAAATGAAAACATTAATTCAGCTTAGGAACGAGTTGCTTCCCCCTAGTTCTTCGCTAGTGGTGGTTGGTTTCCTATCCCCCACACAGAAAGAGTTTTAAATGTTTTCATTCAGGCCCTAGGCCTATGGCAGAAATTCAAATATCTTTCTGTCTATCCCACCCAAACATTCCCTTTCTCCCAGCCACTCCATCTGGCTGGACAATTCACACAGTTCAAGTTCAAAGATTGTCCAATGTCTTTGGGTCTGTGCTGTTTGTTGTGGATGATGTCTCTCACCCAACTGGGGTAGTCTGTACTTGAGCTCTGCTTGGGCTAACTGGCTCTTCATCTCTTCTCCGCTTGTTTGGTTTCTCACCCCTGTGTGTTTCTCATTCTTCAGCATGGCCTGAGCTTTCACCTCCCCCCATGTTCATTCTCATTGATTATCCCAGTGTGCATGTTCATCATCTTGTGGGTCTCCCTTTGTTTAGCCCGGCCTGGGCTTTCAGCCCCTCATTTGGTCACTCATTGCTTGGCCAGGTGTGGGTGATATGGTGGCCTCACCGGCCTCCTCCAGCTCCACGTACTTGCTCTCTGGTATGGGCTTGTTCGGAGAGGCAGTATCTCTGACCAGCGCATATCAGCACCTTGACTTCATTCTGTTGTTCTCACCATCTTTGGATGATGGTCTTGCTGCGTCAGTTCAGCTGAATGCTGGTTCACTGCTTCGAGTGTGGCGTTCCTTCAGATGTCAGTGGCAGATGGGTGCTCCTCGGGGTCTCTGCCTTCCTGGAATCAGCAATGTTCCTCAGGATTCTCTGCTTCTCCTCCCAACATGCTGTCTGTGTGCTCCGTCCTCAAGGTACCTCCAGCAGGAGAGACTTCAAGCCGGTGCTGCTCTTCCTTTGGTCGGGGCACTTTAGGTTCCTCCATGGGACAAAGTGAACACCCCCATTGGTTCTATTCCCTTGGTAGGGGTGGCAATCAATCCTGGTCAGAAACCAAACCAACCACATTTAAAGCCTCCTGCACATTACTGTCTTCTGCAACTCCCATATAACCAACAAACACTTGGGATTCAGTAAAAGATGTAGAAGGAATAAAAACCCAGCTTGGGGCTGCCTTGTCCCACAAGAGGGCAGTGCCACTCCTGGGAGATCCCATCTGCCCTGACCCCTAGAGGGAAGTTAAGCATAGTGGGCTCACCTCCCTAATCCAAAAGTGAGTGCCTCCCCTAACAGAGAAGGGGCACATTTTCTGGATTTGTCACTTACCCCTTCCCTTGCTTAGGAGCACTCCTGAAGTTCTGGAAGCAGCTCAAGATCTTTCTTTTTGCCTCTGCTTTCTCTCTCTCTCTCCCCTGTTGCCCTAGCTGTCTGCTGTGCTGACTGGTTGCCTAGCTACCCTCAGAGTCTCACTGCGTATCAGGGTCCTCCGGGACCAGTGGCCCCTGCACTGCCTCTGGGCCTACCGTGCATTTAGGTGCTGCAACTGGAACCCTACATCCCCCTGCCTCATTGCACTTACCCAGAGCCGGGCCACCATGGCTGCACTTATTCAGAGCAATGTTGCCATAATTGCACTTCACCATTCACCCCCTAATACTTCCCCTATCCCTCCCCCCTGCACTTGCATTATCGTACTTGCAGGATCTGAATGACACAAGGACTAGTACTATTGTTTGTATTGTCCTTCCTCTGTATTCCCTCCCCTTGTCTTGTCGCACCTAGAAACACTTGTGTACAAGCGTGTCATAAATGACTTATATCCTATCTTCTTGTCGACCCTGAAGGGTTGTAGGTCTAGGAGTCCTTTCTGAGGGACTTCCATGTTACAGGGAATGATGGGCAAAAAGAAAATGTTTCCCCCTGTCAAGAATTAGTGCAGACTAGTTACTGGTCACTTGATAGTCAGAGTCTCCAGCTCCACAGTTGCAGAATTGTTCTCAAGCGATCAATTTCCATCTAGCATATAGGGCTGGATGTTACTTCCGATCATGCAACTTTGAAAACCATGCTCTCAGGCCTACCTTGGATGTGACAGGCTGTAAGATAAACTAATGATTAAACTCAGGCATCATCAAGTTGGGTTTGTCACAAAGGATCAGTTTTATCCTGTCAAAACTCCTCTGATCCTGGTGAGTCCAGATAAACTTATTTGGGTGAGAGTTTTTAAGGTTATCTGTGAGGTTTGCCACTCCAGGAGAGAAGTTAGGGATAAACATTTTCTAATAGCTGTCCAACTGTAGAAAGGCTTGCAGTTCCATTTTAGTCTTAGGGGGAGGTGTTAACGTCACTACTTTGACCTTCTTGGTTTTAGGTTTTATAAAAACATTGCCCAATTATAGCCTAGGTTTTTTACGGCATTTTGTGCTAGGTAGCATTTCTTTGGGTTGGCCTGAAGTCCCACCTTTCAAAAGGCCCTAGTGATCTCTTAGAGGCGGTACAGTTATTCTTCCCGGCTACTACTATGGATCACAATACCGTCTAGATACGCTCCTGCGAATGAGGATTAGGAACTCAGGACCATATCCATTAATCTTTGAAAGGGTGTTAGGGTGCTGGAAAGGCAAACGGGAAGGACAGGGAACTGGAACAACCCCGGGGCCATGAAGAAGACTGTTTCCTCTTTATTGGAATGGTTCAGAGGGATCTGCCAATATCCCTTGGCAAGGTCTAAAGTGCTGATATAGCTGGCTTTTCTCAGCCATTGGCCCTCATTACGACCCTTGCGGAAATCGACTGACCGGAGCGCCACAGCGTAAATAGCGTTTCCGCCATTGCACGAAGGAGCAAAGTGCGGCCCATTCCGACCCATCGGGCACGAGCACCACGGCATGGCGGAAGTGCAAAGTCCGCGATGGCGGAAAAGACCCCAAAACGGCCCACACCGCCGCCGTACGGGGCCCCAGGTGCAATACCGCCACCCCTCTTAGCGGTCACCGCAGTGTGCGCCTACCGGAAAGTACGGTGGCCGGAAATATACGGAAACGGAAGTCAAAACACGGGCCCGGAACGGGAAACATCCCGGCGTACACCTATAAATACACTAAAACCACACAACCACTAAAAACAATACCCTGAGACACACCCCACCCCGTCAACCACCCTAGCGAAACCAAGAAAAATGGGAAAAGCAGCGAAGAAAGCGTGCGACCGCAAGCGACAGGTCCACTTCTCCCGTGAGGAACTCACCGTGCTAACAGAGACCCTCCAGGAGAATGCTGCCGTGGTCTTCTCCACGCAAATGACCAGGACGGCACTTGCAAACAAGAAGGCCATATGGGCTCTGGTGGCACAGCGGGTAAGTGCGGTGGGGACCGCACCCCGCACCCCACAGCAATGCCGCAAGCGATGGGACGACCTGCGGATACGCGTCCGCAGCATACTCTCTGCCAACCGCAACATTGCCACAGCCACCGGGGGAGGTCCTGAATCACCCATCAAGTTGACCCCCTGGGAAGAAATCTGTGCCTCCACCATCGGAATGGAGAGCATTGAGGGAGTCGGAGGGATGGAGAAAGGAGTGCAGACATCCGAAGATTCAGGTAGGTGGGCCAGATATAACAAGCCACACAGTCCATCCATGTGAAGCACCATGCGTCCACATAGTGCAACAGAAACACATGTCCAGGATAACGTCCACACACATCGGCCTGATAGCGCACGTTAAAACCCACAATAAATACATAAATAATTAAAAACCCCTAATACACGCACTACACGTGCAGCAGGCACACCCAAACTGCAGGCTGCCAAACAACTGCACCCTCACTCCACACACAAATCAAAGCACCTCCAAGGCCCCGACCCAAATCACCCTCAGGTACCACCCCAAAGCATGTGATACAATGCCATTCCTATTCCCACAGACCCATCAATAACCCTCGCCCTTCTTTACTCCACCACAGGGTCCGATCCAAACGACGAGCCACAGGACACCCCTACCAGCACACCTGCAAAGAGGGCCAAGACCAACGGCCAGAGACCCTCCACCTCAGCTGCACGCATCAAGACACGGCAGCAGCACAAATCAGGTGGTAGCACAGAGGAGGGAACATCAACAGGCACCCCAGCAGCCAGCATGGCCACAACACCACCACCACAGGTCCCCCCAATGGATGCCACAGAAGGCACTGCCTCTGGTGGCAGCAGCACCATAGGTGACACCCCATTGATGGCAGCATGCTCGGACACAGAAGACGGGGATGTCGAGGTCAGATCCATCCATGACCTGTCCCAATCCCCCTGTCTGTCCCATCCCGTACAACATGAGGATACCACGCAGGTGCAGCCACAAGACGACGACTGGCCATCCCCCCCAAGCCCTGTGGCAAGGCAACATGAGGACAACAGCCCCTCTGTGACACCCCCGCAAATGGGCATGGCCCAGCAGAGGCAACAGTCCCTCGACAAGTTAATCGTCCAACAGCAGCAAATGGCCACACTCCTCAAGGACCATGCCGATGAATGTGGGGGCACCAAGGCAGACATAGAAACATCAACAGAGACACTTAGGGCAGAAATGGAGAGAGGTACAGAGACGCTAAGGGCACAAATTGAGAGTAGCACCGAGAGCCTGAGAGTCCAAATGGAGAGTAGCACCGAGAGCCTGAGAGTCCAAATGGAGAGAAGCACCGAGAGCCTGAGGGGGGAACTGCATGCGACGTCCAAAGACGTATGTGCCGAACTTGCCGCAGTGCGCCGTGTGCTCACTGAGCTCTCGCAAACCCTTAGGGACATGCATGGACGTGAGCAGGCAGACACATCATCCGTTGCAAGTTCCGTCCAGGGCAGCCCCCAACGTAGATCAGGGAGGAACCTGCGCTCCACAGGCAGGGGTGCCCCTGATACCCGCAGAGGGGGCTTGCAATAGCGACAGGCCACTGACAATGAGCATCTTTGGACACTGGTGTTCGGGTGGGAGGTAGGAGGGTGGAGGGGGTGTGTTGGGCTCACTTGGGTGGCGGGTCGATAGGGTGTTCAACATGATATCACATATGCCATAAAAAGTGCACGATCACCCAATGAGATGTGTGGACATTGATCTTTGTGTACTAGGCCATCATAGGCGTACAGTCCATATTGTGCATGTCCCAGACACACGCAGTGCCACGAGTCCCGTGTCCATGTATCAGCCCCCAGGCGTGAGTGCTAGAAGCATACATCAATGAGATGCTGACGGATGTCACGGCCCTCCGGTGCCTCGCAGACTCCTTGAGGTGCTGCCACATCCCCACCCTCATCATGACCATCATCCGGTGCTTGCAGTTCAGCGTCAGGGGGCATGGGCACATTTCTACGTACGCACATGTTGTGGAGCATGACACATGCCATGACCATCTTTGCAACCTTCTCATGGCGGTACAGGAGTGCCCCGCCAGACCTGCTGAGGCAGCGGAAACGAGTCTTCAGTAGGCCGAATGCCTGTTCTATGACTACACGGGTACGTGAGTGGGCATGGTTGTAGTCCTCCTCATGCTGGTCCCGTAGGTTCCGGACTGGTGTGAGGAGCCATCTCTTCAGTGGATATCCAGCATCACCTGTATGTGGACGATAAACGTAGGATGTGGAATGCCATTGATACGTACGCACACCCCCCCCCTTCCTGCCAGTACATTGCCAAATCACATACCCCACATCATCATGCATGCAATGAGACTCACCGAGTAGCCAGGATCTGTTCCCTGCGTGTCGCTCCATGTAGCGTGGTATGGTAGAGTTCCTCAAGACCATGGAATCATGGGTTGATCCAGGGAATCGGGCACAACAATGCGTAATGATCCTGTTGGAGTCACACACCATTTGTACATTCAGGGAATGAAATTGTTTTCGGTTGCGGTACTGGGCCTCCATGGCATGTGGGACGACCAATTCAACATGGGTGCAGTCGATGGCACCAATGCAACCCGGTATGCCGGCAAGTGCATGGAATCCCACTTTTGTGTTCGTAATTTCCTGCTCCGAGCGTGGTAGGGAGATGTAGTCGTCTGCGTGCTGCAGGAGGGCATCGAGCACTTGGAATAGTGTCCGTGAAAACAGTGGCTGTGATATGCCATGCAACTGTCCGACTGTGTGCTGGTAGGTGCCTGTGGCCAGGAAGTGGAGTACAGACACCACCTTCAGTAGGGGTGGGATTGCGGTTGGGCTATCTATCATGCTGACTAGGTCAGCCTGTGTCATGTCCACAATGGCGGCTATGGTGTCCCGGTCCAGACGGTAGAGGGTGTGGATCTGCTCATCAGTGAGGTTGAACGGATGTGCTCGGAGGCGTGGGATTGCGGGCTGCCTGCGTGGTGGTAGTGGCTGTGCTGCTGGGCCTTGCTGGCCCTGCCTTGGCCTCCTCCTCCTCCTGCGTCTCCTCCGTGCGGCTGGTTGTAGTTGTTGTTCGTCTTCTTCTTGGAGTCGGAGCACTTGCAGTGCTATCAGGTCCCCCAGGGCCAACATCGCGAGTCCTGCCGGTAGCATTTCGCTGTGGTTGTGGGAGGAGACTGGCTGTGCAATTTATGTGTTTTCAGGCTGTATGGCCTCCACCTGTGGTGATTGATTCCACCTGTGCAAACGGCTCTCCCCTTTGGCCGAGCACGTCCCGCGCACTACGCTGCAATTCGGGGATTGGTATCTTGCTATTGCAATCATGTATTTGTACCCGATGGGCGTGTAAGATTGGTTGATATGTTCATTCTGCTGTGGTCCCATTGTTTCCCATACTATCTGTGCAGTCGCGAACGGACTTGTGAAGGGTCAGTGGAACGTAGTACTCGAGTAACGGTGGGCCCTCATGCATCACTGTACCGAGTTGCAACGACGGGCGGGGCGTCCCATTTGTGGGTGAAGGCAGTTGCCATTTTCACACACAGCCGCACTCGATGGAATAATTAGTGATTTCAAACGGCCAGAGATGCCTTTTCGACGTGATGTTGCAAATGAGGAATTCGAAGGGCGGCGCTTTCGGTTTCCAGCTAGCGGCGAGGAGATGCCCACAGGTCTGACTGCAAATATAACGTTCTATTGTTCTATGTCCTTGAGACAGGGCCCATGGCGAGGGAGCAATGATTGATATGAATAGTTTGGGATGCGCAATAGCTACGTGGGCGATGAGGCCGGCCATTCCCAAATACATGTTACTTCACAACACTGGATTTACGGGCTGGGGCACTGTGGATGTAGCAGGCTGCATTACGCACAGACTCAATGGACGTTTCTAATGTCATGTGAGTAATTATTCAGGCGTTTTGATCCCGGGATGAGGGAATGATGAATGGATGCATGGGCAGGTGATTTGGTGCAGAGTTTGCCATGTACAGGGCTTCTTGGGATCTATCCGCCTCCCCTACGCTATGTGATGCAGGGCTGCCATAGTGGGACCATCGTCTATCTGGCCTTGTTGAGCCCTCCCTGTCTCGACGCGCCCTCAGACACTTGTGTCCATGCACGTTAACATTCCCATCTGATGGATTCTGTTTTGGCAGACGCATGCACAGGTACACTCGTTCGTGATGGTGTTTACACCTAGGTATAGATGGTTATGAGTCGCAAGTGGCTTTGGGGTGTTGATGATCCTTTGGAGTGGGCTGGCATGCATATGGCTGTGGATTTCGTGTGCTCATTGAAGTGAGTTGTTCGAATGTAGTTCTGATGGCCATTCTGTTCTTGTTCTTTTCTTTTGGTTGACAGGTATCTCCTCCCCTTTTGCCACTGCCATCTGTATGCCACTCCTGCAGATGGATTTTACTCCCGACACCTGCTGCTTCGTGTTAATCGGTGGAGCAGCATTACGATCTTATGGGACGATCGCCAGTGGCCCACATGCCCTTACGCAGTACTGGTGGCTCGAGAGCAACATTTCGGCCTTTCAGCTGGACTAGTGCCTCCCCATTGGGACGGCCCTGCGGTTGTGTGCGCTTCCTTTTTGCCTTTTCGTACGTGATTGTGGCTCTGTGTACCATGATGGGACAGGGCGTCACACAAGTAGTGGCTGGTCATTTCTTGCGGATGCAGCCCACAATGGTGAAATGTGTTTTGGAGTTCATGGCCTGATGGCTGTATGGGCTTGGTGATTTTGTTGTGCATTAAATTTCTATTCTGATTTGGGCCGTGTAGCGTTTTTCTTTGCAAGTGATGTGGCATGTGCCTATATGTGGGGCGATGTATTGTGAGGAGATCTGCATTGGGTTCCTGCTTCGGGGTTTAGTTGCGTGGTACTGTGCTGGGCGCGTTTGCCTACTGAGCCCGTGAGGTCAGGGATGGGGGCTGCCTATATGACAGTTTGGATGTTGTCATGCTCAGGGGCGGGGGATTGGGTTTTGTGTGACAGATGGCGGTCAGCCAGGTGGACTGGTGGAATGATGTGATTTTCGGAATGTTGCTGGTCACAGGTGCCTGTGTTTGCGTGCGTTTCGGGGGGGGGGACTGTGGTCATGTCCATTGGGATGGCTTCTGTATTCGTGCCATCTGTGCCCTGCAGCTCCCATTGGCCTCTCTTGTGTTTCTTTTGTTCGTTGGCATGCATGGGTGCTTTGTACATTTCAATGGTTGCATTGTGACTTCATTGCACCTACAGGGAGTTGTACTTTGTGGGCAGGGAGCGGTGTACAGGCACTCAGTGGGGCCGTTTACGGTTGATTCGCGATGCCGTACTTCTCGCCATGGCGGAATGGTCCATTCCGCCATGCCTGATGGCGTTAGGTACATGTCCGCTAGGGTCGGAATTGGCGTACCGTTGCACCATGGTGGTGTTTGCGGTTTGGCATGGCGCGCGCGCGCGTGCTTAGTGCAGTTAGCGTTGGCGTTCACTACGGTGTCGCTAATGGCTTCGTACTTTGCGGTGACGGGTCATAGTCGCACCGAGCGCTATTCGATGGCGGTATTGCATTTCCGCCATCGTTTTCCCCTTTCCGCCAGGGTCGTAATGAGGGCCATTCTATTAGCTTGTTGATTTAAGGCATTGGATAGTTATCAAAGATGAGAATTTAGTGCCACAAGCTGTCAGGCTTGGCAATGAGTACAATTGGGGTTGGGGAGGACCATTCACTCTGCCAGGATTCGATTACTCCCAATTTTAGTATATTAGTAATTTTGTCCTTGATAACCTTCCTACCTACCAAAGGGAAACAACAAGGTTTGAGGTTAAGGGTATGCCTATGAGGTGTTCTAATGTAGTGAAATAAGTTCTTATCCCTTCCTGGCAGTTAAGGGAAGACTTCTGGGAATTGGCTTAACAGATCCTGGAGATCCCTCTTTTGCCTGGTGGTTAAACTCTCAGGAATCAGGCTGAGCTCATGTTCTTTCTCAACCAAGACGGTTGCACGATTCAAATGTCACAAGGCCTAGTAGGACTGTTATTGTAGTTTATCCCCCTACCTTTCTCTTGTTGTGCCTGTAAACAGCTTTTTGATGTATAGTGTGCCTTATAAATATTCAATAAAAAAATAAGTTGTAACTATGATCTGCTCCACTGGGTCTGCCTTGCAATTATTTAGAAGCTTAATGTCATGAACTTGGGTTTTCTGGTGTTTATTGGGTTGGGAGACAAGATAGTTGAGGGGTGCCTTATTTTCTAGTATTGTTGTGTGGCCTGTAACATCTAAAGACCACATTATTCTAGGAGGTCGGTAGGAGGACCAATACCTGTTCAGCTAGAGAGAAAGATCTAGCTACACCCTGCTGACCATAAGTGGTCTTCTGGTGTTCCTGCAACGTTCTAGAGATGTTGGTTTACAACCTCTCGTGGAGTAGCTTTTTCTCAGCCTGGCATGGACTATTCCCCATTTTGGGGTCCCCCATTGCTTAGTGGGTTCTCTGTTGGCTTAGCCCGACATGGGTTTTCACACCCTCATGGGGCCACTCGCTGCTTTCTGGCCTCACAGACCTCCTTCCGCTCTGCGTACCTGCTCTCCGGCGTCAAGCATCATTTGGAAAGGTTGTCTCTCCAGGGAGCGCATATGTGTGCTTTCTGTTTTTTGTTGTTGCTTTTCTTGTGTAGGCAGCCCATTTCTTTCGCTGATGGTCTCTCGCGTCGGTACTGCTGGATGCCGGTTCGCTGCTTCAGACGTGACGTCGCTTTGGATCCCTGTGGGAGCTCTAAGCTCCTCATGCTCTCCAGCTTCCTGGACTCAGCAGCGTTCTATGTGCTTCTTCGATTCTTTGCCCCCACACTGAGCAAAACAGAAGGACATAGGAAACAAAGTGGTTGGGAGGAAGCGTCTTTATTTCTTTTGTCGCTGATCGCTTTATAAAATGCAACTTTCTCATCCCTCAGGAGTACTGCCCGAACCGGCCTCTCCCTTCCGTCTCTCCTCCTCCCCAAGTGAAGTAACTTGTCATTGCAAGGGTGACAGGAAAGAATATAAAAATATGAATTTACAGTCCCGGAATAGATACGAATCCAGGCCTTTACTAAGGCATGTTTGACATGACCTAATCTTTCTGGACTGCCATCTTACTTCTATAGTGCATATCCCCCTGAAGGTTTCCCCTATGTTAGCATGTGGCCACAGGGGCATGTACTGTGACTGCCCCTTGAGGTGTATGTGGCACAAGGCATGCGTGGATTGCCTATGTACACGTCAATTAAGTTGGGCACACTGTTACCGCTGCACCTAGCCCTCTCAACAAAAACCACTACTAACTATATTGGAGAGAATAGTAAATCCATTTAACTTGTAGGCGCAAGCCCTTGCTCCTACTAGGATGGAACAGACAACATTGTATCTACAACAAATATAGAGCTTGAGCTTTTTCAAGGTGGTAGCATGTATCAACATGGCAACTTCCCGAATCTACATTCCATGACATGCGACACTGGAGACAAGATCGCTACTTGCTGAAGGTAAGAGAAACCACGCGGCGTAGTCCCGCCTCAGAACGGCTACATCATTTATTGAAACAAGTGTTCCATGGAAGACTCCTGTCTCTCGCGTCTCCTCAGGGTCCACAGTAATCAAGGACTGATAGAAATGTTGGTATGCAGAGCCTGCATGATAACTGATGCCAGGCAGCCTCTGAAGTAAGGACAATGGCTTCTTAATGTGATGGTTATCTCTCACAGAATGACCTTTATTGCATTTCTGAACACACCTGCCTCATTTCATAGGGGAAACACAAGATTCAACTCGAAACAAGAATACTCCCTGTAGAGAAGTCATGCATTTTTGGGAATTCATTTCTGTTGCTTTAGTCGTTGAACATTGGAACTCGCCATTCTCGCTGAAACCGGTTGACATAGATAGCTCAGACAGAATATTGGAATTGTTTATGATAGCCGGTCCTTTAACACGTTTTTAACCTCTACTTTTAATATGGAGGGTTCTGTTACCACCAGGACACTATCATTGGACATATACCCGAGGGACAGACTGAGTGTAGGGTGTCACATTAGTCTCCTCTTTCCGTACAATAGAATAAAACAACAAGGCCTAAACAGAGTAAGGCCCAAGGTTGAGAAAATGTGAGTTTACTCACCATTACGTCACCTAAGTCAAAGGTTGCACTGTAAATACTCCTCTGATTGGAAAAGTTGTCATTTCTGGCCTCTAAACGCATAGAGAAAGAGAACCCTTTTTTGTTCTTTTTAAATCTCTCACTTTGCTACATTTCTGGAATGGATTTGAAATATCAGTGCATTTTCTGATGTTGTTATGCATAATTAGGGACCTTAGGTGCATGTTTTAATTCAAGCTGGAGGGATTTTATTTTCCCATTTAATCAGGTAAATGTAATGAACACGCAATTAAAATATGTCCCTTCTCTCACGGTTTGCTGTCTCAGTTTTTTTTTGTTATCTTGATTGCCTCCCCTGGCCCCACTCAGTTATGCGGTATTGTGTCACTGTTCCAGCGATAGATGAAACTGATTGAAAATGGCTTTGTTCTGCTCAAGGTCCTGCCTCCTCTGGAGACCCGCTTACCTCTGCCAGAGCTATTACCAGTGAACAATCATGTCACAACGCTCCAGGAGTTTGATGAAGTCTTCAGATTGACAGCAGCTTTAAACACTTCCTAAATTGAAATCAAAAAGCCATTCTATTTCTCAGTGCTACCCAAAACATGGAAATATCACAGCCCCATTCTCATACATGCAATCTAAATAAGCATTGGCAAAGCCAACAATTTGGGCTTCTGTGTTTTGGCATGGCATATGCATTTTCAAGGCACTACCATCATTTTACTACCTGGGAATAAGATGCCAACTGCTGGAAAATGGCGTGTTTACCTGGGCATTGAAGAGCAGTGCCTATGCAGCTGCCCATCTGTGAAAGGTACAGTGAGCAAAAAGCGATGGCTGCAAAGTCTCAAAGTGGGAAAAAACACAGAACAGGTTATCATGCCATGTTCTTTCTGGAGAGGGGCTCCTCCTACCTTTTTTGAAAAATGTTTGCAAGGAACTTGGGCTTGGTCGCCATGAGTTACCTGGGGGAACCCAGACATGGACTCCCTGCTCACTGTGCTCAGAGAGGCACAGCTCCACCTCACTGATGAGGCCCAAAAAGGCTGAAACGCTTGTATGGGGTTTTACTCTTGTTCAGAAGGGAATTGCCATAGCATTTTGGTGCTGGACTGCCCATGTGGGCGGGACAAAGACTGATATGCAAATGGGAATTTCCCATCTTTGAAAGATACAGTGAGCAAAAAGCGATGGCTGCGAACTCTCAAAGTGGGAAAAAACCACAGAACAGGTTATCATGCCATCTTCTTTCTGGAGAGGGGCGCCTGCTACCTTTTTTGAAAAACAGTTGCCAGAACTGTTGGCTTTGTCAATGCTTGTTTTGTCCAGGACCTCCGTGCAAACAACAGATATAAATTAAGTGGTGGAAGGTCCCCTTGGTTATGACATTGTGTTACACCAGTAGCACATTTACAACTAAAATAACACCATGAACTCTCAACAGACTGCTTAGAAATGCATAGGAAGGGCAATGTTTGTTGTTGCTTCTTGAGAAAGCTAACTCATAGATCTCAGGAGGATGTGTTTTGGGCAGCGAGGGGGGTAGTGGCTGGGAATGGTCATAGGAATTGGCATGTTCATAGGCAGTCAATGGGCTGGTAAATAACCAAAAACCTTCAGCTGCTTGTCCCTCCGCTAATGTTATCTCCCTTCTACCTGCACCCCTAATGCAATAGTTTTAGCTTATACGAGACGCATGAGAACCACTAATAGCCACAATTAACAGGGGCTACTTTTTACCCAGCTGAGAAAAAAACTGCTAATTGATAGGGTCCCGTAAGCAATTGATGAGGGTTGCAAAGTCCTAAAATCACACAATAGCATTGTTGCTTATTTGTCCCATATTAGTCACTTTTACTTATCCTCAATAGATGTTCTACACTCGTCTCACAAAATGATGGTCTACTAACCAGTACCATAGAGGAAGAGGCACAGGCGGTCTTGAAAGCTAACAGGCAAAGATAATGAGTTACCCTGATAAAGCAATCATCTCTACAGGACCAAACGTATTTGTACTTCTTGTTTAAAAGAAAAACCTGCAGAGGTTATATAGACATGGGGCCTCATTAGGACCCAGGCGGTAAGGGGTTTACGGCGGCGTAAACAACGCCGACCCTTACCGCCTGATTCCGAGGTCCCTTAGCGCCATGGAGGATTTAACACCTGCTTTTAGCAGGTGTTAAAATCCATGGCGCTAAGGGACCTTGTTGTTAATTACGCCACCGTAATTTACGGTGGCGTAATTAACGCCTTCCCCACTCCCATTATGCCCTATGGGGCAAAAATGGGAATGGGGAAGGGTAAATGGGTTAATGGGGACTTACCGCCCCGCCAACCTCGGACTGGGGCGGTAAGTCCGCCAACCACCATGGCGTAAACATAGTTTACGCCATGGTGGTAAAGGTACGACTCAGGCGGTAACTTACCGCCTGGGTCGTAATGAGGCCCATGGTAGTGAAACTATACATGCACTCCACGTGCATCACCACCCTATATCACATGTATTTGTTGTGCAAGCAATACAATATGATGTATTTTGATTTGCCACAGTGTGATGAGGTACGATACACAGTTCTGCTTGGTCGGACTACAATATAGGCATAAGTTATTTGCAAGTGTGGATTTTGAACATGCAGTAGGTAATCAACTGGCCAGGGGCCCCCTTCCGACAGCCCACCACAACCCATTGACACTCTTAACCGTGGCAACATTCAGCTTTTCATGGTGTCACAATATGGAGGCAAGACATGCACTGATTAGCATATTGTCATTTACACACCACACTGCAACCATGCACCACGGTATTAGTATTCTGGGAGATACTGAAAATGTTAGACCACTTTGTTGTTGAAGCGTCATGCCCGTCTGCATGCAATGTTAGGCTTTAACAATGTTATTGCTTGTGCACTGATGTCAAAAATATACCATACCATGTTTTTCCTTTTTATGCCATGATATGTCTTGATGAAATATTTTACCCTATGTAATGCTTTCTCAGCGACTATGCCATGGCATTTATTCTTAGCCAGATTCTTCAGTTAATTGCCAGGGTCAACTTTATAACTATCCTCGGAACCTTCAACTTTATCGTGACTCAGCCGTACATAGAAGCACAGTACAATGCTGTCAGGCACTGGCAGCTGACATATCCAACCACAGACCATAAAGCAACATCAGTGCTAGCATCCCGACAAACACCAATAAGGGAAAACCAGCTAGACCTAATGATAAGCAATGGTATCGTGAGTGCAATGATCCTATCTTCAAAACATAAAAGTGTCAAATGATTATCTTTATGCCATGCCTTGCTGAATGATATGTATTGTGCAATGGCAGGCTGCATCCAACCCTTTAGAAACCCCAAACTGTGCAAACTGACATACACAGGCTTGTCAAAGTGACTCGAGGCCATACGAATGGCCGATGAGTGCTCTATAGAGGACATGGATAACGTTACCAAAGGGTTGGTGTGCCCCACCTACAACCTTAAACACATGGGCTGACAATAATCACATAACCCAATTGTGTATAAAGGTTGAAATAAGTGGAAAAAGAACTATTGCATCACTTTAAGGCTATGCTTTGTGACTTTGTTTTGTAGGTTCCTCCGTTTGAATAAAATGCCAGATATTTACCATTGACCCCTGATGTAGTGAGTATGTAATTTATTCATGTTCTATGGGTGATTCATTAGAGTCCTTGAAACACAACATCAGTGAAATTATGTATGTTTTATTTAAAGGTTGAGGGAGAGAACCTTGCAAAATTGAGAAAATTAAGCAAGTCCTGAGGAAAAGGAGCCAGTGCTGATGAAAACAAGTCCAAATTGTTTTTTCTGAAACTAAGATAGGGAAGATGACTTTACGCCCCTATATGAGCTCGGCATAGAAGGCAAGAAATATTCATAAGTAGACAAATTGTCTATTCTAGTAGACTGTGAATTTGATACTGTTGGCTCTCACTATTTTATTAAAACGATTAGTCCTAGATTATAGCTCTAGGATTTAGCACATTACACTTTGGGCCTCATTACGACCCAGGCGGTAAGGGGTTAACGGCAGCGTTAACAGCGCCGACCCTTACCGCCTGAGTACGAGGTCCCTTAGCGCCATGGCGGACTTAACACCTGCTTTTAGCAGGTGTTAAAATCCATGGCGCTAAGGGACCTTGATGTTAATTACGCCACCGTAATATACGGTGGCGTAATTAACGCCTTCCCCACTCCCATTATACCCTATGGGGCAAAAATGGGAATGGGGAAGGGTAAATGGGGATTGGGGACTTACCGCTCCGCCAAGGTCGGAATGGGGCGGTAAGTCCGCCAACCACCATGGCGTAAACATAGTTTACGCCATGGTGGTAAAGTCACGGCCCAGGCGGTAACTTACCGCCTGGGTCGTAATGAGGCCCTTTGTCTATATATGACTTTTGTCTGAATTGCGAATGTCATGCACTTTGCACTTAGTTGAGAGACTCAGTGTGGTCAATGTATGCACTTTAAATATGCAATTATTATTTGATGTACTTGTGCTTTTTCAAAATATGTTGTGTTATATGTATTTTGTTGATTGCTTTGACTCTTGTTTCCACATTGTTTGATAAATGCAGACTTAATTAAAATATAAATAGTTATTTTTTCACTTATTTCAACCTTTATACACACTTGTGTTATGTTTCTATAGAGGACATGGAACATGACGTACGAGCTGTATGCCAATACTTTAAGTAATTGTTTAGAGAAGGTTGACCAGATGACTCTCAGTCCCCCTGACATTACATTTCTAGTATTTGGCCTTAATTTTGTTAAACTAATACTTCCTGGGAACTTTAGCTTTGGTTCAGCAGAAACAATTGCACAGAAGGATGTAATATCAGTGGCGTATACTATAAAGCCTATGTCTGGCAAAGTGGTGTCAGATGGACATAGATGGCCAGTAATCAGTACAAATGGATCATTCAGTTCAGGAGTTGCTAATCCAGTCCTGTTTTTACTTTGCTTTCTGGGACTTGCAGAACTGAATCTACAATGGGAAAATCAAGGACTACAAGAGCCACATGATGCCAAGTAGAAAAAGAGTACAGGACATTAGTTTTCCAAAAAGACTGGGGTTGCTGACATGTATGCCAATGCTACAAATGTGTTTTGAGTTATTCTAGGTGAACAATCCAGAGAAAAAATGTCTCAGGTAGCATCAGCTTTGGTCATAAGTGAACTCTCATCCGCAGGCATTCCCTCAGGTCAAAAGCAAACTCTATCGCACCCCCTGCGTTGCAGGGGATGCGATGCCGCATGAGCACGTTTCACTCAGCAAGCTGGGTCTGGACCCAGACACAATTGCAGCTGCCACATGGAATGCGAGCACTCAGCTTACATTTTCTGAAAAACACAGGATAACAAAGTAACCCACATTTTGGTATGATCTCTGTGACCATGATCTGGTGCTTTCAGACAATCCGTGCTTTGTAGGAGTGAATAGCAGTCAATGCATAGTTCCCTAACATTGAGTGCCGTCCGTTCACATCTGATAATCAGGCCAAATCTAGGACAATACGTTTTTCTCTGCACAATAGGTGAGTCTGTGCAGCACTGTAGCCAATGAAAAAGGTATATAAGGGGACACTTGTTTCTTTTGCTGGCTAGTACAACTAAAGTACATGATCATTTTTTTCAGCAAAATCCATGGTAGTTTTTGCAGCACAAAAGTGAATGCTAAATTATGGTGTGCAACACACGAAACAGGAGATCTAAGGTGGGTTTCTTCTGTACCTTGATATTTCCACAAATAGGTAGAGCACCAACCAAACAAGACAGATCTGCTGAAAATTGTTATGTTAATCTCACAATCCTACATGCCCCATTCCATTTTGTATTTGGGAGATGCAAGCCCAGTCTATTTTTTTGTACTTTGTCTTCTGGGATGTGTAGTCTGAGGTTTCCCCAGTACGATGTTGACAAGTATAGTTAAATATAGATGTAATAATTTAACAGCTCTATTTAACTCTCTACCCTGTTTTGAAGCAGTTAGAATACAGAGGAGGGGTACAGAGCGGAAGAATGATTGCTACGGTGCATTTCTTCTCCATCTGGTCCACATACATGTCTACATTCTCCATTACATACACCAATGCTTGTCCAGACCTTGTTAGTTTGGCTTTTTTAACTGGACGTCAGTGAAGGACACAGAGAGTGCTTATAAATCAAGTGGCAGAAGGCAGGCCTGGTAAGATGTTTTTATTACACCAGCAGTCTGTTTTCAACTCCAATTAAGTAATTAACTCTCAGAAGACTGCTTTGAAAAAACACTGGCAGGAACTTGAGTGCAAGTCTGATGGTAAGGCTTGATTAAAGCAAGCTCAACGAGTTCCCATGAGAAGGAGTTTTGGGTGGGGAGAAGCAGGAATGGATGGGAATGGACATAGGGATTTGCATGGCCAAGTGATGTGATGTGATAGGTTATTTCTAACACGCATAATACCCAGAGGTGCTGCTCCGTGTCGTCTTGCTTCCAAGGCAAGCACATTGCCCCTGAGCTATCTTCCCGAGACATAGGCAGTCAATGGGTGGGTTTATAACCAAACAACACCTATAGATTGTGTGTCCCTCTTCATGACATTCATGAGTGTCCCTCCTCATATGGCATTGCCCTATCTGTACTCTATTGCAATGGTTTAAGCTTATAGGTGTCACAAGGGACACCTAATAGCCCAAACAAAAAATTGGAATTGAAACATAAAAAATTATCCTTAAAAGTGTAAAACAAGTGGTGTGAAAAACAGGACGTTCTGCATCTAAGTGTCTCTCTTGGCCCAAGAAGCTGCCTTCTCAGACATGCATGTTTTGTATTCTGATATAACAATTTGCAAGAGTGAAACATGAAATAATGATGCAATTAAGCATCTCAACATGTCTACCGTGAAACAGCAACTCCCTTTTTAGGCAATAATTATTGTATCTGTAACTCTTGAGATGAGTCAACCTGTGACATCACTTTCCCGTCAGTGTGGGAGTTAGGCATTCTTACATCATGACCACCATTTCTCCAGATTCACAGAGACTTTGAGGGATTTACAAATTAGGAACATCAATTCACCATATTTACAGAAGATAGAAAGTCATGTTAGGGCTCAGTAGTGCACAACTTCAGGAAGACTTGAATGTAGAACTCAGATCACTTAAAAGTATCACCAATGGCGATTGCAGTAAGGAGGCAGACACATGGACAATTGCCAATAGAATTAAAACGCATTTTCATGGAGGAAGAAATATGTACACAGTGCGGCTGTTTATGTTAAACCCCAGTACTTGTATCACTTTCAAACAAACATGATGGCAAACAGGGAACAATGTGTCATAAGAAATGGTTTGCAATGATCCTATACTAGCAGCCCAGGATGTGCCTGTTTGCGTAATATCTCTTTTCTGCAATGGTGTTGCCTCAATGGTACTCATGTAAGGTGGACTTTTCTTGCACAGCGGGTAGTGCCCTCTGGAAGTATGCCGTATCTTATTTGGTGATGGGGAGTAGTGGGATCACACTGAAGACAGGTCCACTTTGGTGAACTGTAAACATCTCAGTTTGAATCAGTCAAGAGCTGGTCATTAATGGAGCATTCCTGTTTGTGTCGGAAGCCTACCATTCCTTGCACCCTGAGTTGTCAATGCTCTGGAATGGTTATCTTTTTTCAGGAATGTCTGTTTCCTCCACTGATTCCTTTTTAGTTTGGGATATCAGGAGTCACTTGCGACACCTATAAGCCAAAACTGATGCACTGGAGTACAGATAGAGAGCAAGGACATATGAGGAGGGGAAACAGAGTCTGTACATGTTGTTTGGTTATATGCCTATCTTTTTTATTTATTTATGCATTGATTTACTTATTTGACATTTGTAAAGTGCTCTAGACCCGAAGGTACCTAGGCGCTGTTTAGGGTACAAAGACAAGACAGGTGCAAAGAAAAAATCACATTAAAAGTTCTGGTGAGAGGTATATGTTGCTCACGTTAGTTAAAAAGGCAGGATTTTAGTTTCTTTCTGAAGGGTGAGTATGAGTGTTCCGAGCACAGGGAAAGCAGCAGTTTATTATTACTTTATGATTTTGTTGTTTAAAGTGCTGACATAGCTCGAGGAGCGCTCTTCACAGTGTGGGTAACCAGCATTGGGGCTGACATCTTTAACAGTAGCTCTGTACTGTGAGGTCTGTGTGTCAGTATGTGCATACATTGGAGTTAGTCCTTGGTCAGGTATTGTTGAAAGAGCCATGTTTTGAGTAGATTTGTGAAATTGGAGAATTGTGGGTGCATTCTGAGCCGACACTGGGATAGGGTACCAGAGTGGGTGCATGAAAAGAGAAGGATTGTTTGCAGGTCCTCTCTTTGCGGAGGAATTGTGATTCAAGCCGATTGGTTGATTTGCTGCGTGTGAAGTGTATGCCACCAAATATGTGGAGCTTAGCTGATAGTTATGCTGGTGTGTTAACCATGACTGCTTTGTAGATGATGCATGCCGTCTTGAACAGTAACCTGGCTTAGAGCAGAAGCAAATGTAGATTGCATAGGATTGGGGTTATTCGGTCAAATTTCCATGCTCCTGTAATAACACATGCTGCAGCATGGATAACAGCTTTTAGGGGAGCCAAGTGAACAGCTGGGAGCCCTGTCTGTCAGGAGAGAATTTCCACCATCGATGTGCGAAGTCACAAGGGCAAGCACTACGGTCCGGTAGTCGTGTGGCTGGATGAAGGGTTGGAAATCCTTCCAGGTGCATATCACTGAGACATTGTTGGACAAGTTGTTTTTTTAGCAGGTGGACCGATGAGGACAAATTCAGTCTTGGATGGGTTTAGTTTGAGGTAGGCAGTCAACGCCCAGGAATGGATGATGGCTAGGTAATCAAGGAGATGAATGATGTCCTGCGTGTTATTTACTCTCATGTACAACTGAGTATCGTCCACAATTTGGTGGATGGCTACATTGGGATCTTTGAGGAGAGTGTTCAAAGGCTCTGTCTAAAGGGAAAAAAGGATTTGAGAGAGGATGGAGCATTGGGGCCTCTGCAGGAGAGCTGGAGTCAGTATGAATGCATCAAGTTAATTTGAACAGCCGGGTGTCTGCCTGAGCGGTAGGAGGGAAACCAATTGAGGACAGTGCAAGATATCCCATTATGTCAGCATGGAGGGAGAGAATAATGTGGTTAGTCGACTGTGATGGATGCAGCAGAGAGGTCAAGGAGGACGAGAAGGCACAAATCGCCCTTAGCTATGATTTGGAGGGCATCATCCACCACCTGGGTGGTGTTGTCTCGATGCAACATTCGGGGTAGATCCTGGACTGATAGGCCCTCATTACGACCCTGGCGGAATTCGGAAAACGATGGCGGAAATGCAATACCGCCATCGAATAGCGCTCGGTGCGACTATGACCCGTCACCGCAAAGTACGAAGCCATTAGCGACACCGTAGTGAACGCCAACGCTAACTGCACCAAGCACGCGCGCGCGCGCCATGCCAAACCGCAAACACCACCATGGCGCAAGGGTACGCCAATTCCGACCCTAGCGGACATGTACCTAACGCCATCAAGCATGGCGGAATGTACCATTCCGCCATGGTGAGAAGTACGGCATCGCGAATCAACCGTAAACGGCCCCACTGAGTGCCTGTACACCGCTCCCTGCCCACAAAGTACAACTCCCCGTAGGTGCAATGAAGTCACAATGCAACCAGTGAAATGTACAAGTCACCCATGCATGCCAACGAACAAAAGAAACACAACAGGGGCCAATGGGAGCTGCAGGGCACAGACGGCACGAATACAGAAGCCATCCCAATGGACATGACCACAGTCCCCCACCAAGAAACGCACGCAAACACAGGCACCTGTGACCAGCAATATTCCGAGAATCACATCATTCCACCAGTCCACCTGGCTGACCGGCATCTGTTACACAAAACCCAATCCCCCACCCCTGAGCATGACAACATTCAAACTGTCATATTGGCAGCCCCCATCCCTGACCTCACGGGCTTCGTAGGCAAATGCGCCCAGTACAGTACCACGCAACTAAACTCCGAAGCTGGAACCCAATGCAGATCTCCTCACAATACATCGCCCCCCAAATAGGCATATGCCACATCACTTGCAAAGAAAAACGCTACACGTGCCAAATCAGAATAGAAATTTAATGCACATCAAAATCACCAAGCCCATACAGCCATCAGGCCATGAACTCCAAAACACTTTTCACCATTGTGGGCTGCATCCGCAAGAAATGACCAGCCACTACTTGTGTGACGCCCTGTTCCCTCATGGTACACAGAGCCACATTCACGTACGAAAAGGCAACATGGAAGCGCACAGAACCGCAGGGCCGTCCCAATGGGGAGGCACTAGTCCAGCTGAAAGGCCGAAATGTTGCTCCGAGCCACCAGTACTGCGTAAGGGCATGTGGCCCATTGGCGATCGTCCCATAAGATCGTAATGCTGCTCCACTGATTAACACGAAGCAGCAGGTGTCGGGAGTAAAACCCATCTGCAGGAGTGGCATACAGATGGCAGTGGCAAAAGGGGAGGAGATACCTGTCAACCAAAAGAAAAGAAAAAGAACAGAATGGCCATCAGAACTACATTCGAACAACTCACTTCAATGATCACACTAAATCCACAGCCATATGCATGCTAGCCCACTCCAAAGGATCATCACCACCCCAAAACCACTTGCGACTCATAACCATCTATATCGAGGTGCAAACACCATCACAAACGAGTGTACCTGTGCATGCGTCTGTCAAAACAGAATCCATCAGATGGGAATGTTAACGTGCATGGACACAAGTGTCTGAGGGCGCGTCGAGACAGGGAGGGCTCAACAAGGCCAGATAGACGATGGTCCCACTATGGCAGCCCTGCATCACATAGCGTAGGGGAGGCGGATAGATCCCAAGAAGCCGTGTACATGGCAAACTCTGTATCAAATCACCTGCCCATGCATCCATTCATCATTCCCTCATCCCGGGATTAAAACGCCTGAATATTTACTCACATAACATTAGAAATATCCATTGAGTCTGTGCGTTATGCAGCCTGCAAAATCCACAGTGCCCCAGCCCGTAATTCCAGTGTAGTGAAGTAACATGTATTCGGGAACGTCCGGCCTCATCGCCCACGTCGCAATTGCGCATCCCAAACTATTCATATCAATCATTGCATCCTCGCCATGGCCCCTGTCTCAAGGACATTGAACAATAGTACGTTATATTTGCAGTCAGACCTGTGGGCATTTCCTCGCCGCTAGCTGAAAACCGAAAGCGCCGCCCTTCGAATTCCTCATTTGCAACATCACGTCGAAGAGGCATCTGTGGCCGTTTGAAATCACTAATTATTCCATCGAGTGCGGCTGTGTGTGAAAATGGCAACTGCCTTCACCCACAAATGGGACGCCCCGCCCGTCGTTGCAACTCGGTACAGTGATGCATGAGGGCCCACCGTTACTCGAGTACTACGTACCACTGACCCTTCACAAGTCTGTTCGCGACTGCACAGATAGTATGTGAAACAATGGGACCACAGCAGAATGAACATATCAACCAATCTTACACGGCCATCGGGTACAAATACATGATTGCAATAGCAAGATGCCATTCCCCGAATTGCAGCGTTGTGCGCGGGACGTGCTCGGCCAAAGGGGAGAGCAGTTTGCACAGGTGGAATTAATCACCACAGGTGGAGGCCATACAGCCTGAAAACACATAAATTGCACAGCCAGTCTCCTCCCACAACCACACCGAAATGCTACCGGCAGGACTCGCGATGTTGGCCCTGGGGGACCTGATAGCACTGCAAGTACTCCAACTCCAAGAAGAAGACGAACACCAACTACAACCGGCCGCACGGAGGAGACGCAGGAGGAGGAGGAGGCCAAGGCAGGGCCAGCAAGGGCCGCCAGCACAGCCACTACCACCACGCAGGCAGCCCGCAATCCCACGCCTCCGAGCACATCCGTTCAACCTCACTGATGAGCAGATCCACACCCTCTACCGTCTGGACCGGGACACCATAGCCGCCATTGTGGACATGACACAGGCTGACCTTGTCAGCATGATAGATAGCCCAACCGCCATCCCACCCCTACTGAAGGTGGTGTCTGTACTCCACTTCCTGGCCACAGGCACCTACCAGCACACAGTCGGACAGTTGCATGGCATTTCTCAGCCACTGTTCTCACGGACACTATTTCAAGTGCTCGATGCCCTCCTGCAGCACGCAGACGACTACATCTCTCTACCACGCTCGGAGCAGAAAATTACCAACACAAAAGTGGGATTCCATGCACTTGCCGGCATACCGGGTTGCATTGGTGCCATCGACTGCACCCATGTGGAATTGGTCGTCCCACATGCCATGGAGGCCCAGTACCGCAACCGAAAACAATTTCATTCCCTGAATGTACAAATATTGTGTGACTCCAACAGGATCATTACACATTGTTGTGCCCGATTCCCTGGATCAACCCATGATTCTATGGTCTTGAGGAACTCTACAATACCACGCTACATGGAGCGACACGCAGGGAACAGATCCTGGCTACTCGGTGAGTCTCATTACATGCATGATTATGTGGGGTATGTGATTTGGCAATGACCTGGCAGGAAGGGGGGGGGGTGTGCGTACGTAGCAATGGCATTCCACATCATACGTTTCTCGTCCACATACAGGTGATGCTGGATATCCACTGAAGAGATGGCTCCTCACACCAGTCCGGAACCCACGGGACCAGCATGAGGAGGACTACAACCATGCCCACTCACGTACCCGTGTAGTCATTGAACAGGCATTCGGCCTACTGAAGGGTCGTTTCCGCTGCCTCAGCAGGTCTGGCGGGGCACTCCTGTACCGCCATGAGAAGGTTGCAAAGATGGTGATGGCATGTGTCATGCTCCACAACATGTGCGTACGTAGAAATGTGCCCATGCCCCCTGACGCAGAACTGCAAGCACCTGATGATGGTCATGATGAGGGTGGGGATGTGGCAGCACCTCATGGAGTCTGCGAGGCACCGGAGGGCCGTGACATTCGTCAGCATCTCATTGATGCATGCTTCTAGCACTCACGCCTGGTGGCTGATACATGGACACGGGACTCGTGGCACTGTGTGTGTCTGGGACATGCACAATATGGACTGTACGCCTATGATGGCCTAGTACACAAAGATCAATGTCCACACATCTCATTGGTTGATCGTGCACTGTTTATGGCATATGTGATATCATGTTGAACACCCTATCGACCCGCCACCCAAGTGAGCCCAACACATCCCCTCCACCCTCCTACCTCCCCCCCGAACACCAGTGTCCAAAGATGCTCATTGTCAGTGGGCTGTCGCTATTGCAAGCCCCCTCTGCGGGTATCAGGGGCACCCCTGCCTGTGGAGCGCAGGTTCCTCCCAGATCTACGTTGGGGGCTGCCCTGGACGGAACTTGCAACGGATGATGTGTCTGCCTGCTCACGTCCATGCATGTCCCTAAGGGTTTGGGAGAGCTCAGTGAGCACACGGCGCACTGCGGCAAGTTCGGCACATACGTCTTTGGACGTCGCATGCAGTTCCCCCCTCAGGCTCTCGGTGCTTCTCTCCATTTGGACTCTCAGGCTCTCGGTGCTACTCTCCATTTGGACTCTCAGGCTCTCGGTGCTACTCTCCATTTGTGCCCTTAGCGTCTCTGTACCTCTCTCCATTTCTGCCCTAAGTGTCTCAGTTGATGTTTCTATGTCTGCCTTAGTGCCCCCACATTCATCGGCATGGTCCTTGAGGAGCGTGGCCAGTTGCTGCTGTTGCACGATTAACTGGTCGAGGGACTGTTGCCTCTGCTGGGCCATGGCCATTTGCAGGGGTGTCACAGAGGGGCTGTTGTCCTCATGTTGCCTTGCCACAGGGCTTGTGGGGGATGGCCAGTCGTCGTCTTGTGGGTGCCCCTGCGTGGTATCCTCATGTTGTACGGGATGGGACAGACAGGGGGATTGGGACAGGTCATGGATGGATCTGACTTCGACATCCCCGTTTTCTGTGTCCGAGCATGCTGCCATCAATGGGGTGTCACCTATGGTGCTGCTGCCACCAGAGGCAGTGCCTTCTGTGGCATCCATTGGGGGGACCTGTGGTGGTGGTGGTGTGGGCATGCTGGCTGCTGGGGTGCCTGTTGATGTTCCCTCCTCTGTGCTGCCACCTGATTTGTGCTGCTGCCGTGTCTTGATGCGTGCAGCTGAGGTGGAGGGTCTCTGGCCGTTGGTCTTGGCCCTCTTTGCAGGTGTGCTGGTAGGGGTGTCCTGTAGCTCGTCGTTTGGATCGGACCCTGTGGTGGAGTAAAGGAGGGCGAGGGTTATTGATGGGTCTGTGGGAATTGGAATGGCATTGTATCACATTCATTGGGGTGGTACCTGAGGGTGATTTGGGTCGGGGCCTTGGAGGTGCTTTCATTTGTGTGTGGAGTGAGGGTGCAGTTGTTTGGCAGCCTGCAGTTAGGGTGTGCCTGCTGCACGTGTAGTGCGTGTTTTAGGGGTTTTTAATTATTTATGTATTTATTGTGGGTTTTAACGTGCGCTATCAGGCCGATGTGTGTGGACGTTCTCCTGGACATGTGTTTCTGTTGCACTATGTGGACGCATGGTACTTCACATGGATGGACTGTGTGGATTTGGCATTGTTTTATTTGGCCCACCTACCTGAATCTTCGGATGTCTGCACTCCTTTCTCCATCCCTCCGACTCCCTCTATGCTCTCCATTCCGATGGTGGAGGCACAGATTTCTTCCCAGGGGGTCAACTTGATGGGTGATTCAGGACCTCCCCCGGTGGCTGTGGCAATGTTGCGGTTGGCAGAGAGTATGCTGCGGACGCGTATCCGCAGGTCGTCCCATCGCTTGCGGCATTGCTGTGGGGTGCGGGGTGCGGTCCCCACCGCACTTACCCGCTGTGCCACCAGAGCCCATATGGCCTTCTTGTTTGCAAGTGCCGTTCTGGTCATTTGCGTGGAGAAGACGACGGCAGCATGCTCCTGGAGGGTCTCTGTTAGCACGGTGAGTTCCTCACGGGAGAAGTGGACCTGCCGCTTGCGGTCGCACGCTTTCTTCGCTACTTTTCCCATTTTTCTTGGTTTCGCTAGGGTGGATGACGGGTTGGGGTGTGTTTCAGGGTAGTGATTTTAGTGGTTGTGTGGTTTTAGTGGTTTTATAGGTGTACGGCGGGATGTTTCCCGTTCCGGGCCCATGTTTTTGCTTCCGTTTCCGTATATTTCCGGTCACCGTACTTTCCGGTAGGCGCACACTGCGGTGACCGCTAAGAGGGGTGGCGGTATTGCACCTAGGGCGCCGTACGGCGGCGGTGTGGGCCGTTTTGGGGTCATTTCCGCCATCGCGGACTTTGCACTTCCGCCATGGCGTGGTGCTCGTGCCCGATGGGTCGGAATGGGCCGCACTTTGCTCCTTCGTGCAATGGCGGAAACGCTATTTACGCTGTGGCGGTCCGGTCAGTCACTTTCCGCCAGGGTCGTAATGAGGGCCATAGTCTTTTAGGAGGTGGAGTTGTTTGTTTCTCGTGAGTAGTTGTGTAGGAACTACTTTTTCCAATATTTTGCCAGTAAACTGGAGCTTCATAATGGGCCGGTAGTTTTTTAAGCCATCTAGATCTAGGGTTGTTTTATTCAAAAGAGGTCATATGAGAGTTTTGAGGGTGTCTGGGAATTATTGAGGGAGGCATTGATGAACCTAAGCAATGCATTGAGTACCAGGCACATCAATTGTTTAGTGATGGAGGCTGGATTTATATTGTCGGGGTAAGAAGTAGGTTTGATGGAGGCAAATATTCTTAGGAGATCTGATTGAAAGAGAAGAGGGAATTTATTCCAGAGGGCAGTGGGCATGCAGAGGGTGCTAATGCTATGCGAGGTTGATTTGATGTTATTGTTGTTTTCTTCCCTGCTCATCCACCGCCTTCACTCCCCCTCCTCCCCCTCTCCTCTCTTTTCTGTTCCTGCACTTGCACGCTCTGGATTGTCTCTTGGCCTAGTAGGAACAATATTGTTTGTCTTGTTCCGTCCCCCCTCCCATGTATTCTTGTTACTGCACTTGCACGATCCAAATGCCTCAAGAACTAGTCAGAATGTTTGTGCTTTGTTTTTCTTCCCTGTACCTCCCTCTCCCTTGTCATGATGCACCTTGAAACACTATTTTGCTATGTAGGTCTATTATGAATACTCAATAAATAAAATAAATCAAAGATTGTCTCTCAGATTTTGTCTATTTTTCAATAAAAAAATGTGTTTTTCCAGAGTGGCTGGCACCTCGGGGTTGGGTGAGGGTTTGGTACAATGCTTTACTACTTCAAAGCGGGCTTTGTTCCTGCTGGAGGCTGCCGCAATGGTGGTGGATTAAGCAGCTTTGGGCTTGGTAATCAGAATACTATGGTTTGCATTTAGAGAATTGAGGTTGGTGAGGTCTACCGAATTATGGCCTTTGCGCCACTTGTTCTCTAGGGCTCTGATTGAGCTATCTCGGGGTGTACCGGGGGCGGATGGTTGGTCTTTGCCTGGCTGGATTTTAGGGTGGTATGAGTGTCTACCACTTTCATAGCAGAGTTGCTCAATAATTCCAGGAGGCTTGAGGCCTTCCCTTTGGTGGGGAAGTCTGCAAAGTTTGCTTCTAACTCATTGACTGGGAAGGTTTTGAATGAACAGAATTAAGTGAGGGGGCGTTTTTCCTGACCTTTGTGAGCCGTAGTCAAGTGGGTGACTGATAATGGGATGGCAGCATGGTCAGACCAGTTGAGTGGGATTGGGTCTGCACAGGTGATGCAGGGTGGTGATGTGAAGACTTAGGCCATCATTACAGTCTGGAGAAAATGGTGGAAAAAATGGCAGTAATTCTGGCAACATAATTCAGTCCGGACCTGACAGTAGATTAGGCCCCTACCATCAAAGAAATGCCTAAATCCGGTAATACCGCTGCCGGTGATTCAGACAATCTCATCCCATGGAGTCCTATGGGACTCCATGGGAATGGAACTTACCGGCTCTCTGCCGCTCGTAATATCTCAGGAATACTGGGATATCTGATGGCGGAGATGGCAAGGGCAGTTTTCTGGTATTCCGCTGGTAATACCGGCAGGGTACCGGCAAACTTTTAATAAGGGTCCAAATCTTGGGTGTTGGCTTTGTTGTGCATGGGGGAGAGAACAATTTGCTTAAGGTCCATAAAAGCGGTTAGTGCGAAAAGCGTTCTTCGAGTGTATTTGTCAGCCTGTGACTCGGGTTAAAATCACCAAGAAATACATTACTCGAATATGCTAATTTGGCAGAGAAGAGTACATTGGAGATTTCTGCAATGAAAGAGACAGGTGGTCTCTAGATGAGGTGGAAGGTGATGGATTCCTTGTGTGATTTTATTTATTTGTATTTTATTTATTGAGCATTTGTATGGTGCCTATACAGCAGAAAGTGTTTCCAGGTGCCACAAGACAACAAGGTGGGGGGAGGGGAGCGGGGACAGAGGAGAAACAATAATAATGTCAATAATGTCCTACTAGGCCTTGTGACATTGGGATTGTGCAAGTGCAGTATCAAGAAGTACAGGGGAAGGGGGAAGGTGAGGGCAAGGAATGGGGTAGAGAAAGGGTAAAGGAGGGAGAAGTGCTGTAGGGAGGGGGCCTAAGGGGTTGGGAAAGTGCTTACGAGTGCCTAGGAGGGCAAGTGCCAGGGGGAGCAAGGGGTAATGGTGGGGAGGGACCAGCCTATGAAGGCTTGTCAGGGATGGATGCCCGAGTGCAAGTGCAGGTAGGAAGGGTGAGAGGGGAAGCCTGGAGAAAGGAGGTCCTGACCCCGGAGAGACTCTTAAGGGACACAAGCATCCAGTCCTAGCAGCAGCAGGAGACTAGCAGGGGAGAGAGAGAGGGAAAGAGGAGGAGAAACAGAAGGTCTTAAGTAGCTTCTGGAACTTAAGGAGATCTGGCTCAAGTCAGAGAGGGGCAGGGAGGCAGTTCCAGAGGGAGGCTCCTGCCAAAGGGAGAGATCTGCCCCCACTCTCTGCTTGGAGAAACATCTGATCTGCAGAGAGTTGGAGCTAGAGGATCATAGGACTCTAGTCGGGAGGTATTTAGGGAGAGGGAGTGGAATGTAGCGAGGTCCCAAGCCCCAGAAAGCCTTGTAGATGATGCAGCAGCCACCGGGAGCCAGTGGAGAGATTTTAGGGATGGAGAGATGCAGTCCCTGGGCTTGAGGCCAAGGATAAGTCTTGCAGTCCTATTCTGGATTAGTTGAAGAGGTCGGAGTGAGGAAAAAGGCAGATTAAGGAAGAGGCTGTTGCAGTAATCAAGCCTTGAGAGAACCAGAGCTCTGGAGACATTGAATTTCTGGGGGAAGGTTAAGAAAGGGAGAATGCCTCTGAGGAAGTGAAGCTGGTAGTGGGCCTTCTTGGCAAGGTCAGCAATGTGAGGTGAGAAGGAGAGAGAGCAGTCGAAGATGACACCCACGTTTTTATCCTCACACAAGGGTGAGGGGAGGAGGCCCAAGGAGGGTGATCAGAGTGTTCGGGGGAAGGAGGGAGTAGGAGTGCCAATGAGAAGGATATCAGTTTTACTATCATGAAGGCATAAATCCTTAGCAGCATACCATGCCTGATTATCAATCAGACAGCCGGGAATGGGGAGACAAAGGAGAGGAGGAAGGAGAGGGAAGCTTAAAGGAGAGGGAACTGGCAGGCAAGTGATTCAAATGAGCTTGTTCTGGGAGAGGGGATGATGGAGCGGAGCATGCTCAATCGCTCCTGTGGATGATTGCCACTCCACCTCCTGCCCTTCCTGGCTGGTCAGCATGTTGAATGCAGTAGCCATGGGTTAGGGGTACATCAAAAACATGTGGTGAGGATTGGGTTAACCATGTTTCAGTGGTGAACAGGGCATCAAGGTCGTAGTGAGTTCCATAGTGAGGCGGCAGTGACTGGGAAGTTTGAGTCTCCTGCTCTACTGCGTTGGAATCTCAGAATCACAAGGCATTGGTGCTAGGCTGAGCATGTAGGTCTGGTGGAGAAGTATTTTGTAATTCTGTGTGACAAGTATGAAAGGGCTGTATTGGAGAGACAGTGGCAAGTGATGGCGAGAACTTTAAAGTTCACACAGAAACAGCCCTGGTGGATCTAAAAAATCAGATCACCCAAACCATGGACAAGGGCAAGCCAGCTCTTTTGCTCCTGCTAGACCTCTCGGCCACATTCGATCTAGTTGATCATAAGACCCTCACCTCACACCTCACACACTCTGCCAACTTCTCTAAAGAATCAGCTCTATGGGTCACCTCCTTCTTAGAGGGTAGAGCCATGAAAGTCTTCTCGGACATCGCCAACGCCACTCCCACAACAATCCACTGCGGAGTCCCTCAAGGTTCCTGCACTACCCCCACACTCTACAACCTGTTCACTAAACCTCTTTTTGACAAACTCGACTCCTACGGCATCACATACACGAACTACGCGGACGACACACAAGTACTTCTACCCCTCTCAGGTTTATACCACGATGACGCAAAGGCACTCCACTCGATCTATGCCATTATCCAGGCCTGGATGGCAGTAAACGGCCCCTGCTTAAATGGAGACAAGACGGTAATCATGATATTGGGTCAACAGAGCACCCTAGACAAACTGGACATACTGTACGCTAACTTCTCCATTGACAACTCCATGATCCCCGTCTCCACAGCGGTAAAGACTCTGGGAGTATACATAGACTCCTCTCTATCCATGAACAGACAAGTCATGCCTATCACCTCCTCATCTGCCCATACCACTTAACTCATAAACGCCATCAAGCCTTACCTCTCCAAATCCAACTGCCTCTCCATAGCCAGAGCAACCATTGGAGCCAAACTGGACTATTGCAATGCCCTCCTAGCGGGCACATCAGCAAAAAACCTAAACAGACTCCAAGTCACACAGAACAATGCACTCCGGGCCACTCTCAGCATCCCAAGAAGAGAGCATATCTCCCACGCCAGACTTTCAGCCCAATGGCTCCCGGTTAAAGAACGGATCACACTCAAAATCCTCTCACCCACAAATGCCTCTTTCTCTCCGCCCCGTCCTATCTATCAGAGACCATCTCCAAACCCTCCTCCACCCGTCCGACTAGGACGCAATACACCAACCTACTCTGCATCACACGCATCAAAAAATCCAAAGCTGGTGGCCTAAGCTTCCCCTACATTGCCGCTAAAACCTGGAATGCTCTCCCTGCAGACATTAGAGCGGAAAACTCCCTCCTGATGTTTCGTAGGAAACTGAAGACCTCTTTCCTTGCACATTAAGGTGACCCCTGCGAATCCATGTAAATATACTGCATTACTACTGTACACATACCATATTTTCCACTGTAAATAATGTATTCCTTGCTAATATTGCTTTACTTGTATTGTATTATTTGTAACCAAGATATGTCTGTAGCAAGCGCCACGATGCCCCCGAGCTGACGTGCGCTCTACAAATCTGAATAAAATAAATAAATAAATAAAAAGTTGATGCATTCACTGATCGGGAGCCAGTGAGCTTTTTTCTGGCTGCTGTGACGTTGTCACATATGTAGAGGTCAAGGGGGCAACACAGAGGTTGTTATTCTGGATGTCCTGTAATTTGATATGTTTCCTTTCTGTTGTACCCACAAACAGGGCATTACAGTAATCTAGTCTTGCTGAGATAATGGCACGGGAGATAGTAATGTGTTTGTGTGTGAAAAGTAAAGGTTTGCTGGCTTTAATGAGTTTGATAGTATGGGCAGCAGAAGATGCAATAGAGTTAACTTGACGTGGAAGAACCCCAAGGTTTTAAATGCAGCTGAGACAGGTATCTATCGTAAAGGCTTGATAGGCCTGTCAAGTTTGGAGAGAAGGGTTTGATTCTCAACAATGAGGATGTCTGTCTTGTCGTCGCTAAGGCAGTGCTGATGGGATGCAATCCAGATCTGGATGGTCTGATATACGGAGTTGAGGGTAGGTGGGTCTTGAAGATAGTTGCCAGTGAGAGAGAGGCGGATGTGTGTGCTCTCTGCGTAGTTCATGTAGAGGATGCCAAGCGAGTCCAGGTGGTCAAAAAAAGTTTGAATGTGTATATGTTGCAGAGAGTAGGTGAGACCCAGGAGCCTTCTGGGATACCACATGAGACTGGAGCAGGCTGGGAGGCAGAGTTGCCAGCAAAGACTCCATCAGACCTGTGAGCGAGAAACAAGGAAATCCAGTTGGTGGCTTCAGGAGAGAAGTTTAACAGCAAAGGTAAGGTGGTGGCAGAGGATTTGGTGGTTGACGAGATTGAAGGCAAGAGAGAATTCAAGTAAGAGAAGAAGGGCGGATTTGCCTGAGTCTATTATCTTGTCTAGCTGGTTCTTCATGTTTAGCAGGGCAGATTCTGAATCATGACCCGGGTGGAAACCGGACTTGCGAGGGTTGAGGATGTTGTAATGTCTTTTATCTGGAGATAGCCTGTACGGTCAATGATTTTTTTGGAGGAATGGGTCGGTGGTGATGGGACAGTAGTTAGAAGGGATGGATGGATCAAGCAAGGGTTTTAAGGAAGTGGGTGAGATCTAGTCTCCTTTGATAATGGTGGGGACAGAACAAGATGCAAAGGATGAGTTGATAATGGCAGTGATGCTGGCTGATGGGGCTTCTGCACAGTATTTGATGAGTGGAGCAATGCAAAGGTCTCCTTTATGGCACAACATTTTGAGGCTTTTGATAAGCTTAGTTGTTTCAGGTTAGGTGATAGGATGAACATTGAAAGGAGGGAGGATGGGGGTGGATGGGCAGGGGGAGGATAAAGCACAAGATGCTGAGGTTTGGATTGAATGCTGGCTTGTTTTTTTAATTTTATTTAGAAGTAGAAGACTTTTGTCCAGGTGGGCGTCTTGGATCTTACCACACCAAGTGTCATCTTTGATGTGGTCAGTAGGAGGGGAGGCAGGTGATTAAAGCTCACACAGGATGGCGAAAAGCTCATGTGAATCAGAATTAGCCTTGGATATTCTTTTGTTATATAAATGCATTGCTTATATTCTTTGGAGATAGTTGTGAAGTGTGGCTAATTAGATTCAATGGGTGTTTTGCACCATTTGGTTTCGCTGGCTCGCTTTTTATAGTGGATGGTGTGGAGGTGCAGGATGAACCACACATTTCCGATGTTTTAGAGGGGGAAGTTGATTTATTACTTGGGCAACAGTGTTGTTTAGAGGTCGACACACATGGAAGGATCGGCCATATGCTGGCAGTGGGCGGGAGATCAGATGCTAACAAGAGGAGGAAGTGTTCTTTGTTCAGATTGCGTGTGCAGCATGATAGAAAAGGTGGTAGTGCAATCAGTGCACTGGCTGTGAGTTTAGCGGTGGGAAAGGAGAATAGGATGATGTGGTGGTCTGACCAAGGGCAAGGTATGTTTGAGGTGATAGTGGAGTTGCAGTTGAGGTCTGTAAACCAGTCAAGTGTGCAGCCATGTGTGTGGATAGGTGCAATGATGTGCTGTGCACAGCCAACGTTGGCAATGATGTTAGATAAGATTGTGCGTCTTTGACAGGTCATTGAATCCTAAATTGACGTCACCCAGGAGGATACGTTTAGAGATAGGCTTCAGATTGGTGGTGAGAAATCACCTCTTCAAATGAGAAAGTACGTCCTGGTGGGTAGTAGATGATGTGGACTGTAATGGTGGTTGAGGGGGACTTCAAGGGTTTCGTGGAGATAAGGTCACAATTGAAGGGAGAGATAGATATGTATGGATACTTTGTGGATGAATGCTACTTCACCTCCCCTGTTGTTTGGTCGCTCTCTGCGGAGGATGGAATATCCTGGAGGGATGGCAATAGAGAAGGCAGGGCCAGTGTCTGCATGAAGACAGGTTTCTGTGATGGCGAGGAGATCTAGGTTGTTGGACGTGATGAGGTCTTAGATGTCAGGGGCGTACGTTAAAAGGGATCTGGCATTGAACAGGGCATAATATAGTGGGTCTTATGGGTTGGGGTGGAGAAACGAGGGGCTTGATCTTCATGAGTGGTGAGTGATGGGGTGAGGATGGATGGTCTGCTAGGGGAGTTGGTGGGAGATGTACCCACATAGTCAGTTGAGGAGGAGGCAGTGGTGCATGCACAAAGATGTATCATCCTGATTAACGGTGAGGCGGGAGGGAAGTAAGTGGTGAGGGGGCATGGGTGCGGGTGGCAAGCTAGAGTTATCTGCTACAGCTAATGCAAGGGAGCTCGGTCCGTTTTAAGCTGCAGTGTCTGGTGGTGATAGTGGCTGTATTGGGTGTGGTGTGTAGGTGTGTGGATGTGGGGAGGTTAGAGTTGGAGTTATGGACCAGGAGACATATCAGTGGGAGGCAGAATTTAGTGGGTGGTTTGTATGAGTGTGGAGGCAGGTGACAGGGCAGGAAAGGCATAACTGGTGAAGAGGGGGAGTGGTGGTCACATACCTGTAGGTCAGGAGCTGGTCAGGTAGAGTAACATTTGGGCCACCCATACCCTGACATGCCCAGACAGGCAAAGGTCTTAATGGAGGGTCAGTTTGAGGGGCTTCGCCTGCTGGCTGGAGCTGGAGTTAGGTAAAGTAATGGTATTGGATCAATCAGAAGGTCCGAGGAACAGTGCACCCAGGAGCCATGGCCATACTAATCCCTATGGCCATTCCCACCCATTCCTTCATCTGCCCACCCAAAACACCTCCTCGTGGGAACTCTTTGAGCTCACTTTAATCACTTGCCATCAGGATTGGCATTCAAATCATGCTTTTGAGAGTTAATTGCTTAATTGGAATTGTAAAAACCCTACTAGTGCAATACAAATGTCTCACCTCACCAGGCCTGCCTTCTGCCACTCGATTTATAAGCACTCTGCGTGTCCTTCAGTGAAGTCCTGTTAAAAACAAGCATTGGCAAAGCCAACATTTTTGCTTGTGCACACATTTTAAGCTTTTGTCAGACACTGCTATTAGATGCCCAGGGATTTGCACCATTTAGCACATGCTACTAACACTGGGTAGTTAATACCATTACGGCTATGTCTGGCAATTGCCTTTGCCATGCCTACACAAAAGCCCAAAATGTTGGCATTGCCAATGCTTGTTTACAGAGTAAGGACTTTTTAATGCAGATTATTTTCCTGAGCTGCAATACTTAGCAGGTTATATTTGCTTCAATGTTACCTTTTCTGGAGCTGCAGCAAATTTGCTGTTTAACTTGTTTTACTGATTAACCATGATTTATCTTTAAATAGTTTATTCTTCTCCATTCCTTGAGCATCCCAAGGTGATGGCTTATGGACTTGGTAGGAAGTGTGGTTTTGCTATTTGTCTTTTTGCTGTGCTTGGTACTTATACACACGTCAAAACTGTTGACTTTGCCAATGCTTGCTTTTAACAGGACTTCAGTGAAGGACACGGCTATTGCTAATAAAACTAGTGGCTGAAAGCAGACATTTTTATTACACCAGTAGTGAGTTTACAACTCCCATTAAGTCATTAACATACAGAAGACTGTTTTGGAGAAAAAAAAAGAACACTGGCAGGCACTGTGAGTGCAAAGTTTGATGGTAAGGCTTGAATAAAAAGTGAGCTCAAAGAGTTCCCATGAGGAGGTGTTTTGATTGGGGAGGGGCAGGGATGGGTGGGAATGGTCATAGGGATTAGCATGGGCATGGGCAGTCAATGAGTGGGCAAACAACAAAGCAACACCTTCAAGCTGTGTAGTTCTTTGTATGCCGTTTCCGCCTCCCTCCCTAATGCTTTCAGCGTATAGGTGGCGCAAGCGGCACCTCACAGTCCAAACTAAACAATTCATAATTTCTACCACGATTGCTGCAGTACAAGCAAACACATATGGCTAGAGAACAATGTGCATCTCCAATGAAAACAAAATAAAACGGGAGAACACACAGAAAATCAATGCTCAAAACTGAGAACATGAGGGAAAGTCAAATGTGAAGAACAATGTATGTTAGTGCCCTCACGCCTCGGAATCCCCTCCCCTGAAGAACGTCACAATAAAAGCACACCGGCGAGAATGAGCAGTGACACCCATGGAGCAATCGAAAAAGCACTAGAACTATCACCAAACAGCACAATATTCCCTATGCAAAATTTCATGTCAAGTCACAAACTGGAACAAAAGGGTCTGAGGATCCAGCTTCACAAATCAGTTGTGGACCTTGTTTGCACCATCAGAGCACACAGGCACACAAAAGTTCTGCAAGATCAGAACCAGGGCCTTCTACACCAAAAGCAAATACATAAAGAGAGACCTGCACAGTAAGAGATTTGAGTGAAACACCTGCTGCACACAATAAAGGACGACCTCAAGCACACACATATAGCCATCCCTGCCTGCCTGCCACGTCAGCAGAGATGAATTTGTTCCAGTCATTACCTATTAGAAAACAGGCTCGAGGCAACTAACCACAGGCCGCATGTCAACAAAGCAGCATGGGAAGTTATATATCTGCTAAAGCCACATTTGTCATGACATTTTAACTGTCCACACTTAAATGAGTACCCCCAAACAACAAGGCGTGTCCTCCCATGGCATTTTCTTTTTTTTTTTTTTTTTTTTTTGAGTATTTAATCAAAAATTTGATTTTTATAACATCGTTTCTTTTCTCTTTCTTTTGTCCGAATTTGGACATCTTAATCATTTGATTCTGTAGGTTAGAGTTTCTGGTCGCTTTGCAAGGAGAGTCTTAGTTTTCATTTCGGTTCGGATCTTATCGAACAGGGATTCTTGCATAGACGTTTCTTTTGCTGAATTGTCCAGAGTTACGCCAAGATATTTGAAGCTGTTTACTCTTTCAATTTTCGTTTTTTCCAGGAACCAGTTGTATTTGTCCCGCTCTCTGGTTTTGCGCTCCATCACCATGATTTTGGTTTTGTCGGTGTTGATTTCCAAATTGTTCTCGTTACAAAATAGTTGTAGATTGGTGAGTTGGCGCTGGAGGCCAATGGCCGTTAAATCCAGCAAAATAAGGTCATCCGCGTAGAGCAGTCTACTGATGGGTGTTTGTGCTATTTTTGGTGGGAAGGATCTGATTGAGGTTTCGGAATGTTGATAATCTCCCATGTAAGCGATAAAGAGGGCCGGGGCCAAAGGGCAGCCCTGTTTGACTCCTCTATGCGTGTTGATCTGAATTGATAAGTTGCCTTGCTGATTTAGTCGTACTTTAATGTTGGTATCCGTGTGGAGTGCCTTAATCAGATTTAGAATGTCGCTTGGGCAGCCCCAGAAAGATAGTTTCTGCCAGAGTCTGTTGCGATCGACTCTATCAAAGGCTTTGGAGAAGTCTATAAAGGCTGAGTACACTTTTGGGTGGTCGTCTTTTATTTTGCTTTTCAAGATGGTTAGGAGGAAGATGTTGATCGTGGTTCCCAGTGTTTTTTTGAATCCGGCTTGGAAGTTGTCATTGCACGGAGCTTCTGTGGCCCAAGATTGGAATTTTTTTAGGAGAAGGGACCCGAAAACTTTCCCTATAGAGTCTAGTAGCGCGATAGGGTGGTAGTTTGTAGGGTCTTGCTTGTCGCCTTTCTTATAAATCGGGACCACTATTGCGGACAGCCATGTAGGGGGTATCGATTGTTCAGCCACGCATCGTGTGAACACGGATCTTATGAATTTGGCCCATTCGATTGGATGTGATTTCAGGTCAAAATTGGTGATACCGTTAGGTCCCGGAGCTCTGGATTTGTTCAATTTTTTAATGATGTTACAAATGTCATCTAAATCGTCCAGCTTTGTCCAGATGTTAGTTTGGTTTAGGCGATTCAGGTCAGTCGACAATGGTTTCGATGCTCGTATTTGGATAGAGTGTTTGGCAGCTCGAAGAGTGATCTAAAGTGGGTGGCCCAAGTTGCTTCATCGATTGAATTGGTAATTTCTGGTCCGGTAAACGAAGATGTTTTATTGAGTAGAGACCAGAATTCTTTTGCGTTATTGGTGCAGATGGCTTTTAGCATGGTTTCGGCATCTTGTTGATGCAATGTCCATCTGTGTCTTCTCACCCAAGATTTATATTCTCTCGTTAGTTCTTTGATGGTTAGTTCTCTGTTGGACGGGGGAAGTGTTGCTGCTGATCTTTTTGCTTTCCTGTAGGCACGGAGTCTGAGAACTAAGAGTTTGTTGTATGTATGGATGAGTGTTTGAGTGGTTTTGCTTGAGTTGGTTCGCTGTGTCATGTATGAGATAAGCAGGGGAGCATAATCCATGGTTTTGTGTTCAGGTGTATCGTTAGTTTTTGAGTAACGGTTTGTCAAGTCTCTTATGCTTTGAGCTGTGAGACGCAGTCTATTTTTTTGATTATTTTGTTCAAGTCCATACTCCATTTTATCTCGGGTGATGAGTGGTGGTTTCCATGTGGTTACCAGGATGTTGTGGTCGCTGGATGACGTTAGCTGGACATCGAAAGAAGTTGCTAAGAATAGCATGGGTTCGGATACAAAAGTATAGTCAATGGGGGATGTCGAGTTGTTGTTTGTCCATGTTGGATGACGGGTGTTGCTTTTATACACTGTATCCAAATTGTGAAGGTGTCTAGAATTCATCAGTTTGGTCCAAGCTTCGCCTCATCGTTCACTCTGTGTGTTGGCTTTAGTGGAAGTTTGTTTGCATTGGGCGTTTAGGTCGCCACATATTATAATGTGGTATGTGTTGTAGGTGGTGTGTACCTCGTCCACAATGGATTCAATTAAGGCCAAAAAGTTTTTTTCATCAATTGCCGCGGGATTCCAGTAGACGTTTAGTATTGCCACCGGGATCGTCTGGTGGAGTCCTTCGCTGAGGGTATTGTGTGTTTGGAGTTTGGGTTCTCGTAGTTGCTTTGTTGTTGAGAGAGATGATATCCCAATCTGCGGAAGTCCCTTTCTCGGTCTAACAGTTTGTTTTTGATTCTTCTCGAGATGATGTGAAGGTAGCATGTAGCTCTTCCGTGATAGTGACTTGGTTCAACAATTCTTAGATCGTCTGACGTTATTTGGGACAATTTTGGAACAAGATGTATTAGCGTCAAGACTCCTCTTCTGTTTAGTGTGACTTCGTCTCTGTTGTCTTTCGTTTGTTCAACTTTCAGGATCCACTTTTCCGTCTGACGTTCAGAGTAGTTGGAATTATATTGTGTGTTTGTTTTGGAGTTTTGTTGTTGAGTCAAATAGACAGCATTTTGTTTTTGACTATTGCTTTTTTCTCGATTTCTTCGCGATGATTTGGGCGAATATTTTGGGGCAGACGATCGGTCGGGTTCGTTTAGATTTTTTGGCTGGGTGTTGTTATCTTTTTCAGCACGTGTTTTTTCTTTTTTTTGATCGACCTTCGTGCTGACGAATCTTAGGTGCGTATTCGTTTTGTTTGAATTTGTTATTTGTTTGATTTCTGCCGACCGTTCTATCTTTTGTCGACGTTCTTCTAGGGTTAGGAAGGTCAGTGGGCTTTCTTGTTCTTCACGATTGTTGTTGATCCTGGGAGTATTATTTTCCTTGTTCGGTTTGGAAGGGTTGATATTTTCTTCTTGTTGGTGAGGTGTATTGCTCGTATCGAGTGTTGGATGTAGGTGTTCTGAAAGATTCATTAGGTCTGAATTTTGTAGGAAGTCGTCCATTGTTGTCGGTGAGCCCCTAGTAAATTGAGTAGTAAGAGAAGGTTGAGAGCTCAGTGAGTTGTTCGATTGGTGGGATGCGTTTTTTTGGGAAGACTGCTGCCTCCTGAGTGGTGTGCCGGGTTGGATCTTTGATTTGTGATTTTTTTTTGTTGGAAGAGGCTTTTTGTTAGTAGCGTCTGAGGTTGTAGGGTTATTTGAGTTTTTGGATCTGGTTGCGTCAAAGATTGAATAGGGTTGCTCCATTTGGTCTTTGGCCGCTTTGCTTCTGTTTTCTTCGTCGTCGATAACTAGGACGATGTTGGTGATAGATCCGTTTGTGGAAATGGGGGGATGTTGTAGCGTTTTTTTTGGAGATCGGATTTGTTTGATTAGCTGCCATATTTTTGTGTATGTTTTCAGCTGTGAGATCAATAGGTAAGGTAGGTGTTTTAAGTTGATTTGCTGTTGTATCTGGTGTTGATCGTTTTTCTAGGAGATTCAGAGTCGATTCTATTGTCTGTAGGCGTGCGTTGATTTCTGCCAGGTTTGTCCGGGAGTATTCTTTATGTCTTTTTGAGCTGTGACGTGACCTTCGAGGAAGGTGAGTTTCGTGTGGATCATGGCTTGAAGTACTGTTTGATCTTTTAGTGTTTCATTTAGCGATTCATAGAGTTTGGTGAAGGAAATAAGGGCAATTGATAATGCCGACATATATGATAGTAGGTCCGGTTTCTTTGAGGGTGTTTCATTTGTCAAAGCAGACGATTTTCTACCTGGTCCATGTGTGGGAGTGGATGGCATATAGAAGCTTGTCCTGTCCGGGCGAGGGTCATACTCGCGATGTGATTTCCTTTTGTCTCTGGGTTCCTGAGGTGGTCGGTTTGTGTGGTCGATTTGTTTGAGTTCATTTTGGTCTTCTGGTTCTTGATGACTTGAGTCTTTTTGTTCAATTGGTAGCAAGGGTAAGGGGGTAGTTATATCCTATAAGACTGGGAAGAGTAGTGTTGACATTGGAGGGGATGGAGGGATAGTTGTTTGTTTCTTGTTTACGGCGGCAACTGGGACGATCTCAGAGTCTGTATCCGCTTGAAGTTCATTTGGTATTGGGCTTGAAGGAATGATCACTGGAGAAGATGAAGAGGCTGAGGTTTGTGGTATGAGCGGGGTTTGACCAAAGGTGAAATCGTCAGGAATCACTATGGTGATTGTTTTGTCTGGCGTAGAATTGCGTTCTGGATTGACAGGTTGAATATATTTTTGTCCTGTGTGGAGTGACTTTGCTTTTGGAGGAATTGGTGTATCCTTTTCGCTTCCTTCAATTTTTCTGTGCTTGCTGAGAGGTTGTAGGTCGTGCACTGGATCCAGTAATTCAGCATCTGTGAGCTCATAACGCGTGCCTGTGTGATTTCTCCCATTTTGTTTTTTTTTTTAAAGAACTTTGTCAATGTTGACAATGGCGAAAGTTTTGGTCTTGTGTTTAGGATTTTAGTTATTACTTTCTCCGCTTTCGTTTTAATGATGTTTTTATTGTGTTGTTGTATTGTTTCCACGGGTAGATATGGCTTTGTATTGCCGATTTCCTTTTTATTTTCGTCGTCGTTCGCGCTTGGCGCGAACGTTTTTTGGGGTTGGTTGGGCTTGTTTTGTTTTTCTCAGTAGGCTGAGTCTCTGGGGATGTGGCTCAAGATCGTCATAGGTCTCACAGAGCTCCTGCTCTGATGACGTGGCTGTCAGGGCCTGCAGTCGGCGGCTTGCAGCCGCAGCGGGGCCAAGTCCAGCTGCCTCCGCGTCTCCGTCATGGCGTTCCCGGGGCTCCCGCCTTCAGCATGGACGAGTGCAAGAGTCGAATGCGGGGCCGCGGGAGCATCGTCTTCCACAGAGTCAGCGGCGGCCAGGGAAACATCAGAGCTCCCAATCGCTTTCCTTGCTGGATTCAACGGCGCCTCCGCGTCCTGGAAGGCGGGGGGGCCCCACGAGGTCAGACGGGCCTCCAGACTCTCCACCGCCGCCCGCGCGGACCAGCACACGGATCCGGACCCACCAGAGGTCCTCCCCTCGACTGCAGACACAGCACCTCCTCCGGGGCAAGCCGGTAAGCGAGCGAGGGGAGGCATGGTGGGAGGGATCGTGTTTGGTGAACTTGAAGCGATGTCGGAATTTGAATGTTGATATTGAATAATAGATGTTTCACGCTCCTCGAGCTCCTCTGGTGGTTTCAAGAGAGGCTCAGTTGAAAGTTGGGAATCATTCGGGGTCGGCCACAGGCTTTTGGTTAGAGTCCTTGTGGGTAATTTGAATACTTTTTTTCCCACTTTGTTTCCTGCAGTTTTGGAAAGTTTGGTGGTTGGTGCTGAAGTATTTGGTGAGTTTTGCGGGTCTTCTAGAGGGAGTTTTTCGAGGGGTGGACGGGGTCGCAAAGTTTTTAAGCGCTTGTTTTCTTCTTCTAGAGGAGTGTTTGGGGGGGCAGTCAGACCAGTCAGACCAGTCATGTGAGCCATGACTGCAGGACTGCCACTCTCCGCCACTCCGCGTCCGCTCCGCGGTAGGTCTGAGTCTTTGTGGTGAGCAGGGTAGGTTTGACTCCTCCTTCAGGTAAGGGTGGCCAGGGAAAACAGACCAACAAAAAGTAGACTGCAGGACTGCCACTCTCCGCCACTCCGCGTCCGCTCCGCGGTAGGTCCCCATGATTAGTAACGTCATTGACTGCACACACCTGGCCATCAAAATACCTCTCACTGTGGCATTTGACTTTTACAATCAAAAAGGCTACACCAGGCTCCTGATACTTATGGTGTGTGATGCACACTTACGATTCACCGCCTACTCCATTTTGGAAGCCAATTAGGTTTCATGTCAAATGCAGAAGTATGGATAGAATAGCTTTGTATTATTATGTAAGTAATCCTACAGAGACATCTGTGTAGGCATCTACATCATACATGACCCCAACAGCTGTCTTCATTCACAGGTGCCTACCTATGCAGAGGCACAAGCTGAGATGGAAAGTAAGTGTCCTCTGTCTTCCTCGCTCAAGGTTAACAGAGGATACCCACTGAAGACGTTGCTCTTTATGCGACACGTCTTCACAGCAGGCATAACACAAGGTCCATGTGCACCCCATATGCATCATTAAGAAAGCCACTGGCATTCTCAAACAATCCTTCAAGTGCCTGCACAAATACATATGCCAGAGCCAAGTCACTCCAGTGAAGACTGGCAACTGAATGTAAGCCTGTCTCATGGTACACACAATGGTTACAGATTGCAACATACGCATACCCATCTACCATAGATTACAATACTGGACCAGCTGTACACAGACAACCATTAAGGCACCATCATCCAGGTGTAGCAATGGAAATGGAGTGAGCAGCCACAGCCTGGTGACTGATATGGAACCATGCCATGCACCCTGTTCAACAGTCTCACATTTATAGATATTTCATTTGCAAGACAGCATAGAATAATGGGAGCCCGGTCTAGCCGTCTGGCCGGTGTTTCTAGAGGCACCTCTGTGACCAAATTTGCCACTAAATGTCCACCTGTGCAGACCACAGTTGTTCAACATCTGTGTTTCTAATCTCTTGACACTATCTGGTGGTGAACTGGGAGGCTTCCGCCCATATCCCTTCGATGACCCTGCTTCTGTCGCTTGTTCCTTCCTCATCTGGCCAGTCAAAGTGTTATAGACCGGGAGGTTCAAGCCCTTTGCCAAATATGACCGCTGTACACTGGCCTTCAATTACACATGCCACGAGTTTGGTGATTTCATATATTCACAAGATGGGCCTCAGACCTGTTTAACTAACACCAGTAATGTCTTGACTGTTGAACTCCCCTGTTACAGATGATGAACACTAGCTCTCACAAATAAGGGTATTTAAATGGTGCCTAGCCACCAGTATCTTGTTCCTCTCATGAACAAGCATCAGGTGATGCCTACTGTTCATGAAATAAGCTCCGCGGATCTTACAACAACGACTTTCGTTCTCTACAGATAAAGAGGCATAAGATGCCCAGTGGGTTGGTAGCCTTTGTGTCTTTTCTCGGGTCGTTAGGCCGCAGAAGTCTTTGCATTGGGCGGCTACCCATGGTGTTACCTGTGTCAAACATGGATGTGGTTTTACTGACAATTAGCTGACAATACAGTTTCCTCATTTTCTTCTGCATGGTTGTTGGAGTTGAAAGGGGGTCTTGCTCCTCTGTTAATGTCCTGGCTAAACCTGGTCTCCCTGATCTGCATGCGTGGAATTTCTGGTAGGATGACATAGTGTATTCAACTATGCTTTTCAGCATCTTTCCATTCCCCCAGGAAATGCAGTTCTAGGTGGACAGTTGCTGCTACACATGACCCCACCTCATATCTTCTCTGGCACATGTGCATCATTAGGGGTAAACGTGATGGTTTGCAGGCGTTGCTGAATGCGGCCCTCACTGCACATATACAGGAATGCTTCAGCTCAATTTCAAGGTCAGCTGAGTGCAGGCAAAATGCGCAAGTGTATGGTAGCATCATATGGCAAAGCTAAGGTGTGGCACTCACCTCGGTGCCACTTTCCTTTCCACCATTCCTTTTCGCCCTGAGTGCAGCTGGCAAGATAGTATGGTTATTTGCCTCCACGTGTTGTTGTTGCGTGCATTGATAAAGCCCCACGTTCGCGTGCAGCCCGGTGATTGCTTCTGCTGATTCTGTTAAGTGGCCCTCGGCCGTTTCTCCGTGTCTGGCTTCACAATAAACTACGTTCTTCAACCTTCGTTGCTACAGCATCACACAGGTGTATGCGAACACCAAGTTTGGTAGTCGTAGATGCCATGCAAGCTGATGATTCTTGTCCTGTGTGAATGTTGAGTTATTAACCGTTTATAACATCATGGAATGTGTCACAAAGCTCTGTCATTGCATATAATTGTACATTCTGCATAGAGTCAGGAACTTTCTTAGCTTCAGTGTAACCACCGTGTCTGCTTACCCTATGTCCCATTGCATATTTCTGAAATAGTCGCCTGATATTGCACAACCATGGTGTGTGTCTTTAAGCCTACTTGCTTTTTTGAGTGGCATTTCAGAATGAGTGCTGATTGCCAATGTGATCCTGGAAGCAGCTCTCCTTCGAAATTCATCGGTCTTGTGCCTCCGTTTGACAGCAGCCTTAACCTTCATTTGATAAGCCGAACACATTTCTGAAATACAGTCGCACCCATGCCGTGAACAGTGTTGATACAAGTTACAGAGTGTTGACATTTTACATTTCACCGCCTCAACCCATTTGTGTTAACTTTCCCGCATGTTTTGAAGATGTGTTCATTTTGGAAGGTTGCATATAACAGTGTTGTGTCAACCCAAATAGTGCTCATCATGTTTCTTCAGAGCTAGTGTGAATATATCTCTGTGCATCGATGGCAAAGTCGTAATAGCTGTTTTTAACAATAGTGCACATTTTATAATTAAATGTGCTACATATAGAAAAACAAATTGGCGGTGTGCTCATTTTTAAAGAGCTTTGTCCATAGCAAATCCTTCTGGCATTAATAGAGGGCCTGAGAGAAAGCACAGAATAAAATAATATGGAGAGCTGCAATGATAGTTGATTTGCTAACCTTTTCTTAAATCTCATGTGTGCACATTTTAGACAAATTGCTCACATAAGGACTCTTCTCCAAGCATGTAATTAAACATTGCAAAGTACAGCCATTTACTTTAATCAGTTCCCTAATATTTTATAGATTCCAACAGGCGCATGCTGAAAGGGCTGCCCTGACAGAATTGAAGTAAAGCACATGCATAACATACTCCTGCCATTGTAAAATTAAAGTCTGATCTCAGCCCAATAGTCTACAAGATTAGATCCTAAAAGTTACCAGTTTATAATTAGGCAATAAGCCCTGAGACTGCGTGCCATTACTGCATAAGGTAATGCCCATAGTTACAGGCCTGCAGTTGAGGGGCTTATTGCCATTAGTACCCTGTCCCGTTAGACCCAGGTACAAATGGGGTATCTTTTTCTGGCCATGAGATGTAAGAAAAATGGCAGCCGCGGACAAGAAAACGTAGTCTGTTTTCTCTTTCCCTGGCGACCACAGTAAACAAAATGGCCATCATGGAAAGAGAGAAGGGACTACACGTATTCCCTTCTCCCTTTCCATGGTGGCCATTGAAGTACCTTGAAACAAATATAAACAAAAAAATTGATGCCATGGAAGGGGAGAAGGGCTTCTCCCTTTCCATGGTGGCTGGAAAAAAAACAGGCGGCACGAGGGTCACGTAAAAGCGTGAAAGGGCTTACATCAGATAAGGCTAAAAAACAAACCAATCGGTTCATTTCTGAGCAACATGAAAACCTGCACCGGGTACTTTATTAGGAGATGCAATGCTACTGACCACTATTTCATGTTATAGGCAGAGGCATGGCATATGAAACAGAACCTGCAGATAGAGGAAATAATCAGAAGCAACTATAGCACACTTCCAATTGACAGCAGAGGCAACACTCGGCTGAGCTGAATCACGATTGGTAAATACAAATAAAAAAACATTACCTGCGTCAATTTAAATGGAGCACCATAGTATTTCAGGGCACACAATGAATGTGTAATACTTTTGATTTCCCTATCCATTCCATTTTAGATCAATGACAAGATGGAGGATTGAATAATTGACATTAGGCTTTAACGTTACTTTTTCGTGCAACAAGTAGTGGGCTTCAGTTAAGGGATTAAAAGTCTAGCATGCTGAGGACTTGTTGATATCATTCAATCCAAATGAGGGCCTCATTACGAGTTGGGCAGTGCAGTAGAAAATGTGGCAGTAATATATTTACTGCTGCATTACCGCACCACCCAACTATTATGAGTTTGGTGGTAAATTGGAGGCTTAACCTTCAGCTATGAGCTGGAGGTTAATCTGCCACTTTTCTAGCAAATGTTGTCGGAATGATCGCTGGCGGAATTAGACTTCAGTAATTCTGCCAAAAGCCCCATGCAGGCCTACGAACTCCAATTAAATGAGGGCTAACCCCGCCACTACAACTTGTAATCCGGCAGTAATACCTCTGGACCAAGTGGCAGTAACAGTATTACAGTTCGGTAGCATCTCAGCCGATTCACCGGCCAGATACCACCAAACACATAAATATCTATTGCTAAATATTTAACATTTTACGAGGTATCATACACTCATCCCAGAAAATATTAGTGTTAATGAAATCCACTTTGGAATAGAGGTGCTCATTAATGGTGTTATCTATTCATTTAAGTAACAAATCATAGGGTGAATATAATTACATACTTAATGATTACTTTTTTTAATTTTTTTTTAATTTGTTTTAATCAATAAGATTTTTACAAAGAGAAGACATTTGATTTTCAGTCTAGGTGTGGCAGTATGAAGATAGAAGCCTTTTGAGCGTCATTAGACTGGCGATGGCCTGCTAAGAGGTTCAGTATTTATATAGTCCAACATTTTGTAGGCGGCCAGTTGCCACGAGGATCTGTCCCAGGCCATCAGTCTAGCCCAACATACATCTTGGTCGGTTAGAATGTGATCCGAAAAAGTCCTTGTCAGGTATACTGTTCTGATCCTGGCAGTACTGGTGCATTTCAAAAGCAGGTGCCGGATTGTCTCTGTTACTTCTGGTGCTTTGCAGAAGCGGCACTTGTTCGATAAAGAGAGCCCTCTAATTGCCAAGATTTCATTCGTTCGAAGTAGGTTCAGTCGAGCTCTCATAATTAGATCTCGTGCTTGTCTCGAAGGGAACTTTTTGATATATGGTTGTAGCTCGTTGAATCTTCTAATATTAGGCGGTAGGTGCTGTGTAAGTTTGTTCTTTGAGGCTGCCTCACTGGTTTGAATCCAGTCGATTTCTTTTAGTTTTTTTTTGATTTTTGTAGGGTTTATGAAGAGAGTCTCTTCGTCACATTCTGTGGTCGCCAGTAGTGCCAAATTTGCTTTTGTCCAGCGATTTAATATTTTGCTTTGGCCGTTGTCGCATTCCTTCTTGATTAAGGTGAAGATGGAGACGTCTGACGCCATTCTGGACTTGCGATAGAGCATAAGCATGCTGGATTTCACTGCTCCCCCAAGTGATAGGAGGCTAAGTTCTTTCCTTATTACGGTGATCGAGGTGGAGTTGGGCAGACCCAATGTCCCTCTCCAAAACAGTGCTTCCAAGCTCGGCCACAGAGTGATGGGTAGGTTCGGGAGTGCATCAGCGCCGTAAGTCAAGGTGGGAATTACCTTTTTTTTGTAGAAATCTAACACAGGAATAAGCGAAAAACGACCAAATTTCCTGTTGATAGCTTTGGCTTGGGCGATCAGCTTTTTTGTTGTCGCTTTAAGATGGGCTTGCATTGCCAGGTCATTTCTGGAACAGTCGAGAATCACTCCAAGGTATCTGAATTCGGAGACTTTTTCGACCCGCTGCTTTCCCAGAAATAAAGCAGATTTTTCTGGCTTCTTTGGTTTTGTGGACAAGATCATGAATTTGGTCTTTTTTTCATTAATCTCTAGTTTGTTATCTCTCATGTAGTCCGAAAGTTTCTGCATTTGACGTTGCAGACCCACAAGGGTATGGTCCAGAAGAACCAGGTCATCCGCATATAAGGTTCTGTTGACATGGGTGTTTCCCAACTTCGGTGGGAAACAATGAACGTCTTGAAACGTGGTTTGCAAGTCCCCCAAGAAAGAGAAGAATAGGGCCGGGGCAAGAGGACAACCCTGTTTCACCCCTCTGTCCGTAGGAATTGCTGGGGATAAGAGGCCTTGTTGGTTGAGTCTCACTCGCATGGTAGTGCCAGTGTACAGAGCTTTAATCGGTTCCAGAATAGGGGAGGGACATCCCCAGGCTTCGAGTTTCTGCCGGAGACGTGGACGCTCTACTTTGTCGAATGCCTGGGTTAGGTCGATGAAAGTAAGGTAGATTCGAGGTCCACCCTCCAGCACCCTCCCTTTGAGCGCGCTCAGCAGCAGTATATTGGCTGCGGTACCCAATCCTTTTTTGAAGCCTGTTTGAAGATAGTCGTGACAGCCTGCCGTTTTGACCCAGTTGTTAAATTCTCTCAACACGAGAGATCCAAACACTTTTCCAATACAATCGAGGAGGGCGATTGGCCTGTAGTTTTTTGGGTCTTCCTTAACGCCCTTCTTGTAAATTGGCACAACTATGGCCGTTTTCCAAGATGGTGGAATGGTTTGCAAGTGGGCACATCTTTGGAAGATGTGACTAAGGAGAGGAGCCCACTCTTCCTTGCAGGACTTCAGGTCAACGTTCGTAATGCCATCTGGCCCTGGAGCTCGAGAATTTTTAAGTCTCTCAATTTGTTTTAGGATGTCCTCGATGTCGTCCACTTTGACCCATGGGGTCGGTGCTTCAACCACATTCTCTGTTTGCTCTTTTTCCAAATTTTGGAATAGGGAGCTGAAAAAGTTCACCCAGGTGGATACGCCGATGTTTGAGATGAATGCGGGTTTCCCCTGCGCATTTGTTGAATTCAGGAGACTCCAGAACTCACGGCTGTTGTTTGTTGTTATTGTTTTCAGGATTGCCTCCGAGTCCTGCTGGTATAAGGTCAGGTTGTATTGTCGACACCCCTCGACTGCATCCGCTAGAGCTTCTTGGATTCCTCTGACTTTCGCTTGCCGTTTGAGTCTTCTCATCTCCTTTCTTTCGGACGTCACAACCTTGTCGAATCTGTGGTGCAAGCTGTTGTCGCAGACTTTGTTTTTGACCTTTACTTTGTATGTTGCCAGCAGGGGTAAGTAATCAATCTCCTCCCTTGTTCACCGCTGTGTTTGGGTTTGATATTTAGTTCCTATCTCCTTTATGGATTTTGCCGATATTTTCAGTCTTGTTCGCTGGTTGTTTGGACTAAGCTGTGGCACGGCGTATTCCCTTTCCACCTGTGTTGTCGTCCACACTGTCTCCAACAAGTTGTGATCACTTGCTGGCGCGTTAATCACTTTGAAGGAACTTATCACGGACAGCAACGATGTAGACACAAATATGTAGTCTATAGTGGCGCTCGCTTCTCTCCTAGTCCATGTTGGCAGCCGTTTAGGGTCAACAAAGGCTGCGTCCAGATTATGAAGTTCGCGAGAGTTCATTAGTTTTAGCCACTCGGCTCCTCTCTTTGTGCCTGGGGCGTTCTTGGCCATTCTGCTGGTGAATTTGTCCGGTGAGTGACATGTGGCATTGATGTCTCCACAAATCAGTAGGAATGGAGTTGACTGGACCGCCAAAGCCTCGTCAATCGCTCTTTCCATTAGCTCCAGGTAAGATGTGTCGCTGATGCCTGCTGGGTTCCAGTAGGTATTTATAATTATCAGTGACTCTGCTGGTTGGTTGGCTGGATGATCTTTACACTTTGTCTGGACTACTTTAGTCATCAAGATTGATGGGCTGCTCATTAGCGTGGCGTCTAGTGAAAATCCGCAGCCTTGGCGACATGCTGTCAGTATTCCTGAGGACGGCCGCCCTGTCTGACCTTCAGTTGCCGGGGCGAGGATGATTTCGTATCCCTCTAATGTCGGGGCCTCTGTGAGCCAGGTTTCCTGGAGGCAGAGAACATCATAGTCTCTTAATACAATGGTTCCTTGGCGCATTAGATGGGAGTGTCCCCTTGTGCTCCATGAGCCTAGTCGAATGTTGGTTCTGTCAGCTTTCTTTGCTTTTGTTGAAGTTGGGCCAGGCTCATGCCGCTTGGATTGCTATTTCCTTGCTTCATTATGAAGTGCTTTTGATATCCACGACCCTGAGCCTGACACAGGGTTGGCACTAGAGTTGAACCTCTGGGCTGCTTGTGTAGGGTCCCCCCGGATCGTTTTTGATATCATGAGATCCCTTTTGCTGTAGTTTTGTTCGTGACTGTAGCTTGTTGGCGTTGACTCTCCTCCCTGCTCCTTGTGGTCTTTCACCTTGCTGCTAGTTTGTGCCTCGTTTCTGTGGTTCGGTTGTGAGGCCCTTTTCTCAAACCACTGATTTTCCTGGTGCTGGCGGTGCTTAGGCTGAGGGCTTCTTGTTTCCCTGGCAGACAAGAGATCACCTTGGTTACTGGTTGAGCAGACACTTTCTTCTGCTTGACTCCGGGACGAGTGATTGGTGCTTCGTTGCGTATACCTTGTGGATCTGGTTGATTCTGTGATGTCGTATCCGAGTTTCAGCAGTGACTTCGTCTCTCCTTTTAAGAGATCGAAAACTGATTTTGAGGCTACATAAAAGTGTGCAACAGATTTATGCTGGCGCTGGCTGGGGTCCACTATCAGCAGGTCTTTAGTGTTTATGCATCTGAGGTTAGGCACAAAACTCAGTAGTTCCAGCACTGCTCTTCTGTTTAACACCACCTCGTCGTCGATTCCCGGGATCTGCTCTATCTTTAGTATCCACTTCTTTCGGTCCCTGTTTTTTTGGTCCTTATAGTATTTATTTGTCTTTGAGATAAAGTGCGAGTCTTGCTGTTTCCGTGGTTCCATGCGAGGTCTTGAGCTTATTTTATCTGTGCCATACTTCCCAGCGTCAGGCGTGGTGTGTCGTAGTGACCTGAACGCATGTCGGTTTTCTTTGCCTTGTGTCAAGTTAGTTGGCTCAGGAACAGCAGTGCTCGGTGGACCTGTCGAGCTCTCTCCTTTCCACTGCCCCCCATAAGTCAGTTTCTTACAATGATCCTCCAGTGTTAAGAAGACTACACTAGGTGGTGTGTCCTCTAGGGTGGCCGCCCAGCCCGTGTCTGTCTCTCGCTGTAGACCCATTGCTGCCAAGGGAGAGGGGCCTCTCTTTTGTTCAGCAGTACGATCATCGTCCAGGTGTTGGCTTATGTTAAGCATTGGGTCATCTTCAAGGAAGTCTTCGGCGAATATGGGGGAGTCAGCCACTACTCTGGTTTTAGCTCTCTCACTAGTGTTGCTCTGTCGTTGTGCTTGAGGCTTAGAACTCTTTTCGGCCCCCCTCTGATTTTCATTTTCCTTAGTGGGGAGCCGGTTGATCGTTTCCTTCGTTAGTGAGGGAACTTCTTTCTCGATTGAGTAGCTGGTAAGGGTTGTGCCTTTTGGTTTTCCATCTATCGGTTTACCTCGTTTCATTTGGTTCTTAGAGACTTTGATTGGATCTTCTGAAACCGGGTTTCTATCTTTACTAGATTTGGGACACCTCCCAGGAGCCTGCTCATCGAGGCTTACTTGGCGTCTCCTTTGTGGCGGCTCTTTCTCTTGACCCTGGCCAGTCTCATTTGTTAGGTCTATAGTAATGTCCGTTTGTGTGGCGATTGACACTGTGGCCTTCTTAAGTGCTATTACAGGTGTGTTCTGTTCCGTTGTCTGGCAAGGTGTATTTGTTTCCGTTGGTAAATTAACTGGGCCTTTGTCTCTTGCCATGATATAGGCCTCTAAGAATATTAGTTTGCTGTGCATCATAGCCTGAATTGAACTTTGGTCTTTTAAGTTGTCACTTATTGCCTCGTAGAGCTTCATAAAAGGCGCCAGGGCGATTGTTGTTGATGACATTATTGCCAGAATATCTGCTTTTTTCGAGGGAGTTTCTGAGCCTGTGCGATTTGATGAAATCGAAGATCTCCCTTTTGCGGGTGTTTCTAACAGTGTGGAATTCTTTTGAGACCTTAACAGGGGCTCGGAACGAGGCAGGTCCCGTTGCCCTCTATCGATTTTGTTCGCTAGGGATGCTTTTCCCAGTCCCATGTACCTAGGGTTGTCGCGTGTTGGGCCTCCTATTATGTTACTGTTCCGTGTTTTCTTACTCCCCTGATCGGTGTTGTGACTGCTCAGGGGCGTCAAGTCTGTCAATTAAAGGGGCTTGATGCCACAGGCTCCTTAGGCTTGGGTGTCCCGGGCCCCTCCTGGGGCCCATTGCCCCATTTGGGGAGACAACTGTGCAGCTGTTCTTTACGTGTTGGAGTGTGAAGTCATCATTTTCTCGATCTGATTCCATTACCACCTCTTCTGAATCCTGGTCGAAGTCAATTTCGTTGGTGCCTTCTGCGTTCGGTTGATCTTCTCGGGCACCGCCTTACATGTGTGAGTCCTCCCGCGTGGATGTGGGCTGCTCTTCACTTTGCGTTTCTGCTGCAGCCTCTTCAGGGTAAAATACGTCGTCCTCAGGGGTGGTGTCCATTCCACGAGCCTTCTCATCGATTGAGGTTACCTCTCAGATCCCTTCTTTCCTGTGCGTGTCCGCCTGTGTGGACCCAGGGTGGGCTCCGTCTCTTGGCTTTCCCAAAGTGTCATCTGGAGGGAGACATGCTTGCGCATCCAACTGTTTCCCCTGGGGAATCCTTGGTGTCTTCTCGAGCCTTCTGCATTTAGCCTGCGGCCAGCATAACTGAAGTGCTTGGAGGATTTCAATGTCAGAGAGTTCCTCAGTGTTTCTGTTTCTATGTGTGAGCACAGGCTTGAAATAGTGTTTTAGATTGAGACTCGTTGGAGGGTTTTTTTATGCGTCTTTTCACTGATGCCATTTGTGAAGGTCGCTCGCCCTCTATGCCTTCTTGATTTTTTTGAGACGTCACTCGAGACCGTCTGTGGTTTCCCAAACCTCCTTTCCTCCTTGGCTTGGTACTTTTTGTGCATACGTTGTCGTTTCTTTTTCTTTTGGCTTTGTTCATTGTTATTTTTAGTGAAAGCACTTCTGATTCTATCGAGGCTGTTCTCTCCTCCGCTCCATCCTGGAGGCAAGCCACTGAACCAGTGACCTCCTGTAATGCAGAAGCATGAAGCATCGCCTGTACCGATAGTACTGGTCTCCAGTTGTCTATACTGCCAGCGGGAGGAGCGCCCTGCAGGTCCTTTCCGCGCTCCTCTTCAGCGAGAGAGCAGGCGGCGCTGGAGTCTCTCCCTTCTCTCTCACCAGCGCCCGCCCCTCCTCTAACACTGAGCCTGTTCCTTCCTCCCTCCGCTGCAGCCAGGCTCATCGCGCCCGACAGGACCCTCACCCGCTCCAAGACCTCCGATGTCCTGCGGCAATACTCCTCTCCTTCGCCCGCCCTCTTGGTAGCCAGAGCGACCGCGGCGAGGCCCCCGTTTAGCTCCGCCCCAGACAGCTTCGTCTCCTTGACAGCCCCCGTCAGCTCCTGAGTCGGAACTCCCGAACCCAGAGAGGTATGTTGCGGGGAACAAGGTGGATGGCGGGTTGGAGGGGGTGAGTTTGGGCTGCCCACTGTGGCGGTGGTTGCGTGGTCCCTAGTGGGAGGGTTTGTGGGGATGTTTAGTTCGAGGCATTGGATAATACCTTCCCCCCACGCCGGCCCCGTGTCCGATTCCTTGTCTCCTCCATGTGCCCTTCGAGGGACTGTTGTGAGTTTGTTGTAAGTTCCTTTACGCTAACCTTTCTTTACTGGAGCGGTCTTCGGAGCGAGGGGATGTCCGGAGAGAGCACTCTCAGAGCCTGTTCAAGATCGCAGGCTTTTCAGTCAACCGCTGTCCTCTCCGTCTTCGCCGTCTTCTCCGACGACCTCCTGGAGGTGAGGTGCTGGTGCTGGCGACGCCTTTCCACACCTGGCGAGCCTTGCAACCCTGACAGCCATGACTGCAGGACTGCTCTCACTCAGCTCACACTCCGCGACCGCTCTGCGGTGTGAAGCGGTATAAGTTGGGCTTCTCCTTCCTTCCACCGATAGGACTGTAGACAGACTGCAGACTGCAGGACTGCTCTCACTCAGCTCACGCTCCGCGACCGCTCTGCGGTGTGAAGCGGTATAAGTTGGGCTCCTCCTTCCTTCCACCGATAGGACTGTAGACAGACTGCAGACTGCAGGACTGCTCTCACTCAGCTCACACTCCGCGACCACTCTGCGGTGTGAAGCGGTATAAGTTGGGCTCCTCCTTCCTTCCACCGATAGGACTGTAGACAGACTGCAGACTGCAGGACTGCTCTCACTCAGCTCACTCTGCGTCACTGCTCTTCTGGCCACGCGCCTTGTCACGCTTCACCGAGTGCAGTGCGTGGTTCAACCCTTGTGGTCTAACGGTTGGTGTGGAGCGGGGAGGCGAGCGACAGCTAGAGAGAGCGAGCAGCAGTGATGGAAGTGTGGTGCGGCTCTCCATGAATGTAACTAGAGAATAAAGTGGACGGACCTAACCTTCATGTCTCCGGCATCTTCCTTGCCTCTCAAGTTTCTGGTTGTCCGAACTCACCACAACATTTAGTGACGCGCAGAAAGGAGAACCGCACTTCTCAAATTTGTGGACGGTTTTGCGACTTTCGGTGCTGCCCAATATTCACGGAGCAAAATCCCCATGTGGCCGCGTATTTTGTAAGACATACATAATTACATAGTTAATGATTACATATACATCATCATGTGTTGTATGCTTACGCGTGTTTCACCCTCTCTGAATTTTTTCAACGCTGTTCAAAGTAATAGCTTTTCTCATGGTTAATGTTAATAGCTCATATTGGGTTGTTTCTTGCATCTTCTTTCTTAAATCTTGTGATCTGTTGACAAATTTGTGATAACTCATGTGGCTGGTAGACCTTATGTGATTGATCCTTGCATAATACTTATTTCATATAGAATCTATTGGTAAATTGGTAAATTTGGTCCAACGTTTACTATGTCTGAGAATGTCATGATTTTCTTCCACGTGTGAATTTGGTTCTGCAGGAGCCTGTTTCCCCTTTGTTGCGGCAGGAGCTTGTTTCTTCTCCTGTCCCAGGTAATTACGGCTGGTGATTGAGGATTGGCACAGATCGGAGATAAGTTCTCCTTCGTACACTCATTCTCCAGCTTGTCATTGTATTTCATTTCACTCCTGCATGATGCTATTATGCTGAAATAAACACATGGATTCCTATGGAATCGGTTTTGTATTAGCACTTGCTTTCAGCAATCGGATTCCATAGGAACCTATTAGTAAATGCTGTCTGCAGAACACACATTACAGGCAGTGTTTAATTGTTCAGGAGACGAAGTGGATAATGAAAAAGCAAAAGTGAGTTTGCCTCGTTATTTTTCCTCTGCACCTCCTAAATATGTAAAATTCCATGCAGGGCACCCAATACCATGTACGTGTTTACATTAGTGTTTCCCTGCATGTAATTAAAATTTATTGTAAAAACGAGACTGTTTGAGTTTGCTAGTGGAAAGCTTGAGCAAATCAAAGGTTTGGAAAAAGGATTCCAAGAACATGGACATGTACGATTGCCATTGGAAAAAATGAGCAGCCCGCAGTATAGACATTCCCCAAGACCTACAAGAGCATGCATGGGTGTCAATCAAATTTGAGAGCCTCTTTGCTGAGTATGATAACATGCCATTAAAGTCCAACAGCACTGAGAGGCCAGGAAAGATTAAGGCTCCCACTTACCTGGTCACAAAAACCATCATGAGGCCATGATAGCACAGAAAGTCTTTAAATGATGCCAGTTTGGAAATTGGAGGGAAACAGCAAGAAAACAAGCACTCTCTTGCTGTACACAAGGGCTTTGCAAAGATGTGGGTTTCACACGTGCACACATTTTGAAGTTTACTGCATCACTTCACAAAGTTGCAACGTTTTTCGAAGGCCCCATTAAGTAATACAAATTGGGCTTTCAGGGATTTAAGTAGGCATATGCTTCATTTGGGCATTGAAATGGTGCAAGGGTGGATCTGCATTATTTTCTAATCGCAGACCGTAGTAGCCCTCAAACAAATTCTGCTGTGATGTACTATTAATCATTTTGTTTATTTCGGAATCGAAAATCAAAAAAGAAATGTACAATAAAATACAAAAGATACAATTTCAATTAATAAAACTAAACAAATGAACAAATGAACAATGTATTCATAAAAAGACATTGGATAAAAAGGGAAGATAATGTTTTCTAGCTCTTGTCGCTTGCCTCAAATACAGTAATACCGACCACCCAATCAATGGGGAGTAGACCCTTATCAAGTAGCTTTAGACTAGGCAACATTGTCTGAAATCACTTTTCTTAAAAAAGGCGTCAAAGTTTTTTACCTTATTCGCGAGTAGGCTGGGTAGAAAAGCATGAAGTGCAAAAGATCCATACATGGTGCATCACATAATACACAAATGTTTTTGGACAACAAAGCGGAACAAGTAGGTGTAACCAAACTGAGATGAATACAACTGAGCATTGCACGTGCAATACTAGATCGATTGTGTTGGTAAGTAGTTCACGTTAAGTATTTCCGAATGATATTTAAGCAATAAACCCTGACTTCAGGGGCATTACTGTATCCAAAAATGCCCCCCCCCCCGTGCAAGGGATTTATTGCTATTATTATCCCGAATGGATTGCTCGGGATACTAATCCAATAGGTTATTGGTAGTGTGCACAAACAATTGTGAAGCCTGATGTCGAGTTCAGCTTCAAAAGGGCCAAGCTCTTCAGTAGTAGAGAGACTAGACCTTTCACTTTGTGAACAGATAGGATGTGTGGTGACCATGTTGGAGGTATAGCATGGCCGCCAGTAATCCAAAAAGGTTCACTAAGGGAACGGTCTTGTCAGGAACCGGGGGCGTGGAATGAGGATATTGCAACTCGGAAAGGTTTTGCAAGAGTGCCAAAGAAGTGCAAGCAGCACAAAAAATAGCAGAGGTGAATGGGAGAGAATAATGAAATGGAACCGGGTGGAATGATGGTACACAGTACATTCAGTTAGCGATGTGCATTGGATAAAGAGGAATTTAGTAGCTGGTAAAGCCTGAAAACCGACCAATGAGATCAATAGGAAAGTTGATAGCATGGCGCTAGGATACTAATAGTAAATAATACCATGAATCTACGCCTGAAAGGTTTCATTATTTAATTTGACTCAAGCAAATCTTGTACATGCGACACAAGTTGAGCTATTAGATATCTTAACAATGACTGATCAAGATGAGAAGAAAAGCTAAAATGATTACACACTTTTGTTTTACATGAATGATTCTTTATGTGGAGGCACCATGGAATGGAGAGTGCATTAGGCTTAGACAGAAGAGCATTAGTGATATAATGAGTTTACTCGACTTTTTTCGCTGTTTTTTATACAGTCAATGAATGGCAGGTTCTAAAAAAAGAAAAAGATTTTCTGTGAAGGCCCAATTCTATGTGGAAAGCAAAATTGGCAGACCAAGTCGTTTTTTAATCAAATAATTATCCACAGTTTGTATGGAGGCAGTGTTTGCCAATCCCGAGAGGAATGACCCATATTTTAAAACCTCCTTGGCTGCATTATTATACTACTCCATGATGATATTCGGAGGCTGGGCCTTGCATATCTTCATAAGACAGTAGACTCCTCCTAAAGTTGGTTTCCTTCTAACCTCTTGCATCACCATGTTGGGGCTGCCTGTCAGGCCAGCCTAGAAGCAAATAGCTAAGTAATCAAATGCATAAGCCAGAGGGATTACGTTATTATTACTTTTCATCAGTGGAAATGTTATATTGCATCTACCCAAATGGGAAACCATGCCTGCCGATGTGCCTGCATTAACGTTTGACTGTAAATCTTTCATGAATAGGGTGCAAGACATGATGAATAACTGCAGGGCTAGATCTGCTGTATCATCTGCATATGCTAATACAGGTAAAAAAAATTCCCCCCACTGTTGTTACATCTTTCCCAATGTGTGAAAGGGCATCATAAAAGCCACTAATGTCAAAGAAAATAATAAAATTGGAATCAAGCAGCGAGATTGGTCCAATGTAGAATCTCTTTTATTGTCTATTGGGTGGATCAATGCCAGTTTCCAATTATCTGGTGTTCTGCCTCACCGGATCATTGCATTGAAGCAAACGCTTAAGATGGATATCCACATATCCACAAGGTTGCAAAACAAATCATTCAGGATACCATCAGGGCTGGGACATCGATCAAGCATTTGTTTTCCTATTACCTCTGTGATTTCTTCAATTGAAAATTCCAAGACAGGAAGCGTATTCACAACTTCAATTAAGTTGATGCACTTAACATTAATTTAGATGCTTGAGTAGTGTTCTATGGCATTCACCAAACATGCAACAAAAATCCCAAAGCGCCCTGTTGCCCCAATGTCATGTAATATGGATTGAGACACAATCTGTTTGCTGCATTCCACTTTACCATGTAGGCAAAGCTGGTGCTAAGTGCACTTGCTCAATATCTATCATTGGTGCAAATGTTAGATCACCCCCCTCCTTACAGAGCACCCAAAGAAGGTCTATTCTTTAAAGAATACCTTGTCAGATGATGGACAGTGGATCTGGATAGACTCTCTTTCACCTACTCCTCACTAGCACCCCATTAGCCTTTTGCTCCCCTCACTTCCATATTCCATACTCTTCTGGAGCACTGACCGGTTCATGTTATAGAAATCCATAGATACATGAATGTGCCGAAATGGTCAGGCTCAGGCTAGAATTAAAAATACATGAGTGACCTACAAAGACTTATCCAGCCTGTGTTTCATTTTACTCCGGACTAATTCAATATCTTATACATGAGATGTGTATACAATCCAAAAATATTACTTTAAAAAAAGATTGCAGCATATAAAACTCTTTTCGCAGAACAGTTGGAACAATCTACAAAGTCAGGTGAAACAGAACTAAAACATTGTGTGTCCGATTCATGGTACTGTGCAAAGTGTATTTTTGCAGTGTAATGTTCGTACAGCAAAAATGGCTATGCACCGACTTTGCACAGACTTTGCATTTCAAAAATACACTTTGCACAGTTCCATGAATCAGGGTATGTGTCAACAGTGCAAAGGCACTTTTCAGCTGTACAAAGTCACTTTGAACCATGCAAAAAATTCCATGAATCGGGCCCATTAACTTTTATGGTAAAAAATGTGTGGAGAAAAAGTTTGATGTACATAGGTTTAATGGCACCTCCACAGGTCGGGAATGGGATGTCCATGCCTCCTTCTACAAAAATATCATTGGTGAGCACCTCACCCTCCTAAAACTGAAAGACCGAAAAGTGACTCATTGCTGTGAAAATGTCTGAAAGTGAAGACAGAGAAAGTCAGAGGTGGATCAGTCACTTTTGACATGGGAGATCATCAAGCCCTGGGACAGCGATTGTAGAGATGGCTGCAAAGATTTGAATGAAGCCAAGATAGTCACTAGCCTTGACCTATACAAAGGGCATCACCAGATCAAACTGGATAAACAATCACGGTACATAACAACATTTGCAACCCACAAGGGCTTATTTTGATTTAAGTGATTACGTTTTAGGAAAAGTGTACATTTCACAAGAAACACCTCAAGTTCTTTGGACATGTGTTTTCCCAAGATGAAGTGAGTCTTGATCCAGGAAAAGTAACCACAATTGCAGACATGTCACCCCCACAAGATGTGAGTGAGGTAAGGTAATTTGTGGGGTGGCCAACTATTGCAGTAGGTACCTGAAGGACTTTGCTACCATCAGAATGACATTAAGAGAGCTCACTAAGCAAGGAACATCATTTCTGTTGGACCAATCTTGTGAGGTGCCGTTTGCAGCGATAAAGAAAGGCATTGGATCGGCAGAGTGCATGGCCTACTCCAACCCAGCTAAATGCACTGAACTAACGGTAGATGCCATCCCGTAGGTCTGGGTGCCATCCTGGTGCAGTACAGACTGGGCAGAGACAGCCCCAGAGTCATAGTTGTTTACGCTTGAAAAAGTCTAACAGATGTCAAAGGAAAGTACTCACAGCTGGAAAAAGAGGGGCTGGTGGTCGTGTGGGCATGTGAACATTTTCAGATTTTCTTGCTAGGGAAACCATTCACAGTTGTCACTGATCATTGGTCACTATCTATGGAAACTCTCTGTGTAGGATGCCTTCTAGAATTGAGAGTTGGGGGTTAAGGCTGCAAGATTTCAACTTCACGATCATCCATCAGCCAGAAAAAAAGTACAACCCGGCAGACTTCATGTCTCGGCACCCACTTGTGAAACAAGACCATGACCCGTCCATGGAGGAGGAATTCATTTTTTCCTCGCTTAGCAAGAACCTCCAAAACCACTTACGACGAACATGGTGAGAGATCACACCATGAGTGACAAAATACTGCAGAAGGTGAAGTAACTCATAACATCTGGAAGGTGGAGAGATAGTGATTTGTACGCATTTGGAAATCAAGAGACTTTTATTTATTTTTATTTATTGTTCATTCTTATAACACACTTCATGCCCTTGGGCCTCAGAGCGCACAATTTTAAGCAAGAAATGCAAGCATTCAGACAGGTGAAGTACAAGCTGTCAGGGACTGCAGAAGGCCTTGTGATCTGTGGGAGCCAGATAATCATACCTACAAACATACACCAGCAGGTAGTAGACCTGGCACATGAAGGGTATCGAAGCATGGTAGCCACTAAGAGACAAATATGAGACATCATGTGGTTCCCAGGGATTGACTCAATGATGGAAAGCACAGTAAAAAGATGCCACCTATATCAGTGCATGTCAAAACATAACAACCCTGAACCACTCAGGATGTCAGAACTGCGAGAGACTCAGTGGACAAATGTCGCAGTTGATTTCTTTGGAGCGTTTGGTGGTGGAAATTACTGAACGGTGGTGATGGATAAATTCTCTCCTTTCCCTCTTGTACAGATGATCTTGTCCACAGCATTTAACACATCATTCCTGAATTGGACTTTATCTTCTCAGCTTGGGCATTCCTGAGATATTGAAATCTGACAGCGGACCGCTATTGCTGTCACGATGCCTGCCCCCGGACATCCGGAACCGGTCCATCTATCCAGGGAACAGGCACCCAAGAAGACACAGGAATTCCCAAAACCCCGCCTATGGGCTATATGGGTTCAGTCCTGGCGCCAAAGGCGCCAGGCTCATATTGCCAACTTTAAACTATGCAGGTCATCCTGCAAATAACTCATGTACAGGCCATCATGAGGCCATGAAGGGACTACTTTCCTTTAGGAACTATTTTGCTGCTTGGGTGTGGTACTGGAACTTCTTAACTGGGAACTACTTTTTTGATGCTATTTAAACCACGCCCGAAGAGCAGCACACGCTTCGCGTTATTCTGCATCTTAGCAGCGTAACGCTCACTGTGTCTGCAGTCCAGCATCCAGTCTACAGCCACACCCGTCTTGTGTCCGGAGCCGTTCCTAGAGAAAAGGAAAGAAGAAGAGAAGGTTGGAACAAGGAGATTTCCATTTGGTCATCATCTTTTCCAGGAGCAGCCAGCCGCACCTGTGGATAAAGGAAAAAGACATTAAAATAAACCGCATTGCATTGCCAGCTGCAGCGCTGCGCCAGACTCACCTGTCTTCGGAGCATCTCCACGACCCGGTGCAACACCCGTTGAATCGCCGCCCGGAACATCAGCATGTGAAAAGACAGGAACAAACAAAAGGTGAGCGGAGTTCCGCCAAAGACATTCTTTTACTTATTGCAAGATACTTACTCGTAATTTTACCGCTTGAGGCAGTGCTGGTCACCATCCTACGTTAGACATTTTCGGCAAGGCGCCGCACCTTCAAAGAAGATAGAGAACTATTGGTTAATTTCATTTGGAACAATCTTACTTGCTAGATAGTGCTTGGTACAAACTGACTCTTACCTAAGCGATACCTTCACCCATCGAGGCAAACTCACTCCTTGGATCACGCTGCAAGGGAAAAGGTATGAAAGGAGCAAGAGTGAATTAACAGACGTTTGAACTCTAAAAGAACTATACATTCAGTTTACACACTACTTAACTCAGAGACATTGTTGTCTGGAACTCTGCCAAATACCTTCAGATCAGTGAAGTAACTGAACTTCTACGCGCCCCTGCACTCCACACAGGATGGAGAGTTCATCCTTCCAAACAATAAGGTGAGACTTTATGAAGGAGAATACTGGAAGTTTTCAGGGAAAATAGTGTTAGTGTAACCTCTCTACCACGGGTGGCTAATCCCCTTTACTGCTTCTAGGAAAATATTCTTGCGGGCCAGGCAGACGAAACTGAGTGGACAAGTGCAGTCGATCATCACTTTGCTACAAGTCACACTGGTGGAGACCGCAACAGTCCAGCTTCGTTCGACGCCCCTGTGGAGTCCAGGTGAGTGTAACAATTTTGCAGTCTGGAGTTTGCACGATTTATGAGTCACATGGGCATATGTCACAAGAAGATCACTCCTCTATGGCTGCAAGCCAACTGAAAGATTGAGAAATATATGGGAAGTCTAAAGAACGCATTGCAACAAAATGAGCTGAGCCAGATGTTGTTAAACCAAGCTGTATGTAACATGTTCAGGGATTGCAGAAATTCACCAGACGGAACGACAGAAAGATGCCCATTAGTGCTTGTGAATTTAAAGGAAATTGAAAACAACTTCCTCACAGAGAAGAGCTTCCGGAAAAAAGACCTCACAATGCTGCAGGCTAAGGATGTGGCCAGGAAACGCAAGATGAAAAGATATGCTGATGAGAAGCGGGGAGCAAAGTCTTCAACAATGCAAACAAAGTTCTTGTGTGTCGGAAACAAGAACGGAAGTACAAGTCAAGATTTGATCCTGCTCATTTAGTCATCATGCAGATCAAGGGATCCATGGTGAGCGCCCCATCTCCGGGAAGGGTCATAAGAAGGAATGTGTCACAATTTATCTTTGGGTTGGGACACTGGTGCACACCTTTAGTTAATGAATAATTAGAATATCTATTTAAATATGTTTTAGTATTTTTTTAGGTGCGGGGAGGGAACTGGGATCATGGCACAAAACCCCAACAAGAAACAAAGAAATGATGAAGATTCAACCTAGGATCCTCCCGTCCCCTGCACACTATCAATTGTTGAACAAAAAGCCAATTGCTAGAACATCTATGGAAATTAAGTCAGTTAATTGAACATTCTGTACATTCTGTACATGGAATAACGATTTAGTCATGTATAAAGAATTTTTTTTAAAAATATATATATATTTCATTTAGAAGAGAATGGATTTGCAAACAATCCAGCATTAGTAAATATGAACAGAAATAATGGGAAGAAAAGTCTGTTTTTCAAAGGCAACACGTTTCGAGGAGTATTCCCCTTCTTCAATGGCCAATACGGACTATTGGAAAAAAGATCATGTACAGCATTACAGTCCAATCATTACAAGATATATACAAGATGCATCAAATTAATCATACATTTCATATATATATATATATATATATATATATATATATATATATATACATATATATATATCAAAATTTCGACATGAATCAAATGGACTAGTGGTCTAATGTCTGCACATGTTCACCCTGAGCATGGCTCTTGGTTTCTGGTGTACATGGTCTGTACAGTATATTCAAATCACATTTGTTTGTGGTTATCCAACATTATACACATGTTTATCTCAGGTTGACTGATACTACTCAATAATTCACCAGAGCTGGCACTGCATCGTAGATAGGTCATGAAGAGATAGTTTAAAGAAGATGGGTCCATTTAAGGATTCTTAACAGGGCAAGAAAAATGAAGGAGCACCAGATTGTGACAGGCCTAAAGGGATAGGGTGACAAGGCAATCACCCAAGTTGGAGCTTATTTCATGTGTATCTTAATGAAGCACAAGCGCTAGATGTTGGCTTCAAAGTGCAGTCCTGTTGTAGGCAAATCAAGTGGCTCAAGGATGATGCCCAACCTGGGGAAGTAATAGAACAAAGGTCCATAGATAAAAGCTGTTGCCTTCATTGGATATATGAATAGTATGCATAAATCTCCTAATCTTAGAAAACGCCTAGATAGATTTCAATCTCTAAATGTGAACTCGATGTGGAAAACATTACCCACAAGAAAATCTAACGTGCCAGGAATCTCTGCATGTAGCATTCGAAAGTTATGTTTCAGGGTACATGTATCAATATCAACGTGGGCTGCTCCTCGGTTCATGGAAAATGGAGCTGACTAGACTAAAAGGTAATCAGGCAGAGAAATATAAGTATATAAATATAAATAAGAACAACAAAAGATGCAACATTGGGTATCAAAAGCTATTTTCAAGAAACACGTAAAAAGAACAACTATGTCTGCATACCTATATTAAGAATCAGTCATATGCACAAAGGCGAGTGCAGAGTCAACTGCTGTCAGCCTCTCGAAATCGAATGCACATCTCAAGTATTTAGTAACTGCACTGGCATGCAGGTTCTATAATGAGGAAAACAGGGTGTGGGTCAGGAGCTGATAATTTGTTGAAAGTCCCTAATCTGAATGCGGTCATAAGCTTTGGAACGTACCTTTCTAAGTGTGGACGCAGTGTGAATAGCAGGCATCAGCAACTGGCGTCTGGATCCGTTGTCACGTAAACAGTAAGCGCCATGTTGCTAAAGGCTTTATGAAGCGAGTAGGAATAGAAAGTGGACTAATTACTTGGGGATGCAGAGTCCTCTATGATAGGAGTGCAGAAGTAATAGGCATAGAGAGTGGACTAATTACATTGGGATACATGGTCCTCCATGATGGAGAAGTCGAGTACTGTTGATATATTTAAGCTTTACCACAAGGGAGAGAAGGAGCATGATGAGGAAGAGAGCGTTGAAGAAGGTGGTCAAGAAAGGCCAATAAATGATGATGAAGGTTCCACATAGCCTGGACCGTCAGTGGAGATGCCTATGAGATCAAAGCGATGCATCACAAGACCTGTGGGACTGATTGAGGAAATGTGAAACTAACTGTGAGTAATGTTATTCTGCTTTGCCCGAGAGGGGAAGAGGTTGTGTCCAGAAAGGACATGGTTAATACTGAGTGACAAGTCTTCTCGTCACGCAGGCTTGAACCAATAGATATGCGCATTCGGGGCAGAAAAATTAAAAGAGGGAATAAAGAAAACACTTCTTTCTCCTGGTCTGCATGTCCCTGATTTTGGCACTCTCTTGGACAGCGGTAGCTAGGGTCAGCAGAGGCCCTAGCAAAAGGGAGACACACAAGTAATGTCACATTAAATGCTGACAACCAGCCCAAGACTATTTTGTGCAATATCACGTGCTCTAGAAAAACTGTGCTTGAGTGCACGTTGTCATTTTCAGTGCACTGCAAAAGTGGTAAAAACATGAACATTTCCAATTTGCCTTACAGGATGCAAGCGTTAAAACACTTATTGCCCAAAAGTTCCTGTATAACCTTGCTGGCGGCTCCCTCAGTGTAAGATACACAGTGGCCCGTGGCACGTGGCCCCTTTGCCCATGTATTAAAACGACTCTGACTTACGTATCTGCACATCTTGTGTGGGCCTGTTTTGCTGTCACCAAATAAAAATGCAAGGGATAGTTTGCGGAATGCAGGAAGAATATCCGATAGGTAAACAAAACAAATGAAAATTCAAAAACTTTAAAAATGTCCAGGCTCTGCAAAGTTAATTTGACTGGTCGCACTTAGCTGTTTTCTCTGTTTTCGCTCTTTTCCAGGCATCCACGAGTTCTAACCCTGTCATTTTGTGAATTGAGGAAAGAGGTCATCTAGTCTTGAATTTCCATCTCTAATTGGTTCCTATGCGAAATGTTCATGATTCTGCGGCAAAAGGGGACAACAGCAAGAAATGTTGTCTGGAGTCTTCTATTTTAGGTTTGCATTTACATGTGCAGATTTTCATGCTTCAAGTTTTTCTGACACCATAATTGTATTACTCTGAGATGAGAAGTTGGCTTGTTTTTGAATTTGTCCTAGTTAATGTTGCTGATAACTACTTTTAACAAACATGCATTAAGTGTCATGAAATGAGCCTATGTTTCATAAGGTCTTCATTTGGAAAGTGCCTCATGCACAACATTCACCTTTACCCATTTGAAATACAGATCCATCAGTAGCAGCAAGTCCCTCATTCTTCCTGTTGCTTCATAAAGAGATCTGAGTACATCATGGGAGACATATTCCCTCAGGAGTCTGGGCAAGTCTGGCAAGGTCTCAACTGTTGATCCTGGTTCCTTAAGAATGTGTCAAATCATTACACAATGCACAGGCCCTCACCATGCCTTCCACATCTGTGCCTATCCTGGGCCCCAAGTAGTCACCCCTAAGCTTCCCATTGGTCTTCATCATTCCGAAGTGTCGTTCATGTCCCACCTCAAGTATCGTCTTGTGAACACCAACTGGGGGCACTACCCCTTGTCCATGCTCAATTCCCTTCCAGTATTGCAGTATTCCTTCAAAATGCCACTCTCTATGAGCTCGCTCCAAGCCATCGCAACATGGTTTACCACCTCTCTTAAATCGAAATCGCCTTGCTTGGCACTCTCCCAGTCTTCCTCACTGACATTCGCCTCCACACACCTGAAACACTTGGTTATCTTCCTCAGTTTCTTCCTCCTCCTCTAACCCTTGTTCCTGCTTGTCCTTAGGCAGCCAGGACTGAAATTCAGCCACTACACTCCTTCCTGTGTATGTCCACAACTGTGGAGTCATGCCCCTGCAAAGATGTGACCCACTGCATTACTCTGCACAAGACCCATTGCCGACGTTGGTTCATTAACACCCCCATAATGGGACTGTGATAGGTGTGATTTTGAAATGTCCTTCCCCACAAAAATGCATGGAACTTACTTAGGGCCTTCACCACAAGACGGGCCCTCTTCTTGATAACCGCATACACAGAGTCTGCCCCTTTTAAAGTTCTAAAGAGGAGGTCAGCCCGGCTCAGATATGATCTCCAGTACTTTCCCCAACCTTTGTTCATGTTCCTTCTCTCTCTCACCCCAAATCATTGTGTCGTTTTGGAAACAGACAACTGCATTATTGTTTCTGGAAAATGGCCTGCGAGACTCTCTGAAAAAATACTGCCACCAAAACCAGGCTAAATGGCATCTTCCTGAAGCGATATGTACTCTCTGGTGTTACACGTGTAGAATAATCCCATTAAATGTGGTAGGGCCTTTCATGGTAGTGGGTCAAGGCAAGATCAAATGTGCTGAAAACTCTCAAAACCTCTGACCAAACTACTAATTTCACATATATTGGGCAACAGGAATCTGTCCAGCACAACACACAGATTATCTCCTCGAAGATCCAGACATAACCTAATGTGTCTGTTGGCCTTCTGTGCCACACAAATGGCTGAAACCTACTCTGAGGTTTCTACTGGTTCGATAATGCCTTTCTCCTCCAGTTTCTTGAGCTCCAGCGTTGCATCTTCTCTAACACATATAGGTACATTTCTTACTTTTGCCACCACCTTGACTGCTTCAGACCTCAATCAAATCTGGTGATAATACCATTTAAGATGTTACCCGAAATCTTCTCTAACCACCTCACTGTATCTGTCCTCCACCTTGGCTGCAACTTTCATTTTCATCACAGCTGCTATCACTGTACACTCAGATCCACTATGATCCCCATATCACTCTGCTCATACCACACCAGGAGGCACCCACCTACCTTGGGCACATACACCTCAGCCACTGAAGCACACCCATTACATTCCAACCTCGCTTGACACTCCCCCATAATGTCAATATGCACACCCCATAATTATTTGCTTTGAACTTGTTTTTTTTTTAGTTAGAACTGCAAATCTTTGAATTGCTCTTTCCATTTCCTCCAATCTATGATGGTATAGTCTGACTCGTAATCTATTAACAATGGGAAGATATGTTCTGTTGACCTGGACATCAGCATGCTGCTCCCCTTACTGCATTGGTTTGCTCCATTCGTGGCTTACAGAGAAGCTCAAACCCTCAATGCCCCCCTTACACATTCTCACACCTTTTACTCAACATTTCCTTTACATACCGTTTGAAAAGATTTTCCCAGCAGAGAGCAAAATATCCCGTCTTTCCACACTTTCGACAACCAGCATTGAGTCCAAGACAGCTCTCTGAATTAGCAAAGTGGAATGTTCTCCCATACCTGAAGCATATGTTTACACTCCTTCCTCCTCCTTGTGCAGGTATCTTCTCTACACTCATTCTGTCTTTTACTCCCTCCATGTTTCTCTTCCTTGTTTTTTTCTTTTCTTATCATCCCCCTTTATGACTGTGCATTCCATTTCCACGCCCTTGGAAACCTTCCTATCCAATTCCTTAACACATCGCATCACGTGCTCCATCCTCTTCACGATGTCCAAGCTCAGATCTCCCTTATTGCAAATCTCCTCCCTTATTTCATATTCCCTGACCTTTATCTTAAACTGTTCCCTCAATAGCTCATTGTACGTGTCTCCAAAGTTGCACTTATTGGCTGGTTCTCTTAGTCCTGTCACAGAGTCCTCTATTCAGTCTCCTTCCATTTGCTCTCTTAATCCAAAATAGTAGCACATCAAAATAGGGGTGGTTTTCCCTTTGAAGTCGATTTTTCTAATAGGGATTGAAGGATTCTCCAACCATGGCTCCTGCCTGTCAACATTATCCCTCAGCGATGAGTTCTGGCAGGCTCTTAAGTTTCCTCTTCCTCTCAAAGTCTAAGCAGTGCATGCAGCTTGCTCTCTTCCTCTCATTGCTGTATGGGAGACCATGAATGGCTAATACGTAATCCTGGAAGTCCTTCTTTCATGTGTCCCATTTAACAGAGAGCCCTTCTGGGGTATGAATTGAGGAGGTATAAGACTCATTGTTCCATTACATTTCCCACATTTGTGAAGCATTTAAGTGTGTTTCACTGTGGAGACCTCCTTTCAATGATGGACATTCCTAGAACTGTGGATGTACCACACTCAATTTGACAATTGAGTCCCCTTTTACTGTTCACTGTTTTCAGGGGCATAATGTTACAGAGCCTTTGCACTTCCTGCTTGGGCCTGTTTCCTCTGCCGTACATTGTCGTTCATGTCAGCCTGTCAGGCTCAGTGAGCATAGCTCCCTCAGCTGGTGGGCACAGATGTGGTTTTTTGCCAATACAGCAACGTTCTTCATGGAGGTGTGGCTCTCTCTGTGCAGCCACATGCAGTGACTTACTTATGGTCGTGCAGCTCTTCACATTTTCCACACTTCACGCACAGCTTTTACCTCCCTTCATAACATGAGCATTGCTGGTTCTACTCTTTCAATTACTCACTTCACTGTAGGCTGTTTTCATTAGGATGGTCCTTACCAGAGATGTTTCAAAGCCTCATGATCAGTCCCTCTCCTTGTAAGAAAGTTAACTCACTTGACATCTCTGCGGGACTCTAGGGAACTGTCATGCAATCTCCACTCCTGAAGTCCATGGTGGAACTGTACAGCTTGTCACCTATGTTAAGAGTCATAAAGACAAACCTGAGCGGCAAAGGGTGAGCAGTGTTTGGCACTGCTGGTCTGACATTGGCATTGATGCCGGGAGAGAGGGGCGTTGCTAGGGGACGGCTGAGGGGGCTATAGCCCCGGGTCTTTTGGTTGCAGCCCCGGATAGAAGCTCAGGTGCTACAACCAAAATACTAGCTAGCCACGAGTCCCCCCCAGACCTGACATTAGCTTAGCCCTTGATCTTTTCCATACCTAGCAACACCTCTGCCAGGAGAAGGAGGTGATCACGCTGTGCCACGCCCCCTTTTTCTTTAAAAACGTACGCCAGGCCTGGAGAGATGAAGCCTGAGCAGCAAAGGATGAGCAACGTTTGGCATCGCTGGACTGACATTGATACTGATGCCGGGAGCAGGAGATCCGAGATCACACCACGCCACTCCCCATTTTTCTTTAAAAACTTGCAGGCAGGCCTGACAAGGAGAAGCCTGAGAGGCAAATGGTGAGCAGTGTTTGGCACCTCTGGTGTACGGCACTCTGGAGGCATTTTTTATCCATCTGACAACAGCATAGCAGAGATGGGAAGTACTGTGGCTGCCTCGTGATTAACAAATGCTGGTGCTTTGTGTTGTTTGGTGCCTGGAATCCCAGGCCATAGCCTCAGAACCAGCTAGTGTTTGTTTTGTGTCCACGCTCTCCCCTGCCAATTGCCATACCTTGAACTCTTGAACTTGTAAGGACTGGAAGAGTGGGGGCAAGCACTCAGGGTTGTATTTATGCCTTGGACACACTTTGATTACAGAGGCATGTTGATTGTCATTGTTTTCAGGCTTAGAAGTCTATTTAAGTGACTGCTGAAAAGTGACTTTGCCCTGCCGACACAAACCTTGATTCATGGAACTGTGCAAAGTGTATTTTTTCAGGGAAAAGTCAGTGCAAAGTCCATTATGTATTACAAAAGTTACTTTGCACTAATTTAGCACTTCAAAAATACATTTTGCACAGTTCCATGAATCAGGGTTTGTGTTGGCAGTGCAAAATCACTTTGACCCCTGCAAATAATTCCATGAATTGGGCTCTAAGTATTGCGTTAATGACAGACTTGCAGCAGACTATTATTAGAGGTTTGAGCACATTTAGTGCATTCGTGTTTAATGATGTTGGAGGTGCAGGTGGAGGCAAACATGTATACTGTGGTTTGAGAGGTAGAAATTCCGTTACTTTAGATCGCTCCACTAATAACAATTTCGGTGGGAGATCTGTGCCCCTTGTTTGAAGGGCTACATCATGCTTACCGCATACATCCGAACCTACATCGGAATTTGAGCAAACTCTTAGATCAGAATCTTTGGAGAAGGTCACAGGATCAATTCTGTCTGTCTGGATCGATGGTCTTTAGTGGACGCGGTTTAATAATTTGATTCTGCAAATGGCTGGGCTATTTGAGGTGCTATACTTTTGCCACCTACATGATCAGATCGTCTCCCAGATTGTTGAGTGTCACTCATTTTCACAGGGTCAGTACCTGCCTTAGGATCGAGAAGAGATGCAGAATTAAGAGAAATGTTTGCCGGGACAGTGCAAGTTCTTGCTGTAACTGCGGTTGGCTTTTAAGACTTCTTGGTGAAGATTAGGGAAGCAGGAAAGTGGCTTGTCTTCACAAAGCTCTTACCACTTTGATTCGTCACAGTGAACTTCCTCCCATGTGTTGTTTTGCCCTTCACCACTTGGGCTGATTTGTACATTGATCCCCTGGTATAGAGGACGATAGACCTGCTTCCCCATTACTCAGTACAGCGTCCCTCATCCTATTGCACTCGTCTATAATAGTACCAGGTAAGTTAAAAGAATCCTTCAAGGAACATGCCTTTTGTAACAAAATATTTGAAGGGGCCTCATATCTATGAGAATTAACTTGGTCATTAGAGGAAGCATTTACTTGAGCGTTCATAAAAAATACCTCTTGCCGAGAGGTATTCAGACAATGGGCCTCATTACGACCCAGGCGCTAAGTGTTTAACGGCGCCGTAAAAGGCTGCGGCGCCATTAAACACTTAGCGCCTAATTACGAGGTCCCTTTGCGGGACCCGACCTTAACGGCTGGTTTTACCAGCCGTTAAAGTAGGGTGCCGCAAAAGGACCTTGGTGCTAAGTACGGTGCCGCAATTTGCGCCACCGTACTTAGCACCTTCCCCATTCCCATTGAGCCCTACGGGGCAAAAATGAGAATGGGGAAGGGCCCATGGTGAATGGGGAATTACCGCCCCGCCAACCTTGGAATGGGGCGGTAATTCCGCCATTCACCATGGCGGACCCCGGCATGGACCATGGTGCTAATAGCACCATAGTTTAGCACTGGGGTCGTCATGAGGCCCAATATGTGTTAGCTCCGATCCCTTCGAATTTCAGTTTAATCTCACTTAGTTGAAAAGCGTGAGCAACCAATTCAAATTTAATGTTGTCATAGGGCCTCATTACGAGCATCGAGGTAAGGAAAAAAGGAAGGCAGAATGGTAATACCGGCATCGATTACCGGTCTGGGCCATTACGAGCCGACAACCCGGTAATACCGCCACCATCTGTACTGTGCCCCTTCTTACTGGCATGCGCACGTACATGCGCCCTTCGTGGCGGCAATACCGGGATGCCGCTAACAGGAGGACATCACAAGTCACGCGGGCTTGCACTTACCGGCATTCCGAAGGTGGTAAATAGGGCCTGCACGATGGCGGTATTACAGGCATCGCAGATCACCCAAAAATAGCAACCTGCAGTGTAGCCAACTACCACAGGTGCACGCAATCACCACAGGTGGAGTCAATGGAGCCTGTCCCAGCACAAAAGGAGCACACCCACACACCACACCCCTTCCCACACCAAAATGATCCCACTTGCAGTCGCAATCTTGGGGCTGGCGGACATGCCTGTACTGCTACACCAGCAACAACAACAACAACAGGCAGTACAGAGGAGACGCAGGAGGAGAAGGAGGGTGAGACAGGTACAGCAAGTCCCACCAGTGCAGGCAAAGGCACCACGTAGGCAGCCATCAATCCCTTGCATCAGAGCCAGTCCATTCAACGTAACCCCTGAGCAGATCCACACCCTGTAACGACTGGACCGGGACACCATCACCACCATAGTGGACATGATACACAACAACATTGTCAGCCTGATTGAAATCCGCACTGCCATCCCCCCCTCAACTGAAGGTAGTGTCTGTGCTCCACTTCCTGGCTACAGGCACCTACCAGCACACAGTGGGCCAGCTGCATGGAATATCACAACCTCTCTTTTCACGCATGCTGACCCAAGTGCTGGATGCCCTCCTGAAGCATGCACACGCACTGGCCAGGAGCTTGCTGACACTAAAGTTGGCTTCCGTGCAGTGGCAGGCATGCCCAATTGCATTGGTGCCCTCGACTGCACCCATGTTGAATTGGTGGTCCCACATGCCATAGAGGTTGTGTACCGCAATCGTAAGCAATACCACTCCATCAATGTGCAGATGGTATGTGACTCCAGCAAGATTATCACACATTGTTGTGCCCAATTTCCCGGATCCACACATGATGCCATGGTGCTGCGGAATGTCTTGCTACCCCGATACATGGAGCGACATGCTGGACGACGTGCCTGGCTGCTCGGTAATTCGCCTGACAGGCCCATGGCAGTGCAGTGGGGGGGAGGTGAATACTCCACACTGGGTGGGATTGGGGGGTGTGAATACTCCACCTGGGTGGGATTGGGGGGGTGAATACTCTACCTGGGTGGGATTGGGGGAGATGAATACTCCACATGGGTGGGATTGGAGGGGGGAATAATACTCCACCTTGGTGGGATTGGTGGGGGGTGAATACTCCACCTGGGTGGGATTGGGGGGGATGAATACTACACCTGGGTGGGATTGGGGCGTGAGTGGAGACAGCGCATACAGCATAACACTGTGACCCGACCTGAACGAGACACAACAATGCCATACATAAACCAATGCTGCACACCAATGACAGTATGCTAGACGTACAAGCAGGCCACATCCCTCAATGCGTCCACTGCACATCAACTGAGTATACCCTCTGCAACACAATCCAGCAACATGCAGTGAGTATGCCTAACGCACATGAATGCAGCAAAGCACAACACAGGACATCTGCAAGAGCATGCAAGTGAACACCCTGCATCATCTGAACATCATCTGGACAACGAAATCCACACCTGCAGACCATAGTACAGCATATGCGTGACTATTGAGGGACTTTTTAGTGGACACCTTAAAAGTTGGTACCTTGCAACCTGATAAAGATTATATTGAAATATATTAAAGTTCTTGGTTTTGATTGAATAGATAATTAGATCCGGTTTCGCTTTGAAGTAAGCTGCTACGGAGACCGAGAGACCCTCAACTCTGTTTGTTGAAACTGATTCTGGTTTGGGTGAGTTTACAGATGACAATGTGCCGTGAAATAAAGAGATGAAGAGTTTTTTTTTTTAATGGAAATTGTGTATTCCTTTTATTTTGAGTTAAAGCCTTTGCGAATGGCACATGTTTCGGCAGAATTCACATTTGCCTTTTTCAAATCCAGGCTAAATACACATGTCACATAAAAGAAAAAGAGAAAAAGCACAATATGGAGCATTAAAAAATAAAAAAAAGGAACCCACAATCATTGAATTCCAAAACGTAATAGACACAAAAGAAACACAAAAATATGAAGTGCTCGAAACATTTAAGGAAAGGAGAGTGTGGAAAGGTCAGGAGAGGAAATTGGGGTAGTAGTCCTTGCAGTTGTGCCAAACGGTGAGCTATAGATGGTAGGAGATGGACAGAGCAACTGTGGTTTCAGCAGTAGTGAACAAAATAGAAAAACCTGGAGTTCTTTTTCCCACTTGTAATTATAGCGGGCTCATATAGCCCTCTATCACTAAGACCACTGACACTCAGCACACTATACTTCAGGCAAACTCCCTCATTTCCTCCCCCTCCTAGGTGTTTTGTTTCAACTATTAACCATAATGCCCCACTCCGGTGGCATCAACTGCTATTTCTACTAGTCGCACAAGTAGCGCTTAATACATTACACCAATATATATTTTCTATGTAAATTCATCTCAATCTAATGAGTAGAGATATTATCAATCTGTCGTTTTTCCTAGAACAGACAAATTAAGCTTTATTTTCGCATCATTCTTATCCCGCACATGTTGGAATGGACACTTTCCAATTGTGTTTTGGTGTCCGCATGCTTTTTCTTCCCTAAATATGGCCACCAATAATTGACACTAAAGAAGGACTCTTTCACTAGTTCACCCCGATCCACTGTTCCAGGAGCGGTCCACCTGGCACACGGAGGACCATTCAAAATGAGGTAGGACCCTCTTCTGTTCCCACCTACACTGGGGGGATCGTAATAAACTTGCTTTCATCCCGGGCATACACGTGTTGCTGAACGCTGCGTATGTGTTTTTGAAGTTGACTTCTTTTAGAATTTCAGTAGGTTATTGTTCCTGGGTGTGTTTTCATTTCACCCTGTCTAATGCATTTGGAAGCCGACAGCAAACAACAAGAATACTGGTACACAATCAGTATTATACTGCGATTTTTCTCGCTCCATGTCTTGAAATTAACCTAGCAAATGTGTGTTTATTTATAGAAAATGTAATCATTGTTTATCGATATGTGCGGCACTATTTCTTTTTCTTTGGGGTTTATTCCATTGACCCAGGTGAATTAAACTCAACATCAATATCTTAGCAGCTTATTTTAAAATGCTGTTTATTAAATGCCACATGACATTATTGTCATGTCACCATGCCAATTCAAATTTCCAACTACATCCCACAGACCTAACATGTGCACAGATGGATATGTGTGTTTTTGAATTACCACCACATTCAAACCTAACACAAACCATTTCTTTATAAACTCCACACAGGCGGGATTGATCCCATGACATACTGCTCTTCCTTGCAATATGCTGATATTAATCTGAAACAGAATCAGGGTAAGAACTCCAGGTTTTTCTATTTTGTTCACTACTGCTGAAACCACAGTTGCTCTGTCCATCTCCTACCATCTATATCTCATCATATGGCACAACTGCAAGGACTACTACCCCAAGTTCCTCTCCCGACCTTTCCGCACTCTCAATTCCTTAAATGTTTCGAGCACTTCATTTTTAATCAAATGCTGACATGGCATATTGTTGTGTTTCTTTTGTGTCTATTACGTTTTGGAATTCAAGGATTGTGTGTTCCTTTATTTTTTTTATTTTTTAATGCTTCATTTTGTGCTTTTTCTCTTTTTTCTTTTATGTGACATGTTTATTTATCCTGGATTTGAAAAAGGCAAATGTGAATTCTGCCGAAACATGTGTCATCCACAAAGGCATTAATTAAAAATAAAAGGAATACACAATTTCCATTAAAAAAGCTCTTAGTCTCTTTATTTCACGGCTTGCGACAAATGTACCTGAGTGCATACATCCAGGGACATGTGCATGTGAACACCAAATAGCTGCAGCCAGGACAGTGATTTCTACAGGTGTAATGCCAGAAATTGACTCACACATGCCTCATTGTGCTCCCATGCAGATGATGGTTGCTATCCCTTGAAGCCGTGGCTCCTCACCCCTGTTCGTATCCTGCAGAACAGGCACGAAGAGGGGTACAATCGGGTTCATACCCGTACCTGTGTTGTGATCGAGCAGGCCTTTGGCCTGTTGAAGGCACGTTTCTGCTGCCTCAGCAAGTCTTGTGGAGCACTCCTTTACGGGCCTGAGAAGGTGGGTAAGATCACCATGGTCTGTGCCATGCTGCACAACATGTGCATCCGGAGAAACGTAGCACTGCCGCCTGACATTGACCTGCATGCACCGGGTGAGGATGAAGATGATGATGGAGGAGAAGCAGCACCCCTGCCAGTTCGAGATGCACGGGATGGCCGTGCTGTGCGCCAATCAATGATTGACGATTTCTTTTGAAACACCAGGATGGAGTTGGTTCTGTGGTAGTACTACACAGGGCACTGGGATCGTGTGCATAAGGACACAGGGTGTGTGGGGAGTCGGAGACTGTGCCCTGTCATGAATTGAATAAACACACCTGAAATGAACAATGTCCAGTCAAGATATGATTTTGAACACAACGGGTGTATTGTAATGTAAACATTATCATGGTTGAACCCTCCACCTCACACACACCCTCCCGCCTCCCCCCTCCCCCAACACCCCCAAAACCCCAACACCAACCCCCCCTCCATCTCCCCCCCTAACACCCCCAACACCCCAACACCAACCCCCCTCCTCCTCTTCCTTCCCCCAACACCCCCAACACCCCAACACCAACTCCCTCTTCCCACATTGACATCCCACACATGATGTGCCAATCATGTTTTTCCTCGGGATGTAGTTAGCACATGCAGGGTGGCCCTGCTAGTGGCAGGCTCTCTCTGCTTCTGGGCTGCATGTGCGTGTGGCGTGCGCTGCGCCTGGTCTGGCGCACAGGGCTTGTTAGAGCCGAACTGGCAGGTGTGCTTGATGGGGTTGGTGCAGGTCATTGCTGCTGCAGATGCTCAACAATCCTGCCCAGGACCTTGGTCACTGCTGCCAGACTGTCGCAGATCACCATAGTGTTACTGTTCATGGCTACGATGTTACAGGTGGTGTCTCACTTGTTTTTTCCTTCTCTGGTGGCCTGCCCTGTACTGCTGGTGCTGGCCTATGTTGCAGTCAGGGCGTTGGTGTTGCCCTGGAGGTAGAAGGTCCTGTGCCTTCTTGACTGACCCTGGATCCCTTGGAGGATGTTGTGGACTGTGCGGCAAGCTCCTGTCCTTCTCTGTCAGCATCTGTGCCTGTAGTTGACCAAGAGATGCAGGGCATCAGTGACGGTGCTATGTGCAAGATGCATACATTGGTGTTGTTCGGTAGTTCACATTTCATGCATTGCATACTTGTAGGTGTGACACACAGGGTGCTTGCAATAGGGGGGGACATATTGGCATACTTCGGCTGTGGTTTGTGTGATGTGTTACAGGTGATGGTTTGCTGTGTGTTGGGTGTCTGTTGGTAATGGGATTGGCACACAGCATGCATATCTATGTGCCAGGGTTTGGGCCACCATCTGGACATGGATCAGTTTCTGTGTGTATGATGGGCCATGCATTGACTTGGTTAACTTTCACATCGGTTGTGCTACGTCATGCTTTGGTTCTCTGTGGTTTGTGGGGACACTCACCTCGATCTGCCGATGACGGCGCACCCGCCTCCATGTCTCTGAAGCCCTCTATCGAGTTCATGCTGATGGTGGTGCTAGACGTCTCCTCCCACCTTGTCAGTTTGGTTGGGGAGTGGTCTCCGCCACCTGTTGCCATGGCCTCCCTGCGGTTGGCAGACAGGATGTTGCGGACGCATAGAGGTAGATCGAGCCATCTTTTTTTAACATCCTTCACTGTGCGGGTGGTGATGCCAACCGCAGTGACTTTCCTTGCCACCTCCTCCCAGATTTCTTTTTTCCGCAGTTGTGCTGGGCGCTTCAGATCTGTGGTAAAGACTTCCTCTGCATGTTCAACCAGTGTGTCGGCTAACATATTAAGTTCTTCGTCCGAGAACCTCTTCTTGCGCAGACGGGGGGGGTGGATTTTCTTGTTGCCTTGGACATTGTCTGTTGATTTGCCCTACTCCCAACTCAGTAGCAGTGCTGTGTTCGGAGGATTGCGATGGATTGTGTTTTTTAAGATGGCCGCAGCCGCATTTCCCATTCCGGCGCGATGATGTTACTTCTGGGTCCGGTATTACGGACCTGGTATTAACATGATGGTATTGCCGGGTCCATTATTTAGGGGTTGCTCCTGGGCGGAGGCGGTATCAGCGGGTTCCGTGATGCCACTATCAGGGGTTTGGGGGGCCTTTAGCGGCATGTTGGTGCAGTCAGTACCGACATGGGGGTTCACGCATGCTCGCCCTCTCGTAATCAGCTGCTATTAGCGGCATCGAGGATGCACGGACGCGCTAATACCACCATGCCGGTAATGACTGTGTTTTTAACACGATTCTCATAATGAGGCCCCTAGAGTTCCACAACAAGGTAAGTGCAAAGATCAGGGCTGCAATCGAAGGGGACGTTAATCCAACCGTCTGTTCTAGGCTTCTAAACGTATGATGTAACGATTGGATATTCGAAGATGGAGATACTAAAGTGTCCAATGAGGCTCTGGGAGACTTCGGAGATGGCGAATGCTCAGTCAAAAATGAGGGTCGGACCATGGCCATTCAGGTCCATTTTATCATTGACTCTCCTTAGGGATATCGCATGGCCGCCATCAAAGGCTTCTATCAAGCCTACTTCCGAATTGTGTCATGAATCAGCTGCCAAGATGCTTTCATCTGCAATATAGTTAGATTCCACACCTACCATCGATAGGTTAAATTGGGCTTCAGCGTTCGGGGCAGGCTGGCTATACATCAACCTCACCCGTCCTTCAGTGCTTGTATAACAGCACTGAATGGTATAACACATGGTATAACACTGGTTATTATTTGTTTATCTTAGTTTGTGTCAGAATGGAAGACCAACATCCTTGACTACCATGTACATTCTCAGGAGGTCAAATGAGCCAAGAGAGTATCCAATTTTGATAAGAATACATCCAGCGTCATGTTGGTTAAATCCAGAGTGCTCAATAGATTGAGATCAGAGCCGACCATGGCACTAGAGTCTATGTGTGGCATTCCCTGCAGTGGGAGATCCTTGGTGTAATCAGTGATACTTTTGCTCCACAAATTGTACATGACTCATTGTTGGTAGTTTGAGGCAAAACTCATTACATTTCTAGATGGCACTCACCGAAATGAAGCAAGCAATATGTCTCAGAACGGGGTCCTTCCACACTCACTCCAAGGGTCCACAGGTCCAGAGACTGCCAACTGTCAAACACTTTGTGCACACTTTTGCGTGGAAGTGATGATTTTATAGTATTAGGACCTCCTTCTGGCCCATTAAATTGCCAGACCTCTTCCAAGGGAGAGAAAATATCCACACTGCTGATCCGCTGACTACCGAACACTTCAACACACTTCGCCTAATCCCTAATACCTATCCCTTAATCCTTAGTAGTTTAAGTCTGGTTAATTCTTAAATATTTTTTAAATGTTATTACAATTTAGCATTGGTAACCACAAAGCTTCTTTCCTTTTTCTTGACGCCATACTCTTCTGCTAACTGTAGTTTAGTGGCAATCATGGTTGTCTCACCAGGGAAGTCTCTGGTTCGGGACCAGGCACACACAAGGACAGTTTAGCACTGAAAAGCTAGACAAGTGTCATCAGAACAACAGTACCAACAAACTCAATTGCTTACTCATAATCTTTCGGGTTGGGGTTACGCATGTATCAACGCAACATTGCGTGATCAGTTTCATAACATAGCAGGATGATGGTGACCTATGCTAAAGGAAGCAGTGTGAGTGCTTCCATGGTAGTTTGTGGGTTCATTATTTCAGTAACCAGTTACATTTGTGTACTTGCATGCCCCAGGAGAGGTCTGTTTTGCATGCATGTGAGTTGCTGTTGATCGTGAGGGGGGGTGCACAGTCCAGTTACATAGGACCGCTGCTGGCCACCCATTTACAGACCTCAAAATATTGATTGAATTTTGTCGTTATTGAAAAGTATTTTTTGCAAGTGGTTGCATTTTGTAACACACGGAATTTCATACTTACTGTACATTGCACACTGCTTTTCGGCAACTGTGTGCTTTTGTTACACAGACATTAGTCAGGCATTACATGTTTAATTACATGACATTTCAGAAGTATAGCAATTTATTCTTCAGTCTGTGTTGCCTCTATAGTAGTTCAGGTTGAGTATTCTGAGAGTTGTAGCCTGCAGGACATTGTGTGATTAGCTGAGGTAAATCACTTGTTAGTTCTGAAAGAGTGTGACATTGATTTATAAACACCACTCTGCAGTGGATGGTGGAGGGAAGTTTGACAAACGTACTGGGTTTTCCTGTCTGTGGCACTATGATCTATGTTGTTAACCTATCTGCTGTCATAGGATTTATGGGGATTGCTCATAAATGCACTCAGAAGATACTTGAAAATTGCAATTATACATTTTTCAGGACGACAGCCTATCTTTTGTGCTTACAAGATGTACGAGTCCAGCATGTCTATTACACCAGAGATGCCACACCCTGTTTACAGATGACCTTAGCACTCAACTACTTTCAAAGACAAGGCTCCATACTAGCATCAAGGTGCGTATTCACACACCTCTTCTGTGAACTTTGGCCGGCCGCAGACATGGCCACCCACCCATATGCATTAGAATGCAGTGATGACCTAACACGAAAATTCAGGACTAGCTGGACACCTAGCACTTAAACAGACTTAAACCCAGCGCACAACACCTTTTCCATCAGAATACAGCGATGGCCTACCACGAATTTGGTCTAGCTGGACACTTAACAAATCTTTCTTGCTATCGCACATATTCCTCTCCACCCAGCACCCATCCATGTGATTGATTTCATGGATAGTTTTATGGAGCCTGGCTAGCCCCTCTAACTCGTTATCTTGGCCAAATGCACACACGCATTCTAGCCTTCACACAATTTACAGACACCGTGTACGCCGGTCCCCTGAGGGCGTTCCCACCACAATCATGTTGAGGCCATGTTAATGGGATAAAGGCGCTATACAAATGACTTCTACTACACTGTGGTTATATGTGTAGGGGACTAATGGCAGCCATAGTGATATCTATATATAATTGGCTATCCTTAGCCCAGAAGCAGATCTCGTTTAAGGGTGTTTTTTAATGCCAAGCCTTTTTTCTCAATAGAGCCATCTCGTGGGTGTTGTTCAATCATTAAGTGCAGTAGACATTAAGCAGGAGCCATATTGAGGATAACTATGGTGTAAAGGATGCATGCATCCTTGAGTAGTTTGGGATGGATGCAGAGTGAGGGTGGCAGCAGGAAGGCCCTTGTCAATTGAACTGCTTTGCAGGCTAAACATTCCCACTCCAAGAGAAAAGGCTTGTTTTGTGATAAAAACATAATGATTTGATCAAGACATTGATAACATTTGACATCTAATGCACATTGGTTTGTTAAGTGCTGTAGAGTTTAACCAGGAGCAGGAGCCTTGCAAGGCATATGTTTGACCTTAACTGCACCAATCTGTCTATGAAAATGTGACGGTATTGGTTGCAATTTTGGCTTTTAAGGACTAGGCAATCAGTGAACTCCCTTAACTGCAATGGTTTTGATCCCTCTCTCTCTCTCTCTCTCTCTCTCTCTCTCTCTCTCTCTCTCTCTCTCTCTTGCTCTCTCTCTTTCTCTCTCTTTCTCTCTCTCTCTTTCTCTCTCTCTCTCTCTCTCTCGCTCATTCTGTCTCTCTCTCTCTCTCTCACATGGAGCCATGGCACATGAAGATCCTGGAACACAGTGACACGCATTGAGATATACAGCGCCAGGAAGTGATAATATTCAATAAAGTTGTGCAGCACATTGAAATAATGAAGCACCTTGAAGCTGTGCAGTATCTAGAAATGATGAGATGTCCTGAAGCTGTGTGGTGCCCTAAAGTGGGGAGGGTCCCTGAGTCTGCTCAGTGCACAGACTCACTGAAGCAGTGAGCTTCCCTGAATCAGTGACGCTTTGGGTACCATGACGGTGTGGTCACCCTGTACACTAAGAACCTATGAGCCTGTGAGTGAATAAATGAGTGAGTGTCTGAGTGAGTTAGAACTCTTAAATAGCACACTTAACAAAAGGAAGTTTTTTTTTTAAATGGCTGGATCTCTGAAAGTGATGTGCTGTGTCATGTAGGACCTTTGACCCAATGATCACTACATCTTCCAAACCCTATGCTGAAATAGAGTATATTTGAAGTTGTAGTGAGCATGTGCTAATGCAGTTGCAAAGCAGAGGAGTAGTTAACATGTGCCAAAAGAAAAGTGCCCAAGAGTTGGTTGCTTGCTAGCCTGGCTATTGTCACTTATGAGGTCAAGACAAAGGACATATAATGAATAATTCTGGATAGGAACTCTAGAATATGGTTAGGGGTCTACCTCCAGAAATGCAGCATTGACGCTTTTTATGTACCGTGTTCATGTATTTTTTTTCAGATTTTTGCAATACTGTCTCCTAAATGCAAATGACGGCTATGCATATTACACTATGACATGTACACTTGGTGCTTTGAAAGACTTGTAAGCTTCACACTACAGTTGTATTATATATATTTTTTTTTTTTAACTAACCTGTCTTCTATGTTTGGCTGTTTGAATTTTTCTGAGAAAAAAGTGAAAATAACTTAAAAATTGATCCTAATGGCAAAATAATAAATGCTAAAAAAAAGTTTTTCGTAGGACTATTGATGATGTACCGTGTTTGCAAGACTAAATTGACAGAAATGCACCCACCTTTCCGGTGGAGACGAGATAGAGCAGACTAATTTTTGCTCCGCAATCAAAAAATACTGATGAAATTAGTAAGAAGCCTACACACATAGAAGTATAGGGAAAGATAATAAAAACCAGTGGCAGGACGTTTTCCAGGAGTTGTATTAAACATGTACCAGTATTGTCCAAATACAAGGTCACTGGGAAAATATTGTGAACATTTACAAGAACTGCGTCTCAACAATGAAATCTAGGACTTGGAGAGAAAATACTCAACATTCAACACTATCATAGATTTTCCAATCGAAGTGAATGAGATGATCTGAACAAAGATAAATGCTGTTTTGTGGAAATGGAAGTGAAAGTACATTAGTGTGTGCAAACCAAGCAATAGGACCTTATGAATTAGGGTAAATGCTGCATTGCAGGAACTGAAGTAAAAATACCAAAGCATTAAAAGACATTGGGCCTCATTACGGTTCCGGCTGTAACCCTGTCAGTGCTACAGGCGGGTTGCCACCAGACCCATAAAAAATGACTGGTGCCTGACTATTCCAAGTCCGGGGGCCGGGAAGTCAGGCGCTGGTAATTTCGTTAATCCCCATTCCAATAGAGTCCAATAGGACTCTGTGGGAGTGGGGACTTGGAAGCACCGGCACCATTGTTAACGGTGCCGGTGCTTCCGTGACAGCTTTGCCTGCCATGACCGCTGTGCCCGGCAGGGTCAGACCTGTCGGCATAGCGGCTCCGGCAGTTCAAACCCATAGTTTACCGGCACCCTTATTTCCAGACAAACTTGTGATGAAGCCCAATGTGAGATAAAGAGTAGGTTGGTGCTTGTAAGAAAGCCACTCTCACACATGGGCAACTAATAAGAAGGAGACACACACACACCAGCTTGAACATGATCTCTGGGTCCAGGCGTGAAGTGGGTGTTCCACCCATGTGCTATTGAAGGATTGACACCAGGCTGGATCATTCACTGGGATCCAAGGCAAAGCATGCACAAGGCAATCCCAAACTGCAGCAGTAAAAAGTGCACATTAGAGATGGAAGAGACAACTGTCAGTGAACCGGGAAGGCATAATGGCGGCACTGGACACAACAATAATCCTCCTAACTGATTCTATCATGTAGATCCATGGAGGGGCTTACCTTCAAAGGTTTACAATTAACCCCACCTGGACATAAGATCATAGATATTAAGGAAGCGGTGGTACAAGGTGTCAAGGTTATCATCTGTTCAGAAACACAAGAACAAATGGGCAGGCAAATCATAGTCATTATTTTCCCAATCACTTCATTACCCAGTTGATTACCCATACTATAAAAGACAGTATGACAACATTAGTTTTGCGGGGAAAAGACTAGGGTCTTTGGAGCAGGAGGGCACAGAGGAGCTGGACTAACAGTAGGAGAATGTGGAAGGGAAGGAGGAGGTGGGCATGCAAGATTAAGAGCATTAGGTGGTGGTGGTTGTGGAGTGAGGTCGGGAACATGATGCGGTTCAGGATAAAGAACAGGAGGAGGAGCAACAGTAAGTGCACGAGCAAAAGGGTAACAGAGGGTAACAGCTGGAGGGTTTAGATCAGCACTGCCACCTTCAGTCATAGGGAGTTAAACTGTGGCTCCAACTCTAGGGAACCCCAGTGATCCAGTATCCAGTATCCAGGGAGAGAAACTAGCAGATGCTCGGAGGCCTGTTGAGTGCCTGGGGAAAAAAGCTGTCAGGGGCCAGACAGAGCGCACTAAAGTATAGTTGTTTAAGCCAGTCAGAGATGCTATATCAAGTTAAGGTCCACATTTCCGCTCACATTTGCTGAAGGTTGTTGAAGCGAGTGAGAGTGCTATTTACCCTTGAGACTGCTGAAATGAGTCAGGGACATCATAACGCCTAGCATTGGCAGAGAAAGAGGGGTGCTAAATGGCCGGGTCCAGAAATAGCAGAAAGACAGGTTGGGATTCAGATTAGGGCAGCAATGAGCAGGCTATCAGTACTACCCCAACTCAAGACCATTTTGTTAGTACCCAGGTTGGCCGTACAAAATAGTATCCAGAATTACCCAGGAAGAGAAGCAATAGTTAGCTGAGTTGTCCCATGTGGGACAGCAAAGTATATCAGGCCCCCTATGCCAGGAAGGGATATATGCATCTCCCTATTCCAGACGCCAGAAGACACAACAGGTCCATTGAACATCAAAGGCCATCTAACAATCCCAGTGGGAGACAGGGCCAATGCAACAACACTGAACCATCACTAGGGTCATTGGACCAACAAAGACTGCAAGAGCTGTGGATGGACACTCTAACTCCCTGAGGTTGTATGTGACTTTGTAGGACACTGCCCTGAGGGGAGTCAGAAACCATGCTTTCTAGAACAGGGCCTGGACATTTGGACTCCGAACCATTGCCTCTCTGAGCAGGGAATTCAACATGTTATTTGACCCATTCTGACACGTTATATTGATTATAGAAACATAGCCCACCTATTGTTGTTCAAGGAAACCCCTAAGTCCCAAACGAATTTACCCAGCCCATCTTTGAAATCCTTAATGTCTGGGTATCCGTACCTGCTGGATGTCAACAGATGGGACATTGGTAGGGAGGCTGTGGGCTGGAGGGGTGCATTTTATTTTGTTCTTGCCTTCTTTTCTTATTATTCCATGAGGTATGTAGCCTCGTTTTATGTGTAAATAAAACCTGTGATAAATAAATTCTAGTCTTTGGTTGTTCTGTTCCTCACTCTTTGTGACACACCACATTTATGAGAATGTAGCAGGAAAATCAACATTTCCCCGAGCCATTTTCATTGCGAAAAATGTCCCAGAAATGTTTTATATTCTTGCTACAATCTGGCTGTCATAATAAATAAATTGTTGCACCTGCTACTTGAATAAATACACAACATGATAGAGAGTTATCTAGGTTTTGCTGGACCTCGATGTGCCTGCTAAGTTTGGGGAAAAGTACGTTATTTTGGAAATAGCAGTGGAGGTGGTGTTAGTGGGTGGCAAAGACTAGTTGTTGTCCTGCGATGTAACACACTACCTGCTTCAGGATTTTGAGCATGGAAACATATCATCATTACAGGAAATACTCCATTCCTGTCTAACGTGTTTTTTGTCCTTTGTGGAAAGTACAATTGCCTGGTGGAAATGGCAGGTTTTTCTAGAGGGTGAGAAAAACACTTCCTGCTTGAGGAATTGGTAGCAAGCACTTGATCAAATAGACAGCCTTCTTACAGCACACTTTGCTATATTATTTGGTGCAAGAATGTACCGTTCTGACTTTGGGAAACAAGATCTGCCAGGGAAGTCTGAGTTTTGCGAGGAAAGAAAGCAGCCTAATCAAAATGTTCTCACCTGTATAACACTGGAGGTGGAGGCATGGAAACAGAGAACTTCTTTTGTGGCAAAAGGCATTGAGGATGAGAGTGTGGTGCTTCAAATCTGAGTAAGAAGTAGGTAAGTACCACTGCCAGGACAGGAACATTTTTTAGCAGCGCACAATGCATTATTTCCTTGAAGAAACATTGGATCGTTCTTGATTTTAAATCAATTAGAGTTTGACTTTGAGCATGCAAAACTGATATAAATGACTAAGACACTGAGTATATTGAGAGCACCAAGGCCAGTAAAGTAGTTCACAGAATACTTCTGTTTTTTACCTGCAGACACTGGTTTACCGGTGGGGGGGGGGCTGCAACCTCTGTGGCTTATGGGGTCCTGCCACATCAGGTCTAGGGGGACCTGGCCCCCTGTCCCAGTCCTGACCTATCAGAGTGGATGCTGGGCTCAAAGCACAGGAAGGAGGCACTCTTCCTCCGGCTCAGTAGGGATCAGAGCCCAACGTGTTACATGTCACATTCAGCTCCTACCTCTTCTCCTCTGGCTTCCACGTGCTTTATCATATACAAGAGCCATGAAGCTCTCCCATCTTCTTTGTATCTGTATTTTGCATGTGTGTGGTGTGTGTGAGATGTATGCATGTGCTACGGGTCAGTGACTGGTGGGTGAATGAGTATGAATGTGACAGTGTGTGTTTCAATGTTCTGGGGGTGTCTGATGGGCTGTGTGGAGAACGCAGTGAGTGGATGTAAGAGAAAGTATATGGGTGAGTGAATGGTGGGTCATTGAGTAGGAATGTGGTAGTCTGTGTTTGAATGTTCTGGGTGGGTGGGTGTGTCCCTATGTGGAGAATGCATTGTGAGTGTAAGTGAGAGAAGGTTTAGGGGTGAGTGACCGGCAGGGCAATGAGTAGGAATGGGACAGTGTTTGTTTGTATGTTATGGGTGGGGGAGTGCGTGTCTGTGTGGAGAAGGTAGTATGATTGGATTTGTGAGAAAGTTTATGGGTGAGTCAATGGTGAGTGAATTAGAAGGTGTGTGACTGTGTGTGTGTGTGTCTGTGTGTGTGTGTGTGTGTATGTGTGTGTATGTTTGCAAGGCCCTGGGACACTGGGGATCACACTATCATTTTTGACACATCTTTAAGTGACATGGAATGCTTTACTGGTATTTTCGGGCAAAGTCAACTTCATGTGTGTCATTACGTGGCTAGACTGGCATTTTGGTGCAGCCAGTCTAGGCTAGGAAAACTGTGGCATGACATTTATTACTGAGCTTCTTTGCTAAAACAAGCATAATAAGTGGTATTATGTTGCTAGACTGGTCCTTTGGTGAATTGGGCCTGGCTACCTCTTACTGTAGCATGACTTATTAACTGAGCATCTATGATGAAGCAAGCCTCATAAGAGTTCTTGAGTCTAGACTTGCCTACATTGGAACCAGTTTGGACATGTTTTCTCACTGTGGCATGTCACTTTTAATGGCCAATCCAACATGACTATGTTCTTACATAGGAGTACTGGCTTATATTGGCAGAGCCAGCTTTGACACGTTTTTTATAGTATCATTAGTGGCATTATGCAGAAAGCGAACATGAGTATGTTCTTATTTGGGAATGCTGGCATATGTTGGTGGAACCAGCATGGAAATGCATGGGCACAGCTAGCATGAAAACGTTTTTATGTTGGCGTATATTGCAGGGAAAGGCATCTAAAAGCATCGGGAAATATCCCTGTGCACTTTTGGTGACTTGCATCTATTGCATTTTGTTGTGAGTTTCCCTACAAAACCAATTGCAAATTGTCTAGCCTTTTATTCAATTTGCCACAGAAAGTGTGCTGTGTAAAGCACCATTTTAACCCATTGTTCAAAACATTTTTTCAGGGAACGAGATGGGGAGTAATACCCCCCTGCCCAAACCTGTTTTCATCAGAAGCTCTCGCATACTTGAGGCAAATATTTTCACCCTCCAATAAAACAACTTGGGGGCTAGGCACCTCCCATTTCTTTTTACGTTATATGAAACATTTAAGCTTTTACCTGGAGCAGTGCACGCAGCGGCATGATCATCATGGACATTGCACACATGCACGTGGTGGTCCGGGCCGACCCTCAGTGTGTCATGCCCCACACTTTAAGGAGCTTTGGAGGGGCCCTCAGAATTGTTGGGAGGGGGGCCCCCAAGTTTTGTGCTACTCCACTGCCTGCAGACAAAGATTTAAAGCAAGGCAGGGCCAAATCAACCCATCAACTTTCTGAGGTGAATAAATGAATACAGTTTCATTTGGCAATAATCACTCTATTATTACAGAGCCTTAAAGCAGGAAACGGCCAGCATGAAGAGCCATATATATATAACACAGCCTTGCGGTAGTGACCGTGTAGTTATGGTTAATCGCCCGGGGATGTCCACTCGAACTGTTTAAAAAGACAGTGGGCCTCATTACGACCTCGGCGGTAGCCATGCCGCTATTGGCAGCATGGCTGCCGCCGAAATCGCGTCCGGGTCCACAGAATGAGGAATTACCGGGCCATTCCGAGTTCGGAAGGCCAGGTAATTCCTCCCTCCAAGGACCCGGACCCGGTCCTACCCCATTCCCATTTCAGCCCCCATAGGGCTGAATGGGAATGGGAGAGGGAGCAAACAACGGGCCATAACGAGTTGGCCCGTTGTTTGCTCCCTCTTCCCCTCGCGGGACCCAGTAAGCACGCCTGGTTTGACCAGGCGTTACTTCCTGGGTCCCACGAGGAGACCTCGTAATGAGGCGGTACGGGGTAAACGGCGCCGGCACCTTAGACGGCACCTTTAGCCCCGTACCGCCAGGGTCGTAATGAGGCCCATTGAGATTCGTGAAGGAAAAGCCATAGTGAACCCGTTGGAGAGAGGCTGAAGCAAATAGGGGTCAGTGCCCAGAAGAGGGGGACCCAGGGGTGAAGCCATCACCCAATGTGAACTGTGGAAACAAACTCTCATTTTGTTAAAATAACTTTTTTTTTTTTTGTTATTTGAAAATGTCAGGCCCTCAAAGGCAAGAGACTTTCAAGAGAAAAGAGACTTGGCCATCGATGAACCTGATAGCAGCAAGAGGAACTGTCGTCTCATGCTGGGGAAGCTCGAGACTGTACTGTGCTCCAAGATTCCACCTTACCCTGTGCTCAAGGGGAAGGGAGACCCAATCTACCGCATACTGACCTTATTTGTGAACACTTCTTTCTTTTCTTGAAAACCATCCCACACCGTTTTTGTATTAGTTGTAAGGTTTGGCAAAAGGTTTCTTAGTATAGGCTCTTTCTCATTTGCCAAGACGTCACAAGCAATGTCTTCTTTTCATTTGATGGTCAATGCTTGCTTTCATCTTAGATTTAGGTTTAGATTAGCCATTTCCCAACCTGGATACAGTTTAATAAACACCCTTGAACTGTGATCACTTGTGTCTGTCTTTACTTGTGCCACAATGAGTTGCTTACATATGGTGTCAGAGTGGGATATCACTCAAGTGAAACAAATTGGGGGACCCTAGAATTTCAAAGACTTAGGGCCTCATCACGACTTTGGGGGTAACCCTTAAATCCGGCGGTCGCGCTATTACGGCCGGATTTAAGGGTCTGCCAAATCAGGACTTCGGCGGATTTTGCCCCAGCTCTTGGCTGGGGGGAAATCTGCTAAAAATGTGCGCTATTACCGCCGGTGGGAAATCCGCCAGTGGTAAGAGCGTGAATTTTCCCCATTGAGCCCAATGGGGAATGGGGCATTCCCGAATGGGCTCAATGGGGAATGGGGAATTACATTACCGCCGAACTCGTGATCCGGCGCTATTAGCGCCGGGGATTTCAGCGGTAGGGCTAATACCACCGGCAGTAATACCGCCTGCATTACCGCCAAAGTCGTGATCAGGCCCTTAGTCAGAGAGCCTCTAACCCTTCCATCGCCACCAAGGAATCAATAGGGTTTGATATCTGTAGCAGCAGGGAAGCTATTATCCACCTGGGAAAAGAGGAATGATTCCTACAGTCTTGGTTTTCCTATGCCCTCCAAAGTGCTATATACGACTAGCCCCAAAATCTGGCTTAGCATGGACGTTCGGGATAGATGTCTTAGTGGCCGTGATTGACCCTGACTACCGTGAAGGTTCTCTTACAGAATCATGGTGAAGTACCTTTTGAGGTACTCCTGGGAGACCAAATTGCACAGGGAATTCTGGAAAGTGCTCTGTTCCCTCTGGTCAAAGAAAGCAAACCAGATAAAAACAGAAAGGGGTAACTTAGGCTTTGGGGAAGCTAATAAATCTCTTAACATCGAACAAAGGAAAGGAGAACAACCCACCATCTATCCAGACCTAGCCTTTCCCCAGTGAAATGATCCAGCCCTCGCTGAAACTTTTTTACAAGCAATTCCAGAAGAGGAAGGCATAGAGAAGGGAAGTCCTTTTTTCTTCTTAAGACTTGGATTACCTCCTCAGAAGGTTTTATAAAATCCCAACTGGTAATACCTAAAAGACACCGAAAAGGTTGTGCTAGAGATCGCACATTCCCATCTCACAGGAAGGCATTTGGAACACGTTAAAACCCAGGCGCATATTATTGGGAAGTTTTACTGGCCAGGTATCCACGCTGATATAAAAACTTTCATACAAACCTGTGAAACATGTCAAAAGACCAGCCCTCACATCCCAGTGCCTGCCCCTCTGAACCTGCTGCTGAACATAGAAGTTGCCTTTTCTAGAATTGTTATGGACATAATAGGACCTGTAGAAACATCTGAATTGGGATACACGTATGCCATTGTGATCATGGATTATGCAACCCTGATGTCCCGAGGCAATCCCAATGCAAAATAATACCACTCAGCAGATCCTAAAACATCTTCTACCGTATTTCTCTAGGGTGGGTTTCCCAAAGAGATACTAACCGACCAAGGTTCGAATTTTATGAGTAAGCTTAGGGCTGAAGTCAAAGAGCTACTCTACATTACCATCTTGCGAACTTCTGTGTACCATCCTCAAACCAATGGTCTAGTACAAAGATTCAAGAAGACCCTGAAACTAATTCTACAGAAATTGGTAGACAAGGACGGGAAAGAATGGGATCAAATTTTATTTATTTGCATTTTTAAAGCGCTCACACAGCCCGGGGGCATTGAGGCGCTGTTACTTCAATATGTATTAGTTGCGTATTTATAACGCGCTTAATACCTGGAGAATTCTAAGCGTGGACCAGGGTTTGAACCTGTGTTGCTTCATGTTGTCTTTGTTACAAGGCGAGCACTTTGCCGCTGAGCTATCCTCCCAGGACAAATGATCCCATGGGCACTATTTGCAGTGAGGAAAACCCCCAAGCTTCCGCCGGTTTCTCTCCCTTTGTTCTACTATATGGAAGAGAACCGGGAGATGTCCTGGACATACTGTGGGAAACCTGGTAAGAATGAGAGGAGGCTCCCATTCCTACATCACAAACCACTACTAGAATGCAAGAACACGTGAAGTTGGTTCGGGACTTAGTTTGTACTCATATGGGAAATACCCAGAGCCAACAAAAGGCCAATTATGATTTAAAAAAAAGTAAATTTAAAATCGTTTTCTATTGGACAGAAAGTACTAGTCATTCTACCCACCTCTGAGAACAAACTTTGTGATGACAAGAGTGAACCCGTCCGAAGGATGTCCACTGGGACTGTTTAAAATAACATTGGGATTTGTGAAGGAAAAGCCATAGTGAACCTGGTGGAGGGAGACTGAAATGAAAGGGGGGATCAGTGCCCGGAAGAGAGGGACCCAGTGGTGAAGCCATGACCCAATGTGAACTGTGAAAACAAACTCTTATTTTGTTAAAAGAACTTTTGTTTTGGTTATTTGGAAATGTCAGGCCCTCGAAGGCAAGAGACTTTCAAGAGAAACGAGACTTTGCCATCGACAAACCTGATATTAGCAAGAGGAACTGTTATCTCGTGCTGGGGAAGCTCGAGACTGTACTGTGCTTCAAGATTCTACCTTACCCCATGCTCAAAACATGGGTAAGGGAGACCCAAGCTACCACATCCTGACAACACTTCTTTCTTTTCTTGAAAACCATCCCACACTCTTTTTGTATTAGTTGTAAGGTTTGGCAATGGGTTTCTTAGTATAGGCCCTTTTTTATTTGACAAGACGACAAAAGGACTGCCTTATTTTCATTTGATGGTCGACACTTGCTCCCATCTTAGATTTAGGTTTAGTTTAGTTATTTTTACAATCTGCATACAGATTAATAAACACCCTTGAAATGTGACCTCTTGTGTTTGTCTTTACTGTTGCCACCATGGGTTCCTTACACTGCCCACTTAAGAGCTTGGGAGTTTCAATGATGGAAACATGGCTAATGTACACTGGCAGTGTCACTGTAACAAATCAGGGATTTCGTGCATCCCCAATCCAGGCAATATAAAGTTTTCAGAAACTGGCTCCTCCACATTATTTTATTTTATTTTTATTTATTTAATTTGCATTTTTAAAGCGCTCACACAGCCCGGGGGCATCGAGGCGCTGTTAGAGGAATATGTCTCTTAGTTGTGAATTTATAACGCGCCTAATACCTGGAGATTTTTAAGCGCGGACCGGGGGATCGAACCTGTTACTTTGTATCGTCTTGTTTCCAAGGCGAGCACGTTGCCGCTGAGCTATCCTCCCGGGACCTACTCGACTCATGAAAAGCCATTCCTGGTCCAAATGCAAGTTCCCTGCAAGTCTAAGAGACGAATGGAGAATCTCTGTGAATTTTGTGGAGCAAAGTGACAAATATTCTCAACTACCTTCATTTAGGTACTGGTAACTGCACTCACACTGCCAACGGAATGGAAGCCGAAACCTAGGGGAAAAAAGAAGTGCTTACCCTTGGCATGCTTGTTGTCACCCAGATGCCTCCTCGGAAAATGCAACACAGCAAGCCCTGCAGCCTAGAGGAGTTCATAACAAAGACATAACTAAAACCCAAAATGACAGACTAGCCAGTTGAATGCTTGGTCTGGCCCACCAGCCCCTCATTGAACCCAGATGTGCAAATTAAGACCCTCGAATCCCAGACCCTTGCTAATTGACTCACATAGGTGAAATCCGTCAAAGGGAGACAAGCTCATGGGGGAGGGGACCCTGCACTATAAAAGCTCACACTTTCAGTCAAGCTATGTGGGTGTTGTGAGGAGAATGGGTGGATGTTTGGGGACAGTCAGATATGTTTGAGGAAGGTGGCTGGAGGTGTTTTGAGGTGAGGTGGAGGATGGAGCCCACAATAGAAAAAAGATGTGGTAGGATGAAGAGAACCGTAGGAGGAAGGTGAACATTGGAAGGAGGTGAGAGGAACAACAGAGTAAGAGGTAGAAGGTGAACAAGAGGAGGGGGTGACCTAAGTGAGAGAGGAAGAGCAGGGTGAACTTCAAGAAGACATGGCAGAGAAGAGACAGCAGGTGTGTATTGGTGAGGAACAGGAAGAGGCGATAGTAGAAACACAGCATGAAGCAGAAAGACTTTCAGAACAGAGAGGTTCAAGAGAGCACCTCTCACCTAAGACAGGTGCTATGGGATGGCTCCAATCTGACGGAGTTGGCCTCACAATGGGAGGATTAACAAGCTTGTGGTCGGGTGATGAGGAGGTTGGGTCCAGTAGAGGCACTGAGTGCAGACAAGAAGGCAAGAAAACAATAGACCCTCTCAGGTTCCCTAGAGATTCAGGGTAGATTCCTCACCTGTGGCAACACTTGAGCCTGGGTGAGAAGCACCTCCTACTAACCGGCTCTTTTACGTGGATGTAAAATTCTTAGTGGCCTTCCCTAAAAAATAGCATTGTCAATGGTTTAACACTTCCTGGTCCATTCTACTCTATCTCTCATGGAGCTGGTTAAGGAATGTTCTGCATGAGGTCAGATAGTCATGGACAAAGAGCCGTCAACATGGGAAAAGCAAGAACTGTGCTCTCTGTCATTACTACCCTAGGTGCCAGTGGTGTGACACCTCTCTAGGGTGAGCGGACAGTAAGAGGTTGACCATATTGCTCAGAAATACATTTAAAATGAAACAAGGAGGTACTTCGCAAAGTTCTAGCAAGGACCTCCGTTTCTTTAACTGTACTGCTATAGGAACGTTCAAAGTTTAAAACCAAAACACTACTTAATTCTAAATGTGGACTCGAGTAGTGCACATATCTCAAGTTTCAGACTTTAAACATGGGGTATCCCATTATTGTTGGGACAACCCTAAATGACATTGGCCAACCGGTTTCAGTGGATCATGTTGGTGTGGCCACTTTCTTCAGGACCTTGGACACTGCATGACTTAGAGAGCATCAGTGCATCTCCTTTCTGGTTTTGACAAGAGTTGTGGCTGCTCGTGTATGGGAAGACAAGAGGGAAGGGTAGACACCAAAGGCACATTTACCAATGGGATTCAAATATTTCTAGAAAATATGTCCCCTAAAGGTTGCAGAGCTTATCCGATATGTTGCACAGGCAGCACACAATCCAAAAGCAGTGTGGTCTCTGTGTCATAGTGATTCTTTGTACCTAGGCACAATCAAAAGTATGGTGTCAAGATTTTGGATGGAGCGTTAGCGTGCTAGTTTCTTTGCCAAAAGTAAATTAGATAATTATGTTAATTCACATTGGCTTCATGGAGCAGGAATTCACCAACAAGGCCTCTAAATCGCATGCCTGCTGTGAATCCTGCTCCTCTTGCTTGCCTGATAACTTCACCTTGTTGAGATCGGATCTACACCGCACGGCTGGAAAACAATGCGTGCAGTGTGCCGATCTCATTAAGTGATCTACACAAAGCAGGACTCTGTGTATCGCACATGCGCACCGTGGGCCACTACTCTGCTTCTTTTGCTGTGCCGCCATATTGTAGTCTGGTGTTCAATATGGTAAATATGGGGATATGAGTCACTTCCGTGATGATTCCTGTGCAGTGGTCAAAACCCAAGTATCCTCCCTGTAACCACAAGTAATTTGTGAGCAAATCTCACAATGTGCTTAATTTTCTGCTGCTGTAATCTGATATTATCAAAATTCTATTCAATGCAATTGACTAATTTCATTGTTGTGGGATCACTTAAATAAGCCCTGACCGAAAGCGATTTGATAAAAAAATGCTTTTGTCGAAAATGTGACCGAGCAGGGTTCACGCTGAACCACTCCAGACAACCCTGTATAAGATCATTTTTTGATGTTACCAACACGTTGGCAGACCCTAACATAGGAAGGACGACCCTAACCTAGGAGAATGGACTCTATGACATAGATGGCTTCATTCTAGGCCAATTGCAGTCTAGGCGAAAACATTTCAGAATTGTGAAGTCTTCAATCTATGGGATGTACACTGTGCGCAAACCAGAAAATAAGTGGTTTCCCTACTTGTTGTCTACTAATTTGCTTTGCAAACCCATGTAAATTATGTTCCTTTACTCTGTCCTTATGTGTTACACTTTTTGAAATTCCTATATTTCCTATATTTCTGGATGAAACACTCAAAGCATTGTGCTAAAAATTCTTCCATGGCCATTTTTATGCCGTATATTTGCTATGTACATGAATTGTTGTTGATTTACAATTTTATTTTCTATATATTGTAAGTTTTACACACATCATTTGCTTTTTGACCAAAATAAACTATGGTCTTTTTTCAATTTTTTGAACCAGCTATTGTTCACAGCATCTATCCTTTTTAGTTCACCGTGCCAGGAATATTCCATGGGCTATCTGGCAGGGATAACTATGAGTTCTTACTCACAAATAAGCTATTATGAATAAGGCCCCAGGGAATCTATAAAAGAAGGCATGTTAGCTAAATAATTATTGCAAAGAACAAAGTTAAATTTTGACCTAATTATACCTGAGGTACAGGTGCATTTTTAATCGGATGCTTCACTGTACGGAAACAAGCTCTGCATGTGTAGATTTTCTATTAGGATCCCCTGCATATAGAATGCAAACGCAGGCATGGGGTGAGCAGTATTCAGACACCAAACAGTGAGTGACTATGAAATCACTTCTTCCATACATAACTGTCTATTAAGTTTAATGAAGTGTCTTATAGAAATACCAATCCTCCTCCTTGCACTTGAAGATAAAATGTGCATTAATTAGTGGTCTAGAAGAATATAGCCAATCATTTTCATGGAATATCAACTCGCTGGGCTTAAACAATGATCTGTCGTATCAATAATTAATCATTCTGTGAATCAAAATCAGGTTCATGAATAATTTTCCCAAGCATCACCTATTCGTTTTCATTTTGCCCACCCTTCAGATACGGAGATTCAATAGATGTGCGTGTGCCGAGCCATTATTTTTCCCAGTGTTTTCAGTGGCATTTATATGCAAACCTCTTCTTTTTAAATGTTTTCAGGGTTAGGTTTTACGTTGTGTCCTTTTCCTAGATAAGAACACTGGCATATTGAGATGAAAACATGAATAGTTTTGTAGCAAATAGAGCAGGCTACCATTCTAGGGCAGCATTACAGAAACGTTGCACTAGTAACGTTTGGTCTAGTCCTTGTCAAGTGTGTTGTTCATTTGCAAAGGAGCAATGATTTGCGCTCTTTCACTGATGCAAAGTTCCTGTGATATGGCCTCAGGTATGCATTCGACAAAGTCGTAGAAACCGGAAGTATGTATCCATGCCTTCTCTGCATTTCATCATCTCCTGATGGAATGTCGTTATGTGTGAGATTCCAGTTTATATTGAAGGTAAAGCAAACATTGCCGTCTGCCAACCAAAATGCAAGTGTGGCACACAAACATGAACGTCACACTTTCTGTCAGTGTTCCACAACTGGAATCCACATGTGTATGTTCCTTTGCAAACAGCACTTCTTGAAGAATGCTTTGCATCTACAAGTGAAAGCGATTATCATAACTTGTCTATCGTGTGCTATTTACATCGCACAGAACTTTGATTGATGCAACATGCATTAACTGGTATTTTGGATAAACCACGTCAGTAATTACTACCTGTTTATAAGGTTTATTAACCATAACCAAATATACTTCTAGGCACAACGTGAACACAATGACAGGTTATACCTGTGAAGCACACGTGTAGCAAATCACATGAAAAGGGTCCAAAGGGGTTAGAGATGCTTGTTGGCAGAATCAACCTCCATGGGAATGAGCTGGTAGTGGAATATGAAGCAGAAAAGCTGCTCTGAAGACATTATGAGAGGAGATAGGTGCCAAACAGATGGAGGATGAGGTGGGACTCAATTCAAAGGATAAGTTCATCTACCAGGGTTCTTAGCAGTGACAAACTGCTCACCTAATACAGGCTAGACCATTACCTCCATCTTGGAGTTCATGCAGGGTGAACCTGAGAGCAGCATCGATTCTGCACTGCCATACACCCTCCCCACAAGTTACTTTTTGTTAACATGCCAATTATTGTTTTCTGTTAATTTCAAACGCTTAGCACTCTTAGGGAAATTAGGAATGGGAACCATACATGGCTAGTGGTGTAATGGATCTTTCTAGTTGGGCCTGTTGACCCGATGCAAATACTGTTCTCTTTGCCACCCTCTCTGCATCTGACCTTCTTCGACCATGCCTCAAGCTCGGAATGAGGTGCCATTTTTTTTTCTGGCCTATCGTTCAACTGGAGTTGGTCACAAAATCCGTCTTGTACAGTATCACCAGAGGCCGTTGTGAGGGATTCTGCTTTTCTTGGGCATTCCTCAAAGGACCATCATGGTCCTTGAAGTTTCCACTGAAATGTAATCTGGTTCTGGCTAAAACTCTGTGTGAACATTTACTGCCTTCATTTTCTCCGATGAGAATTGACTATATTTTTGGGGTTTGAGTTTGTGATGCTAGCTCTCAATATTAAAGATATTGGTGTTCGACCAAAATGTAATCCATTGCCAGGCCTCCAATTATCTCTCAAAATTACAACAATTCCAAGGAAAGGTGAGACCCTGAAGAATGGCTTCTCTGAAAGAACTTGGAAAGAGCCAGTCAACATATACCAACTAATGGGAATATCTACTTTATCAAGCCTCCTTATTCCAGATCTCTTCAACATTACTTCTCCATCTCCAACCTGAACGTATGATTGTAAAAGTAGCCTTGAATACTCATCTGTTCCTTGCTGAATATTATTTAATATTTTGTTTCCTCATTCTGTATTCCTTTTCTAAACCGTCTTTCCTCCCCTCTTTTTAATCATAGTGCTTCAAGGCCATCTGCCAGTAACACAGAGCGCTAGGCAAAAATTACAAATGCAAAAAAGAGAAGAAAAGAAAATGAAGATAGAGTATTCGTCAAAATATATTAATTTTCGTCCAAAAATTTCTTTTGAAATTACATTAAATCCATATAGAAAATGTGAAAACATTTAAAAATCTCTTAAATGTGCCAGATCTCAGATTAGGACATAATTCATTGTTGAAAAGTCTTTGGGGCAAAAGTAACATCAGACCTGTCGTGTCCTGGAGAGGACACTGTTAATGGAGCACCCGAGCTCTGTCATGAAAGGGGGCGGCCAATAGGAATGTGGGGAATCACGCATGCGCGAGAAGAAAAGCCAGCGCTAAGCGATTGCTGATGCGTGGAATAAAGAAAAGTTGAAACCGTCGCCGGTTCTGTGTATTTATTCTCATTGCACTATAGTTAACCACCGGTTCCCTCCAGTGCTGGTAGTGCAGCTCCATTCCACTTTCTCACATGGCGAACAGGAAAAAGACCTACTAAAAGAATCTGAAGTACGGGGAAATCATACCTATTCATATCTGCATATGGTGCATTTTCAAGATACTTACCCAAGTCTAAATGTTGAAGGCTTCAATTTACGGGTGGTGAAGGATACACCGTTGCTGCATTTTATCTGTATTTGAGCTGTGCATCTATTTTATTTTCAGTTGTGTGATGTGGTTTGTAGCATAGCTGCCCACAGTCAGTGCAGGAGCTGTAGTGGGGCTGTCAAAGACATGACAAATTTAAATGTAAAGAATACATTACAAACAAAGGACAGTGATGCATATCCTGATCACAGCCTTCCTATGCAAATGAGCTGCAGCTTAGTGACAGCCTCCCAAACATCCAATACCACAGCTGCCTCTGCAGCTTTGGGGCAGCTTTATTTAAAGCCTCGTACACAGCCTATTGGCGGCCTCCCATTCATCCGGTACCACAGCTGTCTCTGAAGCTTTGATGCAGCATTGTTGACAGCCTCGTTCACAGCTTACTGGGAACTTCACACGCATCCAATACCACAGCTGCCTCTGCAGTTTAGGGGCAGTTTTATTGACTGCCTATTTTATAGCTATGTTGCAGCCTCGCGGTTTTTTTGGCAGCATCGACCACAGGGTCCTGACAGTTTATAGTGCACCCTTGATCTTTAAGACCATTTTTTATTCATGGTTTCCTAATTGTTGGAGTGTTAACAGAAGACTCACACTGTAGCATAAAAATGCTGAAATCTGCAATGCTTTTGCTAAAAATGTTTAATATATAGTGCACCCTTCACTAGGGTGCTGCGTCTTAGCAAAGTATGATGCAGGGCAGCTCTACTATGGCCCTCATTACGATACTGGCGCTAAACCATGGCGCTATTAGCACCATGGTTGGTGCCGGTATCGTAACGAGTCCGCCAATGTTCAATGGGGAATTACCACCCCATTTCAAGGTTGGCGGGGCGGTAATTCCCCATTGAACATTGGCCCTTCCCCATTCCCATTTTTGCCCCATAGGGCTCAATGGGACTGGGGAAGGTGCTAAGTACGGTACCGCAAATTGTGGTACCGTACTTAGCACCAAGGTTCCTTTGCGGGTCTCTACTTTAACGGCTGGTCTAGACCAGCCGTTCAGGTCGGGTCCAGCAAAGGGACCTCTTAGTAAGGCGCTAATGGGTTAACGGCGCCACAGCCTTTTACGGCGCCGTTAGCCCATTAGCGCCAGGGTCGTAATGAGGCCCTATGTCTGCAAAGAATCTCCCCAGATTGAATGTACAAGGAAGACCATATAATCTCATATTTCCTTGGAAAAAAGAGGATTGTTAGAAGTGTACATTTATTTTAGATGGCACCATTCAAAATGTGTACACATTTAGAAATATTTTGGTGTCACAGCAAAGATCTCTGGAAAAATGTTGTTTTAATATGTCAGTCAAAATTGAAGACACACACAGCGTCTTGCTGACTACTGCAGTATTATAGTACTGTGCAGTGAGCCATTATTTCACAAAGCAGCAACAAGGGACTACAGCCTTACCTGCAAACCTCTTTAAAGTGGTACTCCAGTCATTCAAAAAAAAAAACAAAAAAAACTGTCAGGTATAATATGGTAGTTGAAACAGAGTATCGACCCAAAGAGAGCGCTGCCCATCACCTAAACGTGGCACTCCATGTTGCATATCTAGCAGCACAGAATATCCATCCTTAGCCCTGCACGGCCGTAGCATGATTTGTACAGCCACCTTCCCTTTTTTGTTATTCCACAGACTCGCAGAACTTCTTGAAACTGAGAACTGATGGCAGGCATCTCCCTGCTGAAGCCAGCAGCCTCAACTGTGGGTCCAGAGCTTGTTTAAGTAACGCTTCGAAGCAGAACAAATAAACAGAAAGAGATTATTGATGGAGTGAGTGTTTTCTAATAGCTTGCTTTTATTTTGAACTGGACTATTTTGGTACAGCCTATGCAAATATTAATAAAAAGTACAACACGTGGCAATGCAAATTCCAAACACTGAAGTGGGGGGCGGGGGGTTCAAATTCTTTTGATGTATATTCTGGTGGTACTTTGATAACCAATACATTTTAAATAACAAAAAAAGGCAAGAATTAACTCTACTTGCTTTTAAAAAAATGTTTTATTGCGATTTGGTTTTAATTAAACCTTACACAAATGTAACAAAGAAAAACAACAAGATTCAAATGTTATAAAATTCAAAACAGCGTAGCATTAAAAGAACGTCAGTTCACAGAAAACTACATACAAAAATATAGACTAATTAAGAGAAATAAACTCTAAAATGTATAATTAGTACATCAAAATATTAGTCACCATATTAGTCACCTAAATGGACCAAAATGTCAGACATAAATTGACACAATAAGACCATCCGCGAAAGATTTCCCCCACACATAAGACTAGACCAGAAAAGTTCCTTGGAAACAACAGAGTCTGTGCATACCCTATTTATCTCTCTTGTATGTGAGAGCCTGGCAATTTAATACCAATGTTTTAGAGTTTCGATGGAATCTGTCCCAAGGCAAAACCGACTTTCTGCCATCGTGGCAGAAGAAACCAATTGTCCTCCCCAATAGATTGTCTGTTCCTTAGTGAGAAGTTGCGTTAGCTTAAAGCACATGTACAAGGAGCACATTTTCAGTCAGGGGAAGGGAGACAAGTATATCAAAAAATACTCTGACATTTGGAATATTCCATATATGTGTGGTATGATGGAATAGAATCGAAAGTACACATTCAATCAAACATGAAGAGTTTTGTTTTTGTTCCCCCGGACGATTGAGTAGTTCTTCCTCATTCGACCCAATAATATCAAGCAAGTCTATCATCTTACCCACATACTTATTAATCTAGGGAATTTGTTTCTTTTTCATAAGTGAGTTTAACTCAACATATAGTGAATTTTGTAAATGTTTGAGGAATTTAGAGTAGCTGAGGCGCTGTCTCCATTGATATCGGGCTTTGAGAGAGGTAAGAGACAGCTCATGACATATTTCACAGATCGTAATTGACATTGCGAGAGACAGCACCTCTTTCCAAAGTTGGGCCTGTAACCTATTTAGAAAGACCCCCAGATCCAAAACGGAGAGGTCCCGACCATTTAAGAGCACAGGTTATATTTTCATTAAGTAATAGTGCAATCCTGTTAAGATCGAAAATCTGCAAACTTTGTGAAGTAATCGTTTCATGATAGAAACAAGGGGAAGAAGCTTGTCCCTCAATGAATGTTGCCATATAGTAAGAGAAGCCAAATTGATAAGATTGTAATGAAGATATCTAACCGACGAGTGTAACTCAATCATTTCGCCTCCGAAAGACCAGGTCATTATTTTAGGCTGATTTTGATTAGAAAAAATAATGATCTTTGATTTTGAACCATTGGCCTTAAGATTATGTTTAACTGCAAATTGCATAAAGATGGCCAATTTATGCTGTAGGCCAATTGGAGTACGGTCAACAAGAATAAGATCATCGCAAATGCAAGCTAATCAAGTTTAAGAGTACCAAGTCTAGCCGATACATATCCTTCCTGCACCACCAACTCTCAATATTGCGCAAATATAGATTAAAAGGAGTAGGGGCAAGAGTGCAACCATGTTTGACTCCCACATGAGTAGGAATGGGTCTAGAAAGGGCACTTTCCCTGGTTAGGCAGATTCTGATCATGTTATTTTGGTGGAGTAGGGCAATAAAATGAACCAGATTTGCAGGAACTCCAAATTTGATCAGTTAGGCCCATAAAAGATCACGCACAACACAATCAAAGACTGCAGACATATCCGGGGATACCATGCAAACTGGCCCTGTGCCATAGTTCTTCACACTGTGCAAAAGATGTGACATGAGTGTAGCATTTAGGGTGGTGCCCATGCTTTGCCTAAAACATACTTGAAATTTAGACAAAATAGGTGACTGAGAAAGAACCAAATTGAGATCTGTAAGAAGGAGAATGAAAACTTACTACTAGAGTCCATGAGCGTGATTGTCCTATAGTTATCTGGAATGGTAGGGTTGCCCTTTTTATAATCAGGGATAACTATAGATTGGGAACATGATTTAGGAATGATGTGGGTAGAAAAGATATGGCCAAACAATACCTTGAGATAAGGAACCCATAGTTGAGAAGCCTCTTTAATGAGACAGGGTGGAATCTCATCAGGGGCCGGGACCCTGGAAGGGTTCAGTCTGGTAATTGGCCATTCAATATCCTCAATGTCCCAGGTTCATCAAGGGCCATCCCAGAATAGAATCAGGAAAAACAGACTTAGGTTCCCAGATAGAGAACTTGGCCATAAAGAAATCAACCCACCTATCCTCAGGAATTGGACTTTCCTTCTCGTAGCTCTTGGCTCCTAAGGAGTTCTTAATAATACCCCTGAACTGTCTGGCATTTGCATGAGTTATGTGGTATAACATGGTCTGGTTATCTTTAATATGCAGTTCGAATTTGCGTAATTTAACCCGATTGCTATGACGTTGGCAGTGTTGTTTTTTGGCATTATGATACTCAGTCACTCTAGGGCCATTAAGGGGCAGCTGTTTAACGGAAATTCTGAGTGTTCTTTTAGACTAGGCAATTAAAGGATCACAGTGATGAGTACGATTTTGCTTGGAATAAAGTCTTTGAGCATCAAACATATGTTGCATGCAAACACCAACAATTCTTGAGAATACATACAGCATGGCCTTTCCCCAACAAACCTCTTCGGTCAGTTCAAACATACAGCATGTGAACTTACTGCAAAGCCTATCGTACCATCTAAGTCTCCTCCCTCCTTGGAAAAAGAAAGTGCAGGTAGGAAGGAGTTGTGAGCATAATGGGGGAGATCCATTGAAAACATCCAGGCACGATAATGGCCTGCACTATAGTCAACCAATTTACATGGACCCAAGAGAGATGTAACCATGGAGGACATAAAAATATGGTCGATCTGGGAATGCAGGGGACCCCTATCCCATGTATAGATAGGTAGCTTATCTAGGAGTGAATAGTTAAAAAAAATGCAATTGCCAGCTAGTTGTAAATGGCTCCCACTCACTACCTCCCGGACAGCTGTTATTCTGGGAACAGAAAGCTCCTTCACCTAAGTTTGCTTCAGTCGAACACTAGTCATTGATGCAGTGTTCCTGTTTGTGACAGGTCCCTTGTTCCTGGTTCTTACCTTAGTGTCTACTACCTAGTTTCTTATGTCTTGTTACCTTTTCCCTGGATTTCGAATTTAGTGCGCATATTAGTATTTTCTGCATCCTGGATTCCCTTTCTGTCGTCTTCTGTTTGGCAGTCAGCACTTCCCAGTGCTTTCCTTTTTCTGTGCAGCCAAATTTGTCTGTGTTCTTTATTCTTTTCACTGTGCCTTTTTCTGCAGGGCAACCTTGATCGTTGGACTCCCTCATTTATAGATTTTCCATTTTGTCCCAATTTCCTTCCCTGGGTGGGGGAGGGGTATATTTTGCACTTGTAATTTCGTTTTCCCTGCTCCTGTTCTGTTATTTTCTCTTAGAGTCTGTTCCTATGTTTACCTTGCACTTCTCCCTTTGTTCTGTATTGATTGGCATATGTACTGTGCTGTTGTATCCAGCTCCTGTGTGAATGCCTATATTTTTCACACTATTCTGTAATCAATATTCCTACTTGTCCCTTGTCTGGAGTCGTTTGTATTAAGTTATCCTCCCTTTACTGTTATAGTGTTTGCTGACATTTCAGGTGGTATTCCTCGTCCTTGTGAGGATTGTCTTAAAGTTACCTTATACAATACCATCAAGGGTGTTAGCTCACAGATCTTACCATTGCTTGTCCTGTATGTGGGCGTAACGCTGACAGTGCCTGTAACAGCAATTGTGAGTGAGGAGCTTGCCGACTTTCTTTGAAATCATAAGGCGCTTCTAAGTGCTTACCCCATATCCCGTTTCATATATTTGTATTCTAATCACACTCTACTTGCACATGCTGGGTTTACGTGTACATGTGTCTTGGTTCCTGAGTGCATATTGTTTGATCAAAGCTATTCACTGTGTGATCTTGGGCACATTTCCCTTGCCATATTCAATGTGCTTGCCCTCTCATGACACAAAAGACCAGCAAAAGTGCTAGTGACATATGTGGGGAAAACATAGAGCCTCTAGGCATTCAGATGGTAGTCTTAATAGATAACTATAATACTGCTCGGGGCACACAGTGCATGCAGCACAGGGGTAGGAAATAGACCACTTTAGGGCCGGGCAAAGCAGGTATCTTCAGGGTTTCTGTCAGAATACTTTGTGCCACACAAAATGGGGGTCAGTGAGTTGGCAGAATCTGTTCTGGGGATATAGGCAAACTAAGGTTGAGAATAGGAGAAGGAAATAGACAAGTTGTATCCCTGGATACTGGCATAGATACAGGTGTGGGAAGAATGGTAGGACTATAGGAGACTCAGGCACTGTGCCATTCAATCTCTAAAAAAGGGAGTTACAGGGCAGGAGAAACAGGATGCAGTTAGTCCCAGGAACAGGTGGAAGAGATACACATTGGGCCTCATTACGAGTTTGGAGGCAGCCATGCCTCCAAACTCGGGTTCGGGTACTGGTTACTTGAATTAAGAATTACCGGGTCATTCCAACCTTGGAGGACCCTGTAATTCCTACTTCAAAAAACCCATCCCCATTCCCATTTGAGCCGCCATAGGGCTCAATGGGAATGGGGAGCGAGCTAATAACGGGCCCGTTATTAACGGCCCCATTATTAGCTCCCTGGTCCCCTCACGGGACCCGCAAAGGAAGTCTGGTCTGACCAGACGTTCAGAGCGGGTCCCGCAAGGGAACCTCGTAATAGGGCGGAATGGGTTTACCGGCACCAGCACCATTACCGGCGCTGTTAAACCCATTCTGCCCACCTCGTAATGAGGCCCATAGTGCCAAACTTGGGGCTATGGCCACCATACCGAAAAAGGATAGCAAGATTAAGTGAAGGGCACATACAGTTCATTGGATTGCAAAGGGTCAGATACAGGCACATCAAATCAATGTTTGAAAGACTTGGATAGCACCTACCTGGGGTAAGGAGACCTAGAACAGGTATTTACGGAACATACACAGTGTCAGGGTTGGTGCCGTGCACACATAGATAAAATAGGCTTACGGCAGCTAAAGTACTACGGATGAGGAGGTTTGTACAGGCAGAGGAAGTCATTTTGGGAATGGTTTAAAGGAATGCAGGCCCACAGGTAGGAGAGGTGGTGCTATAGTTGTGATTGCATGGGGGTGGAGGTGCGTGTTTGCATATGGGAGGGTGTGGGTGTGGGAGTTTGTGTGTGTGTCTGGGGTGATGCAAGTGGGAGCATGTGTGTGTGCAGCAGCATTTGTGGGAGCATGCATGTGTCAGTTCAGAGAACGGTGGTCACAGCGAGGGCAGGATACAGGCAGCCCCAAGAAGCTGAAAAACAAAGGCTATGATGTATGAGTTATAGTGATCTAGTTCTGTGCCTACGGTATGCATATTATTGCATAACAGGAGGCGTGATCATGATGACTGAATTGTTAACGCTAATAATAACCACTGGTCTATAATCATGAGATCGTTGGGCAGAATTCTGCAATATTGACTTGTTAATGGCTTAACTTCATAGGGTCTGTGGCTGATCAGAAGAAGAACGAACAACAATTTTAACTAAACATTTTTAACCAAAACAAATCAAATTTTTTGAAATATATATATCTATATTACATGACCACAGAAGTGGCCATGTAGTTATGGTTAAGTTGCTGTTTCCATAGGAAGAGTACTTTTTGGGCAGCTTATAACTTTGCTCCCCCTGGACGAATCCTCACCAAACCTTGCAAAATAAAGTATATAGCCCACTCTGAATTTCTTTGCAAAGTTTGGTGAGGATTCGTCCAGGGGGGACAAAGTTATAAGGGGGGTCCCAAAACTTTTTTTTCCCATAGACTTCATGGGTAAAAACTTTGCTCGCACCTACAGCCCAAACTGCTGGACGGATTTTCACCAAATTTGGACCAGGAGCAGCGGCTTGGTCCCGAAAGCGTGCTTTTGCAAATTTGGTGAAAATCCGTCCAGTATTTTTGGTTTAAAATGACCAAAAAATAGGTTAAAAAAAAATGTGTGATATCTGTGTTCGGTCCGCGGACAGTGTCCTGATTGGTCAATCGGCTTACGTCATGTCCGTGGACATGCAACGTGTTCGCTGATTGGACGGTGTAGTGTGTGAAGAGCGTCAGATTTTCGGTAGCACCTGCCATCTTGGATTTGCGGACAGCGCGGTGAAACTTGGTTGAAAAATTGTATTTAGTAGAGTGTGTTGGTGTGTAAGAGTGTTTGGGGAGGGTGGAAGAGTATGAGATGGGTTAAATGTTGTATTTTTTTATGTGGCAGACCCTCTTGTTGTGTTCGATTTGTCTGCGGACAACACGGCTATTCTGAAATGTTCTAAATAATCTAAATGGGGGTGTTCTGAGGACGCAATATGTGTGTGTGTTGTTCGCAAGCAAGGTGAAAATGTTCTAAGAACACTCGCGGTGTCCTGAAATGTCCTTAACTAAAGAAGTTGGGGGTGTCCTGAGGACACTGTCCGTATTGTTCGCTGGTAAGTTGAAATTGTTCTAAGAACACTTGCAGTATTCTGACATGTTGTTAAATAAATAAAATGGGGTGTCCTGAGAACGCAGTGTCCTGAAATGTTCGTAAATAAATAAAATGGGGGTGTCCTTAGGACGCTGTTCCTATTTTTCGCTGGCAAGTTGAAAGTGTTCTAAGAACACTCGCGGTGTCCTGAAATATTCGTAAATAAACGAAATGGGGGTGTCCTGAGGACAATGTCCGTATTGTTCGCTAGCAAGTTGAAGGTGTTCTAAGAACACTTGCGGTGTCCTGAAATGTTCGTAAATAAACAAAATGGGGGTGTCCTGAGGCCGTTGTCTGTATTGTTCGCTGAGAACTTTAAAGTGTTCTCAGAACATTCGCAGTGTCCTGAAATGTTCGTAAATAAACAAAATGGGGGTGTCCTGAGGACGCTGTCCGTATTTTTCGCTGGCAAGTTGAAAGTGTTCTAAGAACACTCGCGGTGTCCTGAAATATTCGTAAATAAACAAAATGGGGGTGTCCTGAGGACGGTGTCCGTATTGTTCGCTAGCAAGTTGAAGGTGTTCTAAGAACACTCGCGGTGTCCTGAAATGTTCGTAAATAAACAAAATGGGGGTGTCCTGAGGCCGTTGTCTGTATTGTTCGCTGAGAACTTGAAAGTGTTCTAAGAACACTCGCAGTGTCCTGAAATGTTCGTGAATAAACAAAATGGGGGTGTCCTGAGGACGCTGTCCGTATTGTTCACCTGCAAGTTGAAAGTGTCCCAAGAACAATCGCGGTGTCCTGAAATGTTCTTAAATAAACAAAATGGGGGTGTCCTGAGGACGCTGTCCGTATTGTACGCTGGCAAGTTGATAGTGGTCTAAGGACACTCGCGGTGTCCTGAAATGTTCATAAATAAACGAAAAGGGTGTGTCCTGAGGACGCTGTCCGTGTTGTTTGCAAGCAAGTTGAAACTGTTCTAAGAACACTCGCGGTGTTCTGAAATGTTCGTAAATAAACAAAATGGGGGTGTCCTGAGGACGCTCTCCGTATTGTTCGCTGGCAAGTTGAAAGTGTTCTAAGAACACTCATTATGTCCGCGGACATTAAAAGTTCCCATAAGGCATATTTAAAAAGTTTGACTTTATGGGTGTGATATGCTGCGGTAGTAGTGGCCAGGGCATAGAGTTTTGGGAGCATGGCCATATGGCCATGCATCCAAGACTCTATGCCCTGGCCACAACCATCGCAGCATATCACACTCATAGTGGCTTATAACTTTGGGATCCAAAAACAAATTTATATGGAACAAAGTTATAAGCCACTATGGGTGTGATATGCTGCGATGGTTGTACTTATTATAATATACTTACTGTTTGGTTTAGTAACTGGAGTACATGTATTTCTTGTTCATTTCTGTGATTAAAGAAAAGATCATGTTAGTATTGGTATTTTGTAACGACTTATAACATTGAATAATCAACATTTTTTTTTACCCTCATATTTAGTACATTACAAACCAGTGTACTGTGCAATGTGCTCAGTTTCTGTGTTTGTTGTTAAAATCATTGGGTCTGTGGGAGAAAAAAAAATCCATATTAGATTTTTTTAAAAAAACCTTTTTTGTTATGCTACAGTCTATTTGTTTGTTTGTTTTCAGTGTTCACTTGCTGTTTCTGGCTAATGCTCTATATATTGGCTTGTTGCAGATTTTTGGAGCAGTTACATATCATTTATTTGTTTGGATATTGTAAAATTTTGTAGCAGTTAGATACCAGTTGGCGTATTCTAACTGTCTATGTTTTTATATATTTTAGTGGTATTGATTTATATGTTTGGATATTGTAAAATTTTGGGGCAGTTAGATACCAATTGGTGTATTCTAACTGTCTATTATTTATATAATATAGCAGTATTGATTATTTAGTTTGGATATTGTAAAATTGTGGGTTAGTTAGATACCAGTTGGTGTATTCTAACTATCTATTTTTTGCTCTAATTTAGTGGTATTCATTTATCTGATTACTTGTTGTAGAATCTTTGGGCAGTTAGATAACTGTTGGAATATTCTAACAGTTTATATTTCTTTACTACTAGTTTAGTTAAGGTTTAAGTACAGTTTAGTCAATAAAGTTTGGTTTTAAGAATATTACATAAGCGTTTGAAAGATTTGCTGGTAATCTCTGCTTTAGAGTAATGGTACTAGCATTACATTCAAACCATCCACATTTCTTTTTTATATATGCAGTGTAGTGACCTGAATTGGTTGTGGCTCCTGCGTGGTAGATTGTACCCATTGTTGTGAAGGGTTTCTTATCAAGTGATACTTGACCATGTGTGAATCCAGTCAGCTTGTAGTTGTTTTTGGTACCATCTGCATTGTAACATAGAAGCATTAGTATTACGTATTTACTATGTGTTTGTATTAATAAGGTGGAGCGATTATCCGAATTTCAGGTAGTACATAATCTACCATGGTTTGCATTTTGTACAAGTTGCTGAAATGGAATGGATTCACAATTAGGTATTGATATATATACAAAGCATTCATTGGGTATTTGTTCTTGTGTCACATTGTTGCAGAGAGTGCATGTATGTCTCCACATGTATGAAATCTGGAATATTTCATTTATAGGCATGTTTTTATTTTCCAGTACTTGTAGTAAGTACATTAGAAATTCTTGTGGATCTTCCTGTGAGTTTATAGTGAATTTAACCATTCGAGCACAGTAGTCCAATTGTTGTCTTATTCCATAAACACTATACGTGTTGTCAGGATTGTTTGTTGCATTTCTGTGAAGTACTAACATTTGCAGACACAATTGGTCTGTACTGTGTAAGTAAATGTTGTCAACAATTGGTGGCAATTGAAATAGAATATTCATTGCTACTTTTGCGTAGCAACTTACTCCAACTATATTTGAGAGTTTAAATGGACCAGGTAGTTCTGTATCTGATTGATTTTTTTGTTTGTTTGTCTTCCTTCTTTGACAAAGTACCTGGTTTACTTTCCCTAATTGGTTCTTTTATGTTTGTGGTACTTGATGAAGTTTTAGTTTCTTTTACTCTCTTTGGAGGATTTGCAGTGGCATCCCGTTGCATTTCTGTTTGATTTAGTTTTCTTTTACAACGTTTTACTTTTTGTGGAACAGAATATGTGTTTAGATGGGGGGTGTATACTCAGCAAGTCTATTGTATTCTAAAACGCAAGGAATATCAGCGTTTACTTTACTTGCATCAAAGTTGATTAGAAATAGACTGTCACGTGTACGTAAGCGTTATAGTACTACGTAGCTCATGCCTTCTTTAAAGACTTTGTTACCAATGTCTATCATTGCTTTGTCTAGGGTAAGACCTTGTGATTTATGAATGGTGACTGTGTATGCAAGAGGTAGAGAAAATTGTTCTCTGCGTACATACATGTATTTGAAGCGAAGGAATCGAGCTGGTGAGCGTCCTATCCTTTTTACTTCTGAAAGTTTGTCAAAGAGAATATTGACAAACTGAATTTTGTTGTCACGTGGGTATGTTTGAAATCCAACAACTGTACCCAGTGCTTCATTAACTAGTCCTTGGTCCATGTCAATGTTACGTTTAAGCATTACTCTGCAATTTAAGGATAATTTTAATATCTTTTCCAACCCAGCTGTGTTGGAGATTGAATTTTCTAAACTATTTAGTCTTGTTGTGGCTTGCTTACACATGGGTAGTGTCATACAATGTACATCTAATTTGTCTGTGGCGCTAATTTCCATTATTGGTTGCATTTCTTTATTTAACATTATTTCATTGAATTTGAAACAGCTTGCAAGAGTTGGCATTAAGGCCATACAATTGATATTTTTATGGGCTAATTGTTCCATAACATCTATACCACATGCATTATCGCCATAAAGTGCATGAATGTGCCGGGTTTTCAATATTGCTTGTGCTTCTTTAGATAGGATACCAACTCTAATACTTTTTAAGATGTTGGCATAAGTGAGAATTGTAGATTGCCGCATGTTTTCTGTTAATTCTCTGTATTGGAAATGTTGCCAAAGGTTGACATTTCAAATGCTGCCAACAGTTTTATGGCAGAGTTTGTGTCCTAATGTTTTAAAAATATGCTCACCTTTTACTGCTGTCAATTGAAGAAGATCTCCAAAAACAATATTTTGTTTTCCTGCAAAGAGCTCTTCGTAGTTTGTTTTGAGTACTTCTTGTAATCTGAGGTGAATCAAAGCCAACATTAGGTTGGACACCATGCTCACTTCATCTATTAGTAGCATTTTCATTTGTTTTAAAACTCTGCGTAGTTCCATTGCAGCTTCTGTAGAACGTTTGTAATAGTCTAATTTGTTTTGGTGTTCTACTAGCAGGAGTAGTAATCGGTGTAAAATGACACCTCCTATGTTGTAGGCAGGTAAACCTGTGGGGGCAGTGACAACAGCTGACAGTTTGTTGTTTGTCAATTTTTGAAGGAACTTACTGATGATTTTGATTAGGAATGTTTTACCAGAACCAGCTTCACCACTGACGTACAGTAGTATAGGTTTGTAATTTTGGCAGGTGCATTCTTTGTTTTCATGTTGTACACCATGTGCAATTTCTTATGTTACTTCTTGAAAAATGCTACGTTGCTCATTGTTTAGTTTTGATAGTAGTATAGTTAAGTCTTCTTTATCTTCATACTGACACATGCAGGGTAATTCATAGAAATTCGCACAAAAGTGGCGCACGCGACTGGTGCACAGCGTGCCCGTGCGAATGTCTGCGCCAGCCGCGTGCGCTAAAATCGATTTCCGCGCACAGCGTATTCATGGATTTTCGCATCCAAAACCAAGCGAGACGCAGCGTGGCGCAGCAACCCTGCAGCAGCGCCAGTTACGCCCCCAAGAACGCTCTCGCGCAAGGAAAAGCCTTCAAAATCCCCAAATAATCGCAAAGGGCTGCGCTAACCCTGGACCAGTTCACAGGGCTGGCAAACAGCAAACGCCAAGCGGGGAACGTGTATTTCAGTGGTTCGCAGGAAGTTCCACATGCGATTGTCCTGTGTACGTGTGTATCAGCGGTGCGCGGGACGTATCACACGCAAAATCAGCAAGGTACGTGTATTTCAGGGGTGCGCGGGAAGTATCACACGCGATTCCAGCAGGGTACGTGTATTACATGGGTGCACGGGAAGTATCACACGCAAAAGCAGCAGGGTACGTGTATTTCAGGGGTGCGCGGGAAGTATCACATGCGATTCCATCAGGGTACGTGTATTACAGGGGTGCGCAGGAAGTATCACACGCAAAAGCAGCAGGGTACGTGTATTTCAGGGGAGCGGGAAGCATCACACGCAAAATCAGCAGGGTACGTGTATTTCAGGGGTGCGCTGGAAGTATCACACGCGATTCCATCAGGGTACGTGTATTACAGGGGTGCGCGGGAAGTATCACACGCAAAAGCAGCAGGGTACGTGTATTTCAGGGGTGCACAGGAAGTATCACACGCGAAATCAGCAGGGTACGTGTATTTCAGGGGTGCGCGGGAAGTATCACATGCGATTCCAGCAGGGTACGTGTATTACAGGGGTGCGCGGGGAGCACCACACGTGAATTGCATGTGTGGGTCCTCCCAGGTGTTCCCTCTACACCCTCCACGGCCCCTGCAGGTGGCCCACACCACAGTGGCCTACACTGCACATGTCCTGCAGGCACCACATCCACCATGACCATGCCCCCCAGCCAATCCACATGTCACCTTGCACTACTGCCCACCAACGCATGTCCCCCTGCACCCTCAGCCACCAGGGGCAGCTTCCACCAGGACCCCACCCATGTCTACCACCACCTCCTCCCGCCAGCAGTGCAGGGGCAGCCTCCACCAGGCCCCCACTCATGTCTCCCACCACCCCATCCACCAGCAACCAGGGGCAGCCCCCACCAGGCCCCCACCCATGTCTACCACCACCCCCACCCCCCAGCAGTGCAGGGGCAGCCTCCACCAGGCCCCCACTCATGTATACCACCACCCCCACCACCCAGCCACCAGGGGCTGCCTCCACCAGGCCCCCACTCATGTCAAACCCACCACCCCCACCCCCCAGCCACCAGGGGCAGCCCCCACCAGGCCCCCACCCATGTCTACCACCACCCCCACCCCCAGCAGTGCAGGGGCAGCCTCCACCAGGCCCCCACTCATGTCTCCCACCACCCCCACCCCCCAGCCACCAGGGGCAGCCTCCACCAGGCCCCCACTCATGTCCCCTATCACCCCCACCCCCCAGCCACCAGGGGCAGCCCCCACCAGGCCCCCACCCATGTCTACCACCACCCCCACCCCCCAGCAGTGCAGGGGCAGCCTCCACCAGGCCCCCACTCATGTCCCCTATCACCCCCACCCCCCAGCCCCCAGGGGCAGCCTCCACCAGGCCCCCACTCATGTCTCTCTGCACCCCCACCCCCAGGAGTGCAGGGGCAGCCTCCACCAGGCCCCCACACATGTCTCCCACCACCCCCACCCCCCAGCCACCAGGGGCAGCCTCCACCAGGCCCCCACTCATGTACCCTATCACCCCCACCCCCCAGCCACCAGGGGCAGCCCCCACCAGGCCCCCACCCATGTCTACCACCACCCCCACCCCCCAGCAGTGCAGGGGCAGCCTCCACCAGGCCCCCACTCATGTCCCCTATCACCCCCACCCCTCAGCCACCAGGGGCAGCCTCCACCAGGCCCCCATTCATGTCTCCCACCACCCCCACCCCCCAGCCACCTGGGGCAGCCCCCATCAGGCCCCCACCCATGTCTACCACCACCCCCCCCCAGCAGTGCAGGGACAGCCTCCACCAGGCCCCCACTCATGTCTACCACCACCCCACCCCCCAGCCACCAGGTGCAGCCTCCACCAGGCCCCCACTCATGTCCCCTATCACCCCCACCCCCCAGCCACCAGGGGCAGCCTCCACCACGCCCCCACTCATGTCTCCCACCACCCCCACCCCCAGCCACCAGGGGCAGCCTCGACTAGGCCCCCACTCATGTCCCCTATCACCCCCACCCCCCAGCCACCAGGGGCAGCCTCCACCAGGCCCCCACTCATGTCCCCTATCACCCCCACCCCCAGCCACCAGGGGCAGCCTCCACCAGGCCCCCACTCATGTCCCCTATTACCCCCACCCCCCAGCAGTGCAGGGGCAGCCACCACCAGGCCCCCACCCATGTCTACCACCACCCCCACCCCCCAGCAGTGCAGGGACAGCCTCCACCAGGCCCCCACTCATGTCTCCCACCACCCCCACCCCCAGCCACCAGGGGCAGCCCCCACCAGGCCCCCACCCATGTCTACCACTACCCCCACCCCCCAGCAGTGCAGGGACAGCCTCCACCATCCCCCACTCATGTCTACCACCACCCCCGCCCCCCAGCCACCAGGGGCAGCCGCCACCAGGCCCCCACCCATGTCTACCACCATCCCCACGCCTCAGCAGTGCAGGGGCAGCCTCCACCAGGCCCCCACTCATGTCCCCTATCACCCCCACCCCCCAGCCACCAGGGGCAGCCTCCACCAGGCCCCCACTCAAGTCTCTCTGCACCCCCACCCCCAGGAGTGCAGGGGCAGCCTCCACCAGGCCCCCACCCATGTCTCCCACCACCCCCACCCCCAGCCACCAGGGGCAGCCTCCACCAGGCCCCCACTCATGTACCCTATCACCCCCACCCCCCAGCCACCAGGGGCAGCCCCCACCAGGCCCCCACCCATGTCTACCACCACCCCCACCCCCCAGCAGTGCAGGGGCAGCCTCCACCAGGCCCCCACTCATGTCCCCTATCACCCCCACCCCCCAGCCACCAGGGGCAGCCTCCACCAGGCCCCCATTCATGTCTCCCACCACCCCCACCCCCCAGCCACCAGGGGCAGCCCCCACCAGGCCCCCACCCATGTCTACCCCCACCCCCACCCCCCAGCAGTGCAGGGACAGCCTCCACCAGGCCCCCACTCATGTCCACCACCACCCCCACCCCCCAGCCACCAGGTGCAGCCTCCACCAGGCCCCCACTCATGTCCCCTGTCACCCCCACCCCCCAGCCACTAGGGGCAGCCTCCACCAGGCCCCCACTCATGTCTCCCACCACCCCCACCCCCCAGCCACCAGGGGCAGCCTCCACCAGGCCCCCACTCATGTCCCCTATCACCCCCACCCCCCAGCAGTGCAGGGACAGCCTCCACCAGGCCCCCACCCATGTCTACCACCACCCCCACCCCCCAGCAGTGCAGGGACAGCCTCCACCAGGCCCCACTCATGTCTCCCACCACCCCCACCTCCAGCCACGAGGGGCAGCCCCCACCAGGCCCCCACACATGTCTACCACCACCCCCACCCCCCAGCAGTGCAGGGACAGCCTCCACCATCCCCCACTCATGTCTACCACCACCCCCGCCCCCCAGCCACCAGGGGCAGCCTCCACCAGGCCCCCACCCATGTCTACCACCACCCCCACCCCCCTGCAATGCAGGGGCAGCCTCCACCAGGCCCCCACTCATGTCTCCCACCACCCCCACCCCCTAGCCACCAGGGGCAGCCTCCACCAGGCCCCCACTCATGTCCCCTATCACCCCCACCCCCCAGCCACAAGGGGCAGCCTCCACCAGGCCCCCATCCATGTCTACCACCACCCCCACCCCCCAGCAGTGCAGGGGCAGCCTCCACCAGGCCCCCACTCATGTCCCCTATCACCTCCCCCCCCCCAGCCACCAGGGGCAGCCTCCACCAGGCCCCCACTCATGTCTCCCTGCACCCCCACCCCCCAGCAGTGCAGGGGCAGCCTCCATCAGGCCCCCACTCATGTCCCCTATTACCCCCACCCCCCAGCAGTGCAGGGGCAGCCTCCAGCAGGCCCCCACTCATGTCTACCACCACCCCCAACCCCCAGCCACCAGGGGCAGCCCCCACCAGGCCCCCACCCATGTCTACCACCACCCCCACCCCCCAGCAGTGCAGGGACAGCCTCCACCAGGCCCCCACTCATGTCTACCACCACCCCCACCCCCAGCCACCAGGGGCACCCTCCACCAGGCCCCCACTCATGTCCCCTATCACCCCCACCCCCAGCCACCAGGGGCAGCCTCCACTGGCCCCCACTCATGTCTCCCACCACCCCCACCCCCCAGCCACCAGGGGCAGCCTCCACCAGGCCCCCACTCATGTCCCCTATCACCCCCACGCCCCAGCCACCAGGGGCAGCCTCCACCAGGCCCCCACTCATGTCCCCTATCACCCCCACCCCCCAGCCACCAGGGGCAGCCTCCACCAGGCCCCCACTCATGTCCCCTATTACCCCCACCCCCCAGCAGTGCAGGGGCAGCCTCCACCAGGCCCCCACCCATGTCTACCACCATCCCCACCCCCCAGCAGTGCAGGGACAGCCTCCACCAGGCCCCCACTCATGTCTCCCACCACCCCCACCCCCCAGCCACCAAGGGCAGCCTCCACCAGGCCCCCACTCATGTCCCCTATTACCCCCACCCCTCAGCAGTGCAGGGGCAGCCTCCACCAGGCCCCCACCCATGTCTACCACCACCCCCACCCCCCAGCAGTGCAGGGACAGCCTCCACCAGGCACCCACTCATGTCTACCACCACCCCCACACCCCAGCCACCAGGGGCAGCCTCCACCAGGCCCCCACCCATGTCTACCACCACCCCCACCCCCCAGCAGTGCAGGGGCAGCCTCCACCAGGCCCCCACTCATGTCTCCCACCACCCCCACCCCCCAGCCACCAGGGGCAGCCTCCACCAGGCCCCCACTCATGTCCCCTATCACCCCCACCCCCCAGCGACCAGGGGCAGCCCCCACTAGGCCCCCAGCCATGTATACCACCACCCCCACCCCCACCCCCCAGCAGTGCAGGGGCAGCCTCCACCAAGCCCCCACTCATGTCCCCTATCACCCCCACCCCCCAGCCACCAGGGGCAGCCTCCACCAGGCCCCCACTCATGTCTCCCTCACCCCCACCCCCCAGCAGTGCAGGGGCAGCCTCCACCAGGCCCCCACTCATGTCCCCTATTACCCCCACCCCCCAGCAGTGCAGGGGCAGCCTCCACCAGGCCCCCACTCATGTTCCCTATTACCCCTACCCCCCAGCAGTGCAGGGGCAGCCTCCACCAGGCCCCCACTCATGTCCCCTATTACCCCCACCCCCCAGCAGTGCAGGGGCAGCCTCCACCAGTCAACCACTCATGTCTACCACCACCCCCACCCGCCAGCCACCAGGGGCAGCCTCCACCAGGCCCCCACTCATGTCCCCTATTAACCCCACCCCCCAGCAGTGCAGGGGCAGCCTCCACCAGGCCCGCACCCATGTCTACCACCACCCCACCCCCCAGCAGTGCAGGGGCAGCCTCCACCAGGCCCCCACTCATGTCTACCACCACCCCCACCCCCCAGCCACCAGGGGCAGCCTCCACCAGGCCCCCACCCATGTCTACCACCACCCCCACCCCCCAGCAGTGCAGGGGCAGCCTCCACCAGGCCCCCACTCATGTCTCCTACCACCCCCGCCCCCCAGCCGTGTAATATGCATTTTTAGGTGATTTACCTTTAACACTATGGGCCTCATTACACGGTAGGCGGTGGACCAAGGTGCTATTAGCACCTTGGTCCATGCCGGTAAATTACCGGCACTACCTTGGAGGAAAGGGGAATTACCGCCCTATTCCAAGGTTGGCGGGGCGGTAATTCCCCCTTCCTCCATTGCCCTTCCCCATTCCCATTTTTGCCCCATAGGACATAATGGGAATGGGGAAGGTGCTAATTACGGTACCGCAAATTGCGGTACCGTAATTAGCACCCTGGTCCCTTTGCGGGTCCCTACTTTAACGGCTGGTCTACACCAGCCGTTAATGTCTGGTCCCGCAGAGGGACCTCGTAGTAAGGCGGTAAGGGTTAACGGTCACCGGTACCATTACCGGTGACCGTTAACCCTTACCACCTTCCGTGTAATGAGGCCCTATGTCTAACTGAAGACATGAGGTTGTTCATTTGACCTGTATTTGTAACCAGTCTAGGGAAACCAAAGCGGCATTTGGTGTAGTATTTCCCTTTGTTTTTGTATTTGCGACGACTTGCCACATTTGTGTCTTTGAAATTGTAAAATTTGTGCATGAAGATCACTATCTGTGGTTTCTGATGGAATTTCACAAGTGACATATTTTTCAATAAACTGTAAAACAGTGGCATCACTATCTTGACCAAATTTAGGAGCATCTTTAATCCATAAAAGCAAGTGGATATGTGGTGCGCCTCTGGCTTGGTATTCTTGTCGCAAAGGGAGCGGCTGTCCGCAGGACACCAAAGGCACACACATTGGTTTGCGCATGCACGTTGATGTTCTACGGACACTGTTCTGGTCCTAAAGTAATTAAAAGTGTGTCACACGTCAAACGAACAGTTACCGACAGGCGTTTGTTCTTAGAACAGTTTCAACTTGCTTGCAAACAATACGGACAGACATAGCGTTCTCAGGACACCTCCATTGTGTGTATTTACGCACATTTGAGGACACCACATGTGTTCTTAGAACAGTTTCAACTTGCTTGCGACAATACGGATGGGCAAAGCGTCCTCAGGACACCCCTATTTTGTTTATTTACGAACATTTCAGGACACCGCGTGTGTTCCTAGAACAGTTTCAACTTGCATGCAAACATTGCGAAGAGGTTTAGTGTTCTAAGGATACCCCTATGTCGTTTATTTACGAACATTATAGGGCACATGATGTGTTCTTAGAACAGTTTCAACCTGCCTACGAACAAAACGGACAGTCATACCGTTCTCAGGGCACCCCCATTTTGTTTATTTACAAACATTTGAGGACACCGCAAGTGTTCTTAGAACAGTTTCAACTTGCTAGCGAACAGTACGGACAGGTATAGTGTTCTTCAGACCACCTACATTTTCATTTCTTCATGGACATTGCGGACACTCGCGCTGTCCGCGGACACCTAAATTGCTTTTTAAAAAAAAATAACATGAAATGAATTAGAACACAATATAAAAATTTAACTTTATTTAACATGTATGATTAATATATGACAGAGAAGGTGAGGCAGAAACTGAAACAAAAATAGGAGAATTAGGGGTTTCAACAGGATTTGTAGAAGGGTGAAGAAGGGATGGAAGTCTCACCAAAATGTTTTGGTTCACGGAGAGGGTTTGGGGATAATTGACTGGGATATGGTGAGGGGGACAGGTACAGGTACATGTTGGACAATGGTATGTGGTCTTTTGTTTAAAATGATCTTCCACAAAGTTTTTTAAATTATTAAAATTAGCCAACAGTAGATCCATGTTTTCTTGTAAGCTGTGAAGAGTCTTATCCATAACATCTCTTTCTGTAGTACTTTCTATTTTGGTATGCTCTGTACAAAAAAATATATATATGTTAAATTTATATAAAATAATAATATTTAAATGGTATATATTGTAAAGTGTCTACCATTAGATTCACTATCTTCTGACATTTCCTCATGTGGGAAATGCTCCTCTAGCCACTCCAGAGTACTAGATATTTCTGTGAGAAAAAAAAAACATAATATCATTTTTTTAATCTAATACAGAAAGTTTATAAATATATGAGTAAAATGCAGTACATTAACTATTTCAGGTAAGCTATGTTGTAAGTGGTCTGTAGATCTGCTGTTGTTCTTGGTTGTGGAGTCTCTGTGAGGTAATTATGTTGGAAGCCTATCTTTCTTCTTTTGGTATATTCCATTTTAGAACATATTGTATTTAAATGAATGGTTAGTGTGTTACATATATGGGATACACTTCTTATGTATTACTACATATAATGTGTATGTGTGCTGGTTTGTGAATTTGGAAAATGTTAATATGTTATGATATAACAATTAAATATACACCCCCAGAGTTTTTGGGTAGTGGTGCTGTTGTCCGAACATGTCCGCGGACATTAAAAGAGTTCTGGACATCATACTCAGTAGAGGGGGTTCAGTATGTTCAATTTGATATGCACATAAAGTCAGAGTTATTATTATTAAATTGTGCTACTAAAAACCTATGAAATTCAGTGAAAAAACTTTATTAAAGGGACGTTATGGTTAAGTTGCGCTACTAAAAACCTATGAAATTCAGTGAAAAAACTTTGTTAAAGGGACGTTATGATTAAGTTGCGCTACTAAAAACCTATGAAATTCAGTGAAAAAACTTTGTTAAAGGGACGTTATGGTTCCAAGTAAAACCGAAAAACCTTGAAATTCGCCAGTTATGGTAAGCTGAGCAACCATAACTCGCGCCACCACTGTGCACTGCTAAGACTAACACCATCATTGGTGACATCACAAGAGTGGGGTAAAAGGCTCACACTCTTACCAGGTGAAATAAAAAATCCTAGAAATCCTGCAAAGCTGCTGAGAGACTCAGTAGGTATGGAAATTAGTCATTCTGGAGAATTCTCCCTAAGACTGGCCACTGACTGAGATCAAATTGGAAGCTTGCTGGAAATGACAACTACAAGGCTTACTTGTAATGTTAAACTTGGTTCTTACTGGGAATTATACACTTATTGGGAGACTCAAACAGAGAGCTTATTGGGAATACCTAGCTGGATGTTCCTAGGAATATAAAGTTTAAAGGAAATGTAAAACCAGGAGTTTATTGGGAATGGAATGCTAACGGGAAATGGTAATCTGGATTTTCATACTTGGAGCTTATTGGTGATATCAAATTCTATCCTTTCTGGGAAGTAAAAGCTTACTTTGAATGCCAGAATTGGAGTTTACTCTGAATGTCAAACTGGTAACTTACTGTGAATGTCATGCTGGGAGCTTATTGGTAATGTCAAACTGAGAGCTTAATGGGAATGTCAAAATGGGATCTTAATGGGAATGTCAAACTTTGCGCTTTCTTGCAATGTCATACTAGGATCTTGCTGGGATTGTTATGTTATCTCAAGATGATTTATACCGCACACTGGTGCCATTTTCATGGCATGGTCTCCAGGTGCAGTTGTGCCTCTGTAAGGTAAAGTGGGTTGGGTTTGTTAGAGGGAAGTGATGGATAAGGCAGGTGTTCTGCTCATCTGTGTGTGCATTCAGAACTAGCAGTAACTGCTATCTGTGCATGTGTCATTTCTTGATGTGCTTTGATTCGTGCATTGGACCTTTATATCTAGAAGGGTGAAACCCAGTGACAGTGGTGTTGGGTGTTGGAGGCTATTTAGGTGTGCTCGTTGGTTTGAGAGTGAAGTGCGGTTTAGGTGTTTTAGCAGGGTTGTTTGATATTCGTCTTGGTGTTTGTGGGTGGTGTGTTGTGGAGAAATGTGGCAGAGAAAGGAGAACATCAGCGTTTTTTGGCGGTCTCTGGATATTGTTTTCATTTGTGCAGAGTTCACCTTTAGCATAGGCATGCTGTTTCTGGGTGTAGTTTGCCTATTGTATGCGGCTGACGTGGCTTGCTTGTATGTAGGCCAATGTGTAGAACTTGTTGATCTGTTTTTTGTTTTGTTTTTATGTCGATTGTCAAACTGGGAGCTTACTTGAACAGACACGCTTATTGCAAGAGACACACTGGGAGCTTTCAGGGAATGTAAAGCATACATAAAATATTAAACTGAACTTTAGTGTGAACATCAAAGACAAATGAAAAACAATTATAACGTGAGATTACCGAGAATTTCATATCAGTAGCTCACTGGTAATGCCAAACTGGAAGTCTATTGGGAATGTCAAACTGAGAGCTTGTCAGGAATGTCATAATAAACTTATTGTGGAATTTGAACTCTGATTTTACTGCAAATATCAAATTTGGAGCATACTGCGAATGTCACTTTGGGAGCTTTGCTGAAAATGGCACACTTGCCGGGACAGTCAAACTGGAAGATTGCTGGAAGATTGCTGGGGAGGACAATTTCACTGGAAATGTCATTCTGGGAGCATACAGTGACCTACTGCTTCCTGGGAATGTCAAACTCAAAGCTTAGCAGGAGTATCATGTGGAGCTTACTGGAAATGTTGAAATTACTGGGAATTAAACGTGTATGACCAATGCCAAATTACAGGACTACTAGGGATATCATAATGAGAGTTTACTGGAAATGTCAAACTGGAAGCTTACTGAAAGGGCTAGCTGAAATCTTACAGGGAATGCCAATGTGGAAGCTAACTGGGAATATCATAATGGTAGATTAGTGGGAAAGACACACTTGTTGAGAGACTGTTAACCATTTAGGAAATGTCAATTGGGACCTTGCAGGGAATGCCAGTCTAGGAGTTTATGGGGAAAGTCAAGATTTCTGGAAATGCCTAACTTTGAGAGTTCTAGGAATATTAAAAAGGAGCAAACTGGGAATTTTGAACTGGGGTCGTACTTGGAATGTCACATTGGGGGCTTTCTGGGAATTACAACCTAGAAGCTTCTTGGAAATGGAAAACGGAGTGGTTTCTGGGAATGTTAAGGTAACTGTGATGGATGCTTTTTTTAAATTGTGATTTTACTAGGAATGATGATGAAACAGGGAGCTTGCTGGAAAGAATCTGAAGTAGAATTCTTCTGGCACACCATATGTTTAAGGAGGAAGATTATAGATGTATAATGTATCTCGGATTTAATGGATTCCAGGTGCAAGGGGTGAAAAACAAACACGGGACAACAGAACTAATGTGAAAAAGTGGAGCGATGGATATCCTGACGTAAGGATCCCCCCATCTCCTGCACACTATCTAACTGTGGACTAGTCAATTTATGTATAAGGATTAGGAAACATCAAAGAAATCTTTAGGCATTTTATTGCGAAATTAATTCTCTTGAGCAGTTAAATAATCAAAACATCTTTTATTCAGTACAGTGAGGTCTTGAGATTCATGGCTTGGCGTGTTTCGGAATGACTCTCTTCTTCAGGAGCATAATTCCAAAGATTTGTTTATATTCAGTTTAAAGAAAAAAGGAAAATAGTGTTAAATCAGTGGTGTTATTCTTATGAACATTCTTTTATCAATCCTTTGTCTTTTAATAGATACATTTTACCTCAAAAAGAGAATAAAGAATCCAGCACAGACTGGCATAACAAGGTAGCAGCAGCAATACAGTCATATACAAGAACTTGTGGCTCTGCACCAGACTTGATGTCGACAGCATTGCCTCGTTCGAAGTCCTCTATTGCCACTTCCTGCTCTCCACGGTGTATACAGTCACCTTCCTTCTCATCTAGAGTCCACCCAGACGCAACACTGCCTTCATCAGAGACTTCCCTAGCATGGTCACCGCCATGTCTCTCATGCAAGCAAACATCTTCCTATGAGACTTCACCCTCCCAGGCAACAAGACCACCAAACCGATGAAGGAAGTTCTCCTCAGCCCTCTTGACACCCTCAGCCTCACACAGCACACAAAAGACCCAGCACACTAGATAGGTAACATCATTGACCTAATCATCATTGCACTGTCATCCTTCCAATGTAGGTCTCCTCTCCCGCTTGACTGGTCTGACCACCTAACAGTGCCTTTCAATATCCTGCATACCACCCAAGTCAAGCTCTCCCAGCAGAAACCCAGCAGACAAACCTTCCGGTCCTTCAAGAACTTCCCGGTGGAAGCCCTCACAGTAGGCCTTGCCAACCTACAACTTACATGGATGGAAAATCCCCAACCAAACTGTGACTCTCCATTGGAAGTACTCAACGCCACCCTTTCATCCACCAATGACCAACACGCACCTATGAAAAAATGTACCTGCAAACTGAAACTGTCAGCATCCTGGTTCATGCAAGAACTCAACCTCAGAAAAAGAGTCATCAGGAAACAAGAGAAAACCTGCAGCACTCCAGGACTGCCCCGACCTGGCACTCATCAAGGAACTCAAAGCAAACCGCCAACAACTAATCAACACAGTAAAGTACTCCTCCTATCAGAATACCATAGCAAAAGCCGACAACAAAAGCAGAGCCCTCTTCAAAGCTGTCAAGCAGTGCGTCAACCCGCTACCAAACCCTGTCATTCCACATTCCATCGAGAAATTCACCATCAACACCTTCTTCATCAACAAAATCAGCAAGATTGGCCAGCACATAGATGCTAGCTCTGCTTCCACAGATCAACCTCTCATCCCTCCTCGCAAAATATCCACACCCACCCTGGACAACATTCAAGACACTCTCGACAGAGGACTTTGAAGAATTCCTGGCCACCCTCAAAGCCAGATTATATACAGATGGCATCCTCTCAGTACCTATCCTTAATACCCTCCCGCAGAAGCTCTTCTTCCCTACCTGGAGATCATCAACAGCTCCCTAACTCAAGGCACCTTTCCATCAACCCTAAAATAAAGGACACAACATCCCTATACTAAAGAAACCCACTCTGAATCCCTAAAACCTAGGTAACTGTTGCCCCATCACTCATCATCCCTTACTATGTAGAATCATCAAGAAAGTGGTAGCCGCACAACTGCAGCAGCAGATCAACGCCAAAAATGTCCTCCAAACCTACCAATCCAGATTCAGACCCAGCTGCAGCACCGAGATAGCAAACACACAGGTGGTAGACAACGCCCTCAACATCCTTGTGATGGCCACTGCTGCCTCCTGTTTCTAATCAACCTCTCTGCCGCTTTTGACACACACAGTAGACCACACAGATAGACTCCTCTAGATCGCTAAAGCTACCCGTCACCTGTGGAATCCTCCAGGGTTCCATCCTTTCTCCAGTGATCTTCAGTCTATCCATGGAGCTGCTGGGAACCCCTCTAGCCACACACAACATCCACCAATACGCTGATGGCACACAGCTATACCTCAAGATCGACTCCATCAAGGACATTCATAGGCTCAAAATCTCCCTCTCGCTTATCCAGTCGTGGGTGTTTAGTGCATACATGAAGCTCAACCCCTCCAAGAGTGAATTCCTACTCCTCATCAACAACACTGAGCACCCAGACCTACAGACCTGGCTATCAACCATGAACTCTGAGAGCTTCACACTGAAGCTCACCTCCTGTGCTAAGTCCCTCCAAATACACATCAACACACACCTCTCCTTCAAGACACACATAGCTAAGAAGACTCAGACAGCTTTGTATCAGCTTTCCCTCCTGCGAAAAGTCAACCACTTCCTCCCTCCAGACAGCTTTAGATCCACCATTCAAGAACTGGTCCTAGCCCACCTGGATGAGGGCAATGCTCTCCTCAAAGGCCTCCCATCATCCTCCCTTGTTCCCTTGAGAAGTGTCCTACATGTGGCCCATTACCACACCAGGGGTCTATGCAGATATAACCACATCCTCCCGGCCCTCATTTATTCATGTATTTATTTCTGTAGCAATGGAACCCGCAGGCATCAGGGCGCTTAACAAAAACATGCAAGTTCAACGAAGACACAGGACAAGCACAAGGGTGAGTAAGGGCAGGAGGAGGGATTACTCGAATAGAACCGTTTTTAATTGTTTGCGGAAGGACTGCAGAGACCTTCACTGGCTCCCACTGCACGCACAAATCACCCTCAGGTCTTGCTGCATCATCTATAAGGCATTCGCCCTCAAGTCACCCAGCTACCTCTTGGGAACATTGGCCACTATTCTTTCTGGTATCAGCAACAGAAGATCAAACCTGCTTGGAGAGAATTCTTTAGACAAGGCAATGATGGGTTAAGTGAAAATAATGGAAACATGAGGGCATAACGAAAACTAGACATTATGTGCAAATTGTGCATAATATGAACGTGCACTCATGTACTAAGTGGGTATACTGGGCACGTGCGATGAGGTTCCAACCGTGCATAATGGAAACTCACATTGATCTGCTAAGTCAGAGTGAGGTATTGACAAGTGGACATAATATAAACTGGTAATGGTCTGCTAGGTGTATTCTTCAGAATGCTGCATGTATGTGCTACCTCGAAACAACGCTATTGGGTAATGATGTTGTAGCAAGATTTAAATAAACACATATTAAAAAAAGAAAGTAATATTGATTCATCAGCATATTTGGCACCTTTTAGTAAATGACTACTGTCTGCCTACCCAAACAAACTGGGCAAATCTCATTAAGAAGGCTTGCAGTGCAGCCCTCGATTGAAATGTTACTTAGTATTTGTGATTTCTTTATTTAGACACGTTCCAACTTACATGATCAGGGGAGATGTTGGGAGAGGGAGTATAGGGTGAACTTCTGAGCTTTCTTTAACACGAAAGCAAAATACTAAAATTAGTTTTGTGAGGTTAAATGGTACACTCTGTCAGGCTGTATTTCGTTTGTATTTGAGAACACATTAGGGATGCATTGACAAGAATTGTATGGTTAAAATTAGGTGCAGTTCGTCCATAATGGGCGAAAGAGAGTCAACACACCTATTTTGGATGAGCCGGCAAGCCAGCCCAGCAAAGACACTAAGCGCTCTCCCTCATCTGCAACACACAGCTGAGAGAGCGCTCCTGGGCAAGCTTGATCTGTCAAAAGGAAATGCAAGGCAAGGGGCATGTTTCTTCCCCATTCGTTCATGGTCCATTGGTGATGCAGAGCTATGTATATGTGGGGAGATGCAGGAGTGCCCCCTCTCACATTCAGAGGTGCAGTGAGGGCATTCTCCAGGGGATGCTCCAGCTTCTGCATGGATGTTCAAGAACTAAAAGCATCCCCTGATTCCTGGTTATGTGGCATGAGAGCAGGAGAGCATTGCGGGACCTGCAGGAGCGGATTGCGGCCTGGAACTGCAGGTAAAAATATTTACTCAGGCATGGCATTTTTACTGGGCATCTATTATAAAACAAACATTGAATCTCAAAGCCGACAGGAGAATGTGCGTATATGCAGGTACTAGCATATATTGGCAGAGGCAGCTTGGATATGTTTTCTTATAGTATTATTATGCACACAGTAAATATAGTTTATTTCTATATGAAAATCCTGGCATGCATAGGTGCAGTTAGCACGACAAAGTAGGGGCACAGCCAGCATCAAAATACTTTTTATATATTATGTGGAAAAGCATCATGAAAATGCATTGAGAAATGCTCCTGTGCGCTGTTGGGGACTTGCATCTATTGGATTTATTTATGTGTTACGCTACAAAACAGATTGCAAACTATCTGGCTTTTGACACAATTTTTCACAGAAACTGTGCTTTTTAATGCACCACTTTAACCCATTATTGTAAAAAAAAAAAGAAAAAAAGCATTGGTTAGTTTGAGCTATCTTGCTATGGTCGGTCGTTCGTGCATATATGTGGCAATCATTTGCCCCTGTTTAAACAACCAGGGTCCACAACAAACTACCTGCTAATGTCGTATTTGGCTGCAAAATTAGCATCACACCTAGAACAAGAGAAAGGTGAAAAATCGTCTTTCCAAACATATATAAAGACGATGAGGTCGGAATTTACCAAAAAATATATCAGTTTTTATTTTTTAACACATGATAAAACATGGACATAAGGAGTGATGTCCATACAGATAAAAGATATATATATATATATATATATATATATATATATATATACAATAGAACAGCAAACTGCTGTGTCTGCCGCCCTCAATCTCCCAAGTCAACCGGGGAACCGGTACACACTCCAGAAGCAGACGTGGTGTCAAAACTAACAACTTCCCCTTTCTTTATGCCCAACTCCTCCTCACCTGAACCTCCAGGGGAGCCTGTAGAAGACGACCAACCCTGTCTTCTTCGATGTTTCCTTGATGCAGTCTTCTTCTTGGTCTTCTTTTGACGTAAATAAGGACGTGGCTCCTCGGAGGCCACCTTGACCGGATGGGAACCAAATCCGGTGATCTCCCAGGAGCCAGTCCCAAAACTCCAGGGAAAAAGCCGTTTAGGCAAAAAACCCTGTGTAGCAGATCTTTTCTTCTGTCGGAAAGGGTATTAGATCCACCAATTGTGATTTCCACTATGCTGAACAAAGGATCCTTAGTTGTAAGTAGAATGAAGCCTTTTACATAAGTCAAGGGCAAAAACCGAACTGTAGTTTGTAGAAACTACAAGTTCCAGAAGGCACCGCAGGAGATCAGGTAATGTTCGGAGAGTTTTGCGATCCAGAAGGCGCCGCAGGAAATCAGGTAAGGTTCGGAGAGTATTGCGATCCAGAAGGCACCGCAGGAGATCAGGTAATGTTCGGAGAGTACTACGAAGGCACCGTAGAAGGCAGAAGATACGTGGGACTAGCAGCTCTGTGGGAAATTACGGTAACGAGAGCTCCGGCACAGAAGTATGATTGCCGTGGAGAGAGAGAGAACAGTGGAAAGGGAGTGCTGAAAATACTCGGAAAGGTAGAAGAAGTAAATTAAGAAGATATAGGGAAGATAGGTAAGCAGAACAATAAAGATAGATGACTACCAGCGTAGGGACAGAAAACCGAAGAGAAAAAGAAAAGAAACTCCTGTGAACTTACCAGTAGAACCCGCTGCTGGATATACACTAGAGGAATACACCGCGAGTGAAAACAAAAGAGTAGAAAACGTCCAAGGTAAGAGGGAAGGGGTAAGGTCTTTCTGCGAAACAGAATATCAACGAGCAAGGGCAATGAACAAAGTTGAGAATAACGATGATACAACGCACCGTTGTTACTGTGCGTGATGCGTATATACGTTCCGGACGCCATCTTGGTAGAAGGCTAGACCGTTAACTGGGAATTGAAGGCATTCACTTTAGGTGTGTCTCCACCGATACCATAACTTCCATGGCCGGTGCATAACAGTATGCCCCCTTTGATGCCGGGTCCCTCCCGGTTTACCGGGATACAATCTGTGGAACTTCTTGATTAGTTCTGAGGCATGTAGATGCGATCTAGGCTCCCAAGTTCTTTCAGAATCTGGGTAACCCTTCCAATGAACTAGGTATTGTAATGTTCCTTGTTTGTAACGTGAATCCATTAATCTGGCTACCTCATATTCTTCAGGTATCGGGGACGTCTTGATCTCTTTCTTCCTGGTTTTTCTGTGAAAAGGATCCTCGATATGTTCCTTTAACAAGGAAGTGTGGAATACCGGGTGTATTCTACTGAAACGAGCAGGTAGCTTGAGTTTGTATGCCACAGGATTGATCTTAGTCTCTATCCTAAAAGGACCGATGTATCTTGGGGTAAATTTGCCTAGCCTTGCCCATCTGGGTAAGTACCTGGTGGATAGCCAGACTAGTGAACCTGGACCCCACTGAGGAACTGGTCTTCTTTTCATGTCCGCGTACTTCTTGGAGTTCCTTCTGCTCTCTTCCAAGGTATGTAGGGCAGAGGCATGTAATTGTTTAATCTCAGCCAGTGTCTTGTCTACAGATGGCGCCTTGGTTTCGGTAAGGCCGATCTTGGGGAAGGAGTGAGGGTGATAGCCGTAAGTACTTAAAATTGGACTCATACCGATAGATGTGTGGAAAGTATTATTGTAGACAAATTCTGCCATGGGGATCAAGGAATCCCAATCGTCCTGTTCTTTATTGCAGAAACAACGGAGATACTCTTCGAGAGTGGCATTGAGCCTCTCCGTCTGTCCATTTGACTGCGGGTGATAACCCGACGACATGGCTCTATGAATTCCTAACTCCTTACAAAGTAAGGACCAGAACCTTGAAGTGAACTGTACGCCCCTATCGGAGATGATCACTCGAGGTAGTCCATGTAGTCTTACTATGTCTCTAAGAAACACCGAAGCAGTATCTGCTGCTGAAGGTACTCCTTTCAGAGAAGTAAAATGTGCTTGTTTAGAAAACGAATCAATTGTTACCATTATTGCTGTCTTTCCCTGAGAGGAAGGCAGATCCACAATGAAATCCATAGAGATGTTTTCCCAGGGGCGAGTGGGAAGCTCAGGTTGTTGTAGTAACCCGATGGGTTTCTGCCTAGATACCTTAGCGCTGGCACAAATTGAACAAGACCGGACATATGACTTGACGTCAGAATTAATTGAAGGCCACCAAAAACTTCGTGTGATTAGCTCATGTGTGGCCTTTTGGCCTCTATGTCCAGCCAGAGGGAGGTCATGACATAAACTGAGTGCTTGTTGTTGAAGCTCCGGAGTGGGTAGAAAAAGAGCTGATTTGTAGAACCATAGTCCTTTTCTCTCTTGTAGATCCTTGGAGATAGGTGTCTGTTTAGTGCAATGTTTATATCCTTCCTGTATCTTTTGGAGATAAAGATTGATCATGGCTATGAATCGTTGTTTGGGTAACAACTTCTCTACATTGACCAACCCAGTCTTCTCCTGTCCGGGTTCGGGCCAGCTTCTGGAAAGAGCATCCGCTACTCCGTTTAACGTACCTGGTATGTAGGTAATCTGAAAATCAAAAGTCGAGAAGTAATAGGCCCAGCGAGCATGAGGTGAGTTATGGCATTCCATCTGCTGAAGGACTTTTAGGTTTCTATGGTCGGTACGTATGAGGAATGGATTGGTTGCTCCTTGTAAGAGATGTCTCCACTCTTTGCAAGCCATTCTCATGGCCAACAACTCTCGTTCGAGCACAGAATAATTTCGCTCACTGATGGTAAGTGTTCGTGAATAATATGCGATAGGGTGTTCCTGTCCTTCCTTGTCTTGCTGTAAAAGTACAGCTCCCAGAGCACCGCCGGAGGCATCAGTCTCAACAATAAAAGGCTTCGACTGGTCAGGTTGTATTAGAACAGGTGCTGTAGTAAATAATTCCTTTAGTGTGGAAAATGCCTTCTGGGCTGCTGGATTCCAGGAAAAAAGTACTCCCTTCTTAAGGAGTGAGGTAAGAGGTAACACCATCTCAGAGAAATGGGGTATAAAGCGGCGATAGAAATTCGCCAGCCCGAGAAAGCGCTGTACCTCCTTGACGGATGATAGATCAGGCCATCTGAGAATGGCCTTAACTTTATCTGGATCCATCCGTATGCCTGTAGACGAGAGTATGAAACCAAGATAAGCTATTTCTGAAACCTCAAATGAACACTTCTCAGGTTTGGCGAACAGAGCGTTCTTTCTTAGCCTGCGAAGAACCTCTTTAACCTGGGTACGGTGTTCATGTAGTGAGCTGGAGAATACCAGGATATCATCTAGATACACTACAACAGATATGTTGAGTAAGTCTGATAATATCCGGTCCATGAATCTCTGGAACACCGCTGGGGCATTAACAAGACCAAAGGGCATTACGCAATACTCGAACAACCCCAACGGTGTCCGAAAGGCGGTCTTCCATTCATCGCCATGACGTATCCTTAGCAAATGATAGGCTCCTCGTAAGTCAATCTTAGTGAAGATTTGTGAGTCCTTAACAGCCTCTAGGATATCCCTGATAAGAGGCATAGGATATCTGTCCCGAACAGTAATACTGTTCAATCCACGGTAATCTATACAGGGACGGAGTTCCTTGGTACCCTTCTTGGCTACAAAAAACAAAAATGCTCCACCTGATGATTTCGAACTTCTTATCAGTCCATTGCTGAGGTTGGAATCAAGATATTCCTTAAGCACCGTCCGTTCCAGTTGGGACAACGGATACATTCTTCCAAAGGGCAGGGGCACGTCTTCCTTAAGTTCGATGCTGCAGTCCTCAGGGCGATGAGGTGGGAGGAGTTTGGGCAGGACGTCTTCAAATACATCCTCGTATTCCTTATATTGCAACGGAATAGCTGATATTGTCAATTTAGATTGAACTGCCAGGTCGGCGGGTTGTACCTCTAAGTGTGGATCCTTGATACAGTGTTTGCTGCAGAACTCGGAATCAAAACTCAATCGGTTGGTACTCCAGTTAATGTACGGATTGTGAAGTCTTAACCAAGGTATTCCCATTATGAGAGGGAAGTGTGCTGCTCTAATTACATCAAAGATAGCTTCTTCATGGTGGTTACCCATAGACACTCGCATAGGTAGGGTTTCCATGATGATAGGTCCAGAGGACAAGGGACAGCCGTCTACTCCTTCTACTGGTATTGCCGTCTTCTTATGTTGTAGAACGATCCTATTGTTCTTAGCCCAGTTAATGTCAATAAAGTTGCCTGCTGCTCCGCAGTCCAACATGGCTAGAACCGGAATACTATTTCCAGTGGTAGTGGTTAGTGATACTTGCAAAATCATTAGATTGTTGTCCTCTACTCGTCTTCCGGCTCCTGTGGGGTTGCAAGGACTTGTGCTACTCTCCCCGTTACCTCCCTTGCAGAGGGACGAGGTTGAGCGTTTCCCGAACGTCGGGAAGGAATCTCGGTACAATCCTTCAAATGATGTTTGGAGGAACCACAGTACATACATAAGTTCTGTTCTCGCCGACGTCTTCTTTCGTCTGACGTCAAAGGTGCACGCGTAGCACCTATCTGCATTGGTTCCTCGGGTGAGGATCTTTCCTTTAGGATTGATGGAGGGTTATAGTTCGGCTGGCTTCCTCGGACTCTCTTCCTCTCATGGCGTCTCTCATGTATTCTGTATTCGATCCGTAGAACCAAGGTTACTAATTCCGCAAAAGTGTCTGGTCTGGCTACTCGAGCTAATTCATCTTTTATCTCCTCATGGAGACCTCTACGGAATATCGTCTGCTGAGCCGTATCCGGCCATCCGGCCAAGGTAGCCAACCCTTGGAATTGAGACACATAGGATTGTACATCTTGATTCCCTTGTCTAATATCCAATAGTGCCTCATACGTCGAGTACTGAATTTCTGGTCTCTCAAAACGTATCTGTAAATTGCGAACAAATAGGGCATAGTCGTTCACTGACGGATCGTCAGCCGTTACCAGAGGTGTTGCCCATCTTAAAGCGTTGCCAGTCAGGTTGGAAATCAAGAACCCTACCCGGGCTCTTCCGGACTCGAAGGTTCTTTTTCTAAAAGAAAAATACACTGAGCAGGAATCCAGGAAATCCTTTATACACTTTGGGTTTCCGTCGTACTTGGGCATGGAAAACGGCATTGGTGGTAGTTCACCTCTTCCTTCATCCCTGATTGCGGCTTGGTTACGCAAAGTCTGGTTCTCGGCCTGAAGTGCTTGCATATCAACTCGTAGACCTTGGATGGCGTTACACATCTCCTGTATTTGTTCAGGAGTAGCCATCGAAATCTTCTCTGGGCGTTGTATACTGTCAAAACTAACAACTTCCCCTTTCTTTATGCCCAACTCCTCCTCACCTGAACCTCCAGGGGAGCCTGTAGAAGACGACCAACCCTGTCTTCTTCGATGTTTCCTTGATGCAGTCTTCTTCTTGGTCTTCTTTTGACGTAAATAAGGACGTGGCTCCTCGGAGGCCACCTTGACCGGATGGGAACCAAATCCGGTGATCTCCCAGGAGCCAGTCCCAAAACTCCAGGGAAAAAGCCGTTTAGGCAAAAAACCCTGTGTAGCAGATCTTTTCTTCTGTCGGAAAGGGTATTAGATCCACCAATTGTGATTTCCACTATGCTGAACAAAGGATCCTTAGTTGTAAGTAGAATGAAGCCTTTTACATAAGTCAAGGGCAAAAACCGAACTGTAGTTTGTAGAAACTACAAGTTCCAGAAGGCACCGCAGGAGATCAGGTAATGTTCGGAGAGTTTTGCGATCCAGAAGGCGCCGCAGGAAATCAGGTAAGGTTCGGAGAGTATTGCGATCCAGAAGGCACCGCAGGAGATCAGGTAATGTTCGGAGAGTACTACGAAGGCACCGTAGAAGGCAGAAGATACGTGGGACTAGCAGCTCTGTGGGAAATTACGGTAACGAGAGCTCCGGCACAGAAGTATGATTGCCGTGGAGAGAGAGAGAACAGTGGAAAGGGAGTGCTGAAAATACTCGGAAAGGTAGAAGAAGTAAATTAAGAAGATATAGGGAAGATAGGTAAGCAGAACAATAAAGATAGATGACTACCAGCGTAGGGACAGAAAACCGAAGAGAAAAAGAAAAGAAACTCCCGTGAACTTACCAGTAGAACCCGCTGCTGGATATACACTAGAGGAATACACCGCGAGTGAAAACAAAAGAGTAGAAAACGTCCAAGGTAAGAGGGAAGGGGTAAGGTCTTTCTGCGAAACAGAATATCAACGAGCAAGGGCAATGAACAAAGTTGAGAATAACGATGATACAACGCACCGTTGTTACTGTGCGTGATGCGTATATACGTTCCGGACGCCATCTTGGTAGAAGGCTAGACCGTTAACTGGGAATTGAAGGCATTCACTTTAGGTGTGTCTCCACCGATACCATAACTTCCATGGCCGGTGCATAACACGTGGTTTCACCCACCGCTAAGTGCAATCTTTGCACTCTCCGGTCTGAATCACCAAGGACTTATGCTTTGATATTGCTGCTTTTCACCTACCTGTCTCCTCTATAGTTAAATGCACAGAAGACTTATGCTTTGTGTCTTGGCCATTATACATGGCCCTTTGAAGCAAAAGAATTAAGATTGCCGACAGTGGTCAGTATCAAAAAGAATTGCTGGTTATAAATGAATATAGACCATCAACAAGACATCTAAAAAACTTTCCTATTTGGATAACAAGTTTCCTGATGAAAGCCTTAACGGGAAAGACACAAATCTACCATCAACCCTGAATTGTGGGGTACTAGTAGCTACCGTATCAAGGCTGGAAACAGATATTGTTATTATCGACACTTTTCTAATGGGCGTTTTTGCTTTGTGTAAAGAAATGTGCAAAAAGTCACCCACTAGTTACTAACATCACCCTGTAGATATAGGATACGTTTTTCCTCTTTGGATGGTAAAAAAAATACCAGTGTGTTTTGTCTGTTCTATTGTATATATATATCTTTTATCTGTATGGACATCACTCCTTATGTCCATGTTTTATCATGTGTTAAAAATAAAAACGGATATATTCTTTGGTAAATTCCGACCTCATCGTCTTTATATATGTTTGGAAAGACGATTTTTCACCTTTCTCTTGTTCTAGGTGTGATGCTAATTTTGCAGCCAAATACGACATTAGCAGGTAGTTTGTTGTGGACCCTGGTTGTTTAAACATGTTTCTAAGTCCTCTCCCAACAAGCCCCTAAAAAAAGAGGACACCATATTGCTCGTTTTATGATTGCACCAATCATTTGCCCCCTCCAATACAAAAATTCAGTATCCCTACAAAATATCCCCACCAAAAATATCGCTGCACATATGGCCGTTTGTCTCGCCATAGGCAACATTTTTTGGGGGGGGATATTTTGTGGGAGTGGGGAATGTGGGGGTGTCCCCCGCACATTTTAAAATAATGCAGGGTTGCAGGGGTGTCCCCCGCAGGGTCCATTGGTCAATATCGCCACAAAAATATGGTGATATTTTTGTATCGTGACATTTTTGCTGGGATATTAACACATGGAACCAAAAATTCACCAGCCGGCACTCGTAAGGATATTTGAAAAATCTCATGTCAATAATGATTAATTTTATATCTCTGTTAAGGCTTAAGTTATAGTTATTGTTTTGATTGAAACAAACATCAAAGACCAAGTATTCAATTTCACAGATTATGGAGAGAACAATGCACTTTGAACACAAGGAAGGACGACCATGCAGAGCAATGGTGAAATGGGGCTGTCTCTCTGTGTTCATTGGTCAGACCGTGGACTCATTTCAGAATGGAACAAGGACAACAATGTATATATTTGGACAATCCTGTTATCCATGATACCATGGGCAACTGGGATATGGGGCAGTGAAGGCTGCCACAAGAACTATGAAGGCTTGGTATTTGCCAAGGCTTTATAAACTGTGCAGGCTTTGAGATATGTCAAGGGGAGAAAGTGAGGGCTAGGACAGTCAGGGATTGCCCTATAGCTTACTGAGCAGTGTTACGTTATTTTCGCAAATAATTTCAATGTGCTGTGCAGCTAATTACGACACTGCTTGGTGAGACATAAGGATGTAGCCCACAGACTAACACCAGCTAAGCAAGACAGAATTTGAAAAGACTGTTTGAAAAGCTGGGGAAAACCATCCAGTGATAACTACTGTTTGGGGTAAAGGCTGCAGAATAAAGTCTGTGAAAATGAAGCTATTGCACAGCCTTTGAATACCATGTACAGCCTACACACATCATTCAAGAAGCCTTCCTGCTAGCTGTGCCTAGGGCTTTAGCAAAGTTTGGTGATAAGAGTAAAAAAAGCGCCATTTGGAATACTGTTTGATTTTACCAAACGTATGATTAAATATTGTCTATCATGTGTTATTTACATCGTTCAGAATTGTGATTGGCAAAGCATGCATCACATTCATCAACTGGTATATCAGATAAACCATGTGCAGTATTTAAAACCTAATTACAAGTTGGATAACTATAACTAAATATACTTCTAGCCAAAATAGGGAGTTCATGAATGACAGGTTATCCTGGTGAAGCACATGTGTAGCAAATCATATGACATCAGGTATACAACGGTAATCATACCGTGGAGAAGAAACATGCTTGATGGCAGAATCAACCTCCATGTGAATGAGTGGATGATGGAATATTAAGGAGCAAAGCTGCTGTGAAGACATTATGAGAGGAGAAAGGTGCCAAACAGAAGGAGGATGCTGTAAGATCAGTATAAAGGATAAAGTCATCTACCTGGCTTCTTAGCAGTAACAAACTACTCATCCAATACAAGCTGGGCCATTACTGCTATCTTGTAGCATGCAGAGAGAACCCAGAGCAGCATTGAATCTGCACTGCCATACACCCTCTCCACAAGTTACATTTTTGCCTCTGCCAACTTTCAGGATACAATTGGAATGCTTCATCGCATACTGCTGTAGAGGAGGAGCCAAGCACCTCTACCGGAAGTCCCGCCCCCATTTTGCCTATATATCGGAAACCGGCAATTGCGACATGCACAATGACAATAATGGTCCCTATAACGCGAAGAGTCCATGAAACAAGATATCCATTGAGAAAACCCTCTATGATGTACGAGCAGAGAAATGACAGTCTTTTAAAGGAAGAAGTGTGAAGATGAATGAAAGAGAAGACTGGTGATGTCACATGAAGCAAGAATGATGCACCAAGAAGAGATGCCAATGAAGAGAGTATATAGACCTTATAGAATCTGATGGCAAAGTAAAGAATCGAGCAACATTTCATGAGCAAATTGAAGATTGCGCGTGCCGAGAGCAATGAAGAAAATGCAATCCATTTTATAATTGTACAGATGCTGAAACTCAAGCAAACTAAGTAATCATGAGGCTGTCTATACGTAGTGCGTAGACTGCAGGTGATGCCACCAATATATATATAAGTGTGTATAGAAGCTGGACGTTCCATGATGCATTTTAGCAAACTAGGACTCCATGAACAGAAGCGCTTAAAGTGTGGCACAGTTGAAGGAAACAGTTGATGGCAAGAGAAGATTCGAGAAAGGATTGTCTGGCCCAGTGTCAAGGGTTGGGGCAGCCAAGAAACTGGTTATCTATTTGAGAAGATATAATGAACGTGAGAAGCGAGACAAGCTCCTGTTGAGGTGTAATGAAAAAACACTAGAAGTACCAGATTGTATTCACGTAATAGTGTTAAATACGAAGAAGCTGATCAAAACACAGTCTCCTGTCACATGGTCAGATAAAAATAGACTTTGGCCGAGCTGCAACGAGACCAGAAGATAAGACCATGCTCACACTCCCTTCTATTCTCAGGCGCAGTGTTACTTGCCAGGCCAAGTTCAAAAGACTAACTTGAATGGCAGATAGTAGGAGTGATGATGGATGTTGGGCTAATTGGGTGGGGAGGCATGGCCAAGTCCAACCCTCCAGCACCTGGGGTACCAGCTTGCATGCTGCTAGCGAGGGGAATATTCCAAAAGGGTAGGAGTATGCAAACCAATCATAGAGGGCCACATAGTGAAGAATCCTATAGTTTGAAAGCCAATGAAATGTTGTGTATTTTATGACACTGAAGATGACTTGCAACAGGGTGGGTATACCTGTCCTCCTGACCTTATAGACCCAATCAGACTCCCCATAGAAAGTATACTTAGATGTTCCCCTTAAGCCTTTCACAACTCCAAGTAGGTTTTCTTATTTTGCCACGTAGTATGATGTCACATATGACTAGTGTTTGTTATAAATATGTGTTTTTTTCATGTGAAACTTTGAGAATGCTTGTGTGACGTCCTTTGATGCCCGATGTACTCCCTGTTTTAGATACTTGTTAATAACACAGCTAAAGATTTGTCAAAATCCTGAGTCAGTCTGATTATTGGTGTCAGAGTACAATCTGCATCCCCATCCATCTCAGATAGCGCTACCTCGCCTAAAGGGCCTACGGGTTCACTGCAGTGACCATTCTTGGTTATATTGTGTAAAGCTCTGCATTCACTCTTGCTCCTTCCACAAAAATACATATATCTCTCCAATAATCAGGGCCAAATTAGTGCTACATCCAGTTTCTTTCCCATTCTTAGCTGGCTTCCTCAACATTCTAGGCATTTCAAACTACACAAACACACACACAATGTTGAACCCCTCACAAGACAAGCGGGCAGGTATTCTCAAATAGAAAGTAGCAGCACTGGCACAACACACTGCTGTAGCAGGGGTCACCACAAACCACATAGCATGGGTCCTCACCACCCCAAGTCCAGGAGTGGACCCTACCCAGCCCTCACAATGACTAATGGAGCCTGACTGCAGCTGGCGGGGCAGGAAGGAGATCCTCTGCCTCCCGCTCCCCTGTGCCATGTCATGCAGAAACCAGGAAGATCTCCCTGCTTCCTGTGTGCCTGGTGTGGGAGCCGGAGGCCTGGAGTGATGCAGGCCAGTGAACCGAGGCTGCAACAGGAAACAAGTAATAAAGCTTTTTTAATGTTTATTGTGTGTATTATGCGTATATGGATATGGTGTATGGCTGAGTGACTGATGGGCAAATGGATATGAATGTGTGTGTGTGTGTATGTGTATGTTCTGGGTTGGTGGGTGCCAGGGTGGTGAATGCAGTGTGAGCAAATGAAAAAGATGTGCATGGGTATGAATGTGATCATGTGTGTTTGTTTTCTGAGTGGGTGGGTGCCAGTGTTGTGAATGCAGTGTGAGTGAATGTGAGAGATGGTGTATGGGTCAGTGACTTGTGGGTGAATGCATATTAATGTGATTATATTTGCGTGCAAATGTTCTGGGTTGGTGATGGTGTGGAGAATACATTATTAGTGAATGTAATAGAATGTTTATGGGTGGGTAACTGGTAGTAAAATGGCTATGCATTTGATTGTGTGAATGTTCTGGATGGGTGTGAATGTGGAGAATGCAGTGTGAGTGAATGTGAGAGAAGGTTTATGGGTGAGTGACAGTGGATGAATGGGTATGAATATGACTATGAATGTTCTGTGCGAATGGTTGGCTGCCCTTGAGGCAAATGCATTGTGAGGGAACTTGAGATAAGGTGTATGGGTGAGTGACCAGTGGGCGAATGGATATGAATGTGATTATGTGTGCACGGGAGGCCCTGGAGGCACTGGGGAGCACTGGAGCATTGTTGACATTTCCTTAAGTGACATGGCATGTTTTACTGGCATTTTCGTAATAAGCCAGCTTATGTTTTATTACATTGCTAGACTGGCATTTTGGTGCAGCCAGTCTAGCAATGTCTTATTGTGGTCTGGCATCTTTTACTGGGCATTTATGAGAAAACAAGCATGAACAGTGTTATTATGTAGCAAGACCGGAAACGTGGCCCAGTCAGTCTAGCCTTGACTTACTGTGTCATGAAATGTTGTTCCTTCCATCTATGAAAAAGCAAGCATAAGTCTATCCATATCTTACTGTGGCATGACATGTTTTCACTGGGTATCTATGATAAAGCAAGTATGATAAGTGTTATTATGTTGCTAGACTGGCATTTTGGTACAGCAAGACTCGCTTTTTCATACTGTGGCATTACATGTCTTACAGTGCATCCATGATAAAGCAAGCATGATAAGTGTTCTTACATGTCTATGTTGGGCATAGTTTTTTTATTGTGACATGGCATTTTAAATAGCAAAGTCAACAAGAATATGTTCTTACTTGGGGTACTGGCATACATTTGCAGATCCAACTTGGGCATGTTTTCTTATAGTATAATTACTGATATTATGCAAAAAGCAAACATGTATATGTTCGTATGTGGATATACTGGTGTAAGTGGGTGCAGTCAACATGGAAATGTATGGGAACAGCCAGCATGAACATGTTTTTTAATAATAAATGGCATATATTGTGGGGAAAGACATGGAACTGCATTGGGAAATGGTGCTGTGCTCTGTTGGTGACTTTCATCTATTGGATTTCTTCATAAACTACCCTACAAAACCAATTGCAAACTGTCCAACTTTTTACCCACATTTTCACAGAAAGTATGCCAGCTACTGAACAATTTCACCCCATTAGCCAACATATTTTCTCTGGAGGAGAACCACCCGAAAACCCTTTCATTGGTTAAGGCTCCCTCACTAGGCTCGGCCCCTTTTACATGCTTGCAGACAATATGTATGCCCCACCGGTACTTTTGGGTGCCAGGAGCCAGGCACCACCCCCTTGTTCCTATAATAATTGAAAGATTTAAGCTTCTATTAAAAAACATACTTACATATTTCGCCTAGTGCAGAGCATGCATGCCCCTGCAGCAGCATGATCATTGTGGACATTGAGCACAGGTGGTGGTACAGGTGGGCCTAGAGTGTCGGCTTCCCATGTTGAGGAACTTTGGGTGGCCCTGAGGATGGCTCATAGTGAGGAGCGCACATTTAGTGTTACGTCACTGGCTCAACACCCATCCTATGCAGCACAAATAGCTGTGTGACTTCGTGGATCCACTCATAACCCAGGGATCCACTGAGAAGAGAACATAAAATCAACATGTACAACAAGGACCTGTCCTTTCTGCATATGCCATATATCACTCACGTTGATCCACAATGTCTTAAACCCTTTCCCTCATGCATACCCATACCAACCCCTGGAGTATAATGTGGAGGTAAAAATGTAGTGCTAATGCACAGAGATGAATGGTTGGAGCTAGGAAGTATCCACAGTTACTGGATTACAATGGAACTGCACCACAGAACATGTCTGTGTACCACACGAGAACAACAATATCCATGTTACTTGGACAATTGATGTGGGCTACATTCTGATGCCACGGTTCTCACCATCCATACAAAATACCACACATTGCCAATGAACATAACTTCAATCAGGAGCACATTGAGACCTTTGGACCCATAGAGTGGTCCTTTTGGGCTCCTTCCGGGCTCATGTCCCTGCATTATGCAGGCAATGCAACTCAGTACAGAGTGAGAAGGTTGACAAGTTTTTGATCATGTTCTGCATCTTGAATGATTTTGCAGTCAGGTATCAGGTGCCGATTCCTGACCGAGAGTACAGACATCCAGACTGAGACCTGGAGGAAGAACAGAAGGGGAAATATCTGACCAGCTACATGGATCTACTTTTTTTTAGGATTACTGTGACAAGATCAAGATGTCACTATTTACATTTGAACATTTATTTCTTTATATGCTTCACTAAATAGGAGCATGGACGTCAGCATTTTTGTGGGCACAAACTGAATTGTTGCCCTGACATCTAAATACCACCCTGTTCCAATACAGTTCCATTGCATGTCCTAGGGATGAAATCACACCATAATCACCCCCTTAACCCCACAAAAGACCCCACCACACATCCCAGTCATTAATTTATATTATACCCTATCCTTAATTCCAAGACCCTATCTCACACCACAGTCACCACGGCACTAAAAAAAAGCAGGGGGGAGCAGCTTCCCAGTCATGGTAGCTCAGCTTTGGAAAGCACTCCCACATTCCCTCAGATCGAACCACTCCTTCCCTATCTTTAGGAGAAACACTATAGCTGGCTGTCTGATAAGGACCAATGATGTGCCTAGGATAATACATCACCTACTCTCATGTGCTTTACAATGTTCTTTTCTGCCTATGTGCCATTCTGCGTCATGATGTATTAGCTTCGCTCTTTGCGTACATTTTGTGTGTATTGCCTGTAGCCTCGTTTATGCCAAGTTGTAACTTCCATTGCAATGCGCCCAGATACCCCTGAGCTCGGTGCGCTATATAAATCAATAAACAAACAAACAAACAAATAAACAAACAAACAAACAACCTTCCCGCTCCCTAACTCAAATGAAACCCCTTAACACTCTGAACCATGATGGAACATTCTACCCATCTCAGTTACCCGAACGCCCATCAAACACACGCACACTCCACCCTCCTCCCTAATTCCAACATCCATGATGTCCTCATCATCATCAATGTTGCTTTATTGGTTGCACTGTTTCGAGGCGAGAGTCTACATTCCGTAGCTGAAAGAATTTTGGAGACGAATCCCACAGTGGACTTGAGGGAGGATATGAAGAGCGACCTGGCAATGCTGATGCGGATGCTGTTGCGGTACCGAGTGGAGAACCACGGTTGTTGGATTTGAATGTAATCTTGTGTACATGCTGGCTTCATTTTTGGACTTAGGTTGCATTGAAAATCTGGCCCTTTTTCCTCTCCATGTTGCAGCAAACATCACCAGGACAAGACACTATGAAAATGTGCAAGGATTCTCTGCTACAGCACTCGTAACATCAATCGGCACAAGAACGCAAGCAACAGGGAGAACACCAGCCTATCCAAATTTTACCGCAAGCAACAGGAAGAACATCAGCCTATCCAAATTTTACAAAGTGATCTGGGCATGTGAAACTCATGAATGCTTGCATCAATGGGCACACACCCTGACATCAGTTCAACTGTTGGGAGCAGTGCAGGCACAGTCTATGGGGAGGAGAATCTGTGGGATGGCCTCCTCAGTGACTCAGGCATCTAGAATACAGACAGGGCTTCATCAGGAAGAGACAGTGCACCATCAGCCACAGAGATGCAGGATGCCCATCTACTGGACATTCTAGCTCTGCAGAGGGATTGATGGCCCATTACAGTATTGATAGAGCAAGCGGTCCCACTGGCCATTGATACTTTTACAAGTTGCTGTAGAATCGCACAAAAAGTTGCCTCTTGCAAGGGTGCAGTCCAAGAGAGTGTTTAGTGTTACTGGGGATATTGCTTCCAACCACAGGATTAGCCTCTGAGTGCCACATTTTGAACAAATGGCATTTTTTTTAAATGAACAAGCATTTATTCATGCAAGACTATGGAATTGCATCTAGCCATAGCCAACACGCCAGCTTGGATGAGGATGAGGGTAATGATTTTTTACCAATTACATATCAGTCGCTGAATCAGTGAGGAAGTCGATTTTGATATGCATATATTTTGGAAACAACTGCAGTAGGATCTGTGACTGAAAGACGTTAGCCAGATGCTACCTTGCACATTCAATAAAGTGACTTTACTGCAAGTAATATTTGTGAACTCTAATAAAACTTGATAAAGCCTGTCATGTTGTGCCCTAGGGCAAAACCACTCACTTAGGCTCTAGGTTTTCTATGGCAGGGCACAACCACTCATTAATGTTCTTACATTTCTTTCACAGGGCACAGCCACACCCTTGGCTTCTCAGGTTTTATGAGAGGGCGTAGCCAACCGTTAGAGTTCTTTAGTGTTATCAGGGTGCATCCACCTCTTAAGGTGTTTGGGGTTTTTGACAGGGTGCAGACCACCTTTAATGATCTCTTTTATAATTTACAAGGTGGATCCACCACTTAAGGTTCTTGCATGTTTTCACACAGTGCAGCCACCCCTTCAGTTGTTCATGTTCTATTACAAGGAGCAGCTGCCTACTAATGGCTTCAATTCTTTTTACAGAGCACAGCTACCCATTAAGGTTCTTGGGTATTTTCACAGAGCACAGCTACCCATTAAGGTTCTTGGGTGTTTTCAGACGGCGCAGCTGTCCACGAGGTTTTCCTGGATTGTTCACAGGGCACGGCCACTCCTTAAGGTTCTCACGCTCTCTCGCGGCGTACAACACACACTAAAGTTCTCAATCTCTCCCATAGAGCATTTCAGGGCATTTCATATAGTTCCACTGCTCCCCAGGACTTCTGTTATTCTTCTAGGTCTGGGAGTGCCCCTGTTAGACCAGACCTGCCCATGACTACCTCATTCCTGCCTCCATGCACAAAAGCGCTACAGGAGGGAATGTTAGTGGAGCTCCATGGGTCATTTCAAGTTGGCCACCATCACTATGTGGTGCAGCACCCCAGCAATAAGGCAATACGTCCCTTCATGCTGCATGAAGTGGTTCAGGAGATCCTTCCCAAATATGTGAGTTGTCAATGGTGGCACGCCACCCTCAGCCCCTTGTGAGCACAGTGCTGAGAAAGGGGCCTTCTGCTGGGCACAGTTGCCAGTTCCACTAGCACAAATTGGGACGGTTAGATGGATGCAGATGTTTAGCCAAAGTATGTAGTTGTCACTGCCATGCTGCACTCCGGCCTTGGACCATGCTAAGACCCACCTCCTCACTACAGCTGGAGGGCGCAGTGGTGCTGTATCGTTGCTATCTTCTGAGGAGAGGTGCCTCTGGAAACCCTCCTGTGCCACTTGTACAACGGTTCCTCATCACTGTGCTCCCTAGGGCAGAACCCCCCTTCCTGCTTGCCTTGTGTTCCTTCTTGACCCACCTCCCACAGACCTCTGCAAAATTCTTCTGTCAAAATCCTCTCCTCTAATGTCATTGTTGGCAGGGCAACATTGTCCCATACTCAAGACCCTACAGGATGCATGGTGGGGGTTGATGTCAATGCTCCCTATGGCCCCTCCAGAATTCCTCTCTCTGCCATTACAGGAAGAGTCTCCTCCTCCATAACCGTGTCCTGTACCCATCCCTCCCCCTCCTCAGGTAGCTCCACTTCCTGCTGTGCCACGTTCACAGGCTGGCCTTCCCCCCTGAACTCCTCTAGAAAGTCTCCCCTCTGTCCACAGCAGCAGCCTTATCCTGATGTTGAGACAACATCCTCCTCTATGGCCCCCACCCAGTCAGGAGCCAAACCAAACACCTCCGGGGTTCTTGCTGTGGCCAACCATTCCTCCCATAAAATAGATATATATCTGTCTGCTCCTTCAATGCCTTTGGGGGGGCATTTGCATGTGGATTTCCGTCCTCTTCCTCTGTGCCTGTCTCTGCTGGGGCCTCTTCTCCTACTCCTGTGACCTATGCCAAGGTCTCTGCCTTCCCCGCCAACTCAGAATATTGCTGGTGCTCTGTGACCTGAGCCTGGGAACAAGTGCAAATGAAGTTCACAAGGTTCCCTTTCCCATCATGAATCAGGTGACATTCTGTTCCTCCTAGGAGGAGAAATACAGCTGCCCCCTGCCCTTTCTTCTTACCCTTCCCTTCCCTTCCCAGCTTCACAGATACGTCATGAATGCCACAACTCTGAGAACGATGCATGCATGTGAACACAATAACACACAAGTGCATACCATGAGAACCAGAGAGATCTGGTGCAACCCCAAGTGACCCTAATGGATAAACAAGTGGGCAAACAAGGGAACATTCAAGATAATCCTGCTCCTAAAACTACAACTACTACAAAACAATAACACAGTAACACAACAAACGCAGACAAGGGGAAAGATGTGTGTTTTTGGTGAAACAAAAGGTGTGTGATTTTTGTTGTCACGAAAGGAGAAAGGTGCAAGAGGAAAAGGAACACTTTTTTAATTTTATGATATGGGGAATCTATGCAGGACGTTATCAAACACTGAAAAAAAACTTAGAAAAAGGAAATCATAAAATGGCTTCAATATCAGACACCAAAAATCAACAAAGTTTACACAAGACTAGCAAAAACATATAGCACTGCTGTGAGTTCCTTAAAATACCTCCCAAATCCCTCCAAAAGAACCAACCACCCACCAAGTATGACTTTGCCCTGTGTTACACCTTCCCTCATAGCAGAGCAAACCCCCAAAAAAGCAACAGAACATTATCTGGGACATACAAAGCCGTACGAATTTCCTTCATGGGATTTGTGGCCTCTGGCTGACTGCAAAATGTCGGACGAAGACCCTGATTCCCTAAACGAACCGGAGCAAATAAACTTGTTATTTGTCAAGATACCCACAGCCCTGGATTGACTAAATCATCATTGCTTGAGACCCAGGCGCACAACACTAGTTCAGTAGGTTTCATCAGAACCAACAGATCTGTCCCGTTCTCATGGTAGGAACATAGATGTGTCCGTCACCACGGCTCAGTTTTTAAGCAGTTCCTCTAGACCTACTCTTAAAATGTAATAGCTAAGGCTGCACATTTTATGGAACTAGCTGCATGTGCACTGTAAATCACCTGGGGTAAATGAATGACTGTCTTACTGAAATATCATTCCACACATTCTGTGTAAGTGCTGTGATATATTAGTAAGAAACTGTAGGTGCAACTAATGAGAGCACTCATTGCACTCCGAAATCAGTCATGTTAGCCTGTGCATACTACTCTGTCTGTGATTGCTCTCCCTGTATAAAGCAATTCTATGCCAAGACGAAGGCGAGCATTAAGCTTCATCTTCTCTTTTATTCTACACTCCAGCAGTTTCAACAAATAAATAACTTTTTTTTAAAATAACATCTTTTTTCTTTCAAAATACTTCAAGTCCCATCATTCCTTGTAGTCATAGTCTCTTGGCCATGTGACCTAGTCCTTCCTTTTCATGTGTTCCTCCTCTTCTTTTCCTGCTCTCCAGAATATAAGTACTAATTTATATTAGCTCTGTAATGTTTTGTATTTATACTAAGGTTGAGCAAGATACAAGATAATGGCAAGTTAATTGAAGATATGGGAATGGTAGGTAGGCCCCATAGGAGCGCGGGTGATAGGGATTTTCTAATCAATGATAGTGAAAGGAGTCGGTGGCCCGATGCCGTACTACTTGGCACCTCGGGGGCCCGCCGAACTTCTCACAAGCAGACACCCGCGGTGCTTCATTCGTGCCTAATAGCGGGCAGCTCCCACCCTTGCGGGGGCAGAGCTAGTGACGTGAGCGGTAAATCAATTTCCCGACCGCGTACGCCGCAGAGCAGCAGCCCCCACCTTTGTGAGGGCGGAGCGCGAGTGAGTACCTTAAGCTCGCGCTCACGGCAAGAGAGCGGCCCCCACCCTTGCGAGGCCAATCAGAGAGCTCAGTGCTCGCTTCTAGGAGCCCCCATGCTGGGGGGGGCGGGGCCAGAGCGTAAAAGTTCCGTTGTGAAACTTCGAGTAAGAAGCAAGATTACCTTACGCAACGCTCCAGAGCAGTTATAAGCTCTTCTAGCATTCTGGTAAAATCACAAATCAGAGAAAAAGTGTATTTTTACACGGGATATAAGGATTGTCCCTGAAAGACCTGCACAATCATCTCATACAGTGCAGACAAGTTGCAGCCTCACAAGAGTGAATCAGTGGACGTGCCACTACACCTGAAAAGGTATTTATCAAGACACCTAGCAGCACTAAACATGGCTAACTTTGAATTGAGTGAAGAAGAACAGGAGGCAGTCTACCCAGAAGACTTAGCCTATAGTTTCAAGGAAGTGCTGGGGGATTCACTCACGGAGGCAGTGGCTCAGGGGGTCAGACCCCTACAAGATAGACTACATACTATTGAATTATATTTGAGCCAGAAAGAGAAGAGCATCAAAGAAAGCACGTCCACTAGGGTCATACCAAAGGACCCCAAGGGGTGTAACAAGGCCCGGAAGAGCAAAGACTCTTCTGACCCCACGGCCAGATGGAAAGGGCAGGTACAATGGCCCCAGAGGCTTCAGATGCTTTCAATAGATTGAGAGAAGCGTTTATGAAAGAATCACAGGTGCCGAGCCTCGAGACCCCCTACCCTGGGGACAATAATATGGGCGATACAGAAGATGGTTTCCCTGAAGAGGAACCATCAGAATCCCCTACCTCCACACAGGAGGAGGCAGATAATGAAGGGGACGAGGGAAGTCAACCTCTGCGGAAGAAAAGGCTGAGAAAACTCCACAATCTAGAGGGGAAGAGACCTCTGACATGTTCCATCCAGAAGATATCAGAAACCCAAAATTATCCGAATGGGTGCCCTCACCGAGGGTTGCAAAGTACATGACGCAAAGATTGCGGAAAGCACTGGAGAAGGAAGTTAGACAGAGGATGAGAGCAGAGTGTCTGAGACCAGAACCTCCAGGCAATGTAGCAGAAGCCCCAGAACTTGACCCAAAGATATTATCTTTCGTCTCCAAGTCCAACAGAAACCCCAGGAAGGGTATAGATCACACTTGGATAAGTTGCCAAGAAAAAGTCCTCAACCTAGCTGGGCCTCTAGCCAAAATTATGGACCTAGCCGAGCGTGCAAAGGACACAGGAGAGGAGGTGGACCCAGGAGTCTTGGCGAACTGGGCTCAGAGGGCCGTATGCCTCCTAGGCAATGCTAATTGTGCAATATCATCCAAACGCAGGAGAGGGCTCCTGCTCAACATCGATCACAAGCTGGGAGATCTGTCATCATATGAGGCAGACGAGGCAGCACAAGGGCTATTGTTTGGAGAGACTTTTGGCAAAGAAATGGGGAGATTCGTGGGAACCTATACTTCCCTAGAGAAGGCGCAATCCTCCATGAAGAAAACTTTACCTGGAAGAGTTTTTAGCGGGACCGGTCAGGTCAGAGGTCGAGCGACCGGTCGCTACCAAGCATTCAGAAGGCCTCAAGGCAATAGAATCCAGTACTGGGAGAACAGACAGCTAGACTTGTTCTTCCCGCTGAAAGGCCGTTTCCCTAGAGGAAGACGAAGTAGAGGACAGGGAAGAGGACACAACTTCCCCACAGTTGAGAGTTTTTACGTACCCACCAGTTGGGGGGAGGACAACAGTATTCTGGGAGAATTGGCGTTCCCTTTCCAGCAACGCCTGGGTCCTGCAGACAGCGAAAGGTATGCACATAGAGTTTACAGAGACCTCCGTCCAATGTCAAGTGCCCCGTCCTCTAGCCGCGACGCAGACAGAGAAAGAGTTATTACACGCAGAGCTGCAGAGCCTAGCGGAAAAGCAGACGATCGAGCCATGCGAAACACACCCAAAATTTGTGAGCAATATGTTTCTGGTCCACCGAAAGGACAAAGTAAGGCCAGTGATAAATCTGAAAAACATGAACAGCTGGGTGGTCTACAACATTTCAAGATGGAAGGGACCCATCAGCTCAGAGACACACTCAGACAGGGCGCCTAGCTAGCAAGGATAGATCTGAAAAATGCCTACCTGACGATACCGGTACAAAGAGATTTCCTTCCCTTTCTAGCATTCAACTGGGACGGGCAATTATGGCAATTTGCGACAATGCCGTTTGGACCAGCATCAGCGCCATGGGCATTCACGAAGATCATGAAGCCAGTAGCAGCAGCGATCAGGGAGAAACGGATACGTATGCTAATATATCTGGAGGACATCCTGCTAATGGCCAACAGCAGAGAGACACTCCTCTACCAGACCGACTGGGTAGTGAAGCTCTTGACCTCCCTTGGATTTCTAGTGAATCGGGAGAAGTCAGAGATGAAACCAACGAGGAGGTTAGAATTCCTAGGGTTTATTATAGACACCAAGACAGCAACCGTAGAACTCCCAAGCAGAAAGATAAGAGACATAAAAAGAGAAATAAGAACATGCCACAGCAAAACAGTCATATCACTTTGCACAAAAGCGAGAGTAGTAGGCTTACTAGCAGCATCGATACAGGTGATATTTCCAGGGCCACTGCACTATCGAGCCCTGCAAAGGCTGAAGATAAGACACCTTCAGCAAGGTCTACATTATCACCAGCTAGTACACATAGATCAGGAATCCAGAACAGAGCTGGAGCAGTGGTTAGCAAACATGGAAGCATGGAACGGGAGAGCCATCTTCGGCGACCTTCCAGACTTAATAATAGAATCGGATGCCAGCAGAGCAGGCTGGGGAGCCCGATGCAGGGACCTCCAGACAGGAGGAAGGTGGAGCACGGAAAAACTCCAGTTACACATCAATGGTCGAACTGTTAGCCGGATCCTTTGCGATCAAGGCTTTTACGAAAGGAAAAGTAAATTCTTGTATTCTGTTGAAAATGGACAACATTTCAGCAGTCAAGTACATCAATCACTTAGGAGGGACGCGATCCAAGTTATTAGCGGAAATAGCCAAGGATTTTTGGCACTCCTGCCTAGAATCAGGGATCTCAGTAGTAGCTGAATACCTACCAGGTTCGTTGAATGTAATAACGGACTGGAATTCCAGGCACCTCTCAGATTCCAGCTATTGGATGCTGGACCGAGAGATATTCCGTCAGCTGGAATAACGTTGGGGCCCAATACACACAGATCTGTTTGCGTCCAGACTGAATGCACAGAAGGAAAGGTTCTTCAGCTGGAGATTGGACCCAACAGCAGCTGGAGTGGATGCCTTCCTGCAAGACTGGAGAGAGCAAACACTCTACGCCTTCCCTCCGTTCATAATGATGAGCAGAGTACTGGCAAAAGTGTGCAGAGAAGCAGCGAATTTGATAGTAGTAGTTCCGATATGGAAATCCCAAGCATGGTTTCCAACATTCATGGAGCTGATAGTGGACTACCCGAGAGTACTACGCCACGGAGAGAGCCTTCTAACGGACTCAGTTGGGTTATATCACCCTCTGAGAGTGAAGGGGACGCTGCCGTTGATGGTTTGCAGGATAGCAGGAGAAGCTGGAATCTCCCAGGGATTTCGGCACAGGCTGCAAGCCTCATCGCCGAGTCATGGGCTCCGTCGACTAGAAGGAGCTACGATGCAGCTTGTAACAGGTGGTCGACATGGTGCAAAAGGAGAAGTATTCATCCCATTTCTGCCCCTCTAGTTGAAATACTGAATTTTGTAGTGGAACTCCTACAAGATGGCAAAGCATACAGAACAATAGGAGTCTATAGATTCACAATTTCAGCAGGCCACCTGGGGAAGATAGGAAGTGAGGGAGGTACCCGAAACTCCCTGTGCTTAGTCCCCTAGGAGACCCAAATTCACTATGCAGTGATTGGCTGGCTGACTGTCTGGCAAGGACAGCCACCCTGCTGGGTGATTGACAGCTAGGCTGGAATTAATGGGATAGAACTGAATAAAAGGCGAGGCTTTTGGCTTGGATGGCAGAGTCGACCACTGGACGAAGGAACCAAAGAAGAACTTGAAGAGGACGCCTGCTGCAACTCCTGGACCGCTGGTTTGCCCTGTGAAGCCCTACTGCTGTGCTGAAACTCCAAATTCGTATTGACAGAGAAGCCCCTGCAAGGACAACTTCTCCCCTTGGGTTGGTGGGACCAATCCACTCCAAATTAAGCCACATGGACATCCTTCTCGGAGCTGGTTGCATTTCCACAGAGTTGCTGCTGGAAACCGTATAGCCATGGAGAGGAACACAAGATTGTGTGTGTTTCTTTTAAGCTGGCCTAGAGCTTCAGGAAGATCCTCCGGACTCCCAGGAAGCAGGGCTGACCAAGCCTGAGCCCCCTCAACAGAATGCAGGACTCTAGAAGCAAGGAAAGTCCATCTCGACAGACAGGAACCGAGGTGTTGCTATTTGCGGTAGACCCGAGGAGCTGAAAAACTGAACAGCAACTGATTTGGAGATTGCCGGTCGTGAGCGGTGACCGTCCCATATCAGTGCAGGAGTCCCCAGAAGTCCTCCCTCTTGTTCCCACAACTGAGGGCCAGGACCAGTGAGATCTGCAGAGCTGCACAGGAACAAAAGTCATCTGCTGCACTTTTTCTGCATTCAAAGCTACTGTACAAAAGTCTGAGAGAAGTTACCTCTTGCTGTAGAGTTGCTTGCATCTTCTACCCCTCACAAGTCTAACGTCTTGTGGCCCTACATTTGATTCTTCTTTTCTTCAAAGACTTCTAAAACATTGTGCAAATACTTTTCTACTTACCTACCAGAAGTGCTTCATCCTATATAGGACTTTTGTCCATTGACTTTGGTCTAGCCTGTTATACTGAATGACTCTGCTGTGGGGATCCATGAGTATTTGCCTGCTTAAGAATATTTGTAGTCTCTTGTTGTTCTAATAACCTTTTCCTTTTATCAATTTATAACAGTATTCTATATGCCAAAAGTAAGATATTATTGTCCCCAGTACCCTAGCTATTGAAGTCACCTGAGGGCGTAGGTTGTGTCTGTGGGCCATCCCAAAAAGAGTCTTAACTGATTTAGAAACTAAGAGTGTACAGTATTAAAGTGTATTTGTTTGTTACTATTATATTGCTCCCTTCTGAAGAAGGCTTATTCTAACTGACTGATAAATAAATTAATAATTGTTTATTCAAGAGACCTTGTGTGTAAGTGTTTATTTGAATACTTGTCACTGTGAATCTCTGTGTAACTCCCATATAGCTCATTTTGATCCCTTTTGAGATAGGCCTGGTAAACACACTACCAAAACTGTGTAGTACAAGCTTATACCAAAGATTGTGTTTCCTATACGTGTAGTCAGAGTTGTTTGTAGTGTTCCCAGAGGGTACTGCATACAAACTTTGCCTAACACTCACACTAGCATTTTGCAGGCCCAGTTGATCTTCCTCATGGTGACATGGCAGAAAAGTCACAGGGAAGTACACATACCCCTACACCGACATAGGCTCAGTTAGCCAACCACTGTACACCACAGCACAACCACAACCCTGCGGGCTGCACAGCCGTGCCTCATAGAAGCATGCCAGTGTCATGGAGTAAGCCACCACACCCACAAGGTGAGTGCCACCTGGGGAGTGGATGTGGGAGCATGAAGGACCACAAGCATGCATGCCACATATCAGCTTCTCCAGCATTGAAACCCTGCTCTTCCCACACACAGGCCAAAGACCAACTGGCCATGTGTCTTACAGTCATTGCTGCAACCATCCCCATAATGCTGGGCCCACATGCAATCTCCCCTGACCAACCATGCTCATCTGCCCAAATATTTGCGGTACCTCTCTGTACCATAGCAAACTAGATGATATAGCGCCTATACACAATATGTTTCAAAGTGCTTCAAGGCAAGGGAGGGAACAAGGGAAAATACAATGACATTCTTACAGGCCATGAACAGTAAGGATGTGGAATTAACTATCACACACGGCCTGATGATATTTCAGATAGTGCAAGAGCTAAGACATAGGTAAGGAAGGGAGGGGGAGAGTGGGAAGGAAATGGAAACAGACAGTTTACTACCGTACTAGGCCTGACAACATTTCTGGTAGAGCCGGAGAAAAACAAAAGGTGAGGGAGAGGGGAGCAGAAAGGGAGGGGAGGAACATAACAAGCGACTATAGTACTAGGCCTGACGATGGTTCAGATAGTGCTAGAGGGTGGGGGGGGAAAGGAAGGAGAGGGGGAGGAGACAGACAAGGTTGCTATCATAATAGGTCCAGGGACAATTCTCATAGAGTAAGTGCATAGTAGAAAGTAAGGGGAGGAGAGGAGGAAATAGGAAAAGGGAGAAAGGGAGAGGAGGAGAGAACAGAGAGTAAGCAGTCAAAAAGAGTGGATACGCAAGAGGGGAGAGCAAATTCAATTGGAGAAGTCAGTAGTAACACATAATGTTGCAAGCCAGGATACAAGATGAAGATGGCAACAGCATGATTCAGGACCACCACCTGTCTCACAGCGGAATATCTGCCTTGGTGTAGTCTATATGCGCCATTGCAGGGGGGTCGTGGCAGACCTTCAGTGCCTGGATGCACCACTCCCATATGGGGCTACCCCCTCATCCTCTTCGGATGCCTCTGGCAATGCATGAGTGCCTGTAGGGGACATAGGAAATGTTGTCTGGTATCGATCCCCATGAGTGTTCGCATGCTAGAAATGTGTCTTGCATGCCAATACACGTGTGGGAACCAACTGGTGGTGGGGCCTATACTAAAAGAACGATTGCCACTCCTTGCCGCTATACTACAAAATAGTGGGGCATAATGTTCAAAAGAAAAGAAAGAGGTGTTCTCAAAATGATAAGTGAGGGTGGTATAGGTGGGGTCTCCCCTCCCCACGTTTTTAGCACGGGACAAGGGGGGCTCTTGAGCACAGCACACTCCTGTGCTTCTCCAGCGTGAGCTCACAGTTTTCTTCCAAAATATCAGGGCCTTCTGTGGCCAAGTCTCTTTCACACAAAGTCTCTTGCCTCAGAGAACCTGATGTGCAATAAACAACAAACTAAAAGTTTCCTCCAATAACTCTTCACAGGGCGATTGCTCTTCGCCTTAGGATCCCCCTCGGCCAGGCTCCGATCCTTCTTGCCATGTGGGCCTCCCTCAGGTTTCACTACGGCCTTCTTTTCACAATATCACCATTCAAAAATTTGAGAGTCTTAATGTCTTTTTAAATAATCATTCACTGTGTAAATCCCTTGATTGGATTAACTCTTGACAACACAATGTTCACAGGTGTATTCTTATTCACCTTGAATCTCAGGAATCCCTCAGCCGGGTTCATATTTGCCAAATACACAGTTCACTTTACTTTATCAATATGTGGGATTCACTCGCCTTAGCTTTCCACTTGGCATCCCTCTGTGGGGTTCACATAGCCATTCTAACACAGTTCATGATTTGCTTTTTCTCATCAGAATGCAGAGGTTCCCTTCCCCTAGGTTTCTTTCAGCATCCCTTCCCTTGGATTCACACTTGCCACAGTTCACAAAACAGTCCCTTCAGACCACGTAGGTTCCCTTCTTACCTAAGTTCAGGTCTCAGTACCCAGTCAGGCTTTCCTTCTTGTCAATGTGTCAGAGACTTTCGATTGTACAAGGTTTGATTCAACACTTTTATGACCCCCCTGAGGTCTCACGCAGGCCTCTCCTAGGGCCTCCTCGTACTTGTGTTTCAACAAAGGGGACCAGCCAGAGTCCTTCAAATGGCACAAATTTTTCCCTCTGCATACTAAGGATAGGATTCTGAGATTTTATTCTCTGTAGAAGGGGTTTTAGACTTCCTCCTGATGTTTTATTAGATGATATTTCCCCCAAGGTCTCATATATTCAGTTCTCCCGAGGAATTTCATTTTCTAAACTTACCTTATTTCCATCCTCTTTTGCCCTTAAGGTGTTGGGACTTGGTGTATCCTGCACACATTTTCTTTTCACCTGGAATGAACTTGCAAGTAATTTCTCTAGGGTTTTATACTTCCTATGCCAAGGGAGATGGTGTGTTAATAGGGCTTTCAATTCCTGCATTACAGGATTTGGGTCTTCTGGGGAGAGGATGGGAGGATCTATCTGAGGCTCATCAAAACCGCCTGGGTTTTTAGTGGTTCTCTTAGATGGATAGTTCCACATGTTCTCATATATAAGGGTCCCCAGTATTTCACCTTGAAGAATATCTCTAGGAATAGGAGAGACGTTGAACAAAGCAAATGTTAGCTCACCTCCAAAAGATAGAAGGGGAAATATCTCTACACCCTTCTTATTGTGAGGTAACACATAGATGGATAAGGTGACAGAACAACCCATCTTAGTCCAGAGAGATCACAATTGCATCTCTCCCTGGTATTATAGAGTAATGAGGACATTGGAGGTAATAACTATTGCCCTCTATTGCTTTCTGTTCAGGGGGAATTGCCTAGGATCATAAAGGGTGAAAGGTAACCCCCACTCTAAATGTGGAGTCTCTGTGAGTTTGGTCTATTTCCTCAGATATGGTTTTCCTGGGATTCTGGTCTTCATTTTGGTAGGGTGCCCAATTTGTTTCATTTGAGTCGAATCCCACCGCTGACACCATATGCAAGGAACACATGGTGTCAACAGTAAAGACAGACATAGGTGATCACAGTTCAAGGGTGTTTATTAAACTGTATAATGGGTGAGATAAACACTGAATCTAAACCTAATTCTAAGATGGGAGCAAGCTACAACCATCAAATAACAATAATGCAGTACAACTGGTGTCTAGACAAATAAAAAGGGCCTATACTAAAAAACAAATATTGCCAGTCCTTACTGCTATGCTACAAAATAGTGGGGGATAATGTTCAAAAGAAAAGAAAGAGTTGTTCTCAAAATGATAAGTCAGGATGGTATAGCCAAAATATCACGGCCTTCTGTGGCCAAGTCTCTGTCACACAAAGTCTCTTGCCTCAAAGACCCTGATGTGCCATAAACACCAAACAAAACGTTCATTCAATAACTCTTCACGGGGTGGTTGCTCTTCGCCTAAGGATCCCCCTCTACCAGGCTCTGATCCTTGTTGCCATGTGGGCCTCCCTCAGTCGGGTTCACTACGGCCTTCTTTTCTCAATATCACCATTCGCAAAATTCGATAGTCTAAATCTGTATTTAAATAATCATTCACTGTGGACATTCCCTAATCGGGTTCACTCTTCTTGACACAATATTCGCTGGTGTATTCCTATTCACCTTGATTCGGAGGAATCCCTCAGCAGGGTTCACATTTGCCAAATACACAGTTTACTTTGCTTTATCAATATGCATGATTCACTCTCCTTAGCTTTCCCCTTGGCATCCATCTGTGGGGTTCACATAGCCATTGTAATACAGTTCATGATTGGCTACTTTTCATCAGAAAGCGGGGTTTCACTTTCGCTTCCTCTACCTTTTTTTCGGCATCCCTCAGTCGGGTTCACATTTGCCTTAGTTCATAATGTTCACAATCTCATTAGAAAGCAGGGTTCCCTTCCCCTAGCTTTTTCTTGGCAACCCTCTGTCAGGTTCATACTTACCACAGTTCACAAAACAGTTCCGTCAGACCACTTAGATTCCCTTCTTACCCAAGTTCAGGTCTCAAACCCCACTCAGGCTTTCCTTCTTGTCAATGTGTCAGAGACTTTTGATTGTACAAGGGGTTTGACTTGACCCTTGTATGACCCCTCTGACTCCTCACACCGGCCTCTCCTATGGCCTCTTAGTACTTGTAGTTTCAACAAAGGGGACCGGCCAGAGTCCTTCGAATGAGCACCCGCGTGGCACTCTGCAGCTGGTCCTTTAGCAGACTTCCTTTCAAGGTTAAACACACACAATTCTTTGTTCACAAGTTCATACAATGTTGCCATTTACAACCTTGGGCTGTACACAGTCTGGTTTTCTATCAGCTCTCTCTAACTCACCTGCTGTGCTGAACCCATTGACTTTTCTTGCCTCTGGAGTCAAGGATGATACCACAGTAGCAAGCGTGCCTCCACGTTTGGGTTATCAATGTGGGATGCCCTGTGCACCATTGAAATCTGTTACAACACCCGCTAGCTGTAAATCCCGGTTTTAGGATTCTTTTCACAGAGGTTTTGCGGGTCTGGGCAGAAAAGGCAAGGGCACTTCCCTCCTTGTCATGCTCTCAGGTCTTGCCGCTTTTCCTCTCCATTTGAACTGCCAGTCCGGTATAGGTGTTTACTCATTCATTTGGCCTTGCTCAAAGTGTGTTCTCAGGCACTGTCCTTTATCCCTATGGGAAAGAGAAAGGACAGTCAGGTCAGGTGTGTATAATTATTGTCAATTGCCTGACTTTGCCTGACCCTTGTTCCGGGACATGTCAGGTATAGGGCTCTGGTGTTAGCTCGTCTTGTTTCAAAACTGGGACACCCTGGCAGGCTTTCATCAGGAATTATATCCCTTGTATTCCCCTGTGGATTCTTTCTACCTCCTAGTTCATTAACCCTCATCCTAAAAGGGTCAGTACATTTAGAAAGGTGAGATTTGTAGGTTTGTGAACTGAATGGGAAAAATGCATAAAATAATAGTTGGACGGTTGATTTGTCGAGGGAAGGACTGGGATTATTGTTGTGAAATGAATAGGAGGGTTGTGAGAATGGTGGTGTTTGGTTAAACCATACTGGGAGTTCAGGAAATAATTACCGGAGGCACGGTGAGAAGAATGACTGGGAGTACTCAGGTAGGCAACAGGATAACAGGGATTCTGGGAGATGTAGTTTCCCCAGCAGCAGGATTTGAATTACTAATAGGTTTACCAGATGCGGAGGGGTTGTTGGATTTTGGTAAGGGAGATTCATACGGTGGAAGTGAGGTTGATCTAGAACTGTCTATAAGATCCTCAGGGACTTGGTCCTCCTTGTCTTCTTCCTCTACAACATACCATGTCTCACCTGGGGTATTCTCCCGAGCACAACCACGGGTTCCCCCACCCAGGTGATCCACCCAGGTGACCCTGCCCCACTGGTCCACCCCCAGGAACTGTATCCAGCAGTGATGGCTGTGTCCTTGCCACCTGGGTAAGGGATTCATGGGCTCTACTCAGGAGAACACCCTTACTTTTCTTACACACTGCATCCTCATCCTCTAGGGGTGCATGTACCCACTTTCTCTGGAGCATACATCAGTGCTCCAACGGAACGGTCGCGGTAGCGGAAATGTGCCTTCAGGAGGCTGAAGGTATGCTCAATGCACACACAGGTCCTGCTGTGAGCTTGGAAGTAGGCATTATCCTGTAGTGTTATTTTGATCACACAAAGGGGTCATTAGCCAGGCAGCTGTGGCTATGCAGAGTCACCTGCTTGGGGAAAGCACAGCCATTATTCACTGTGTAAGGTGTGGGGGTGCCCTTATTCAACATAAGGGCAATGGACATCTTGTGCATGCAAATGGGCCATCATTTCAAGTCATCTCTCTATTCAATGTGTGTGCATGTTGTGTCACTCGTGTAATGCATTGTTTCTGCTTCACATGCACCATGTTCCCTTGTCGCATATGTTACATAAAGTGTCCATCGGTGACATGTGCATTGGGCATGGTTGCTGTAATGTGGCAATGTATTTCCACAATGCATGTATACTGGGTTTCCCATGGGACCTCCCTGACCATCTGGGGCCACCGGGTCACCATTGTGGGCTGGACGAACATGGGTGCATGGCTGTGGTACTTTGTTGTTGTGTGAGGGGATGTGGCCATTTGTCAACATTGCATAGTCGATGTTTCATTGTGGTACCAGTAGTCATGTTTGCGTTTATAGTTGCACCTGTATGTGTACATCAGCTTCTCCATCCAGGTAAGTCCAACATGTGCATGCCCCCTGGCTGTACTGTGACGTTAACGTGGGAGGTGGCCAAGTACAGATTTTGCATTCTCTTGTCATGTCATGCTTTGTGTAGGTATTTGCACCCCGTCCTCCAATTTGGACATGTACTTCACAGCACATGCGTGCAGGCATTTCTCCTCACCCACTTTCCAGGTCTGTAGTGCTCTGTGCCTCTCCATGTATCCTGGCAGTGTGCTGTACTGTAGGACCATGGAATCGTGGGTGGAAATAGGGTAGTGGGCACAGCAGTGGGTGATGTACAGGTTGGGGTCGGAGATCACCTGCACATTCAACGAGTGGTAGTGCTTGCGGTTAGGGTACACTGGTTTGTGTTCCAGGGGGTCCACCAACGCAACATGAGTACAGTCCAGTGCAGCAATCACATTTGGCATTTGGGCAACATCATAGAACCTTGCCTGAATGGCATTGACGTGGGCTGGGGAGGGGTAGGCAGTGAGATGTGGCATTGTACTTGCCGCAGGAGGGCTTAAAACAAGTGGGCCAACACTGCGCAGAATGTGGGCAGTGTCATGCCATGCATCATGGCCACAGAGTGCTGGAAAGGGCCAGTACCAAGCAATTGTGGGACAGCCACTAGGTTCAGCAGTGGGGGCACAACTGTTTGGATGTTGATTCTGCTCCCTATGTCGTCCTGTATTGTGGTGAACAGCTCAGTTATGGTCTCCCTGTTGAGGCAGTACAGGGTGACCCACTGGCTGTCAGTGAGTGTCCAGGGTGAGGGCCTGACCCTGGGGATCAGTGGACACCTTGCTTGGTCTCCCCCCCCCTCTTGTTCTCTCTGTGACCTGGCAAAAACAAATGGTGATGGCTGGAAGTGGATTTAGACTGAATCTTAACCACTGGCATTGCTCGGGGCAACCCTCCAGACCATCGTTCTTCGCCTGCCAAGCCATTACAGAAGGGGAAAGACCATATGCAAATCAGGCTTGGACCCACCCCAAAAGGGGCAGTCCAGCCCGAACTGATAGGTCACATCCCAATGGTGCACCAGACACTCCAAAGTTATGCAGGTAATTGTCTGTTTCAATTAATACGCCAAGATTTTAACTTAAATGCAAGTGGACATGTTGTTGTTCCTAAATGCTGTGGGATGTATTTACCCATGCATCCGAGCCGTACCTCAAAACTGTGCAGTACTGACATGGAAAACATCATGATGGCCAGAGCTTCCCAGAAAATGCACAGGGAAATGCATGAAGAATAGGCTGCCACCCATTTTTGCCGATGTTATGGGCACAGAAGGACACTGCCTAAAACCACCATTGGACTACCCACACAGTAGTCTGAAACCCTTGGGAATGGCAATGCTGATTGCCAAAAGCAAACCCATAACTGTTGGGAATTCATTTCTTAAATCCCAAAAATGGGTGCAGTACCAGTACTCACCACTATCCAAAAGCCGGCAGTTTAAAACCACCCTGTGTTTCTCTGAAGGCAGGCTCAAACTGTCTATTTTAAACATTGCAACACATCTAAAAACTCACTGGACACCAGCAGACATTTGGTAGAATGGAGTGTTGTGTGCCTACAAAATCTGGGAAATGAAGAGCCCAAAACAATGCTTATAACAAAACTGCTATGGAGTCAGCAGTTTAAGTTGCACTGGATTTAGAGACACTAAAATCGAAAATGTTTAGATTAAATGAGTGACCTATGTTTGGTGTCACATGCCTTTGTAACTGTTGAAATGTCATAGTTTTGCACTTAGAATCAGAATTCTAGCTGCATATGTAAAAATGTTTAGTTTTATTTGAATGCAGGAACTGGGGAACAAAAAGTGACATTTTATCTGAAACCTGGCTTAAGGAACTGAATTCTGCCTGGCAACTACCCCCATCAGGAGTGAAACTTGAGTCACAGCTGTGTTCCCAGGCCTAGCTGCCCTTTTGCTGCTCACACTAAGGATATGCCATCTATCTGATAATTGAATTACCTGTGCTCTGCAGGAAAGTGAACAAAGCCCTGTCCTGGCTCAGGCAAAGGTTTTATTGGCAGGAGTCGTAAATGGTCGTAAAAAGTGGCTTCCTCCTGAGGAGCTGGGAGGGGCACTGCCTGTGAGAGCAAGCTGGCTTGGCAGAACTGGAAAGACCAGTATTTCTACCTTGTGCTGAGAGGAAACCACACCCCTTTGGAGCCAGAACATAACTCTAAAAAGATGAATAACTCATAGAGCGGACATGTGAAAATTTTATATATGATACCATAATTCTTGTGATTTTTCTGCCCACAGTTTAGGAGGTTTTTCGACCCGGTGGCGTGTTCAGGGGGGTTTTAGCGGAAAAGTGGATATTACTCTAAATGTATGCATGTTAAAAATCTGAAACTTCATCAGTTAATGTCCCTACTCCCTGCACACATGTATGTAAAGTTGGGTCCATGTCAGAAATTGAAAAATCAGTTAAAAAGTCCATTATGTGCCATCTCTGAATGCAAGCTCCTAGAAAGAGCAGATTTGGACAGAGACATGGCTAAATTCAGCCACACCATGTATATGTAATTTCAAGCAACTGTGTAACTGTGAAATATGTCTTTTATTATCAAATATAGAATGTGTGCAATCTGACAAGGGAGTGCCCTCTTGGCAAGCCATAAAATGACATCACTCTGACTCACAGTTCATTCCCCAATCAAGGGGAGGAATGAAAGCTGGACCAATGACAAGTGAGAGGGGCAAGTCTAGTGATGCAACACACACACCCACTCTCAAAAACACATAAAAGCAGACAGACAGGACAGATAGGGACCTTCAATTCCATTTGCTGCAACGCACTCTGCCGGACCATACAACATCCAGAGATCCAAACTTCAAATTCATCAACCTCCAGAAAGCCAAACTAGAGACTTCAATCTATCCAGAGCAGAGAGAAAGCAGTGCTGTGCCCAGAGAGAGACCAGAGCCCAGTCCAAAACCCTGACCAGATCCGTGATGAGGCCCATTTAATTCAGAATATAGTGTGAGTACCCAGCAGAACTGTGTAGAACCAATCTCTTAGTTTAAATTCATCTAATTCAATCTATTTAACCTAAGTAGAACTGCAGCTTAGCAATTGTGTTATTCTGCCATCATTTTTAAAGCTGAAAAAGTGTGCGTTTAAAATTTGCAAAAACCAAAAACGACCTCTAGTAAATCGGTCATATCTCCGCAACCGTTTGGGCTAGAGACTTGCAGTAACTTTCATTTTGAAGCTGAGATCCTAGGCTTTCCTAGGACCCCAAAACGATAGAGATAGTCCTTGTGGTTCCTCTGTAATAGCGCTCGGCGCATCCGCGAATTTTACCGCGATTTGCAAATTTCTTCACATGTAAAAACTGCTGCTGCTTGCCTTCCATTTGCCAGAAATTCGTTTAACCTGCTAACTATCCCTGCATCATTGCTAGTGTGAGCCTGGACTAATATTAACTAGATACCACTCACCCTGAACCTCTGAAAGGGAATTAAAAGCAAATTTAGCATATTTCTCATCCATTGCTAGCACATATCAAAGCATTTGGGCTTGTGTTTTCAAAACTCCTATCTGTTTTCTGTTGTCTAAGCTTGCTGGGTTGAACTGAATTACATTGATTGCATTTCTGAGAACTGTGTTTCTCCTCCCATTTCCTTGCATTGCATAAAGAGGGGGGGGAGTGAATAGCCAGAGAAAAGTGATTACATTGTTTTGTTGAAATTATATTGAGTATTTTCTGTACTGCATTTCATTCAACATTGCATCCATCTGAACCCTATAAAGCATTCTCTACCACATTATACTTCTGTACCTATTTACCAGTGTGCTACCTTATCCATTTCATGTCAACTCCTTAGTGATTATCAAGAAGTGTGCTAGTGCCAGATTCTCCGTTGTTAATCTTTATCATATCAGATTAAGTGTGATATTCAATTATTAATTTATTATAAGGTGTGACATATATATATCTATTGTTTAAATTATCAAATAAACCTTTTAAACTTGCAAAACAGAACTACTTCTTGGCTCAGTGGGGTCAGGGGGATTCCAAGAGAGGGGTGTTATATAGGGGTAGTCATCCAGAACGCATGAACTGGACCTAAAGATATATCAATAAGGGTTTTCATTCAGTATTCTAGACTAGGCGTTAACTTAGCTGTAGTGCTGAATTGAATCCTCTTACAAATTGGGGGCTCGAGCCGAGACGTTGGGTTAGATTTACCATTTGTGCAGCTTAATACAGTGTGCTAACTGACGGGATACATACATCCAGTCGGATCACCACGCTGCATTACCCTGTGAAGCATTCCTCAAAAGGGACACTCCAAGAAAAGTTCTGTTCTGCAAAAATAAAATACAAACTTCTGTAAGTCAGGACAGAGACCAATCTCTAGAATGACGACCTTAGTAGACATGAAAATAGCCAGAGAGCACCTCTTGCATAAGCTATTTGTGAGAGGTGAATGGACCGAACAGGGCCAGGATGTGTGGTTGCAGGCCATCACACAACAGGTCACTGAAACAGGGTCAGATATATATAGAGATCAGGGTCCCTTACATGTGGCCCTGAGTGAACTATATATGGCTCCTAAAGCCAAAGAGGAACACAATAAGATTGCCAGGATAGCAGCATACCTGTACCTATATATGGGAGACATGCAGGATAGATGTGCTGAAAGCCAAAATCTGGCAAATAGGCAACAGATGGTGTTAGAGAAGGTCCAATCTGACCTGGTCTCTTCTGAGCAGAGGCTGCAGAGGAGCCAGGAGTCAGAAAATGACAGCAGACAATACATCACTAAAATAAAGAAGGATATGGATGTGCTGCAACAGGAAAAGGTAGAACAGAATACCAGATTTCTGGCCTTGCAGAAGGAATACCAAGAAGGTTTGGACTCCCTACTGCAAAACCAGAAAAAGCTGGAGCAACAACTGGACTTCAACAGGGTATGTGCTGAGCAGGTAGTCACCCTGCAAGGCCACCTGGATAGAGTGAAGGCGGAGAGCAACAAACTAATTCTGAAAGATCTGGATACCCAGGCAGAGTTTGATCAGGAGCGCCAGAATGCTGGTGCCTTCCAAAGGCAAAGGGACGACCTGGCAGCACAGATGCAGGCTCTCAGTCAGGAAAGGGATACCTTAGGCCAGGAAGTCTGCCATTTAAAAAGAAAAATGGAAGAAAATCACTTGGCCCACCAGGGACTGGGTGACCTCCAAAAAGAACACCAGAACTTGCTAGAGCACACCAGGAGGGTGGAGGATGCTCTAGCAAGAAAGGAGCAGGCCAATAGGGACACAGCTCAGGAGGTAACCCTCCTGCAGCAAAGACTGGCCCAGTTCTCCAGGACCAACCAGGAAGCACAGAGGGAAAATGAGGCCCTCTGTCAACACAATGATAGGCTCCAACAACAGGTAGCGATGCAGGAGAGACTGATAGAGTCGAGTAAGGCCTTAACAGAGGAACTGAAAGCACAAATGCAGGCTCTTGCATTGCAACAGGGAGCAGGGGCGGATAGAGATGAGGTCCGCTGGGAAAGAGAGACTCCTGACCATAACCGCAGGAGCCCTAACCCCAGGGGCCTTCATCTCCCCCAGTCCCTGGACTCTACCACCCCCATGTCCCCTGGCGCACATGAGCACAGGGCCGCAGGGATGGCAGATTACTATCCAGCTAAGAGTATGGGGCTCATAGGCCAGTACCACTCAGGAATGGAGGGGTGGGCATCCGGGTATGGGCACCCAAGTACAGTACAGTTCAATGGGGAACCCCAGGAGAGTAGGCCCATTAAGGGCATCCTGAAAACCTCTGCCCAGTTAGGTCAGTGGAGGGGGTACCCATCAAATCCTGGCAGCAAGGAGGAATCTGAAGACTCCTCTGAACTGCGCAGGACACAGGAGACCAGGTCCCCACATTCTGCCAGCCATTCCCAGGCTCGCAGAATCCGGGAAAACCTGGAAGAACAGACGGGAACCTCTGGGAGCAGTGCCTCTGAGTCCGAGGAAGAATGGACAAGGGTTACCCGAACCAAAAAGGCCAATAAGGCAAAAAGGGCCTTGCTTAAGGACCCCTTAAAGCAGATTAAGGCGATCAGGAGCGTCATCACGCCTTACCATAAGAACGCTAAGTATTCTGTTTGGGAGCACTTAGAGTTGTTTGAACAAATGATGGAGACTTTCGAATTGAAGGACAGCCAAAGCTGTATTCAATATGTAAAGTGGACCTTCTCCCCGGAATACTCCAGTTTCTTTGCGGGGCTGGAGGACCAAAATCATTTAAGATGGTCCACCTATAAGGCGGCCATCTTGAAACATTTTTCTGTTCACAGAAATCCTCAAGAGGCTCGCAAGGCAGCCTACAATTTGCAATGTGGGGAGGATCAGGCCCCACAAGAATTTGTGCAGGAGTTAAAGCGCGCTTTTGCACAGACCACAAGAAGGGTGCGCACGGATAGCAGGGAATTTATTAATACGTTTTTCCATGCCTTGCCCAAATATATCATGACCCAGCTCGTGAGGGATTTTCACGAGAAAAGATCTTTAGACTGGGTCATTGAACAGGCTACCCGGATCTATGAGGTGCAGAAACCGGTAGATAGCAAAAGTAATGCCCAGAAAAACCCCAAAGCCAACAGCACCCCTGCTGCTGCCAAGGTGGCAGAGGTAAAGGTCACCCCCGTTTTGGATTTGGAGATGGGGGGGCCTAAAAACCTACCTGCACCTAATAATGCTAGGCCCAGAAGGTCCTCGGGCCAGTCACAGACAGGGAGCCAGGGAGGCAGCCCCACAAATGGGGTCCCTCGCTCTCCTGATTATGTAAGTCCCCGTTACAAGGGAAATCGACCCATCCTGGGTTATGTGTGGACTCCTCCAGCCCAAGGGGGGGGATCCAGCCAAGCACCTAACCCAGGGAACTTCCCTCCAAACTTCCCACAGGAGGGCAGAAATTTACCAAACCCTGGGCAGAACTTTTTCCCCAGATATCCTCCCGACTTTCAGCCCCAAAACCATCCATCCTTCTTTCCCCAATTCCCTGAGCCCAGACCACTGAATCCGGGAGAGGGGAGGCCAAGGGTGGAGGGGTACCCAAATCTTCCCAACCAGGGGTACTACCAAAGAAGGGACAGCTACCCTTCCCGGGATCAGCCCAGGGGAGAAAACAGGGCCCCGTATCAGCCTGAGCGGGTTTCCCAGTTAGAGCGCCAGGTTCAAAACATGGCGCGGGATCAGGGTCACATACTGAGGGCTCAGCAGAACCCTCAGATGGGCGTGCCGGCGCAGAGCGCACCCAACTCTGGACCTGGTGCTCCAGAACAATGACGGGGGCAGCACCCCGATAACTCACCGGTTCCCAGGGAGGAGGCACAAGGGGAAGGGGGGTGTAAAGCCTTGGAGGAAGCTTCCTTCCTCACTTGTAAACAGCCCCTGGAAACCCAGGAACCGGAAACAAAATCTCTTGCCCCTGAAAGTCTGCCTCCTAAGGAGCAGAGGGGGGGTAGGAGAAACAAAAGACCCAAACAGACTCAGTTTGAGGAGGAGGTACAGATCTTCCAATTTGAGGGAGAGGGATCCTCAGAGGATCCTGGGAAAAGGATCTTCTCCTTCAGAGAGGGGGGAACTCCTCCCAAAGAAAAATGGGTCCCTATGGATGCAAATCCAGACTGGGGAGATGTGGAGACTGAGCTACCGCCGCCCACCATCTCATCCCAGAACCAACATCAAGAAAATCCCCTGGTTCGAACCCATCCTGGTGACTGCCTCCAAAAAGGGGGGGGCGGCCCAGAACCGGAGCCAGGGGAACCCACAATGGCTCTGATCTCCAGTTGCCACATTTTTCTTTCAGATTCCCAAGACTCTCCACAGAATTCTGCCCAAATCTCTTCGCTATCGATGTCCAAAACCAGAAAGTTAGCCCACCAGTTGTCCAAAAATGTGCATTATCTGTGCCCCCTTGAGGAGAAGGAGGGAAGATATTATGCCCCGGTACAAGTACAGGGGCAGGGTACAATCTCGGCACTGGTGGACACGGGATCTCAAGCTACCCTTCTGTCCAGAAGGGCCTTTGACGAACTGAATGCAGGAAGGGGAGAGAATTACCAAATTCCTCTCACCTCTCTTCCTGGACAACTACAGAACTTTGACGGGAAGGAAATTCCCGTCGAAGGGACAGCAGATTTGGACATTAAAATTGGGCGACATAAGTTGAAACACCCGGTCATAGTTGTGACCCCGGAGGGCACCCCTTGTTTACTAGGGAATGACCTCCTGAGAAGGTTGTCACCCCTAATAGATTGTGTAAACAAGGTCCTCTGGACCCAGACTAGCCGACCAATAAAATTAAAACAGAGTGTCAACCATGTTAGTTTAAACGGCACATGCCACATGGTTGAACAAAAATCTGACCAAGTAGAATTTCACTTCCAGAATAGCCAAATTCCAGACGTGACAGTAATAGCAGTAGGACAACAGACTGGTGATGGGGGGTCCTCTCTATTTCTGAAAATCAACCTTCCTTCCAGTCTAAAGTGGTATTCCACGCTGGAAGGAAACACTTTGAAATTCTATACCAATCCACAATCTGAAACTCCCACTCCTATAGTCCAGAAAGATGTGAAATCAGCTCAAAGCCTGGCTGATATTCAGCAAATTAGAGAGCAGTTGTTCATCCCTGTTCAGTTAAATGATGGGAAGGACTCTGTTCTCGCTCGAGTGTGTGTGAACAATGGTAAGAGCTTCATCAGCGAAGCCATGTTTCGCCAACTCCCAAAAGATCCAGCCATTCCCACCTTCAAACTGATAGACAAATGGGAAATGGACCTGGAAGCACCCAATTCAAAACATCTCCTGCCAAGCAGGTGTATGCTCAAAATCTCCATTGGCAACAAGAGCATAGTCCATAATTGTTGGGTCGTGCGAGACGTCACTGCCGCCTTTTACTTAGGCAGTGACATTCTCAATCGCTTTGCCATTAGTTTGGACCTAATAAACTTCAAAGCTTGGTCCCGATTAGCGGATAATCCCATGGGCTTTGATGATCCAGAAAAAGCATTTAGGTCAGCTCAATTGCTACCTTATGCAGTTGAAATTCAGGTTAAAGAGGAAGTCACCATCCCAGAAAGGACCCGACAATTCTCCCTGGAAGTGAAAGTTAAAAGGGGACAAGAGTTGAAAAACCCTGATGCTTACATACATCTAAATGCTTCTCTCCAACAGCAAGGGTTGGGGGTAAACCCAACTCCATTAGTCAACATAGAACATGACACCATTCCAATAGAGGTGGATAACAGCGACTTAAAGAGTATTACTCTAGCCGCAGGCACCATTATTGGAATGGCGGTTGATGACCAACATTTCTCCATTGATCTTGTAAATGAACTGTTAGGACCAATCCCCAAGGACTGTTTTGACAGTGACAGTGATGACAATACAACACCAGACAGGATTTCTACCCGGCATGGGGGGAACTTCCTGGTGTACACTTCCTGCCCCTATGGTAAGGAAGATGTGACTTGTGACTTCAGGAGGGATGAGGTGATTTTCCAAGTCCATGAGGGCTGCCTTTCCCACCTGAAGCCTCCGGTCCAAATCAGCACTCTGACCAGGGACTGCTCCACCCAGCTGGAGGAGGCCGCGGAGATAGCCAAACCAGAAGTCTTTCCAGGCTTCAGGCAGATGGTGGAAGAGAGAGTCAACCTAGCTGATGCCTGTGTGACTCTGGAACAAAAGCAAAAGTTGAAACAAGTTTTCTTGGATTTCCAAGATCTCTTTGCGGTAGACTCATATGACTGTGGTCGCACTGACATCCACACAACAACAATCCCCACGGACCCTGGCATGACTCCTGTGTTTGTGAAGCAATATCGCTTGCCTCTCGCATCAATGGAGTCCCTTACCGAAATAATTAAGAACCTTGAGTCCCGGGGAATAATCCGTCCAGTCCACAGCACCTTCAATAATCCGGTGCTGGGAATATTGAAGCCAAACGGCCAGTGGAGACTCTGCGCCGACCTCAGGGAGCTCAACAAACGGGTCCATACTTCCCGATGGCCTCTGCCCTACATTGACCAAGGGCTGGCCCAGATCCAGGGGTCACAGGTATTCACTGCAATAGACCTGACCAATGGATACTGGACTGTGCCTGTCAGTAGGGAGGACCAATACAAGCTGGCTTTTACCTTTGGGGGCCAGCAGTACACCTGGACCCGGACTCCCTTCGGATACCTCAACTCCGGCAATGAATTCAACATTTTTCTACACAAGGCCATGCCCGACCTGGGTGCGAGGGGTAACCTGGCTTATGTAGATGATGTCCTCATCAAAAGTTCATCTGTGGAGGAACACATAGCGGAGATCCGTTATGTTCTGACACAGTTGAGGGCCGCCGGAGCAAAACTTTCCTTTCAGAAAGCACAGTGGTGTAGAACCCGTGTTAATTTCTTGGGGCATGAGATTACTCCTCAGGGTCTCTGTCCCCAGGAAAAGAAAGTGGAAGCACTTCAGAAACTGAAAGACCCCACAACTCTGCGGGAACTAAGGAGCCTCCTTGGACTGACTAATTACAGCAGAAAGTTCATTGAGGGCTACGCAGAGATCACCAGACCCCTGATTCATCTCCTAAAGGGGGGGGGTCAAGTGGGAATGGGGTCCAGAACAAGCCGAGGCAGTAAGACAACTCAAGAGAAGCCTCTCACAAGCGCCTTGCCTAGCTTACCCTGTCAGAAACAAGGAGTTCTTCCTGGAGACAGGGTTCTCTAATACGTGCTTGACGGCCGTATTATACCAAAAGCATGACAAGGTCAATAAAGTAATCTCCTATGCGAGCAAAACTTTATCCTCTGTGGAGGAAAAATTCAACGATTGTGAGAAGGCACTCCTGGCAACGGTGTGGGCATTGAAGAATTACCGCCCGTTTATCCAGGGGGAACACATCATAGTGGAGACTCCACACCAACCTCTGCAATATCTCCAAAGTGACAGAATCCGGGCCGGAAATGTGAGTAATTCCCGAATTACTTCCTGGATTCTGTCAATGCAAGGCTTTCCTGTGGAGGTCAGATATGGCCAAAACAAGAAGAGTCCCCTCGCGCAAGGTCTGGCTGACTTGCATGATTGTGCCAGAGAAAACTGTCTCGAGGACGAAAGTCTAAAAATAAAGGACAACATGGAGGCATACCTTAATTCCCCCCACAAAGTCTTTGAAGAAGACAAGTGTGAGGGAATGCCCACTGTGTATGTGGATGGATGCTCTTACCATGTTGACAACAACGGGGAGAAAGAACTGGTGGCCGGCGTAGGGAATGCATGGGTGAATGAGTCCCCAGAACCCTCCGCTGGATACAAAATTGGTCCCCGAAGTAGTCAGGTGGCAGAATTGATGGCTGTGCATCAGGCCATCCTCACTGCTGTCCAGCATCAACTCCACGAACTGGTCATAATCACAGATTCGGATTATGTACGGAATGGGTTCGTGGAGCACCTGGTTAATTGGAAAACCAGAGGCATGTTATGTGCTAACAACAAACCCTTGAAACATGGGAAGTTGATCCAAAACATTGATGATCTGGTCACATCGAATGGGATGACCATCTATTGGAAAAAGATCAAGGGTCATTCCAAAGTAGAGGGACCAGACAAAACTGGAAATGACTTAGCTGATCAGCTGGCCAAAACCGGGGCCATCCAAGGGGACCTAATTGAGATTGAGTCCCTGTTGGGGGAAATCCAGGTCACTGCCATCACTAGGTCCCAGACAAATGCTCACAACGACCTTTCAATTGTACAATGGAGTAAGGAGACCCCTGATGCTGATTTGATTACCGCTCAGAAGGGGGATCCAATTATTGGTAAATTTTACCAGCACCTTGAGGACCCTGAGAACTTTCCCCTGACGGATACCGATTACATTGGGAAAGAGGACCTAAGAGTGTTGATGAAATGTCCAAAAATGTTCCGGATCCAAGACGGTTTGCTGGTAAGGAAATCCAAAGCTGGCCACGATCAGTGGGTGGTTCCTACCTCATTCCGAAGCCTGATGTTAAGTCACGCCCATGATGCGGCCACCGCCGGTCATAGGGGGTTTCACACAACATTGGAAATCTTAAGAGAGGTTGCATACTGGCCACACATGGGGCAGGACCTCGACCAATACTTGAAGGGGTGTCTTGTGTGTGCACAATTTCAGCCATCATCCCTTACGCACAGGGCGCCTTTACAAAAGAGGGGAATGACACTGCCATGGTCAGATTTGCAAATCGACTTTGTAGGCCCTGTGATTCGCTCGGCTAGGGGGAATAAGTACATGTTGACTGTGACATGCTTGTTTACCAAGTGGGTGGAATGTCTCCCAGCCCCAAATTGCAAGGCAGAAACCGCAGCTGCCTTGATGATTAACCACATCTTTTCCCGTTTTGGTCTACCTCAAAGGATTGAGTCAGACAGAGGTAGCCACTTCACCAGTGAAGTAATGACAAAGATGTGGGAGATACTGGGGGTCAAGAGAAAGCTGCATATTGCTTATAGACCAGCTTCTTCTGGGGCAGTAGAGAGATATAACCGAACCGTTGTGAGCATATTAAAGAAGTTTGTGGCAGATTCTGGGCCAAGTTGGGATATCCGATTACCTCTGGTCCTAATGGCTATCAGATCTACCCCTTCATCTGCAACCAAAATGTCACCATTTGAGTTGATGACTGGGCGCAAGATGGTGCTTCCTCAGCATTTGCTCTATAGGACCCAAGAGCAGACACTGATAAATGCCTCCACTACTCATGAGTATGTAGAGAATTTAAGGAAACACCTCCAACATGCTTTTGCTTATGCTCAGCGGAATCTAGAAAGATCAGCTGATAGCATGAAGACCCATTATGACCTGAAAACTTCCAGGAAGGAATATCAGGTGGGAGACCGGGTCTATCTATACAACTTCCAAAGGAACCAGGCCAAGCAGCGCAAATTTTTGCCTACATGGAAGGGACCCTTTGAGATCGTCGATAAGATCTCCCCTGTGGCCTACAAGATCCGCATCCCCAAAGGCGGTTCGGCAGAGGGGGAAGACAAGTGGGTCCACATAAACCAGTTGAAATGTTGCCATCCCAGGCACACTCTGCAACAACTGGAGGAATCCTCTGGAATCCTAGCGGGTACTGTATCAGACTAATTCAGTTCCAATCATAAAACATACCACGTCTAGTCTCTAACATACTGTGATTTGTATGAAACTGTCTCTTAGTCATACTGTTTTTATTAAAATAAGAATGTAATGTTTCGTTATGATAAAATGCATATGCTGCCCCACTATCTCAACAGTGGTGGAAAAAAAAAAAAATCGTCTATGAGTAGATATTGCCGCTTTTGCTTTATCATCCTAGGAGAGATGAAACCATGAAGAATGACCAAGAAGGACGATCCGGAGACCGGGAACGAAGATCCAATGGGCCCAGTGGACCGCCCAATATTCCCATCAGGACCGGCGAGGAGAACCGATCGATCAGTACCGGATGGAGGAAAAGATGCTGAACTGTGCCATCTATTGGAAGAAGATGAGGAAACATCCCAGGTCTTGCGAGTCCCATTCGTGAAATAGAATGGCCATCGCAAGAGGGGGGCTTGTGGGATGTATTTACCCATGCATCCGAGCCGTACCTCAAAACTGTGCAGTACTGACATGGAAAACATCATGATGGCCAGAGCTTCCCAGAAAATGCACAGGGAAATGCATGAAGAATAGGCTGCCACCCATTTTTGCCGATGTTATGGGCACAGAAGGACACTGCCTAAAACCACCATTGGACTACCCACACAGTAGTCTGAAACCCTTGGGAATGGCAATGCTGATTGCCAAAAGCAAACCCATAACTGTTGGGAATTCATTTCTTAAATCCCAAAAATGGGTGCAGTACCAGTACTCACCACTATCCAAAAGCCGGCAGTTTAAAACCACCCTGTGTTTCTCTGAAGGCAGGCTCAAACTGTCTATTTTAAACATTGCAACACATCTAAAAACTCACTGGACACCAGCAGACATTTGGTAGAATGGAGTGTTGTGTGCCTACAAAATCTGGGAAATGAAGAGCCCAAAACAATGCTTATAACAAAACTGCTATGGAGTCAGCAGTTTAAGTTGCACTGGATTTAAAGACACTAAAATCGAAAATGTTTAGATTAAATGAGTGACCTATGTTTGGTGTCACATGCCTTTGTAACTGTTGAAATGTCATAGTTTTGCACTTAGAATCAGAATTCTAGCTGCATATGTAAAAATGTTTAGTTTTATTTGAATGCAGGAACTGGGGAACAAAAAGTGACATTTTATCTGAAACCTGGCTTAAGGAACTGAATTCTGCCTGGCAACTACCCCCATCAGGAGTGAAACTTGAGTCACAGCTGTGTTCCCAGGCCTAGCTGCCCTTTTGCTGCTCACACTAAGGATATGCCATCTATCTGATAATTGAATTACCTGTGCTCTGCAGGAAAGTGAACAAAGCCCTGTCCTGGCTCAGGCAAAGGTTTTATTGGCAGGAGTCGTAAATGGTCGTAAAAAGTGGCTTCCTCCTGAGGAGCTGGGAGGGGCACTGCCTGTGAGAGCAAGCTGGCTTGGCAGAACTGGAAAGACCAGTATTTCTACCTTGTGCTGAGAGGAAACCACACCCCTTTGGAGCCAGAACATAACTCTAAAAAGATGAATAACTCATAGAGCGGACATGTGAAAATTTTATAAATGATACCATAATTCTTGTGATTTTTCTGCCCACAGTTTAGGAGGTTTTTCGACCCGGTGGCGTGTTCAGGGGGGTTTTAGCGGAAAAGTGGATATTACTCTAAATGTATGCATGTTAAAAATCTGAAACTTCATCAGTTAATGTCCCTACTCCCTGCACACATGTATGTAAAGTTGGGTCCATGTCAGAAATTGAAAAATCAGTTAAAAAGTCCATTATGTGCCATCTCTGAATGCAAGCTCCTAGAAAGAGCAGATTTGGACAGAGACATGGCTAAATTCAGCCACACCATGTATATGTAATTTCAAGCAACTGTGTAACTGTGAAATATGTCTTTTATTATCAAATATAGAATGTGTGCAATCTGACAAGGGAGTGCCCTCTTGGCAAGCCATAAAATGACATCACTCTGACTCACAGTTCATTCCCCAATCAAGGGGAGGAATGAAAGCTGGACCAATGACAAGTGAGAGGGGCAAGTCTAGTGATGCAACACACACACCCACTCTCAAAAACACATAAAAGCAGACAGACAGGACAGATAGGGACCTTCAATTCCATTTGCTGCAACGCACTCTGCCGGACCATACAACATCCAGAGATCCAAACTTCAAATTCATCAACCTCCAGAAAGCCAAACTAGAGACTTCAATCTATCCAGAGCAGAGAGAAAGCAGTGCTGTGCCCAGAGAGAGACCAGAGCCCAGTCCAAAACCCTGACCAGATCCGTGATGAGGCCCATTTAATTCAGAATATAGTGTGAGTACCCAGCAGAACTGTGTAGAACCAATCTCTTAGTTTAAAATCATCTAATTCAATCTATTTAACCTAAGTAGAACTGCAGCTTAGCAATTGTGTTATTCTGCCATCATTTTTAAAGCTGAAAAAGTGTGCGTTTAAAATTTGCAAAAACCAAAAACGACCTCTAGTAAATCGGTCATATCTCCGCAACCGTTTGGGCTAGAGACTTGCAGTAACTTTCATTTTGAAGCTGAGATCCTAGGCTTTCCTAGGACCCCAAAACGATAGAGATAGTCCTTGTGGTTCATCTGTAATAGCGCTCGGCGCATCCGCGAATTTTACCGCGATTTGCAAATTTCTTCACATGTAAAAACTGCTGCTGCTTGCCTTCCATTTGCCAGAAATTCGTTTAACCTGCTAACTATCCCTGCATCATTGCTAGTGTGAGCCTGGACTAAAATTAACTAGATAGCACTCACCCTGAACCTCTGAAATGGAATTAAAAGCAAATTTAGCATATTTCTCCTCCATTGCTAGCACATATCAAAGCATTTGGGCTTGTGTTTTCAAAACTCCTATCTGTTTTCTGTTGTCTAAGCTTGCTGGGTTGAACTGAATTACATTGATTGCATTTCTGAGAACTGTGTTTCTCCTCCCATTTCCTTGCATTGCATAAAGAGGGGGGGAGTGAATAGCCAGAGAAAAGTGATTACATTGTTTTGTTGAAATCATATTGAGTATTTTCTGTACTGCATTTCATTCAACATTGCATCCATCTGAACCCTATAAAGCATTCTCTACCACATTATACTTCTGTACCTATTTACCAGTGTGCTACCTTATCCATTTCATGTCAACTCCTTAGTGATTATCAAGAAGTGTGCTAGTGCCAGATTCTCCGTTGTTAATCTTTATCATATCAGAGTAAGTGTGATATTCAATTATTAATTTATTATAAGGTGTGACATATATATATCTATTGTTTAAATTATCAAATAAACCTTTTAAACTTGCAAAACAGAACTACTTCTTGGCTCAGTGGGGTCAGGGGGATTCCAAGAGAGGGGTGTTATATAGGGGTAGTCATCCAGAACGCATGAACTGGACCTAAAGATATATCAATAAGGGTTTTCATTCAGTATTCTAGACTAGGCGTTAACTTAGCTGTAGTGCTGAATTGAATCCTCTTACAATGCCCATTGTCTAAATGCCCATATGTGACATGTGTTTCAGCCTTACTTGGGCCTTTTTCAAAACCGGGTTATATCTATCAACCACATTTCATAAGATTAATGTATTGCATCATTGTGGTTATTGTACCATATCAGTAACACAAACACATAAATGTCAAATTATATATAAAAATACCATCAAAAAATAAAGGTCATAATATCAGTTAAACCACAGCAAAATAAAATGTTTTTCCATAAAAGGGAAAGTAAAAGTCCAAATCATAATGAAATAAAACATCAAACAACACACAGATTATATGGGGTGGGCATAGGGAGGATTGTTGGAGAGGTAGAGAGGTATCGGAAAATCATAATCAGTAACCATTAATGTACCAAATTCTATTACTCACGTTGTTTACCAAAGCCTTAAGTGACCAACATTGTGATTGGTGTAGCTTCCCATACAAACCCATCACGCCCGGCACTTCACAATAATTAGTGCCTGTTGCATGCTTGTTGGTGTCTCAGTCCCAAGTCAGGACTAATCATGGCCATGCAAAGCACCTAACATTATTCACTGCTATCCCTCTTACTCTATGTGTGCATATTGTGTGCTCGTTGTTTGCTGAGATATCCCACTCAGGGACACACTGGATCATGCATTTAGCATTAGTCTCTATTCTTGCCCCAATTGGGCTTGTAGCCCCACATGCGTGATCACCTTATTCTCTTATTAGTCATTGATTTGGGAGAAAGATTACTCCATTGGAAATAAATGGAATAGTTCCCTTGATCCTGAAAAAAGATGAATCGTCCATATTGAAACTCCATCTTAGTTGACACAGATGTTTATGAATAGTCTACCATACCAAACCAAAAGAAAAGCAACTGTCTGAGCACATTCAGATCGACTTATTATCAAAATTCTCTTATTTCGTTCCTAATTGCTTTAAATCAATATATAATATTTCGATTGTTCCTTTTAATATCTGATTAAATATATCTGCTGACTGGAGGCTATTCCATATATCATCAGCATCACATAATTGTATTCATATCCTCCTAGCCAGTATAGCAACCAACAACAAAATGTTAGATAACTTGGTACCCAAATGCATTCAAAGCTTAGTTGTTCTTGATAAGGACCTGTTAGCCCCATACTTACCTTATTTTTATGGAAGGATCTCCGGCAGAAGCGCGCTGAGTGCAATTTTTGTGTTCCTTATTTATTTTGTTAACAAAGGATGACGTCACGTGTTGTACGCATGACATCAGACATTCCGGCAGCCATAATTACAGGCATCCAAACAACATTGTATTCTCCTTGGAATATTATTCATATTGACTGCTATTCACATGTAGATTAATCAAAATCTATGTGGACCAATAGTACCCCAGAAGATATTAGCAAGCCAGGCCGTTTCTCATTATTTGATAATTAGCATATAATTGAATATTGGAACAGTTAAGTTTCCACCATATTAGTTGATGATGTAATAGTATCTCTAATTTTACTCATCGGTAATTTGAAAGGTTTTACTGTTGCAAATGGGTATTTAGTAAATGCTGAGTCCTACTGCTCTTACAAGACCTCCCCTGCAAATATAAGTGAGGTCAAAATGAATGAGTAAAATGTAAATACAAAGATACTGAGCTATTGAAATAAGGATAGTGTACCATATATTAATGTTTGAAAATATAGTCTATCCCACAGAGCTCAACACAGTCATTTTAATATTACATTGTGTCAACTCCATCATATTGCCCTGCCAATGGGTAGCCTTAAAAAAAGTGCCCCTGGCAGACTATGTTTACGAAGCCATTATGTGAATTGGAAGCCCTACTCAGCATCTAATCAGGTATCTAAATGGTATCTACTGCTTACTTATCACTCTAATGGTCTCAGATTAGACTCTGCCCCTCCTGGGTCAAAATCAAAAAGGTGTATTGAATAATAGTTCTCTGTTCTTGGTGCTCTGTCCTCTAGTTGGTGAAAAATGTGTATCATAAAATAACATGGACAATACTCTTTAGGGTGCTCTCATATGAGGGTATATTTTTGCAATATAACCATATATAAAAGAATCCATATGTGTTAGCCTAATGCCCAAATGTTATCTTATACAAATTACCATGCGATTTATACACAAAGAGCATAATTGGTCAAGTTAAACTGGTCACATGTTCCCATTATATCCCACAGTAATGCATGTATCTACAATGCTCGATGTCCATTATGACAAACGGAAAGTATGCGTATGCTTGTGTCAGGAAAGCCCCCATCTCATGATTAGTGCTCCATCTGTGTCCTGTTGCTCTCCTTCCAGTTCTAATTTGAAGTTGGTTTTATTTTTAAGTGCAAGACTTTCATCACTTTTTATTTGTTATATTTTTAAATTGTTGATTTTTTAAAATCCATGCCAAGCATTTTCTAGGCTTCGTACTGTGAGTCTTTGCACAGTATAGAACTTTGGTCCACCTGAATCCCCTGTATATGTTACTCTGTATCTAGACCTCCAGCAGATTCTCTGCAAGTTGTAATAGCACCACACAACTTTATTTATATACTTTCCTTGCACTTTACCTCCTTCATTTTACCATAGGGTGGCCAAAAAGCAAGGTGTGCAACACTTATGGGTGTGAATCGGGATAATCAGCCAAAAGGAAATCCATATCAGCCAAACCCAGTGCTATTACCACTAAACTATGTAAGAATAAAAACACCAAAGCACTAAGTGCTCCGAATGCTAATGGGACAAGAACTCCCAAAACGTATCTGAAAAAAGAAGATCTTGCTGGTTGGGGAATCCATTGTTTATTGCTATAGCTTAGTGGTGTAGGTGAGGCTTACCCAGGCAGGGTTAGTGCAGTTGTAATGGTGCTATTATGACTAACAATAACTGCCTACACAGTATGGGTGAGAAAAGGGGTAAGGGCAATTTTGCAGTTAATAAGTGACCTGAACATAGATGGCCTTCTTGGACCTTCAGATTTAAAGCGCTTCAAAGCACTTCACTTGTGTAGAAGTGCTCTAGGAATAAACAATTACAATTAAAGGAGACATATCCTGAATACACATTCAGCAAACATTTGGCCATCATAGATTCTTAGGTCCTTAACATTCAGAAGATGCTTGCACACATTTAAACCACATTAGATACACTTATAGGGAAAGAAATTGCAGCTGAAACCATTGGTGATAGCACTAAAATATCACAATCTATTGAGGTACCCCAAATTAATCCGACATCCCCATCCAAAGGAAGGCCAAAGACGGTAGCACAAAACTGAGGGCAATCTAAAGCTGGGGATTCTGCAAATTGAGCTTCTGCTTTTTTCATGACAATAGGTTACTGTGGGTGGGAGTGTTGCATTAAATGACCAAGGGCCCAAGGTTACAGAACCCACTGCACAGGAAAGAAGAAACCTGGCTAATCAATCAGTCCCGAATGCGCTTAATAACTTTAAGGAACATTATAAATCATACAACCTCTCTGGGAGCTGCCGGGAGAAGGTCCCCTTGAAGAATAGGACACTGGAGCCTCAACTACCCGGAAAAGGACCAATACTGCTGATATCATTGGGGAATCTAGAAGGTACTTTCCATCTAAGTTTTCTCCCCAAGTGGCACACCTTGTTGTAGTTCTGACCAATGATCACGGGCTAATTCCAACTGCTGAGGTGAATATTATCCCTCTCATGAACATGGATTCCTATTTTGTTAAGAACATCTGTGGCATTCCATTAAAAATAGGCCATAATTTTGTGATGGTGAAACGTTCATCCCAGGTTGGCTGCGATAGCAAGACAATATACGTAGACTGCATCACTCTCACCCTTAAATATCCAGACATGGTCTCTGACCTGTTACGGAGGGGGACTTTATCACCACTTGACCAGATCAGAGATTTGCTTTTTCCCTTTAGGTTTTCCTACAGACCAGATGTGGTTTGGGGAATTAACGATACGATCCATCATAGTAGGCCCTCTTCAGACCCATTCTTTAATACCAGGAACTACCCAAAATGTTCATGTAATGGTATAATACCTGGTTCCAATGAGCATGTAACCATACCCATAACAAACAGTTTTATTTGTCTTAATGCTTTGGAAGAAATCGACATTTGAATTCAGTTGGAAGACCTGATTTGCTTTGTAGCTAACCGTTACATAATCAGGATATGACTGGGAGCAAGATTGGGTATTTGCTGGGATGTAAATACTGTGAGATGCATAACAAAGAACAGGATGATAACGTTATCTCCAATTATATGGCTATACATGTATTTCATGTTGTGGTATGGAACACAGCAAGACTACTGAATACAGCCCAGGATTGTTCACTGAGTGATCTCACTCAGAAATATCAGGTTATAATGCTGCAAGAAAACTGGGCTATGGAGCCCATTTACATTCAAGGCATCTCTGTGCTCCATCTGCCTTCTTTCATGCAGTGGAACATGGGAAGACCTTCGGGGTGTTAGCTATCTATGTTGCTGTTACCTTGGGTTGGGAAAGCAAGTAAGGTACAAAACCTCTATAATAGAAATGGTGATATGTTCCTCGCTCTTCCAAATGTCTTGAAGGACCATAAGCAGAATTATTTTTTTCATGTTGACCCCAATTTCAAATTGATAACCCAATCTCAGACAGGACTCAGGAGAGGATTTCCTCATTGGTTATAGATTGAGAGTGGAAGGTACGATTTGCCATCTGCTGGTGATTTTACCTTTAACAATGGGCGGTTTTGCAATATCATTGACTAGATTCGGTCCGCATGAAATGCAATGACTGTATACATTATTTTGAAATCCTTGATTCCCGAGCCAGCAACCATTGCCCGTTATCTCTAGCTTGGGCTTCGGGTGTGAGGAAAGATAGAGTTCATGACCCTACATATCTTTTACCATTGAAAATGGGAAGAAACAGGAGAGTTCTGCGCTCAAGGGAGCATATACAATTAAATTAAGTTGAAATTACACATGTTTTTGTCACATCATACAGTATGTATTTCATGTAGCTTTGGCTTTACTTGGAAAGTAAACTATGAACTCCAGTTCACCTGACACCATATCTCTGTCAAAGTCAGTTCTTTTGAAGTGATTTCCAGACCCCATCACATACCAATTTAATCAATTCTTAGAAGAGTTAAGGCCCATCTGTGTTTATCTGAGACAATAGGCCTATTTCCAAAATATGAAGAAAAATAAGTACATCTAAATGAATTACAGACTCAGGTTTTTCATGGGCATATGTTGCTAAGCTAATTTGGAAGACCACCCTAGACATGGATTGATATGTGCCTTCCTGGTAGTAGATGCTTACCCTAAAGAGAACACTACCCTTGCAGAGCAGAAAGCCCCATGAAGAATGTATCTGTTCATCAATCTGCCTCTTAAAATAATTTATTTTTTCAACAGAATGTCTTTCTCAACTGATGGTTCCTGCTGATAAAATGAGTCAAGCGCACCAAATGCAGTTTTAAATATTTAATACAAAAATCAGCATACGAATTATACATTTGACTGTAGCTTTGGAACCATTGGTCTGATTCAAACACTGGATACAGGATTAGAATTAGTGGAACAGCAAATAACACATACATTTAAACATGATATATGAAAAGTGAGATTTATTAATATTTAGCATATTTGAATACCTATGTTATGTATGCAGTGAAAAAAACATAAAGGGTTTCTCCAGATTCTGAATAATATTATAAATCTGGATATATAATTCTTGTCAACACCACATGTCCAAACAAGGGATTATAAGAACAGTTGATATTCCAGTTAAATTGTGATCTTATGTACAAATGTGGGGGATAATTAGAATCCAACACCCCCCGCTATGACACATCAAAATACAATGGGGCCATGGAAGCCTGGCACAGAGCTCTAATGGGTGTGAAAAAATGAAGAGAACCTACCACAATCCCTGTCTCAAAATGTTGTGTCAAATGATTCTGCATGGATGGATTTTCTGGCTAATTAAGCGCAAACACATTGAAAAAATGGAGAATGGAGACTTTCGGGAAAATCAAAAATAATCTACAGAGCCTATCAGACCAATGAATAGGCGATTTGGACTCAATCTTTAATTAGCTGATGGGGAAATCTTCTTAAGATTGCTCTTTTCTTTAGAGACGGAATGTAGAGGCTGTTCCCAAAATCAGGACAAGCCTGAGAGGGATTTTGGGAGCAGGTGCACAGACTGGAAGGAATAACTTACCAGGCAGAGCTGCCGAGGCCAGATGGTGTCCCCACCCATCCTGGGCCTTTGAAAGACAAACTAGAAGTGAGTGATATTTATTTGACATTTGTAGAGTGCGCCACACCCTGGGGCATCTGGGCGCTGATTACAATAAAGACAAGATACAAAACAAACGGTTCAATTGCTTACAAAGGTGGCTGGTTGCTGGTTACAGAGAAGCATGACACAAATCAAAGGTGCTGTCATTAACATTCATCACAGATTTGCATACTTAGGGCCTCATCACAAGTCGGTCAGTATCCCGGCAGTAATACCTTCCGGATACCGGCCAACGCTAATAGCGCTACCACAACTCGGTCTGCCGCAATTTGCAGGGGGGCGGTAAATCCCCATTCCCCATTCAGTCCATAGGACCCAATGGGGATGGGGAGTGGTATTACCGCCCACGGTAATTGCGCCCAAGGTAAAAGCACCAAAAATTGTAATCTTTACCTCCAGCAAAAAGCTGGAGATAAAAATGCAATTTTTCGCCCAACTTGTGATTTGGCCAGCCCTTAAAAGCAGCAGTAATATCGTTACCACTGCATTTAAGGGATCAGGCCAAACTCGTGATGAGGCCGTTAGTATAATGTGGTAGCATTCTAAGATTAAGAATCTTGCATGAAAAGCCAAGTTTTTAGGCCTTTGCAGAAGGACCAAAGGGATAAATCAGACCTTAGAAATAGTGGGAGTGCATTCCATTGTTGCAAGGCCACCACAGGGATGCTACGGCCCCCATCCTTTTGCCGTTTGAATCCAGAGATGGAAAATAGGTGTGTATGGGCAGCCCATGTGGCTCTGTTAGATTGAGTTTAGGCGATTTTTCTAGATAAGTATTTGGGTGCAGTGCTTGATAGTCATTTGTGTTAGTGAAAGAGTTTTAAACACAAGGCGCTTGGAAACTGGCGGCCAGTGGGCATTGCGTCTGGCAGCAGATATGTGTTCTTTTTCGGTATGTTGAATGCTGCTCTTAGAGCATTGTTTGTGTGATCTGGAGTTTTTTGATGTTGCGGACTGTTGAGCCAGTGAAGATGGCGTTGCAATAGTCTATCCTGGAGAGAATGAGTGCTCTAGCAATCATGATGCAGATCTCCGATGTCAGGAAAGGTCTGCAAGTGTTGATGAGTTTGGACGTGTATGTTGCTGCAGACGCAATGGCGTTTACATGTCTTGTTAGAGATAGCGGACAGTCCAAGTAGACGCCCAGAGTTTTTACTCCTTTGGAGATGGGGTTCCCTTCTATGATGAAGGATTTACAGTTGTTGTTATAGATGTTTTACAGTGTTGGGGAGACACAGAAGCCTTCATGAACTCTGCAAGTGACTGGGGCTGAGAGGGGGTGAGCTGCTAAATTGTAGAATACCCTCATTGTCCGGTTACATAGGAAGGACACAATCCAGGCTATGGCCTTGGAAGAGAAGTGAGCTTATGAGGAGAGTTGGTGGCATAGGATTTTGTGTTTCTGTCCGGTATTTGCATGAGAAAGGGGACTGTTGTGATAGGACGGAAGTTAGAGGGGGTGTTAAGGTCTAATGTGGGCTTCTTTAGGAGTGGCAGGACCCATGCATCTTTAAGACTGGCAGGGATATTACTAGCAGAGAAGAAGTTGTTAATGAATGATGCGACGAATGGGGCAAACTCTGCCGCACACAATGCTGGATAAATGTCAATTTGGCATCTGCAAGGCTTCAGGCCTTTGATAATATTGGTGACTTCTAAAATAGAGATTGGTCTGAATTCAAATAGATTGTTGGAATGAGGAGTGGTGGTAAGAGGGTAGGAGGAGTCTTGGTTAGAAATTGTTTTATTTTTCCAGCAAATCTCATTTGGAGTAGTGAGATTTTATCCATTAGTGCCTTTTGAATATTGGAGCACAAAGTGATGTCTTTGCAGCAGCTATCTGGGCGGGGGAGGGACTGGTGATTCGAGTTCTCGTAAGATGGAAAAGAGCTCTCTTGGGCCAGAGCTAGCCTTTTCTATTTGTTCATTATAAATTTAACTTTTGTTTAGTTCGATGGCCTGTTTATAGCATTTGGCTGACGAGGTGAAGTGTTATTTATTGGTAGTTGAGGGAGACTTTCTCCACAAGGTCTCTGCAGCTTGCTTGAACCGTAGAACTTAAGGGGTATACCCGGAGGTCAGGTGGGCTAATGGTTTGGGCTTACATGTGCTCATGGGAGCCACTTTGTCGATAGCTAGGAGGAGCGTTTGGTTGTATAGTTCTACCATGGTGTTGGGATCAGTAGTTGAATGATGGTAGCCCATTATAGGTTGTAGAAACAGGAGCATGTTTGCTGGAGTGATATTTATGATCCCATGAAGTACCTCTTGTTGCTTCTCCCTTTCCACCGACCCACTGAGCTACTGGACGTAGCGCAGCACAGACTCACCTGGCAGACGGTTCCCCACCCAAGGTCATTCATCACCTGCGGAATCCCTGCCTGTACCTTCTCTTCTCCCTCCTCACAACTCCACTGTCCCTGCTGGTGCTGCCACTGTCAACCTCCATCCAGCATAGTAACATGAGGGATCACGTGTTTCACCCAACCCCTCTTATTTTATCTCTGTAGGGCTTCCCATGTAGGGGAGTCCCAATCTAAGGATGACCCATTTAAGGGCAATGTCTATCCCTGTTTGCCCTTCTTCACACCTGGTGTGCCCTACCTGCCCCTCCCCCAACTCTCTCTTTCCTTAATATATGTAATACCTTTACTCATGACTTTCCAAAAATACTCTTATCATCTCCTTCTATTTCTTTTAATCCTTTCTGTCTCGAACTATTTATTCTTCCACTCTACTCCTTCCTTTACTTCTCGCATAGCCCTCTTGATCACCTATTCCATACCTTGTTACTATTCGTCTCACCATCTTCTAACTCTACTCATTTTTGCAACCTCTCTAATCTGATCTATCTTTCTATCTCCTCCTCCCTTCCTCTTTTTCAAGTGGACCATTTGTAATAAGGCTAATTCCATTCTTGATCTCTTATCTTGCCTCAGTCTTCAATTTATTTGTATTACTGAAGCATGGCTCACTCCTACCATACTGTTATTCCTGCTGTCCTCTGCACCCCTAAAACTGAATTTTCACATTATCTTTGTCATCGTGGTAGAGGCGGTGGGATTGGTATGCTTTACAACTCATCTTGGCCTCTCGCTCCTTCACTACACCAGTGGCCCCTGAACTCTTCATTTGAAAACCATTTCCCCTCCTTTCTCAAATCTCCCCTATATTGCTTCTCATCCTCTACCACCCTCCCTGGTCCTTTTCTTACATTAAATGATGCTCTTGATTGCCTTCTATCAAGAATCCTCCCCACTACTTCTCCCCTTGTGCTTCTTGGAGATTTTAATATCCACCTCTTTCTCTTCTTTTTTCTGTCCTCTACTCTCCTTCATTTATTCCTATAATCTCTCCCAAATCTGTACCCCATCCCAAATCTCAGGTTCTAATCTTTTCTTCAGTCACCTCTGAGACAAAAGTCTCTGCTCACCCAGCTGTTGATACTGTTGACCATCCACTTTACTCTCCATTCTTTCCACAATTGGGCTTTCTACATCATCATCAAATGGTTCTAGTCCTATCTCTCCAATAATTATTGTCTGTATCATGGGCAGGGCTGACTTCTCTTCTCCAACCTCTTCAATACAGTGTTCCTTAAGGCTCATTGTTGGGTAATTTACCTTTCTCAATCTATACTATAGCCACCATAATTTACTAAATCATTCAATCTTCTTTCACATTTCTATGCAGACGATTCCCATATCTTCTTCTCCTTTTCAATGTTATTTGATGCCCCTCTCTGCCCCACTTACCACTCCTCTCTCCTTGAGTGATCACTGCCTCCTCTCCTCTCATCTCTCCATTTTCTCCCCCCAAGCCAAGTCCACGCCTAGATTGCCACCCACCTTCTCGGATATCTGGCCCATGAAGCGTGTGTCAGTGGAGGCCTTCGCTGCAACCTTCTCCCCCCTTCCTCCACCCCAGGCTGACTCACACCCTGACACAGCCCTCTCTCTTCTCTACTACTCCTTTATTTCTGCTACTCTTTATACTACTCTTGTCATGAGGATCCGTTTGAAGTCCAAATCCAAGTGCAATTATTGGCATGACTCTCACCTAGCTATACTTAAATGGAAGAGTAGAGCGGCAGAGAGGAAATGGAGGACTTCTTGCTCATCTTCTGACAAACTGGCTTGCCGCCTTCTCCAAAGGCAATACCGACTCGCTGTCCGCACGAAGAAGAGAGTCCACATACAAGCCTGCGTCTCTGCGGCATCTAACAATTCGGCCAAACTCTTCAAAATCTGCAAGGAGCTGGCCAACCCTGCTACAGTATCCACCCATCCTCTCGCCTCCCAGGCTCTTTGCAATGCTCTTGCCTCTCACTTTATCTCTAAAACCCAGGACATCCTGTCCACCCTCTCCTCTGGTCCCCCTCCTCCCTCTCCTTCTCAGCTTGCTGACCCTCCCTCAGCTACTCCCCCTCCCCCTTTCTCCACCTTTCCTCTTTTCTACACTGATGAGGTAGCTAGAGAAGTCCGATCTATGAAAATCTCATCAAGACATGCCCATTCATGTTCACTAAAACTATTAAGGACCACATTGCACCCTTGCTCTGGCACTTGCCAATTTCTGCAAACTCGCCTTTGCCTCTGGCTCTTTCCCCTCCCCTATTAAGCACTCCCTTGTGCATCCTCTCCTCAAGAAATCCACTGCTGATCCATCATGCCCTGCAAACTACCACCCAATTTACATTACTCGCTTTTTGGGTAAGCTCCTGGAAAAGCTGGCCATCTCTCAGCTTAATCTTCATTCCGACTCTGTTGGCTCCCTCCATGACCACCAATCTAGATTCAGAGCTGCCATAAGCATGGAAATCGCTCTCCTGCACATCTGTGAAGACCTCCTCTCTAACCTCGATTCTAACATTCCCTCTGTCCTCATCCTACTTGATCTCTCCTCTGCGTTCAAGATGGTCAACCATACCACCCTGCTCAATCTTCTCTGTGACAACCTGGGTATCACTGATCTGGCTCTGGCCCGGCTGACCTCTTTTCTCTCTGATCGACCCTCCCAGTTACAACTTAGTTCCTTCCCATCTTCTATCTCCCTCTCCAAATGTGGTGTCCCCCAGGGGTCTAAGCTCTCACCCTGGCTTTTCAACCAATACCTGGCAACTCTCGCCTGCTGCATCTCCATTTTCTGCTCAACTTTCCAGTGCTATGCTGATGACACCCAACTGATTTCAGGCTTCCTTCAGCCTCCTCCTCCCCTTCCCTCATCTCTGATTGTCTAATCACTATTCACAATTGGTGTGCCACCAACAATCTATGTCTAAATGCCAACACGACTGAGATCCTCCTTATTGGTACAACATCTACATCTATTCCTCTCATTCTCTGGCTGGCCTCCCTTGGCCCTCCTCCTACCCCCACCTGCGTGGATAAGAACCTCAGGGTTATCTTTGACTCTACACTTTCCTTCTCCGCACACATCTCTGATGTCTCCAAAAATTCAAGCTTTTTATTGCACCTCCTTAGAGGTACTCTGCCTTTCCTCTCCTTCCCTCAAAAGCTCAATGTCTCCTAAACTCTGGTTCTCTCCAGACTGGATTTTTGTAACAGCCTCTTTCGAAATCTACCTGCTTCCACTCTCCGCCCTTTACAACTAATCCAGAACAGGACTTCAAGACTTGTCCTTGGCCTCAAGCCTTGGGATCGTATCTTTCCAGCCCTGAAATCCCTTAATTGGCTCCCAGTGGATGCAAGGATTACATTTAAAACCCTCTGCATTGTCCACAAGGCTTTCTGGGGCCTGGGTCCAAAAATCCTTCAACTATCCCTCCGTAAATACCTCCCCTCTCGAGCCCTTCGCTCCTCTTCTTCTAACCTCATCAGGGTTAGTCATTTTGCAAAGAAACGAGCTGGGGGTAGATCTCCCTGGTGCCTCGCTTTGGAACAGCTCCCCGGCCACTTTGAAACTTGAGGAAAACCATCGACAGTTCTGGAAGCATCTCAAGACCTTCCTCTTTGCCTCTGCCTTTGCCCCCCTTCTCCTCTGTTGATCTGTTTCTTCTCTTGGCATTGTGCACCTGACCACCCTCCTGCACTGCCTCCAGGCCACCCTCTGCATTAGGATTCTGTATCTGCACCCATACAGTCCCCTCTCCCACTTTTCTTCTGCACTTATTTGATATACCTTATCTGTCTAACTTTGACCTGCCACTTGCTGGCTGCACTATCATGGTTTATCGCCCTTATTTTATTTAATATTTATTCTGTTTTCTCTCCTGTGCTCCGCATGTGCCACTCCACCCCTTCCATGCACTTTCCCCCTTTTCCCTTTTCCATGCAATTGTGCTTTCTTAAATGCCACTGGGCCTAGTAAGTTCACTGTTTTCTTTTTTGTTCTCCCTTGTTCCCCTCCCTTTTTGCCGGGTCACGCTCTGAAACACTTGTGTAGGAGCACGATATAAATAAAATATCAATTAATTTAATTTTCATTTCTCTTAATGCTTTTGTCTCATCCAGCCTTTCTGCTGCCTATGGCTGAATGCACTCACACATTAACCCCTCGAAAACTGCAATTCTGCACTTCAACTTGCATCTCCCGCCCTCCCACTACCACCTCCTGTATTTTCCTTTCCCCCTTCTGTCATTCCTTGTCCCTCCTTCGCTCGCAATCTCTGCAGTATCTTTGAGCCATCCTTAACCTTTGCCTCTCACATATCACAAACTGCTCACATCTGCCGCTTTATCCTTTTTTATTTTAATAAAAATTGATAATATCTACCTTGCATGCGGCAAAACGTATTACTCATATCTTCTCTCGTCTCGACTACTGCTCTGCCTTGCCCTTTAGACTGCCCTCTATTCATCTTACTTCTTTACGATTTGTATTTAATTTTGCTATTTGTATTCTCTTTTCACTTCCACCTTGCTCTTCTATTACGTCTTCTCCTCTTTCCATCTCCCTTCTGTCCACCTTCCTCCTTTCTTAGAACTCTTGACTCAGTTCCTCTGTTTAATCTTCAAGAGTTATTATGGCATTGCTCTTCCTTATCTTGCTTCTTTTATCTCGCCCTGTTCCTACTCATGCACTCTTTGCTCTCAGAATCTTAATCTTCTTGCCTCCCCTAACCCCCTTAGCGCTCCTTTTCATTTCCTTTCTTTCTCCCTTCTGGCTCCCAAGTATTGCAATGCCCTCCCACCCAACATTCGTGCCTCTCCCTCACTTCATTTATTCTGCTCCTGACTTAAGACACATCTTATTTCCGCTCTGTCATCTTCCTAAACCCTTCTTCACTCTGTTTATTATTGGATTCATCACTTCACCGATTTTTTATTTTTTATTTTTTTTGGTACTGGTGTTGTTCCTTTTGTAGGGGCTTTATAAATTTAATTAAATACAAATACACTCCACCTTTCTGATCATTTCTTGCTTTCCTTATCTGAATCAGGCCACAGGTGCACCAAATGAGCCCAGCTGGACCCAGCAGGCCACTGGGAGCCTACAAAAGGGCTACACCCAGGCCAACTCCAAACAGAACCATGCAGGCAGCGGCTCTAGTAGCATTGGGACTGGGCCTACTCAACCAACAGGCGGCAAAGCGCATGATGGCAGTAATGGTGCAGAGGAGGAGGCGGATACGTAGGAGGCACAGGCGGCAACTAGACAACCCTGTACCCATGGCAAACCCTATTGTCCAGCCGGCACCACCCCACAGGCAGCTTGCAATACCACGCATCAGGGCCTCACCCTGGAACCTTACCCCAGGACAGATCCACACATTATACCGGCTGGACTGGCTGGACTGGTCCAACAATCCTGTACATCACCATCATGATAGAGGACGACATCAGCAGCCAGATTGACATCCCCCCCTTCCTAAAGGTTGTGTCAGTACTGCATTTTCTTGACACCGGAATCTATCAACACACAGTTGGTGAGCTGCACGGCCTATCACAACCCTGTTTCTCTAAAATCTTGATACAGGTACTGGATGCCCTGTTGCGCCATGTGTCTGAACAGATCGCCCTACCCCGTACCCTTCCCCAGATCATTGCCACCAAGTTGGCCTTCCTTGCCATTGCAGGCATGCCAATTTGCATAGGTGCAGTCGACTGCACCCACATCGAGCTCACAGTACCACATGCTATCGAGATGGCTTTCCGAGATAGAAAACTGTACCACTCACTGAATGTACAGATGGTATGTGATGCCGCACAAGTGATAACACATTGCTGCGCATGTTTCCCGGGCTCAACACATGACTCAATGGTACTGCGGAATTCGACATTGCCACGGTACATGGAACGCTATGCTGGACAAAGCACATGGCTATTGGGTGAGTACAGCTGCCAATGCACCGGCCCTGTGGAAGGGGTGTGTGTGTCTCCAGGGCAATGAGCAATGTGAGTGGGCTGCTGCGACTGCACATGCATCACCCCCCCAGCCATTCGCTGAATAGACAGCACGACCCAAACATCACAAAGCAACACATGACAGGTTGCCACAGTGTGCCCGTACACACCCTGCCACATGACACACACAGCCAATACTGCCACTGCCCCATACACCTGTAGCCACTGCATACCTCCACCCACAATATGCAGCACTGCCCTCCCAAAGCACATGATGCCTGCACATGAGACATCCTGCATCGACAACATCATCACAGTCGACTGATTGACTCTGCCATGTGTGCACATCACTTCACAATGCCATACTTACCAACCAATGTCACCCGCAGGGTAAAGTACACATGCGCACCAATGCATTGGTCAATGTCCAGATGCCAACGTCCACTACAATGACCAAGAAATGGTAATCACCCACCGGTCCAACCACTGCATGCCACATTTGCATGAATGAACAATGACAAAAGATTGCACTGCATCTGATGAAGACATGATACAACAAACATTGACATGTCCCCCACATCTACATCCCATGTAGGTGATGCTGGATATGCACTCACGACATGGCTGATGACACCTGTACGGAGGATAAGGAACAGGCATTAAGAGGCCTACAACAGGGCACACGTCCGCACAAGTGGCATGATTGAGAGGACATTTGGACTACTGAAGGCCCGGTTCCGCTGTTTGAGCAGATCTGGCGGATCACTGCTGTACAGCCCTGTGAAGACGGGTAAAATGATGCTTGTTTGTGCCATGCTGCACAATCTGTGCCTGCGCAAGAACATTCCGATGCTCCCAGACGGAGATGATGAAGATGGGGATGGAGATGGAGACGGCGATGGGGATATGGGTGGGGATGGAGATGTGGATGAGGATGGGATGACTCCACCTCCTCCTGGGGGTGCACTAGATGGACAACGAGCACGGGATGCGCTGATTTGCATTTACTTTTGAGAGACTGCACATTAACAGCATTGCATGAATATGACGATGCCAGTAAATAAATTAATGTACTGCAAATGAAATAATGGATGTCCACTCATGAATGTTTTTTTCAATGATGATATATTCATAACATTACAACAGGGAAGGAGGTGTAAGGGTTAGGGAAGCTATACACCTGTGCCCACCCAACACCCAAACGTACCCACCCCCAAACAGGCCCCAATACTCTTACCCCCTAATGGACCTCCCCCACCACCCAAACGTACCCACCCCCTTACACCCGTCTACTCCCCATGTGTCCTGCAGTGCCAAACACACATGCCATCATTTGCCTGTGCGCTCCCGCGCTTGTGCATCCTTGCCCGAGGGCCCTGTTAGCCGACTTAAGCACCTCCATGGACTGGCAGAGGTGGAGCTGGATGGGGTGGTACTAGTGGATGGCACTGTTGCTGGCATTGGTGGCAAATGTGCAAGATATGCCTGGTGGGCAATGAACAAGGACTCAGCCATTCTCGAAGTGTTGTCATTGCTCTCCCGCACATGGCGTGCCAGGGTCACTATTGTGGTGGCGAAGCGTCCAATCGACCCTGAGAGGCGACGTACAAATGTGCTGTAGCTGTCCCTCTGCAGCCTGGATTCCTCAAGATGCCTTTCCACCAGCTGGATGAGGGTAGCCTGCTGCTCCTCCATCCACTGCATGCCGGCGTTGAGCTCAGCCATTGAGGGGGTAGGTGACCTCATTGGACTGTGGAGTGATGTGGGGCTGAACTCCAGGTCATGGAACAATGCCAAGTCATCAAGGTTGGACACCTCCCCCTGTGGCCCTACATCATCCTGCAGTGCTGGGGCACTGTTGTCGCTACCTGCTGCCTCCTCTGCAGTGCAGATACTTTCTGGGATGGGTTGTGTAGGCATGATGGGTGCCCGTGGCACCTGTGTTGCATCAGGCAGTGTGGAGATGGTGGAGATGTTGGTGCTGGTGGCCGGCACATGTGTACCAGATGCTACTGGGGGCAGAGTTGCAGAACTGCTGGCAGCATCCTCCTGGGCAGGGGCGATTGCATGGGCTGTTGTGCGGTGTCACTGTCACTTGATATGGCTGTGAGGACACAGAGGGCATGCAATTAGTTGTGTGGTGGTGCCTGATGGGTGTATCACATGCATCAGACAGGTTGATCAGTTAACAGTAGCATTTACACGCATATGCTTGTCGACAGTCATGTATTGTAGTGTTGCGGATCGTCATCTAGATCATGATTGTGTCCTTTGGGGCACGCATGCCCTGGCTGGTGGGAGGGGTTTAATGGGTCCTTTGGGGCACTCATTCACTGGCTGGGGGGTTGTTAATGGGTCCTTTCTGGCACTCATGCACTGGCTGGGGGGGGTTGTTAATGGGTCCTCTGGGGCACTCATGCACTGGCTGGGGGGGTTGTTAATGGGTCCTTTGGGGCACTCATGCATGACTGGGGGGTTGTTAATGGGTCCTTTGGGGCACTCATGCACTAGCTGGGGGGGGTTGTTAATGGGTCCTTTGGGGAACTCATGCACTGGCTGGTGTGGGGAGGGTTGTTAAATGGTCCTTTGGGCCACTCCTGGCCTCAACATGTACTCATATGGCATTCATATTTGTGCACTTACCAGCATCTGCAGGTGGGCTCACTCCTGCCTCAGCATCCTCGATCCCATGGATGCCCTCAAGCTGGAGGACTCTTCTGCAGCGCGCCTCCCATGTTTGCAGCCTCAGTGGGGAAGGGGGCCCTCCACCTGTCCCACTGCTAGGTTGCCGGTGTGTTGAGATCAGGTTCCGCACCCTCAGTCTGAGGTTGTCTCTTTTTACCTCACCACTCCTCTCTACCCCCTCCTTTACAATATGGTTTCTATCCCACCCATTCGACTGAACCTGCTCTTCTTTATGTCACCAACTTTCTTCACTCTACCTAGCAGAACACACTTTCCTCTGTTTTTATCTTTTGTCACTTGTCAACAGCATTTGGCACTGTGGATCACCCAACTCTTTTGTCTTCCATTGCCTCATTTGGTCTCTCTGGTACTGTCCTTTTTTGTTTGTCTCTTATCTCTCCAATTGCTCCTTCTTGGTCTCCTGGCCCAGCTCTACTTCTGATTATGATCCTTTTCAATTTGGTGTCCAAAAGGGTTATATCCTCAGCCTTCCTCTTTTCTCTCTCTAAACAATCTCTCTTTCTCTCTCTCAAAACCCATATCTTCTTTTAATCTCTCCGCTCATTTTTACGCAGATGATACTCAACTTTTCTACCCTTGAGGCTAATCTCTCTGAATGCCTGCCTGCCGCTTAAACAATGGATGCATACCCACTTTATTTTTACTTAAATCCATCTAAAACAGAACTTCTTTTCTTAACTGCCTCCACTCCCGCTCCCTCTGCCTGTACTGCTGGCATTACTTTTCCAACTACTTTTCTCCCTTTCTCTTCTGCAGCAAGAAACTTTGGGGTCATCTTTGACTTTTCCCTTTGCTTCACTACTCACATTTCTATGACTGCTCGCTCCTGCGGTTACATCTTTATAATCCTTTTGTCCCCACATGCCACTAAATATATATTCTCTCTTATGTTTTCCCGGCTCAACTACTACTCTGCCCTTCTGGTCAGCCTTCCGGCCTCTCCTCTTGTCTGTTTCACTTGGTCTATAATTCAGCTACCTGACATATGTTCTTCTACACTCCCATGCCTCATTTACTCTCACCTAGGTTCAGCCTCCCTTCTCTCAATTGACAACCATCAGGAGGAAGCAATAAATGAACGGCCATTACAGAAGATACGTGCAATACCCACGTTTCCAACCTTCATAAGGAGGAGAGCGTATTCACAAATAATAATGTTAATTGAACCAAAAATTCATTAGTTAAAAGTGAAGGCTATGCTCCTCTAATCTTTAGCTGGCAAGAACTATATCAAGTGATTGAAAGCCAGTAAAATGAGTCAAGCTCCAGGACTGATATAATCCTAGCTGCTCTCTTTAAGACAGAGCCAAGGATTTTGGCCCATAAACCCTTAGAATGAGATAGCAAAAATAGGACAAAAAAAACGCAGGCGAGATGTACCTGGGAATTAGAGCACAATCTCCCTGTTGTATTCCTCAGGTAAAATATTTGGTCGAAAATTGGATCGAACAGACATGTCTTAGCCACCTTCAAGTTGGCTTAACGAACGGGGTCTCAACTGTGGATCAGATCTTCAGACTATCATTACATAACATTGAGAGGTGGAATGTTGCATATGCTTCTCAATGATGCAAAGGCCGACTTTGATAGTATACCTAAGGCTAAATTATAGAAAGCACTGCAAAATAAAAAAGTACCACCAGTATTTTTAAAAGCCACAATTAACATTTATTCTGACTCATATGCCATGGTCAGATGGGGGCTGGGGATTGAACAGACAAAACCCTTCCTGGTTCAACTAGGGGTTAGACAGGGATGCACATAGGAAGATTAATGTTTGTGGATCATGTTGTTTACATTTCTTGCACCTCACAGGGCTGATAAAGTTAACAAATACGTTAGAAACATTTAGCCTAGAGAATGGAATGGAAATTAACTGTGGAAAAAGTGAAGATTATGTGTTGCGGGAAAAAGACTAATCAGTGTATGCATCTTGAAACATCAATCGGGTGTAAAGTTATTGTAAAAACCTTCAATTACCTGGGAATAAGGATTAGGTATATAAACTGCTGGGATTCCCAGCTACAAAAGCTAACATGATCCTAGATCAAAGATGTACTTGGATCTAGATATTCTCTAATATCTAAAGAGAAAAGTCCTGTACCCTGCATTAGAAGTTTTTAGAGCACAGGCAGTATCAGGCTGATTATACTGTGTAGAAATCTGAGCCACCGTACACCGGAAAGAACGTACCATCACAGAATAAATGGATTTAAAAAATCCTCCCACAATGCTTCACTCCAAATCGAATTGGGTTGGATGACTATTGGAGAGGGAGTCACTCTGAAGCCATTGATGTAGTAGCTTCACTGTTGGTCAAATGGCAGCTTGTGCAAATACAAAGAAGCCATTCTAGATATTATGAGTTGCCAAGGCGGCACGACTTGCCTTGGTTTCATCGTGTAAGGGGATGGCTTAAGCACCTTAATGTGCAAAATCTCTGGCTCAATCCGGTAAACAGCACAGCCGTAACAAAATGGTGACATGCAAGAAATTCCAAGAGCGGATATTAGAAAAGAAACTGGATGATTGCAGGAAACCTTTGTCAGGACTGTCCCATCTGAACAGGAAGCATTATTATGGGATAGAAGAGTATTTGGTACGGACAGAAACACCCGATGCTCGACCTCTCACGCAAAAATGTAGGCTATGAGTTTGACCATTAGCCAGCTTCACAGCTTGGTGGAAGTAAGACCTCTCAGATAGTTGCCCTTTTTCCCAGAGTGCATAGAGCGAGGTAGACTGCCCCCTTTACCTGGAGGTTGTGTCCACTGCAGTAAGCCACTATCACGTGGAGTTCGTACCCCGTGGCTCTTTGTTCCTATTATCCGAACCTTAAGATGGCCCCCGCCTGATGATGGCCTTTTTGTTTACTTTGGTTGCCTAGCAACCAGTGTAGGAGAGCGGCTTAAGCCTATTGTGGGAGACCGGAGACGGAAGCTGGCCCTGCACGACAAAGGCCCTTAGACCAAGGTCTCTCCTGTCCGGAACGGGCAGAAGGGGCTACACCACAACACCACCTCTTGCAAACGTTGAACAATGACTGCTTATGTGAGCATCGTCCAGGACTTAACCCTTGAGTGGTAAGCGTAACCCTTGTGTGGTAAGCGCGCCTATTGCAAAACTCTATATCCCACTGTTTAAATGCCTCTGCATACTGTGCTTATTTACAACTCACATGTATCGCAATGTCTTAACCATGATCATCATGCAATTTGCGGCTAGATGTGCTGCACAATCATTATTATAGCAATCTATATGCTCTATCTATCCATACTTCATGCTGACTGACAGTAAACTCTCACTTTCTAGTTAGAGTTAGAATGACTTTGTAATATTTCTGCCAGCCCTCCGACCAATAGAAACTATCTGCCATATGTTGTGCATTGACTTTGCAATAACGCTGAATTTAGCTGCCAACATTGCAACGTTATAGCTCAAAGCATTGTTAAGTCACTATCCAGTATCATGTTCTTTTCTACCATTTGCTATTGTCACACCCTGCGATAGTTCTGCTACTCCTCCTGCCAGCAATACTGACCTGCCTACCCTACGTAACAGCTGTTATTCTGCCTGCGCGCCGCCACCCTACTCACCCTTAGTACTGTTTCTGCTTGTTTCATGCAACAACCTCTTTATGTGCTAATTAGGGTCCTAATTAGACAGACAAACTGAACCAGCAGCCTATATCTAAGCATCTCATGTCACATCCATGAACACTTCAAATAAAATTGCTGGCAAACTTACCTGGTATTACAAAGAAGTGTCCATTGCTTTGGTAATATTAAAACGCTGCTGTTATCAATCCATATAGCATTATTGGTCTACCTTCTAGTATCCACTTCTGCCTCGTATACTAGCCATAGGTTATCTGATCCTAGTCATGATCCGATGCTGGTTAATGCTTATCAGCATACTACCCAACCTAGTCGCGCTTAAGCCAAATAGTATGGAAAACCCTGCCTATGGCAACATTGCGCCAGGGATACTTAACCATTCGCTAGGGCTTATCCCGCACTCACACACCAAGCAGAGTCACCCATTGCGCATGACATTAAATCTACTATGCTCAGACTCAATTAGGCCTACAAGCTTCTTACCAGACTTTAACCACCAGGTCAATTAAGCTATATCAACGACCTCAGAGAGACTAACAAAAGTTCAAGCATTAACGCCAGATCAATGGATAAAATGCTACGCCCTCATACCTCTCCCCCAACATACCTTGTCCTACAGCAAACAGAAACTTGAGATTTGGCCACAGGCTCCCTAAAAGAAGACTCACAGAGTCTATCAGTCTAACACGTCTTACTCCTGCTCCAGTAATCGACAGAGAAAAGCCTAACACTGTCAACAATCTAGCCCCAAAAATGAATTCTCTTGAGAACAATTCTAATAACTCAATACTGCCCTCGGAAAATAACATTGCTATCAAAGGAGGTCTTATCAATGCTAGGTCTCTTACAGCCCATGTATTTGATATCAATGATCTTATTCTGAACTACAACCTTGACTTCCTAGCTATCACAGAGACACGGCTCCAACTAACATCTGGCCCACTACACTCATTAGCTATCCCTGACCAATATACTATTATCAGGCAAGATAGAACATCAGCTAACGGCGGTGGCATTGCTTTCATCACAAAAACATCAATAGGCCTCAGGCAAGCCACCACTCAAACTCTCCCATCTGGAGAACTCCTCTCAATCAAACTACCTTTATCGCCTACTCAAACCATAACTGCTCACCTAGTCTACAGACCTCCATGCCCGCTCTCCTCATTTGAAGAAGACATATTGTTACTCCTTACCAACAACGCCAAACCTGGCTCACAAATACTACTCCTAGGAGATTTCAATTTAGGACTATTTGATTCCAAAGATACCAATGCCTTAGCCATCAGCAATTGTATAGCTGAACTAGGCCTCACACAACGGATCTCCCACCAACCTACCCACAACAAAGGTAGACAGTTAGACTGGGTCGCAAACGCCAACTGCAATACTAACATCCTATCTAACCAGCCCTGCGTCTGGAAAGATCGTCAAGCCATTCTCTTTTCTATACCAAAGAGCAACAACCCTGACAAATCTCTGCTCCCCTCCCCCAGACTATCCAGAAACATGAGGAACATAACAGCTCATAAGCTACTCCCACTTTTTCAACCTTTTACAATCTCCCCCTTTGCTAACGAGGGTAATGATGACCCAACTCACCTGGTTGACCTCTTCAATGAAACTATATTTGACACTATTAACATGATCGCTCCTCAAAAACTGTGCAAAGCTAAACCATGCGCCCACATGAACACATGGTGCATCCCTCACTTAAGAACCCTGCAAAAAATTGAAATATCAGCTGAAACCATATGGAGAAACTGTCCCTCAACCTCCAACAAAGTAAATTTCACTACAGCTTCTACCACTTACAAGTCTGCAATCTTCATAGCTAAATGTGAGTCATACAATGACCGAATCCAAACGGCTAAGTCCAACACAAAAGAACTATTCAACATTCTTAGAGAGCTGGAAACACCCATAGTCCCACCTACCTCATGCTCTAAGGTTGGATAAGATTGAGCTCTTACAAAGAAAATTGAAACTAAAAAAATCTAGTCTAGTCATTAACACCCCAGAGCAGCGGCCAACCCAAACGCCCCTTCCAGATCAAACTGACCTCTTCAAATTCTTCCCCCTCAGCATCAAAGAAGTTGAGGAGAAAACCCTCCCGATGCATGGGTGATGTCTGCCTAGCTACAATCATAAAGGAAACTGCACATGAGCTTGCACCCTTCATTGCTTCATTAATAAACGCCTCATTCTCCTCAAACACAGTACCAACCGACTTCAAAGACACTTGGGTCTTGCACCTCCTCAAGAAACCGTCCCTTGACCCAAATACACCGACAAACTACAGACCAATTACTACAGTGCCTTATTTTCTGAAAATCATTGACAGAGTGGCCTACCTGCAAATCCAGAATCACCTGGAGAGCAAACACCTACTGGGGCTTTGCCAATTAGGTTTCCGTCCAAGGCATGGCACTGAAACAGCTCTGTTAGATCTAGTAACCCAAATAGAAACCATAAAAGACAAAGGCAACCTCGCCCTCCTACATATACTCAATCTTTCAGCTGCGTTTGACCTTGTGGACCATAAAACTCTTTGCAGCCACCTCATATCAGCAGCCCATTTCTCTAATGACGCCACCACATGGATCCAGTCATTCCTTAACAATAGAACTACTAGAGTCTTTGCCCCAACAGCATCCGTGACACCTGCTGCTGTCACCTGTGGGGTCCCACAAGGCTCCTGTGTCACTCCTACGCTTTATAATATATTTACTAAGCCTTTATTCGAAAAGTTATACCTTATGGGTATCATATATACAAACCATGTCAAAAACACCCACATTCTTATCCCCATCTCAGGCAACCATATTACAGAGTCAAAAAGACTTAATGACATCTACAGTATCATCCAAGCATGGATGGCACAACATGGACTCTGCTTAAATGACGACAAGACTGATCTACTCCTGGTAGGTACTCCATCCAAACTGAACAGACTTGACAGTCACTTCAACACATTTATTTGTCGGTAACATCATCAAGGTTTCAAAGGACGTCAAAACCTTAGGTATGTACATTGACTCGACACTCTCCCTAGATAGACAAATTAACGCCACTGCATCGTCCACCGCCTACACTTGCAAGCTCATCAATGCCTGTAGACCATTTCTGACGCATGACAACTGCATTACCCTAGCTAGGGCCCTCGTACTAACCAAGCTGGATTATGGTAATGCCTTATATTTAGGGACCAACAAACACAATCGAAGAAAATTGCTAATTTATCAGAATAACGCGCTCAGAGCAGCAACTAACTTCCTTAGAAAACTCCACATCTCAGAGCTGAGACAAAGTGTGCCATAGCTCTCAATGAACTAGATAATTAAATATAAGACTCTCTCTCTTGCCTTCAGATGTCTACATAACCAAGCACCCAGGTACCTATGCGAGAAGTTCAAACAGTGCACCCCTGTTAACCTGACCAGATCCTCACAATCCAACTGCCTCATCATACCGAGGCTCCAAAAAGCAGGAGGGAGGAGCTTCCCGGTATTTGCAGCTAAAACCTAGAACACCCTACCTCACAGCATCAGACTAGAACCCTCTTACAACAAATTCTGAAAGTCCATCAAATCCTGGCTCTGCACCAATGAAGACAAACCTCCTTGGGCCACGTAGTGCGGCTCATACTTCTCACTATGCTTCTCTTGTAAACTCACACCTGTGCAACCACTGCTATCATGTAAATGTATATATATATGCACATGTGAATACTATCTTGTGTTAAGTGTCTAATTAGGTACAAATGTTCCCCAATATGCAATTGTTTGGAAATGTATCTATGTACAAATGTTCCTCAATATGCAATTGTTTTGAAATGTATAATATGTAACTGTAAGAAAAGTGCCCAGTTGCCTCATGGCTCGGAGCGCTAAATAAATAAAATACAATACAATACAATAGAAACTGTACAGTGCGTTTTACTCTGCTGTTCTGCTTATTCTATATATATCAGAAGGAGAAATGTGTTGCAATGTCTGGATTATCTGAATACTTGCTGATGAACTGTGTATAAGCAATGTTTATCCAGATGTGATTTGTGCATTATGTCTCTTTAATCCAAGTGGCGTAGGAGAGCTAGATCCATTACACAGAAATACAACTGCAGTAACCTGAAATATGGGAACTGATTACATTTAGCTGATTATTGAATACTTTTAAAGGTACTAAGTCTGGGATGTTGACATAATATTATGTTTAGTACTTGTATAGATGTTTAAGTTTGTTCGCAATGCTTTAAATGATTATCTGTAGAGTTGTTATACCAGTTTAGAATCCTAAACAATACGGTGTTTACATTCGCTTTTTCGTTTTATAATTCTGTCTATACTGTATATCTTATGATTTAACGTATTTACATATTTATGTATATATGCACTGATTGTATGGTCTCCTGGCCGACATAAAGATGAATTCAAATGTCAACCAACTACTATTTTACTTCTCTGCATGGTCTATAAATGCCTTCATAGTCTTGCTCCTTCCTGTATTGCCTCTCTTGTCTCTCTTTACACCCCTATTTGCTCTTGTCATTCTGAACACCTTCACCTTCTTTCTGTCCACAAACCCCATTGTGCCTCATTTTGTTTCTGTTCTTGTTTGCTACTTGCTCCTGAATGGTGGAACTCTCTTCCTCTATCCGCTCAGCTGCCTTTTTTCACCCCGTTCGGTCTGCCTTCGAGACTCATTTATTTTGATTACCCTAATGTTGGATTACTGTCAGCTTATTTTCTGTCATATATCTATTCTGTTGTACAATTTTTTTGTACTGTTCAGTGTGTTGGCGAAAAGCTCTATAGACATTCAATAAAATACAAAAACAAACACAAATCCCAAACGATTTAGGAAAATGTTCCAAGAATGAATTAAATCCCAGATAGCAGTTGAAAGCAGTGCAGGGGTCCATGTTTAAAAGCTATATCCCTGAATGAGTGAATGCAGAGTGAGCTGAATGTGCTTTGGGTTTGTTTAACGATTTAAACTGAAACCCTACGGGGCCTCACTATAATAAGGCTTTTCTCTTGCAATTTGGCATCTCCCAAATTGAAATATGAAATGACAAATCTTTTGATTGATGTCTGACACGAGAACATTAAGTCATTGAAATCTATCCGTTAATTAACACATGCAACTGGGGTGCTCTGAGGGTGAACCTGATTATTTGAGAATAGTGAGAGAGTTAGGTGCTACTGTCCCAGCAATCCAAAAGAAACAGAATTTCAGAACCAAAGCCTTTAACATTGTGTGCAAGCAATTCAACCCCCCCAAAAGAAATCCCATTGTGTGTATGCCCAAGCTAGTGACCAATAGTGTATCACCAACCATGTTTAACATTTTAGATTTGAATCAGTCCAATAATAGGTGAGCTATGTTAGAGCAACATGTTTCCCTAAAACCAACAATTGTTAATTGTTTCAGAGAAAACTAAGTAATCAGTTTTGTTTCAAACTTTATTCAGAGAATTGCTTCACTTTTTTGTTTTTAGGATGGAGGATTTCGGGTAGAAAGAATTATCTATACAATAGATTTTTTATTTATTGGTTTATAAAGCGCCGAAAGCCTGCAGGCATCGGGGCGCATAAACATAAGCACAGAATTACTAACAGAAAACAAATACGAGACAGGAGACCTAACCTAACCACATGGGTGGGGCCTACTCATTACTTGAAGAGATATGTTTTTAATCTTTTCCTAAAAGCTATGTAGTTGGTTTCCAATCTGATACCTAGTGGAAGGCTATTCCATTTATTTGCAGCCAACACAGGGCAGGCACTTACCAGACCATTAGTGCCTCCGATTTCAGGGAGTGCTTGGGTACGTATTGAACATTTTTTTTTCTTACGGTACACTGGTGCATTCGCATGCAAGCATCTGTGTACCAGTGTCAGGGATTTGAACTGCATCCAGATTGTGGGTTTCAAAAGATCAAACCAAACAATGTCAATGAATTTGTGTACGTTGTGAAGTGATTGTACTTATTGTCTATAATAGTCATTCATATTATTTATTTGTGTTTAGATGGACTCTGGCAGCCCAAACCATCCCGGTGGTAGAGGAAATCATTTATCTAGGGTTCTCACTGTATGCGTCTTCGAAGGTGGGGCAAGACAAGCAAGATTTCATAGAAAAAACCTCCCAACTAGCATCACAAATGAAAAAAATACTGGGAAAATATTGCACATTTTCCAAAATGTCTGTGATTAAATATTATACAGCAAAAGTGATCCTTATAATTCTTTATGGACTAGAAGCAAAACCCCTGGTCTGGGAATTGATTGGCAGAGACTGGAGTGTAGTTTATGGAAGAAGCTACTTGGTCTTCCTCAGAGTCTCTCCATGGCTAGTTTAAGATACGAGCTAGGCAATCACAGGCAGAATGGAAGTTGATATCCCTATATCGACAGATTATGGTCCCACGGGTCAACTCCCTTTATGAGGATCTATAAGTTTATTTGAATCATTTGCGTTCGATGCTCTTGTCCAATTTACTGAAATTGGTACTTAGAGCACTGACCAACTGCAATAGTGACATGGACACCCTCATAGCCAATCCAATGAAGTCAAAACAGGCGCTAATGTGCATGGATTGAATACAAAAAATATATCACATGGGCAAGCTAGCTCTACCAGGCTCACTTTCCCCATATGACAAAAAAATTGGTTTTCTCCCAAAGTATTTGAAAAAGTTTCCTGACTGGAAAGGAAGGGAACACTTCCTAAGCTTCCGCTTGAACTTGATATGTACTGGGGAGATGTTATTTTGTTGGGGGTGGAGAAGAGAAGCAAAGAAACTGTGCCCCACTTGTGAGGACCTGTGCAGACAATCGATTCTAAATATCTTGATGGAATGTGGGGGTACCGAGGACGTACAATTGAGGTGCTTTTGGCAATCTGTAGAGACTGAGGACCGTTTCACTTCATAAATGTTCTGGGATAGGCTTATAGCAGGCCACAAAACATCATTGACCATCAATGTAGTACAGGTCCTGCAGCTGTGTGGCTTTATTCCAAGAGAATATTGAGATAATTGATGGAAATTACGATATCCTATTTTTAACACACTTATTGAATGTGTATGTAATTTTATGAATATGTTGTATTGTTGTACTTGTGAAAAACCGAATTTCGGTTTTAATACAATAAAACAAATATTTGTGCAAATTGGAACGAAAACCTTAGTGAGATAACAACAGGCAGGTTGCGTTTCTATTTCTGCTAACAAGATGCTGCTATCCATTTTGAGTACTTGGGTTGACTTCCCAGTGTTGCAATTTAGGGGACCATCTTTAATTCCTTGATTTATTATTTTAAATAAAACCAAATTTCCAGATTCAAACAGCCTGTTTCCTATCACAGATGGTGGGGTGGGATAGTTGTACTGGGAGCAGTATTACATTTTTGTCATTTTTCTGTAAGAAGAAACACTGGACAGTAAATAAATTCCATGAATAAATCTCAATACAAGTCTTTCTACCATGCCACTGCGTTACCTATCAGTGTGCAAACCCTAACTTGCACATGTTTTTCAACACCATTTACTGAGTATTTGAGCATTATTTATGTACTTCATTTGAAATATTAATAGATTTTCAATACAACACTTTGTAGCACAATGTTTGCACTAAATAGAATATGTTTTACAATGTAAAATCAAATAGTGCTTAATTTATCAGCCTGATAAAGAAAAATGCTGAATCGTCCCTCTGAGAAGTCTAGCATCTGTGTAATGAACAAAAGTCCCAGTAGCAAGAACACAACTCACTGAGATATTTGACCAGCTGAAAGAGGATTGACTGAAGGATGGACAAGAAATACAAGTAAAGAAGAAATTAATTTTTTTTAATTTTTTTTTTATTGGTTTATACAAACCTTTAAAACACTTCGAGTTAGTCCAGACCCAATACATAACAAAACAAGACAAAACATATGCATGAGATAAAGTTCCGTCCTTTTGACACGGTTTGTGTCTTTAGTGCCAAAGGAGCCTTGTCAGGGACTGATTAGTTTGCTTCGTGTGATGACTAAGCCATGTTAGACACTATCCTAATGTCCTTATACTTCAGTGTCAGATATCTCAAGGCTCCTTTCAATCTCATGCAAAACAGGGTTAACACTCTTGTCAGTTTTGTGTTTGAACCCATGAACATCTGCTGCCACCATTCTTCGGTGTTCCTCAGTGGATATTCATTTAACATTTGGCCAAGATGTTTAGTTCTTAGAGATCTAAAGAAGGGGCAGAATAAGACCAGGTGTTTAAGCGTTTCGTCGCAGGCTTTACAAAACCTACATACGATATTTGACTTATCCTTTCCAGCCCAGTTCTTTGTTCGATCTTTAGTTCTAATCAGGTTTAGGCGGAATCTCATGTATGTGGCTCTCCTCCTGTTGTCTGGAATAAGACCACATAATTTTGCAGTTTATTGAACGCTCTTGCTTCACTAGGAGCGTCCCTCATTGTTTTGGAAGTCCTTCGGTCTTCGCTGGTTTGGATCCAATCGAATTCCCAGATCTTTTTCTTTACCAACAGCGGATTGTCCTGCAGCGTTTTGGTGTTGGTCTCATACATGGTCAGAAGCTCTTCACATTTCTTAAACCATAAAGCTAACAGACAGTCTGGGTTCGCATTTCCAGGTTTGCTCAGTATTTCAAATTGTGGAGCAGCGTCTGGCAGTGTAGTTTTCCTAAATAGGGCCAGGGCATTCCACGTGATCCATGCCTCAATAGAAATCAGGCCTAACTCATAACGTAGGCAGGCTGTTGAGATGCTATTTGGTAGATGTAAAGTTTTTACCCAGAAGATGTGTTCTAGGGTTGGCCTGAATTCAACTGGGCATCCAAAAGCATTTTCAGCTCCCTATATGAGGGAAGGGACAACCTTCTGCTGGTAAAAGGTTATCACTGGCTTAAGCGAGAACTTCCCGTATTTTTTGTTTAGGATCAGTGCTTGAGAGGCAAAGTGTCGGCATTTTGTTTTCGCAATCTCCATCCAAGGGCTATCATTTATGTTTATGTTAATTTGCATGCCGAGATATCTAGTTCTTTCCACCGTGGTAAGTTTTTCTTTTCCCAGATGCCATCTAAATTTGTTGTTTTTCTGATGGCGGCCCGTTTGCAAGTTTTGCAGCGTCAGAATTTCACTTTTTGTGTTATTGATGTGCAGACCATTGGTTTCCACATAACGTTCCACTGCATTCATTTTACGCTGGAGGCCGATTGGGGTGGTATCTAACAAAATTAAGTCGTCCGCATACAGCATCCAGCTTAGAGCACAGCCATGTACTTTTGGGGAAAAGGATCGAGGCTTGTTAATTGACATGCCAATGTCCGAGAGAAATAAGTTAAATATGATCGCCGCCAGAGGGCAGCCCTGTTTAACTCCACAGAAGTTGTTAATTTCCTCTGTAAGAGATCCGCGTTGGTCGAGGCGCACTCTGATGGTAGTAGCAGTGTGAATTTCTTTAATGGTGGCTAGTAGACTCTCAGGACAGCCCCAGTTGGTCATCTTTGTCCACAATAGTTCTCGGTCGATGGAGTTGAAAGCATGGGAGAAGTCTATCAGGGCTAAATAGACCTTTCTTCCAGATCTAATTGCTTCCATCTTTAGCAAATTTATTAGCAAAAGGTTTAGGCCACAGCCGGCACCTTTTACGAAGCCCGTCTGTCGTACATCAGTGTGGTTGCTATCGACAATCCATTGTGACAGTTTCTGTTGGAGCATGGTTGCGTACACTTTGCCTAGCACGTCCAAGAGCGCTATCGGTCGATAGTTTTTGGGCTCAAGGCGATTTCCTTTTTTGAAGATGGGGACTATTATTGCAGTCTTCCAAGAGTTTGGAGTTTCACATCTTCTACAGATTCGGGTAAAGAGCTCTTTGCAAAACTCTGCCGATAGTTCTGGATTTTGCTTTATAGTGAAGTTGGTGAGGCCGTCCGGTCCCGGGGCCCTTGAGGCACTGACATTCTTAATTATCTGGAGCAGATCAGCTTTAGGGAAAGTGAGGTCCCATTTTGTTAGGTTCGATGTCATCGGGGACGACCACTTCCCTTTTTTACTGTACAGATTTTCGAAATGTGAAGACCACCCTGCCTCTGAAACCATGTTTGTCATCAGTGCAGATTGAGGAGCACCTTCGTTGTTTAGTAAACTCCAAAACTCAGACGAGTTTTTGTTACTCATCTTTAGCAGCATCAATTCTGCGTCGTTTTGGAGCATTAGAGACTTGTGGGATCTTATCCAGTTTTTATATTTCTGTTTTGCCGCATGTTTTTCTTGCAAGAATTTTGTGGGGTCTCTGGATTTTATGTGTCTAATAGTGGCACGAAGTTCCCTCTTTCTCCTCATGACCTCAACATCAAATTTATGTTTATTTACAAACCCAGGATTCCTCGATCCATGTTTTTTTTCCACAAACGATTGTAGAAGATGAACGTATTCCACTCCAAAATCAGTCTTAATGAATGTTTCTGAAATTTTAGAGACTAAATCAGGACGGAGTGACAGCCTCACTCTGTTTGGCTCGACCAGGATCCGATGATTCCAGCATTTATCAGATGTTTTGCAACTTGCAAGGTTAAAATTGACATCTCATGATCACTATGGGTCATCTGCTTTACCCCAAAAGACAGAGTCGACTGTTGAATCTTTTCTGAGACGAAAAAGTAATCCAAGATAGAATTCTGTGCGAGTCGTCTCCACGTTGGTTTGGCCGGTATATCGCCGGTAGTGCTTCCATTCAGCATTACCAGATCTCTGGCTTCCATTTCCGCCATCCAATTCGGTACATGAAGGACTTCGTTGTTTTTCCGTCTTATATCCATGCAGTTAATGTTCAAGTCTCCACATATAATTATGTTGTTTGACTCATTTTTGAGCAGTAGATCGTCAATTGTTGATGAGACTTGATCTATGAAGGGAGTTGTCCCGGCCTGAGTATGGTTCCAATATAGGTTAAGTAGATGGAAGTGGATCGCATTGTTAGTTCTAGGCCCTGCCGAGGCTAGCGTTGATACTTGAATAAAGGGCGACAATTTTGTGGTATTTATAATACGGCACCCAGAACTTTTTTTTACAAGTGTCAGCAGGTCTGCCATAGGCCTTCCTCTGTTTTTTTTGATGGCCGGATTGAATGCCACTTCATAGGTATCCACGATCGGACAAGTAGTCAGCCAAGTTTCCTGAAGACAGACCACGTCAAGCACTTCCAGCCAGGGATCTTCGAATAGGTGGGAGAAGCCCCTAGTGTTCCAGGATCCAATCCTGAACTCCAGTTGCGCCTCTACCACCTGGCATTATCGTCTTGAGGTTTTACATAAGGCTTCCACCAACCAGGACCATTCCTTTTGATCGCCTCTTAGATCTCTTGGGCTTAATGAATCGTCACAGCTTGAGTCCATAGCACAGGCACCTTTGATGGTGATTTTGATATTGTCATCTTTAGGAAATTTCCCTAAGTCGTTCTCAGTGGCACTACTGGATAATTGCGTTTTCTTATTGCCGAGGCGAGAATGAAATTCGCTCTCTCTGGACGTTTCTGAGTTTTGATACGGGGCGATTTCAGTGGCTCTGTTAGAAGAAAACGATTCCCGACGAGCATAGGCAAGTTTGGGTTTTTGAGTTTCTGACCTATAGTCTGTTTTGGCATTCTCAAACACTTCTGAGATGTCGTAGCCCATGGACATAAGTGCAGATGCAGCGTCCAGGACAATATTCAGGACGATTCTGGATCTAAAGTGGAGGATGATTTTGTCATTTTGGTCCTTGTTTTTAAATTCCACAGTCTTGATGTCGTCAGAACGAATCGTTCTAAGAGATGGCACGTGTTGAAATAGGCATAGGACGTTTGTGCGATTTAAGATGAGATTGTCGCCGTTTTCTATGCATTCTAGTCGGACTTTTTGAGGTGATGGACCTTTTTCGCTGCATCCTTTGTCCGTCCTGTTTGCTTGGCGCCGTTCCCTTTGGTCTGGACCAAGACCTGATTCCTTGGTCTTGTGTCGATCCGGTCTTGATCTGGTTTGTTCTCTTTGTTACAGTCAGGCCCATCATAAGTTTTTCATTTAGGATCGCCTTAATTTCGCGAGCCCTCTTTCGAGTCTGGAACCTTTTCCATCGAAGATTTGGGGATTGACTGCAGGTGCACAAGGGCTTTGCGTCTGTCCTCCAAAGTTTTGAAAGTCGGACTCAAGGGGACAGCCTGCGGCACGTCCTGTGCAATGGTCTTTTCAAGTAAAGTGCAAATTCTTGAAGCGCCAATCGGTAGTTGAATGAGTTCCGGGTCATTTTCACCATTTGTTTTTTTCTGCGATTCTGGGGCAGCTACCAAGACTTCGTCTCCCATCTCAGGGGCCAATTCCTAGGATTCCAAGTCTTCGTACACAGAAAGATTGATAAGGTCGATGGAAGGTTCATCGGCAGGTTCAGAAAACGGCTCCAGGTCCTTGCTCTTTGCAATTGCATTGGCAGTAGGGAGATCTTTATTCTTTACAGAGTCTCTCTCTTCTGTAAGAGTGTTATTGACAGTGACATTGACAGTTTTTCGGTTCCGGGGAAATTTTCTTGAGTTATTTCCAAGTCTTTGGTTTTTTGTTTTTTGATTTTTCGTTTTTTTTGCTTGTCCTAATTTAGGTACCTTTGGACCTGGTTTCTGAGGTACAGTTCCTTTGAATATGTCGAATATTTGACTTTTCGGCTCAACTATTTGTGGAATTAAGGTCTCCGCAGACACACGCGGGCGCCCATATCCGGTGTGTTTGCCGATGTCGAGGGTGTTTGAGGGTCCAACGTCGCAGGATTGTGGGAGCTCTTGCTGCTTTCCAAAGCGCAGGCAAAGTTCATTTGTTCGGATGAATCATCTGTCAGTTTTCCCAGACTAAGAGCTGGGTCCCCCTGCAAAGGTTTTTCAGTGTCGGGTGTTAGGCCCTGCTTACACAGGTTAACAGATACTAAATGAGTCAGAGGACCCATAAAACTGGTCAGACTATTTGAGACTGGGCAATTAGAGCTTGTTGATGTCATTTTCAAAGCTTCTATTGGATCACTAGAGAGTTTTGTAGTTTCCGAGGCTTTCGTGATAATTTGCTGCCTCGGAGCTCCAGTGTCCTTAAGAGGTTGCTGACAGATGTAGAGACGGGGGGCTCAGTAAACAATTGCCCATTGTCGTTTCTTTGAGGACCTTGAAGTTCCAACCTGTCTCGCTGAGTGGCATCCTGGTGCAACGCCTGTCGATGTTTTAGCACACTTAGTGCTTCTTTGGCGATCTCGGCCAGTAATTTTTTGTCTGGTTTGTTGTTTTCTTTCTGTTCCATTAATGTTTGCAAGGCCGAGGATGTTTTTGTTTTTAAAGCCCCGTTTTCCTTTTTCTCAGCATTCAAGTCTTTTTCGATATTAATTAGTTTCGAGTTCATAAGCGCCACTAACGTTGTCAGGTCCTTCACGTTGTCATTCAATTGCTCATAGAGCTTTAGGAAGGGGGCAATCGAGATTCCTGTAGATGACATTAGTACTGATTGAAGTTCTTTGATGAGGTTCGCGTCCAGCCTGACATTTGAGCAGCGGTCTTTTTTATGTAGTTGAGCTTTAGATCTCCTGACTTTTGGAAAATCACGTTCTATAATTGAGGAGATGGATGAGTAGGTCTCAGACAAGGAAGAACTAGAAGCGTAAGAGTCACTCGCCACACCATTGTGGGCGCTCATATGTTTGGTGGTTCTGAGGTTAGTTGAACGTATTTGCAGAGTGTCCTGCCTTTGAGGAGCCCGGGCTTGAGAACAGGATAAGCGAGGTGATGCCGGACACCCGGCTTTTTCTTCGTTAAGCCCTGCATTTTTCATAGTATACATCGGGTTGTGGTATGAGGTGATCCGACCTACCCCTAGTTGTGCCTCATGAGTGGACACTGAGGGCATCCACTGTTTTTCCCGATCAGCTGAGGGGCTGACTCTTCTGGGCGAGAAATTGCGGGCCTTATTTATTTGTGAGATGCTCTGTAAGATTTTATTTACGACTTCAAGTGAGTCTCTCCTGTTGTTTGTGGGTGCAGGAGGGGCACACTCTTCATGTGATGTGTTTAGTGCGTGTGGGAGCATGTCAGGGGGGGCAGAATACCTCATTTTCCATTTCACAGTTCTTCTCAGCATTTCCAAGCTCAAAGTCAGTTTGGGCACAGACTTCCGAGGCTATTTTAGGTGTCAAGCAATGTGAAGGGCACATTCTGGACTCAGCAGTCTCTGTCCGATTTGGATCCAGTCCACCATCGATTTTATCGATTTTGTCGTTGTTTCCCCAGTTTCTCATAGTGTGAGCGTGCCAAGCTAGTACCATTAGCTTGGGCAGCTTGGCTATGGGGGAATTTCTAACATAATGCCCTGTTGAAAGTAGTGAGTTAGGTGTGCTCGCCTCGTACAAAATGTGAGCACAACTTCACATTCCGTGTCACAAACATCGGACGTAGGAGCGGGGGCACAGAATTCCACTACGTGGTTTGCCTCTCTCTCAGAGCTCGCTGTCAGGTCGAGCACAGGCTTCCCCGAGGCAGAAGAAGCCAAACACAAGCGGAAGACAGCCCCGTTCGCGAGCCCATCCCCGGGACCACACACGTCCAGAGAAGCCCCAGCACCCTCCCGAGCCGACCCACACGGCCCAAGGTAAGCGGGGTGCTCTGGGCTTGGGCCTTCTGCCATGGAGCAGCCAACGTAACTGCCAACCTCCTTCCCCTCAGTCCCCCCTCCTTCCCAAACACGGCAACGCCACACGCGATGAAAGTTCTTTCGCGTCCTCTGCAGAGTTGCATAGTGGAGGGCAAGAGAGAGGGATCGGCGGGGTACTAGACGGTGATGAATGCTTTCGGGGAGAGTGGACACATGATGGAATGTCCGCGGGTAGAGGTTTGGGAACCAATGATGAAGTTAAAGGCTGAAATGTGTTTTTCTTCGCCGTTCTTTTCTTAAAAGATGGCTGAGACGGATGTAAACCTGAGTCTGCGTGTTCTCCTACTAGAGTCTCGGCAAGATCATTTACAGGTTTCATTACAGTTTCGTTGTTAAAAGTTAATTTTGTACTTACACGAGACGTGCCCAGTACATCAATGGAGTTGGGAACGGCAGCGGAATTCCAGCATCGCAGCTGCAGTCTGGTGTGGGGGGGGGAAGGCAGACGGTTGCTGCCAGATTTCCCACTGTGGTTGAACAAAGTTTCTTCCATGGACGAAAATCGACCTGCCCCTCACCCTCACCTCCACACCAGAACACCAAAACACACTGCGCACACCGCGCGCTCCGCGTGTGTTAGGGATTTTAAACTACTTCCTCCTGGAAGCAGTTGCAGCAATGGTAGACAGACTCCAGTAGCAGCAGCAGCAGTAGAAGAAAGAGCCTGGGCAGTCTCAGGCTCACCAAAACACACTGCGCACTGCGAAGAAATTAATGAGCAGGACAGTAGGAGGGTTGCATGGGAATGTGGCGGGTGTTCACATCTGTAGCTGAGTAATTGGAGACTAGCCACCACTGCTGCTAGGCATGTGGGGGGTGTCAATGACTGCTGCTAGCCATGTTTGAGCAGGGAATATCTTTGCTGGTAATGTGGAAAGTGCCCTGCCTCTTATTGGGCATATGGAGGCTAAATACATGAAAGCTGCCCATACTTGTTAATGGAAACGTGAAGCCTGGCCGGGTATAGAACTGGGCATATGAGGGCTGGCCATACCTGTTGTTGGGCATGTGAAAGCTGGTCATATTTGATGCTCTGAATGTGGAGGCTGGCTCCACCTGCAGCTGGGCATGTGGGATTTTGTCTCAACTGCTGCTGAATATATTGATGCTGCCATGCCTCTTTCTAGGCGTGTTGAGGATGGCTAGAAGAGTTGATAGCCAATGGGACTCTGGCCTTGTGCGACTGATGTTACCAACCTTTGTGAATGTGCTTGCTTCTGGTTATAAGGAAGCAGGCTAAATCTGTTACTGGAAATTTAGAGGCTGGTTATACGTGTAGGGAAGCATCCAGGGGTTTCTCTGGCAGTGCAACTACAGAACTGTCCAGACCTGTTTCCAGACATGTTTCTGGACATGTTGAAGATGGTCATGCAGCTTGCTGGGCACATTGAGGTAGGTCGTAGCTGTTGCTCAGCATGAAGAGACTGGTCATAGCTGTTGCTGTGGTGGAGGATGTAACATGTTGCTTGTCCCCTTGATGCTTCTGATAAAGATTGTAGTGGATGTAGAAGGTGTCCATTCGTTTTATAATGTTTTGACACTTGCCAACATGCAATTTAGCTTGAACATAATGATAATCCACAATTACCCTGTAAAGTCATCTTTAAATGTCCGTATACCGTTCTTTCATTGAAGGCTATTTTTCCGATGGGTTTTTTAACAAAAACTTTTCGCCGAAAAAACTCATCAAAAAATAAGAATATAGGGGGACGGTGGCAAGGGGAGGAAAGGGTATATTAATTGTTTGAGGGCTCTGGAATAGTAAAACAACAATAGAAAAAAACAGTTTTAATGGGGTTTGTCAGCAAAACATTTTCGTTAAATAAAACGTCGAAATAAATTGCCGTCGATGAAAGAACCTAAATGTCATCATGCTGTGTTCAGCGCATGATTTTATAATTGTGTGTGAAAAGATGTCTCTAGAGAACCCACACAATCCCTTGCAAGAATAGTTTATTTAAATCCAACAAATATTTGGTGAGTGTTGATAACCCAAAGTATTGCATTCCTTTAGTACACATTTGTGATGCACTAACTCACCGCTGCAGTAGTTTGAAAGAACCCGTCTTTGGAATTGGCGGAGTGTGCCCCGCCCAGGGAGTACCAGAGCTTGGCCTTCTGGAGAAGAGCTTGGAAAATGAGACAAGTAACTGGTAGGAGACGATGGGTAGATAAATCCGAGGCAGAGAAGGGACCAATGTTTTGAGTAAGCATGGGTGCGTGCGGGTTCAGAGAGATGTACTTTCTGAGGCAGGACAGTTCATGCACAATTATAAAAGTTGCAGTGTCGAGTAGAGTATAGGATCTAGGACGTGGTTGTACAATACTGAAAGCAGGGTAGGCTTGAATATCTGGGGTTCTCTTACTATAAAAACACACGTAAACTCAGGACTGGTAGTTCTGGACTGCCGATCCGATACTGGAGATGTTTGATTGGATGCGTCATAAGTAAACGAGTATGGTGTCATAGCAGATAGTGGGAGGTTGATGCGCCTAGCCAAGTAGGTGCATGGGTAAGAGAGGCTTGGCTGCCGCTGCTGCTTTATTTGTGCAAGAGGGCAAGGTTTTCTTCCCTTTTGGAGTTGCACCTTGGTCAATGGGAGCGTGGAGTGGAGCTCTGTGTTAGGCTTGCTTTCAAGTTAAAATATATTCAAATGCATTATATGGTACCGTTTCTCAGAGGATTACTCTTATGGACAAAGCCTAAACCCGTATGTAAAGAACCCATGTCCTCCTTTAAAGTTTACAATGTCTTTACTGGCCACATGCGTTTCAAAAAATATATTTGTCCATTATATTGTTTGGAGCGAGAATCCCCAAAAGGGCATTTGAAACCGTTCATGTTCTGCCAATGTTATTAGCCCACTTTATGGGTGGTGGCTTCGTTGGATATGGGGGAGTTACCGGGAATGCCATGCCTCCCTGTAAAGTGATTTTTGTTTAATGCTTGTGAGTTTTACCAAAGTTACTGGGACAGTACACTTTCATAAATCTTATTTACAAATCCACCAATAGCATTTAAGAAAAAGAAACAATTTATCATGGATTCCAGCGTCATTATAAGTGAGGGTTTTATTTTTTCGGGCCAGGAAAATGAGGTGTTTTCCACTGGACAATGTGGTCCCTGCTCAAAAACCCATATGATATGATATGATATGGCATTTGTAACGCGCCTATACACAAGTGTTTCAAGGCGCGACGAGGCAGGGAGGGAGGGAAACAAGGGGAAGACAGACAAACGATCCTACTAGGCCAGGTGTCATTCAGATCGCGCAAGTGCAGAGGTAAGGGGAAAAGGAGAAAGTGCTGGGGGGGGGAGGTGGGGGGGAAAGTGCAGTACAAGGTAAGTAGCGTAAAAAAAATAATAAATAATAAATAATAAATAAAAGGGCCAGCTGGTGGCAAGTGCGAGGTAAGTGCAGAGCAAGTGCTGGGAGGGGGGCTGTAGGGATACAGTGACAGTCCCACAGTGCAGGGGGAGCCAGGGAGGCAGTGCAAGTGGAGAGTGGCTGGGCCCTGACCAAGGTCGCTGAGAGTGGCCCAGATGCAGGTTTAGTGCAGAAATTCAGTGGGGAGTTAAGCAGGTTTAGCAGGGGAGAGGGAGAGAGAAGGCAGAAGCGAAGAGGAAGGTTTTGAGGTGCTTCCGGAACCAGAGATGGTTCTCCTCAAGTTTCAGGGAGGCAGGAAGGCTGTTCCAGAGGGAGGCCCCTGCTGCGGAGAGAGATCTACCCCCAGCTCGTTGCTTCAAGAAGCGGCTGACCATGAGGGAGTTGGAGACGGATGAGCGAAGGGCTCGTGAAGGAAGATATTTAGGAAGAGAGAGTTGAAGGTATTTAGGCCCCAGGCCCCAGAAGGCCTTGTGGACAATGCAGAGGGTTTTGAACTTAATCCTCGCAGCCACTGGGAGCCAGTGAAGAGATTTCAGTCCTGGAGAGATACGGTCCCTGGGCTTGAGGCCAAGGACAAGTCTCGCAGTTCTGTTCTGGATAAGTTGCAGAGGGCGGAGAGTGGAGGCAGGCAGATTAAGATAGAGGCTGTTACAGTAGTCCAGCCTTGAGAGAACCAGGGCTCGGGAGACAGTGAGCTTCTGGGGGAAGGAGAGGAAGGGAAGAATACCTCTGAGGAGGTGCAGCTGGTAGTGTGACTTCTTAGAGACGTCAGATATATGAGGAGAGAAGGAGAGTGTGGAGTCGAAGATGACCCCGAGGTTTTTAGCCTTGCAGGTAGGGGCAGGAAGGGGGCCAAGGGAGGCCGGCCAGAGAGCTGCAGGGAAGGAGGGAGTGGGTGTGCCGATGAGTAGAATCTCGGTCTTACTGGCGTTAAGGCAGAGGTCATTGGCGGCACACCATTCCTGGATAGCAGACAGACAGTCGGAGATGAGGGAAGGAGAGGAGGAGGCCGAGGGTAGCCTGAAAATGAGCTGGGTATCGTCCGCATAGCACTGGAAGTAGGGGCAGAGAGCGGCGATGCGGTGGGCAAGGAGTGCCAGATACTGGTTGAAAAGCCAGGGAGAGAGGTTGGATCCCTGGGGGACACCACAGGTGGAGAAAAAGATGTCAGAGAGGAAGAAGCCCATTTGGACCTGGGAGGGTCGACCGGAAAGGAAAGAGGTCAGCCATGCCAGAGCCTGACCAGTGATACCCAGGTTATCACGGAGACGGTTGAGCAGGATGGCATGGTTGACAGTGTCAAAGGCAGAGGAGAGATCGAGCAGAATGAGAACACAGGGAGTGTTGGAATCGAGGTTCAGGAGCAAGTCCTCACGGATGTTCAGGAGAGCAGTTTCCGTGCTTCTGGCCGCTCTGAAGCCGGATTGATGGTCATGAAGATTACCAACAGATTCAGCATGGAGGTTAAGCTGGGAGATGGCCAGTTTCTCCAGGAGCTTGCCCAGGAAGGGAGTAATGGAGATTGGGCGATAGTTGGCCGGGCAGGAGGGGTCGGAAGACGGTTTCTTGAGGAGGGGGTGCACAAGGGAGTGCTTGAGGGGGGATGGGAAGACTCCAGAGGTGAATGAGTGGTTGCAAAAGTCAGCCAGGGCAGGAGCCAGGGAGTCGATGGGGTCCTTGATGGTTTTGGAGGAACAGGGGTGAACCTGTTTAGACGAGGCTTTCATAGATCGGACTTGTCTGGAAACCTCATCAGCAGAAAAAGGTGGAAAAGCAGAGAAGGAGGGTGGAGGGGCGGCTGCAAGAGAGCAAGAGGAAGAGCCGGGAAGAGAGGGAGGGAGGAGAGAGGAGGAGAGCGAGGACAGGATGTCCTGAGTTTTTGAGATGAAGTGCGAGGCTAGTGCAGTGCAGAGGGCCTGGGAGGGGACAGGAGAGGTAGAGACTGCAGCAGGGTTGGCCAGCTCCTTGCAGATTTTAAAGAGTTCGGCCGAGTTGTTAGATGCCTCAGAGATGCGGGCTTGGATAAGGGCTCTCTTCTTGGTGAGAACGGAGAGCCGGTATTGCCTTTGGAGCAGGCGGCAGGCCAGTTTGTCAGAGGATGAACATGAAGCACGCCATTTCCTCTCTGCCACCCTGCACTTGCGTTTTAGGGTGACGAGATCCGAGTCATACCAGGAGTTACATTTGGCTGTGGGCTTCAGGCGGATTCTCATGACGGGGGCAAGGATATCGAGAGTATCAGATATAGAGGAATAGAGCATGGAGAGGGCTGTGTCGGGGTGGGAGTCAGCCGAGGGGGGAGGAGGGGGCGAGAAGGTAGCAGCGAAAGCCTCAACTGACACGCGCTTCATGGGTCGGATGACCGAGAAGGTGGGTGGCAGTGAAGAGGGTGGCTTTGCCTGTGGGGTGGGGAGGGAGAGGTGGGAGGATAGGAGAAAGTGATCGCTCCAGGAGAGAGGAGTGGAGAGAGGGAGGGAGAGGGGAAGGTCAGATGAGATCAGAGCATCAAGAGTGTGCCCTGCAGAGTGAGTAGGCCCAGTCGGGAGAATAGAGAGTGAGAGAGAGTTGCAGAGTTCGCGAAAGAGACCAGTGGGGGGACAGGAGGCATCGAGGTGGATGTTGAAGTCACCGAGAAAGAGGAGTTGGGTGGTTGAGGACAGGAGTAAGGAGGAGAGGTCAGCCCACTCAGAGAGGAAGGAGGAAATTTGAAGTCACCGAGAAAGAGGAGTTGGGTGGTTGAGGACAGGAGTGAGGAGGAGAGGTCAGCCCACTCAGAGAGGAAGGAGGAAATTTGACCAGGTGGCCGATAGATAGTAGCCACGGTAAGGGAATGGCTAGGAGAGAGAGAGAGTCGGCAGACAAGACATTCAAAAGAGGAGTAGGTCTGCGTAGGAGTGACAGAGGCGGGAATCCACTCAGGGAAGATAAGGGCAACACCACCCCCTGAACGGTTGGGCCTGGGCACGGAGAGGATCTTGTAGCCGTCAGGTAGGAGTGTGTCGAAGCTGGTGGCAGAGCTGGCAGTGAACCATGTCTCAGTGAGACCGAGGACGTCGAGGTCCAGTTCCTCAAGAAGGCGACAGATATCAGAGGAGTGCTTGATGGCAGAGCGAGAATTTAGAGTGGCAATGTGGAGAAGGTTGCCACCCTTGAAAGACTTCCGGGGAGGGGTACAGATCAGAGGTACGCCCTGCGGAGGTGTTAGAGAAGGAGTTGAAGAGGGAGCAAGAGAAGGGGCAGGGAGGGAGGGGGAAGGCAAGGTAGCCGAGGACAGAGGAGGGGGGACAGCGGGAGCGGAGAGGAAGTTGATGAGGCGTGGGAAGCGTCTATCAAAGAGGTGAAGGTTGGCCTGAGGGCCTTGGACCAAGACGGTCCCGTTAGCATAGACATTAATGATGGCCTTAGAGGAGTGGAAAGGGGCCAAGAGGACATCCCAACGGGTGCCACCATTAATGGGAGAGGAGGAGAAAGGAGAGAGCACAGCACATATACACATTGTGCATTGTACACGTCTTGTTTCCAAGGCAAGCACTTTGCCGCTGAGCTATCCACCCCAGACTCATATCAGCCTCCTCAGACTGTAGACCATACCAGCTACCTGTACAATTTATAATTGATGCTCTGCCACATGAGCATGTAATACGTATGGACACGACAAGAATGGGATTGGATAGTTCATATATTTGAGCAAAGCAGAGGTCCGCACAGGACAAGGATGTTAGGAACATGCAGCCAAGTAAAGTACGTTCTTGCTGCTATGCCCAAGAGACGCATTTGTATGCCTTGGCTGCCTCGGTCATCCTTATATTGTTGATAAAAAAAACAATTATTTGTCTGAGTTTTGTGTCCCGTTGGAAGCAACTGGTCTTGCTTCACATCACCATTGAATGAGTAGCAAGCACAACTGCTATTTAGAGTGCTATGAAGCAGTAGTAAGATTACAGCGGCAGCTAGTGCTATATACAAAAAAAGGTTAATATTATTACAGGACCTGCGGTAGTGGCCTTGTAGTTATAGTTAAGTTGCTCAACTCACAGAAAGAGCACTTTTTGGGTGGCTTATAACTTTGCCCCCTCCACCCCCCCGGGACGAATCCTGACCAAACTTTGCAAAAAACGCATAAGGCCCCCTCAGAATGATTCTGATTCTGCAAAGTTTGGTGCGGTTTTGTCTGGGGGGGCACAATTTTTGGAAAACCTCATAGGTGCAATGGAAAAAAAATGTGCTCGCGCCTACAGCCAAAATCGCTGGACGGTTTATTATCAAATTTGGTCCCGAAAGTGTGCTTTTGTAAATTTGGTGTAAATCTCTCCAGTAATTCTTTTTAAAAATTGCCAAAAAGCAATTAAAAAAACGTGTGATATCTGGGTCCGGTCCGCGGACTCATTTCATGATTAGCAGCATCACAGGCAGTGATGTGCCATCCGGTCACAAACATGGCTTTTGGTATCAGGGGCAGTGAGTATGTAAGGGGGCCCGCCATCATAATTGGCCAAAGATCAGTGGCTTCTGATTTCTTACAGTGTGTGTAGGTGTAAATATTCTCCTGAAATAGTGGGAGAGACCGTGCGTGGGGAGTGAGCTATAAGGATCTAGAGTGGCCTTGGGGGGCTTGGGGGGAGGTTCCTTCCCCCAACCCTAAAATTATTTGATCAAATATGGGGTTGAAAAGGTGTATTGTACAGCAGAAAAACACACACAGTCAGCATGAAAGTGTTACATACTGGCATATGTTGTGGGCAAAGACATAATGAAAATGCGCTGGAAAGTGGTCCTGTTGGTAACTTGCATCTATTTGGTTTTTTCATGTGCAACCATACAAAATGGATTGCAAACTCGTGCTGCACATTCCATGCAGCCAGACCACTCACACCTTGTTCTTTTGCTTCTAGCATAACCCTAATCTGGCTCTATAGGTGTACTTTACATAGTTACATAAACCTGCATCAGTTTTTCTTCTCCTTTTAGCACACAGGTTTCCACACTATCAACATGTCGATTAGTGTCCTTGCGCCGCTCTGTTCATATTACAAGCATACCCAGAGGGCATTCAACCTACAGCGCGTAGTGCCATACTAATGGTGAAAGGCGCTATACAAGTGATACACTACTACTGCCTAGATCAGTAAGATACCTGCAGTCCAGCTTGGACTGTCAAACGGGAAATCATGTCATATATATTGGCCTAAGGCCAGTCGCTCTGCGAAGGAATCCGCATTGGAAGGTCCTGACCTTAGATCCATGTTAGCCGCCATTTTAGGTTCATCAACCATTTTGTTTCTTACTCCAAAGTCGAACTGTGTTCTGAGATGGTGGACAGTGTTGTTCTGCTTGTAATATGGTCATCTTGACCTCCGCATATGAGTTAATGCATAAACTGGCCTCAGGCCAAATGTTAGGGTCATGTAATGAGACCTTGTCCTTCGTTGACCTGTGGATAGAGGATTACCTGTGCCAACGATACTAATCCGTGAACATTTATTATGCACAATACTGTTCGAGCATTTAATATGAACACTTGTTTAACTATATTGTATAAATGTGTGCGAAGGCTCAATGTGGAATCCAAAGACACACTGTTGATATTGTAACCTGTTGGGGAATGTATTAAGGATAATCCATAAATCTATAGATGCATAAATTAGGAACGAACTCGCCATGAACCCCTAGCCCAAGGAAATGGTTAACCTGCAAGTGGGCTGAACATCAGATAACATACTGTATAAAAGACACGACCATTCTGATGTACAGTCCCACTCACTGCACACACCGAACAGGGCTGGTATTCGCTGTGTTGTACTGAGGGCCTGATAGCTATCTGTTGCTTTGTCCTTTGAAAACTGTTCAGTTGTAGAATAAAGATCTGTGTATCTTTTGAACCCGTGTTTGGTGTATTTCCTTTTGGGGTACTCAGCCTCGATATTCTCTTTTTGCTTTCACAGATGGCGCCTGAATAGGGACCCACAAGATTGATGCCAGCTCGTTGAAGGTTGACGCGGCTATCGGACCGGTATTGGATAGTGTAAAGGGGGACCCTTTCCTGAATGAGAAGCAACACCTCAGCAGTGCTGCACGGCCCGATCCCTGGACAGTGAGCACACGGTCCGAGTCGGCATCTTGACAAGGGTCCACTTATCAAGGCGGGCAGATTTGCCGAAATCACCAAACACGAGGTAAACTTTGTTAGAAAACTTTGAAATCCGATCGGACCTCCTTAGGCTTGATCAGGTGAGTCGTGACCCGATTCTTAAGTATCCTGATAATTTGTTTTGGTGCACTGCACTCGCGAGTACAATTACTGACCAGGTAACACCAGTATTCTGACATGCCTGGGAAATTGTCATGCTTCCGAACTTCAGTGGCCAACCAATGGTAGTTGTGAAATCCCTCGTATTGAGTATTTAGAATCTATATTATTAAAGAAAAAGGCAAGACCTGCAGCATTTGATGTGTTACAGAATTTGAAAAAAGAAGCTTTACAGCAGTATTCTGACATGCCTGGGAAATTGTCTGCCTGCTTCAGGGCGTTATTCCGCAGTGATAGACAATCTCTGGAATTTAGCCGTCCGGCACCACAGGAGGGGTCACCGGCTTGTACTATGTACTGTAAGCATGGCATTGGTAGTATAGTGTTTAATGATATTTGGCACAGACAAACTAGTCATGCTTCCGAACTTCAGTGGCCAACCAATGGTAGTTGTGAAATCCCTCATATTGAGTATTTAGAATCTATATTATTAAAGAAAAAGGCAAGACCTGCAGTATTTGCTGTGTTGCAGAATTTGAAAAAAGAAGCTTTACAGCAGCTTAAGAGTAGAGAAAAGCATGCGCGCCATCATAAGACGAACGCTGAAAAAGCGTTATTATATGACCAAGATGAACAGTCTGAGTCAGCTAGGAATATGGATAGGGCTTTCTCACTTGGTATCCAGAAAATCTATCCTGCTAAAGACTTTCATGTTTCCGATGAACTTATCGATAAATGGTTAAATGAACGAAGGCCTGGTGCCACTGCGCCACCTCTGTATGTTCCTCTTCCTGCTGGTTTGACTCTTCTTGCTGTTATTCCTCCTCCTGTTCCTCCTGTTGCTCCTATCGTTCCCCCTGCTGTTCCTCTTCCTCCAGTCGTTGGTCTTCCTTTTGTTGCTGCTCCTCCACTTGCTCCTCCACCTGCTCCTCCACTTTTGCCTGTTGTACCAGTGATAGCACCTCCGTTGAATTTGACTATTCTCCCTCTTCCAAGTGGTTCTATAACGCTTGTAGTGGATCAGGGAGCGGGATCGAGGGTTGTCACTCGTAATACTGTACCTCCAGAGAAGAAATGTGAGTTGATTGCGTGGGCTAAGCATTGTATGGAGAAGGGTGATCAAGCTAATGTTTTTGCCACACTTTCTAATATGGACAATTTTCCTGAGAAAAATGTTTTATTGAGGGATTAGGGATTCATTTGTGTGTAATGCTGGACAGGTTAAACACTTTAGCGTTCTCTAGAGACACTGCGGAGAAAGCGCAAGAGCATGTTGAGAGGGTATTTGAGTATAGAAAGGAGTTGGAAAGGTTACAGAATGAAGACGAAGATGGAGATAGTTTGGACATTATGTATGTGTAGAAACGGTTCCCTCCTTGTTGTAAATCGACAAATGAGGAAGCGCGGATTTGCACGAAAGACGCAATTAGATGGATCTCAGACACATCGATAACTCCCGTAGAAGTATATGACACGTATAGTGAGTATACGCCAGAAATGGAGAGGAAAGTGATAGTAGAATACCTACAGGATGAGTGTGTAAAAAGAAAGATTTGTTGTCCCGCAGAGTTATTGAGTATTTACAAGAGAGCTTTTTCATTCGACACTTCTTCGGCTGCTTTAGCGCTCGATTTGGCTCTATTGCTTAGTAAGCGTTTAGAGTTGCCTACTTCTCAGTTGCCTATGAGAGAGGTTCCTCCAACACTCGTCCCAAAAGTCGAGGTTCCAGCGGACATCGGAACGGGTGCCCAAGCCTATGACATTCCTGCACATTATGTATCACAGTTCGTTCACGTCCCGTTCTCGAGACAGGAAGTGAACACCATTAGACAATCTATTCCCGACATTAGGAAAAATCTGACAGGGTTCTATAAAGAAATAGAGTCTGTTTTACAATCCTCAGTATTCACTTTAAGTGATATTGATCTGTTATTTCGTGTACTCCTGCCCGTAGATTTGTGGAAACAGGTTAGGACTATAGACAATGTAGCAGGGCTAGGAGATACATGGGCTAACATAATTAGACTCAATGGAGAAAGGCCAGCTGGAGAAAGACCGCCTCAGGTGATACTAACTTTACCTGGCAGAATAGTTGCGAAATTAAAAACTATAATTCCCGAAAAGAGAATTATTTGGGACAAGCATACTGCCTGTGTCCAAGGGAAATCTGAGGGTGCTACCGAGTTCTTTAATTGGTTCGAACAGGTGTTCTCGGATTTCAGTGGACAAGATTTGGGCACAGAGCCTCGGAAAAGATTATTCGTAGACACATTTGTGCATGGATTGCTGCCTGACATCCAGTCGCAAATTATGTCTTCTGAGTGCGCTTGGCAAGCGAAGTCTCAATCAGAAGTACTGCATATGGCTCAGTACTACGAGAATCGTGTCAATCATGAAAAAGAAAGAGTCGAAAAAAGGAAAGGTGATTTGAAGACAAAGGTATTATTACAGCAAATTTTTAGTGGCCCTAGAGGGGGTAATTCACAATTTAAAGGTCAGTATGTTTCAGAAGGTAATACGCCCTTGGGTCCTGTAAACATTAACCAGTGTACCTTTTGTAGGCAAGAGGGTCATTGGCGTGCACAATGCCCGATCCTCCGACAGAGGTCAAATAACACATTTGGGAATATGGGTAGACGATCCAGAGGTCGCCTGGGTGTAGGGGGCCCTGGTAGAGGTCAGTTTTCACAAGATTCACAGCAACCTTTTTAGCAGGATAATCAGGCACCAAGTGTGGATACTAGAAAGATTTTTGATCATCCTTCTGCCGCTTACCTCTCTGAAGAACTTCCTTTCGATGACATTCTGTTTCGCTAGGATTGCCCGAAGCAGTTTTTGGAACCAACGCCTATTCCCGTTAATCAGAAAGGTCCCTACATTGAAATGATAGTGGGAAATAGGAAACATCTATTCTTGATAGATACAGGGGCACAGAAGTGTTCCATTGATCATTCTTGGGTTCCAAACATTCCACTGTGGGAAATAGGAAACATCTATTCTTGATAGATACAGGGGCACAGAAGTGTTCCATTGATCATTCTCGGGTTCCGAACATTCCACTGTCAAGGCAAACCAATGTTTCTGTAGGGTTTTCTGGCACACCAGTTGTCTGTCTGGTTTCTTCGCCGGTACCTATTTCTTTGGGTCCCTTTATGGACCACTGTCCATTCCTTTTGACTTTGAATTGTGGAGAGAATCGGCTGGGGTTGAATCTGTTGAAGGAAATAAATGCGGTAATTCATTGTTCTTCTGATGGAGCGCATTTGACGATTTCACCACAGCAACTTTCTTCCTCTTAGTTCTTGACTAGACCTTTGCCGCCGAATTTAGTGATGTTCCGGAGTGTTTGTGGGCAATTTACGACACTGAGGTCAGTGTTTTGCAAATTGAACCTGTTAAAAATGTCTTGAAACATGGAGTAAAGCTGCCATGTATACCACAGTATAAGATTTCAGTCGATGGTGAGCAAGCTTTGAAATGCATAATTTCCGATTTTGTGCATTGAGGGGTGATTGAGGAAATTGCGGGTAGTTTGTGCAATAGTCCAATTTTCTCCTTGTACAAGAAATGCGATAATGCAATTCCTTTTCGTTTCATAATTGATCTGTATGCCATCAATTAGATTGTTGCTCCACAATTTCCAATTGTGCCTGATGCGACGATGATATTGACTATGATCCCGGCTTCAGCTACTTACTTTAGTGTTGTGGATCTAAAGAATGCTTTCTTTAGTATTCCTATGCACAAGGACAGTAGATACCTGTTCGCGTTCACCTTAGTCGGACGTTCCTTCACATTTACTCGTGCACCGCAAGGTTACACGGAAAGTCCTAGCATCTACAGTAGGGCTTTGAAAGAACAGCTCGATACCCTTGAGTTGCCCTCTACTTATACACTGTTTCAATATGTTGATGACTTACTTTTAGCTGCTGACTCGGAGAGCACTTGTAAGGAGGGCACTGTGTTGTTGCTTATTCACCTGGCTAAACATGGACATAAAGCTTCACTTAAAAAATGTCAATATTGTTGTCAGGAGGTCGCCTATTTAGGCTATCTCCTGTCAAAGGAGGGAGGAAGGTTGACGCCTGAACGGATAAAACTAAATTCTGGCATGTCTGTCCCAAATACACAGAAAGAAGTTAGAGCCTTGATAGGAATGGCTTCTTACTGTAGGAAGTGGATCCCCAACTTTTCACTAGTGATTAAGCCGATGTTGGCTCTGATGAAGAAGGACATTTCTTCGCCATAGCGTGGAACATGGAGCACCAGCGTGCATTTGATTTGTTCAAGACTGCATTGTGCTCGGCACCGGTTTTGGGCACACCCAATTATGAAAAGGCCTTTGTGTTGTTTGTACATGAACATGATGGATGTGCTTTGGCTGTATTAACACAGGAACATGGAGGGAAGAATAGGCCGTGCAGTTACTTTTCTTCCGCCCTTGATCCTGTAGCATGCACTTTGCCAAGATGTTTGCGAGCGTGTCACTGCTGCTGCTGTGTCTGTAAAACTGAGCGAGGGAATGGTCCTAGGCCATGCTTTAAACCTGAAGGTACCTCACTCTGTGGATGTTCTACTGAACAGAACTCAAACGCAACACCTCACTTCCGCACGGTTGACAAGATATGAATTGATCTTGTTTGCACCACACATACAAATTAAGAGGTGTTGTATTCTTAATCCAGCTGAACTCTTACCTTTCCCGCAAGGTACTGCTTGCAGTGACGAAGAGTCACATGATTGCCTTTACACTACCGAACAAGAGACAAAGGGTAGAATTGATCTGAGAGATACTCCTTTGAATAATCCACAAAGAAAGCTGTTTTGCGATGACTCCTGTTTCAAACTTCTGGATGGTACATCCACAGCTGCTTATGCAATCACTACATTGAGCACGGTCGTGGAAACCAAGAGAATTACGCATAACTCTGCGCAGGCCGCAGAGATTATAGCATTGACCCGAGCTTGTGAACTTTCTGAAAGGCTTACTGTGAATATACACTGACAGTCAGTATGCTTTTGGGGTGGTTCACAACTTTGGGAGACTTTAGTCAGAAAGAGGGTTGTTGACTTCACATGGTACAAAAATCCAGCATGGCTCGATAATAGTACGGCTACTCTCAGCGCTTGCACTCCCTACTCAGTTAGCTATCGTAAAATGCGCAGCACATCAGAAGATTGTAGGTGACATAGGGAAAGGGAACGCTTTTGCTGATCAGATAGCCAAACAGACTGCCACTGATCTCTCTTCAGACATGTATACTTCAAGGTAAGCCACAAATGCCTGTACTATGGATGAGGGTATTGATTCCGTAAGGGACATCCAAGCCGATGCCACATTAGAAGAGTCCAAGAAATGGGCTGAGAGCTTGGGGAAACTTGATGATGATGGGTGTTGGGTGGACAGAGTTGAAGGGAAGTGGTTACTTCCTGACGCATATATTAGGATGATAGTTGTTATGGCTCATGGTCCCACACATATATGTGCTTGTAAAATCACAAAAATGTTCAAAAAAGTATCGGTAAATGATAACATCTCTAAAGTAGCTGAACGCTTTGTTCAGGAATGTATGATTTGTTTACAGCATAATGTGGGAAAGGGCACATCAACTCCTAGCAGTAGTTTTGGTCCACCTTCTGTCCCCTTCGAGGTTATACATTTTTATTTTATTGAGATGGAACGGTGTAATAATCTGAAGTACGGGTTAGTTGTCATCTGTGCTTTCAGCAAATGTGTTGAGGCTTTTCCTGTTAAAGACGCTACAGCCATGACTACTGCAAAGACTATGTTAAAACAATATTTCCCGAGATTCGGGCTACCAAGAGTCATCTGGTCGGACAATGGTCCACATTTTATCGCTGCTGTAATTCTGCAGATATGTGCGGGATTGCAGATCGATAAGCGGTTCCATTCGGCCAGACCCGCTCAGAGTGCCGGACTAGTGGAAAGACACAACGGCATCATCAAAAACAAGCTTGCTAGGACGTGTGCCGGCACCAAACTAAAATGGCCGGACGCCTTACCGATCGTGTTGTTATCAATGCGTACAACCCCTCAAACTAAGACTGTGCTCTCTCCCTTTGAGCTGGTTATGGGGGGGCCTGCTAATATCTGGAACATTCCAAAATGTCGTTCTTTGCGAAATGTTGAAAATGTACTTCTTTCAGATTACTGCAGCCAGTTAACTAAAAACTTGTATTTGATTTATCACTAGGTGCGAGAGGCTTTATCTGTACGATAAGAGGTCCCCGGTCACAACATACGACCTGGGGATTGGGTCCTTGTAAAGTCCTTCGAGCGATCTTCTTGCCTTGCACCTAGTTGGCGGGGCCCCTTCCAAGTCCTGCTGGTCACACAGACTGCGGTGCAGGTGGCAGGCCGGAAAAATTGGATCCATGCAACGCATACCAAGAAGATTCCACACCCATTGCCACACGATACAGAAGAAGCAGAACCCCTCATTAGTACTGCAACCAATGCTGCTGAAGCAGTAACTAGCATTGAAAGAGTGTCGGGGATTCTCCATGATCCTGTGAGGTCTGGGGAAACAGCCATTTCATCCCCACACTCTCCAACCATATTTTTTCCAGAGGCGATCCCTAATTGTGCCTCTGACCTTGCTTCCGCTCATTCGCCGCTTCCATTGGCAAGTGACGACACGTTGTTCACGGATCAATCAGTACCAGGGATCACAAGTTACGATCGGCGTCCAAGGAAATAGATTTATGGCATGGTTCGGCTGTGCGCTCAGAGAAAAAGAAAATCACCAAGGGCTTGCTTTTTAGCCCGATTAATTGTTTGAAAAGGGGATTCTGTTGGCTAGGGTTTGTGGAAGGACTAAGAAGTCGCTCGGCCTGGAGGTCGCCAGCTAAAAACTCTGGTGTTTTCGTTTGAAGATTACAATGCCTGTAACCGCTACCGCTCGTACAGGACTGATAAGTGAACGTGTGACCAGCTGTGAAAATGGACAAACTGTTACATGGGCCCCGAAAAAGTAACTGCTGTTTTGTGATAATGTTAATTGGTTTTATAATAGTCATTGTTTTAGGCTTCTGGTATCTAGAAAAAGTACATCCGCTTGAGAATTTGTTTCCGAGTGAAAATGGACCTACTGTTTCTACTCCTTTCGTGCATCTGCACCCTCTATCTCCTAGAGACTCTCAGCACAGACAGAAATATCATAATAATACACTATTACTTGTCATGAATGCTACACATGCCATTTTTAACAAATCTAATTGTTGGGTCTGTTCACATTTACCGCAACACCCTTGACAACTGCATGCTATGCTTCTCTTAGAGCACTATTCTTTGGTCGCTGGAACGATACCATCTCAGGGAACTTTGATGGGACTAATTTGAATAAGTTTGAAAAATGTGTTCTGACTCCCTTGGGATGCTCGCTCTTTGCAAATAGGAGTAAGCCCAATGTTGCTTCTATTAGGCCTTCCAATAGACTATCTTGTCCATTTCAATCCTTGATTTCTTTTAAAATGGCTCCTACAGGCAATAAGGATGCTACGCCTCCTTCCTACACTGTTAACCATAGCCCCGATTCAGTTTCTTTATGCATACAAAGGAATGGTACTCAGTCAATGGGTGATATTAAAGGTTGCACCAACCTTGCAAATTTAACTGGGGAGGACAGACCTTTGTATGTAGGCGAACCTGTCTATTTTGTTTGTGGTAATGTAGCATTTCCATGGTTACCGAGGGATTGGCAGGGAACTTGTTATTTAGGGATCCTGTTACCTGGTGTATTCATAGCCAATACCGTAGAGGTTTCAAAGGCTCGTCCATGGCGGGGAGAGGATGGTGACACTTCAGCACAATTTCTGGGTGATGTAGCTAAGTCCTTTGTGTCATTTTGGGGAAAAATAATGAACTCTGAAGATATCAGGAGACTAGCGAGAGTACTGGAGAGAACCATCAACCAGACCACTGACGTACTCTATAATATGACTTTAGAACAGAAAGCAATAAGGTTAGTAGCACTTCAGAACCGGATGGCATTAGATGTCATCCTGGCTGAACGTGGAGGGGTATGTAAATTAGTGGGGTCCGCTTGTTGCGTTTTTGTGCCAGATTCCTCCCCAACTATCTTCAAAGCAATACAGAATCTGCATGTCTTAAGTTCAGAAGTGCATGTTCCTGAGGGGAACTGGGATGTTAGCACTTGGTTCTGGAACTTCTTGCGATCTTGGGGATGGAAGCTACTTTCGGTCTTGCTGATCATCTTAGGAATCTTGCTGTTTCTTTGCTGCTGTATACAATGCCTTCTTGGTATATGTTCGATGTTAGGAGGATGTTGCGCACAGGCGATGGGTACTTTAGGACGCAAGGTATATACCCCAGACAAGAACTCCAATGAATATGTGCTGAAAGAAATTCTAGTAACTGATCTAATGGCAATAGATATCTCTGATAGTGATTCAGGGTGTATGGATGTTGAGACGTGGAGTTATTCGTAAAGTGACTAGAAGTAGTTTAGCGCTTGGCTTAGGTCAAAAGGAGGGATTGTCGAACGGGAAATCATATCATGCCTCTTTATTGTATATATTGGCCTAAGCCCAGTTGCTCTGTGAAGGAATCCGCGTGGTCCAGACCTTAGATCCGTGTTAGCCGCCATTTTAGGTTAATCCGCCATTTTGATTCTTACTCCAATGTCACCCTGTGTTCTAAGATGGTGGACAGTGTTGTTCTGCTTGTAACATGGTCGTCTTGACCACCGCATACGAGTTAATGCATAAACTGCCCGGAGGCCAAATGTTAGGGTCATGTAATGAGATCTTGTCCTTTGTTGACCTGTGGATAGAGGATTACCTGTGCCAACAATACTAATCCGTGAACATATATTATGCACAATACTGTTCGAGCATTTAATATGAACACTGGTTTAACTATATTGTATAAATGTGTGCGAAGACTGAATGTGGAATTCAAAGACACACTGTTGCTATTGTAACCTGTTGGGGAATGTATTAAGGATAATCCATAAATGTATAGATGCATAAATTAGGAATGAACTCTGCATTAACTCCTAGCCCAAGGAAATGGTTAAACTGCAAGTGGGCTGAACATCAGATAACATACTGTACAAAAGACACAACCATTCTGATGTACAGTCCCACTCACTGCACACACTGAACAGGGCTGGTATTCGCTGTGTTGTACTGAGGGCCTGATCTGTTGCTTTGTCCTTTGAAAGCTGTTCAGTTGTAGAATAAAGATCTGTGTATCTTTTGAACCTGCATTTGGTGTATTTCCTTTTGGGGTACTCATCCCCGCAAGGGGCGTATAAGGGTGAAAATACCAGACCTCACACTCTACTTCTTTGTATACATTTATATACAGTACAATTATAAAGTAAGGCACAGCACTATAAAATCATTTACACAGAATCATGCCTAAAATATGCATTATGATCTGAGAAGTAACCCAGAAAACATAATATGTAAGCTTAACTTACAATGCAAGTAGCACTGAATAAATAGAGTTGTAAAAAAGACTAACAATATTATTAAAAATGTCATGCAGTCATTATATTTTAATTTTATAAAGAACGGTATTGCATTACAAAGTAGTTGTCTTACATTTCGCCTGCCATGAAAGAAAACAAAGGAAAGGTAGGTGGGAATAATTAATTATTCATGGTTGTATTGAAGGAAAGTTACACATTACCACGGGGCAGGCCCAAGTAGGACACCTCCTAAGGGGCCTTCTGCTGCCAGTCACAGCGGGACGTAAACAAATGAAAGTGAGGTATGCAACTGACCTGCAACATTGTGCCCTTTGTCTTTTTTATTATGGCCAACTACAGTAGGCAGAAAGCGAGAGGCATCTCAAAGCATGCCGAGGGCGCATTTCAGCATAGCATCCATATGATCACCAGGCCCTGGAATGTGCAAATAAATGCTGGGCCCTGGAAGTGTGCCCCCCCTGAATGCAGCAACATGTCTGCTACTTCTGTGTGCACGACAGAGCGGTAATTAATGCATAGTGAATGACTGAATGAAGGATGAGTGGACGCCAGCACAATAGAATGTTTTAAATAAAAGAAATATATATATATCTTTTTTTAAGGAATAGTCATTGAGCAGTGGGCCACAGAAAACAGCCTTTTTTCGCAGGCCGTATGTTGGACAAGCTTGGCTTATAACTTTGTTGCTGTTTGATGAATCTGCACAAAAGTTTTCAGAAAGATTTTAGACACAACCTTAAATGTTTGGGCAAAGTCAGAATGGATTTTGTCAAGTGGGAGGCTAAGTTATATAACCAAACCCAACCAACTAAGGTGGCGATCCCCTACATGGGCATCTGGAGTAGGGTCAATATGCATCACACAATTGTTTAGCATATATTGGGGCTATGTTATATAACTCATTTTTTGTACATATTTCTTGAGACTTTTCAAACATAATAAAACATGGCTGGATTTGCAGCAAACTTGTGCAAGGAGCTTTGGCAAGGACCCGAGCGCATGGTTTTGCAAATTTGTCTGTGCTTTATTTTTTGAAAATAAAGTGACATAATGTAGGTACAAAAAATAGTGATATACCCTTGGTGACTGAGGTATAGTCTTTGACCCTGGGCAGTGGTCAGATTATCGGGCCAAAGGCCATGACCCAGACAATCTGTCTACTAGCCATGACCATGAAGGACCGGCAATGGTGTTAAAGTGGGCATGGCCACAAGGGACCGGCTATGTGGTAATGTTTTTTGAAATTTGGATAGGTTTGAATGGAAAAAAGAATTCTGCTCGTAGCTACAGCCTGAAGTGCTGTGCAGGACTGCATTCGCGAGGAGCATTAGCAAGGACCCCAAAGCATGATTTTACAAATATGTCCTCTGTTTTGTTTTTTCTAATGTGTCAAAATGTGAGTACAAAAAATTGTGATATAACTTTGGTGTCTAGCAATGGGCCTGTCCGTGAGCAAGGAAAAATGTGTTCTCTGATTTGCTTATTGTGGCATCCGACATGGCCGGAGCCCTAGCTTTGAATGGGAACAAATACTCTGCTTGCGGCTACAGCCTGAAGTGCTGAACTGGATAACAACAAACCTGCGCGCAGAGCATCAGTACAGACTGGAAAGCATGCTTTTGCAAATCTGTCTTTGTGTTTTATTTTTCCAAAGTGCAAAGATATAAGTACAAAAAATAGTGATTTAACTTTGGTGCATGGACAGTTGGCCTGGCCCTCAGCAAGGACAAATGCCTACTCTCTGATTTAAATATTGGGGCATTCAGCATGGCCAAAAGCCTAATTTTAAATGGAAAACAAATTCTTCTTTCGTCTGCAGCTCAAGTGCTGGACGGGATTGAAGAAAATGTGCACAAGGAGCATCAGCAAGGACCTGAAAGCATGCTTTTGCAAATATGTCCTGTGTTTTACTTTTCGTGAAAGTGTGAAAAAAGAAGTACAAAAAATAGTGATATAACGTTTCTGCTCATGCAGTGCGGGCAGCCCTCTGCAAGGACAAATGTCTACTCTAATTTGCCTAGTGGGGAATGCGGCCAAAGCCAATGCCCCATGCTCCATGGATTGCAGAGACTGACCATGGCTGCAAGGGTATAGTGGAGACTGAAATAGGATGCAGGGTAGGTGCAGTGGATAACGGGGGTAGATTGATGGGGCTGGGCTCATGGTCGAACCTCATGCCCTAGGCAATTCAACCGTGACTTGCATCCCCAGCATGCACTGCTGATAATGACACACATCAGTATGCGCTGCAAAAAATATGTTCGTTAAAGGAGATTTGCAGTTCTTTAATATATGTTAAAAGAGGAATTATTAATAACTTATATACAGTGATGTAACATCATGAAACATTTTCACTCATAAAAACCTATCAAATTCACGGAAAAAAATCTTTGTTAAAGGGACGTTATGGTTAAGTTGCACTAATAGAAACCTATGTAATTCACTGAAAACACTTTGTTAAACATGGTGACAAATACAACTGAAAAAACCCAGACATTTGTCAGTTATGGTAAGCTAAGTCAACCATGACTTGCACCACCACTGTGCACTGCTAAGACTAACAGCCAGGACATGAAAGATGATATCACAAATGTCATTGATGACATCAATGATGACATCACATATGAAATTAATTTGGATGATAAGTCCCTAAAAGGGGTTGTGCTTATGATGTTGATAAGAAGATCCCAGGGGTGATTTGGAGACCTATCATGAACTACTCAATGTAATAAGGAATGTACTTATCTAAACAAAATATTATATTGGAGTGTTGTAGTTAATACAGGAACATAATCATCCGTACACATATGCAATGACTGCAGCATGCACCTTCGAAGTACAATACTTTTTATCTGGTCATTTTGGATAGTAAAGTAATGAATGTTACCTTATCAACGTTTTGAGTAATGTTAAACATGGAATACATAACTATTAATTCAAGACTTAGTACATACTTCTCTTAGTACAAACAATACATATTTTAACCCACAATGCATACAATACAGAAGCCCACACAGGGAAGCTAAAGTAAGCATGAAAGAAACATCACCAGAAAATGTGAATAACATTAAAGTTCATCATCAAGTATACAATGAATTCTGTGTTTGAGGCCTTCTTATTGCCCCATATGTATGCACCAGGAGCTGAGACGAAACCCTAAGGAACGTACTTTAAGAACATACGACAAGGTTAACGTCTAGATATATAACATCTTTTCAATTTTCATATTCTGACTGTCAGTGAACAAAAACACCTGGCCTAGAAATGTCAGTGAACAAAAACAAGTGGCCCAGATATGTGATGTCATCAGTGATATCATCAATGACATTTGTGATGTTATCTTTGATGTCCTGGGTGTTAGTCTTAGCATTGCACAGTGGTGGCGCGAGTTATGATTGCTTGGCTTACCACAACTGGCGAATTTCTGGGAGTTTTCAATTTTACTTGCAACCGTCTCGTCCCTTTTAACAACGTTTGTTCTCTGAATATGACAGGTTTTTATGAGTACAACTGAACCATAACATTCCTTTAACAAAGTTTTTTCACTGAATATATATATATATATATATATATATATATATATATATATATATATATATATAGACATGTGCGATTGATGCCAGGCTGGATTTCCCTTTGTGTTTTTGTTTTACGTTTCAATCATGTTTTGCAGTGTACACCGTATGAGGTATCTCCTGGTTAAAAAAATATATATATATTAAAAAAAAAATATTACCTCATTATGACTTAGAATTGCTTAGGGCATTTATATCATGGAATAGATACAAAGTACAGTACGGGATAACTATGCATTATTTACTGCATGCCGAACCTCGTTAGCAGCCTATGATGTAAATATCTCATGAGACACGTAATTAGGTGGTGTTTTTATAATAGGAGCTTTTGAGAATACCCCATTGTTATTGTTACCAATGCACATCTAATTGGTCCCTTTTCTAAAACTTCATACCAAGATCCATGAACCTTCCTGTGCCTGCTTCCATTTCATCTTCTAAGAGGCTAGATGGGGGGGTACGGTGGGGGGAGGGGGGGCGTATCTGCACACTAGACACATCCACTGACTGTACCTCTGAACATTTAGTCACTTTGCATGAATCACTGGGAAGTGGGCACTATCTGATCCATGCCGAAGGAAAGGTCACTCGCATCGCTTACATGGAAGGAATGACATTTTATCAAGCCCGGGAGGTGACAGCAATTTGCATTTGAAATTATTCCCGTACTTTGCAATTTGCTATCTTGCTAGATTTGGAAGTTCAACGTCTGCTGATTCCAGAGTGAAAAGCCAGGGGCCATGAGTTCAAAAGAATCTGCTGCCACTCGGGCAGAGAGGGAGGCAATCTGAAGGCCAACCTACAAAGGGCATTATCATCTGAAAGGTGGCATGGCTTTGCATTAATGTCAGCAATCTAGACCAAATCATTTTGGTTTGTAGAGTCTCGTGAAATGCTAATCTTTTGGCTTCACTAAATAAGATATTTTGTTTCGATAGAATTGTAAGGTTGTTTATGTTAGCTAATGTGTTCTAACTGCCTGTGGGATGTGCTGGATAACATTGCTCAGTAAGGTGGATGAGATAATAATATTGCATCTTTCTATAAAACTTCCCGCCAAAATCCTGCAGCTTCTAAGTGCAGGTGTTATTATGAGCCCACTTGAAAAGTATTTAGTTGAGCGACGTCGGATAGATGAATGGTGATGACGGCCCTCGGCGCAGGATTTGTCCTTGGAAGGTGCAGGCTCTTTATTTGTCAGACCAACACATTGCGTTCTTTCAGAAAGGGAGAATAAGGCAGTTGGAGGGGATTGTTAGGCAATTCAAATCCTTTCTCTGAAAGGTGGCTTTCAAGCCTTTTTAAAACTTCGTAAAATACAACTTAAGATGGAGGGGAAAGAAAGGAAGCCGACAAGGGTAGTGCCTTATAAATGCAAGGTGTCTTAATGAATGTTGAACAGATGGATGTAATCCGAGAAAAGAGTCTATTTGGCAATGAAGTCACCCGTTGCCGTCCCACTTCAGTGCCAGGCTTCAATTCACACATAGGAGCCTAACTGTGCAGGCTGCAACATTCTAAAACACCTTGTAAACAATCCACGAGAGAAAAAACGCTGGTTAATGGCATAAAAATGTGTACTCTTTCAGACTACCCAATGCAAAATCATGACAGCTCGTGGGAGAGCAGTAGCACCTTCGAGATTTAGCGGTTTTCAGGTAGTCCCTCTTAGCCAGGGACATCATTGAGGTGTCGCATCTGTGACCCGTGAGGTCTCCGTTGCTACCCCTGAGGTCTCCCTTGCTACCGCTGTGGTCTCCCTTGCTACCCCTAAAAAAAGCTTTTAGTTTTTATTTTTAAATTGAGGCTTCTGGGTTGTGGCCAGCAGCTTGTGGCACTTTGTTTCTGGAGAGGCTGGTTTTCTGATCGCTATAGCCGGTAAGATAGCTCAGTGGGTCGAGCGGTCACTGCTGCAATGTGTGTGTGATCTGCAGATTGCAGGTTCGACTCCCGGTGGGGTCGATTCAGCCTTTCATCCTGCTGAGGTTGATAAATGAGAACCAACACAGGTTGGGTGATATTGAATGTATATTTTTTGTATTTGAAGCGCTTAAGCATAAGTGCCATATAATAACACATCATTACCATTTGGCCTTGGACGCCTGCTTGCATTCAGAGTAATTTGGTAATATGGGTTTAGACATACTGATATTAACGATACATATAAGATTCATTCTTGTGTGAAATGAATATCACTTTACAGTGATACCGTAACCATATTTTTCGTAGTGTACTTAGAAACAATGTTATGTGATGACACTTTCATTTTTGTCAAGGGGTGAAAGGTCGTGTTCCATCGCTTCCTGTGATGTCAAATGAGTGTGGGGGTCAAATTACATCACTTCCTGTGATGTCATCAGAGGTCAAGGGTCATTGTGGTGAAAAGGCGTCCCTGCTATTAGCATGCTCATCATTCACCCTCACTTACCATGTGACCCACTAACACCTCTAACAAAGCTCTTTGTATCATATTCTGCTCGATCTTCAACAATCCCTCGTGCACCACATCTGTGTGGTTTATTTTTGTCACTGGAATCAATGTGTTAACTCCTCTGTAAAGACTTTGGCCCTAATTTACAGAAAAAACAATAATGGCGCGCAAACATGACAGCGCAAGCACGAACATTGCGTTTTGCAAATGTTTAGCACCGTGAGCTGATTCACAAAATGAAATGTGCACACAAACCTGCAGCACAAAGAAAAAGTATTAGTTCATGTCACGCCCAAAACATGGTCCCATTGCTACATTACATAGCACCGTAGATATCCATCGTGTCCTAGTTTGAAATGTCATATAAAGGAGACAGAAAATACATTCCCCACTCAACAGTGATCTTTACATATCGTGTGATGCTGAAAAACCCTATTTATACCAATAGTCTTGAAAAAATAGACCTAGTACTTATTTGTTTTTTTATAATATCAAAAATAGTTTATTTTCTTTTATAAAACTAACTCTAAAACAGTGTTTTCAGTAAAAAGGACCCCACAACACAACATACAGTGGATACATTTACAATACAAATTACTAGTTTCACTCACATCCATTCCTGTAACATGACAATACAATACAATACATCAACATATAAAATTTATATAATGATTTAAACATTTTCAATCACTGAGTGTTATTAACTCAGAATAAACAGTCCCGACATGTTTCAGTTCCTCTTGGCACCAAATGCATGAACCTTCTTCAGGGGAAGACACTTTTAATTTTTTCTCCACCATGTAATCCAGGGCCCCAAAAGTACTCTTCAAACCGTACTCCTCACAAGTAGGATTGCTGCAGTGTAGGTGTGCCTCAGTGCACCCAAATGCCCTCCGACCTCTTTCAATAAGTCTGATCCTGTTCTATAAATGGTTCTTTGGTAACCATGAACCTGATTCCAGCTATTACGCCATGCCACTACTCCTGCGTGGTTGAAGAGATTGTTTACATATTCTTCGTCGCTGTTAAATTGTCCACAAAATTGTAACCTTCAAACATTTGGGTGAGCTGTCAGACCCCCCCACAGGCACATGAGAAGCCGCTCATCTCCTATACCCTGGGATCGGAGCATGCACGCCTGCAGCTGTTTATAATTCCGCGTGACATCTCATCGCTCCCTGGGGGGGGTCTGACAGCTCACCCAAATGTTTGAAGGTTACAATTTTGTGGACAATTTAACAGCGACGAAGAATATGTAAACAATCTCTTCAACCACGCAGGAGTAGTGGCATGGCGCAATAGCTGGAATCAGGTTCATGGTTACCAAAGAACCATTTAGAACAGGATCAGACTTATTGAAAGAGGTCAGAGGGCATTTGGGTGCACTGAGGCACACCTACACTGCAGCAATCCTACTTGTGAGGAGTACGGTTTGAAGAGTACTTTTGGGGCCCTGGATTACATGGTGGAGAAAAAATTAAAAGTGTCTTCCCCTGAAGAAGGTTCATGCATTTGGTGCCAAGAGGAACTGAAACATGTCGGGACTGTTTATTCTGAGTTAATAACACTCAGTGATTGAAAATGTTTAAATCATTATATAAATTTTATATGTTGATGTATTGTATTGTATTGTCATGTTACAGGAATGGATGTGAGTGAAACTAGTAATTTGTATTGTAAATGTATCCACTGTATGTTGTGTTGTGGGGTCCTTTTTACTGAAAACACTGTTTTAGAGTTAGTTTTATAAAAGAAAATAAACTATTTTTGATATTATAAAAAAACAAATAAGTACTAGGTCTATTTTTTCAAGACTATTGGTATAAATAGGGTTTTTCAGCATCACACGATATGTAAAGATCACTGTTGAGTGGGGAATGTATTTTCTGTCTCCTTTATATGATGATTATGTTGGTTATCCCCTAACCGTGTGAGAGAGGGAATGTTAAAACAAGGGGAACGGTAGACCTTTGTATAGATAGATCTAGTTTGAAATGTGACATTGGCCGGGAAAATGAGAGAGAAGAAATCCAGGATTACAAAACAGCAATTACCATTATTCTCATTCCTACACATCCGCGCCCCCGCCATGTTACATGAAGCCTAAACCCACTCTTCCATGACCCAGAACCCAGACCAATCTACACCCCACAATTCTACTTTACGCCTACACCCATTCTTTCCCGTCCAAAACCCCCACCAATCTGCGCCCCACAATAATACATAACGCTTGCACCCACTCTTCCACGCCAAAGAACCCCAACCAATCTCTGCCCTGCAATTCTACATTATGCCCGCACCCACGCTTCTGCATCCAAGAACTTTGACCAATCTGCACCCCACAGTTCTACATTACACCTGCACCCACTCTTCCTCATCATATAACCCCGACCAATCTGCGCCTCATAGTTCTACATAACGTCTGCACCCACTCTTCTGCATCCAAGAACCCCGACCAATGTATGCCCCACCATTATACATTACGCCTGCCCCCACTCTTCGGCATCCAGGAACCCAAACAAATATGCATCCCACAATTCTACATTATGCCTGCACACACGCTTCCTCCTCCCAGAACTCTGACCAATCTGCGTCTCACAATTCTAAATTACGCCTGCGCCCAAAATTCCTCATGCCAGAACTCCGACCAATCTGCACCCCACAATTTGACATCACTCTACAGCCACAGTACCACCCCACATTGCTTGTGTTAACAAGGTTCACCTCCAATGTACATGCCTCCAACACCCACACATCATGTTGACAGTACTTGCCCTTACAAGGTGGCACCTCACATGCATACAACCCAAATACAAAACCCAACGCCCACATTTATGTTGCACAGTACCAACACCAGGCGTTGGATGACATTTCCAATGTCTTTGTCAAATCCCTTCAAATGGGCTTGCTGCAAAAGGACCATGATGAAGGTCCATCCCACCTAAGTAGTCCTCCTCCACGCCCATGTCATTTTCCTACAGCACTCTCTGGACAACAGGTGATTGTATGTCCCCTCTTCAACCCTTGCACTGAGGAACATAACCAGTGGACACACAATCCTATACTCCTCTTGTTGACCGGATAACACACAGAGCTGTATGCTGGCCCACACTCAGGATCACGTGTGAAAAGAGTAAACTTACATACCCAACAGTAATTGATTCACACACCCACTCACAGACAATAGGTAGTACCAAACTCTTCGTGGGTCTTGCTCAGCATTGTGGAGGTGTCAGGATGACAATGTATGCAACTGCAAGGGCACTTGGCAGCTATGCACTTTGTCCATCCCAGTTTACCGTTGACCCTTCCTCAACCATTCTGGCCTGCATCTTCCATGAACTACACCTGGCAGATAACATCCTCCAACATGATCAGGTGAAAGCACTTTTGATGGTTCATGGACAATCACCCCTTCAGTGTCTTCCCCTTGGATCACACACACATGAGAACCACATGGTTTGTGCAGCTATACTGTGGTAATTTGCCCTTCAGGTAAAATAGTCTTCTTGGTCCTTGGGTCCTTCCTATCATCTATCTCCCTCTCTGCCTGTGGTGTTCCCCAGCAGTCTAACCTCTCACCCTGGCTTTTCAACCAATACCTGGCAACTCTTGCCTACTGCAATGCCATTTTCTGCTCATATTTCCAGTGCTACGCTGACGACACTCAACTCATTTTCAGGCTGTCCTCAGCCACCTCCTCTCCTTCTCTCATCTCTGATTGTCTAACTTCCATTCAAGATTGGTGTGCCGCCAATGATCTTTGAATGCCAGCAAGACAGAGATCCTCCTCATCAGCACACCTTCACCATCCTTTCCCCTCACTCGCTGGCCGGCCTCTCTTGGCCCTCCTACCCCCACCTGCGAGGCTAAGAACCTCAGGGTCATCTTTGACTCCACACTTTCCTTCTCCGCCCACACCTCTGATGTGTCTAAAACGTCAAACTTCCTTCTGCACCTCCCCAGAGATATTCTGCCTTTCCTCTCCTTCCCCCAGAAGCTCACTGTCTCCCAAGCTCTGGTTCTCTCTAGGTTTGACTATTGTAACAGCCTCTTTCTAAATCTACCTGCCTCTACGCTCCGCCCTTTGTAACTAATCCAGAACAGGACTGCAAGACTTGTCCTTGGCCTCAAGCCCTGGGATCGTATTTCTCCAGCTCTGAAATCTCTCCATTGGCTCCCAGTGGATGCAAGGATTAAATTCAAAACCCTCTGCATTGTCCACAAGGCTTTCTGGGGCCGGGGTCCAAGATATCTTCAGCGATCCCTCCGCAAATACCTCCCAACTTGAGCTCTTCGCTTCTCTACCTCTAACTCCCTCAGGGTCAGTAGTTTTTCAAAGAAACAAGCTGGGGGTAGATGTCTGTCTTCGGCTGGGGCCTCCCTCTGGAACAGCCTTCCTGCCACTCTGAAACTTGAGGAGAACCATCTCCGGTTCTGGAAGCACCTCAAGGCCCTCCTATTTTCTTCTGCCTTTGCCCCCTCTCCCATGCTGATCTGTTCTCTCTCAGCATTGTGCACCTGGCCACCATATGGTCTAGGGGCCAAGGTACCTGCTCACCCTGCCACCCTCCTCTACTGCCTCCGGGCCACCCCTTGCACTGGGATCTGTATCTGTACCCATACCGGCCACCCTTTAGTTCTTTCTGCACTTATCAGACCTACACTGTCTTCTGCCTTAAACCCAGCACTTGCCACTTGCTTGCATAACTACCAATGTGTGTTGCCTTTATTATTTATTTATTTATTTATTATTAGTTATCTCTTTCACCTTTGCTCCACACTTTCCACTTCTCCCCCTCTCCCATGCACTTGCACGTTCTCAATGTCACTGGGCCTAGTAAGATCAAAGTTTTGGTCTCCCTTGTTCCCCTCCCTTGCCTTGTCGCGCTCTAAAACACTTGTGTACGAGCGCGATAGAAGTAAAATATCAATTCAATTTGTGTAAGGTGCAGAGGACATACAATCAAAGGTATCCAACAACGATTGTGAACATGTACAATGCTTTGAATCTATGTGGGTCATTACGAGTGTGGCGGTAAGGGGTTAACGGCGCCGGTAAAGGTGACAGAGCCATCAACCCCTTACCGCCACATTACGAGTTCTGCTTGCGGGACCCGCTCAGGCTGCCTGGTAAAACCAGGCGTCCTTAGCGGGCCCCGCGAGCAGACCAGGGTGCTAACAACGGGCCTGTTATTAACGTGCCCGTTGTTAGCACCCTCCCCATTCCAATTGAGCCTTGCATGAGGAATTACCAGGCCCTCCAAGGTCGGAATGGCCCGGTAATTCCTCATTCTAGGAACCCTGACCTGGTATCCGGTATGGGGGTAGCCATGTCGCTAATAGCAGCATGGTTACCTCCATACTCGCAATGACCCCCTGTATCTGTGTGGAAGGGTGACACATTCACACACATGGACATTCAAGCAGCAAAAGGACACCCAAACTGCTGTGACAGAATAAATAACACCTTATAGAAGAAATAGCAATTTGGAGAAGTGACTGGACAGAGCTGAATGAGCTGTCACCAGAATCATCAAATATCCCAGCACTGGAGAACATACAGCCAGACACCAAAACAAATGTGTACACAACCTCGAAAAGACACCTAAAACATCACCTTCAAAATATCCTTTTCTTTACAAAATGTCTACCCTCATGGCCCCCCAGTAGACACACAAATAAAAACCAACTCATCCACCACTGTATTATTGCAAGCAAACATGCAATGGCTTTGCACCATAGATGGATGGCATCAGTCAATGATACCTTGCTACCCACACCGTAGCAATTCTCCCCTAACAACAGGCAACACTATGGAAGGGTGGAGGAAGGAATATCCACAATCGGAAATCATGGTTGTCGGGAATTCAATAGTTGTTGTGATGTGGCATTGGAAGTGATGGCAAAATGGAATGACCAGTGTGGCGATTTCTCCCATCGGAACTGGGGAAAGCTAGCAAGACACCTACTACAAATTACCTATGGGATTACCTGGGTCCAGATGTTCTTGAGTTGGGGTCTCTCCATTCTGGTACCAACTGAAGGGGGGACAAATGACCCCACTTTGTCTAATGGTATGGTTAACTATCGCTTAGACTACATGTTTGTTTGTAGTGACATTGAGAGATTGGTGAAGTGTTTTGAACATCTGTATACACTCCGTGATTGCTAATGTATTGCCTTGATAAATGGCTACTACTATGTCCGTGTCTTGAAACCCTAAAAAGGAAATATGAGGTATGATTTTATAATGACATTATTGCTTATAATGTTATGATTGTTGTAGGTTTCTGAGGTTTTTATTGTTAATGAATTGCAAATGAATGTAACTATTTATAATGTTATGATACCTTACCAATGAAAGATCTGAGGAAGGGGTAGAAAAACAGGATTGGAGATGGTTGGCTCTATCCTTATGTGACACAATCTCTAATCTAAAAGAATTAGGTAAACCTGCATAGCTAGAAACCATAAGTTGAAATTGCTTTGCTGGAATTCCCGAGGCAATTTCAATCTTTTTAATAACGAGTCACTCATGATAGACTTACATGGTTTTGATTTAATTTTGCTCCAGGAAATGTGGATGACATCTCATGTAGGATGGGAAGATTTCGTAGTGGAAGATATATGTGCTATAAAAAGTTTAAGGGGTAGACCTAAGGGTGGCATGCTTACAGCCTCTAAGTAGTCAGCTGGTTTGCTAAACAAAAATACTTGGAAACAAGGTCAATCGTTTCTCTTGACCGATTACTTGGTGGGAGATGGTTTGACTCTCTTCCCTCTATTAGTTATCAATGTCTACTGGAACCCCAATGAATTATCAGATCAACAGCTGGAAAGCACCCTAATTGACCTAGGCAAGCATATGTGGGCAAGTAATAATAGCGGGCGAGCTAAATGCAGATTCCAATGTGGACACATTAAGGGGTGAAACTTTGTATCTCAAGATTGCTACTAGCGGATTTGGCAGCCTGAAACTTAGAGGATTTCTATGGCTAAAATACACTGAATTGTGGGGTCTAAAGCGAATTTCTAATGATCATCACACATGAAATGCGAGGGGTTGTGTGTCGACCATTGATTACATTTTTCTAACCGCCAAATTAAACCTCTCAGTCTCAAATTTTGAAGTGAAGATTGCCCCCACAAGCGACCACTGTATGTTGATGATAGAGTTTGAGCTTGTAATATGGGAAAGGGCTAAACAGTGTTATAAAAATGATCTTTTGCTTAACACCGCTAATAATAGGATCAAATGGTCCTTTAATTCGACCAACAAATTTAGCACTAAGCTGATTGCTGAATGTGAAAATACTAATTTGAAACATCGTTTGCAGATGTTCTCAGTAAAAGAATTATATAGCACGATCAGATCCAAAATTAAGGGATTCTTTGAACACAGGCCCTGTAGATCAGCTCAGTCAATCCAACATAAACATGCAATGGGCATAGAGGTTTACGAAAGAGAAAGAGAACTTAACAGGGAGATTCGTAGACTACGGAAATTGAGCATGGCCGTTGCGGCCTTCTGGGTCCATATTAAACAATTAAAGCAAGCTTACAAAAAGTGGCTGAGGAGTCATAGAAGTATCATTGCTCAACGTGATGGCGAACGAATGTTAGGTGCAATGAGAGGGAGGACATCTTCCAATTTCTGGAAACTGATGAACAATGTGGATTGTACCCAAGCTCCGACAATGATAAATCCAATATCTGAAGTTATCTGGGCAGGCCATTTTGCTAAGTTATACAAGACAAACGAACAATGTCACTCTCCTTATGAAGTTACTTCTTCTAGTTGGACTCTGAGATGTGAGGTAGACGTAATAATGAGTCTTATAATAAAATCTAAAAACACAGGTGCCCCCGGGCTAAACAATCTAAGTAATAATGTATTACAATCTGAACCTTCTTTATGGGCAAAAATGTTGTGTATTCTTTTCAAAGATGTATGTATAACCAAAATTATTCCACAATCCTGGAGGGTTTCGGTTGTCATTCCCGTGTTTAAAAGTGGCTCCAGATTGCTGCCTAGCAACTATAGACCTATTGCCATCGCGGATACAGACTCTAAAATATTTGCATCCTTGGTACTGATAGATGTTCAGAGTTGGATGGATGACAATGATATACTTACAGGGTAATTCATAGAATTTCGTACAAAAGTGGCACACGCGGCTGGCACACAGTGTCCCCGTGTGATACACTGTGCCAGCCACGTGCGATAAAATCCATTTCATCGTACAGCGTTTCATGGATTTTAGCCTCCAAAACCAGCCGTGGCGCAGAGTGGCGCAGCGACCCTGCAGCAGCGCCAGTTACGCCCCCAAGAACGCCCTCGCACAAGGAAAATCCATCAAAATCCCCAATTCATCGCAAATGTCTGCGCTAACCCTGGACCAGTTTACAGGCCAAACAGCAAACACCAAGCGGGGAACGTGTATTTCAGGGGTTCGTGGGAAGTTTCACATGCAATCCCAACAGGGTACGTGTATTTCAGGGGTGCGCGTGAAGTTTCACATGTGATTCCAGCAGGGTACGTGTATCTCAAGGTGCGCAGGAATTTCCATACGCGAATTCAGCAGGGTACGTGTATTTCAGGGGTGCGAGTGAAGTTTCACACGCGATTCCAGCAGGGTACGTGTATCTCAAGGTGCGCAGGAATTTCCATACGCAAATTCAGCAGGGTACGTGTATTTCAGGGGTGCGCGGGAAGTTCCACACGCGATTGGCCTGGGTACGTGTATTTCGGGGTGCACGTGAAGTTTCACACGCGATTCCAGCAGGGTACGTGTATCTCAAGGTGCGCGGGAATTTCCATACACGAATTCAGCAGAGTACGTGTATTTCAGGGGTGCGTGGGAAGTTCCACACGCGATTGGCCTGGGTACGTGTATTTCGGGGTGTGCGTGAATTTTCACACGCGATTCCAGCAGGGTACGTGTATCTCAAGTGCGCAGGAATTTCCATACGCGAATTCAGCAGGGTACGTGTATTTCAGGGGTGCGCGGAAAGTTCCACACGCAATTGGCCTGGGTACGTGTATTTCGGGGTGCACGTGAAGTTTCACATGCGAATCCTGCAGGGTACGTGTATTTCGGGGTGCGCGGGAAGTTTCACACGCAAATTCAGCAGGGTACGTGTATTTCAGGGGTGCACAGGAAGTTCCACACGCGATTGTCCTGGGTACGTGTATTTAAGGGGTGCGCATGAAGTTTCACACGCGATTCCATCAAGGAACGTGTATTTCAGGGGTGCGGGGGAAGTTCCACACGCGATTGCCCTGGGTACGTGTATTTCGGGGTGCGCGGGAAGTCTCACACGCGATTTCAGCAGGGTACGTGTATTTCAGGTGTTCCGGGGAGTACTACACATGAATTGGCAGTGTGGGTCCTCCCAGGTGTTCCCTCTACACCCTCCACGGCCCCTGCAGGCAGCCCACACCACAGGGGACTACCCTGCACCCCTGGTCATGTCCCGCAGGCAGCCCATCCACCATGGGCATGCCCCCCAGCCAAGCCACATGTCACCTTGCACTACTGATCAACAACGCATGTCTCCCAGCACCACCACCCCAGCACTGTGGGGCACCTGCCAGCAGGCCCCCACTCATGTCCAACTCATGTCCCCCTGCACCCCCACCCCCCAGCATCCAGGGGCACCCTCCACCAGGCCCCCACTCATGTCCAACTCATGTCCCCCTGCACCCCCACCCCCCAGCATCCAGGGGCACCCTCCACCAGGCCCCACTCATGCCCCCCTGCACCCCCACCCCCCAGCAGTGCAGGGCACCTGGCAGCAGGCCCCCACTCATGTCCCCCTGCACCACCTGCCCCCAGCATCCAGGGGCACCCTCCAGCAGGCCCCCACTCATGTCCAACTCATGTCCCCCTGCATCCCCACCACCCCACAGTCAGGGGCACCCTCCACCAGGCCCCCACACATGTCTCCCAGCACCCCCACCCCCCAGCAGTCAGGGGCACCCTCCACCAGGCCCCCACTCATGTCCAACTCATGTCCCCCTGCATCCCCACCCCCCCAGCAGTCAGGGGCACCCTCCACCAGGCCCCCACTCATGTCCAACTCATGTCCCCCTGCATCCCCACCCCCCAGCAGTCAGGGCACCCTCCACCAGGCCCCCACACATGTCTCCCAGCACCCCCACCCCCCAGCAGTCAGGAGCACCCTCCACCAGTCCCCCACTCATGTCCAATTCATGTCCCCCTGCATCCCTACCCCCCAGCAGTCAGGGGCACCCTCCACCAGGCCCCCACACATGTCTCCAAGCACCCCCACCCCCCAGCAGTCAGGGGCACCCTCCACCAGGCCCCCACTCAAGTCCAACTCATGTCCCCCTGCACCACCACCCCCAAGCATCCAGGGGCACCCTCCACCAGGTCCCCACTCATGTCCCCCTGCACCCCCACACCCCAGTACTATGGGGAACCTGCCAGCAGGCCCCCACTCATGTCCAACTCATGTCCCCCTGCATCCCCACCCCCCAGCAGTCAGGGGCACCCTCCACCAGGCCCCCACACATGTCTCCCAGCACCCCCACCCCCCAGCAGTGCAGGGGCACCCTCCACCAGGCCCCCACTCATGTCTCCCAGCACTCCCACCCCCCAGCAGTCAGGGGCACCCTCCACCAGGCCCTCACTCATGTCTCCCAGCACCCCACCCTCCAGCAGTGCAGGGCACCTGCGAGTAGGCCCCCACACATGTACCCCCAACACCTCATGACGATCCATAATCATGGCCCCCATGCCCCCTCAATACACTGCCTATGCCACCCCAGTCCGAACAAACCACCAGGTATGACATCCACCCCAGCACATGATGCATCCCAATGGCTAGTCGGTGCCCGTGCCCTGGCTCCTGCTGCCTGCACATCCTCCACCGGCCGGGGTGCAGTCATTGATGTGGCCACCCCTGCTGGACGTCCGACTCCCGACTGTGGCAGGGATGTGTCCTCCACCAGCCTGGCCGCACCGTCAGAGGCAGCTCCACAGGGCACCCAGGTGACAAATGGGTGGAAAGATGGCACGGAGGACGACTGGCGCATAGGGTGTTCAGTTGAGGAGGGGGTTGGAACAAGCTCCAGCAAACGGAGGAATCCGGCCTGGGTGACCTGTCCCAGTAGGCCGACGCGGTCAAAGAGCCATTCGAGATGACGTGCAGTCTCCTCACGAAAAGACTGCAGGTCACCTCGCATGGCCCGTTGACGCAACGCCACACCAGTCAGGACAGGCTCAACCCGTACCTGGATAGCCACGTCCGCAGGCAGAGGAAGGCCAGTTGTTGTAAGCTCATCCCCTGCCTGAAAACGGGTCTGGACGTAGGCATCCCTGCTGGTGCAAGATGATGCAGTGACAGGATCAGGGACAGGATTGCACACAGGCACCTCTGCGGCGGCCTGTGCTGCCTCCTGTCCCTGGTCCTGCACTGCACCACTAGCACCAGTGGAATCCCTACCTCCAGACCCCATCTCTGTCGCTTGCACGGCCTCCTCCTCCACCAAACACCCCACCAACCTGGATGACTCCGTGCCATCTTCTCCCGTTGGGTCCTGTGGGGTCCCAGCTGCGCCTTCTGCTGCCGAGGAGTCCAACTCCGACCTCCGCCTCTTGGACCTCCCACCGGCAGCTGTGGCCTGGGACGCGGCACCGGACTCCACACTCCCCGACGAGATGACAACCTGGGAGGGGAGCCGGGCCTTGCGTCTCCGGCTGGCGGTGCGATCCCTGCCGCTGTGCTCCACAGCACCTTCTCCGCCCTCTTCATCAGTTGACGCTGCAGACAGGGAGAAATAAAACACAGGCATCAGGGCACTGTACAATGGACACATACACACATGACAGTTGTACATGAGTGGCATTGGCAAACCTCAGACATGGCATCACAATCGCCAACACACATGTCATTTCAACTCGCACACATGAGCCATACCACAGCCATATCACAACAGCCAGCACCATCCATACACATACAACAGCATGAGCAGGCAAAGGTGAGCCAGACATCACATGCAACACAGGGAGTGCACTACACATGCACACACACCACCAAACTTGCATGCATGCGTACACCTCTGCCAACTGTCGCCGTGTTGAGATTGGCATCCATGTCACATCTGCCAATCAGTCTTCCACATCCCGGTGTCACATGCATCCATGTCGCATCACTGTTGCATCCTTGTCAAATACACACACATGCACATGTACACAGTGCAGATACATGCAGCTGAAACCAACATCCATGTGTGACATCACAAACATGCCTACTTACATACACATTCTTTCAAACATGTGTGCCCACACATCTGCATTTGGCATGCAAGCCTACACACACAAGCACCATCCATGTCTCACACATGAGAGCCCTCGCCTGTGTTAGCCTCACGGCCCTGTACACCCCCCATACTTGGCCCCATAAAAACACATGTGCAACCTGCACACTACTGGCACACCACCACACGCACAGCTTACAATCAGGATGCATGTACACTTACCGCTTGACTCCAGACGGGTCTGCCTCTCAAGGACCTGGATGTGGAGCACTGGGGATATGCGTTCCAGGACCCTCATCTGATGTTCTGACAAGTGGCCCCGGCGCCCCTTGGCATCCGCTGCCTTCAAGAGGCGCCGGGCCTTGTTGAGGGTCCTGGACCTGAAGTCCTCCCAGCGCTTCTTGACATGATGGAATAGTCGGACTGCCACCACCTCCGCGTTGATGGCTGTCACGATGTCCGTCCAGATCCGAGTCGATCCTTCCTTGACAGGGCGCAAACGTCCGAAGAGGGCATCATACTGCCCCAGGACTTGCTCCACCAGGACACCAACTTCGGTGGCAGTGCAGCTGGTGCCCATCTGCCTCTCTGGCTGGGGGTTGCCAGTGGTGCCAGATGTTGCAGTGCCCGACATGACAACCCTAGAGGCAGGAGTGGGTGGGCAACTGGGTCCTGGGGCTGGTCTGTGGAGCGATGGAATCCCAGTCGGGAGTCTTCGGTTCCAGCATGGGTGGTCACAGCAACACCGCACCTGGCAGATGTGCAGGCAGCAAATGGCAGGGCACGTGGGCAGCGGGCAGTCAGGCAGCAGCAGATGGCAGTTGGGAGCGTGCTCGGGGCTTTGGGGGGTAGTAATTCAGCCTTCTGGGCAGGAGCGTGGTCTTCCGTGTGCTTACACGTGGCCAGCTTGATACGGAGTGATTTGGCACGTGAAAATCCAGCATGTCTGCGTGTAATTCGAGGAAAGGCCCTTAGCGCGTAAGCGCGTCAGCACACGTACGCGAATTCATTGGCCCAAAGGCCCCCAGCGTGTAGGCGCATCTATGACATTACGCGCACGTGCGTTTTCCATGGCGCGTAGAAAAAATAAGCACGTCAGAGTGTCAATTCGTGTAATTGGTGGAAAGGGCCACAGCGCGTATGCGCGTCTGTGACGTGCATGCGCGGGCGTTTCCCTGTACACGGGTGCATGTTACACGTCCAATGACTGCACGCCAGAGTGTCAGCTTGTGTAATTGGAGGATAGCACCTTAGCGCGTACACACGGAAGTGACGCTGTATGTGTGGGCATGTTTAAAAGGTATGTGTAGAACACCATTTCCTTGTACGTGCTTTTCGTGGAGAGCGAGTGGGTGAAATCTGTACTTCTTGTCGGTTCACACGCAATTTACTTCACAGCGTTCCAATTTCGTACTCCATGTTACCTCTGAAAGCTTTTTCTCTTTTTGTCTTTTTCCTGGGCCTGTTTCCTCAAACAGCGTTCACTTCTCCTGTTGTCCTGTCTCCTCAGACAGCGTACAATTCTTCTTTTGGCGGGGGTGTTGCGAACGCGCACACGTGCGTCTTTTTCACTATATTTTTCCAGGCAGACGGTGAGTCGCGCACGTATTTAACATCTGTGCTTGCCCCGTGTGTCACGTACCCCTTCAGAGGTCATTCTAGGCTGTGTGTGACACGCATACGTTCATTTTTGTGTTTCTGGGTGCCACAACGTAGTGCAGGTTTATTTTTGGGGTGCCTGTGCGTTGCGTGACCCGTCATCTTCCCCTGGGGGTCACATACAGCCTTGCTAGAGCACTAGGGTACGAATTCCATCTAGTCCCCTACCCCTATGACCCCCAATTGCCCAGGACAATAGTTTACTGCAACTCCCATACGCACAACAACATCAGTGCCATGGTTGGGAGGCAAGCAAGCTGTAAGGGTGGCAAAGGTGGCCGAGCCTCAAGAGGTGGGCGTGGTGGATACGGTAGGGGACGTGGCCGGGACTTGCAGGGTGCCCCTACCCCCCCATGTGTGGAGGACCAGTCAGGGACACCCATGCCCCCCCCCCTGGTTCAGGGTAACGTGGCTGACACCATCCATGCTCAGCCCTTGTTGGACCAGCCCATTGTGGCACCAGATCTGGCACAGGGTGACTCCATGGCTGACTTCCAGGTCAGCAGGTCTAGGCCACGTGTGGCGGTGCACGTTGGTGTCACCAGGCCACGTGGATCAGGGGCAGCTATGTCATCTGCTGCCCCGAGTAGGCAGGGTGGGGAGGCTGCAGGGGCAGCTGCGTCTCCATCCACCCCAGCTCTGAGTCTCTCAGCCAGGACAGTGTCGGTCCCAGTCCATCCTGCTGACGTTCCCCCTGACTACATCACACTTCAGCTAATGCCTGCACCAAGTCCCATGGTGAGTGTTCGTTCCCACACTCCTAGTCCACAGTCCACCGGGCTCCTGCCCCTAGTGTCCAGAGCGGCGTAGGACACTCAGGATCCCCACCACCTTCCAAGCGGAAGAGGAAGAGTGCTCGTCCAGTACAGGCTGATGTTCCAGACACGGCTAAACAGTCCGGCCCACCAAGGAAGCCCAGCTTCAATCAGGCCGAACTTGATGCACTTGTGGAGTATGTGTCGGCACATGACAGCGAAATGGTGATTACTGCAGGATGTAAGACCACACCTTCACGATGTCTGGCACACTGGCAGACCATCGCGGACATCATAAGTGCCCTTGGATTCGTGAAGCGCACAGCTAATGATTGCTACAAGCGCTGGAATGACCTGAAGCGCAGGGCAAAGAAAAAGCTGGCCTCAAGTCATGCCGCTACTCTAGTGACTGGAGGTGGGTCTCCAGCAGAGGACATTGAACTCACTCCACATGAGTATGTTGCTGGGACCTACGTCACGGAGGGACAGATCCAAGGCGTGGGAGACCTGCCAGATTACGAGGCATTGTCCGGTGAGTGCACATGCATGTGTGTGTCATCCATGTGCATGGTGTGTGTGTGTGTGAGGGCTTCTGATTGAGTGCCAGGTGAGGGTGTGTGTGCCTGAGTGGTTTGGGTCACCCATGTGCTTCATCCAATACATTCTGCGCACCAGTATTTGGGTATTGCAGTATCCCTTCTGGCAACAGTAGACATTTAGCCCAACCTCACGCCAGTTGCCCTTGAAGTGTCATCTTGCCACAACATTGTTGCGTATTATTCTGTGTTCATTCAGGCTGATTGTTTCCTTTCCACCACTTTCACTAGGCATTTCTCAGTCCTATTGTCACATGTGTGACATGGCTATGGTACATGCCATCTGTGTGAAGGCATGTGTCATGTATGTGTATTGGACATGCCAATCACAGGCCAATGTGTGATGGCACTGCTAGCCAGCATGCAGCAAATGTGTTGGTCTTCCATCTTGGTGTCATCAATGTGTGCCATTTGCCTCCCCTTCATACGCAGTGACGGTGCATGCATGGGAGGGTTATAGTCATGTGGGACATGTGTCAATGAAGTACTGGTTCTGTTGCTTCTGAGCCCTAATTGTGTGCCATGGTGCTAATGCCTGTTCCCATTTCTTTTCTTTCATATCTTTGCAGGGGATGACGCACTTGATTCTGCTGGGGTTGTGGAGATGGTGCAGACCCAGGAGGGGTCTCAGGCCCGACCGGGCACCAGTGAGGGACGTGGTGTGGTGGGTGAGAACCCACACTTGCTGCAGACCATTCTCTCAAGGGGTGTCTCTGGGTGCACCTCCCCCAAGCTCTATTCAGGTGTCGATTCGGATGATGAGACCTATGTGCCGTCGCAGGTAAGTGTTTCTGGGAGGGATTCTGTACTGTCCAACCCACCTGCACCAGGGGTAGAACCCTCAATGGGGATATCAGTGTTGATAGGTCCGCATTTGGTGGTTACGGATGCAGGGTCACACTCCGCAACATCTGATCTTGTTCCTGGGCCAGCAGATCAGAGGGGGAATGCAGTCCTGCAGCCTCATGCAGTGCCCACACAGCAAGGCGCAGTTCACCTTGCCCCAGACAGGTGTGGTCCCCGCCGACGCGGTGGCCGTACGCCACCTGGCAATACCGCATGGGAGCAATCCATATACGGTATGGCAAACCAACAGGCAGCATCATCTGAGATGATGGCTCAGGCCATGGATAGGGTGGCCACTTCCATTGTCCCCCAAGAAAGGCTGATGGAGCAGCAACTACAGCAGGCAACAGACTCCATTTGCCAGTCACACAGGGAGGACATGTTGGCGTCCAACAGGGACAAACGGGCAGCACTGGAGACTCTGCGGGAAGCCATTTCTATTGAGTTCCAGGGCCACAGAGAAGCCCTGAGGGTGGAACTCCGTCAGCTCAGGGTGACTCTTGTTGAGCTTGAGGCTTCAACTGACACGAGGACAGAACAGCAGCTGGAGCGGCTCACACGTACGCTCTCAGCTGAGATGCAGGCAACTCGGGAGGAGGTCCGGGCATCCCGTGAGTTGTTGCATGGGACCTCCGCACGATTATCCTCCAGAACCAGCCCTTCCACACCCGCATGCTTGCTGCCATGGAGGACCAGACTAGGGCTTTGCGTGGGCTGCCTCCCATAGTACCACCACCTCCTGATGCAGCTGCAGAGGGTGAGGAGAGCGACAGCAGCGATTCTCTCACAATAGGGTAGCTGTGCAGGCCATGAGCCCATGGAGGTGTTTATTTTCCCCAAAATCCACACAGGTGGGTTTTGGTGTGCACCCTGTCCTCGGACCTCCTGGGTGGCCTCCCCCACCCCTCCTGGCCCATACATGGCCATTTTTGATTTTTGATTTTTGATTTTTTTTTTTTTTTTACAGTGTGTTGCCTTGTGTGGCTCCCGTGGGCATACGCTGTATTGTGGCTGGGCACATGCAGGCTTGTCCTGAATTTGGGTTAGATGCTTGGGTTTGTGTGACACACACCCCTCCTGCTTCCCGTTTCCATGGGCTTGCAAAGGGTGTGCCCAAGTGACATTGACTTACACAGTGATGTTGGACTCCCATTTGCTGTGTGGGCAGTCTGTAGTCAATACTGTTTATACATTCCTAGTGCATATTGTTGTTGCATTGTACACTGCATGGTGTATTGATATGTGCCTCTGCATCATTCTCATCCTCCTAATTTGCAGGTCCATTCCTCATGTCTTCACAAGGCGGTCTACTTTGGAAATGGAGTCCATGTTGTAAGCAGTGCACCTACACTTTTGCGTGGCGCTTACACTGTACAGTTGGAAGTGGTCGAAGTGCTGGCATTATCAGGTAGTGAGACTACCAATTTTTTAAATCCGTACTGTCATGTTTATGGTAGGTTTGAGGTTGTGTAGGTGATTTGTATTATTGCTAAATATTTGGTCATGTGTATTGTTGGTCCTGCATTACTGTGAGCATTTCATGTGTGGCCAGTTTCCATTAGGGATACTGTACTTTGTGACACTTGTGTCATGTTGTGGGGATTACTTTGTTTGCTCTCACATAGCATGACATGCCATGGTGTGTTGTGTGGCGGTGCCGGGGAGGCGTTGGGTGACATGGCACTGTTCTCATGTTGTATTTTGCAAGTGGGTATTCATTTTTGCTGCATAGAAGTGTGTCTTTTGATGACACTGCATTGGTGGTGTTTGTGTAGGTAGGGATGCACACATTGTGACACTTCCAGGTGAACAATCTCAGGCTGCTATGGTTCTGACAGTTGACTGTCCCTTCATTCATCATCATTGTCAGATTGAGTCATCATTGTCAGATGGTATGTGCCAGGGCTGTGTGCACTCCACAGGGGTGTGATTTCTATGTGAAGTAATTAGCCACCAGCTGCGTACGGGCTGCCTCACCCTGTGCCCTTTCCCCTCCCATGCGCAGCGGGCATGCATGTGGTTGGGGATGTGGGGGCACCACCATGTCCACAGCCAGGCCCCGGCGTGTTGCAACATTGTGCAGGATACATGCTGCCACTATGATCCTGCACACTACTGGGGGAGCGTATAACAGCTGCCCGCCAGAATGGTCAAGGGAGCGAAAGCGTGACTTGAGCACTCTGAATGTGCGCTCCACTATGCCCCGGGTTGCAATATGGGCTGTGTTGTATCTTACCTCGGGAGGCGTGATGGGGTTCCGAATTGGCGTCATCATGTGGGTGCTCAGAGGGTAGGTCCTGCCCCCCTCGGAGGTGGTGATGGGTATCATTAGTGGGGTAGTGACATTACTCTGTATCTGACATGCATGCATGTGCAGTGGCATTTATACTCACCAAGCAGCCATGTATTGCCATGCCGCCCAGCTTCCATGTCCCGGTTTAGGGTTGACATCATGTAAATTAAGCTGTCGTGGGTGGACCCTGGATAGTTGGCATATACTGAGGTGATGATTCCCTTGGCATCACATATTACCTGGATGTTGATGGAATGCCAGTGCTTGCGGTTTCTTTAAATGTGCTCAGATGCCCTGGGGGGACATAGAGCCACATGAGTGCAATCAATGGCACCTAGCACTTTGTGGAATTGTGCCACCCCGTAGAAATCTTGGATAACAGCCTGCCTTTCTGCAGGTGTTCTGGGCAGGTATATGTGCCTGCGGACTGATGGGCGTGCAGTGATGATGGCCAACACCTGGTGTAGGCACCGTGACTGCGTGGCCCGTGACAGCCCCCCCCCACTATGGCACTTGTCTGCTGAAATGATCCGGTAGCCAAGAAGTGCAGTACATTGAGGACCTTCTCCAGGGGGCTGAGTGCTTGGGAGCACAGGGTGGGTGATGTGAGGTCATCCTCCCACTCACTGACCAGGTCGAGTATTATGTGAGGTGGAAACCTCCCATACACCTGGTCATCAGGCATACCAAAAAGGCTGGTTCTGGGTGTAAAGATTCTGGCCCTGGCTATCCTCCTCCTCCTCCTGCGGTATCCCACAGCCACTGCTGCTAGGAACGGTATATTCATCCTGGCGTCTGAGCTTGTTTGTTGTTTGCGCGCACTTTTATGCTGCGTGGGTCGACGTACGCCTGCTTCATGCGAGTCGAAGTGCGCCTGCTTCATGCTGGCGTACGTGTTTCCGGATTGGACCGTCTTTTTTGCGCGTTGTAGGTTACCGTGTAAATCTTCCCGCCCACCCCAGGAATACACGTAACACGCTCTCCCAGGTCAAGTCGCGTGTAGAAGTTCACACGAACCCCATAATACACGTACCCTGCTGATATCGCGTGTGGAAGTTTACGCGAACACGAACACGTAATACATGTACCCTGCTGAAATCGCGTGTAAAACTACCCGCGCACCCCTGAAATACACGTACCCAGGCCAATCGCACTGCTGGGGGGTGGGGGGCTGGGAGACATGAGTGGGGGCCTGCTGGCAGATGCCCTGTACTGCTGGGGGGTGGGGGTGCTGGGAGACATGAGTGGGGGCCTGCTGGCAGGTGCCCCTGCACTGCTGGGGGGTGGGGGTGCTGGGAGACATGGGTGGGGGCCTGGTGGAGGGTGCCCCTACTGCTGGGGAGTGGGGGTGCTGGGAGACATGAGTTGACATGAGTGGGGGCCTGCTGGCAGGTGCCCCTGACTGCTGGAGGGTGGGGGTGCTGGGAGACATGAGTGAGGGCCTGCTGGCGGGTGCCCTGCACTGCTGGGGGATGGGGGTGCAGGGGGACATGAGTGGGGGCCTGGTGGAGGGTGCCCCTGACTGCTGGGGGGTGGGGGTGATGGGAGACATGAGTTGGACATGAGTGGGGGCCTGCTGGCAGGTGCCCCACAGTGCTGGTGGGTGGGGGTGCAGGGGGACATGAGTTGGACATGAGTGGGGGCCTGCTGACAGGTGCCCCATGGTGCTGGGGGTGGGGGTGCAGGGGGACATGAGTTGGACATGAGTGGGGGCCTGCTGGCAGGTGCCCTGCACTGCTGGGGGGTGGGGGTGCTGGGAGACATGAGTGGGGGCCTGGTGGAGGGTGCCCCTGACTGCTGGGGGGTGGGGGTGCTGGGAGACATGCATTGTTGGGCAGTAGTGCAAGGTGACATGTGGGTTGGCTGGGGGGCATGGCCATGGTGGATGGGCTGCCTGCGGGACATGTGCAGGGGTGCAGGGTAGTCCCCTGTGGTGTGGGCTGCCTATAGGGGCCATGGAGGGTGTAGAGGGAACACCTGGGAGGACCCACACGGTCAATTCACGTGTAGGACTCCCCGGCACCCCCGAAATACACGTAGGCTGCTGGATTCGCGTGTGGAACTTCCCGCGCACCCTAAGTACATGTACCCTGCTGAAATCGCGTGTGGAACTTCACGCGCACCCCAAAATACACGCACCCTGCAAATTTGCGTGTGAAACTTCCCGCGCACCTTGGAATACACGTACCCTGCTGAAATCGCGTGTGAAACTTCACACGCACCCCGAAATACACGTACCAAGGACAATCGCGTGTGGAACTTCCCACGCACCCCGAAATACACGTACCCAGGCCAATTGCGTGTGGAACTTCCCGCGCACTCCGAAATACACGCACACGCTATTTTTCACACAACGGTTGTCCGTGCTTGTCGCGTACCCCTTTGCACCTCATTTGTCCTATAGGGCCACAGTATGGGGCATTCATCACAGCTGTATATAGGTGATTTTTGTTAGCACACATTTTGGCGCACATTTATTTCAGGCGCAAGGACGCTACCGCCTGCTTTCTTGTGGCGGACTTGTTTCGTCCTGTGCGCGTCTTTGCCCGTGCGCTGGTTTGCCCTATTTGATTCCATGAATACGAGTTGTAGGCGAGCGTGTGGGCGTTCTGCGCACTTGCCTCCTGTACTTCTCCCGTGACGCCCATATTTTCACGCGTTGTTCCCCATTCCGAGTGTTACGCCCCGTGTCCCGCCTACTTTTGTTATGTTCTCCGCGCTATGTGCGATTTCGCTGTGGCCGTGGTGCACGCCGTTGGATGACCTGTGCGCCGGCATGCGCCGCACACTTTTTCAGCGCACATCCAATATTTTTCTCGCGCACGGACTTCCATGAATCGATGTGTGCTGGTTTCCCTGCGATTTTCGCACTTGCACTGCGATTCGCACGTTTTGGCACCTCTGCGCCGGAATTTTCGGTGCACATTAATTCCATGAATCGGCCAGTTAGTATGAACCAACTGGGTTTTAGGAAAAACTGTGGTACGGATTGTTGTGGTCTAGTCCTGCGATGTTTGCAAAGCAAAACTTGGGTTAAGGGGAAGGGTCAAACCTTTATTGCTTCTATGGACCTTAGCAAGGCGTTCGACTTGGTCGATAGGCCTATGCTATGGCATAAATTAAAATCTTTAAAAATGCCAAATCATTTGCTGAACATTATTGTTGAGCTCTATATTGACACAAAGCTAGCTGTACGAATGAATACGGCCGGGGACCTCTCTTCGCAGATTATAACAAACAATGGTTTACGACAAGGATGTATGCTGGCCCCAAAGATTTTTAATCTTTACGTTAGTGGAGCAAATTTTGTATTTGCGAATGGGGGTCTGGTGTCTCCCAAATTGAATGGAAGGGGAATTTCGTGGCTGGCGTATGCCGACGATTTTCTCCTCATGGACAACACTAAAGTGGGTTTGCAGCGCTTAATTAAGACTATTGAACAGTTTATATGTAACCTACACTTAAAAATAAATCCTGCCAAAACGATCATAATACGAATGGGAAGTGCTAATAAGAAAGCAGGATTCGCTTTCTTGGTTTTGTGAGGGAAAAATGATGAAGTCTCAAAAAGCGTTAAAATATCTTGGTTACTGCTTTACCGGCACTGAATCGCCCACTTTGCTCAAAAACCAACATAAAGCTAAGGCAGAAGTTGCTTTAAGGCAGATGCAAATGTTGGAAAGAAGATTTGGAGGCTTTACGATGATACCAATGAGGGAATTTTACTTAAAAAAAGTGGTCCCAAGGATCACCTATGGCCTAGAAATCTTCCCAACAGATATTGCAAAGTTTCTGAAAATTGTGGAAGGAATTATTTGGAGGGGGCTCCTGTACCTTTTGCCTAATTGTATACCCATGGGAGTACTGAGGTACGAATTGGGTTTGCAATCTCTCCACTCATTGGTTGCAACTAAAAAGCTTATGTTATGGAGAAAATGTAAATTATCTGGGACTACCAACTTCTATACAGAAGCACGTGCAGATTTCTCTTGCCCATTTATGTGTGCTTTAAATAATGAAATTGAGTTGATTATAGAAGAAACTGGGATTGCGTAATGTACAGTTATGAATAAACCCAAAAAATGCAAAGAGATCATAAGGGGCATGGATTGGTCACTTGCTTCACTAAGAGTAAAGTGTTTGACTCCAAATTGTATAATCAGGTCCATTCGTTTTGGAAATTTCTTCCGGTTATAGAGACCTACTTGACTAAATATCCGTCAAGGAGCTTCAGAAATTCTTTTATGAGATTTAGATTCAATGTCATGCATACTAATTGTATATTAAATATAAGAAATCCTTTGGAGGAAAAGAAATGGTGCAGATTTTGCAAGGTGTTTGAAACAGAAGAGACTCTAGAACATATTATGTTGAGCTGCCCAGATCTGTTAAAACAAAGAACTGAATATTTTGCAGAGTTATTCGATAATAGTCTCAGTAATGAGTCCGATTATATATGGTATAGAATAAAAAAAATAATAATGTTATGATGGTTGAATGTTTTTTGTGTTTTAAACGTTAACTAATTGTAAATGAATCTGTATCTGTATTTGGGTTTTAAGATAACCTTAATCTAATCCATAAGGTTTTAACTAACCAATGGCACTATAAATTTAATAACAAAAAAAGAATGCAGAACAAAGGAAAAGATATGAGAATATCACTCAAATCAAACAAAGTGATGTACTTTTCTGAACAAAGTAAATGTAAAGAGACATCATTTTCAAACAATGTGAAAGGAATAAAAAACAAAACACTATTGCATAGTCTGGAAACAAGGTAGTTACCAGCAAGGATACCACAAAGGAAGGTGTGTGAGAGTCATATTTTGATAAAGGCAAGCAGCCACTAAAGTGAACTTGAAGTATATTTGGACTTGTGACATAAGTGCAGAAAGGAGACCTGTGTTGTCAAGGAAGTCCTATCAGAAAGAATGAACTGTTGTAAATGGCCAAGGTTTATCGTTTGGACAACATGTGATGGGTGGACCATGTGGTCCGACAACTGTGCTTAGACCGTGGAGCCCTTACTTCGAGTAAACCAAGAGAAATCTAGAGGCAGTGGCTGGTCAGCTTAAGATTGTTCAAGGGGCGAAGGGAGAAGGCAACCTAAACAAGGGAATGTGACTGTGAATTTGAAACCTGCGTAACTGTGTTAAACTTGGGTAAGAGAACCCCAAGATCATTTTGTGGAACTGTGTTGAACTTGGTGAAAGAAGCTAAGAGCAAATCGGAGCTTGAAGAAGCTCAGAACTTTAGTTTGAACACAGTTTCTTTGGATACTGTCATCCCTACACATAGGTTAGCTTTAGTTGTGAGGGCAAGTATAGACTTGGACACAGACAGACTTTTAAGTTGAACTTACTGACTCAGACTATCCTTAGTTTATTTAGGTAGGAAAATCCCACCTTAGTTTAGGGCAAGTTAGGCCTTACACCATCCTGAGATTTGAGTTAATAAAGATATTTTGTTTAAACTTTGAATCTGTTTTCTGTGTCTTGCTTCATGATGCCTTCACAAATGGTGTAAGCGGTGGGATACACTCAAATGATGCAAACTGAGGAACCCCTATGTGGCTGGTAGTTCCACAAAACTGAGAGAAGCTTACAATTGTAAAGGTGTGGGATCAAGATTGAGTTGCAACGCTAAAGAAATTCATTTCCCTCCAACTACAGATCCCAGTTAAGTGGCATGATTTATTTTACCGATCTGAGATACTTCTTGAAACCCTTCCCTCAACCACCTATCATTTGCAGCACAGACACACACATTTCTTATCGGTTAGAAAACCCCAAACCTTTATTCAACCTTGGGCTTTAGGTCCCATAACCCACGAACAGGGGCATTCCTCTACCTCTTACCTTCCCTCTTCCTTAGAGCTATTAAAAGAGAAAACCAGAGAAGGGGGCTCAAACAGATACTAGTCTGGAGGGTGTTGAGATCCAATCTGATACCAATGAAGACCTGGAATTGTTTTCTATTTCAGATTCTGAAGGGAGTTCAAGTGACACCATATCCTTCCCTAACACAATGGCATCTTTAGAGCAAGTGTTAGCCAAACTAGCCACACACCAGATTGAGGCTGAACAGCGATTTCAAATAGGGATAGATCGGCTGATTGCTGCTCATGAAAAAACAAATATTCCCCAAAGAGTGCTTAAGACACATAAAGAGGGAGACAATCTGGGGAGTTATGTTTTATAATTCAAGAGGTTAGCCAATCAGTTCAGATGGGAGGAGGAACTCAAATATTGTTACCTAGGTCCCCTAGTCAAAGGAGATTTGCAGACCTCCTACCAGTTTCTAAATCTTCCAGAAATAGCCTCTTTTAATGACATCAAAGGAGGGCTCATGCACAGGTAGGTCAAACTAGCAACTTCTACCAACAAAAAATTAAGGCATTTGAAATTGAACCTTGTTGAAACACCAATAGAACTGAAAGAGCGAGTTCAAAATACACTCTCTTTGTGGTTAGGGAAGACAACCTTGCTGGAGGTGTTGGAGGCTTTACGTATAGAAAAATGTATTAATTCCCTCCCTCCCACAGTTCAAAGAACAGTATTGCATCTAAATACACCCATCCTTGCTCTAGCTATTGAGATCGCACAAAACTTTGCCTATGCTAACAAACACTTCCATTTGTTACATCGGACTGAGAAAACGATGGACAACAAGGGGCCTCTTTGACTAAATTTCTTCCCAAAGGAAAGGCCTGAATGTTCTAATCAGAGAGAGGGAAAATAGAAAGGATATCAGATACCAAGCCCAGAGAAGAAATAAGAAGAGAAGATAATAGGCCAACCAAACCTCTTACTCTGATTTATTTCTCATGCAAAGAACCAGGACAGCTAGACAAAAATTGTCCCCAGAATAAAAGAGTGGAGCCTATGGAAATATGATGTATGATAGGAGAAGAGTGGGAATATCCACACTCATATGAACCGGTAGAGAACCAAAGTTTTTTTTTTTGTGAAACATCATACAAATGCACTTACAAGCATATTCTTGTGAATGGGATCTCTGATCAGGCCCTAACAGATTAAGGGAGTAAACAAACGGCCATAAGAGCAGATCTTGGACCCTCTAAGTAATTAGGTGGAGCTTCCTTTGTAAAGATCACCAATATCCACGGAGACCAACAAATATATCCTAAGGTAACCATGCCCATTCACGTTCAAGGGACAACCACCAACTTCCCGTCAGCAATAATACCAGGTCTTTCAAAAGAAACAATTACCGGCACAAACTTCCCAACTTTCAAGAATTATTGCAGGAGTTTTACTCCGTCCGATCTCCATTTTCTCTATTAAAAACCAAGCAGGCAGAATCATGTGTAACTTCCAAGAATGTATGCGATTGGGCTATACATTCTGAAAAGGTGCATGATGACCAAACCCCTAAAAGACCAATTATTTATGTCCCTTGTGCGTGAGGCCATATTTATAGGGGAAGGGTATGTGAGGTACCTGAGGGTGTCCTCACTTCTTTCTCCCCATCGTCCTCTGCTCAGGTGGCCAGGGAAGCGTGATCACTCTTGGATCCCAACCCTGGTGGTGGAGATTCTAGGCAGGATCACCAGGGTAGGGAAGACTTGGGGAATGGCAAGGGGATGTCCTTGGGTGAGACATGGTAGCCCCATTTCCATTTTATGATGAACCCTCAATCCCAGCAGCATTTCATGGGATATTTCTACCCATTTCACTTTTCCAGAGATAATACCTGAAGACATCATCAATACATTAATACTGGGAAAAGGACGACGAAGAAGAGGTCCCCAGACGAGACATGGTATCCACACTTCTCTGGTGAGAACCAACCTAACCCTCCCCCTGCCTTTATAGGCTGTTGCAAACCATCTCGCCTCATTTTTCCACATTCAGACTATTATAGTACTGTGACGAGGAAGAGGCGACTAGCAGTAGTGCACACTAAAATGCTATCTCACCACTCTAGTACTGAGACGAGGACGAGGCCTGAGGATGGTTGTGAGGGTCAGGCATGCCACAATACCAATGGTCAGGTAATGTGAATTAAGAGCTCACACCTGCAACCTGTTAAATGGTTGCAGAAATATAAAAGAGGGAGAAAGCAGCAGAGGAGAGAACCCGCTGGGCAGGAGAGGAAGATATTGTTAATTATTCTGTGGGATTGAAACATGTAGGGTTTAGCTATGGGTCTATGAATACGAACACTGGCATCTGATTTCATCTTGTAACCCACTTGCTATCATTCTAAAACTGAGGTATTCTCCAGAATGATTCCCTTTTGTATTTTGTGGTGCTTTGTTGTACTTGACATTTATGTGTACCTACGTTTTACATTGCACTAGATCACTTTTTGATGTGGTGGAATGTTCCCATGAATTTACTGTATCTATTATAGTTGTACTTTTACTGTGTATTATACATGGGCACTTTAAACTCTGTCCTGAATTGTAGTGTGTGTGTTTTTTTTACATGTCTTTCTTAATAAATTGATACATGCATTAAGAGCAAGAGAAGTGCTTTTTCAGGAACAGAGAGAAGAATTGTTTTTGCCTATTGTTTCAAGGACTTGGCAGTCTTTTCACTGACTAGGTTTTCTGAAGTCTCCCATATATGCTGTTGGCGTATGTAACCATGTCAGGATAATGTGGGTATCACTCTCTTTTTGTCTCATATATTGTTTTTAAAGGTCTGCAGGAGCTTAACACTACTTCACTTTCTGCAAGGCACAGCTCTACATTCCAAATCTTCCCCTGAGATCCATCTCAGACAGACCAATTATCATCCCAGCCTATGTGAAAGAGGAACTGTGAGGACGCTCTTTCCGATGTTGGCAGCTAAACAATGGAAGCCTCCCCCGCCAGCATTGAGTAAAAGATTCAACTTATTGACTATCCAGAAGCATTTTAAATCCTTTTTAGCTAACCTCCTGTAAACAGCTAACAAGCATTTGAGGCGAATTAATGAGTCTTCCTTTCCATAGATCTATGATAGCTTTGGGTGCCTGCTGCACGCAATAAAATCCATTAACATAACATAATCTAACAAAACATAACATTGATGGGGTTGGTTATGAAAAGCTGCAGAAGCCGTTGGTTGCATGGGAGGGTGGGGGCAGATAGTTTATCAAGAGTCAAAGGGCATAGATGTAGAGACCATGTGTAAGAGAAGTGAGGGATGCAGTGTTCATCAGACTAGGACACAGACACATTTGAAGACAAGGAGTTTACACATGAAAAACAAGCAATTTTACATTGATAGCCATGTCTGTGGTGATGATATATGGAGGTGCAAAAGGACCTAAGTAGGATAAACGAGTGCATGTGGAAACGTTAAGTCCATTGTTGAACAGGAGCGAAAGAGTAGAGAAAAAGCATGAGAACAGGTGTCAGCAATAATCAATGCTGCTTGGAACCATGATGGAGATACACATTTTGGTAGAGGGGTGGGCAGATTGTGGGCAGAGTTATTTTCCTGATATTTAGAATGTTAATCCTGGGTGCAGATTGAAGATCCTTCCACATTCCCATGACAAGACCCTGCCTTGCGTTATACCCTGAAATCTAGCTCTCGAAGTTATAGAGACAACCAGGGAAATGTGGGTTTCTGTTCCTTCATTCCCATGAACCATAAACATTTTTAAGTGCACCCATGCCGCATTAGAATGTGGACTATACTGCACTTATGATACCATTCTGGCTTGGCAATGAAGTGTTCTATGGACCGCCCCGTGGTTTGTTGGAGAAGTCGCTTCTGAGTCCTTACTGTGAAGAAGAGGAAGTGGCTGGAGGAGGATCCCCACTGCCGGCCAATCGGGTGCGCCAACCTTCTGTGAGTTTTTGTCTCAATGGAGAGATGTCTCTAGAAGCTCTGCAGTTTAGCAGACTGCTTCTGGAGAGGGATTTGCAATTCTGACCTCACCAATTGCAATATTTGTTTGAATTTCCTGGAGGAAAGAATTTGAGGTAATTTTCATCACCTTGCATCTGTCTGAAGAATGCCTAAAGCGCTTTTATGCAAAATATGCCTCTGCTTTGAGTCATTTTATTTGGACTCCTTTCACCCAGCCTGAAAGGAGATGTAATCATCTCAATGTTCAAAGTGCAGGGATCATCATTGCATGTGATATATAGAGAGCAGGGGATGATGATGATGAAGGAGTAAAGACTGGACACTTTAAGGCACTAGATATTCTCAGAAAACACCCTACCCCCTGGGAAATTGCTCCATATTACAAGCTGCTTTAGACTGGGTGCAGCCCAGGCAAAGGGTTCTCACGTGGGACAGCCAGCAAAATGCAGACAATGTAGTGCCGAAGGGCACGTTGCCAGGGATTGCAAAAAGTTGTTTTGTGCCGTTTACCAGGATGTGGGACATGAAGCTACATACTGTGAACTCCTGTAACCTTTGGGGCTCCAAGGAACACGTGCTCAAGGGCTGCCTCTGTCCTATGCCTGTAATGCAAATAGACTGCACTGGATCAGTAGAAGTTTAATTTGTATCAACAAAACACCGCCTTTGAAGAGTTGCAGGCTGAGGAGGCTGTATTAGAGCGCATGGAGGTGGGCACAGATGAAAGTGGTACTGCATTTATTCTAAACTTAACGATGAGGTCGGTGATCAAAATGTAAACATTATTGAGAAAGAAGATCAAAGGGGCTGTGTTAACCCACATGTAGCCTTCCAACAGCATGCTGCTGAAAATGGGGGAGAGGCTCTTAATTCAGAGTTGAACAGTGTCAGCGAGGCAGCCGGGGGATCCCCACAAGACTCAGGTGTTGTGGAGCAGCTGGACTGCACTTTAGCAGAAGATACTAGAGCTCCAGGTGTGCGTGCTGGGAAGACCTGGCCAGATGAAGACGACGAAGTCCCTAGGGATGTGGCTTGTAAAGCTGCTGAAATGGAGGGAAAGCCTTTGACCGACTCTACTCCATTGTATGGTTCTGAAAGGGATTTGCTAAATTTAGAAGGGTGTTTTGAACTTGAGCCTGAAAATGTGATCCAAAACCGTGCCTGTGGCAGGAGAGCTGCTACTGATCAGGCAAAAGAAGATTCTTCTGATAATCAGCAGCTTAAACAAATGGTAGGAAGACATAGAAGAACTTATGGCTTTGCTTTGGAAACAGCATAATGTGCACGTTCTCTCCCCACTGAACTGCTTGGAGGGGAATGGGAGCATTTGACTGTGGTGAAATTATCTGCTACATAGGAGGTTCCCCTTCAGTCGATATGGCGGGCTGCAGACTCAGCTTTATTCTGTCTCTGACTTGCATTCTTTTTCTCTGTTGAGATGGCATTGCACGAGTAATGGGAGGAATGCTACAGTCCCCCTGGGGTTGAGGTGGAAAAATCTATGGATTTCTCTGCTACCCTTAAGATGAAAGAGAAGGTGAGTGATGCATCCATATCTGAGAGCACTGTCTCTATGGGAGAGCGGGGAGCAGAGGAAGGTTAATTCTCCTCTTTGAAGACCTTGAACTTGACATTGTTGCTCTTCCCAAGACCTGGTTCAAATCCAGCTTCGTAACTGTTTTTGGCACTCTTCTCCCTGAGGGCTACAAGATCTTGCCCAATTCTAGGCCCTGCCGGCTTGGCGGCAGAGTGGCTCTGATCTTCCATGAGTGGGTTCCTGCTTCCATCTTCCCCCACTAAAATCTACACATCCTTTGAAAGGCTAGTTTGTAGGCTTTCTGTCTCTTTTACCTTCTCTATTTTTCGTGCTACCGTCTACAAGCTCCCCCCTGCGCCTACTTCCCTCTTCCTCTCAGAATGGGCGTACCTGTCCTCCTCTCTTCTTGCCCTGGTTATCTCAGAGACGGTTGAGCAGGATTGCATGGTTGACCGTGTCGAAGGCAGAAGAGAGATCAAGTAAGATGAGGACAAAGGGGGTGTTGGAATCCAGATTAGAGAGCATGTCTTCACGGATGTTCAGGAGAGCAGTTTGCGTGCTTCTGGCAGCTCTGAAGCCAGACTGATGGTCATGGAGACAACCAAGAGATTCAGTGTGAAGATTAAGCTAGGAGATGACCAGCTTTTCCCGGAGTTTGCCCAGGAAAGGAGTGATGTATATTGGGTGATAGTTATCTGGGCAGGAAGGGTTGGCAGAGGGTTTCTTAAGAAGAGGGTGAAGAAGGGAGTGCTTCAGGGGGGAGTGGAAGACTCCAGTGGCAAAGGAGTGGTTGCAGAAATCAGCCATGGCAGGAGCCAGGGAGTCAATGTGGTTCTTGGTGGTTTTGGAGGAACAGGGGTGAACCTGTTTTAATGAGACTTTCATAGTTCGGACTTGTCTAGAAACCTCATCTGGGGAGAACAGGGGAAAGGCAGAGAAGTGTGGGAAGAGAGGTGGCTGCAGAAGGGTCAGAGGAAGAGCAGACATTAGAGGGAGGAGGGGGAGAGGCAGAGAGAGGGGACAGGATGTCCTGAGTTTTGGAGATGAAATGAGAAGCCAGTGCCGTGCAGAGGTCCTGGGAAGGGACAGGAGAGGTAGAGACTGCGGCAGGATTGGCCAGTTCCTTGCAGATTTTAAAGAGTTCAGCCGAGTTGTTGGATGCCGCAGAGACACGGGCTGGATGTGAGCTCTCTTTTTTGTGCGAACAGAGAGCCGGTATTGCCATTGGAGCAGGCGGCAGGCCAGTTTGTCAGAGGATGTACGTGAAGCACGCCATTTCCTCTCAGCCACCCTGCACTTTCGTTTAAGTGTGATGAGGTCTGAGTCGAACCAGGAGTTGCACTTGGCTTTCGGCTTCAGGCGGAACCTCTTTACAGGGGCAAGTGCATCGAGAGTGTCTGATATAGCACAGTGGAGCATGGAAAGGGCTGTGTCAGGGTGTGAGTCAGCTAAAGGGGGAGGAGGGGAGAGAAAGTGCTGGCGAAAGCGTCAACTGACAAACGCTTCATGGGTCGGATGACCGAGAAGGTGAGTGGCAATGATGGAGATGGCTTGGCCTGAGGGGTAGAGAGGGTGATCTGGGAGGAAAGGAGAAAGTGATCACTCCAGGAGAGAGGAGTGGTGAGAGGAATAGAAAGGGGAAGGTCTAAGGAGATCAGAACATCCAGCGTACGCCCTACAGAGTGAGTCGGGCCAGAGGGGAGAATGGAGAGTGGGAGAGAGTCGCAAAGGTTGCAAAAGCGTGCAGAGGAAGGGCAGGAAGCATCCAGGTGGATGTTGAAGTCTCCAAGAAGGAGGAGTTGAGAGGTCGAGACCAGGAGGAAAGAGGAAAGGTCCAACCACTCAGCGAGGAGGGAGGAGATCTGACCAGGTGGCCGATAGCTAGTAGCCACAGTGAGGAATTGCCTAGGAGAGAGAGACAGCCTGCAGACAAGGCATTCGAAGGAGGAGTAGGCCTGCGTAGGAATGACAGAGGCAGGAATCCACTCACGGAAGATCAGGGCTACACCCCCTCCGGAACGGTTGGGTCTGGGCGCAGAGAGGATATTGTAGCCATCAGGGAGGAGAGTGTCAAAGCTTGTGACAGAGCTGGCCGTGAACCAAGTCTCAGTGAGACCGAGGATGTCAAGGTCAAGTTCCTCCAGAAGGTGGCAGATTTCAGAGGAGTGTTTGACAGCTGAGTGAGAGTTAAGAGTGGCAATATGGAGAAGGTTGCCATCCTTGAAAGACTTCCGGGGAGGGGTACAAATCAGAGGTACGCCCTGCAGAGGTGTAGAGGAAGCCCGAGGGGGGGGGGCAGAAAGTGAAGGAGGAGAGGGCAAGGTAGCTGAGGAGGAGGAGACAGCAGGGGAAGGCGGGGAGGCCCTGGGGGGAAGAGAAGGGACAGTAGTAGAGGAGAGGAAGTTAATGAGGTGCGGGAAGCGTCTATCAAAGAGGAGAAGATTGGCCTGAGGGCCTTGAACCAAGACAGTACCATTCAAGTAAACATTGATGATGACCTTAGAGGAGTCGAAGGAGGCCAAGAGGGCCTCCTACCGGGTGCCATGAGTGATGGGAGAGGAAGAGAAGGGAGAGAGAACAGAGACCGTTTGTAGAGTCCATAGGTCTGGCGAGGGAACGACAAAGAGGATGTCAGTGACAGTTTGACTGGAGGAGGCACTGGTATAGGTGTCAGCGATAGGGAGGCCTGGGTTCGAGACCAGGATGTCCTTTTTAAACTTCTTCCTGCCAGATGCAGTGAGGAGAGCAGGTAGTCGATAGAGAAGCAATTAGAAAAGATAGGAGAGACAGAGAGCACTATAGAGAAGGAAGGCAGAGCTGAGAGGAGAGAGCAAGTGGGAAGGAGTAGGGGAGCACACTCGGGAAAGACACAGGGCAGGATGAATGCACACGAGACCGCGGGATGAGACAGGTTGACAATTGGACAGGACGACAGGTGCTAATATAGTGGCAGAATGTTCACTGGATGTGTGCTATTGCAAGGAGGCAAGCCACAGGGCAGCACTGCTTTCACAATGCAGTATTGAGTAGAGGAGAAAAACACACCTAAGTTAAGAGTCCCGAAATCATGTTCCCATAAATGCTATATAAATAAATGGTGTTATCCTTATGGCCTATCATGTTAACGTATAGTGAACTGCGTGCCATTTTTATAATGTAAGAAGAGAGGTTAAACCCAGCTCACAACATACTGTTTCTGAAGGGGCTTAGTTAGAAAGGCCCAGACTTGACCTCCAAAGTTTAACTTCCCATTGCTTAAGCCAGCCAAGTCCTTTTCAGTAAATGCCTCCAACCCATATAAAATTCCAGGGGCTATAATAGCTTTGTAAACTTTTAATAAACCTTCAATAGAACAGCCCGCCTTTGTTGAAATGAATAATGTAATGATACAGAACTTTCTAAAAAATGTGGGTACACTAGTTTGTGACAAAGGCACATTACTAAGACAATTTGCTGATTGTTACACCTAAATAAGTACACTGTTTAACCACTTCTACTGGATAATCATCTAACTTCCAGACATATGTATTAGGCCTCTTCCTATTTCCAATTATCATGGTTTTCATCTTTTTCAGATTAATTCATATGTTATTATCCTTTGAATAACACTATAGTGCCTGTAAACTGCCCTGTAAGCCAATGCCAGTCATAGCCATGATAATCATATCGTCCGCTTAGGACATCCAAGTAATTGGAAACGTTGCAATACTAGGGGGAACATTATTGCATTGGTTTAAGAATTCATAAAGATCTGCAACATACAGATTGTAGAGTATTGAGGGGACACAGCCTAGCTTTAAATAATTCCACTATATTTGAATTCACTGAACTCTTGAATAACATGCATAGTCATGGCCAGTCTCTGTAGTATGACAACATCAACATGATAAATAGGTCAGGATCTGATATATTATTCTTGACGCTTCCCGTGCTTCCTTGATCTTCACAATCCTTCTCATTGCATTTCAGGTTAGATCGCATTCTCCCATTTGTATCCAGGGGCTACTGGTTTCTTAAAACAACATTATGAGGGGTTTTGAAGAGGAAACATATAAAGGGAAGTAGCAGATTGTGTCTGGGACGGTGCTAATACTGCCCTTGCACTTTGGGTATATACCGGGAATAAGAGTTAGATGACCGTTTGGGCCAGCTAGAATGAGTGACAGGGCTTATCTCTTGGGGGACAGCTCATGAACACAGATACAAATATTGGCGAGCTGCACATAATTAAAACATCTCAGTACTCTGACACAAGATCCATCGATAGACTTTATAAATGAAGAACGTTCCTCTAGGCGAAAGCTGCAGCGTCATGTTGCCTTGACGAAGTGCCATATTATCTGAACGCTGAGCTTTTCAGCATCCATGAAGATACGCTGCATTACAGCTGGCCGAAAGAGCTGATTTGGGAATACCTGATGAGCTGTGCCCTTGGAGAGACTTCTGGCAGAACCGCGGATGGACCTGCAGAAACCACGAGTGTACATTCAAGGCAAAGGGTCCGGTGCAAGCATTCTGGGCTCCTACCAGCAAGATTGTGACTGAGTAACAGACCAAGATGTGTATGAGCTGCGACCTCCTGGAAGCCCAGCCCCCACCTCACCGCTGCCCCAGGGAAAACATTTGACTTGGGGTTAGGAAGGTTCAGACAGGTGCTGATGGTGTGAACAAAGTTTGTTGGGATGGTATAACATTACATTTTAGTTTGTTATTTTAGACATATGATAGGTGTGTTGAATTAAGGTCTACAATAACTGTAGACATCCATTTTAATTGCATACAGGAATGAGGCAATTTGATTTGTTCTGGCCAGGAGTAGAGAGGAAATCCACAAGCCTGCACATTGAGTTTTTGCAAGAATGTATCTAACGTAGAAGCTTGAAGGTTCAATAATTTGGAAAGTTGTATCTAAGGGGTAAAGAAAATAACAGATATTAAGAAAAGTCTGCAGATACCACAAGTAGTATTAAGCGAGCAGAAAAAGGCATTTGTGGATGACCACCGTACAACCATCCTGAGTACACCTCACGATGTGAAATGTTCTTTTGGAAATAAAATCTTGGAACAACCTTATGCCACCACAACTGTTTGTGCTGTTCTTTGTTTTTCTGGCAGGTGCTATTGTGTGCTGTCATCAATCTTGCAATAGAGAAGGGAAAATAGTTCTGAACACTGCACCCTTCTGACTCGCAACATGTAATGCTAAAGATGACTTGTTTCCATCATGTGTGCTTTGACATATGCATGTTATGTTATCTTATGTTGAGTTATATTGCGCACCGCTACCAACCAAGGCTAGTCTCCAGGCGCTCATGAAGAATCCTGTAAGCTGCAACATGAGCTCTGGAACTTAATGAGCATCAAAGGTGAATATACATTCTGCACTTTGATTTTATTTTAGAGGAGCATGAAGGGTCAGCCCGCGTTAAGCCGCTGACATTTCCCCTGTTTAAAACATAGATGGAAGAACATGTTATTAAATGCTTAGAATACAAATCTGTTTTGTTGCACCAGAAATACAAATGGGTATCTGCGTGATGGATTTTCTTTCCAGGAATAAATTCCCAAAATACTTTTCTGACTTCTTTGCCCTGTGCTATTGGTCCATGCCATGTCTTAGTGTTGGATTACTGTTTTTCTCTTCTAGCTGACATTCGTAGGGTAAACCTATTCCCCCTCTAGGAATCGGGCACTTTATATCTGAGATGGATTGGGCTGCGCATGTACAACTAAAACTGCTGAATGTGAGCCTGTTTACTGTCTGAAGGGACTGGAAAAAAAGGCTGTTGGATAACGGTCAGTGAATCTTGAAAGAACGTCTCTTTAAAGACACCAGAACGTGTCATGTGAGTGAAAGCCCTATGGGCCTCACCCGAGCAGGCGAGACTGAAAGTGCCTCGAAACAGCTATGATGAACTGGAAGTATTATTATTGAACATCATTTCTGGGCATTGATAGAGAGGATGGACTAACATTTGTGTGAATACACCCATAGTTACGGCGGGAGGTCGGAAAATTGTACCGGAAGCCTAACCTAAACCTTCCTAAAATGTCTAACGTCAAAGGGAATGAGTCTGGATGACATGTTAGATAAGAGGGAAGGGGTTAAGGAATACATTGCTGTCTGTTTGTCTTGCAAGCAAACTAATACATTGCCTTTTGTTTTGCCATCACCAAAAATGAAAATGTAAGACTGCTTATACTGACAGTAGCATTACAACATCCCACTGTTTCTGTCTCTCGTGCCTTTGTTTCCGTTCCTCTAATGACACTTTCCTCTCCTATAAGTTGACCTTAGTCCCAGCCATATCTGCTATAGAGAGACCACCTGGGACCTGGCTGTAGCACAGGCTCTAACAGAAACCTGAGACCTGACAGACACCTGGGACCTGTAAGAGACTACACTTGACACCCTCCTGGGTATTTGGTGAGACCTGCTTGCTTCATTGCTGTCCTTTGCCACACTGAAGCTCCTCAGAGAAATGGGCACCTGAGCTGGGAGCACCAGATCCCGTTTGGTCCTGTGGGACTCCATCCCCCATAGCTTCCTTGAAAGCCTGGAGGATCTTTAGCAGTTCAGTTTTCTCAACCTTACTGCCAAGAGGAAGACCTCTCTCTTGATAGAGCTGACACTGTACACTTACCTTTAAGGTTGCTGAAGCACCCATGTCCAATTTCATGGTAGCAAAAATGTCTGTTAGCATTTCTATCCTTAACTGCACAAACCTTTATTTTTGAAGACTATGCTGTAGGCACAAATCCTTCTCAAATTCAAAACTAATGTGACAAACCGACATCTGCTCTGCAAGAATATAAGGATGAGTAATGGCTAAACTGCCAACACAGCCCCAACACTTCTGCAAACCAACAATGATCCCAATCATAAAGTTATAAACAGCCACATTTATATGTACCTAATTCCAAGTTTAGGCAGTTTGATGGTGTTGGGACAGGCTTTGAGCTGTTGTGCCTTTTGTTGAAACTGTGTTCAGAGGCAGCTAGCTGTGTTGATACCAGGAAGAGAGCTAGAATAGAGTCGGATTTCAGTGGGTGTTCCATGTGGTTTGAGGTGGTGTCGATCAATTCAGGTCAAATTGGTCCCCAAAAGAGTTTTCACAGTTGAGAGTGGTATGCAAGTCGATGCGTGAGGCGATGGCCCAGTGGGTCTGTAGACCTATGATATAAAGTCCTGGAGATTCGATGCTTTGGGCAGTTCAAAGTTGTCTGCATGGGGACAAGCTTGAGCCAGACAGTTAACAGGGCTCTGCTGGGGCAATGAGGTGATGAGCCAGTTCGATGATACAAGCATGGTGGTTCAAAGATTGAGTGAGTGACAAAGGGCAGCACTGCAGGTCTTTCTTTTTCGAATCCAGTGAACACGGTTCAAATGCTGCTGGCTTGTTTTGATGTGGTGAAGAGAGACTGGTATCCAGGTTGTTCTAGCACATAGGATTCTATGAGGCCCACTGCAGGGAGCTCTGGGATAGAGTGATTCTTTTTAGGTTGTAAGGTCCTGTCCTCAGCAAGAGCCACTCACAATGTGCCCTGGAAGTGGGTTAGCAGCAAAGTGTGTCTCTGCATTAGAAATCTCTTTCTTCACCTCAATGATTGGGGGATTTGGAAATATCACCTCTTCCAAAAGAGGTCAAAATAAATTCTTTCTCGAATCCTGGATGGATCAAAAGTGAATCAAAGAAGATGGGAGAACCCCTTTTTGTAGGCAAAGGCCCACAAATGATTGGAAAAAAGCCTTCTTTAAGGGGTACAGTATTTGTCCTTGTGACAAGTGGTCTGTGCCATCTTACATCATACCTAAAGTGATCTATGGTAAAGGAAGTGCAGGAGACAGGAAGGAAGGAGAGGTACAGAGATAAACAAGATAATGGAACATTTCCCCAACTGTGCCGAGCTGCCTCTGGCTATGCTAACTCTGCTTCCTTTTTAGACCATGTCATCAAAGCCCCTTTGCTTTGCAGCACCCTGTTGTGATACTAGTCAGTTTGTGTAGGGTGTGCCTTTTGATTCTTATTTCCCAAGACGGTTCATTCTGAGGGTTTACTGGTCTGGAGAGAGGTGTTGCCTGATCTCACAAAGGATCAAATGAGAGGTGCAGTCTTTCAATCTTCTATCGTGCTGGCTGACAGAAACAGGCTGTCTGACTAGAATACATATAACCATTCCAAAGCTGGTCTGTGTTCACAGAGCTGAGATGTGTATGATTCAAATCAGATAAGGCTTTTCATAATTATGTAAACCATCCACCACCATACCATATGGGGTTATGGGGTATAACCTATCTTTTCAGATTACCCTGCCACCAGGTCGGGAGTTTATCATAAATCCCTGCCTTGACTAGTTGCCGTTAACACTGAACCCTAGAGGCCCTTTTACTCAAGTTAACATGTCGTACTCTGGATATGACGGAGAATCACTTCTCAAATTAAATCATAAGACCGTCTCAGGAAGTTGGCAAATATCTCTGTTTTAATATCAGTTGTCTAAAACAGGGAGTACAACGGGCATCGCACAGCATGATCTCGAAACATTTCATGAAAAACAGCACATTTATACTAAAGGTTCATCATAAGTAACATCATACTACGTGGCAAATTAAGAAAACCTACGGGAGATTGTGGTTTGCTCAAGGGGAACATCTAAGTATACGTTCCATAAGGGATAGGATTGTGATTGGGTCTCTACAGTTAGGTGGGCACTCATGCCCTCCCCTAGTGCAAGTCATAGTGCAAGTCATCTTCGACAATAATGAGAAACACAACACTTCATTGGCTCTTAGACTATAAGGCTGTTCGTTATACAGCCTTCTGTAATTGGTTTGCATGCTTGTACCCTTCTGGAACATGTGATGCTCTAGCAGCACATGAGCTAGTACCCTAAGTGCTGGTGGGTGAACTTGACTGTTTCTCCCCACCTAATTAGCCTGACATCGCTCATCACTCATGCTGTCTGCCATTCACATTGTCTTTGAACTCGGCCTTGTAGTAGCTTCTCATCTCTGGGACTATAAGGGAGTGTGAGCACTCGCTATCTTCAATCTGGTGCACCATGCCCATTGTCTATTTTCATCCTCAGCTCTCATGATCAGAGACCGTGAATTTGCTCATATTATGGTATTCAATTGTCTTTAATAAAGAAACTTGGCACTCGTGGTATCCTCTCCTTGCAACTTATCAAAGGATGCCTCAGCTTCTCACGTTTTACTGTTCTTCGCAGCTGATAACCAGTTCTTGGCTACTTTCAGTCTTTGACATTCAGCCAAGCATCCTCTTTGGTTTTGCTTTGAATTCAAGCCTATTCTTTACGACGACACACATAAATTCCAGTCCATCTTCCTTCATGGAGACTTGCTTACTAAAATGTATCATCGAATGTACAGAACCTTATATACATATATGTTGGCGGTACCGCCTGCAATCTATATACTAAGTATAGCCAGCCTTATGAATACTAAGTCTACTTGCGTTGCAGCGTCTCTGTACAATTGTAAAACGACTTGTTTTTTCTGCAATGCTCTTTACACATGCAATCCTCATTCTGCACATAAACCCCTTAACAATTCTCTACTTCACCATCAGATTCTATATCACCTATGCATTCTCTTCTTTGGTCATCCTTCCCAATGCGACACTTTCATCTTCTGTGGCTTCATCAGCTTCTTCTTTCCACATCTTCACACTTCTTCGGCACTCCTTTCAGGAGACCATCAGTCCTTCGGGGGTACTTCTCAAAGGGTTGTCTCAATGGATACCTAGACTCAAAGATTCTTTGTGGTCTAGGTACCATTACTGGCATTGCACATGTCCCAGTTTGCGGATTCCAGCATATAGGCAGAATAGGGGTGGGACTTCCTGTAGAGGTACTCGGCTACTCTTTTACAACACCATAATTTGACAACTATGTGGATATGGCAGCCCCTCATGTGTGGACCTTTCTAGTGGTGTGTTGTATGCCCTCTAAGTAGGGTTGAATCTGCTCCTTGTGCATTACCATTATCCTCCAGGTGTTGAATTCAACAGGTGGTAAGCTCAGTGGGATGGTCACAGATGTTCCTATTGGGGTTTATGGGAACTGTGTTTCTAGTGGTTGTTTTTCACTTTTGGAGTCTGGTACTGCCAGCTTTCCTCTCTGAGCACAACTGTGGATTCGGAAGTAGAGACACTTGGTATGCTGTGTCGGTCTTTCCATGTTGCATTTCAAGTCTCAGACAGGCCCACAAGCCATTCGGTCGATGCCAAATTGCCAGCCAGAAAGACCAATGTGGGTACATTTTCAGCGAAAATGTGAATTAAGTTACTGACTTAGTGCATTGTGATGCTGCACGTTTTAACCAGTGTTAGTGACTGTGCTTAAAATGCCCCTTTTTACACAGATTTCCCCAAACAAACAGTTCCTGAGGTAATAATTATTTTGTCATGAAAAGTCATACATCGCTGTTCCATTGTGTCCCTGCCTGTGCACGACCTCAGAAGATCCACGCATATGCCCTGCACCAAGATATTTCCTATTGAAATTATGACGTGTCACTTTATAATACATTTAAGAACACTTCTTGCACATGGGCAGGTTTCTGTTCAAGGGAGGTAGAATAAAGTATGTTTTTCAGATATTTAAAGAATTTTAAGAGATTAATACAGGCCATACGTCAAATGAAAACTGGTCTGTTGACCACCATTGGATCATTCAAAAAAGTTCCAGCTATACTTTGATGTGGACACCTGAAAATGCTTGTCTTTTCTGAGTCTCTCCTCTATGTTCACAATTCCACTTGAGATGCAGTGTTTTTGTTGCGCTGTGGCGGTTGGTAGATTACACATTGTTGCAGAGTTTGGGGTTGCCTGTGATTCTGATGGGTCCTACACTCCCCCTCCAAATCTTCGCCCCTTCTAGCACCCCTTGCTTCAGGGTTGGGTGATTCAAGATGGATACTTTGACTTTGCATTTAGTGATGTTCATGAAGTTGTTGTAGCTTGGTGTTTTGGTGTGGCTGGGAAATGGCTAATAGTGTATATTTCCAGAGTGTGATTTTTTTAAACAAATGACATCTCTTTCTGTGCCATGTGGCCAGAAGTGTAACATTTTTAATTCAGTTAAAAAAAAAAAAACTGTAACAGAAAGATTGTATAATTTAATTGCCTGATAGTCTATCTTCGGATATGTGTTGAGGTGTTATTAACCTCCTTTTGGAACTGTTTATAAAACATCATGACACTGTGGGGAGCATAATGAGTTCTCAGGATGAAAAAAGAACTGTATTGTTGAGAGGGCTTTATGCTCCATGAGCATGCCTATTTCTCATTGTACTGGGGGCATTTAATTTGGCCCAGGTTTATGGTCTTTGTACTTAGCACTGTACATTCACACCCGGGGAAGGGCGCCCAGGCAATTACATGGCTGGAACAGTGAACGAAAATACACATTCCCCACCCACTGTTCCAGTCACCCGGGGTCCTTCCCTGGGTGCTGCCATCTTTGTTTTTTTTGTAATGTGGGGAGACAATAATGAGCCTCTCTCTGTTGCCTCCTGACCTCCCCACTACTCCAAAACAATCCCAACCTCTTTCCCACTCCCTCCCTCCCCATTAAACTGCAGGACCGGAGCTTTACGCTCCAGTCTGCCGCACCTGCCATTCCGGCCGGCACGATAGAAATGGAAAAGGACTTTGTCCTGTTTCCTTATTGTCGTGGCCATCTTGGATTCATAATTATTTTCTCTTTGCAGATTGGCGTCGCTTATGGCACCCAAACTCCACAAAAAAAAGGAAGCAATTTGCACCCCGGATGAACCCCGGGGTGCAAATGACTTTCACGGCCCGGCGGGGAGAGCAGGGCAGACATGGCTGGTAACAGCCAACAGCCCTCACGAGACCCTCGTTTCTCTCTGGCTACAGTGGTTCGGGCGGGCGGGCCTTTACTGGCCAGGTCCCCCCACCCGCCAGGGTCTGAAAGCCATAGTCTATCAGATCCTCTGCTCTCTTCACATCTTCACATCACTCACTAAATAGGGTGTTACCATTCCCATAGAACTCACTGCACAATTCTCTTCATTTTTATGATGTGACAGATAACTCTCCTCCTCCCACATGTAAGTTTCAAGGGGCGAAGGCACTAAGAAACATCTTGTTTTGTGTTCTGCAAACTCCTTAAGATGTTGTTCCACTGCAGGCACCTCAGACCCTCTGAAGATTCCAGCACTCACTAATGGTAAGGCTTTCTGCACTGTAATGTTATCAGGTGCAGTTTTGCCAATTCTCCCCAGTAAGATCTGACATGTCCTGCTTTCACTGAGGAAGCAGTAAGGTGGTTGGCCAACATAGTACAAATAAAGGCGTGCATGCAACAAACTTAATGGGCTTTCATTAACGGGACACCATTGTAAACTGCTGCAACTGAATAGTTATATGCTGTATTGAAGAAATTGAAGGAATACATTCTAACAATAACAAATCACACTTATGCTAATATGCAGCCAGATTGGGGATTCTACATTGGATGTGTTTGCTGTGAAGCAGAATAGAATGGTGGATATTTGTGGAAGTCTACATCCAGACCCTTAGGTTTGGCAAACAGACGTGCTTCTGATTTGCTAGCTAGCTTCCCTACTGTATGCATGCAATCCCTTTCCCCTAACCTTTCAGGTGCTTGTGAAATTTCAAAGGGGCAACTCAGATCCGATTATGGTTTTGCATTTTGTGTATGGAGACCTTTGTTTCGAATTCTGATTCCTAGCCCCTCTAGCATTCTTGATAGTAACATTTTAGACATTGGTCGAGGTAAATATGTTGCTTGGTTGTTACTACAAAAGATCTCTTGAAGTTGCGGTTCTCTGATGAAGCAGCACAGGCTGTTCTAAATCCAGATGTAATTACACCAGAAATCCATATTCGTATCCCTGGGCCTCTATTAAGAGATGGCATTTTGTGAAATAGTGTCGTGCAGACGACTGTGGCTATACCTTGAGTTTGGAACTTGTACTGGATGGATTCCATAAAGGGCTGGATGCCTCTAAGCTTGAAGTCCAGTGCTCTGCTATTCAGCTTGCATCGTGTGAGTTGTCTATGTTGAAGCCTTTAAAACCTGTTATTCTAGGGTTTTCTTCTGCTTGACCCTCCAGGCAGGGCCCACCTCCCACTACATGACCTACATGACCTATCACTCATGAAAGCTGTACAGGGTCCTACCATCGAAACTATAGGTCACTAGTCCCTGTGGCAGCTATTGCCTCTCTTAGAAGACTGGTAATGTTACAGCTTTAGCATGTCATCCTATTTACGTTAAAGTAAAGCCAGGTGTGTTGTTCTTAAAGACTAGTCCAGCTTCCTGCCAATGATTCCATCCTTATTATATTTGTATCAAGAAGGTATTGTGCCAGTCCTATGTCCTAAACCCTCTACTAAGGTGGACAAAGGAATGCAATGCTAGATGTGAACAGTGCTGCTTTGTTTTACTTGAAAATAATATATTCTCACAGAAAGTGTGATCTCTTGTTTGACTTTTATAGGCAGTGGAAAGGGTATTCCATCGTTGGTGGATTCCTTCCTTAGATAGAGTATTTTCCAAATGGTCATGCTGTATGATTTGAGTGGAGTTCAGTTTCCTCTTATTGTGCAAGGTCTTTCAACCTAGAGTGTCAGCTTCTTGGGCAGAGCGTATGGACGTGTCACGTGGTTGATGCCTGTGAGCTGCAACTGTGGGGTCCCTTCACACTTTCATGTTGGGCTTCAAATACAATCATTCCTTTACGCATGAGTGCCTCTGTGTGGTTGTAGTAAGAAGCAAGACAATGTATTTGGTGTATCCTCACTTAGTAAGGGATGTGACGAGGGAGGAGGTCCAGCGGTAATGTCTAGATTGAGTATGTTGATACCCCTTGTACTAGACTTTCTCCGTCGTCACAGTACTCCCATCGCTCCAGCCTCCCAGGTGCCATGTCTTATCTGTGACCAGGTAAGGCATGTTTTATGGTGTCTCCAACCCACCAACCCATAGAAAGGATTGGAAAGAATCATGATGCCATGAGAAAGAATAAGTGTATCTAGGCTGCTCTGCAGGAAAGGCAAAGCCCCGTCTAGAGAGGGATTTTAAGATGCCCACTGTGCAATATGTATTTATTTAATTATTTCATTTGTATAGCGCTTGTTTTGTCAATCGGGCTTGTCCATCTCAGTCCTGGATCTCTGCTGAGCTACCGTTCGGAGAGCTAACATTAACTTCAGTGCTCTTAGATCACCACTGTTTGTGAATGGATAGGTTTGGGTGTTTTGGAAGCTTAAATCAAACATATGAAATATGTATTTTCTCTTCCTTCATTTCTCCTTGTTTTTAACATAGTTCCATTATTCTTGCCACAGCTTGTGTACATACAGTATGGGTCATTTTCATTGGATCGGTGGCCCCCTGCGGAAGCTCTGAATACATGTCACTGCCTACAGTATGCTGGGGCAAGAATCGATGAGGGAGAACATTAGCAACCAAGAGGGAGGAGAGCGGAGCGCCTGTTGTGCCTATTCATTCAACGCAACGCATCTGCACTCGAGACTAATCAGTAAATCATTAAGGCCCGCGTTCCTTGTTCATTTTGACAAGGTACAGAAACAATTTGATTACTTTCCCGTTGCCGACCAATAACCGTATTCAGAGAATCGGAACAATTCTCCCTCAGCCTTTGAATTTGAGAATGAAATTTAATTAAGATATTGAAAAAATGAGTTAATTTTATGGTGTATAGTACAAATCGATGCAGGAATAAAATGAGGATCATTTATAAGCATGATGTTCCAGCCGTATTGCATTCTGAAAAACGTTATGCAATGGAAACCGAGTTTAAATGGAGAAGCAAACACTCAAGTTTAAATGTCATTTCCAGTCCTGATCCTCCACTGGGAAAAAAATGCTAATCTGTATTACAGGGGGATCAAATGTTAAAATGTAATAAAAGTCACATAATTACATTCCATGATTTCATCTGCATTTTGTAGATGAACAGAGAAAGGCCTGTCAAATTCTGCCTTCAGGATTATGAAAAAGAGCCCTGATCTTCAAAGGGGCTTTTCTGATTGTGCTTACCATTTAAAACAAGTTGATGTCTTCAGGCTGTGCTGTACTGCCAGAAATAAAATCCGAGGCTCACAAACTAAAACATGGTCTATAAATTCACCACCATGAAATGTCCCCATGTGACATTAGAAACCTAGTCTCCTAGATTACTGGAGAGCAGCTGTGGGCACATTCGAGAGAGCCGGCATGCCTGCAGTGCATGCACACAGAGACACATAAGGATGGGCTGATGTTTACGATGCACAGGGTCCCATGTAATAATGTGCCCTCAAAAATATCGCCATGCAAATAAATTGCGGAAAAATTGGCGTTTTTTTGTGGGGACATTATTACATGGAACATGCCAGGGACACCCCTGCAACCTCCAAACCCTTTTTTATTGTTCATGCGGAGCAGGGACAACCCCGCAATCCCCGCCTGCCCCTGTCCCTATAACCCCCAGCCTTCTACTCCCCCTCCCGCTCCCTTCGCTCCGCTGACCATTTCCTTCTCACTGCTCCTCCTTCCCCTTGCGCTTCCTCCCGTTTCCGCTCATTCCAACTCCTTGCACCCCTGCATTGGAACTCGCTCCCTCTTAAACTCCGCTCTACCACAACCTTCACCTCATTTCGCACTTCCCTTAAATCCCTCCTCCTCCATTCTCCTCCTTGAAAACGTTTCCTCTGCCCTCTTCACTTCCTCCCACCCCCCCTCTTTTTACCCTCATCTGATTCCTCTCTGCCCTCTCCTACTCCTCTAATTTCCCCTTCCATTCTCCCTCGCCCTGTCCATCTCCTACTCCCCCCACCTCTCCCCTCTCCCCTTTCCACCCCCCCACCTAAGTTAATTGCTCTTTGCACTGCTTTGTCGAATGATTCATGATGTAAATTTTGCTCTCATTGTTAAATGTTGCTGTTATTTTGTATTTTGTTGTTCCACTGTACAGCGCCTTGGTATAAAGCGCTATATAAATAAATAAATCAATCAATCAATCACTATATGGTCACCTATATAATGTTGCCACAACCATTTCCCGGCGACATTCTATACGGCGACCATATATATAGGGATATTATTACCTGATACCATGCAACAGAAAACATACATGAAAATAAGCAGACAACCATGCAGGTAGACCTAGAACAAAACCCACCCTTGCAAACAGACACACTGGGCCTCATTACGACCCTGGCGCTAAGGGGTCTGCGCCAGCGTTAGCTGCGCTGACCCCTTACCGCCAACTACGAGTTCCTGGAGCGCCATGGTCATTTTTCCGCCCGCTTTTTGCGGGCGGAAAAATCCATGGCGCTCTGGGACCTTGGTGTTAATTACGGCACCGTATTTTACGGTGGCGTAATTAACTCCTTCCCCACTCCCATTGAGCCCTATGGGGCCGAAATGGGAATGGGGAAGGGTAAATGGGTCAATGGGGACTTACCGCCCCGCCGACCTCGGAATGGGGCGGTAAGTCCGCCATCCGCCATGGCGTAAAGGGACTTTGCGCCATGGCCGGAAAGTCCGTCGATGGCGGAAAAAATCCGCCAGGGTCGTAATGAGGGCCACTGAAATGCAGGTACCTTTGAAATTACAGACGCATAGAGACAAGCCCTGCAAACACAGGCACTCATGTGGACTCCGGCACCATACACAAAGCCACCCAGGGAAAATCACACCGAAAGAGATCATTGATACATATGTACATATATTTGAAATGGGTTGTATGAATAAGTGGATATGTTTGTGGATGAATGGCTGATAGGCTGTATGTAGACTAAATGATTCTGAGTGTACAGGTGGGTGGGTTTATTCATGAGTGTTGGTGTATAACTGGATGACACACTGGATCAACTGGGCGGGAGATCAAATGGGTGTATTGAATAAATGCATGGCTCTGGGTGGACAGATGAATGCACGCACTTGAGTGGGCGACTAGATGGAGGCATGGTGGAAAATGAATAAACGGATGAGAGTAGTTCAGTGTGTGGCAGTTGGAGAGTTGAGTGAGAGGAAGAGTGTGTTTGAGAGGGTAGGTGGATGGATGCATGGATATGGATATATAGGTACATGCGTTGATGTCAGCATGACCTTTGGACGTAGGGTTTGCACGAAAAGACCAAAAAGAAAAGAGGGAGTGCCCAATTAGTGTGCATTCGGTCTGGTTAAAAAGATCAAATTCCAAAATACCGCAGAAGTGAGCAGAGGTTGCAGGGGTATACCCTGCTCCCCTAGTTTGGTATGATGGGCTATGGGGGTCACGGGATGTCCCCTGCATACATGTCATGCGTGGCTGGGGACACAAACACCCTCCTGAAAGATCCATTTGCAAAATGCGAACAAGCGGTGTTCACAACGGAGTAATTCGATCTTTTGGTACGTGATTTTTTTACGTACATCCATGGATGTAAGGATGCATGCGTGCATTTGAGGAGAATGGTGAAGGAATGCATGGGTGTGGATGCAATGAGGACTGCATAGTTGTGGTGATCCTTTGTGTTGTTTGTTGTTGCGCTTCATTGATCACCGCCAGCTCCCTCCCCTCCACGGCTCAGACTCTCATCGTAAACCCAGCTCCTAATTTCTCCCTTTGTGTACCCCTCTCAAACATCATCACTCTCAATGTTCTTTCTCTCCACTCCCCAACCAATATGTGCACGTCCTTCTATCTTGCTGTCTGACAGCAAACTCTGTGCCCTTTTTCCATAACTGTGCCTCTTTCACCATGCCTGACTCTCTTTGCATGCCTTTTGGAGAGACACAGACTCTGTGTCCAACCTGCTTGTGGGTCTTGCCCTTTTACTCCCTGTCTGAGAGTCTACCTGATAGGAGCGTTCACCTTTCTCTGCACCCTAACCATCTTTTCCAATCTCTCTCTCACTCTTCTCTCTCATCAGTCTATCTCACTCACAGTTCACCTGCTGTGCTTCTCTATGATTGTAAACACTGTACCTTCCCCTCCCCCCTCCTGCAACTAATACATTCTTTCAAATCACATCTGCGAATGGATAATCAGAGAGCAGGTGAGGCCCATGAGTGACCGAATACCAAGAGAGGTGGGGGAATTAAACAGTATGACCAAGCTATCCACTAATCTTAGGTACACCTAAATTTCATGGACTAAAGCAGGGCTGGACTGCCCCACCGGGAAACTGGGACATCGCCCAGTAGGCCTCTGGCCTGTAGGGCCTCTTTTGAGCGGAAGGATACACATGTGTTAGCATAAACACAATGCGTGATTTTCCTCGGCTCCGCCTGGGTGGTTTGCCTTGAATTGGCTGCCACCACTGACCGAGTCAGAGGCACCGTCAATTTTTTTCCCAGCATCTGGGCTCGGCTCGCACCTGTGCAGGGCCTTCTGGGCTGGGCACCAGATTGGAATTGCGCCTGCGCACACAGTGCACACATTAGCAGGCAGGCAGCTGGTCCGGGCTGCATGAGGCCTGGCATTGCAAGCCACAAGATTGAACAATTATCAGATGAGAAGCGACTAGCGAGACACACTGCACGTTGATGATATGTATCTCGAGTCTCGACTTGAGATTTTCCACGTAAGTAAAGTCAACTTGCAGTGGCTGCCTGAAATCATTCCCCAGAGCCCTGTTATTGGGCCATAGAACCATCTAGGCCAGGCTGGGTAGGCCCATCGATGCTCGGCTGGTGTGAGTTCAGCACCTGGGTGAGGGAGAGCCCAGCCGAGCGTCGATGCAGCAGGACCTACCCCAGCCTGTCTCTGCTGGTAGGGCAATAAGCCAATGCCCGAACCAAAAACACAACAAAATGCTAGTTTGGGCCCGTTTTTTTAATCAAAGTCGGTCACTTTTGGCCCATGTGGACCGGTTTGACAAGTTACTTCGCTCTGCAGCTAGTAGTTTTGACCAGTGTTGCTGAATACATTTTGTTTAAATTGCACAATTTGAATCACGTTTTATCAAAAGCCTCGCCCTTGGGTACTTCTCAAACAGTCTGTCACAAAAGCAATGAATTGCCACTTGCAACTGTGGGCCAGTTGTTCAAGGTGCTCGAGATAATGTAATGGCCCAGCCCGATCCCCGCACCAGGTCAGACTCCGGCCGTTGTCTGCAAGTGGCTCGCCTCAGCCCAGACAGTCTCAGGTGGCAACATCCATGCACGTCACCACAACACTACAAAGGTTGTGTACCCATGACATGTCGTCCAGTCCGCGTGGCTGTGGCGAGAGTCACCTCACGCCACCCCTCCAAAGGCCACATGGGGTTCCCTTATCGCACCACCAACCACATCATAAAGCGCCAAGAGGTGGCCATGCAAATGACAACAAGAGCGCTATATAAGACCCAGCACATAACATATGCACCTTGCACACAGAATGGGACCCATGGCACATCGTGCCCTCCACATGCACACTGCAGGGAGCACAACAGGGGCATCACGTGCACACTGCAAGGCTCACCATGGGGTGCAGCACATGCCCTCAGGCACACCTTGCAACCTTTTCACGTTCGGAGAAGTTTCAAATCAGGTCTCCTCTGGTCTGTGATGGTCACTCACTGCTACTGTTGATGAAATGCATGATTTTGTTCAGTTAAGTAACTTAACTTAAAGCCTGCAAGCCAAGTTACTTAACTGAACAAAATCATCTTTTTCTTGAATCGTGCATCATTTGCAGCGGCAGCCAGTCCCTCAAATAATTCCCCAGGACAGAGCTCTCCAGGACTGTGCGTCCAGGTGCCCTGCCCTGGGGAATGTAGGGCAATGGCAGCGCGCGCGAGATGGGGGATATCGCTTGTTTTCTTTTTAAAGTTGTGGTTGCCAATGACGCACAGAATCTTCAACGAGCAGTAGCTGGCCTGGTGCAGTGATTAGACTGCTTGCGTGAGTCTAGCATTGCTCTCAATGATTTCATGTTGTGAAATATGTTAATTTCTTATTGTGTTCCGGGTATGGAATGTATAGGGAGCATCAGCATGCAGTGTTCGTAGCAATCTAAGCTTTTGAGTGCAATAGGCGCTTTGCTCAGATGTGTCCCAAGACCAACGTTTTTAACACATTAGGCATAAAATGTGGATGGTTCCATAATGAGATCCCTTCATCCACCTTCACAAGTGGGATATTATGAGACGGAAATAAGTAGAATTCAGTTCGCCTATAGACTTGAATGGGGCGAGGCATTTTAGAAAGTTAAACTTTATGGGAAAAACATTTGTGTCTGCAAAATCGTGAGTCTCCTTCCCGAATAAGGAGGAGTTGGCGTGTATGCTTGCCCGGCAGCAATGTACATATCATTTTGTTGGTGCATGCCTGGCACACTCACGTTTTACCTGCTGCAAACGTTTCTACCCAGTGGCAGTAAAATGGCTCTTAAACTAAAGTAGTCACCTCATTTCCACAGCATATGTCCATATGTCTTGGCATCAATCAGTGACAGCGCCTTCTGGCCCCACTGCTTGAGTACAAGTAGTGACAGCCTACATTTGGTCTCCTTTCGAGTGAAGGGTGGGTGGCACTAGGGAAGGAACAATGTCAGACCGAGTTATGCTGCCGGGGCCTGCATTTGGCATTATATGGCACATGGCCTTCTGTTGAGGGAAGGGTGGGTGGCATTAGGGAAGGAATGAGTTTCAATGCAAGCCTGCCTGGTCAAAGCGAGGTATGCTACCAGGCCCTACATTGCCTTGGGATAGCAGCTGCAATTCTGCTTTGCTTTGCTCTGTCCGCTGTGTTCGAGATATGCGGCATGTTCCTGAGTCGTCGTGTGTTCTGGTTATATTCTGGCTTATGTCCATCCACTGTCATTCTAGCATTCTATCAAATGTTTTTGGACATCTTATGTTTGGGGGGGCTCTGAATATCCAGCGTTTACAATTGGAAATTATAAGTTGGCATTGCTATTATAAATGTTGTAATGTGGGTATAACCTAGCTTAATTTATTGACTTATTTTATTTCTTTGATTTGTGTAACACGCCGAGTGACTGAGTTTACTAGTTGAAATATGTTTACTGTTTCTTATGAATTCTTGAGTGTATGCGAGTTAGAGCTAAGGTGCAAAAGAGAGCTTTACCTGCAATGGTGAAAAAGACCCAAGGTTCAAATGTCAACAGGGTTAGAGAAAAAAATAGGGTGCATAGGATGGCAATAAGATCACTGTCTCTGTCTTCCCTCTGTTCCACTCTTTGCCTGGTCGCGCCTTGAAACACTTGTGTATAGCCGCGTTATAAATGCTTTATCATCAGATGATATCATGGGCTCTTTGCAAGGTGGTAAGAGAGACAGGGAGCAAGGGGGGTGTCACAACAAGGGTGCTGCCAGCAAATGGCGTATGAATGTGCATTGTTGGGAGGATGAAAATAAATTCAGGGTGCGTGGCACAATGTATACATGGGTGAGTGAGAGGTAAGTAGGGTGCAGGAGAGGAAGAGAGTGTGAGGTGAGAACGATTGGTGTAGAGTGTGTGGTGAAGAGAGCGAGGTACACATAAAGAAGACCGGTTACAGAGAGTGGGCTAGAGGCAGAGGGAGTGTGTTAAAGAGGGAGTGGAGTATAGAGAGGGGGAGAGAATGGTAGACAGAAAGTGAAGTAGAGAGGTGGGACTATATTAGAGAGAGGGAGATAGAGTGTGATAGGGAGAGAGAATAAAAGAGCAATTTGTTATTATTTGTGTAATCCTTCCTCATTGTTCTTTGGATTACAGGGTCACTCAACTCACCACGAAAGGTCTCTGTCTGCTGAGGTAGCGGCTAAGGGGACCTTTTGGAGTTTGGCACTGTATGTACTATGTGGGGGGGTAGAATGAGGCACACTCTGCTGTGTGGAGATGTCATCTGTGTGCAACAAGGACCTGCATGTGTGCTGATCAGCTCTTACGGGCACAAGAGGCCTTCATTGTACTGTGTAGCCTGAATATGCACAGTATATGAAATTGGGCACTGCTTGTGCTAAGGGGCCCGATGTGTGCCAAGAGGCCCCTGTGTGTGTGCTGAGACCCTTTTTGTGCTGAGGGGCCCCTTTATGTGCTGGCAGACCTTTGAATGTTGTGAGGAGATTCTGTGCATGCGGAGTGGCTCCTGTATTTCATGGGGCCCAATGTGTGCTTTGGGCCCCTCTATGCATGGTTTCCCATTCGGTTCTATTTGATGGGTGAAAAAAGATCCATTGTGCTTAAATGTTTGTGCAACTGGAGTTGGAAAAAAGATCACCCTCCTTTCCCTGTTCTCCCACCCACCTATACCACTTGCTAACTCTCTGGGGGACACCACCAGCGCCCACCAATATTTCACAGGCCTCCCCGCTTTCATTATCTGTTGGCACTACGTGGAACTCCCATGACTCATCGACCCTTTCCTTACCTGACCCCCTCCACTTCCCAGACCATTCCCTGCCTACCTGCCTATTCCCTCCCATGTCGCCACTTACCACTGCTCCCCCAACTCTGTCCTGTCCCCTTCCGCGTCCTGATATTGTTTTGCAGTATGGGGTAACGCCGCCCCATCTATGCGCCTCTACCAGTGTGACAAGGGCCTATAACTGCCTGTATGAGTGGTGCTCCACTGTGTGCTGATGGGCCTGTAGTTGCTGAGGGGGCTTGTATATGCAGGGGCCTTTCATGTACCAAAGCACTCTTTGAAAGTGTTGATGAGTCCTGCATGCGCTGATGGACCCCATAAATGGACTGATCAACATTTTATGTGCCGAGGGGCCAACCCCCGCATGTGAATAAGGCCATGTATGGGGGGCGCATAGTGCGTGCTGAATGGCCCCCGTGTGTTCTGAGGGGCTCCTGTGTAATGCAAAGTCTCCCGTAGTGCTGATGGACCCTATATGTGTTGGGCAGTCCTTGTATGTGATTGGGCCCTCAGGAGACCTTAGATGCACTGTTTTGAGATGTGGGGCCACTACCTATGTGATCGAAGGCCCCTGCATGTTTTAGGGAAGCCCAGTATGTGCATTATAAAGCTCTGCCCGGGCCCTTCGGTCAGATTGTCAGTACATATTTTGGCACAAGTGATGAGATACCTTTGAGAAAGAGGTGCATTTGAGAATATGGTGACCTGCCCGTTTCTCAAAATAATGCAAATAAAAAAGTGCATTATCTCAGCTGTTTTATTTGCATTCGTTTTTTAAGAATGTGCCCCTATATGTGCATCTTGTTATGTTACTTAATAAAAACATTTGTTACAATCCATTTATTATTTGATATGTTTCTTATGTTTATTGAGACTGATATTGCACTCGTGGTTTGTCCATCTATCATTGAAGATATACTTTATGAGATCATGAACTTATCCATATGTGATTATAACATGATTTAAATGCACCAATTTGGACTAATTTTATTCAACATCTTCTTGGGGGATACTCTCAATCCCCTCATAGAAGGGTTGGGCTCACGCGCTATGCTCGCTCCTTCGACGAAAATGGGGCCACTTTGAAAAAAAAATCCAGGGCCACTTTTGGTTGCCACTCTAGCCCTGGACTAAAGACTTGGTCAACAGTATGTTTCACAGGGTGTAATGTCCAAACTCGCTTAAGGAAAACCTGAGGGGAGGGAGGGATCAATGTCCAATACTTCTACATAATTAATAGCCACCTCGAGGATTGCACAGTAAGGAGTGTGTACACAAAATGCGCATTTAGCGAAATATTCACAAATCAATTTTATTAAACATTCAACAATAATTACAATTCACAATAATTCATCTAATCTAAATTCATACAAATCTTTGGCACAGTCCATACGAAATTGCACAAAGAAAAGGAAGGAATAAAAAAAAAACACGATTATAAAAACTTAATTACACCGGGATCAAGAGTGTACAAAAACCATAGAAAAATATACGGTTAATGAAACAATAGCACAACCATATGTGTCTAAATCAACTGTCTCCTTATAAACCCAACCTAAAAATAAGCTGTCTAACATAAAAACATTGACAAAACAGCATTAACCACTAGGTCTCACACTCCTTCACTCCCATTCAACCCAACATGTTTAATTCCTCACTCATTCCATACACACACAGTCAGGGGAAATTCATCAGGGACATGCACTTAAAAACAATATGTGTCAAGGTTGTCAAAAAGAATGGCAGAATTGATTTCATCGCCACACGGCCTGATTAGTTGTACCCAGGGCATAAAGTACACTGAAACTGTGCTCTGCCGAACTCCTCACTAGTAAAGTCTTGTGAGGGTTGGCTTGTTCAGAGTACCAACAAAAGCAGCTAGTTCCTGCTACTATGGTGAGTTTCCAATTTACTCCAGTCGGCTACTACGAAGCGCCAATCAAACAGCTATTTCCTGCTGTTGTGGTAAGCTTCGAATTTCAACCAGCACGGGAAGGACATCAAACACCTGTGGACAAACAAGGAGAACGAGAGACTAATAAATAAAGTCTTTCTCTCAACAGATTGATAAATTACATCGTCTGTGGGGCTAAAATGTGTTCTGATTCAATAAACCCACAAGGGCGTTCTATCGTAGAAAAAGGCTCCTTTCTGTTAAAAGCACAAAGGCGAAGGATAATTTAAGAGTGGCTAATCATCACTTCATAGATCTCATAATCAAAAACAAATTTGTCTCACCTAAATTGGGAGCTAAATGAACCCGTTGACGTGGTTCCCAGTTAGCCGAGATAAGCTAAAAGAGCAACAAACAGCATTAGCCATCTTAGCTCAAATTTTGTATTCTATAAGCTTACCAAACAGTGAATCTTCAATGACGTCCTCTACGAAGGTGTACATCAGGTCTCTAAATGAGTAAGTCCCATGTATCGAGGGCTTGCAGTTAACCCACAAGTCACTCGTCAATTAGAATGAAGCGACCTGTTGATAGTGCAAGTTTAATGCTGTTAATCAAGCTCAGTACTGCCTACGTCACAGGGTGGTTTCGAAAAAGGTGGCTCATGTGACATTACCTTATATTAATTTGCTGAGCGTATCAGTCGTGTTTAGCTGTGGTCGGAGCAATTGTTTCAATGGCTTTCCTCCCGACCTAGGTGTATCTACGGATACAAAACAATGTGTAAGGCTAATTGTTCATTCGACCATGAGGTGGCCTGCACGAAGCAGCAGTGTATCAAACAGAACGTCCTAGTTACGCTTACAAACATTGTCATAAGCCAGACCACAGTCAAAGCTGCAGCTGGCAACACTTTCAGGTGGTCAAAGTATCACAAACGCCTCCTGCTAATTAGAACCCAAAGAAACAGAGTAACAACACCATCATACAGTGTTGTACCTGTCGTACATCAGAGGTCATCAAAAGATAGGCTATACTAAGTCACATTCACTTGTGGCATATGAGCCTAAATGCTGTCTTAAACACGAGAAAAATTATTACTTGGTTTACTCTCAGAAAAGGTAACAGAGTGAAATGTACACATACCCATCTTACTCGAATGCAAAGAGCTAGACACGGACATAAATAATTCCATATTACTAACATTCATCAAATTAGCAGAGTGGCAATGGTCACAATAGTGGACCATGGCTTACCGTGTTTCATCAGTGTACAAACAATAGAGTCGACTGGATTCTACCGCATCCTGGAAACCATTGCAGTGGAGCGTGTAAGAGGATTCAATTCAACACTACAGCTAAGTCAATGCCTAGTCTGGGATACTGAATGGAAACCCTTATTGATATATCTTTATATCCAGTTCATGAAGTCTGGATGACTACCCCTATATAACACCCCTCTCTTAGAATCCCCCTGACCCCACTGAGCCAAGAAGTAGTTCTGTTTTGCAAGTTTAAAAGGTTTATTTGAAAAAAAATTAACAGTATATATATATATCACACTTTTATAATGAATTAATAATTGAATATCACACTTAATCTGAGCAGTAATCAATAATGGATAGTCTGGCACTAGCACACTTCTTTATAATCAATGATGAGTGGGTATAGGATGGATAAGATAGCAACAATACTTTTATGGTTTCAAATAGATGCAATGTGGCATGAAAATGCAGTACAGAAAATAACTTGGTAGGATTTCAGCAAAAGACAATGTAATCACTTTCTTGGACAATTCACCCCCCCTTTATGCAATGTAAGGAGATGAAGATGAGAGCACACAGTTCTTAGGAATGCAATCAAATAGAATTCAGTTCAATTCCACCCCAGCAGCTTATACAACAGATAGGAGTTTTGAAACATAGGTAAAATGCTTTGAATATAGTGACAATGAAGTGAGAATATGCTGAAAATGCTTTTAATTCCCTTCAGAAGGTTCAGGGTGAGTGGTATCTAGTTAATATTAGTTCAGGCTCACTCTAGCAATGATTTAGGGATGGTTCTTAAGGGGCAAACGAAAATTAGCAGTTCAGGCAAAAGCAGCTATCTTTTTACAAGTAAAGGAAGTCGTTTCTAGGCTTGTTGGAAAGGTAAGATTCTAAGCTTTCAGAGGAAAGTTAAACCAAGTCCCTAGCCTAAACGGTTCCAAAGATACGGACGATTCAATAAAGGTAGTTTTTCGGATTTAAAGTAAACTCAAAATGACAGGTGACAGCTTGCAGCTTCAGAATTGACAAGTGACAGTGGTGCAGCTTTACAAAATAACAAGTGACAACTTCTAGGCAGTTCTGGTTAGATTAAAATAGTTTGGATTAGATTATTTTAACTAAGAGATTGGTTCTGCACAGTTCTGCTAGGTACAAACAATATATTTTTGAAATAGGCCTCGCCACGGATCTGTTCAGGTTTTGGACTGGACTCCGGTTCTGGTCTCGGCACTTCACAGTGGTCTGGGTCAGCTCTCTGGTTCTGCTCACAGCGGTCCGGGTCACTCTGGATCTCTGGCCTCTGGTTCTGGATACTGCTCTGCTTTCTCTGGGTACAGCACTGCTTCTGGATCTTTCTGGCGGAGGGTTTCAGGCCAGAATCAACGGCTGGGTCCGGCTGTGAATAGTCTGCAAATGATTTTTGGGCCTGCTGACAAATACTTTTACTTGCAGTGGGCCTTCTTGGTTCAAAGTTCTGTAGTCTCTGTTTAGCTTGGAAGTCTAAGTGTAGGATCTCTGGATGTGAAGTCGTCGTCAGAATTCTCCGCAGCAAATGAAATTGAATGTCCTCTCTATCTTCCAGTGGCTCTTTTTACATCTTTTGAAAGTGGGTGTGTGTGCAGCATCACTAGCCAGCCCCTCTCTCAACTGCCCATTGGTCAAGCTTTCTGCGCTGCTTTGATTGGGGGAAGGAAATGTGAGTCTGCAGAAAGGATACTCCCCTGTCAAATTGCACACAAATCTATATTTGACCCAAATACATATTTGCACAGGTACACATTTGTTTAAAATTACATGCACCCATCACATATCACATGAGGTATACTCTGTTCAAACTCTGCTCTTCCTGGGGGCTTCCATTCAGAAATGGCAACATTTTGTGCTTTTTAGTGGGTTTTGCAACATCGGATTATGGTATCATTTAAATAATTTTGACAAGTCTGCACTGTGAGTTATACATCTTTCTTAGAATCATATTCTGGCCAACAGGGGTGTGTCTTTTCAGGTCACATGGTGTAGAAACCAGTTTATCCAGTTTCTGCCAAGCTCAGAGACCCTGCCCCTCCCAGCTTCTGCCAAGAGGAAGCTATTTTACGGTCCCCCCAATAAACCATCTGCCTGAGTCAAGGCAGGGCTTTGTTCAAAAGGAAGCCCTTTACGACCACCCCAAAAAACCATCTGCCTGGGCCCTTTCTTTAGTTTCTTGCAATCCCCTGGTAATTCAATCAGAGGGTGTGTGACCTCCTTTTGGCAGGAGCAACAGAATGCAGCCAGGCCTGGGAATGCATTTGTTGGGCAAGCCCCCACTCCTGTCGGGGGTAGCTGTCTGGCAGAATTCCAGTTTCCTTAAGCCAGGTTTCAGGTAAAATGTCTCTTTTTGTTCCCCAGTTTAAGTCAAGTCAATTTTTACATATGCAGCTAGAATGCTGATTCTAAGTTAAAAACTATGACATTCAACAGTGACAAACTATGTGACACTCAAAAGTAGGTCACTCAGTTAATTTAAACATTTCAATTTTGGTGGTTTTAATCCAGTTTCAGTTAGGCTGTTGACATGCATAGCTCAGCCAGTTCTATTATGAACATTGTTTTGGGCTCTTCATCTTCCCAGATTTAGTATGCACACATGCTTCATTCTGCCAGATGTCCGCTGGTGTTCAGTGAGATTTTTGGATGTGTTGCAATGTTTGAAAATAGGCATTTTGAGCTGGCATTCAGAGAAACCCAAGGTAATTTTAAAGTGCGGTTTTTCCTTTGGCACACATTTCACTCATGGCACCCCGGCCCATCCTGCTCGCACTGCTGGGTGACAAGTTAGGCAACCATATTAGTGTGCAAAAACTGCGTGGTTCTCCTGGATTCGGGCGCTCATGTGGGCTTTTTGGCCATCTTGGATTTTCTAAGCCCACAGCACCAAATGTTGCAGCGTGATAGCTCAAACATTGGTCAGGACACCCAACAAAGCCCCCCCCACGCGACTGCACTTTCAATTTGAGTCGATGGGGAGTCGGGTGCACAAGGGTTTTGACCCACGCCCTGGTATGTCCGCATAATCTTCTTCCAATTCTGCAAATGGCACAGTTCAGCATCTTTTTCTCCATCCGGTATTGATCGATCGGTTCTCCTCGCCTGTCCTGATGGGAATATTGGGCGGTACCCCGGGCCCCTTGGGTCTCTGCTCCCGGTCTCCGGATCGTCCTCCTTGGCCAGTCTCCAGGTTTTCTTTCTCCTAGGACGACAAAGGAAAAGCGGCAATACCTATTCATGGACATTTCTCCCCCACCATTGATATAGTGGGGTGACATATATATTTTAGAACTCAACAGATATGAACATGTACATTTTTTTAAATTAAGAGACAGGAACACATAAACTTGAGAAACACAGAATTTGATAGGCTATAGGTAAGATATTTTAGGGTTGGAACTGAATTACTCTGGAGCGGTACCCTCTGGGATTGCAGATGACTCCTCCAGTTGCTGCAAAGTGTGCCTGGGATGGCAACACTTCAACTGGTTTATGTGGACCCACTTGTCTTCCCCCTCTGCCAAACCACCTTTGGGGATGTGGATCTTGTAGGCCACAGGGGAGATCTTGTCTATAATCTCATAGGGTCCCTTCCATGTAGGCAAACATTTTCGCTGCTTTGTCTGGTTTCTTTGGAAGTTGTATAAATAGACCCGGTCCCCCACCTGATATTCCTTCCTGGAAGTTTTCAGGTCATAGTGGGTCTTCATGCTCTCGGCTGATCTTTCTAGATTCCGCTGAGCATAGGCAAAAGCATGCTGAAGGTGTTTCCTTAAATTCTCCACATACTCATGGGTTGTGGAGGCATTTATCAACGTTTGCTCTTGGGTTCTGTAGAGCAAATGCTGAGGAAGCACCATCTTGCGTCCAGTCATCAACTCAAATGGTGACATTTTGGTTGCAGATGAAGGGGTAGATCTGATGGTCATTAGGACCAGAGGTAATCGGATATCCCAACTTGGCCCAGAATCTGCCACAAACTTCTTTAATATGCTCACAATGGTTCGGTTATATCTCTCTACTGCCGCAGAAGAAGCTGGCCGGTAAGCAATATGTAACTTCCTCTTGACCCCCAGTATCTCCCACATCTTTGTCATTACTTCACTGGTGAAGTGGCTACCCCTGTCTGACTCAATCCTTTGAGGTAGACCAAAACGGGAAAAGATGTGGTTAATCATCAGGGCAGCTGCTGTTTCTGCCTTGCAGTTTGGGGCTGGGAGACATTCCACCCACTTGGTAAACAAGCATGTAACGGTCAACATGTACTTGTTTCCTCTAGACGAGCGGATTACAGGGCCTACAAAGTCGATTTGTAAATCTGACCATGGGAGTGTCATTCCCCTCTTTTGGAGAGGCGCCCGGTGTGTGAGGGATGATGGCTGAAATTGTGCACACACAAGACACCCCTTCAAGTATTGGTCGAGGTCCTGCCCCATGTGTGGCCAGTATGCAACCTCTCTTAAGATTTCCAGTGTTGTGTGAAACCCCCTATGACCGGCGGTGGCCGCATCATGGGCGTGACTTAACATCAGGCTTCGGAATGAGGTAGGAACCACCCACTGATCGTGGCCAGCTTTGGATTTCCTTACCAGCAAACCGTCTTGGATTCGGAACATTTTTTGGACATTTCATCAACACTCTTAGGTCCTCTTTCCCAATGTAATCGGTATCCGTCAGGGGAAAGTTCTCAGGGTCCTCAAGGTGTTGGTAAAACTTACCAATAATTGGATCCCCCTTCTGAGCTGTAATTAAATCAGCATCAGAGGTCTCCTTACTCCATTGTGCAGTTGAAAGATCATTGTGAGCATTTGTCTGGGACCTAGTGATAGCAGTGACCTGGATTTCCCCCAACAGGGACCCTATTTCGATTAGATTCCCTTGGATGGCCCCGGTTTTGGCCAGCTGATCAGCTAAGTCATTTCCAGTTTTGTCTGGTCCCTCTACTTTGGAATGACCCTTGATCTTTTTCCAGTAAATGGTCATCCCATTCGATGTGACCAGATCATCAATGTTTTGGATTAACTTCCCATGTTTCAAGGGTTTGTTATTAGCGCATAACATGCCTCTGGTTTTCCAGTTGACCAGGTGCTCCACGAACCCGTTCCGTACATAATCCGAATCTGTGATTATGACCAGATCGTGGAGTTGGTGTTGGACAGCAGTGAGGATGGCTTGATGCACAGCCATCAATTCTGCCACCTGACTACTTCGGGGACCAATTTTGTATCCAGCGGAGGGTTCTGGGAACTCCTTCACCCATGCATTCCCTACGCCAGCCACCAGTTCTTTCTCCCCGTCGTTGTCAACATGGTAAGAGCATCCATCCACATAGAAAGTGGGCATTCCCTCACACTTGTCTTCTTCAAAGACTTTGTGTGGGGAATTGAGGTATGCCTCCGTGTTGTCCTTGATTTTTAGACTTTCGTCCTCGAGACAGTTTTCTCTGGCACAATCATGCAAGTCAGCCAGACCTTGCGCGAGGGGACTCTTCTTGCTTGGCCATATCTGACCTCCACAGGAAAGCCTTGCATTGACAGAATCCAGGAAGTAATTCGGGAATTACTCACATTTCCAGCCCGGATTCTGTCACTTTGGAGATATTGCAGAGGCTGGTGTGGAGTCTCCACTATGATGTGTTCCCCCTGGATAAACGGGCGGTAATTCTTCAATGCCCACACCGTTGCCAGGAGTGCCTTCTCACAATCATTGAATTTTTCCTCCACAGAGGATAAAGTTTTGCTCGCATAGGAGATTACTTTATTGACCTTGTCATGCTTTTGGTATAATACTGCCGTCAAGCACATATTAGAGAACCCTGTCTCCAGGAAGAACTCCTTGTTTCTGACAGGGTAAGCTAGGCAAGGTGCTTGTGAGAGGCTTCTCTTGAGTTGTCTTACTGCCTCGGATTGTTCTGGACCCCATTCCCACTTGACCCCCCCCTTCAAGAGATGAATCAGGGTTCTGGTGATCTCTGCATAGCCCTCAATGAACTTTCTGCTGTAATTAGTCAGTCCAAGGAGGCTCCTTAGTTCCCGCAGAGTTGTGGGATTCTTCAGTTTCTGAAGTGCTTCCACTTTCTTTTCCTGGGGACAGAGACCCTGAGGAGTAATCTCATGCCCTAAGAAATTAACACGGGTTCTACACCACTGTGCTTTCTGAAAGGAAAGTTTTGCTCCGGCGGCCCTCAACTGCGTCAGAACATGACGGATCTCTGCTATGTGTTCCTCCACAGATGAATTTTTGATGAGGACATCATCTACATAAGCCAGGTTACCCCTCACACCCAGGTCGGGCATGGCCTTATGTAGGAAAATGTTGAATTCATTGTCGGAGTTGAGGTATCCGAAGGGAGTCCGGGCCCCTGGTCCTCCCTACTGACAGGCACGGTCCAGTATCCATTGGTCAGGTCTATTGCAGTGAATACCTGTGACCCCTGGATCTGGGCCAGCCCTTGGTCAATGTAGGGCAGAGGCCATCGGGAAGTTTGGACCCGTTTGTTGAGCTCCCTAAGGTCGGCGCAGAGTCTCCACTGGCCGTTTGGCTTCAATATTCCCAGCACCGGATTATTGAAAGTGCTGTGGGCTGGACGGATTATTCCCTGGGACTCAAGGTTCTTAATTATTTCAGTAAGGGACTCCATGGATGCGAGAGGCAAGCGATATTGCTTCACAAACACTGGAGTCATTCCAGGGTCCGTGGGAATTGTTGTTGAGTGGATGTCGGTGCGACCACAGTCATATGAGTCTACCGCAAAGAGATCTTGGAAGTCCAAGAAAACTTGTTTCAACTTTTGCTTCTGTTCCAGAGTCACGCAGGCATCAGCTAGGTTGACTCTCTCTTCCACCATCTGCCTGAAGCCTGGAAAGACTTCTGGTTTTGCTATCTCAGCGGCCTCCTCCAGCTGGGTGGAGAAGTCCCTGGTCAGAGTGCTGATTTGGACTGGAGGCTTCAGGTGGGAGAGGCAGCCCTCATGGACCTGGAAAATCACCTCATCCCTCCTGAAGTCACAAGTCACATCTTCCTTACCATAAGGGCAAGAAGTGTACACCAGGAAGTTCCCCCGATGCCGGGTGAAAATCCTGTCTGCTGTTGTATTGTCATCACTGTCACTGTCAAAACAGTCCTTGGGGATTGGTCCTAACAGTTCATTTCCAAAATCGATGGAAAAATGTCGGTCATCAACCGCCATTCCAATAATGGTGCCTGCGGCTAGAGTAATACTCTTTAAGTCACTGTTATCCACCTCTATTAGAATGGTGTCATGTTCTATGTTGACTAATGGAGTTGGGTTTACCCCCAACCCTTGCTGTTGGAGAGAAGCGTTTAGATGTATGTAAGCATCAGGGTTTTTCAAATGTTGTCCTCTTTTAACTTTCACTTCCAGGGAGAATTGTGGGGTCCTTTCTGGGATGGTGACTTCCTCTTTGATCTGAATTTCAACTGCATAAGGTAGCAATTGGGCTGACCTAAATGCTTTTTCTGGATCATCAAAGCCCATGGGATTATCCGCTACTCGGGACCAAGCTTTGAAGTTTATTAGGTCCAAACTAATGGCAAAGCGATTGAGAATGTCACTGCCTAAGTAAAAGGCGGCATTGGCGTCTCGCACGACCCAACAATTATGGACTATGCTCTTGTTGCCAATGGAGATTTTGAGCATACACCTGCTTGGCAGGAGATGTTTGGAATTAGGTGCTTCCAGGTCCATTTCCCACTTGTCTATCAGTTTGAATGTGGGAATGGCTGGATCTTTTGGGAGTTGGCGGAACATGGCTTCGCTGATGAAGCTCTTACCGTTGTTCACGCACACTCGAGCGAGAACAGAGTCCTTCCCATCATTTAACTGAACAGGGATGAACAACTTCTCTCCAATTTCCTGAATATCAGCCAGGCTCTGAGCTGATTTCACATCTTTCTGGACTATAGGAGTGGGAGTTTCTGATTGTGGATTAGTAAAGAATTTCAGGGTGTTTCCTTCCAGTGTGGAATACCACCTTAAACTGGAAGGAAGGTTGATTTTCAGAAATAGAGAGGACCCCCCATCACCAGTCTGTTGTCCTACTGCTATTACTGTCATGTCTGGAATTTGGTTTTTCTAGAAGTGAAATTCTACTTGGTCAGATTTTTGTTCAACCATGTGCAGGTGCCATTTAAACTAACATGGTTGACACTCTGTTTTAATTTTATTGGTCGGCTACTCTGGGTCCAGAGGACCTTCTTTACACAATCTATGAGGGGTGACAACCTTCTCAGGAGGTCATTCCCTAGTAAACAAGGGGTGCCCTCTGGAGTCACTACTATGACCGGGTGTTTCACCTTGTGTCGCCCAATTTTAATGTCCAAGTCTGCAGTCCCCTCGACAGGAATTTCCTTCCCGTCAAAGTTCTGCAGTTGTCCAGGGAGAGAGGTGAGAAGAATACGGTAATCCTCCCCCTTCCTGCATTTAGTTCCTCAAAGGCCCTTTTGGACAGAAGGGTAGCTTGTGATCCAGTGTCCACCAGTGCCAAAATTGTACCCTGCCCCTGTACTTGTACCGGGGCATAGTATCTTCCATCCTTCTCCTCAAGGGGGCACAGATAATGCACATTTTTGGACAACTGGTGGGCAAACTTTCTGGTTTTGGACATTGCTAGAGAAGAGATTTGGGCAGAATTCTGTGGAGAGTCTTGGGAATCTGAAAGAAAAAGTTGGCAACTGCAGATCAGAGCCATGGTGGGTTCCCCTGGTTCCGGTTCCGGGCCGCCCCCCCCCTTTTTGGAGGCAGTCACCAGGATGGGTTTGAACCAGGGGATTTTGGTATTGTGGGTTCTGGGATGAGATGATGGGCGGCGGTAGCTCAGTCTCCATATCTCCCCAGTCTGGATTGGAATCCCTTGTGACCCATTTTTCTTTGGGAGGAGTTCTCCCATCTCTGAAGGAGAAGATCCTTTTCCCAGGATCTTCTGAGGATCCCTCTCCCTCAAATTGGAAGATCTGTACCTCCTCCACAAAGTGGGTCTGTTTGGGTCCTTTGTTTCTCCTACGCCCCCTCTGCTCCTTGGGAGGCAGGCTTCCAGGGGTAGGAGATTTTGTTTCCAGTTCCTGGTTTTCCACGGGCTGTTTACAAGTTGGGAAGGAAGCTTCCTCCAAGGCTTTACACCCCCCTTCCCCTTGTGCCTCCTCCATGGGAACCGGTGTGTTATCGGGGTGCTGCCCCCATCATTGTTCTGGAGCACCAGGTCCAGAGTTTGGGGCATTTGGCGGTGGCATGCTCGTCTGAGGGTTCTGTTGAGCCCTCAGTATGTGACCCAGATCTCGTGCCATATTTTGGACCTGGCGCTCAAGTTGTGAAACCCGCTCAGTCTGATACGGGGCTCTATTTTCTCCCCTGGGCTGATCCTGGGAAGGGTAGCTATCTGTTCTCTGGTAGTACCCCTGGTTGGGAAGATTTTGGTACCCCTCCACCCTTGGCCTCCCCTCTCCCGGATTAGGTTGTCTGGGCTCAGGGAATTGGGGAAAAAAGGATGGATGATGTTGGGGCTGGAAATTGGGTGGATACCTGGGGAAAAAGTTCTGCCCAGGATTTGGAAAATTTCTGCCCTCCTGGGGGAAGTTAGGAGGGAAGTTCCCCGGGTCAGGTGCTAGGCTGGATCCCCCCCTTGGGCTGGAGGAGTCCACACATAACCCAGGATTGGTCGGTTTCCCTTGTAGCGGGGACTTACATAGTCAGGGGAGTGGGAGACCCCATTTGTGGGACTACCTCCTCGACTCCCTGTCTGTGACTGGCCCGAGGGCCTTCTGGGCTGTGAATTATTTGGTGCAGGCAGGTTTTTAGGACCCCCCATCTCCAAATCTAAAATGGGGGCAACCTTTACCTCTGCCACCTTGGCAGCAGCAGGGGTGCTGTTGGTTTTGGGGGTTTTCGGCGCATTATTTTTATTTTCTATGGGCTTCTGCACCTCATAGATCCGGGTAGCCTGTTCAATGACCCAGTCTAAAGATCTTTTCTCATGAAAATCTCTCACGAGCTGGGTCATTATGTATTTGGGTAAGGCATGGAAAAACATATTGATAAATTCTCTGCTATCCGTGCGCACCCTTCTGGTGGTCTGCGCAAAAGCACGTTTTAATTCTTGCACAAACTCTTGTGGGGCCTGATCCTCCCCACATTGCAAATTGTAGGCTGCCTTGCGAGCCTCTTGAGGATTTCTGTGAACAGAAAAATGTTTCAAGATGGCCGCCTTATAGGTGGACCATCTTAAATGATTTTGGTCCTCCAGCCCCGCAAAGAAACTGGAGTATTCTGGTGAGAAGGTCCACTTTACATATTGAATACAGCTTTGGCTGTCCTTCAAATGGAAAGTCTCCATCATTTGCTCGTAAAGCTCCAAGTGTTCCCAAACAGAATACTTGGCGTTCTTGTGATAAGGCGTGATGACACTCCTTAGTACCTTTATTTGCTTCAATGGGTCCTTAAGCAAGGCCCTTTTTGCCTTATTGGCCTTTTTGGTTCGGGTAACCGTGGTCCATTCATCCTCTGACTCAGAGGCACTGCTCCCAGAGGTTCCTGTCTGATCTTTCAGGTTTTCCCGGATTCTGCGAGCCTGGGAATGGCTGGCAGAATGTGGGGACCTAGTCTCCTGTGTCCTGCGCCGTTCAGAGGAGTCTTCAGATTCCTCCTTGCTGCCAGGATTTGATGGGTACCCCCCCCCACTGACCTAACTGGGCAGAAGTTTTCAGGATGCCCTTAATGGGCCTATTCTCCTGGGTTTCCCCACTAAATTGCACTGTGCTTGGGTGCCCATACCCGGATGCCCGCCCATCCATTCCTGGGAGGTACTGGCCTATGAGCCCCATGCTTCTGGCTGGATAGTAATCTGCCATCCCTGTGGGCCGGTGCTCATGTGCGCCACGGGACATGTGGGTGGCAGAGTCCAGGGACTGAGAGAGATAAAGGCCTCTGGTACTAGGGCTCCTGAGGTTATGCTCAGGAGTTTCCCTTTCCCAGCGAACCTGGTCTCTATCCGCCCCTGCTCCCTGTTGCAATGCAAGAGCCTGCACTTTCAGTTCTTCAGTTAAGGCCTTACTAGACTCTATCAATCTCTCCTGCATCGCTACCTGTTGTTGGAGCCTATCATTGTGCTGGCAGAGAGCCTCATTCTCTCTCTGCGTTTCCTGATTGGTCCTGGAGCACTGGGCCAGTCTTTGCTGCAGGAGGGTTACCTCCTGAGTCCCATCCCTACTGGCCTGCTCCTGTCTTGCCAGAGCCTCCTCCACCCTCCTGGTGTGCTCTAGCAAGTCCTGGTGTTCTTTTTGGAGGTCACCCAGTCTCTGGTGGGCCAGGTGATTTTCTTCCATTTTTCTTTTTAAGTGGCAGACTTCCTGGCCTACGGTGTCCCTTTCCTGACTAAGAGTCTGCATCTGTGCCGTCAGGTCGTCCCTTTGCCTTTGGAAGGCACCAGCTTTCTGGTGCTCCTGATCAAACTCTGCCTGGGTATCCAGGTCTTTCAGGATCAGTTTATTGCTCTCCTCTTTCTCTCTGTCTAGTTGGATTTGCAGGGTGGCTACCTGCTCTGTGCATGCCCTGTTGAAATTGATCTGTTGCTCCAGCTTTTTCTGGCTCTGCAGTAGGGAGTCCAAACTGTCTTAGCGTTCCTTCTGCAAGGCCAGAATTCTGGTATCCTGGTCAGCCTTTTCCTGTTGCAGTATATCCATGTCCTCTTTTATTTTAATGATATACTGCCTACTATCATTTTCTGCCTCCTGGCTCCTCTGCAGCCTCTGCTCAGAAGAAACCAGGTCAGATTGGACCTTTTCTAACGCCATCTGTTGCCTATTTGCCGGATCATGGCTTTCAGCACATCTGTCTTGCATGGCTCCCATATATAGATACAAATATGCCGCTATCCTAACCATCTTGTCTTGTTCATCCTTAGCTTTTGGAGCCATGTATAGTTCACTCAGGGTCACATGTAAGGGACCCTGATCTCTCCATATATCTGACCCTGTTTCAGTGACCTGTTGCGTGATGGCCTGCAACCAGACCATGCGGTCCTGGTGAGTCCACTCACCTCTCACAAATAACTTATGTAAGAAGTGCTCTCTGGCTATTTTCATGTCTACTAAGGTCGTCATTCTAGAGATTGGTCTCTGTCCTGACTTACAGAAATTAGTATTTTATTTTTGCAAAACAGACCTTTTCCTTAGAGTGTCCCTTTTGAGGAGTGCTTTACAGCGCAATGCAGCGTGGTGATCCGACTGGATGTATGTATCCCGTCAGTTAGCACACTGTATTAAGCTGCACAAGTGATAGATCTAACCCAGACATCCCGGACGAGCCCCCACTTTGTAAGAGGATTCAATTCAACACTACAGCTAAGTCAATGCCTAGTCTGGGATACTGAATGGAAACCCTTATTGATATATCTTTATGTCCAGTTCATGAGTTCTGGATGACTACCCCTATATAACACCCCTCTCTTAGAATCCCCCTGACCCCACTGAGCCAAGAAGTAGTTCTGTTTTGCAAGTTTAAAAGGTTTATTTGAAAAAAAATTAACAGTATATATATATATCACACTTTTATAATGAACTAATAATTGAATATCACACTTAATCTGAGCAGTAATCAATAATGGATAGTCTGGCACTAGCACACTTCTTTATAATCAATGATGAGTGGGTATAGGATGGATAAGATATCAACAATACTTTTATGGCTTCAAATAGATGCAATGTGGCATGAAAATGCAGTACAGAAAATAACTTGATAGGATTTCAGCAAAAGACAATGTAATTACTTTCTTGGACAATTCACCCCCCCCTTTATGCAATGTAAGGAGATGAAGATGAGAGCACACAGTTCTTAGGAATGCAATCAAATAGAATTCAGTTCAATTCCCCCCCAGCAGCTTATACAACAGATAGGAGTTTTGAAACACAGGCAAAATGCTTTGAATATAGTGACAATGAAGTGAGAATATGCTGAAAATGCTTTTAATTCCCTTCAGAAGGTTCAGGGTGAGTGGTATCTAGTTAATATTAGTTCAGGCTCACTCTAGCAATGATTCAGGGATGGTTCTTAAGAGGCAAACGAAATTTAGCAGTTCAGGCAAAAGCAGCTATCTTTTTACAAGTAAAGAAATCGGGCCAAATCGCAAATCGCGGCAGAATTCGCGAATGTGTGAATCGTGATTGCGGAGAAAGTATAAGGAGGAGGAAGTCAGTTCTAGGCTTGTTGGAAAGGTAAGATTCTAAGCTTTCAGAGGAAAGTTAAACCAAGTTAGCCCAAACGGTTCCAGAGATATGGACGATTCAATAAAGGTAGTTTTTCGGATTTAAAGTAAACTCAAAATAACAGGTGACAGCTTGCAGCTTCAGAATTGACAAGTGAAAGTGGTGCAGCTTTACAAAATAACAAGTGACAACTTCTAGGCAGTTCTGGTTAGATTAAAATAGTTTGGATTAGATTATTTTAACTAAGAGATTGGTTCTGCACAGTTCTGCTAGGTACTCACAATATATTTTTGAAATAGGCCTCGCCACGGATCTGGTCAGGTTTTGGACTGGACTCCGGTTCTGGTCTCGGCACTTCACAGTGGTCTGGGTCAGCTCTCTGGTTGTGCTCACAGCGTTCTGGGTCACTCTGGATCTCTGGCCTGTGGTCTGGATACTGCTCTGCTTTCTCTGGGTACAGCACTGCTTCTGGATCTTTCTGGCAGAGGGTTTCAGGCCAGAATCAACAGCTGGGTCCGGCTGTGAATAGTCTGCAAATGATTTTTGGGCCTGCTGACAAATACTTTTGCTTGCAGTGGGCCTTCTTGGTTCAAAGTTCTGTAGTCTCTGTTTAGCTTGGAAGTCTAAGTGTAGGATCTCTGGATGTGAAGTCGTCGGTCAGCATGCTCCGCAGCAAATGGAATTGAATGTCCTCTCTAGCTTCCACTGGCTCTTTTTATGTCTTTTGAAAGTGGGTGTGTGTGCAGCATCACTAGCCAGCCCCTCTCTCAACTGCCCATTGGTCAAACTTTTCCGCACTGCTTTGATTGGGGGAAGGAAATGTGAGTCAGAGTGATGCTGTTTTATGGTCTGCAGAAAGGATACTCCCCTGTCAAATTGCACACAAATCTATATTTGACCCAAATACATATTTGCACAGGTACACATTTGTTTAAAATTACATGCACCCATCACATATCACATGAGGTATACTCTGTTCAAACTTTTCTCTTCCTGGGGGCTTGCATTCAAAAATGGAACATTTTGTGCTTTTTAGTGGGTTTTGCAACATCGGATTTTTCTCCAGATTTATACACATATACACCCCCCTGCCACACATATCTCAATAACTTTCCAAGTCGCTAGCTTAAACACAGAGTATGTGGTGTCAATAAATAGCGGGGTTTTGCCCCAGAACATCACACAAATTCCCAACGCGTCTTAAAACGTGCACAGAAAAATCACAAAAATTATGGTATCATTTAAATAATTTTGACAAGTCCGCACTGTGAGTTATACATCTTTCTTAGAATCATATTCTGGCCAACAGGGGTGTGTCTCTTCAGGTCACATGGTGTAGAAACCAGTTTGTCCAGTTTCTGCCAAGCTCAGAGACCCTGCCCCTCCCAGCTTCTGCCAAGAGGAAGCTATTTTACGGTCCCCCCAATAAACCATCTGCCTGAGTCAAGGCAGGGCTTTGTTCAAAAGGAAGCCATTTACGACCACCCCAATAAACCATCTGCCTGGGCCCTTTGTTTTGTTTCTTGCAATCCCCTGGTAATTCAATCAGAGGGTGTGTGACCTCCTTTTGGCAGGAGCAACAGAATGCAGCCAGGCCTGGGAATGCATTTGTTGGGCAAGCCCCCACTCCTGTCGGGGGTAGCTGTCTGGCAGAATTCCAGTTTCCTTAAGCCAGGTTTCAGGTAAAATGTCACTTTTTGTTCCCCAGTTTAAGTCAAGACAATTTTTACATATGCAGCTAGAATGCTGATTCTAAGTTCAAAACTATGACATACTATGTGACACTCTATGTGACACTCAAAAGTAGGTCACTCAGTTAATTTAAACATTTCGATTTTGGTGGTTTTAATCCAGTTTCAGTTAGGCTGCTGACATGCATAGCTCAGCCAGTTTTGTTATGAACATTGTTTTGGGCTCTTCATCTTCCCAGATTTAGTATGCACACATGCTTCATTCTGCCAGATGTCCGCTGGTTTTCAGTGATATTTTTGGATGTGTTGCAATGTTTGAAAATAGGCATTTTGAGCTGGCATTCAGAGAAACCCAAGGTAATTTTAAAGTGCGGTTTTTCCTTTGGCACACATTTCACTCATGGCACCCCGGCCCATCCTGCTTGCACTGGTGGGTGGCAAGTTAGGCAACCATATTAGTGTGCACAAACGGCGTGGTTCTCCTGGTTTCGGGCGCACATGTGGGCTTTTTGGCCATCTTGGATTTTCTAAGCCCACAGCACCAAATGTTGCAGCATGATAGCTCAAACGTGGGTCAGGACACCCAACAAGCGTTCGCCTGTCGTTGCTTCAAATGTACGGCAAGGGGAGAAAACGTTGTTTCCTCTTGTCGTCTTTAAAGGTGTGCCTGTAATTAACCAGAGCACCTCCCTTCATTGGGTGCACATGATCAGCAACCACTTCCCAGGTGTGTGTGTGCCGCGTGGTATGCTGGGATTTGAAGTTCAGTGAACCACAATATATCTCACATAGCGGGGCGTGAACCGAGTCAAGTGAGAAAAAACGCCGTATAGCAGTCACCACAACGTGAACATTAAGAACTATGTCTAACGTTAGTTCATCAAACCCGTGAGGGAAACAGCCGCTCATGAAAATGTAGTGTAACATTACAATTACGAGAGTAAGGAGAACAATTGAATGTCTCTACCAGATAGTTCCATACGTAGAGGGTAGTTATAGCCAGCAATGCCAGCGAAGTCCTGTAAGCCCAACACCTATGTGAGTGTGACTGAGCTCGGCCAAGCGTCCTTGTTCTGTAATGCTGGATGGATGCGCCACCTTGGTGGAAAAATATAACACAGTGATTTCATGTGGATATAAAGTTCGCAGTAAGGCACTATGAGCACTGCACAGGGCATAGCTTGGCATAGCAAGTCGAAATATACAAAAATTACTGAAAAGCTGTTCAATTGACATAGTCAAATAGAATCCGGACTCTGGGGCCAGGTCCAGTATAGGCGCTGGATAAGCCCCTAAAGTCACAGTACCGAACCCCAGATAGATATTGAGTATTAAAATACAGCATGGAACAGTATAGTCACCAAGAGTGCCAACGGCCGTCTTAAGCTGGCCATTCTAGACTGTCTTTCAGTCCAGATTCTGAGTTATTGTGAGGAAAATCAAACGTTGTTCCTTCTGAAGTAGTTTTAATTTGTCTCGGTTTGTGTCATCAGAGGGGCTAATTTTCCATAAAACACTCCAGTGTAAATCCTCAATTGTATGTGTAAATTCGACCCAATGGTCTACCAAAGGAGCATTCTGTGTTCTAATCCGGATACAGCTCTTGTGTTCTCTGATTCGTGTTTTCACCTTACGCTCAGTTTTACCAATGTACAATCGGTTGCACGGGCACCAAATTCCATAGATACGCATCGTGGAGTTGCAATTGCTAAATTGTTGTTGACGCCACATTGTCTTTAGACCAAGATTCACTTCGGTACTCCTAGAAGTCGAGCTACAGCAGGTACACTGCCCGCAGGCTGAATGGCCTATCAATTTGTGGAGGCCCAATTTTGCAGAGATGGTACTTTGTTTTTTGACACTCAGGCTCACGTGATTCTGTGTTATAAGTTCTTTTAAATTGCAGCTTCTTTTGAACGCCACTATTGGCTTGTCAAGTGGTTTGTCGCATTGTTCTAAAATATTCCAGTTCTTCAGCATGATCTTTTTTATTTGGTTGGTGAAATGGCTGAATGTGTTTATAAAACACCAATTTGTCATCTTCTTGAGCCTTAGAACAGTTCTTGTACTCTTAAAGGGCTTACCTATTGTTATTAAAGGCTCGTTTCTTTGCCAGGTGTGTCAATTTTGCCGGGTAGCCTCTTGCATCAGTCTATCTCACTGACAGTGCACCTGCTGTGCTTATGATTGTAAATACTGTACCTCCCCCTCTCTCCTCCTGCAACTAATACATTCATTCTAATCACATCTGCGAATGGATAATCAGAGTGCAGGTGAGGCCCATGAGTGGCCTGCACTTGAAAAATTGCCTGGACAAATGTAGCCATTGAATGAATCGTAATAGTTTGAATTTAAATATTCAGGAAACTAAAATTCGGTTATGTACGAATTCCCGTCTTTCTCCACAAGCAAATCCTTTGCATAATACTACCTCAGAGTAGTCAGTTCTCAATCTGTGGTCTGGTAAGTATTGGCTCACTGCACCTGGGCCTGGCCCAGCCCCATCACAGAATGTTAGGAGCCCGGGAGGTGGGCTGGACCCTTGGCTGTCTCTGGATTATCCCAAAGGAATGTGTCCGGTGCGGGTTTTTTCACTTGCACACTTTGGATTGTAGTATTTTGATTTATCGGCTAACATTAATTTGTTAAACGCCTTTGTCTCCAGGCGTCTGGACTCCTGTAATGCGGCTTATTTGGGACTCCCTAAACTGCCATTACACGGGTTGCAAACTGATCACTGTTCAGAACGCTGCTGACAGCTGACATTCCTCTTGGACCACAGCGCTCACATCTCCACAGCCTTGTGTATGTAAAACTGGCTACCGAGAGAAATGCGTGTCTAGTTTAAAGAACTGTCTTTGTTGCGCACATCTTATTATAATCAGTCTTTTCTATTTTTAATTAACGACTTTATGCACTATAAACCTCCACGAACACTATGTTCAGCCGCCGCCCCAACCCCACCACACACTTGCGGGCCTTCTCATGTTCCCTTAGTATAGATATGCTAGGTAGGGTGGACGCTCTTTTTTGGCATAGGAAGACAAACTCTGGAATGCTTTGCCAACCTATGTTCGTCTCATGAACCTTTGGAGTTTATGTGGAGAGTGAAGACCATGTTCCTACATACACTTTGCATCTTCTGTATTTCAGAGACTGTTTCAGCACCAAGATGACTTTTCAAGGCAGTAGCTGTTCTATAGAAGCATTTATACCATAGCACAGCCAGTCAGTCACAATTGCTTCATTTCAGCACAAGACCATACAGGCTTACACATAGATACAGTTTGATAAAAAACCAACAAAGTGTATGAAAGCACCAACATATCTGAGCAAGTTTCATGTAAGACCTGGGTTTGCAACCAGAGCTTGAGTGATAACGTGCATTGCAAATACTACCACATAACAATTTAAAAACACATCACATGACATAACGCAATTTGGACTATTTCCTTAGGGAGCAATACAAAGTTTGGCAAACAACTGAAACGCTGCTCCAAATGTTGCAATTGCAGGGACACTTTCTGTTAGCAGAGCTCATAGTAAAGACTTTACGTAGCAAGTATCTAAAACCTATCAAAACGTGTTCAATATTTCATTGTATGTACAAGTTAAAGTGCAGTACAAACTCCACTCCCAATCTAATAGCCCATTGCAACAACAAAACAAATCAACCAGCATTGAGGGTCAGGACACTGCTCTTTTTCCACCTCCTCTGACACGTTCTCTGTGTACATACCTAGAGACATTAAAAAGCGCAGTGGGATTACCAGTATCTAAACAAATAGCCAATGCCGGCTCGACCTGCCCAGTGCCAACCTGTTTAAACAGAGTTACTAAAGGTAACACTCTGAGGTAATCATAACCCTACAGAAAAACATCAAAATGGGTGAATGACTCCTTCATGGTGCCGCACATTAGACAAGACACCCCATTGTCTCTTAGCCAGGCCTTAGAAGCCCAATTTCAGAGTATTAATATGTAGCTCGATGAAAAGGCTTCACACAAAGTGGGGGCTCAAAGAGTCCAGTTAAGCTTGAAATCTAAAACCAGCTTTGTTTCTTAAATACCTTCTACCAGTAGAGAGTTTTTCACAGCCTGCCACTATGGAGACGCCTGGAAAACTGAACACTCGCAAGTTTGATGAGGCCCTTAACTTCACAGGTGATGGCTTCCAGGTTGAACTAGAGTTGACCTAAATTAAGCTTCGCCAACCAAGTTTTGATGTTTTTCAGACACGGAACTGACCGTGACCCCTCCAAGGACAACTTGCGCTTCAATGCCTCTGTATAACATGCTAATCCCGGTGAATACCACAGTCTAGCCCAGTAAAACAATGGTTTCAGCATAATAAAGTCCCCAACAGGTTCCAGATCGCACTGCAATGGCGTAGCATACCATAACATGCCATGTCATAGCATTAGTATGAATATCAGCAGCAACCAAAAGTGTGAGAGACGCTCACCCGTCAGCAAAACCATACACAAGAAAAAAATAACTGCCTCTGAAATAGCGAGAGCCCCCCACAATGCCTTTCCCCGCAACTGATAGCAGTGTCAATCGTATGGCGCATAGTTCTTTTGAGGGAGCTGATTGGCAGGAGCATGAGCGGCCTCATCCCCAGAACCGCTGCAGTAACAGCACAGATTCCTGCTTGTCTACTGGTTAGCCTGCCCTCAGCTACAGTCAAAACCGACGCATGGATAAGTAGGTGGCACATGGACAGAACATTCCTCCTTGTAAGAAAGCAGGGGCGCCTTCCATAGAAGTGGAGCAGTGGCTCATGTAGAGAGTTTGGACCCTGATGACAGTAAGAGAGTAGCTTAGGGAACTAGAGATGGACATCAGCAGGGAAGCAGTGCATGGTCTGTCTGTAAAGATGTGAGGAGGCAGGAGTATGCAGACTCAGAGGAGTTTATTAAACAACTCATATATACAACTGCACTTACACATAAATCCAAGGCCATGTGGAGAAAGGAGCTGATGTCAGTCCCCAAGCCTGTGCTTCTGCTAATGCATGCCTTGGCAGCATACTCCCCAACTGTGCTCTTCCTGCTATGGAGGCTAATACAGATCTGAGAAAAACACACACACACATCATACAGTCGGAGCTGGCAGATATTACATGAATCTACATCCCCTCCCTTTGGAGGGAAAAGAAGGTTACATATTGTTCATATTATTGTAGACACTGCATCATCTTTTTCAACCTCTTGGTACTGGTGGGCTATTTGTCTCCTGTTGTTGGTCTGTCCTTCCCTCTCATGTCTCCAATCCGTCTCTCAACAATATCGAGTGTTAGGCTGGTAGCAGGATCTGTTGTAACATCTTTCAGTTCGTATTGCATTTGAATTGCATTCTCAGTGACTGGATTTCCTGTGGCTGATGATGCATGCAGTGGGTAATACGTTTGTAGAATGCCACGTTTTTGATCACGGGCACTTTATTAGAATTTGTACTTTGCCGGGGACTGGCATTCTGTTCCAACCAGCAACAAGACAAAAGGTAACTTTGCAGGGAAATCGAAGATGTCATACAATGATCTTGTCTCAAGGAATATTGTTATGGGCAAAACAATGAATAAAGGTATGGCCAAGATTATGATGACACAAAGAATTGCCCAAATTGAACTCATCCATATGGCTATATCCCAAAACCTGAGGGATACATGTACTGTATCAGAAAACATGTAAGATCTGATATACCTGAGAAACAACAAACAACTAAACAGAACCTTACGTCCTAAGAAATACGTTCAATTAGAACAGTCCAAACAGGCAAAGAAATCATAACTAAACCTGCACACAAGGGCAGAGATGGTATGTTCCTGAATATTCAGAAATATAAAGCAGGGGCATACAGGCAATGTCTTCACCCAGAGTATTAGCAGAAACTGAGTTGTGACCCTATCATTGGGAACACATTAAACACATCAAGCCAATGCCAATCAGTGTGGAGGAACACCTCCAACATCTGACACCAAACAAACAGCCTGCAGGACATTCATTCTATTTGCTCCCTAAGATACACAAACCAGAAAATCTGGGTCTCCCAATCATCTCTGGGGTCAGCACATTAACCTGGATATGTTGAATCCATCTGAAAATCTTAGTTGATGGGCACAAACTACTTTGTACAGAACACAGCACATTTCCTCAGGAAGATTCAGGAGGTTGAACATGTACCACCGAAAAGACTACACACCAAGTCAAATGTCAGTTCACTTTATTCCGAAATTCCACATACAGATACAGTAGCTGCATGCCAGAGATTCATGGGAAAGAAACAGCGAGCCGGGCACCCAAACTAGATCCATAACAGACCTCATGAAGTTCATACTTGCACACAGCAATTTCTGGTTTAATGGAAGACATTTCCTACAAAGGACTAAAATGGCCATGGTCACATACATGGGGCCCCAGTGTGCAAAAATCTTAAGGGCAGGCATTGAGAATTTAGTTCATCATGGGATACGCCAAGGTGAGCATACACTTTCTGGACACCATTTTTGTTGAAACAAATGACCACCTGTACTCAGCTGTATACAGGAAACCAACATACAGAAACACCTACCTTCACAGGACAAGTTCCCATACAAGCCACACAAAATGATCTATTATCTACAGCCAGGCAGCCGATGCCAATGTGTATGCCCCAGCAGGAAGACAGGGGACAATCAATTTATTTCTGTGCCTCCTTCTTGCAAAAGTGCTACTCAGTCAGAAACATTGGCAGGGAAGTTCATCAGGCATTTAGATGACCCAGAAATAAACTGCTTCAACAGAGAGGCAGTGAAGCCATGGAAAGAAAACCCATTGGTTGTCATGTATCATTCAGCACTAACAAAACTGAGCAAAGTCCTACAATCGATATTTAACAGAGATGAGGAGCTGAGAGACATTTGTATGCAAACCACTTTAATTGTGCCGTGTAATTGTGTGCAAGCAACCCAAACAAATCTAGCAAGGTCCACATTGACCAGAAGCACATTTTTATAAAATCAGGAACAACTAAGACAGGGAACATCCCTTTGAAATGTTAGGAGATGTAAAATGTGTGAACAGACCTGCACCAAATCATCTGCAAAAACTTTAAACAACCAAACATCTTTATATTTAAAGCTGCATATATGTATGTGTGTGTGTATGTTTGTCGGGCTATACAAATCCACACGTTGAACCCACTGCTACCACATTTTGCATGGGTTTCTCATTTGTCTGGGGGAAGATTGTAGTCTATGTTTCGATGCAAAAAATGTACTCCGTGGACACCCTCATTACTGATGCTCACCCCGATTCACTAAGGTAGGTACTAGAAGGCAACATTTGGAACAGTGTCTGGAGCAAAATGTTCCATATGTTGGTTATTTCTTTAAAATTGATTATTACTGTATACAGTTCAAAACTGTTTATTAAAGCATTTTTAAAGGGAATAGAAAAAAATATTCTTTTTATTTATCACGCCACTCCAAATATGGGAAATGAAAAAGGCTACAGTTTCTTAAGTTCATTCACGAGAAGAGAGCACAATCGATCAATCTTTCTTGAACATTTTCTCAAATGTGCTGAAGCAATTAAGTGACTGAAACATGCCACACAAAAAAACCTCAAAGCTCCATCTGATGCAAAGCGGAAATCAATATGAAGAGCTTCTGAAACACAACAACAAACAGCCGCACGATCTGCCGACCAGAGGACAAGAGCAACTTTCTCCAGTGCCAATGAGATGCCAGGGCAAACTGAAGCAATACTTGCTAAAATGAGGACCGGAGAAACATCCTCCAGGGCACATAAGACACCACTCGATCAGGACACAGGCAATGCCCGGGTACCCCAGCTAGTTACAGATACAAGGGACATACAATTGCAAATTGTCTAATGTGGTATACCTGATCCAATGCAAAAGAATAATAAATGATGTTGTTGAGGCAAACATGGAACTATATGAAAGAATGAACATGCAGAGATACACCACCATGAAACATAAAAAGAACTTCTGTTATTCCTCACTTCACACCAGGTCGGCACACACTCCAGGATCTGTCAGTGATGGTACTGAATGGTGGCCTTTTGAATAACACAATTGGGGGAATGTGGAAGCTCAAGTATTGAAGGGTTCTTTGTCATTTTGCCAAAAGGAGTTTAGTCTATGGAATATTTACTGAAAAAATTCCATTGAAAAAACTATTTGAAATATATATTTTTTTATTTGTGGGAAGTTTTGGTGAGTTCCCCTAACCTCCTCCCTTTATTTGTATACCTACTCCAAACCACTTTTTTTAAATGGAATTTCTTTGGTAAACATCCCATCAAAAAAACTCCTGTTGATAGAACAATGCCATACCACCTGAAGATTCTGAACCTGAAAAAAGCTGCTGGTCTAAACATAGAAACACAATGTCTGATGTAGTTCAGCCTAGTTTGAGACTAGATTCTTCAGGGCAAACAAATTAACAGTGCCAGTAGATCACCTGCTGTTACCGCCTGATCTTAGAAAGGCATATTTCACTTTGGGAAATGGAAATTTGATGAAATAGTTAGGAAGGCAACTGTGAGATTTTGTTTCCTTATTTAAGCTGTCAAATCTACTCTGGTTATTTTTGGCTTCCAACATGCAAATCCAGTATTGTTGCCACAAACTTTTTTAATGTCTTTTGGGTTAGTCATCAGGGCATCCTAGTTTGTCCCTAGCTGTTCCAGAATGAGGAGACACTCATATTTCTAAAATGTCGTCAGGCTCCTATTATCCCTTTCCATTTCCTCTCTTTGAATATAATAAGGTGCTGCAGTGGTCGGCATAATACACTTCCGGAAAAGGGAAAGAGCCTTCCAAGTCACTCTTGCAGCTAGCCCAATTCATATCAAATGATTATTGTTGGAATTATGCATGGCAATCTTAAAACAGCTCTCCAAAAGGACCCTTCCATAGATAACCATGACCTCTGCGAAGTGCAGAAGAAGGCCTCAGCACCGTAAATGAAAGCTCGCACTGTCTTTTGGATATAGAAGGCCAGCATCAGTTTGATAGAAAACTTCCCACGTTTTCCAGCTATTTTTCTTTTTTTTAAATTAAATGACTGGTTTATTTCAAACCTTACAAAAAGATTAAAACACTTCATAACTTCCATTACATTTTTCCATATATCTCATAAAAAAAAAACAGAACAGTCACAAACAAAAGTCAAGTAAGGGGCAAGTACCAATACAAAAATCATAACTGCTCCCAAGAATCACCCGCAAACTTAATCAAACAAGAGGGATCTAATCAGTTCACCCCGTCTCATTGACCATTCGTCAGTTCCAATACAGCCTCCAAAAACTTAATTGCAGCTAACATTGTTGAGGTATTTTCTCTCAGAATAAACATCTCCCACCACTCCTGACATGTTAAAGTGTTACAGCATTTGGTTGTTTCACTCATAAAGTGTTACAGCATTTGGTTGTTTCACTCATATATTGCCTGATTTCTGCCTCCAAATTTGGACACTCAGAAAGTAGATGTTGTGAGGATTCCACTATTTCTTTATTTTAACAGAATCTGCAGAAAGATTCAAGAGTCGGAATTTGTCCCCTGTAATGTAGGACTTCCCTAGTAGCGAGAATATTTAATCTCAACCTCATAAATAGTTCCCAATAGTGTGTGCTTGGGAATTTCGATAGATATTTAGGGAGAGTGTTCAATGGTCTCCCTTCATGCTCCAAATTCAGTGGTAATCTGTTGGAGCTTCATTGCAATAGAGTACTGATCCAATCCATTCTTTTCATCTGTAGTTTCACTTTGTCCGATTTGAGGTACGGACCTCCTCTGTTGGTTCTAACTGTCTAAGTAGGTCTCTGCAGAAAGATTTCCAGTCATCCATTGCCTGATTATTTCCATTATAATCTCCCTTATCCAAGATTTCAAATGGGGAAGCCTTCACCACAATCGTGCATTTTGAGAATAGGCTCAATGAGCACCACCCAATCATCGAACTAAGAGATTGCAGGCCCAATTTAAATCAGACAAAGGAGAAGGACTTATATTGTGGTAGTCCCAGCACCCTCCTCCAGAAGAGGCCCTCTAATCTATCCCAAATTGCCTGCGGATGAGTAGGGGCTGATTCAGCACCATATGTTAGTATGGGTGCCACTTTGAGTCTACAGAAACAGACTAATGGTTCAATTGTGAAATTGCCAAATTGTATGTTTATATTCATGGCCAGTCTTATGCATTTAAGCCTGAGACCATCCACACATGGTATTTCAACTACACTACAATTGAATGGGATGCCCAAACAGGTCATTGTTTCAACAATTGAAATCCTCTCTGAATTCACTACCCGGGTACATTTTGTCTTTTTTCTTATTCCTGGTTTTGGGAGAATCATTATTTTAGTTTGGTTGGAATTCACCATCAAATTGTTTTCTTTCAGATATTGCTCCAATTGATTTCAACACCTTTGTAGTCCTATTGGAGTTTAGTCAATTAAAACCAAATCATCCGTGTAAAAAACCCACAGGATCGGAAGGCTATAGATTTTTGTGGGGAAGGCATTAACTTCTATCTGGTTCTGCTCCAAATCTGATAGATACAAGTTAAATAGCTCTGGAGCCAGAGGACAGCCCTGTTTGTGTCCTCTAGAAGTACAGATCAATCTTGTTAAAGTCCCTGCACCAGACATCCTGATTTGGATAGATGTTGAGGAATACAAGTTAAAGTTCTTTATTGCCTCTAGAGGGTCTTGAGGGTAATGCCAGTTAGATAGTTTTGCCCAAAGCCTTTTTCTACTAATGGAGTCGAAGGCCTGCTCCAGGTCAATAAAGGATAAATAAACCTTCTGGTTTGACCTACAGGCGTTCAACTTTAAGATGTTAAGAGAAATAGATTTAGGCTAGTGCCCACCCCTGAGACAAACCCTGTCTCCTGTTTGTCACGTTGGCCAGATGTTATCGCCTAGTTTCTGAGATGTCCCAACAGAATAGACGCAACTATCTTTCCCAGTTTATCCAATAAGGCAATAGGTCTGTAATCTTTTGGGTTGTCTCTGTCCCTTTTCTTATAAATTGGGACTATTATTGCTGCATTCCATTAGGCAGGAATTTCTCTCGCTATTAAGATCTGGTTAAACAGTACCCAACACAAATCTGCCCAATCCTCAGGGTTCTGTTTCAACTTTTCATTGTGTAGACCATCCGGGCCCACGGCTCGTGAGGGATTCCCTTTTTTATCTTAAAAACAATTTCCTCCCATGTTAACTCAACAGACCACAGTGTAGTAGACGATGCTGTGCCTACTACATTCGATTCTGAGATAGTTGAAAAGAGTCCAGAAAAGAACTTGATCCAAACCTTTTTAGACACAGCCAGAATCATCACTGCCTGTTGATATGTGGAATTATTATTGAGCAGGGGCCAGAGGCCACATATGTTCTTATTGGCTATAATTTTCATCATGATGTCAGCATCCACTTGAAGGCATTGTGCCTTTGTGGCCAACAGCCAATTCCTACTTAGCTGTTTGCGCTTTTTTTAAAATTAGCTTTATCGCCCCTTTTGAGATGATCTATATCCCGCAAATCAGCTCTAAGGGTTTTTTGTGTGCTTTTTTCACACCTTCATTAGGATAGTGAAGCCTATTAACTGTGGCATTACGTTTAAACCTTGGTGTTACTTGGAATCTCAAAAGGATGCAAGGATAGTCAATGCCCAGAGATTTAGAAGCTAGGATATTTTTATATGAAGCTGTAATCTGTGGTACTTCCCCTGGGCAGATTCGCAGATGGTTTCCCCCCTTATTTATTTGGACACCTTTCCCAATTCTCTTTTTTACCTTTCTTTCCTGCTCCTTAAAGCTAAAATGTAAAATACAGTGATCACTATCGGCTGTAGGCATGACATTCAGGGAGTGCATATATTTAAAAAGACAAATGGATGCAAAATAATAGTTTAAATGATCTTTTTGGGGACCAGGCACCCATGTTGCTCTGCCCAGAATGTCACCTCTAAGTTTCCCATTTACCATACAAACATCACGTTCCCTCATCTCGGACATTCACAAGGCTTCGTTTTTTGGCATGGAACCCCACTGTACTTTTACCCCCGATTCATCCAGGAATCTTGCATTCGAATCTCAACTTATCAAAAAAAGAGGAGATTTTAAATACACTCAACAATTATCCATTAAGCAAGTGATTAAGTCAACAAACTCCTCATCTCCAATCCCCGCCGGTTTCCAATATACATTGAATAGCACTAATTGAAATGAAGCCTGAGCCGAGGATGCTTCCCAATCTAGAAGTACCATCTGCACATACGGACTTGGGTTACTTGTGTCCACAATTTTGAAGCTTTGACCCAATCTTATCAATGTTAATAGGCCTGCAGATGGCCTCCCTGGTTTCCTTGTTATAGCTGGGTTAAAGCATACTTCAAAGTCTTCACAAAGCAGCTGAGTGGCTAGCCATGTTTCCTGGAGACATATAAGGTCAATGTTTGAGGCATATAGCACACCTTTCCTAACCTAGTCCACAACGCCTCTGGGGTTCCACAAGGCTATGTTCAAGGAGTAGGTGGTTAGATGCTCAGGAAGTTAGAGTTTTGGTTTCTGTGCCAGTGTTCTTGGCAGCCACGACCAATCCAATGATAGAGTTGAGGCTCCATTAGTTGCTTCTCTCATCCTAACTTTCCTTTCCACTACATTCTTAGTGTCATATGGGACTTGGAAGGATGTGGGAGTTGCCTGTTTAGAATTTTGGCCTGGAGAGCCTAGATCTTGAATGACTCATGTAGGGTGGTATTTCTGGTCATACACTTGGGTGGTCTGGAAGATCCTAGAGGTGGGAGATTTCACCCTGCGGATCATTAGTTCAAAAGCTGGTTCTCCAATATGTCGTGCTTTTGTAGCTTTTTCAGGTAGTTCAAAGCACAAGTATAAGAAATCAGGGGATGCCTCCAGAATGTCTTTCTTCACCAATACAGAAATGAGATGCAGTATCACCCAATACATACATTTTTCATTCACAAAGGCTACTAACTTGATGTCATTTTGCTCAATGAACCAGAGTTTAGGTAAGCAGTGTAGAAGCTTCAACACATTCCTCCTGTTCAATATGAGACAATCTTCCTCCCTAATTATCCTCTGGATCATTATGACAGGCGTGGCGGCTGCTTGAGGCTTTGCTCGCTTACTCATAAGGCTTTCCTTCTTCTTCTTTAGTGCATCTACCTGCACACTGCTAACTCAGTGGGATTCCTTCGATAGAAGGTCCCTTCTTTGCTCCAACATGTAGAAAGGAAGTCATCTTCCTCGCCTACATCCTGTCTGCTGGTACCACAGTGTGGAGCATCAGGAGAAGCTCCTTCGACCTTGACTTCCACTTCGCCAGACCCCGATCCATCAACCACAAAAGTCAGATTGTTTGTTCCCACTGACACTTCAATCAGTTCATCTGAGTAAGTAGAAAGATTCATAAGTACTTGCAAGCTGTCATCTTCTGAGCCTGGCTCCTCAATAGCCTCAAATATTGGACCACAAGCTGCAATCTTTTTTGTAGGCTCTGAGGAGGGCCTGGGTCTATTCGATCGACATCAATCAATGTAAGATTCTTTGGGTGAGTTGTTTGGACACCTGTTTATGGTCAGTTTCAAAGCTGCCTGGTTTTTTGAAAATGGAATATAGTTTCCCAGAGACAGGTTCCTGATCCTCCCTTGGCACACTAAGAGCCGTTGGCAATAAGTTGTCTGGGCTTGTAGAAAGCTTCCGAACATCAATTTTTGGTTGTTTAAGTTCAATATTGACTTGGCCTACTGGCTTTAAGGTCTGTATCGCCATTCGACAATGCTCCGACAGTGCCTTCACAGGTGTGAGTTCATGGGTTTCATTATACAAGGGCTTTGCACTTTCTTCTCTGGGCGCCCTTGCCAACATGTTTATACTTTGGCCATCGGTTGCCTGACTTTTGGAAGTTGGGCCTATACCCTCTGACCCTCAGCTTCTCCTGTGGCTCCTTGTCAATTTCAATAGATCTAGTATTCCTGACATTAGGGCAGTTTTCTCCAACTCCTCCGTTCTCACCAGGTTGAAGAGCCTAGACTGCTATTGAGCAGAAAGTTCGGCTTCTTTGTCTAGTCTGACTGGACTGCCCCAGCAAAGTATTCCAGGGAGATGCGTTTGAAATGCATTGTCGCTAAGACCGACACCTGATCCTTTAATGTCTCATTAAGAGTTTCATACAGTTTCATGAAAGGCTTGAGGCAAATATTCAAGGATGCCATCATTAAGCTCTTCAGGTGAACATGATCAATCCTACCCAATTGCACAGATGAAAGTTGACTGCCCTCTCTTACTCTCCCTAAGGAGGCACTACCTCCATAGTCTGAAGAGGAAGCAGATGTGAGATTTAAATCCTCATTTGGACTGTATGAGGGGGGGGCGGGAATCCGCTGTTGTAGCCACCAGAGACTGCATAGTTGCTGATGAAGGACCAACCTCATTATTTAGACCAGACACACTTGTAGACAGATAGGACATCAAATCTGCACTGCTGCAAGTGTGGTGCCTCTGACTAATCTTCCAATGAAAAAATCCTCTGTCTAAGAGGATTCGTTCCCATTCCCGAAGGCCCAGGGATGTCCCAGGGTCTTGGTTTTGAGCATCCAGAGCTCGCTAAATCGCTCAACCTACATTGTGTGTGTCTAGTAAAACTCAACTCGACGATGTCCACGGCTAATCTAGCTGGCAGGCCCACATGTTGGCTCTCTACGGTCACTACTGAAGGAAATTGATAGCCCTGGGGCGTAGAGCTTGGAGATGGCCCAGAGGGTCTCATAATAGCATAGTCAGTTGAGTCCGTGCGATTAAAAAACACCTCTAGATTTTCAGCATCTTCTTCAAATTTCCAATCTTCATTAAACTTCTCTGTCTCTGAGTTCCAATGGCACAAGAATAGATCAGGGAAGAGGGGACGATTGGGGGACGGGAGACCCACACTCTAAGAAGGGAAGGGAGGGGAGGCGAAGACCCCATATGAAGCGGAAGGAGAGACAAAAGCACAGGAATAGGCAAAGACTCCTGGACCCTCTCACGTATACTGTCAACTTCACCATCATGTGGAGTGGGCAGCCCCTTTTCACCCTCTTCAAACCTGGAAATAAAAGGTGGAGGCAAGGGATCTTGTTGAGGAATTTTCTCGTGAATGCAAGATGCACTATTCCCCTACGTGTTGTGGTATTTCAAAAAGGATCCTTTTGGAGAAAGGATCAGTGCCAATGCGAGCAACGTAGGAGGAGTGGAGATTGCATTGTCGCACAATTTTCCCTTGTGCCTGGTGCGAGGGCCACTCACAAGCGTCTTATTGATTTTCAGGCAATCAAGGCATTCAGAATACACATGGTCCTCAGACATTGGTAGAAAGAATGTTTCTTTGAACCAAAGCATCAAAGTTCCACAATCCTACCTTTCATTCGCCTTCCGTCTTTTCAGCCTGCATAGACTGCCAGACTCTGCTGCTGCGCTTCACGCTCTTTAGAGGTAGATATGGCAAAGACATGCTTCTAGGAAAAGAAGAGCAAGAGCAGACTCACTCGCAATGCCAGCTATTACCCTCCCTTGCGCTGTGAGATCTTTACAGCGAGATTTCAGGGCCCTCAGCCTTGGGGCGTCACAAATGTTAACACTGACGCAAGTCCCCTAATAGGTGGTATGTGAGATTTCCGTCAAAAGATAAGAGCCACGTGCCACGCAAAGGTGTTTTTACCATGTCTCCCCCTATGCCCCAAAGATAAGATATTTGTTTTGAAGGTATTTATCACTAGTTGTTTTTTCTTCATATAAACATAGAGTGCTGACAACCTGCGTTGGAGTCCTATAGGGGTTTGGTCAATCAGGACCTGGTCGTCTGCATAAATCATCCAACTCAACTCCTGGTTGCCCATCTTTGGAGGGAAAGATCTTGAGGTTTTTAAAGCATCTGCCAAATCGGAAATAAATACATTGAAAAGCGTCGGAGCCAAAGGGCATCCTTGCTTCCAGCATTTGTGGGTTGGAATCTCTTTTGTCAGGCCGCCCTGAAGGTTGAGCTTTATACTTACCTTAGTGAACATATAGAGCGCCTTGATTGGCAAGAGAAGATAATCCGGGCAGTTTCAAGCTTCCAATTTGGACCACAGAATCTCTCTATTGACACTATTGAACACCTTCCTCAAATCGATGAAGGTAAGGTATAATTGTGACCGCTGTTTTGCAGCCCTCCACTTCAAAAGATTCAATAAAAATAGCTTCAGGTCAGTCCCAACACCTTTAAGAAAGCCTGTTTGATGAGGGTTGTTTCTATTGGCAGTGACTACCCTTTTTTGTAGCTGTGAGAGAATTAGTGACACATAGAGTTTGGCCATAGTGTCTAAGAGTGCAATAGGGTGATAGTTGGAAGGATCTGCCCTATTGCCATTCTTGAAAATTGGCACTATTATAGTCGACTTCTATGTGTCCGGTATAACACCCAGTGCATTTATCCATTTGAATAAATCAGCCAAAAAGTGAAGCCATGCTCCCAGGTTCCACTTTATGGTTTCATAAGTAATAACATCCGGGCCTGCTGCACCTGCTGCAGTTTATAACAAACATTACACATGTGCACATACCACAATTTAAGAACATATTACGCCTTAAATGCAAAACAATGTGTGAATAAAGTGGCCCTGCTTGAAATTTAATGTACCAGTACTGCAAATGAAAACTGTCTCCCAATCTGTCTCTTGCTTTGCACATTCATGTCCCTGTAGATAAAGGGTCACTGCTCAACTGAATTCCTTCCATACTTCTTCCTGGAACCGATGGCGTTCAAAGTTGGGGAATCTCTTTTTTTCGTTCTTTGTAAAAGCTATGTCCAGCTCTGTTTGTGATTTTCTTATTTGCTCATTTATTGTGTGACCAACATTTGATGAAGAAGTCTCTGTGATCGAAAGTGTATGCATCCCCATTTTGAGCATGATATTTTAAGTTAGTCGACTAAAAGATAGGCTAAGTTGGATTTTGCTAACAATGCCCATGAATGAACCAGCCTTTGATTGTGGGATGGGAAGAATTGCAAACTGGGGCTACCCAACTCCTTTTCAGCTATTTACCCTCCTCAGATTTGATGTTACCTAAACAGTCAACCTATATTTGAACAAAGTAGCATTTGTCTATGTGTACAATAAGCCTGCTCTTGCTTTCTCCACATAAAACCTGTTCCAGTGTCACAGTGTTCCCGTATACTAGAACATCTTCCTTAAAGCACATGCCTTATGGAATGTCATTCGACAAGTGCGCTACGAGTTGTGGCAAAAATATGCCAAAAATAATGATTCGAGAAGGACACTGTATATACATCATCAGATCTCATAGATATACATATATGAATTAAACAATGTTTTGTTATTATGAGGTAAAGCTAATGTCATGAGCATCACATATCACAAACATTGATTGTGAACAACAATGCTTAACACATCTACCTATTAAGAAAGGGTAACAGTTAAACAAAATAATGCAGCCAATAACCAGAAGTACAAAAGCATGCCAGCAGGCAATGCAAATTATGAATGCAAGAGCATGGCAAACAGGGACGAACAAACTTTACAGTAGATTATTTTAGATAGGCGTCAAATAATGCTCATTATTGGAAACTAATCAATCGTTTATCAGAGGACTTGAAAAAAATCCCTTCAAACCAGATCAATAAGAAGAAGTAAACTAAGGTGACTGGAATCTATACCAATTAAGCAAAGTTCCATTAAAGACAGGGGCCCTCATTACGACCCTGGCGGAAAGTAACTGACCTGACCGCCATAGCGTAAATAGCGTTTCCGCCATTGCACGACGGAGTAAAGTGCGGCTAATTCTGACCCATCGGGCACGAGCACTACGCCATGGCGGAAGTGCAAAGTCCGCGATGGCGGAAATGTCCCCAAAACGTCCCTCACCGCCGTCGTACGGCGCCCTAGGTGCAATTCCGCCACCCATCATAGCGGTCACCGTAATGAGCGGTAATCGCAAAATACGGTGACCGTAAATATACGGAAACGGAAGTAAAAACATGGGCCCGGAACGGGAAACAGCACGCCGTACACCTATAAAATCAGAATCCCAACACAACCATCAAAAATCCTACCCTGAGACACATCCCAACCCGTCAGCCACCCTAGTGAAAACAATAAAAATGGGAAAAGTTGCGAAAAAAGCGTGCGACCGCAAGCGGCAGGTCCACTTCTCCCATGAGGAACTCACCGTGCTCACAGAGACCCTCCAGGAGAATGCTGCCGTCGTCTTCTCGACGCAAATGACCAGGACGGCACTTGCGAACAAGAAGGCCATATGGGCCCTGGTGGCACAGCGGGTAAGTGCGGTGGGGACCGCACCCCGCAACCCACAGCAATGCAGAAAGCGATGGGACGACTTGCGGATACGCGTACGGAGCATACTATCAGCCAACCGTAACATTGCCACAGCTACCGGGGGAGGATCGGAATCACCCATCAAGTTGACCCCCTGGGAAGAAATCTGTGCCTCCACCATTGGAATGGAGAGTATAGAGGGAGTCGGAGGGATGGAGAAAGGAGTGCAGACATCCGAAGAATCAGGTAGGTGGGCCAAATAAAACAATGCTAAATCCACAATGTCCAATCATGTGAAGTACCATGTGTCCACATAGTGCAACAGAAACACATGTCCAGGAGAACGTCCACATACATTGGCCTGACAGCGCACTTTAAAAGTCACTTTAAATACATAAATAATTAAAAATCCTAAAAACACCCTCTACACGTGCAGCATGCACACCCTAACTGCAGGCTGCAAAACAACTGCATCCTCAATCCACACAAAAATGAAACCACCTCCAAGGCCCTGACCCAAATCACCCTCAGGTACCACCCCGATGCATGTGATACATTGCCATTCCAATTTCCACAGACCCATAAATAACGCTCGCCCTCCTTTACTCCAACACAGGGTCCGATTCAAACGACGAGCTTCAGGACACCCCTACCAGCACACCTGCAAAGAGGGCCAAGACCAACGGCCAAAGACCCTCCACCTCAGCTGCACGGATCAAGACACGGCAGCAGCACCAATCAAGTGGCAGCACACAGGAGGGGACTTCAACAGGCACCCCAGCAGCCAGCATGCCCACAACAGCAGCACCACAGGTCCCCCCAATGGATGCCACAGAAGGCACTGCTTCTGGTGGCAGCAGCACCATAGGTGACACTGCATTAATGGCAGCATGCTCCGACACAGAAAACGGTGCTGTCGATGTAGGATCCATCCATGACCTGTCTCAATCCCCCTGTTTGTTTCATCCCGTACACCATGAGGATACCACGCAGGGGCACCCACAAAACGACGAATGGCCATCCCCCACAAGCCCTGTGGCAAGGCAACATGAGGTGATCAGCCCCTCTGTGACACCACCGCAAATGGGCATGGCCCAGCAGAGGCAACAGTCCCTCGACCAGGTGATCGTGCAACAGCAGCAACTGGCCACGCTCCTCAAGGAGCATGCTGATGAATGTGGGGGTACTAAGGGAGCCATAGAAACATCAACTGAGACAATTAGGTCAGAAATGGAGAGAAGTACAGAGACACTAAGGGCACAAATGGAGAGAAGCACCGAGAGCCTGAGGGTACAAATGGAGAGAAGCACCGAGAGCCTGAGGGGGGAACTGCATGCGACGTCCAAAGACGTATGTGCTGAACTTGCCGCTGTGCACCGTGTGCTCACTGAGCTCTCACAAACCCTTAGGGACATGCATGGACGTGAGCAGGCAGAGACATCATCCGTTGCAAGTTCCGTCCAGGGCAGCCCCCAACGTAGATCTGGGAGTAACCTGCGCTCCACAGGCAGGGGCGCCCCTGATACCCGGAGAGGGGGCTTGCAATAGCATCTGCCCACTGACAATGAGCATCTTTGGACACTGGTGTTCGGGGGGAGGTAGGAGGGTGGAGGGGGTGTGTTGGGCTTTCTTGGGTGGCGGGTCGATGGGGTGTGTAACATAATTTCACATATGCCATAAACATTTCACAATCATCCAATGAGATGTGTGGACATTGATCTTTGTGTACGAGGCCTTTATAGGCGTACAGTCCATATTGTGCATGTTCCAGACACACACAGGGCCACAAGTCCCGTGTCCATGTATCAGCCACCAGCGTGAGTGCTAGAAGCATGAATCTATGATAATCTGACGAATTTCACGGCCCTCCTGTGCCTCGTGGACTCCTTGAGGTGCTGCCACATCCCCAACCTCATCATGACCATCTTCAGGTGCCTGCAGTTCTGCGTCAGGGGGAATGGGCACATTTCTACGTACGCACATGTTGTGTAGCATGACACATGCCATGACCATCTTTGCAACCTTCTCATGGCGGTACAGGAGTGCCCCGCCAGACCTGCTGAGGCAGCGGAAACGAGCCTTCAGTAGGCCGAATGCCTGTTCTATGACTACACGGGTACGTGAGTGGGCATGGTTGTAGTCCTCCTCATGCTGGTTCTGTGGGTTCCGGAGTGGTGTAAGGAGCCATCTCTTCAGTGGATACCCGGCATCACCTGTATGTGGACAATAAAGGATGTTTGTGGAATGACATTGCTACGTACGCATCCCCCCCCCCTTCCTGCCAGGTCATTGCCGCATCACATACCCCACATTATCATGCATGAAATGAGACTCACCGAGTAGCCAGGATCTGTTCCCTGCGTGTCGCTCCATGTAGCGTGGTATTGTAGAGTTCCTCAAGACCATAGAATCATGGGTTGATCCAGGAAATCGGGCACAACAATGTGTAATGATCCTGTTGGAGTCACACACCATTTGTACATTAAGAGAATGATATTGTTGTCGGTTGCGGTACTGGGCCTCCATGGCATGTGGGACAACCAATTCCACATGGGTGCAGTCGATGGCACCAATGCAACCTGGTATGCCGGCAAGTGCATGGAATCCCACTTTTGTGTTCGTAATTTCCTGCTCCGAGCGTGGTAGAGAGATGTAGTCGTCTGCGTGCTTCAGGAGGGCATCGAGCACTTGCGATAGTGTCCGTGACAACAGTGGCTGTGAAATGCCATGCAACTGTCCGACTGTGTGCTGGTAGGTGCCTGTGGCCAGGAAGTGTAGTACAGACACCACCTTCAGTAGGGGTGGGATGGCGGTTGGGCTATCTATCATGCTGGCAAGGTCAGCGTGTGTCATGTCCACAATGGCGGTTATGGTGTCCCGGTCCAAACGGTAGAGGGTGTGGATCTGCTCATCAGTGAGGTTGAACGGATGAGCTCGGAGGCGTGGGATTGCGGGCTGCCTGCGTGGTGGTAGTGGCTGTGCTGGTGGGCCTTGCTGGCCCTGCCTTGCCCTCCTCCTCCTCCTGCGTCTCCTCTGTGCGGCCGGTTGTTGTAGTAGTTGGTGTTCGTCTTCTTCTTGAAGTTGGAGTACTTGCAGTGCTATCAGGTCCCCCAGGGCTAACATCGCTAGTCCTGCCGGTAGCATTTTGGAGTGGGTGTGGTTGTGGGAGGGGGTTGGGTGTGCAATTTATGTGTTTTCAGGCAGTATAGCCTCCACCTGTGGTGATTCATTCCACCTGTGCAAGCTGCAATCCCCTTTGGGCGAGCACGTCCCGCACACAACGCTGCAATTCGACGCATGGCATCTTGCTATTGCAATCATGTATTTAATCCCGATGGCAGTGGAATATTGGTTCATATGTTCATTCTGCTATGGTCCCATTGTTTCACATACTATCTTTACAGTCGCGAACAAACTTGTGAAGGGTCAGTGGAATGTAGTACTCGATTAACGGTGGACCCTCATGCAGCACTGTACCGAGGTTCACCGACGGGCGGGGCGTCCCATTTGTGAGTGAAGGCAGTTGCCATTTGCACACACTGCCGCACTACATGGATGAATTTGTGATTTCAAGCGGTCACAGATGCCTTTTCGACGTGATGTTGCAAATGAGGAATTCGAAGGACAGCGCTTTCGGTTTTCAGCTAGCGGCGAGGAGACGCCCACAGGTCTGACTGCAGATATAAAGTTCTATTGTTTAATGTCCTTCGGACAGGGGCCATGGCGAGAATGCAATGATTGATATGAATAGTATGGGATGCGCAATAGCGTAGTGGACGATAAGGCAGGACGTTCCCAAATACATGTTACTTCACAACACTAGAATTCCGGGCTGGAGCACAGTGGATTTTGCAGACTGCATTACGCACAGACTCAATGGAAATTTCACATGTTATGTGAGTAAATAATCAGGCGTTTTCATACCGGGATGAGGGAATGATGTATGGATGCATGGGCAGATGATTTAATTGGGAGTTTACCATGTACATGGCTTTTTGGAATCTATCCCCTTCCCCTGCGCTATGTGATGCAGAGCTGCCATAGTGGGACCATCGTCTATCTGCCCTTGTTGAACCCTCCCTGTCTCGACGCGCCTTCAAACACTTGTGTCTATGCACGTTACTAATCCCATCTAATGGATTCTGTTTTAACAGACGCATGCACACAAAGACTCGTTTGTAATAGTGTTTTCACCTCGATTTATATAGTTATGATTCGCAAGTGATTTTTGGGTGGGAATAATCCTTTTGAGTGGGCTAACATGCATATGGCTGTAGATTTAGTGTGATCATTGAAGTGAGTAATTCAAATTAAGTTCTGATGCCCATACCATTCTTTTTCATTTCATTTGGGTGACAGGTATCTCCTCCCCTTTTGCCGCTGCCATCTGTATGCCACTCCTGCAGATGGCTTTTACTCCCGACACCTGCTGCTTCGTGTTAATCAGTGGAGCACCATTACGATCTTATGGGACGATCGCCAATGGGCCACATGCCCTTACGCAGTGCTAGTGGCTAGGAGCAACATATCGACCTTTCAGCTGGACTATTGCCTACCTAATGGGACGGCCCTGCGGTTCTAGGCGCTTCCATGTTGCCTTTTTGAACGTGAATGTAGCCCCTGTGTACCATGAAGGAACAGGGCGTCACACAAGAAGAAGCTGGTCATTTATTGCGGATGCAGCCCACAATAATGAAATATATTTTGGAGTTCATGCCCTAATAGCTGTATGGGCTTGGTGATTTTGTTGTGCATTAAATTTCTATTATGATATTAACCGTGTAGCGTTATTCTTTGCAAGTAATGTAGCATATTCCTATTTGTGGAGCGATGTATTGTGAGAAGATCTGCATTGGGTTCCGGCTTCTGAGTATAGTTGCGTGGTACTGTACTTGGCGCGTTTGCCTACGAAGCCCAGTGAGGTCAGGGATAGGGGCTGCCATTATGACTGTTTTAATGATGTCATGCTCAGGGGCGGGGGATTAGCTTTTGTGTAACAGATGCCGGTCAGCCAGGTGGATTGGTGGAATGATGTGATTATCAGAATATGGCTGGTCACAAGTGCCTGTGTTTGCGTGCGTTTCTTGGAGGGAGACTGAGGTCATGTCCATTGGAATAGCTTCTGTATTCGTGCCATCTGTGCCCTGCAGCTCCCATTGGCCCCTCTTGAGATGGGCCTGGCTGCTCAGTCACTCTGCCAACTTGTGTGGTACATGCTTATGCTGATGGTTGGTTTGTTTACTGGCAAGAGTACAGGGCTGGTGCAGTCTCCCTCAGGTTACTGCTTTGAATGTTGCCTTACACTGATGTCAAGCGATGGGGGCCTGTTGTTGTTTTGTCTCATATTTCAGTTCATATTGCTGTACTTGAACCTTCACATGCCTGTGCTGCATCAGTACGGCAATGGTGACATGGCAAATATGGATGGCCACTCACAAGGCACTTGGAGCCCCTACATTCCTTTGTTCGTTGGCATGCATGGGTGACTTGTACATTTCACTGGTTGCATTGTGTGACTTCATTGCACCTACGAGGAGTTGTGCAATGTGGCCAGGGAGTGGTGTACAGGCACTCAGTAGGGCCATTTACGGTTGGTTCGCGTTGCCGTACTTCTCACCAAGGTGGAATGGTACTTTCCGCCATGCTTGATGGCGTTAGGTAAATGTCCGCTAGGGTCAGAATTCGCGTACCCTTGCGCCATGGTGGTAATTACGGTTTCGCATGGCGCGCGTGCGCGTACTTGGTGCAGTTAGCGTTGGCGTTCACTACGGTGTCGCTAATGGCATCGTACTTTACGGTGACGGGTCATAATCGCACCGAGCGCTATTCGATGGCGGTATTGCATTTCCGCCATCGTTTTTCGATTTCCGCCAGGGTCGTAATGAGGGCCAGGGTGACGTGTATGTGTCGATGCATCAGTCCGGATGAGATATTGCACCTCCTTCGTCAGGACCAAAGTAGCATGGATTTCTTCTACGTGTAAAAAAGGAAACTACATAAATCTAGGGCTGCTGACAAGTCCTGCATGTCTGTCTAAACAGAAACACAGGAAGAGGTATTTACATCCGAATGGTCCACATATGAAAAGCCACATTTTTGGTTGGAGAGCAAATGTAGAATGATGCAGGCTTTGCGCGATGAAAATGAAAGAGCTATAAGAATAATTTAAATGGAACCTTTAATCAAAATTGTTAATCTAGATCTCACCTACTTCTTGTTCTGGTTATGCTTTTTAAAAGGTTAGATGTATCAAGGGAGTGCCAACCCTGGCTTACCCATCGCAGACACCTGTGTCAGTGCAACTTCCAGACAGGTCTTCACTGATATCCTCTTCTCTGTCCCCTACCCAGATCTATGGACTCCTCATCTTATCTCTACTCCCCCCCTTCACATCCTCCCCCATTAATGGAGGCACCAAGTGAGAAGTTCTCTTGGTGGGCTTCTCGTCATCACAATGAATCATTAATGTCTATCACATTGGCACTATCCTGGTTCAGGGTCCTCAACCCAACTGACTTCAATTTGACCCATGCCTGCCATCCCTCACCAACTACCTTCCCTCACCTGCCTCTCCCTCAAACATTCTCTCTGCCCCCCACCTCCGACTGCTATACCACACCCCTTTACTATCCATGGAACTCCTTCACATGGCCACTATTAACACCCATTCAGCCAACAAACACTCTGCCGACATCTACCTCCTTCTTGAAGACATTGACCTCGACATTCTCGCTCTTACTGAGACATGATTCAATGCCTGCCCAATCACTGCTTTTGATTCCCTTTTCCCCGATGGCTATACAATCATTTCCAAACCACAACCTAACTGGTGGTGGGGTTGCCTTAATCTTTCCTGAGTGGGTTCCTTCCTCCCTCATACCCACCCAGACATACTCCTCCTTTGAGAGCCCGGTCTGCAAGCTGGTCATCTCTCCCTCCTCCTCTTTGACCACTGCCACTATCTACAGGTCCCCTGGCACTACCACCCTGTTCCTCTCTGAATGGGATGATTGCTGCTCCTCTCTCCTCACAACCACCTCTAAACTCCTTATCCTGGGTGACTTCAACATCCACTCGGAGTCCTCTATCACAACATCCGCCTTCTTCTTTGACCTCTGCACCTCGCTCTCCCTCTCCATTCTCCGATCTGTTCAACCCACTCGGCAGAACACACTCTTGATGCCCGCATCCACTCTGACCTTTCACTCTCACCCCCTCGGATCACACCACTATCCTACTGAGACCACTCTCAACTCTCTTCTTACCTGGGTCCCATCGGCCCTCTGACTGCACCTCCTTCTGCCCTGCCAACCTCGTTCACAAACATCCGTCTGTTGAATCAAGTGTCAGCTGCTGCCTTCGCATCCACCTTCACCCCCCCCGGCCCCATCCTTGAATCTATCTCTGACTCTGTTCTCAGCACCATCCATCTGGCCATTACGAACACTCTGGATATTCTTGCCCCAGTCATGAGGATCCACCTGAAACCTGCCTCTAAGTGTAATACCTGATATGACTCTGACCTTGCATCCCTGAAGTGCAGAGCTGCAGAACTGAAGTGGCAATCCTCTGGCTCATGTTCTGACAAACTGACCTGCCACCTGCTCCAAAGGCAATACAGACTCTCCACCCGTGCCAAGAAAAGGGCCCACATCCAGGCTCGGGTATCGGATGCGTCCAACAACAGGGTTGAACTCTTTAAAATCTGTAGGGAACTAGCCAACCCTTCTTCTGTCTCCTTCTCCCCAGTTGCACCCAGGCCCTCTGCAATGCACTGGCAACACACTACACAAGTAAAACTCTGGGCATCCTGAGCAACCTTGCTACCCACTCCCAAACCCCTCTCCCACCCATTTGCCTCCTATGTCCCCCCAGCCTCCCTCTTCCTCTCTCTCTCCTCCTTCTTCCTTGTCACACCTGGTGAGGTAACCATAGTTGTCCGCTCTATGAAAGTCTCCTCCAAACAGTTTTCCCCTTGCTCCTCCAGAACCATCAAGGACAACATTGGATCTTTTGCGCCTGCTCTTGTTGATTTCTGCAACCATTTTTTTGCTATGGGATCGTTCCCCTCCTCCCTCAAGCACTCCCTTGTGCTCCCCCTCCTGAAAAAACCTTCAGCAGACCCTACGTCTTGAACTAACTACCATTCTATTCCTATCACCCCCTTCTTTGGAAAACTCCTGGAGAAGCTGGCATTCCCCCAGCTTACCTTACACACTGGACTTGTTGGCGGTCTCCACGACCATCAATCTTGATTCCGAGCATCCAGAGGCATGGAAACTGCTCTTCTGAACACCTGTGAAGACCTGCTTGCATCCCTTGATTCCAACTCTCCAGCTGTCCTCATTTTATGTGATCTCTCCTCTGCCTTAGACACGGTCAAACACTCTATCCTCATAAAAAGGCTCCATTATACCCTGGGTATCTCGGAGCGGGCACTGGACTGGACAACCTCTTTTCTAACTGACCATGCATCCCAGGTTATTCTGGGCACCTTCTCCTCAACTACCTCCTTCTCCACCTGTGGTGTCCCCCAGGTCTACAACCTCTCCCTCTGGCTCTTTAACACTTTCCTTGCTCCAATGGCACGCATCATTTCTTCCTTCTCCCCCAACTTCCAGTGCTACGCAGATGACACTCTACTCTTCTTCAAACTTCCTGATGACTCTCTTGCTTCTTCCGTCATCCCGGACTGCCTATTTGCTATGTAGTTCTGGTGCACTTCCAATGATCTCTGCCTCAATGTCAGCAAGACTGACATCCTTCATATTGGGACCCCTTTGCCTTCCTTCTTCCCCTCACTCTGGCCTGCTCTATCTGAAGCCAGAAACCTTGGAGCCATCTCCGACTCCTCCCTCTCCTTCTTCATTCACATCCAGGACATTGCCAAGAAGTCCAACTTTCAACTGTTCCTTCTCAAATGAATTCTCCCTTTTCTCACTTTCCCCCAGAAGCTCAATGCTACCAGAGCTCTGGGTCTCTCTATGCTTGACTAATGCAATAGCCTTCTCTTGAATCTACCTTCGTCCTCCCTACGACCGCTCCAACTAATCCAAAATGGGGCTTTGAGACTTATCTTTGGCCTCAAGCCCGGAGACCGCATCTTTCCTGCCCTAAAAACACTTCACTTGCTCTCAGTTGCTGCATGGATTAAATTCAAATACCTCTGCATCATCAACAAGACTGTCTGGTGCCAGGGACCACGCAATCTGCAACTTGCTATTACTAAATATTCTCCCTCTAGACCTCTAAGTTACTCTGGAACCAACTCTCTGTGTGTGAAGCATTTTCACCAAACCGATGGCTGGAGGCCGATCTCTTGCTTCAGCTGGCTCCCTCTTGTGGAACAACCTCCCCCTTCCTTTTCCTCTTGAGCCGGACCTCCTCAAATTTCAGAAGCTCCTCAAGGCCTTCCTTTTCACTTCCTCCTTTCCTTCGACCCTCCTATGTTAATCTCACAGTCGCTGTGATTGGTGACCAGATCCCTTATGTGTCCTCTGGACCATGGCCTCATACACCTCAGCTTCTGCCTACACACAGCACTTGCCTCAGCTCCCACCGGGCTATGCCATTGTAGGCCTGCACTTACCCACTATTGCACTTACCCACTATTGCAGCTCAACATTCCTAGCACTTACTATACTAGGCACTTGTATCTGTTACTCACCCAAGAGCACGGACCTCCCAGCACTTACCCCCACTCCCTCTTCCCCTCTTCTCTCTCTGTACTTGCACATTCTGAATATTCACAAGGCATAGTAGGTTTGTCTTATCCTTTATCCTCCAGTGTATATATTGTTTTTAAATCTCATGTTCCCTCCCTGTTGCCATGTGGGCCCTTTGAAACACAATTTGCTTGTTGTATAAGTGCCTAACAAATGCACAATAATTAAATAAATAAAGAATCATTTAAATAGAACGTTTACTCAAATCTAGATCTCACCTACTTCTTGTTCTGGTCATGCTATAGAAAAGGTTAAATGTAGCAAGGGTAGGGATACTATATGTGACTAGAATTCACAGGAATGGGCAGGCAGCAGCTAGTAAGTCTTTCTGACTTCCCTGGTGGAAGCTTTCTTTTATGGAGACTTTGCTATGTTATGTTAACTGCATTTGTAAAGCACGGCCTTCACTAACTAGTGCATCATGGGACTAAGGAGGTAGAAACTGTAAAGGAAGCAAGTGAAGAAACAATAAGCTAGGCTCAGACTGTGAAGAGAAAAGTCTTCATGGCATGCCGGAAGGACATATGGTCAGAGATCTCACAAAGGGACAACGGGGTCGAGTTCAATAGCTGAGCGGTGGTCACAGAAAAAGAGCAACCTCCCACACAGGAATATTTAAAACGAGGAACAAGAATACGGAGGGCAGTGAAGGAGTGCAAGGGATGGGGCGGGGGTGGGCAGGCACTGATCAAATTTGACTTGAAGATATTCAGGCCCTGTTTTCTAGAAGGCCCAATAAACGGTACAATGAGCCTTAAACTTAATCTGTTTTGCCACAGGTAACCAGTGGAAGGAGTTAAAAATGGGAGATGCCGAGGAATAACGAGCAACACCAGTGGCCAGCTTAGCTGCAGAATTTTGAAGAATTTGCAGTCGATGAAGAAGGAAAGCAGGTTGCGCAAGAAAAAAAGAATTGCAATATTCCAAAGTTCCAGACGTCGAAGAGTAGACAACCATGGTACCTGAACCTACATACTGATTTTCAATCTATTAGTTATCCGTTTTTTTTTTAATCTTACTCATATGCAAGTCATATATTGTTATTACCGTTGCAATCATAATCTGATTAAATAACACATTATGCCCACCTACCCCCTTCCTTCCTCCCATTTGTTTCTTGTATGTCTATGTCTGTCTACCAGTATGTCACCCCATTTTTTTCTTTTCTCATCCCCGCTAATTAACTCCTTGCAGACATGTTATAACAATTTGTTTTTATTATATATTGCTTCTATAATCTGTGTTCCATCATCTATGTACATTAACTGAATTGTTTTATGAATATTTAAGGTATAATTAAATTCTTTACAAGTTAATTTTGTTAACCTCTTAGCCAAAACATATACGCTCCACTTGAAGTCTGTAAGTTGCGAACACTTGTATTATCATTATTATCTCAAACAATAAAAATTATTAAAATAAAAAAAAAAGAGTAGACAACCAGAGGACGAAGTGGGGTGTGCGATAGGGAAAAACTGTACCTAGGATGTGCAGTTTAAAATGGACAAACTGGCATACTGCACTAACCTGGGCCTGAATAGACAATGTAGCAGAAAGCTTTATGCGCAGGTTGTTTTTAACCACTAGGGAAGGGAAAGCAGGGGGCCAGGTTCAGCAGGTCAGAAGGCTGAGGACCACCCTGAAGCCTCTGGGGATGAGCCCATGATAAGGACTTTTTTGCCGTTAAAGCTAAGCCAATTGTTTCCCGACCAATGATGAATGGCAGACAGGCAGGAATGACACCGCTCTGCATTAGCAGGAAGTGAGGGATCCAGCCGCACCCAGATCTGAGTGTCATCCACATATGATTATCACCGAAACACAAAAGAGTGAAACAGTTAAACAAGAGGCTGAATATAGACATTAAAGAGAAGAGTGGAAAGAACAGAACCTTGAGGAACATCACAGGTGCGGGGCCTACGAGGTGAAATGAAAGGAGAAAGAGACTGTGAGCGTTCCAAAATGAATAACTGAAACCAGTCCAGGACCAGGCCAGAGACACCTGCCAAATACAGCCTCTCCATGAGAATGAAATGGTCTACAGTGTCAATTGCGGCAGAGAGGTCCAGCCGGATCAGGGCTCCGATATCACCATGATCCGTGATCTGGGCCAAGACTCTCATACCATGGGTTAGATTTCTCATTCAGAGTCCCTCTTTTTTTCCCTTCTTGGGTGATTCACTCCCTTCTCTACTTGTTTTCACATTTCTCCCTGGAATACTCTCAAATGCACTTGTTTCTGCATTCACCTCTGACTTCTGATTCATACTGAGTTTCTATGCCCACTGTGCCTTATCATTTAATTTTGAAAGTCAAATTTGGATGTGTTTTGCATTTAACTTGGAAAGTCAATTTGGGTGTGCTTTGCATTTAACTTTTGAAAGTCAAATTTGGGTGTGGTTTGCATTTAACTTGGAAAGTCAATTTGGGTGTGCTTTGCATTTAACTTTTGAAAGTCAAATTTGGGTGTGTTTTGCATTTAACTTTTGGAAGTCAAATTTGGCTGTGTTTTGCATTTAACTTTGAAAGTCAAATTTGGATGTGTTTAGCATTTAACTTGGCAAGTCAGATTTGGGTGTGTTTTGCATTTAACTTTTGGAAGTCAAATTTGGGTGTGTTTTGCATTTAACTTTGAAAGTCAATTTTGATGTGTTTTGCATTTAACTTGGAAAGTCAATTTGGGTGTGCTTTGCATTTAACTTTTGAAAGTCAAATTTGGGTGTGTTTTGCATTTAACTTTCAAAGTCAAATTTGGATGTGTTTAGCATTTAACTTGGAAAGTCAGATTTGGGTGTGTTTTGCATTTAACTTTAGGAAGTCAAATTTGGCTGTGTTTTGCATTTAACTTGGAAAGTCAAATTTGGGTGTGTTTTGCATTTAACTTTCAAAGTCAAATTTGGATGTGTTTAGCATTTAACTTGGAAAGTCAGATCTGGGTGTGTTTTGCATTTAACTTGGAAAGTCAATTTGGGTGTGCTTTGCATTTAACTTTTGAAAGTCAAATTTGGGTGTGTTTTGCATTTAACTTTTGGAAGTCAAATGTGGCTGTGTTTTGCATTTAACTTGGAAAGTCGAATTTGGGTGTGTTTTGCATTTAACTTTGAAAGTCAAATTTGGATGTGTTTAGCATTTAACTTGGAAAGTCAAATTTGGCTGTGTTTTGCATTTAACTTGGAAAGTCAAATTTGGATGTGTTTAGCATTTAACTTGGAAAGTCAAATTTGGATGTGTTTATCATTTAACTTGTATAGTCAAATTTGGGTGTTTTTTGCATTTAACTTGGAAAGTCAATTTGGGTGTGTTTTGCATTTAACTTTTGAAAGTCAAATTTTGGTGTGTTTTGTATTTAACTTGGAAAGTCGAATTTGGGTGTGTTTTGCATTTAACTTTGAAAGTCAAATTTGGATGTGTTTAGCAATTAACTTGGAAAGTCAAATTTGGCTGTGTTTTGCATTTAACTTGGAAAGTCGAATTTGGGTGTGTTTTGCATTTAACTTTGAAAGTCAATTTTGATGTGTTTTGCATTTAACTTGGAAAGTCAATTTGGGTGTGCTTTGCATTTAACTTTTGAAAGTCAAATTTGGCTGTGTTTTGCATTTAACTTGGAAAGTCAAATTTGGGTGTGTTTTGCATTTAACTTTGAAAGTCAAATTTGGATGTGTTTATCATTTAACTTGTATAGTCAAATTTGGGTGTTTTTTGCATTTAACTTGGAAAGTCAATTTGGGTGTGTTTTGCATTTAACTTTTGAAAGTCAAATTTTGGTGTGTTTTGCATTTAACTTTTGGAAGTCAAATTTGGGTGTGTTTTGCATTTAACTTTGAAAGTCAATTTTGATGTGTTTTGCATTTAACTTTGCTCATGGTTTGAAACCTGCTAGCCCAGTGACTGTTCCATACCACTGTACTTGCTTACGCCTCCCACTGTCTCTCTACTCACCCATGGCGCTTTCTGTTTCTCCTATCTATTCAGATTGCTTCTTCATCAACTATCCTTCACTTCTCACTAAGTGTGGTAAGAAGAAGTTTAAAAAGGATATCTTGGCCTCCAACCCTGGTCTCCCCATCGCTGATACCTATTCCAGAGTCACTTCCAGACAGACCATCACTGACATCCTCTTTGTCGTTCCTTTGCCAGATCTATGGACCCCGCATATGATTCCTGTGCGCTGTCCTGTCTCCTCCTCTCCCATTAATGGTGGCACCCGCTGGGAAGTCCTCATGGATTCTTTCGACTACTCCAGAGTCATCATTAATATCTACCTTAATGGCACTGTCATGGTCCAAGGCCCTCAGGCCAATCTCCTCCTCTTCGATAGGCAGTTCCCTCGCCTCATTAACTTCCTTTCTTCTGCAGCTGTCCCCTCCTCCCCTCCCTTGGCTACCTTGCCCTCTCTTCCCTCCTCCTCTGACCCCCCTTGGGCTCTCGCCACACCTGTGCAGGGTGGACCTCTGTCTTTAAGGCTGGCAACCTTCTTCATCTTGCCACTCTCAATTCTGGCTCTGCTGTCAAACACTCCTCTGACATCTGCCACCTCTTGGAAGAACTTGACCTTGATGTTGTCTGTCACAAGCTTTAACACTCTCCTCTCTGATGGCTACAAGATCCTCTCCGAGCCTAGATCCACCCAGTCTGGAGGGGGTGTTGCCCTGATCTTTACTGAGTGGATTCCTGCCTCTATCATTCCCACTCAGATGTACTCCTCTTTCGAATGCCTTGTCTGCAGGCACTCTCTCTCTCCTAGCCACTCTCTTACCGTTGCAACTCTCTACGGGCCCCCGGGTCAAATCATCTCATTTCTCTCTGAGTGGGCAGACCTCTCCTCCTCCCTCCTGGCTTCAACCACTCAACTCCTCCTCCTGGGCGACTTCAACATCCATCTCCATTCTCCCTGTTCCTCATCTGTGCTCTTTCGCAACCTCTGCAATTCCCTCTCCCTTTCTATCCTCCCCTCTGGCCCGACACACTCTGCAGGACCCACACTTGATGTCTTAATCTCCTCTGACCTCCCCCTCTATATCCCTCTGACCACCCCTCTCTCCTGGAGTAACCACTGCTTCCTCTCCACTCATCTCTTCCTCTCTTCCTCCCAAGCCAAGCCTACCCCAACTTTGCCACCTACCTTCTCGGACATCTGACCCATGAAGCGTGTACCAGTTGAGGATTTCGCTGCCACATTCTCTCCCGCCTACAACTCTGGCTGACACACACCAGGACACAGCCCTGTCCCTGCTCTACTCTTCAATTTCTGATACTCTTGATGCTCTTGCCCATGTCATGAGGATCCATTTGAAATCCAAAACCAAGTGCAATTCCTGGTTTCACTCTTACCTAGCTACACTTAAACGTAAGTGTAGGACAGCTGAGAGGAAATGGAGGGCTTCTTGTTCATCCTCTGACAAACTGGCCTGTCGCCTGCACCAAAGGCAATACCGACTCTCTGTCCTCACCAATGAGAGAGTCCACATCCAAGCCCATGTCTCTGTGGCATCTAACAAATGTGCCAAACTCTTTAAAATCTGCAAGGAGCTGGCCAATCCTGCTGCAGTCTCTACCCCTCCTCTTGCCTCCCAGGCTCTTTGCAATGCCCTGCCTCTCTCTTTATCTCAAAAACCCAGGACATCCTGTCCACCCTCTCCTCTCCTCACCCTCCTCTCCCCTCTCTGTCTGCTCTTGCTGACCCTCCTTCAGCCACCCCCACCCTCTTTCTCATCCTTTTTTCTCTTTTCTCCCCTGATGAAGTCACTAGACAAGTCCAATCTATGAAGGCCTCATCAAAACAGGTTCATCCCTGTTTCTATAAAACCATCAAGGACCAAATTGATACCCTCACTCCTGCCCTCCATTGTGCAGCCTCTTCTCAAGAAACCCACAACTGATCCTTCTTGTCCAGATAACTATCGTCGAATTTCCATGACTCCCTTTCTGGGTAAACTCCTGGAAAAGCTGGCCATCTCTCAGCTTAACCTTCATTCTGATTCTGTTTGTTCGCTCCATGACAACCAGTCTGGTTTCAGAGCTGCCAGAAGCATGGAAACTGCTCTGCTGAACATCAGTGAAGATCTGCTCTCGAACCTTGACTCTAACATTCCCTCTGTACTCATCCTACTTGACCTCTCTTCTGCCTACAACACGGCCAACCATATTACCCTGCTCAACCGTCTCTGTGATAACCTGGGTATCACCTATCAGGCTCTGGCCTGGCTGACTTCTTTCCTCTGTGATCAACCCTCCCAGGTCCAACTTGGGTCCTTCCTATCATCTATCTTCCTCTCTACCTGTGGTGTTCCCCGGGGGTCTAACCTCTTGCCCTGGCTTTTCAACCAACACCTGGCAACTCTCGCCCACTGCATTGCCATTTTCTGCTCAAATTTCCAGTGCTATGCTGACGACACTCAACTCATGTTCAGGCTGCCCTCGGCCACCTCCTCTCCTTCTCTCATCTTTGATTGCCTAACTGCCATTCAGGATTGGTGTGCCACCAATGATCTCTGTCTAAATGCCAATAAGACTGAGATCCCCCTCATCGGTACACCTTTGCCATACTTTCCCCTCACTCTCTGGCAGGCCTCCCTTGGCCCTCCACCTACCAATGCCTGCAAGGCTAAGAACCTCAGGTCATCTTTGATTCCACACTTTCTTTCTCCACCCACATATCTGACATCTCTAAAAAGTCAAATTTCTTACTGCACCTCCTCACAGGTACTCTTCCTTTCCTCTCCTTCCCCCAGAAGCTCATTGTCTCCCAAGCTCTGGTTGACTGGTTCTGTGGTTATCTCTAGGTTGGAATATTGTAATAGCCTCTTTCTAAATCTACCTGCCTCTACTCTCTGCCCTTTACAACTAATCCAGAACAGGACTATGAGACTTGTCCTTGGCCTCAAGTCCTGGGATCATATCTCTCCTGCTCTGAAATCCCTTCATTGGCTCCCAGTGGATGCAACGATTACATTCAAAACCCTCTGCATTGTCCACAAGGCTTTCTGGGGCCTGGGTCCTAAATACCTTCAACTATCCCTCCGTAAATACCTCCCCTCTCAAGCCCTTTGCTCCTCTACATCTAACTCCATCAGGGTCAGTCGTTTTTCAAAGAAATGAGTTGGTGGTAGATCTCTGTCTTCGGCCGGCACCTCCCTCTGGAACAGCCTCCCTGCCACTCTGAAAGTTGAGGAGAACCATCTCCGGTTTCAGAAGCACCTCAAGACCTTCCTCTTTGCTTCTGCCTTTGCCCTCCCCTCTCCCATGCTGATCTGTTTCTCTCTCGGCACCGTGCACCTAGCCACCCTCTGTCATCTGGGCCCAGGTACCTGCTCACCCTGCCACCCTCCCGCACTGCCTCTGGGCCACCCCTTGCACTGGGGTCTGTATCTGTACATATACAGTCCCCCACTCCCTCTTTTCTTTCTGCACTTATCAGACCTACTCTGTCTGTCGCCTTAAAACCAGCACTAGCCACTTGTTTGGCTGCACTACCACCGTTCATTGCCTTTATTAATTATTTATTTTATTTATTTATTATTATTATTTATCTGTTTTCTCATCTGCTGCACACTTTCCACATCTCCCCCTTCCATGCACTTTTCCCCTTTCCCTTTCCCACGCACTTGCGTGTTCTCAATGTCACTGGGCCTAGTAAGATCGCTGTTTTGTTCACCCCTGTTCCGTCATCTGCTCAATGGTAAGGATCCAGTCCATTTGTAGAAGAGCTAGTTTTACACTGGTGGGATTTTGGACTAGATCATCAATGGAGCGTTCACATTGCTCCACCATTTGTCTTGCCTGGATGAATACATCCTGTAGAAACAGGCTAGTTCCATTTTTGAGCTCAGCTGCTATATCTATGTAAAGGGAATCTTTGCTAGGAGACCATATTGATCTGCAGAGTGTTAATAACTTCCAGTCGAGGTGTGATTTCAGGGAACAAAGCCCTAGTTCATACCTCCAGAGATGCTGTGGGGTAGCTTGATGGAACATGGTGAATTGTTTCCGGATTCGGCCCTCAAAACACATCCAGTTGAGTGTATAGGAAGAAGGCACTGTTTCAAGGCCATACAGTAAAGAAGGAATGACTTTTGCTTTGTTAAATTTTATCAACAGAGATATGGAGAATTTACAGAAGGTGCTATAGATCTTTTTTATCTGTACTAAGAGCGGAATTATCTTAAGGTCAATATATTGTTCTACAAACATTTTGGTGTGATTTGAGCAAAGTTTAATTCCTAAGTAGATGAGTTCTGTAGTCATAGGCACAATCTGGTCTTGGAGGGACTACTGCAAATGTATGGAGCTCTTAGAGGGTCTCCTAAATGACAATATTTATGATTTGGTGGGGTTCACTATTAAGTCATTGGCTTCTGCATAAAATCATAAATGTAGTCCTCTAGGAGAATAATCAAGCAGGACCACACCGTCAGAATAAACAATCCAATATAGTTGCTGTTTACCAATTCTATGGCTTGCTAATGAATGATGTTCTAATGCTTTGTTTAAATCAGCTAGGTAGTGGTGGACGAGGCATGCAGCAAGGGTGCATCCTTGTTTTATGCCTCTTTTAGTGGGCAAATCACCTAGCATATTTAATTTAACTCGAAGGTTTGTGCCCATGTGCAGGCCTTTTGGTATGGCTGGGAGGCCACTCAGGATACCCAAAGATGTAATTTAGCCCAGAGCTGCTCCCTGTTTACAGTGTGGAAAGCTCTGCAGAGATCCAACCAGGCTCCATAAAGTATTCAAAGCTCTTTTTTCGCTGCTGATTGTGAGAGATTTGGTATCACTAAACCTTTCAGGGAGGGAGAGAGGCCTCTTATAAAGCCTATTTGCAATTTGGATAGGATTTGTTCTTTTGTCATCCAATCTTCCATATTTTGTAATACTACTGCTGCAAATATCTTGCCGTCCACATCCAAAAGGCTGATCTGGCGATAGTTGACAGGATCAGCCCAGTTGCCTCTTTTGTAGATGGGTATTACAATAGCGACTTCCATGAGGGGGGAAACGTGGATGATTTCAAGACTCTGTCAAAAACGACCTTTGGAAAAGCTGCCCAGATATCAGCATTTGATTTTAATATTGAGTTGGAGAGGCCCTCTGGACCTGCTGCTCTTGATGATAATGCAATTTTTATAAGGAAACTAAAATGTCTTTGTCGAAGGTCATTTGCCATTCTACATCCAAATTACTAGATTGGAATGAGGAGAGAGGACAGCGGTAGATTGCTTCAAAATATTGGCATCAGGCAGAATCAGAAATCAAACTGCTTTGTAGATGGATCTGTGGCATATTTTGGGTGTTAATTAGCTTCCAACAATTAGAAGCATTTTTAGTTATTAGTGCCTTTAGCATTATTTCTCATCTATCTGGTGACAGAGGTGATAATTAGCACGAAACCAATTACGGTAATAGTTATGCAATATATTTGATTCCGTTTCATACTTTTGGTGATCTTGCACTTTAGATTTAGGTGTCTAATACCTTTCCACATTTGCCTCTTTCTTAACCAAGTTTCCTCATCAAAGGAGTGGATGCGCCTTTTTCTACAGATAGATTAATTGGAGAGGAATGATTTAGTTCCCACAGAAAGTTCACATAACTTGAAGGGTTGTATTGTTCAGCCAAGGCATCATCTGCTATGTCGTTTATCTTATTTCCCAATTCCTTATTTAAGAGAGTGCCATTGTTTTTAAATTTGACCAGGCGGTTCTTTCCATTGTTAACATAGAGGTGGGAGTTTTCATAGCGATTGTTTGGGCCGCATGTTAGAGTCATTGTTGCTGAAAGTCTGTTATGGTCACTCAAACCTTTGTCTGAGACCTGGAAAGATTTACAGGGCACAGATATGTCATCAGCAAGGAAAAGGTAGTCTAGAACAGAAATGGAAGAACCTCAGGACCAGGTGTATACTACAGGGATATTGCCTGTCACATTCCCATTGAGCAATTTTAGATTCCAACTTTGCAAGAAACGTGCCCATTTTTTACCATTTGCAGTGGGTTGTTTAGCCAGAGGGTGTGAGCATTGGATCAGTAAAGGAGTACATTGTGAATTGAGATCACCTGACAGTAGTATTCCAGCTGTAGTATACATAGTGGTGTCTCTTACTAATGGATCTGACAATGATTCAAGTAAATAGTTTAGGTTGGAAGACGTAGGGTTCCAGTAGACATTGATCACTATTATTGATTGTGGATGTTTGGGACCCTTAAGAGTTAAGAGGGTGGTCTGCAAGTCTTGTTTAGTGGTGGAGATTAATTGTAGTGCTGCTCCAATGTTTGCTCGTTTGCAAGCCAACCAAGTTCTTAAGTTCTTCTCTGGTGACTAGTTGGTCCAGAGTTAGAAAACCATCCAGCTTTAAACATTCTAGTAACCATGTTTCTTGAAATCGAATTATATCATAGTTCTTGAAGATCTCTTCTTTCATATATTTGATTTTGAATGACCCAGAACCTCATGTATTCCCACCTCAGAATTCCCGATCCTGTTTTGATAGAGAGACTACGCATTCCTTTCATCTTTTCACAGATTTGACCAGTGATCTCAAGCAAGAGTTACCATATTGTAGATGTCACAGACATTGGGGGACCCTTTCTTTCCTTAGTTGACAGATTTGCGTTGAGAGCAGATGTTAGGCTGTGGGCTCTAGGGGTTGAACGGTCATTGTGATCTAGTTTTCCTTCAGTGTTTGTTGTCATCTCTTGAATCTTGATCTCTTGGGTGGAAATGCTAACACCCAAGTTATTTAGGACAATCCTTGCAAGAAGCATTTCTTGTAGGCCTACTCTGGTTTTCATGCCTAATTCTGCTACATAAGTGCAGTTTTGATTTGGAAAACAGACAAATTTGATGTTGTTTGATGAGACTAAATATAGATACAGAAGCTGTTTAAAGATTGTTAGAATAGCATCTTGATTTAGAGATTTAAATCCTTTTCCTCTTTTCAATTGGTGCAGCCAGATCCTAGGTACTGCGAAAGGGGATGCATCGAGTGGGAGGCCAGGTGAATTTGTCTCTACTGTAGCGTTATTTTGTGCTGCATTAAGGAGACAGGTTGAACAGGTGGCCACTGTGGTAGCTTCACAAGATGAAGTCGTTGAATGAGCGTTAAATTGAGAAGGTATATATGCTGAGTATGGTATTGTTATAATGGCAGTGGTATTGGGGTCAGAAAAGCCCTTGTGTCCAACACAAAATATTGGTTCCAATCTTTTCTGTTTATTTGATTGAACATCAAGGACATCCGAAGTTCTGGAGCATTTTTGTTGAGCTGAGGATTACTAAACTCACAGTTATTGGTGTTGGCTCTCATTACCAAATTCAACTTTGACTGTTGATATTTTTACATTTGTAAAATATCGGTTCGTAAATCGTAGATGTTGGGAGTTGAAAGGTTTGAGAGCACACGTTAGATCATCCAACAGTCTGAAAAGTGGCCGTAGCTGTTGCTATCTAAGGAGTAATATTTGGCCCTGTGATGTCAGATTGGTTCTTGGCAGGGATGGTCTGATTTTAAGCATCTGGACTCTTTTATTTTGCATTGGAATGATGACCCTACTGGTTTGTTATTGTGAAATGATATGGCTCGAATGAAACTTGATTTGACTGAGTTTTTTATTTTATTGTTCTTTTTGTTTTTGTTTTTTCTGTCAGCTATATTATGATTTAGGAAAGCATCATCATTGCTAGGCTTTCTTTTCTTTTCTGTTTCTTTAGACCATTAGATATGGGTCCAATTGGGATTGGGTTGGTGTTTGACAAATCTATTGTTACCACTTCTTTTTCAGAAAACGCATCTTCCATAGTTGCTAGTCTTCTAAACTCTTCAGAACTGTTTCAGAAAGTGGTGTATCCTCAAAGACGTCACTCAACCTTTGAGTGATTGAGAGCTCATGCCCGCTACAGTGCGCTCATTTGGATCTTGGTTTGAATTTTTTTTAAGAGGGTTTGTGCTCAGTAATGCCTCAATCCGTTTGACTGAGCTTTAGGTACTTATGTGAAACGTGATGGTGTTCGCTTCCAGCCTCTTCATGGACTCATTCAAATCCATGATGGATTTAGATGTATCGTTATGTATAGCCAAACATAAGCCAACCAAGGTCGATTCGCAACTTCTCATGTCTTTTGTTAGCTCCAGTACAGTACCAGAATTAGATTGAACTTCCAATTTGATTAGCTCAAAGACATTTACTAATGATGGTAGAACAAAACCGAGTGTGGTTAGGGTCGCATCTGGGAGAGATTTCAAGTTGTAGTTTGCATTATGGAGTTTTCTTTCTGTATTTAAAGTCTTAGGTGGTAGTGGAAAGTCTAGAAGAGAGACATTTTGGTCGTCATTAGGTGCTTTCCGGCTTTGAGCGTGCTGGGTTTGCATGCAATCTGCAGTGCTGACAGGCTTTTGTTCAATAAAGAGTGTGGTCTTGAGGCTCTCCAGATCATGCATTATCACCAGATCCCCATCTTATGTTTGCAAAGCGCTCATTGATTCACTTTTTGATATTTTTTGCGTTAACGGTAAAGTCTAGGACATTAGCTCACAATGAGTGCACCTGTTGAGAGGTTCTTGGAGGAGAGAAGACTTCTGGGGCAACATCCGGTGGAAGGTTGCAGTAAGGGTTCTCAACTTCTTGAACGGAAACTGACATGGCCTGATTCAGACAATCAAGTCTTGTTGGGGATTTCAATTGGTGAAATGTTATGCTGGTTTCCACCCACGTCCATTGTCCAGTTCTGGGGCTTGAAGATCATTGATCATTACACTACTGCGTAGGTTATATTATTTGGGGGAACATGTGGCATGTCATGGACTGTTTAATTCTTTCAATGTCACCTCTCTGGATAAAATGAGAGAAATACCGATTAGTGACTTACCTTGCGACGCAACATCCCAACAGCCGCTTTCAAGCCACTTGCAAAAAGCATGCATGCACAAGGCAAGTGGCCCGTAGTATATGTAGTTAGTGCGAATATGTAGTTAGTGCGAAAAATGGGTGGAGTTCGTGGTCCGTGAAGAAGAATCCACTATTTCTGGCAGCAAACAGCGTTCGGTACATGCCAACAACCACTTTCAAGCCACTTGCAAAATGTGTGTGCGCACTTGGCCCTTAGTATTGGAGCTGACGACGGAAAACGTCCTACAAAATGGAGGAGGCAGCAGGGTAACCCCTGCGGGGTCATGCCGCCGGGAGCGGGGGCCCTCACCCAGAAGGGCAAAGGACAAAGGGGCGGAACGGCGCCAAAAGCCGAATGGCCCAAAAGCCCGCGAAGGGGAAACAAAAGGAAAGGGGCGGGGCTTGCAGGATATAAGCAGGCGGGACCAGGGACCAGGCATCTCGCTCTTGCACTGGGACCCGGTCGCCGCCACCTGACAAGTGCAAGGAATTTCGTTTTCCACCCACCCACCCACGAAATACAAGGAGGAGGACACCTGGGCATTGCTGTCGCAGGGCACCCAGGTCAGAGGATGACAAGTTGGCGGTGTTTGGGCAACCAAGCACAAATGATAGACTCCGGACGAGCCAGAAGGAAACGGAATGGGTCTTCGCTCTTCTGGACCAGCGCCTCTTGGGGGCCTAAACGGCGGGGGCGTCTGGTAGGAACAAATAAGGCTCAGCTTCCACCCCAAAACAAACGGCGCTCTCCCCACCCACGGACACCTGCACGGGCAGGATAGGAACAGGTACAATGGGTCGGGGGAGTTGGGGGCCTACTATACCAAGTATAGGGGGAAGCAAAGGAAATCCGGCAAGCAAGCGCCACACGTACAGAATGAGGTCACTATTGTGTACAAATACTTCTGTTGTCATGGAAATAAAACTGCGGCCAATTTTGCCAATTGAAATCTTGTGCCATGCCAATTCATGGGGGATAAAAACTGTGTGCATGCGCAAAGATAATTGGGAGGAAAGGCAAATGGACGGCTGCAGGGGTTATGGAGCTGACGACGGAAAACGTCCTAAAAAATGGAGGAGGCAGCAGGGTAACCCCTGCGGGGTCATGCCGCCGGGAGCGGGGACCCTCACCCGGACGGGCAAAGGACAAAGGGGCGGAACGGCGCCAAAAGCCGAATGGCCCAAAAGCCCGCGAAGGGGAAACAAAAGGAAAGGGGCGGGGCTTGCAGGATATAAGCAGGCGGGACCAGGAACCAGGCATCTCGCTCTTGCACTGGGACCCGGTCGCCGCCACCTGACAAGTGCAAGGAATTTCGTTTTCCACCCACCCACCCACGAAATACAAGGAGGAGGACACCTGGGCATTGCTGTCGCAGGGCACCCAGGTCAGAGGATGACAAGTTGGCGGTGTTTGGGCAACCAAGCACAAATGATAGACTCCGGACGAGCCAGAAGGAAACGGAATGGGTCTTCGCTCTTCTGGACCAGCGCCTCTTGGGGGCCTAAACGGCGGGGGCATCTGGTAAGAACAAATAAGGCTCAGCTTCCCCCCCAAAACAAACGGCGCTCTCCCCACCCACGGACCCCTGCACGGGCAGGATAGGAACAGGTACAATGGGTCGGGGGAGTTGGGGGCCTACTATACCAAGTATAGGGGGAAGCAAAGGAAATCCGGCAAGCAAGCGCCACACGTACAGAATGAGGTCACTATTGTGTACAAATACTTCTGTTGTCATGGAAATAAAACTGCGGCCAATTTTGCCAATTGAAATCTTGTGTCATGCCAATTCATGGGGGATAAAAACTGTGTGCATGCGCAAAGATAATTGGGAGGAAAGGCAAATGGACGGCTGCAGGGGTTATTGCAGTTAGTGGGAAAAGTGGGTGGAGTTTCTGGTCCGTAAAGAAGTATCCGGTAATTCGGGCAGAGAATAGCTTTCGGTACAGCCCAACAGACACTTTCAAGTTAATTGTAAAACGTGCATGTGCACAAGGCGTGTGGTCCATAGTATTTGTATTTAGTAGGAAAAGTGGGCAGAGTTTCTGGTCCATGGAAAAGTATCCGTTAATTCTGGCAGAGAACAGTGTTCAGTAGATCTCAACGAATCTGTGTGATTTGTGTGCAATGGAAATGTTCGAGGGAGAAATGACCGAAGATTATTTGCACTAAATAATCTTCGGTCATTTCTCCTCTGAACTTTCCCGATGTGCGCAAACCCCTACCAAACCCCCACCTACTCCCCTACCTCCACCCCCCTACTTACCTTTCCTTCCAATGCGCTGTGTCCCTGCGGCGCCAGTTCCCTTTCACTTCCGTGATCGGGAACAGGCGCTGCAGGGACTTTTCTTTTTTTTTTTTACTTTTGAAAAGGGGAGCTACGGGGTTGTCCCCTGCAACTCCTGCTCTCTATATTGTATAGTATAGTGCATGGGGATGTTGCGGGGGACACCCCCAAAACCCCTGGAATGTTTTTTTTTTAAAAAATGATTTTGAGCTGGTCAGCTGCAGGGTTGTCCCCGCCACCCCAGCTCACTCTACTGTATAATATAGTGAACAGGACACCCCTGCAGTCCCCGCAGCCTTTGTGTTTCTTTTTTTACGGACCCCACCAAAAGACCCAATGCCACAAAAAGTTCAAACATTTGGTAGTTCAAACTTTTTGTGGTATGTGTTTTAGGTCTTTTGGGTGGGGTCAGTAATTTGGATACAGTCATTTTGACCTATTCCCAGCTCAACAGCCACTTTCAAGCCACTTGCAAAAGTGCGTGGTTATTGGGGTGAAGATTAAAATCACAAAGGACTATAAGAGTCTCGTTTTGAAGTCTCAAGCCTGTCTCCATCTCAAGAAATGCTAGATCAAAACCTGAGTCAGGGCCAGGAGGAAATGGAGAGTGCATGAAGAAGAGACCATGCCACGGAGCAAAAAAAGACTTCATATTTACTGTATGCTTGAGAGGCACAACAGAACAATTAATAATAGAACGATATAAAAGAGAAATCCCCCCACCAGACCAAGGTGGTACCCTATCCAATCTAACTATGCTGTACTCAGGAGGTAGGGCATGGACTGGCAGTGGGGCAGAGGAGTCTTTCAGCCATGTCTCAGTGACAAATACAAGGTTTGGGGAATGATCCTGAAGAAGGGCATGGCAATCAGCGGCATGAGCCACGAGGGAACGAGCATTAAAAAGTAAACATTTCACCTGACAAGGTAGCCAGAAGCAGAAGACACATCAGCATCAGTGTGCAAGGACCAACCAAGTGGAAACACTGTACCCAGAGGGGCTGCACAGACCAGCTGCTTACACAAGTAGCAGGATAAAGAATTCTCATTAGAAATTGCCCAGAGGCTGTCTGAGCCGCGTATGTGCCAATCAGCATTGAGGCCCCAAGGGCAGTGAAGACACACTAGGAGGGTGCTTAAATGTCTTAAACAAAGAAAACAGACTTTCTGTGGCAACGGGCCCCGTGAAAGCCAGGAGGCCAGGAACCCTTGCGCTGCCCATCACAGGTAATACAAGGAAATTAAATAAGATAAAATACAATAAGGAAAGGAAATAAAATAACACGAAATGAGCTGAATACAAATAAATAAATATGATAATATGGCACCTAGTCACACGCCAGCGGCCCGGGTGTAACCTGGAGCCTGTGAAAGGAAATAAAGAAAAAGGAGCACAGTAAAAGTTTAGATGCAATCACCCAGGTAGCAAGGCTAGCAGTACAATCAAAAACATGTTTTGCTTTTCCCAACAATATAAAACTGTATCCAGATTAGGACATACCATTGGTTTTTACCAATCTTTACAAGCCTTCTTTAGAGCCTTTCACTACTTGTCATCAGCCTTTAGAATATCAGCCATCTTGCAATATGCATTTTTCCATGATACGAGACCGTTTCACGTGTCTCTGCGAGAAGCCTTTGACACATTCATTTTATGTGCACCCATTTCCGCTAAGCAGTAAATTAACCTAACTGATAGAGTGATGAGAGCTAGGTACACCTCCCACTGCCCATGTAAAGGGTTTCGGCATGCCCACAACTGAACATCATCCAATGTTATTCCAATTTAGAATGGCATCCACAAGATGCAACTGAGCACATGGTAGGATTTCTATGGGTACTTCCCACTTTTATGATCTCAGGGGGACTGTTTCAGAAGGGGAAGAACACACTTAGAATTATAGAAACAGGCTACCCCTCCCTTATACACATTCACAAATGAGAAATACATCATCCCCATGCAGGTGTCAATCAAAATCTGCCTGTTACCAGAGTTTCTGTTAAAAAAGATGTATTGATCCACTTTTTTTATAGAAAAGAATTAGAAAAAAATGTTTATGTCACATTGAAAACAGTACACTCAATGGTAGCCACTTACTATTGAGTTCATGGGATAGGACAAATTGATACAGCATGCCAGGTGAGACATCAGTGTTCACACCAAGGGATTAGTACTCCAAAAGCATGTGGAAATACAATTTTAGACATAAAAGTATACACATTGAAAAATAACAGAGAAGTTACACATTCCACGACCTATTACACAGAACAAATAATGTTATGTAATATGTTTGGAAATGGGGACATGAGCCGTCTTACAGATAGAAACCTTTCAGGTCTACGAATGAGAGATAGTATATCTTGCAGTACAATTGTGTGTTTTTTTGTGGCTCACAAGCCTCGCCTGCATGTGTAGGTCATGGCTGCCATCTTGGTGTGTACATGCTAGCACTGAAAAGCATCTCATACAGAGTCATAGTCAGTCTCTTGTCAGTGAAGATAGGACCAAAGTTTGAGAATCTAGCCATGTGTGTGATAGCTTGAATATATGTAAGGTATGATTACCACACCATGAGCATGATTGAAGACCTACTACTTAATTCATAAAAATGTACCATTCAATGGTTGTATTGAAGCTCTTTCTGACGGAATCCAGTTTGTGGATCCATTTCTCTTCTGTTTTATGCAGAAATGTATCATTGTCACCTCCCCATGAGTGTTCATTAATGACTTGGGGGTAATGAACCAGAATAACTCAGTTGGTTTGTGGTTTCTTTCCACAAAATGGGCAACCATTGATGTGTCTGTCATGCCATAGGAATTTTAAGACAGCAGTTATGTTCACATATTCTCTGTCAAATTTCACGTTTCATCTTGCCAATGTAGATTATTCCACAGGGACTTTTGATCCCATTTATAGCCCATTGTATTTTACAATTAGTAACAGTCTTAAATTGCAAATTAAGGCCACACAGTTTGGTGCATTTCATGTCTTTCGTCAGGGGACAGACTGAGCAACTGCCACATCTGAAATGACTGGTGACTGGTGATAATATTTGTTTGTTTACTATAGCATCACATGCCGGAAATTCCACGTTAAGGGTTGTGTTATGAAGAGTGTGTACATTGCGGGTGTCATAGCATTGTATGGGTGTTGGTAAACACCAAATGTATTGTCACAAAGGCTGTGAAGTTGCTCTCCAAGGGACACCTGTTTATTCTGGTAGTTGTGTGGGCACCATATGCATCTGCAGGGTAGCAGCTGTACAGCTGAGATTACACTATACATTGTGCCGTTGCATGCATATGGTATGTTTGGCATGCTAACGCAAAACATTGAATGCCTGGCCCTGCATGAATGCATGTAGCATGCAGCTGTACAAGTCCAGCAAAATGGTCCAATGCTGCCTGAGGGGCCATTGGGGATGGCTGTAGAGGGAATGGAGAGGTATGACCAACATTTATTCGGAGAGCTGGCCATTGCACACTCCTCTCTTGGTAGAATAGGATCTGGGATGAGCTGGAATGAGCTGTTGTCTGAAGTATATTCATTGACAGTCACTGTAGTTAACTTGAAAGACATAAAGAAGAGATTCCATGAACTCTGGTGTCATATGTGGGAGAATGTTCTGGAGGCAAATGAGCATGTTGCATCAGAATGGGGTCACTGAGACCAACTGCCCTGAGACATCTACAGGAGAGGGGTAATGCCATAATAGATTCCTTGCCCTCAGCATTGTAGATATAGGCAGATTGGACCTTTCAAGTGGTAGTGCTTGAAAGTTGTATTTGCATTCTCATGTGTTGCATGCATGATCCATGATGCAGTGTGTGGTGCAGTTTTGTAACACTTGCAGTACAATTTCATGTTTATTGTGGCCATGCACGCATAGTGCATGTGCATGTGTATTGCAGATTGTTCCCCTCATTGATAATTTGTTTGTGTTCTTCACCTTCCCCAGAAAGTTCTGTTGTGGCTTCACAAGATGATGCAAGCAGAGAAAGATTAACCCCATTTGCCACAGAAACTCAAGGTCAGAAGTATTAGGATTTGAAGGGATAATCTCAGATCATCCAGCTCATAAATCTCCTGGCTAACAAATGTGTGGGGCGAGGTGCACACCATTAAAAGGGAATGGGGGTCATTACGACCCTGGCGCTAAGGGGTTAATGGCGCCGTAAAAGGCTGTGGCGTCGTTAACCCCTTAGCGCCTAATTACGAGCCGTTAAAGTAGGGACCCGCAAAGGGACTTCCGAGGTAAGTACAGTACCGCAATTTGCAGTACCGTACTTACCGCCTTCCCCATTCTCATTATGCCCCATGGGGCGAAAATGGGAATGGGGAAGGGCCATTGTGAAATGGGGAAGTACTGCCCCACCAACCTTGGAATGGGGTGGTACTTCCCCATTTCACCATGGCGGACTCTTACAATACCGGCACCAACCATGGTGCTAACAGCGCCATGGTTTAGCGCCGGTGTTGTAATGAGGGCCAATGTCTGGAGGACACTGTTATTGCAGACCTTGGGCTTGACATAGCCCAATGGAACTACTGGCTGATCACGGCTCCATGTGCACCATAAGGTAACAGTGGGAACTCGAAAAAAAAGCCACCTGCACAACCTAAACTGGCAAACACATCAACTGAGGTGCAGGATACACAGTTGCTAGACCACTCCATCAGGCAGCGTGGCCTAAAGAAAATACTCAATCCGTATGTGAAGCATCACACTACAATGACCATGAAGTATTTGCTGCTGCACATGCTGATATGGCATACATGTGTTGAGCACCTGGAAGCCTAACCACAGCAGTAACGGAACACAGCAATATTGAAGGCAGTGATTTGAAGGTCCTCCCTAACCTGCAGAAAGTAGCTAAAACGATCCCATCCACACCTGTGAACGACCTCTACAGTGCACTTAAAGAAATTACAAGGAGCAAGGTGAAATCTTAAAAATATTAGCACTGACCTTCAAAAGAACACAGTGGGCCTCATTACGAGGTGGGCTGTAAAGGGTTAACAGTGCCGCTAAAGGCACCAGAGCCATTAACCCCTTACCGCCCTATTATGAGGTATGCTTGCGGGACCCGCTAAGGACGCCTGGTCCCGCGAGCAGCCCAACATGCTAACAACGGGCTATTAACGTCATTAACGGGCCCGTTGTTAGCATGCTCCCCATTCCCACTGGGCCCTATGGGGCCTCAAATGGGAATGGGGATGGTCCAGGTCTGGGTTCGCTGAATGGGGAAATACCGGGCCCTCCAAGGTTGGATGGCCCGGCATTTCCCCATTCAGGGAACCCAGACACGGACCCGAGTTTGGAGGCAGTCATGCCCTTATTAACTCTTAATGAGGCCCAGTATATCTAGCAACAGTAGGGTGATAACTTTACATGGAGGAGTTCAAATATGATTGACTTATTTGTATTTGCATTTGATTTGAATCTATATAGCGATTTTCTCCAAAAATGCTAATACAAGAAAAAAATGTAAAAAACAGTACAATCAAAATGAACAATAATCCAGGTAGATCAAGACAGAAGATGGGAGAGAAAATAGAGATCAGTTATGCAGAGAAAGTTTCGAAGTTGAGTTCTAAGTTTGTTCTGAAAGCTACGGAGAGAAGACGAAGACTAAAAAGAAAGAACGATTCAGTTCCAATATTTGGAAGCAAGAAGGGCAAAAGAACAGAAACGAGAGGAAGAACAAAGGATTTGGGGACAGAAAGAAGAAATTGCTTATGGGAATGAATTACATGAGGGGCGAGTAAAGTGCAATAAGCGAAGAAAGTTAAATAGGAGCGAGACAAAGGATACACTTCAAGACAATGGAAAGGAAATGATAGAGGAGACGTGACTCAAAAGGTAAAAGAGATATAAAAAGTAAGGAAGGATGGGGGCTCGAGAAAAAAGAGAGACGAGGAGACACATGGAGGAATTATAGGCAGAATGAAGGGGGAGAAGATAGGAAGCAGGGAGATCAAAAAGGAGAGCAGCCCAATAGTCAATATGAGAGAAGACTAAGCAGGAGAGAAGAAGCTTGGTGGAGTGAAAAGAGAGAAAGGGTCGAGTACAACGGTTATTATAGAGAGCATAGCAACAAGATTGAGCAGTAGAAGAAATATGTAGCAAAAAGGAAAGAGCAGGGGTCAAAGATTACACCCAAATTATGAGCAGAGTAAGAAAAGGGAAAGGAATAAGGGGGATAGTAGGAGAAATCGTAATAGAAGGAAAGAATAGAACCTCCGTTTTTGAGGGATTGAGGTGAAGAACATGTGAGGACATCCAATTTTGAACTGCAGAGAGGCAGTTAGAAACAGTGGAATACTCCCTCCAATAAAAAGCCTTTTCTGTGGTCACCTCTCAGTTGTGGAATTCGGTGCCTCTTTCATTACGAGCGATTAATGACCATCTTGCCTTTAGAAAGGCCATGAAAACGTTTCTTTTCAATTAGTATTTTTAGTAGTTCCTTGTGCACAATTATGCTATTGTGACTGTCTCCTCTCAGCATAACCTTGGGTCATAACAGTGCTATACAAATTCGGAAAATAAATAAAAAGAATGGGAAGTGTCAGTGAAGGAACAAAAGGAAAAGAAGATATGGGTAAATTGTTGGCATTGTAAGTGCACAGTCAACCATTTGCACTTGTACAGATCCTGTTTGTAAGCAAGAAGAATAACTGATTGCAAAAAAACACAAAAATATGGGGTTTTGCAGTACAGGTCATTCCAGGGCGCATTTAATAATGATAACGAATGCATCTTTAACAACAATTAATCACTTGCCCGTGGTCACAATATAAGGTTATGGAAAATAATGCAATTGTTCATTGTTAAGTGAAAATAAGAAATTATAATAAGTTTAAGTAGCTGGTTCAAGAACCATAGAACTCGTCAGGAAAACGGTTTTTTTACAGTAGCATACCGGCATCTGCTTATAACCATAGAAGAGTGCATCAGTGCTGGTGACCTTCTTAACAGCTGATAATGTTACCGAGCTTCATTTCTGCATCTCTTTATGAAAAGAAATAATGTTGACAGGATCATTTCATGGGACTTTTCCTTAGTTTTTGCGCAGCATTACCAGCTTCCTCATGAGTGTGCTGGGTAAGAGCACCTCCTTCATCATCTTCATCAATAGTGGGTAGTGGGACCTGGTGTTTGATGGCTAAATTGAGCAAGAAGCCGCACAGCATTATAATTTGGCATATTTTAACAGGTACATACATTAAATCACCACCAGATATGTTCAGAGATCTAAACCTCATTTTCAACAAGTCGAATGTTTGAGTTTTGATATTCCTTGTTTTTATATATGCGTTGTTTTATGTCTCCTAAGCAACTGCATGTGGGTTCACTATTGAAGCCACTAGCCAGACTATTAAGTGATATGTACTTCCACCTGTAAGGAAAACACAGCACATCCAAATCATTGCAACCATTACTCTACACCTTTAGTGCAGGTAATTTGCACCTGGCATGTGTTGTGCATTTCGCAGATATGTATTCTGCCTAAAAATAGCCATTCTTGCTCATGAGGCAATGTTGTCATCAATGCCAAAAGGGTTCTGCTGCATAATATGGACATGGCATGTGTTGAGCCCAGGAAATTTGCACAACGATGAGTGATGGTGTGACCAGATGCACAGATCAAGTGGACATTGATTAAGTCATTTGTAGGTTATAAAACAGAAGTTCACACCCCCTCTGTGGGACAATGTTCTCATGTGTGTAGTCCAAAGCGCCTACAATTTAGGAGAATCATGGCGTAAAAACAATTTTGCGTACCAGACACCTGTGTCATTGTCAGGGAGCTTTATATAGTCATTAATGCGCTGTAACTAGTCCTCAATAACCTGCTTCAGAATGTAGCAAAGTCGTGGTCGAGACACCCTAGCCACCTTGGCTACTGCTCCTCGAAAGGAGTCTGTTGTAAAAAAAGGGACAACTCCGATGGAAGTTTTACGAGGGTGGAGGATTGTATGGCCCAAGTTGTGTGAGGGCTCCAATCGCTGTTTGATACTTTTCAACAAATTGATCATGGTTACTCTTTCAAATCAGTGCATCTCCAGTGCTTGCTCCTCTAACATATTAAAGAGAGATAGTCTTCATGTAAAAATGTGACCTATCTGCTTAGTTGGTTTGCCAAAGGTTTCCTGCTGACCCCCGTTTAAGGTGATGCAATTTGAATTTAATGTATCTTTTTTAACACGCTTATTACCAGAGACCTGTCTCTAAGCATCTGTGTTGCTCTGCCCTGTCTTCTAAGACAAATGTGTTGCGCCTGAGCTATCCTCCCGGACATATTTCCAGCTATTTAAAAGTGACGCATTCTCCAGGCATCCTCATGTGGTAAAAAGTAGGCGCAAGATGAGGTGTGCGGTCCACCTCGGTGCAAAGAGTTTGGTGCCATAAAGAAGACTCAGTGATGGATGCAGGCCCAGCAACGGGCGTCGGGCGTCAGGAGATGCTTTGGCGGTCCTCTGGCCTGTGGTTGCTGCCGCCCCAGCACATACCTCGGGATAGCTTTGGCAATTGGGACGTGACCATGGGCTGAACTTTGGATCTTAACTTAATCAGTGTCCTCAGGATGACATTGTCGGCTTCTGGTGGAGGGAAAAACAAAGGCGGACCTTCCTCGGTAGCCCACGACCTCGACTATCTCCAGCGGGACAAATTGGTCGACGGTGATGGCAACAGAGCCCTTCGTTCAATGTTCTTAGGCAAGGTGGAGCGTTGCAGCCCCGGTCGTCGAGCAGCATGGCATCAAGGTATACCTGCTTCTGGGTGACACGCTTCGACTGGATTCCAGTGGCTATGGAAACCCTCCAAACCTCAGTCGGCGGCAATGGACTTCGATGGCCTCCATGTCCTGGTGCTTTACTTCAAGATTCTCGGTAGACCCCTTCTCCGGTCAACAGACTTTCGGGACTGGCTTCCAGGGTACCTCGATGAAGATCAGCTTTTGCACAATGTTCCCTCATAGCTCGGGGAGAGGTCTCCTAGCTAGGTCCTCTCTCGTATCAGTTCTGGACAGACTCGACAGCTTTTAGATTTTGTCAAAGGAAAGCAGCAGCAATTCTTCTTCTTCCAGCCCAGCTTCAAAGATAAGCATCTTCAAGTTTCAACTTCAGCTTCTGATCAAATTGGTAACTGAGAGGTCCCTAGATATACACGTTTGTCCCTCATTCACTCTGGCTGGGCCAGGCTCAGTCCGCCAAACACACAGAAGGGCATTCATGCAGGCAGGCAGCCAGTCAGGCTAACAGGTATTCAGTCACATTCAGCATGAAGTTGCCACCAGCCCATACCCTGCTCTGTGGGCAACACAGGTGCCCCAAAACATGCACTCGGGGTTCAGGGGTACAGGGTTGTACCCCCACCCATGGGTGCCATAGGGTATCGCAAGGGTATCTGCTCAACACAACCAAAATGAGGAAGAACTGCACTGTCAGGAGTCCCAACTGGACTCCCGTGCAGAAGACAACACAGAACACACATGATAAGGGATTGCAGGACAAGGACATGGAGGCCCTGTCCCTCCAATGCATTTCCAGCATCACACAGCCCCACAGCCCACATACCAGACCGAGCAGATTGGCTATTATGCTCAAGAACACATGTAAGCACAGATGTACTCACCACAACAGACTTCATGCCTGGCATGACACATACGCGTGAAAAGCAAAAGCAGCAATATCAGTCCATGGCACATGCATTACCGATGCATGGACACATGCAGCAACCACAACCAGCACAGCAGGCACCAGTTCAGCAGAACATTATAACCAAGACACATGAAGGCTCAATGATGTCGGCACCCGAGCGAAAGCTGGGAGGGACGACTGTTGTAGGGGGCAATCCATTTATAGGGATGGGAAGGTCATTAATTCCACAAAAGGACAGCCCACAGACAGACATGATGTGTTCAATCCTGTCCGTTACACCCAATCTGGCTGAGGAACCTATTATAGGGGTGACTATAGGTGACAAGATGTTTTCCTTTCTTGTGGATACAGAGGCGACTAGGTCCTGTATAAGGTAGGGGAGATACCTAATGTTATACATTGCCATGACTTTACAGGGATTCTCTGGGGTCACAGATTTGGTTCCTTTAACTGACGAATTACCACTTTCCATGGGAGAACATGACCTGACCATGCCACTGTTATATTTCCTACAGATACCAGTGCATATAATGAGTAGAGACATGATGCACCAACTTAACATGACTATTTCATTCACAGACCAAGGGATAGTGTGCTCAATGGCAAGGATTGTTTACATGAATGTGAGGGAACTCATCCAAGCTAATTGTGGCATGACAGTAAAGAGGGGGGTGCCAGTAGAGATTTAACTGTTTTAATATGGGGTAGAAGTCTTAATCATATGGCTCCCAGGGTTACAGGGTAGACTGTTATGCATACCTAAAGAATTCCTATTCAGACCAGAGGTTCCTTTATATGAGAAAAAAGGAAAAGTGATGCCAATAAAACTTGAGGCAGTTATACTGAGAGACGAGAGGAAAGTACTAAATGGGAGTGACAATACCGTACAATCTTGGAGAACTGTAATTTCAGTAGGGGAAGGACACAGGTTGACTGATGTGACAGATGAGGGGCTATTTCAAGATGATCGATCAGATAGAAAGGTGGTGTTTGACATAGGAATTGGCTGGAAATACATTACAGGAAGTGCCGCAGAGAATGGCTGTGTTGTGAAAACCGCCACCACCTTTTCTCAAAGAAGACTTACGGCGGGTAACCAGTGTCTTATGGACCAATAGTCCCTATGACATGGGTCTACTAAAAGGGATAGGAGGATAGGAGCGGTCAAGATAAATCTTAAACCAGGAGCTATTTTATCAAGGGGAAGACAGTATCCTCTATCAAGGGAGGCATAGGGGTGTATTTATGAGATGATCACTGCATTAGTGAAGCAAGACATTCTGGTGCCCTCAGAATCGCAGTGCAACGCTGCAGTGTATCCGCTGATAAAGGCGACAGAGGGATCATGGTGTTTTATTCAGGATTTGCACTTGTTGAACCACATTGTTGAAGTAGAATTCCCATTTGTTCTGAACCCTGCAACAATTTTGTGCAGCATCCTAACGGCAGATACGCACTTCATGGTAAAAGACTTGAGAATGCCTTCTTCTCTATACCACTTCACAAAGAGTCACAGGATTTAACAACCTTCCTCTATAGAAATCGGAAGTGGAAACACACAAGACTCTCACAAGGGTACTTTGAGTCACCTTCCATCTCTAATAGGGTCCTTCAGATGGATCTACGCAACATACAGATAGCGAGCACAGTCATGCAATATGTGGACGACATTTTAATTTGTAGCAAATCAGAAGAACAGTGTTGAAATGACACTGTGTTGGTATATGTGCTGGCAGTGTTGGCAGAAAAGGGTTATAAGGTGGACAAGGAAAAATTACAATATTGTCAAAGGGAAGAGCTATACATAGGGCAGTTGATATCGCAAGCAGGGCCAAAAGTGACTCCAGAAAGGGCTGAGTTGATCGGTAGAGCGCTGATCTCATATACAGGGAGAGATATGCAGCTATTTCTGGGCCTTTGCACGTATTACAGAGCCTTGGTGTTTGACTATAGTACTTATACAAGACCTTTGTTGAGCAGGCTTAGGGAGGCACAGAGAGGGAATGCTAATTTGGTATGGACACATGATGAATGTTATTTGTTATCACACTCCAATGGAGCAGTGATGACTGCAGTGCTCATGCAGAAGACTACCCTAGGGCACAAGCCATTAGCTTATTATTGCGGACATTTTGACCCAGTGATGAGTGGACATTACCCTTGGGAGCAAGCTAGCGCTGCTGCCACACTTACGGTAGTGAAGTCAGTGAGTATCACCATGGGGTGCAGCACCACACTTTAGGTGGAGCACGCCCTCTTTGCAATTCTCAAAAGACCCAATAGTACATTGCCCACACAGCAAGCTTCTGGATACAAAGTAATTATCTCGAACCAAGCAATCAACGTAGTGAAGTACAGGACTGGCAATCTGGTGACATTTATAACTGAGCCCGTAGAAGAGGGAGGCTATGTCCATGACTATACTACATACATGAAACAGTATGACAACATTGCCAAGGTAGGGGAGAAGCCAATTCAGGGGGAAGAGGTGCTTTACATTGACGGGTCATCAACAATAGACCAGACAACGGGAGTAAGGCATACAGGAACGGCAGGGGTGGGACGAAAGGCAGACAGTACAGCAGAAGTAATAGCCAGTGCAAAATTTCCTTCCGATATTTTGGCAAAAGCAGCAGAATTAGAGGCACTGATAATGGCATTAGAAACGTACATCGACCATGAACTCACAGTGTATTCAGATTCGCCTATGTGACATCTACAGTACACTCTGGGCTGTCATTACGGAAGAGATGGAAACTTTAGATGTGCTGATGGCACACTGGTGCAGCACATGCCCCAATGTGTAGGCTCATAGATGCGCTTGGACTTACAGCAGCAGTAGTGGTCGTAAAGTGCCAGGCCCACATTAGGGGGGAGAACACAGTTTCTCTGGGAAATGAAGGAGCAGATGTGGAAGCAAAGCACACAGCATATTTTTCAGGAATAACAGTACCAGTGTGATACCACTTCACACACGCATATGTGTGTGCAATATTATTCTAAGGGAAGGCTGTAACAAATTACCAGCCACACAGATAATGGAATTTCAGGGAAGGTCTCCAACAGAGGAGAAGGACTTATGGGTGAGAAGAGGATGTTCAATATATCCTACAGATGCTCTATGGTGACAGGACAGCACAGGCAAGCACAGGCAAGGCAAGCTAGTACTCCCAAGTGCAGATTACACTCACACAACTGCATTATCCCACTCATATTGGTAAGGTGGTACTTGCTGCTCACAGTGGGGAAGATTGGTTCTGTCCTAATAAATCAGAGCATGAAGCAGCATTTATGCAAAGCTGTGTCACTTGTAAGACATTCACTGGAGTACATACTTTACATGTAGTGAGGAGAGCCTTGCCCAATTGGGCCTTTCTTTCATCTCCACATTGTCGATATGATCCGGGTGTGTCAGGGCTACTGTTACATGATAGTGGTTGTATCCCCGTTCTCCCAGCGGATCGAAGCTGGTCCCTGTTCCCTGTTCACACCCAATGTCTTCATGGCAGCAGAATTCCTTGTTACAGAGGTATTCCCACGATGAGGGGTGTATGAGGTTCTGCAGTCAGACAATTGGCCTTATTTCATGAATGAGACTTTTGAGCACATCACAACCCTACTGGGGATACAGCACAAATTCTACTGTGCCTATCATCTTCAAGCAAATGGATTGTGTGAGCACCTGAATGGCCGGGTCAAAAAAATAATTGCAAAAATAAAAGCCACCTTAAAAAATGGATGGTTTCATTGTTTGCCCTTAGCTCTGTTCACACTGTGCAATCAGCCCAGATCTGACCATCACTTAACACTCCATGAGGTGGTAAAAGGACAGCGCATGCAACTTCCCCTGGCTCCTCCCAGTAGAGCATTAACGGATGCAAATGCAACCTCTGAAGATGTTCCCATACCAAGACAATGACATAAAGACTCAGGAAATATTGAACGATTACTGGAATACAGATAAAAGTATAGAGTGCATCACAGAGGTTCCTCCCATAGGGGAAGAACAGACAGTGACACAGTAGGAGTTACAGTGTCCCAAGAAAGGACACGTAGAAAAAGGAGTAATGCCATGATGCTGGAAAAGACTGTAGATTCTGGTGTATGGACATACATACACAACAGATGGCAGGAAAGAAGGAGTGGTTCAAAGCAAAGCACTTATTCTCCTAACGGTTCCAGTGGAAAGAGTACTGCAAGAAAATGACAAGTGCCTCAAGGAATGAAAAGCAAGTGCCAAACTGCTCACATGGCTACAAGCTTTATGTTTCCAGAATGATGATGAAGTAAAGGTTGTAGAAAATGAAAGATGTAAGCAGATTTCAAAGATACCAGGCATGAAAGTCAGAACAACAATGCTAATGGTCCTCTATTGGGCCTGTGGGTCAAAGGCATACTTGCAGATGCCACCCAAATGAGGAGGAATATGTTCACTTGTACATCTGAACACTGCTGCATTATTAGTGCCTCAAAAGGACATACAAATATGAAGTTACACAAACATGCACTAGTTTATTGCATATAGGCACAAGGCACATGCTTATGACCCATGTAGGTAGAGGACAAACACGCATACATATATTTTTATATTCATATTGTTCATCAAAGCAGAAACCACAAGATGCAAAGTATTCATATATTTGGCTTGCATATGCTTGACTGCTACTAACATGGAAAAGCCATACAGAATGATATAGAAGCTGTAGTTCTCTGAAATGGATGGCAAAGGAGAGACAGGCTTCGAGTACATGGAAAAACTGACATGATCGCCACAGTTAGAGGCAAGCTGAAACAGGGCACACAGCCAAGGAAAAGTGGAGATGGAAAGTTCCAGTTACCAAGACAATGAGCCACCTGCACAAAGTCAGTCTAAAATCCACATAATTACAAGCAGGACAGCTTCATTGCATGGTCTCCACGCACATGACCCAGCCAAACAGGACAATGCCCACAGGTAGACAAAGAGGACAGTTCCCATCGAACCAGAAGGGAAAATAGCTACAAGTGTTTCCCACAAGCTGCTAAGTGAATGCACTCTCCCAGGCACAGGTGATCAGAAATGTCAACATTAGGGAACATTTCGCACCTCCATGTTCATTCTCATTGCATTGAAAAGGTACACTCAGTCTGGTAACTGTCCAGGGTGCTAAGGATGTCAGGATACATTCTGACCAATCCAGATTCACCTTTCACATGGGGATATCGTTTTTTGCAAGGGCCAATGGTTTCTCTGTGACCCTGCAACATTGTAGATTAATACTAGTAGAGGTGATGCTAGAGGGGTCCCTAGACATGGCTATCAATTTGTAGAACTAACCTGTATATCTTCTATATGTATCCTACCCAAACTGACCAATGTAAATGTGTGATAGGCTTCTGTGTTGGAACTTGGATTTGTGACAAATTCTTAGAAGACGAGAGCTTCGGAGGATACTTGTTTTTCTGGTGTAATCCCCGTCATTTTGTTTACAAAAGAAAAGACAGTGGGCCTCATTACGATGAGGGCGGTAAGGGGTTAACAGCGCCGCAAAAGGCGCCGGAGCCGTTAACCCCTTACCGCTCCATTACGAGGTCAGCTCGCGGGATCCGCTCAGGACGCCTGGTTTTACCAGACTTCCTTAGCGGGTCCCGCGGGCCGCCCAGCATGCTAACAACAGGCCCGTTATTAACGGGCCCTTTGTTAGCATGCTCCCCATTCCCATTTAGCCCTATGGGGCTCAAATGGGAATGGGGATGGACCGGGTCCGGGTTCCCTGAATGGGGAAATACTAGCCTTCCAAAGTCAGAATGGCCCGGTATTTCCCCATTCAGGGAACGCAGACCCGACCCGGGTTAGGGGTAGCCATGCCCTTAACAAGGGCATGGCTACCCTCAAACTCATAATGAGGCCCAGTAACTTTGCCCTATAGCTGAGTCTTCCGTTCTTGTGGCAAGGAGTTTTTGATGGGCCCAAGTGTTCTCTGCTGATAATTGGGGTGACTGCTAGAGGATCCCGACCACACCTATACAGACCTTCCCTTTATGGTAACATATCTTTTTATCCAATTCACTCAAACATGCATTATATGGGATCCCGGTTTATCAGAGAAAAGAAGGACATTATCAGCTGTATTTGAAATCACATGTTAGCTGTGGTGGGCTGGTCAATAAGGAACTCTGGATATTTCCCAGTGGGCCTCTGCACCATGGGCCTCTTTTGAGTGGTATGAAGTAAAGAATGAGTTACAACACTTCCAGTAGGTGTTACTATGGGGCCACTTTGAGACATTTTTCCAGTGACACATTTGCTTCCCAGTCCAACCCTGCACTTTAGTTGCCTAAAGATAATTTTATAAATAACAAAAATGAGCATGTGAGATGGAACTGTGAGAGAAATCTCATTAATTGTATCTTCCATTTTGACTCTGGTGGTAATCAAGTCAGAGGTTGTTTATATGCTGCACTGCTTCATTTCTTTTTCACCCGCTCTTGGATTGCATTCTAGATCTGCCTTTTGTTTTTCATTTTGATTTTATTTGGGAAAAATATCTGTCTTTATGCTATCATCCAAATTGAAGCATGTTTCATTTTGAAATCATTTATGCATCCTTCAAATTTGCATTCAGTAATATTTTGCATATAAAATGTCTTTGAACTAAAGTTTGTGCATTTTCATTAAAAAAAGAATTGGGAAACAAAGAGTATACTTTACTCTATTTTTCCTTTTCCCTGATTAATTCTCTTTTCCTTCAGCGCGCTTTATTTGCTATTCTATTCATTGTTGAATCATTCATGCTGCCAAATTATTCAAATACATTCACCTTTCGTCATGCAAAATGATTGCTTTAGTAAACACAGACTTCGAACGAGAACATATTTAATATTTATTTGATTATTAAAACTCTCAAGTTGATTTGCAGTTCAAACTTGTCCGTCTCACCATAAGAATTCTCAAAAAATAGCAGTAGAACTGGTAAGAATCAGAAATGAAAAAAAAATACATTTCTGAGGCACGGGTATTTGGGACTATAAGTCGGTGGGGGTGATAGTCCTTTCTTGGGGTTCTCAGGAATTTGACAGGAATTTGACAGGCTTAGTTACCTTAACCTCCTCTCAATACATTTAGATTCTGTGTCAAGATTGGGGTGTGAGCATTATTCACTTCTTTATTAGCTAATATCTAGCAGCCCTTGAAAACTATAAAACGTTCTCTTCTTTTTTTTCAACATCACTAACAAAATAAGGAAAATGAGTCAATACTAGTCTCCAGGGATCCTTTACTTATGTTAGTCATGAGTCCCATGCTCCTGTCCAATCAAGGTGCACTCATCCTCTATAAGTCCAGTCCTGACTGGTCCCTTCCTCTTATTTTTGCTGCTCTCTGCAAAATAAGTACCTCTTATGCTTCTCCCACTATTTTACTATGTTAGAAGGTGAATGCCTTCCTTGTGTAACGTGTGATGCGTCTGAAGTATGTACACTAGTTTAATGTGTTCATTCCCAATGTGTTTCCTTATTTTCCTTATACCAATTTGCATTTGCAGGAGATTTATCCTGTCAGTCTAAGGGGAGTGAGCTTGTTCCTATTGTCAACGTACTTAGTGGACTAGTACCTAATTGCCTTTGTACGAGACTTCCCCAACCAGTTTAAGAACGTTTATATTCTCTGCATGAGCTAGGGTAGAAGTGATTCCCGCAGTGGGCGCGCATGGTCCTGTAGTGGGGAAATTTCCTCAGCATAGCTGAGTTATTGCAGCGCTAAGGGGGGCGGGAGTCGGTGTTAGAGCGAGCGAGGAGAAAGGGCTGGGCCCATGACCGGGCATGCTCGCTGTGGGGCTCTTGCCGGCTCTCCAAGAAAGGACTTCCTTTCCCACAATGCTGCATATCTTAGAGAAAAGGGGGAGCGCATGACAATTCACACGAACAGAACGTTCAGTCACATTAGCGGAATTCAGAGCCAGGCAAGGAGCGATCAGCTGAGCTCCATGGCCTTCGTGCAACCACCCAGTGCCCATTATTAAGTATGGTAAAAAGCAGTGAAAAACAAGCACTGTTCAGTGTACCGGTGAACAGGGAAATAACGCTGTTCGGAGAGGCAGCATTAACTGAGCAGATGGCTAGCAGGCAAGCATAGGTCATGTCGAGTAGGGACAGTGATAATGAGGGTTACACAGAGCAGGATAATGACTTTAACTTGAGCTTTAAGAAGGTCTTGGGAGACTGTTGATGGAAGCAGTTGCACTGGGGGTGAAACCCCTACAGGACAGATTACACATCCTGGAGAACCTACTGGGCAAAAACCTTATGAATAAAGACGCTGAAAGCGATGATCCTGGGGGAGGAACATACACTGAGAACCCTAGAGAAAGGGGCGGATAAGATGATCAAACAAGCCCAGAAGAGAAAAGCCTTGTATACTCCACCGGGCACTGAGGCAGGAATGTAAAGAAGGCCTTAAGAGGCAGCTGATGCATTCAACAGACTTAAGAAGGTTTTCCTGCTCAAAACAGCAGTCCCTATCCTGATACCCACTAGCCAGGGCTGAAGAATAAAGGACATGCAGAGGGTTACCAGTCAATTGGTCGAAAACATTTGGTCGACAGGACAATTGGTCGACACCATTTGGTCGAATGCCAAATGGTCGAATTTTTTTTTTTTTTTTTAACACCCTTTTTTGGGTTTTTTTGGGGGGGTCCCCCCCAACCCCCTTTTTTTCTTTTTTTTTTTCCCCACAGGAAAACCCACAAAACACATATATAAAAAAAAAAAAAAATTCGACCATTTGGCATTCGACCAAATGGTGTCGACCAAATTGCAGTCGACCAGAATGTTTTCGACCAATTGACCGGACACCCATGCAGAGACGTTGACAGATGAGGACGGTCTAATGAATGATGATGACACAGACACCATTACCCAGACAGAGTCTAAAGCCAACATTGTGGAGGCCCCACAGGATGACACTGAAGACATGGCAGACATGTTTGAGCCAATATACCATAAAACACCTCAGGTCGACAGATTGGGTGCCGCCTCCTAGGGCAGCACTTTCCCAGGTCCCAGAAAATATGCATGCCCCTAGAGAAGGAGACAAGATTCAGGCTGAGGGCAGAGTGCCCTAAACCAGACCTACTGGGTAAGGTAGCCAATTCCTCAAATCTGGACCCCAAGATGCTCATCTTTGTGACAAAGGCATCCAAGAACATCAGGAAAGGCATGGACCGGACACTGGGGAGCCAATTGATGTGCAAGTGCTCGCAAATTGGGCACAACGTGCCTTATGTATGCTTGGTAATGTCAACTGCGCCTTCTCTTCGGAGAGACGTAGCAGTTTGCTCCTAAAGACAAACCACAAGTTGGGAGTCCTAGGCTCATATGAAGCGGGCAAAGTAGCACAGGAGCTACTCTTTTGCAAAGCATTCGTCAAAGAGATGAATACATTTGTGGGGACATTTATCGCCCTTGAGAGAGCATAAAAAAAAGAATGAGTAGAAATCTGCGCTCACGCCCAGCAAGAGGGCAGAGGTCCTCGGCTTTGTAGTAGATACCAGGAAAGCTACTTTGGAACTTCCGACTTGCAAGATGAAGGCCATAAAAAAGGAGCTCAGGATGGTCCTCGGGAAATCAGTTATTTCGCTTCAGACTCTAGGCAGAGTAGTGGGTCTGCTAGCGGCATCTATCCAGGCAATATTTCTGGGACCTCTACACTACAGGGCCCTGCAGAGGCTAAAGATCAGGCACCTCCAGGGTGTGTGTGCTACCACCAGTTGGTACAGCTAGATGTTGAAAGCAGGGAAGAGCCACAGTGATGGCTCCACAATATGCAGGCATGGAATGGTCGGGCCATAGTCATAGATGTTCCAGAGTTCATCATAGAATCCGATGACGCCAAATCAGGTTGGGGCGCCATATGTAGTCCAATGCAAACACGAGGAAAACGGTCTCCAGCAGAACTAGAATTGCACATTAACTGCCTGGAGCTGCGGAGGGGCTCCTTTGTGGTAAAAACATTTGCCAAGTTGAAAGCACACTGTTGGTCCTACTGCAGATGGACAACATTTCTGCAGTGCGCTATATGAACAAGCTAGGGGGGACGAGGTCCAAGCCGCTTGTGGAGCTAACAAAGGACTTCTGGCACTTCTGTCTAGACTGGTAAATCCCAATCATGGCAGCGTACCTGCCGGGGACGCAGAACACTGCAGTAGATTGGAACATCTGATATCTACGGGATTCGAGCAAGAGGAGGTTACACAGAGCATTGTTCGAGAGATTATCAGAAATATGGGGCCCATTCAGCATGGACCTCTTTGCTTCCAGGCTCAAAGCTCAACTACCAAAGAACTTCAGCTGAAGGCTAGATCTGGAATCTCTAGAAATGGATGCCTTCCTGCATCATTGGCTAGGAGCAATTTATTACACTTTTCTAACATTTGCTATTCTGGCGAGGGCACTAGCAAAGATTTGCAGAGACAAGATGGAGGTGGAGGAAGTGATAGTGATGTCAGAATGGAGATCGCAAGCATTGTTTCCCGTTCTGATGAGAATGTACTCAGTTCCCACAGAGGATTTCACATCAGACTCTCCTACTGATTGACCAGACAAGAATAGTGCACCTCCTAGTGCAGGACCGGAGTCTCACGCTGATAGCCTGTAGAGTTTCAGACACAGATAGCATATGCCAGTGCTTTTGGAGATGGCTGCTGAGTTAATCAATGTATCTTGTGCCCCATCCACGTCAGGAGCTAAAGTGCTGCATGGCAAGCCTGGGAGAGATGGTGGATTCAGTTGAGTATTCCTCCCATTTTTGCCCCTGTGTTACAGGTGATTCATTTCTTACCCAGGCAAAGATGAGTGTTTAGGAAGGTCGGAAGAAAAAAGATCTGAGATTTTAGCAGGACATGAGCTAGTGAATGGCATGCCTGTCGGAAATCATCCAGCAGTAGTTAGATTGATCAATTGAGTGAAGGTTAGCAGACTTCCCATACCTAAGTATTCCTCCTGGTGGGACATCAACGCAGTACTCAGGCTATTCAATCAGTGGCTGCATAACAAACGTCTATTGAGGAGGCAACGATGCTTAATTCCTTGCAGGCATGTGTCAGACGGGAAAGCATTGGAGGTGTACAGGAAAGTATTCTATCCAGAAGGGGTAGCGTTTAACACAGCGTGTTGTACCAATAGTAACTCCACAGTGATCTCTTAACCATATTTTCCCAATAACTCAAAGTTATGCGCAGCCCAGTGCATCAAGCAATACGAGGCAGCTACCCCAGAATTAAGACTGCACGGCATATCACAGATTTTAATTGCAGGTAGGAAGCATTTCCATGCCTTGGCGTCCACCACCATAGCAAGATGGGTGAGAGAAGTGTCCGCGGAGCCATGGCATCCAAGGCTTTTGCGACATGCGTATCCTTACAAGATATCATGACCGTTTCAGCTTGGTCGAGTGACTCCATGTTCAAGACCTTATATTTTAAGCTGGTACTAGCCATCGCAGCAGCAGTAGTGGAGAGTTTTGAACAAGCATAACGCTCGCTTCCAGTCTTGACATAGATTGAAGATTACTCAATGTTACAGCAGAGGGTCTAGATTGTATTAAACACACAGATTTGAGCAATATCCCTGCCATTGAAATTCTCCTCCCTAATTGCCGATGCTCTCCTGTTGCAGGTAAGGAGCAGAAAAACGACTGAGCGAGAAGTGGGTTTGGAGTGACAGTTGGCAGTGGTGAAGGATTCTCGACAGGATCCCACATAGCACCCTATTGGGAGCAGAGTTTCTACCAGGTTTTAAAGTTGTTGGCTCTGTTTGATTGTTGGACTGTTGGTTCATTGGAAGTGACAGTTTTGAGCACCCAAAAGAAGAGGAAGGGACCCAGGCAGGGCTGGATTTATACAAGAGCCGTGAACCTTGATTGGACAGGAGCAGGTCACTCAGGACTTAAAGGAGGAAAGGATCTATGGGCACTGTAGTTTTGCCTCCTTTTCAAGTTCTTATTTTGTTTACAGTTGTTAATGATGGAGGAACAAAAAAGAAGAGAACATTTTATAGATTTGAAGGGCTGCTAGAGAGTAGCTAATAAAGAAGTGAAGCATAATGACCTCCTCTGTGTCTTTAACAGAATCAAGACTGCATGTTGTAAGCTTGGGTAATCTCCATTGTCTTGTTTACACTCTGCTCCAAAAACCAATTATTTTGAAATGGGCCACTTCTGCATTTAGCCTGAAACTGTCCTTTTAAAGGGTTATATGTTAGCTTTGGAGACATATTTTTAAATATATTTTCTTAATTACTTGTTTTTCTTTACAATCAAATTGGCACTTCCTAACATTATAGTGAACTTTTGGCTCACCAGTTTTCCAAAAAAAGGTGATCCTCAGCCAAGATGCTCATTTCATTTGTGCCCCTTGAGTGTGGGGGGTGGTACCACTTGGCAACAATCAGAGGAAGTGGCATAAAAAATAATTGCAGTTGCCCCCCTAAGGTACTACATGCAGCAAGACGACTGAGCACACCCTTGTGGCTCGGTCAACCATCTCTGAATAGACTCTGCACATTGGTGGCACAGCACGTGCTGCAACCTCATGTCTGATCATCCACTTCCTGTTATTTTTCTACTGCACATTACTGCATAGGTTTTTTTCTTCTCATTTCTTTAAGTTTCGTAGCATTTACATTCGTTGACACTCTCTGCAAGTTACTTTCCATTACAAGAAAGAATGGGGCAGATTTCTGCTTTGGCATTTTTAACTATCAGCAGAAAAATCTAGGGTGACCCATGTTGACCAATTAGGGGTTCATAAACCAAATTCAGCTAAACCTAGCTCAGCTAATTGATCAAAGCATGCAATCATTACATCACATGCTCAGTATACTACGTACAAGGTCCTATGAAGGGTATCTCCATTTCTTCCTGTAACGGGTTGATGGTTTTGGTTGCTTCGCTGAATCTCATAGTGGCATATGGTTTAGCATTTTCACCCATGCAAATGTGATCTCGTTGGGAGGGTAATGATCCCTGTGCTTCTCTTCTTGTCGTGCCAAGTGAAGGACGGGTGCCATACCACACCATTAGCTGTAATGTGAAATGGTGATCAGTTTTGAATATGCCACTGTTTTTAATAATGTGGAGGTCAATGACTGAGGTGCTGGAGTTGTGTGGAGATTGATCATAGCCTTTATATTTTAGCTGGTGTATCATAGAGAACACATTTTTGTTGCTATTCTGGAAGGCTGTGCAATACATCAGGTTGAGGTTACTCGAGTGGGGGGATTGGTAATATAGCAGATTAAGCCTGCACAGATGGCTACTAATCTTGTAGGCTGGTAATGTGCTCCTGTGGAATTGCACACTTCAGTGTAGAACTTTAATAGCTATCGATTTAAAATAGTTACATGCAGGTTTTCAAAATTGGAACGTCATTTGTTTTTTGCATATCAATTTTTGAAGATTTCCGTAGCCCATTCGAAGGCTACCTGTGTTTTGGCTTCACATGTGTAGATTTCGAACATATTTATATTTAAATATTTCTCTGTAACAGATATGTCTCTTTGTGGTTTTTTTTGGTGTTGACACATTTGGTGCAGCTAGCGCCACCTAACGCTCAAAGCATTGGTGCTGTAAAAGAGACAAGAGAAAGGGGATTTCGGGAGCATGCTATGGCGTTGGCATGGCAACTTGCCACCTCTGCAGCACCAGTTCGTCCTTGTTTTTTTCAAGGAGGGCTGTTCTTCTGCCATTTACGACCGTGCTTTAATGAGTTGTTTGAGGATTAAAGTTTGAGCAGCATATTACTTTGCATTCGTGTTGTTGATAGAACCATGACTTTCCGACTTTACTATGTGGGAACTCAGTGCTGACTTTGGTCCTCAATTACGCAAGTCTTCATTCTTAGCAACGTCCTGTAGTTATATCCCCACCAGGTCAAAGTATTAAGGGAGGTGCACGACTGAAGAGTGCTGAGACACGCTGGTTCAAGTAGCCGAGTGGCTGCAGCAAGAGAAGTCTAAATGTGAAACTGTAGAAGCCTGTTGTTCTTGGTAGAGATTCTTTAATGCAAACCGGAATAGGAATAATTCAAACAATGCTGGATGTTTTCCCGCCATAGCCCTTCTGCTGAGTCCGTTTTAAAGGTGGCTGAAATCCCGAGGCAGAAGTTGAAGGTTTCAAAGCTGCAGCCTCAAAGCAGCTCTTTTTTGTTGCATGTGACTTTTTGATCAGACTAGCAAGGACCTTTCTCCAATCCATCCAAGAATAATTCTGGGGTTTTGTCAGCTCTTTTCAAGTTGTTTACAAGCCCTTCCCGTCCTAGAACTGCAGTGAGTGCAGCTGCCTTTCCGCTGGCCCCCAGAGAGGCAGCCCTGTGGCGCATGCAGTTCACCAAGTAGGCAGAAGACATGGCTAGGTGGCTGCGATTGCACTTTGCAACCATAAGGAGCAACACCGATCCTTTGCCGGAAACCAACGGGGACGGTTTGGAGAGTAATGTGCCTGCTTATTTTAATCGACTGTCACGCGACACTGCTCCAAAAACTATACAGATGAAGCTGACTCGGAGGCAGACTCTGTTGCAGCCTCTATCAACAGAAACCTTCAATTCCAATCCAAGCATGCAGGTGTCAACCCAGGAAAAAGGAGCAAGAAGAGCCTGTGCTGCACATTTCTCTGCAGCGCACGAAGCACAGATGTCCTCAGCTTTGCAGTCTGGGAGAACTCCGTGACCTTGAGTGGGCGCTTCCTTCAACAGTATAACTCATGAAGGTGCCACTGCCATATGACATGTTCATAAACAATGCCAACAATCTGAGTAATATGGGTAATGAGGGCTCTTGCAGTACTGCTGCCAGTGATGGCGGCTCCATCAGCCGTAGCAGTAGTGATTACGGGTCCTGCACAAGTATCACAAGGGATGCCGGTTCATGCAACAACAGCTTCACTAGTGGCAGTAATAGTTGTGTTCTTTCCGCAGGTGATACTAACATAGGTAGCAGCTTTATCCACAGAAGTTCCTCTGTTTCTAACAACAGAACGAAAGCTGTTCCTGGGTCAAAGTCCCATATGTACGATTGTTTCCAGAAGTAAAAGCACTATTCCCTTTGAACATGGTCACCTGGAATTAGATAGGAAGATCTTACCTTTGCCCAAAAGAAGGAAACTGAAAGTTCCTTTAATACGGTAATCTGACAGTGCTTAATTTGTGGGGATGTTTGCCAGGGCTTAGCCCCTGGCACTTATTTTTGAGCCCATCACTTATTGTCTCAGACTCAGATTGATTATGAAGTAATGATACCAAAGCATCCATCAGATCAGGCACACGATATAGTTTAACACCAAATGTGTCGACACTGTGGGGAACTGCTATTTTTGTCATTTATCTTTTTGCATTTAGAATATTTACGGTGAAGAATCGCCCCTTCTTAACAACCACGGATAAGGTTTATTTAAAATGCTGGACCACACATGCCAGCAACGACGGGTCTTTGTTCTGGGATAAACTGCTCCTGCTCTTTCTTAACCAACTAATGTGTTAAGAATCACATGTATGTTTAGGAATTTCGAATTAAGTAGTCAGCATTAATGTTTGCACTAAATGCACAATATCTACCTTTGCAGTGAAAGAGAGCTAGTACACAACTTCTGAAAAACATCCTTCTTTTTTTCTTTCTGTCTGGGTGTTTGCCTCCCTCACAGGGTTTGTCACCTTAAATAAACTGCCCCGAGGAAGGCGTATTTTTGAAATTCAGGCCCCACAGGTGGTCTAGCCGAAACGTAACAGAGGTCAACAGAAAAGAAAAACCATTTGAGTTTTTTTCTCTTTTACGAACTTGAAATACAGAAAAAAATATATATATTTTTTGACGTCGAAGCCAGCTACTAATTGTTGTCTTCTACGTAGGCAAACCTGCTTTAGTAATCAAGACTCTGAAAGACTCTGAATACTTTAAAATAATCTAATTCGTACAATCAACATTATAAATTGTTTCTATGTTGTTTTATTGTCTTTTGCTATTTAAACATGTAATGTTTTTGCTTATTTTTCAACAACATTTCTATTTTACACTTTTTGTTGTTAAATCACTTGTACTAAACCTTTTTTTATCAAAAGTCTATGCTATACTTTTTGTTAGCATGAAATAAATAAAATGCAAAGACTTTCTTTTTTCCTTTCTTCTTTTGCGGCTGACTGTTTACTTTAACTACAAAGGTATTAAAAACAATTGAGCTATCTAATGATACTCAATACAAAAACTAATTGAATTTATTTCACTATTTGGGCAAACTAATAATTTCGCTCGCGGTCTTTTGGAAACCCAATGTATGTATATGACACTGTGGGGAGCAGCTGAGGGTTGTGGCAGCAATGGTGGGCAACTGCCAGCCCGCAATGTCACAACCATGCTAGAAAATATTTGGGCACTGGCACTTATGTTCTTACAAATTAAACAGTGGTTGTTCATCATGAGTGAATTTTCCTTTGAGTACTTCTAACACGCCACAGACATCTTCAACACGACCGGGCCCTCTACCAAGCAAATACTCCTGCCAGACCTCACATCAGTTAATTATGTGTACCAGCCAACTTCCACCAACTGCTGATCATGCTGCTTCTATGGGCTCTCTTGCATCCGCAGTGAATGGAGTTTGACTCTCCAAAAATACTTGCCTGATCAGCCTTCGTTAACTTCATAAACACGCCTTAAACACACAATTGATTTGTATACAAGATGATGAGCTCTAATGTTATTAATGTTGGTGTATGTATAGATGTTTAGGTCTCCAGAAGAACTCTATGAATGCATGCTTTTGCAGACAAACGTTTATTTTGAGTCCAAAAAAAACAATGTGATCATGAAGAATGCGTTGTGTCATCAATATTGTGGACATTTATAATAAATGCAGTATTTGCTATTCAATGGGGGTCATTACGAGTAAGAAGGTAGCCATGGTGCATTTAGCGCCATGGCTACCCCCATACCGCATACCGGGTCAGGGTTCATTGAACGAGGAATTACCGGGCCATTCCAACCTTGGAGGACCCGGTAATTACTCATTCAAAAAACCCATCCCCATTCCCAATTGAGCCCCCATAGGGCTCAATGGGAATGGGGAGGGAGCTAACAAAGGGCCTGTTAATAACGGGCCTGTTGTTAGCTCCCTGGTCCTTTAACGGCTCCCACTAAGGGTGCCTGGTAAAACCAGACGCCCTTAGCGGGACCCGTTAAAGGACCTCGTAATGCGGTGGTAAGGGGTTAACAGCACCGGCACCCTTACTGGCGCCTTTAACCCCTTAACGGCAGCCTCGGAATGAGGCCCATTGTCTTACAAGTATTATGTTGGGAACAACTATTTTTGTGACAAGCACATTGATTTAGGCACACCCTTGGTCTTCTGCAATTTTGTTCCAGGCAGGGGTTAGTCTGGCTGTGCCTATATCTGCAGCTGTCCGATGTATTGTGAATACCAGTACATTACCAAATTTGCAGCCATAGCACCCATACAAACCGGGAGATTCCCAGTTTTCTTCCTTCACTCAGTTACTCAATACAGGTTAGGAGCAGTTGAGGCTTGTCACACAAACAGGACATGGCAGATTATCTTCTTAACCGGAAGGAAGATAGAGCCACACTGTTTGCACCGAGAGGTAGCACTGGCAATGCTTTCAGCAGTAGGAACAGACCAAACATTTATCACAAACATTTCCAAGATTAGAGAGGCTCTCCAAAAAGGAGATTAATAAATACTGGGAAAAGGCTTTGTTCATTAATTATCTAGAGATTAATACAATTCCAAGGGGACTCTGAATTCTTATATTGCCAGACTTTTCCAATGTTGAAGATCAGGATTTGGCACAACAGTGGGAGGAGAACCATACCTCAAGTTCAGAGAAAATGATGCATCTGTTAATAGAACATGCAGACAGGAAACACGCCAGAGTGCTAACTCAGATTGAGGAGGCAAAACAAGACATTATGGACATGACCAATCCACAAAGCACCAAAAACAAAAATTTCAACAAAATGTATGCAATTTTGAAGGAATATCAGGACTGGTGAAACGCAGAAAATTTAGGAAATATTTAGGGATGATAGAGAGTATGAAAATGATACAGTATATACGTTCCAAGCCAGATATGAAGAGAATGGGAAAACATCTTCCCATAACAATACACCAGTGACAACACCAGGCACTTCTGATGCAGAATCAGAAGGTGAGGGCTTGACGATATCAGAATCTGGAGATGCTACTGCTACTCGGAGCACTACCAGTGCCAAAAGAGGGTTTCTAGCAGAAATCAAAAGATATAAAAAGGCCAATCAATAGAACCCATTGACAATATCCAACATGTTACATGTCAAGACCCTTTGGGGCCAAATATGCCACCTCAGAGAACAGGTAGAACAAAGGGTAAGCAAAGGTCATGCACATACCAAAAGACTGACCCGGTCAAGCGCAAGGACCCAACTGAACCAAACACTACAGAGGACTTAGTTATAAACTTATCAGACAGGGCTCTGTCTACAGATGAGATGAAATTGCTAAATAGGGACTATCCTTTGCATCGACAATAAAAACTGATATGATCGAATTCCAAATAGATTTATATAAATGTGTGAGGAAATTGAAATTGAAAAAACGTATTTTCATCACACGGTTAAAACCTTTGAACAGCAAGGATTGCTAGAGCCAACAAGCAATCTTACGATTTCAGACATTGAGAACACACATTTTTTACTCTCACTTACCACTGACATTTCAGAGACTAAGGAAACAATACGTCAAGAACTGGGAGCACATCCCAGAAACCTAGAGTTGGATTAATTAAAAAAAGGTCCAGATTCACTCCCCCGACATCTACAGAGAGTGTCATTGAAACCTTCTACAAAGCAGTGACATCAGACAACCATAAACATAAGGATAAAGTTAAAAAAACGTTTGTATCCCTGTTTGAGGATTAGAAATGAAAGTGGGGGAGCGTTGGATACCATTGTTGTTCCATTTAACGTAAAATGTTTGACAGGGTCAGCAATGACCCTCATGCGCACTGTGCATTGCCTTGCACCTGGTCCAACTAAGAGCAGTTAGTGTAATTTTCTGGTGATGTTGTTTCTTTCCTCCTTACTGGGGTTTCACTGTATGTGCCTCAGATTTCTATGCATTGTAGTTCCTCGTATGCATTGTTTGTACTAACACAAGTGCTTAGTAAGTGTGAATTGTTAGCTATTTATTCCATGTTTAACAGTAGTCAACATTCTGATAGGGTTGAAGTTATTATTTACTGGGCAATATTACCAGATTAAAAATACTATGGTGACTGCTGCACCCATTACCTATATGTATGTATTATTAGGTTCCTATACTAACAACAACACTCCAATATAAAGTTTTGTTTAGATGAGTACATTTTTTTATACATTTAGTAATTTATGAGAGGTCTCCCGATCACACCTGACACCTTGTTACCAACATTGTAAACACAACCCCTTGTAGGGACTTTTGATCAAAAATAATGTCATTTGTGATGTCAGCTTTGATGTCCTGGGTTTTAGTCTTAGCAGTGCACAGTGGTGGTGCGAGTTGTGGTTGCTTAGCTTACCATAACTGGCGAATATCTTTTTTTTCCTTCTTCAACTGTACTTAAAACCATCCCTTTAACAACGTCTTTTCACTGAATTTCATAGGTGTTTATTAGTGCAACTTAACCATAACATCCCTTTAACACAGATGTTCAATGAATTTCATAGATTTTTACCAGATGCCCTTAATTTGCTACAAGTTCCTTATATCATACTCACCCCAATGTACCAGCTGTAGAGTCCGCAGATAGTACGAATGTCCACAGAGAGCAGGTAGAATCAACAAAATCCAGAAGCACACGGGACAACAGAAAAAGTTTTACCTTTCAAACAACAAGTGGGAAAAGTGCCATGTCCAGTGAAACTGTGTCCATAATTGCTGTTGTCTGATTACTCTGGCCATGGCCAGTGTCCAGATTCTTGGGGGTGTAACAGAGTTTACACCAAGCAAGAACAAATGCAAATTTATTGGATCCAAAACAGCTGGGAAACAAGGTTTAGACAGCCCAGTGGAACTGAACGGAATGAATGAGCTGTTAAAGCCACCCACTGCGTTTGAATATTGTATACCTGGCAAATTACCATACTACATTTTAGTTAAATTTTTGAAGCAGGTCACAGGAGCTGTTGGTGAGACTATATCAGCTGGCTATATCCAAATATCAAATATATGTTAAGTGACCCTGATTGGGTAGAATGTATTTGACAAAAATCATATTAAAACCCTTGTGACATCACAAACCTTACAACACTGCCCCTCAATTACATGATTGTGCTGTTCAGTGTAAAACCCTTGTTAGCCAATGATTCGCAATATCTAATATACAAATTGGCTATAGATGGCAAGGGACTAGACATTCATATTGGGTCTGACCAATAATGTGCCTCATGGACATCAGCAAGTACACTGTGCAATGTTGCACCCTGGGGACACCAAAATCTCTTCCTGCTGATTGCCTCCCATCCTGCACCCCATACTCCATAGCCCCTTCCCCAATGCCCTGGCCCCCCAGCTCCCTTCTCACGCCTTACAACCAATTGTAGTCCTAAAAACTAGACCACCCCGTGACTAGACTTTGATTTTAACCATATTAAATTTATATTTCTATGCCAGTTCTCCTCATGCAGCCAGGTGCCTAGCTCATTGGAATCGAAAGTATCTCTTAGAGGGACTTCACTGTGGCTGCATCCTCTTAGGAAACTTCAGCCGTCCAACATTTCAGCTCACTGTTTCTGCTGAATGCTCAAAAAATACATACTGCTTGTCACACAAGGCCTGCAGCTGTATTATTGTGAGCTGTCTGTAAGGAATGCTTCCTTAATGTGGGCCTTTAAACAAAATGGCTTCTCTACTGTTCACATTGGTCATGAGCCCCCCCTGTGTTATATCCCCTACAACATCTTGCACCCCACCCTGTGCCCATTCTATACAACTACCCCGTACTGTCCCCAAAACACCCACCCCTCATTGTGTTCCGTCATTTGACTTTTTGCACTGCACCTGCTTCTGTGTCACCTTATGTAAGCTGTGCCACGTTCAATGACGTCTCCACCCCTGATATCACTCACTACGTCACTCTTGACACCACCACATTACTTGTGCAACTGGTATGTGCACCCTCCTTGGCAGCATTGATTCTGAACATTTTCAAATTCCCCTACGATCGATCTATCTATCGACACATTTTGGTCCAGCAGCTCTTTGCTCTTTTCCTTACCTACGCAAAATCTCCCCATGAGCCTCATACACCTCTCATGAGCAACCAATTATCATACACACTTTCCCATCAGCTGAACAGTGTACTCAAAAAGCCTCATAGTTGTCTATATCCAGGGGTGGCATTGTGAGCATTCCCGTCAGACCATATTCAGGTATTTCTGTTTGTGTTTGTGTGTGTCATACTCGGGGTGTCATTTTCCCAGCCCTGTCAACATGCATTAGATATTTCTCCCTTCCCCTTCCAAATTCTTAACCCTAACAGACATACACAAAAGGTGATGAGTGTCAGGACAAGTATTGGGACAGTTATCTTAAAAATGTTTGCCAACCACATAGGAACCCAGGCAAATAAACTAATGAGCCAGTTGCCAGATGTTACTGTGCTTGTTTCCGTTGTCATAGTCTCATGGAGCATGTGCAACTCTTCAATAGTCTCTGTCAATGTTTCGTTTGCTGCATCATTTGTGGGCATGAAAGTACAGCAGCTGCTTCACATTTTCTTACAGTCCACGCCATCCATTGCGGTTAACAAATCCAAAATGTATCTGTTTGGGAGGGCAAGTAACCTAACCACCCTCAGCTCTTCGTACACAGCATTTAGTCATTTTTCCATCATAATTGCAAATTGTGATACTTTGTTACAGGTGATCTGCAGCCACTTAGCGTTGGCCGCTGACTGGACACCTGGCACCTGATGCCTGGGATGCAAAAAAGGTTGACACTTTATTAGATAATCTGTACGCTGGTGGAATTGCAGCCAGTCTGTCCGATTATGTTTGGCATCAGTAATTGCTGTCCCTGTGAACTCTCTTCAAGTTCAAGGATTGGGCTGGTTGTGTTTGCACCGCCCCCTCAACACTTTATTAGTATGTAAATCTTGATTGTTGAACAGAATGAGTTCTGCTTGAGTAAAAACCAGGACAGTTCCGTGTAGGGTGACAAGGGAACACGTGCCTCCCCATTCTGTACGGAGCTGGGCATGTGCCTGGGTGCCGCATGCACACCATTTATCCATAATAAGTGCAGACCCACTCCACTATGGGATACTCATCACCTTGATGCATCTAGTATTTGTCCCTAAAATATCAAGCCAAATATCTGAAACACACAAAAAACATGTAAGTTCCATTACGTGCGCCCTGAGGTCTCCGGGCGTGTTGGCGTTACATGCAAATTCTCTAGAATAGAATAGAATATATGCAAAAGGTTTTTTTTTTTCTCATCGATCCACATTAGAGTGTGAACATTTTTGTTCCAAACTGTGAGGTAGCTGGTATTGATTTTTCTCACTACATCTTCTTTGAACCCTTCCAGCCCTTCTGCCCCACATTGTAACATTCTCCCCTCCCATGCCGCGAAATGGAAGACAGACCCCTCAATGTGCATCAATGTCTTGTATGGTACAATGGAATGCTGCACCCTGTCTCATTGTAACCTGCTGTGGGTTGTGAACAGTTGCTTGCCCATTCTGTCCCATATTATAATATAATATAGTGTGTTTTGTGGCCTCTTTTTTCATCATTCTCATGAGTGCCATATAATTGTTGGCATATACTTCCTCCTCCTCGTCTATCCATTGGACAGTAACTGAGTGTCCCTGAAACAAGCCTCTTGTCCTACATATGAACAAATGCATCAAACACCCCCTCTCCTGCTGACTCTTCTTGGGGGATAAAGAGCTTGGGAACCCCTGCAACATGTGGAATGAGAAATCACACGAAACATGTGTCATTGGCCCTCGACCACCCCACCCATCCCATGTCGTCATACTATAAATTGCCAGACACAGTGCTGTGATTGCCCCTAATGCCATTGTCGAACATTTCAGAATGAAATACATCTTGTTTGGTACATACTCCTCCATTATTACTTCTAATAGGGGCAAATGGTCCCCTTTCTGCTAAAAACCAAATAAACATAAAAACAAAAAACAAAAACACTACACTGCAACGACATTGCTTATACAGTGTGCTTCCTCCTCTTGTCACTTCCACTTGCTGCAACTCCCTCAGCCCACTCACAGGTTTTCTATACAGGCAAACGGAGGAGAAAAAAGTAATTGACAGTTATTGAATACTTCCCACAAGTTAGCCCCCTTCTCTTCTCCTTCGAGGGGAGCACCAGTCTTGACCCTGCAGACATCAGAAAGGAGGATCAATGAGAATATCTCTGCTACCTTCATCTCTGTGGGGGTGCAGTACGTGACAGAGAAGGGTCCGGTTAAGTGTGGCTCCTTCCAAGATCTTGTGAAATTTCTGATGATGGCATTTATCAACTGGATATAAGGGGAGGCTGTGCTGTGAATGTCTCTTCTTCTTGTGCTGATGAGGTGTCTGTGCTTGATGTTGGGTCGGCAGGCCTGCTTTGACAATATTGCACCTGGTGTGAGATGCAGGTGAGAGATTTTGTGAGCTCACTTAAATATGCTGTGATGAATCTGGTGGAGTCATCACAGTACTCCTGGTGGTAACCTCCTCTCATGTGGCCATGCAATGACTCCATCAGGGAAGACATGGTATCCCCCATTTTTCCTTGACAATAATCTTCCTGTGTCTGAGACCCTCATGGCTTATTGCCATATTTTCACTCCTTTTCCAAGTTAGAGCAGGGAAACTCCTGTAGTTAAAACCACCATTGTCAGTCTGATTGAATCACCTTTTTCAATTCTATTTATCAATCTATCAAAGATAACTTGCCTCCAAGACCTTTTGAAAATGCTCATCCAATTCCATGATTCAAATGTTTACAATGGACTTCTGATTTCAGAATTGCCGAAATACTGAGACGGAGAAGAGGAGGGATCAATTACCGGGGCATTCCGTCCCTGCCGGACCCAGTAATTACCCATTGCTGGGTGCCGGTAATTGTCAGTCCCCATTCTCATTGAACCCCATAGGGCTCAATGGGACCGGGGAGCAGGGTAGTGCCGACACCGTTATTAACGGTGCCGGCGCTACCGTCAAGTTCTGTTCACGGGTGCTGGTACGGCCACCAGGACAGACCTGGCGGCCGTAATGGCACCCACAAGTAGAACTTGTAGTTTGCCAGTCCGGGAACTACGGTACCGGCAAGCTTACCGGTACCATAGTTCCCAGACCGCCAAACTTGTAATGACCCCCTGTGAATCTAATGAGTGTTCTCGTGTTTCCCAGCACACAACTGAGCCCTGGAAATTTAAGCAGCCCAAACAGAAAACAAAGGGCAGCTCCTGTGGTGACTGGCAAGAGAGCGGCCAGAACTGGTGTGGTGGAGTCAAGAGGCTCACCGTAGAGTGAAGACAGACGTGCACACTCGATATGCACTGTTGCAATGCCAGGAACAGGTAGAGAAATCCTGGGAATTTGCCAAAGCCAGGGAGGAGCAGTTTGCTAATGAAGCCAACAGGACAGCAGGCTGGTAGTAAGAAAGCCACAGAGCACCGGAGAGCAAAGGAAAGTAAACCGTGCACGAGAGAGTGAGAGAAGCAGGTGACATTTCCCGACCGAATGCAAGAGAAGAAATCAATCCCTGCAGAAGCCAGTGAGTCATTGTGAGAGGAATGGGGACACCATATTGGTGAACACGCAGAGAGTTTGTAACTGAAAACTACCTGCATTAAAGGGAGAAAAGAAATGGACATAGTAAATGGGAATTTTAACTGCAAACAAACTCTTTGCAGATGTGTGGTTGTTCACAGTGTCATTACAAAGTAAGCTGAAGAAAGATAATATATCGGGAAGATACATTATCAAATGCAATATACAGACAGTTTTACAAAGGTAGCGGGCGCCCCTCTCTCGCAAGAACAGACATGATAACCTGTTCAGTGGTTATTAACCACTTGAGAGTTCGCAGCCACTGCTTTTACTCACTGTGCCTTTCACAGATGGGAAATATCCATTTGCATATCAGTCTTTGTCCTGCCCAGGGGCAGTCCAGCACCGAAATACAATGGCAATTCCAATCTGAACGAGAGTACCACCAGCAACCCCATACACGTGTTTCACCCCTGCTGGGGATCATCAGTGAGGTGAAGCTGATGCCTCCCTAAGCACAGTGAGAGGGAGACCACGTCTGGTTGCCCCCAGGAGACCTAGGGTTACCAATCCCAGGATCCTTAACAAATAGTTTTACAAAGGTAGCGGGCGCCCCTCTCTCGCAAGAACAGACATGATAACCTGTTCAGTGGTTATTAACCACTTGAGAGTTCGCAGCCACTGCTTTTACTCACTGTGCCTTTCACAGATGGGAAATATCCATTTGCATATCAGTCTTTGTCCTGCCCAGGGGCAGTCCAGCACCGAAATACAATGGCAATTCCAATCTGAACGAGAGTACCACCAGCAACCCCATACACGTGTTTCACCCCTGCTGGGGATCATCAGTGAGGTGAAGCTGATGCCTCCCTAAGCACAGTGAGAGGGAGACCACGTCTGGTTGCCCCCAGGAGACCTAGGGTTACCAAACCCAGGATCCTTAACAAATAGTTTTACAAAGGTAGCGGGCGCCCCTCTCTCGCAAGAACAGACATGATAACCTGTTCAGTGGTTATTAACCACTTGAGAGTTCGCAGCCACTGCTTTTACTCACTGTGCCTTTCACAGATGGGAAATATCCATTTGCATATCAGTCTTTGTCCTGCCCAGGGGCAGTCCAGCCCCTGTATATTGTAGAACAATATACAGACAGGATTTGAAGTGGGTGAAAAACCCAAATGAGTAGAAGCAGAAGTCATTGCAGGGAAGTATAACCAGACAGCCACAACCTGGCAAGGGAGTACACCATGCAAACTTCAAGTGTATGAAGTGAAAGACCTAGCAAGGGAGTACACAGGCCAAGTCAAGTGTGTAACATGAAAGTTCTGGCAGGGAAGTATACTAGGCAATTGAAGAAGATTGCAAGAAGACAAACATTGTTGTATGCAAGTATTACATTTGGCCAAGAGAGGCTCAAAGACCTATTCTGGAATGGAAACCAAAGTGGTGATACAGTTGTCGTACACAGTGTTCTACTCAGCCAAGAAAGGCTCAAAGACTGTGAAGTCAAAGGAGGATTGCACACGTGTTGTATCGGGTCAAGAGAGGCCCAGGGACTGTGAAGTCAAAGGTTGTGTTTGGCCAGAAGAAGCCCCAATGAACTATGGTGTATGGAAATGTCAGGGGGAAAAGAAAAATCGAGGGGAAGGAAATTACCCTCTGAAACCAAGAACATTGCCCTTGAGGAAACCTGTGTTTACATCATTTATTCCAAACCAACCAAGCTTAAAGATAAATCCCCATTTTCATTTCAGAGTTAAGTTTGTAGTCTGAGGGTCAGAATAGAACATTGAACATTGGGCAGTTTTACATTTGACATCCTGACATGGACAGAGCCTTAGTTTTTGTTTAGGTAGGGAAATCCTTCAGAGCAGGGTCAAAGAGGCCTTTTCCCAACTCCCTTTTCTTTAATAACGTCTTTAAAACAAACCCATGGCAGACCTGTGTCCAGCTTTCATTTCTGACTCCTCAGAATGCTTCAAATGCATCTCCAAAGAGTTGAGCAGAGCTGTTAGCGTCCACAATTTTATGTGCAGGATTGAGCAGCAAATTAATTCTCCTGCCAGTGGCAATTCATGAGCGGAATGACAGCTTGGCAAGGCACTCTTTAAGCAGTCCATAGAGGCGCTCACAATGTCAGTTGGTTTTAGAATGGTACGCAAAACACAGTTTGTGGGTGATGCTGAGTAAGGAGGTTACCTCCATAAAAAGGTCATTGACAAAGTGTTGTTTGTTGTTGGACCTCAACAAATCACATACCCCCACCTCGTCAACTCAGAAACACATGTGGTGACGATCATGAGCTACATCAATCCTGCATATCAACATAGTCAATATGCAAATGCCAGAATGTCCCGTCCGGGCATGGTAATGTTGCCTTAATAGTTGTGTGTGTGCCCTGCTATACATTTCTGCCACGTTACACAATTATTTACAAACTCAGTCACCAGTTCCTGTAAGTTAGGCACAAACCACTGTTCGTTACTCTCTGCAGCTAGATGCTCTTTTGACACATGTGCTCGATAATGCATCTGATCCAGGGCTGTTTGAAGCCGCCTATGGGGCATTATCTCTTTCCCTTTACTGTTCTCTCTCCAAACCAGGTTTGTAGGTGACAGGGAGCTCTTTATCCATAACTCCTGTTCAATCACTTGTACAATGGGCAATGTTTTAAATGGCTCACAACTGTAGGGTGCTGCCTAATGCTATTAAAGGCTCATGATTCTTTTTAGAATGCATGAACTGTGTTGTGTGTAATGGAAAATATGCTGTTTTTTTTGCTGCAGAGTCAGCCCTATCATATTGTGAAATTAAATCTGTGTCGCTGGTATAGGTGGCTGGTATCGGTGGCACATTTTATTATTGCCAGTTCTGCTGGGAGAGGCAGTAACTCTATTAACCAGGACAATAACTCTGCTTTTTGTATGGGGGAGCAATTGCTCCTTCTGAACCACCTCCTTTCCCAGCAGGCCAATCCCTAATGTATCGTGAATGTGACATAATCTGAATCAGAAAAAATGCTGACGGCATGCCCCTCCGATATATTCATGGCCATTATCAGAGCTGTCATTTCGTCGTACTGCCAACCTCATCTGAGCTCAGACCTGAAATTCTCCTGTGTGATAAGAAACCACTGCTGCACCCGCATGACGACAACCAGTGTTTGTATCTATCGTTGATGAAACATCAATGAAGATAATTTTTCCTCCTTCGATGGGCTCTTCATATAACTTGGGGTCGCCCCCCACCCTGTCCTTATATGGGGCACCTGAGTTCTTCATATACTCCCCTACCTCTATTTGTTGTGCCATGAATGCACTGGTTTTACAATCCAACAAACCACTACCTCAATTGCTGCATTGGACAAAATTACCTCATACCCTGATGCACACTGGGTTGTCAATGTGGACTTTGATTTTTGTAGTATCAAATACAGAGAATGGTCCACAAAGTTTGTGTCTGCGCAGCTCATCATTATTGTTATTGTTTCTGATTTCTCAATGGCAAATGCTGCTGCGGCAGGTGGCTTTTGCATGGAATTTGGCCTTACATTACTGGGTTTAAGAGACCACTGTAGTAGGCCAGGGGCTTGTGTCCCTCTGGCTTATATTGAGTGAGAAGAGTCGTCATCACTGTGCCATAAGAATGTGAAAGCTAAAATACTTTTTCTTCATAATTTGTGGTTGCTAAAACTGGTGAGTGTGCTTGTTAGGGAAGAGTTTCATATCAATGATAAATCTTCCTGACCTGTGTCAACCCCAGAAGTTTTTGCTGGACTGGTAGAATAGGTTTCCCTATACCTCCATGAGTGGGAAAGTTTTTCCACACTCACAGAGTCATTTACTCGTTTTTGGGTGCCATTTTTAACACTCTCTGTAGTGCCTTGTTAATTGTATCCTCTTTGTATCCTCTTTGACAATTTTTGGCACATACTGCCTATTTCGACTGGGTTGCCGTCGGGCTCCCCTTTTAACTTTCTCTGGCTAAGCTTGTGAGAACTACAGTTCCCAAGGGCAAAAAGGATCTTCGTATCCTTTTACATTTCATTAGGTTACACCAGCACCCCAACCTAATGGGAGTGCTGCAGAGATACTGGGTATGCCCTTTCTCATTCTAAATGTAACATTTATGTCACAAGGGCAAACTTACATTTAATGGCTAGTGGCTGTGAACCTTTTTATTAATTTGGTGCACCATAACCGCAGGCTGTTTTCACAGCCACAGTAAAGGTACTCATGGGTGCTCATTTTACCAAAATGGCCCCTGTCTTCCTTTTTTGCCATTTCAGCATTCCTTGTCCTTTCTTGTTCCTTGAGAATACAAAAATTAGTGCACTCCTAATCCGATTTATAATTAACGAGAATGAATCAAGGACAAATGTCAATTCAATTTTAGGTGCGGGGGAGGAACTAAAGTCCTGGCACAAGACCTCAAAATATAACAAAACAAAGGAAGGAGAAGGTTCAGACTTTGAACCCTCCCGTCCCCTGCACACTATAGTGTGTTGGAAAAATCAACTACTGAAAACTCAAGACAGTTAATTCAATTTGTAAATAATAAAAAGTCAAAAGCAAGTTTTGTAGAACACAACAATGTGTATATTTTTTATGAGGTTCCAAACAACCAATATCTCTTTTCAAAGGAAACACAACAAGTGAAAATAATCACAATCTTCTTGCAAAAAAACAACAATATGATGAAATGTTGTTAGTAGTCTGCTTTTCAGTTGGCGACGCATTTCGAGGATAAGAGCCTCTTCTTCTCAGGCCTAAAAAGATTATAAAACAAGTGTGTACAAATAAGTATACAAATGATATATAGACACATTATATTTGCACATGCATGTTCAAGGATTAGTAATTTACAATTTTATAAGAAACAATAGTTCGTATCTGACATTATTTCCAGACCATGGATACTTAATCATGCACTGGTATTAATGTTCACTATGACTGGTATTACATACATTCCCAATCACTACGGTACAACTTGAAGTGGTTTGTATCCTAGGTATCATAGTTATCCAGCGAAGGCCCTAAAGACGGGCTTAAGCACTGTGTGGGTGGAGGTCTCAAAGTCGCCCCCAATCGTCCAACCCCAATGGTGACTTTAAGATAAGGAAAAAGTAGAAATGAACATATCATTTACCTGATAGTTAAAAGAGAGTGATGAAGAAAATACAATAACAGCCACTCCAAAAACGGAGGGGCTGTAGGTGCGTGCTTTGAGATGCGGTTGACTGCTACACATCAATCTCGGTGTTGATTGACCAAGTCAATAGTTCCTAATAGCTCAATCTGAAACAATAGCAAATGTAGTATAAAGTGGCTGAGAGGTTATAATCGCGTACACCCTTAAGCAACATCTCAAAAGGTATATTCTAGTTTACATAAGTCGCTCCCCCAGGAGCTGAAAGACTAGCCATAATGTCTGGTCAAAAAACGATTTATAAAAAAATGAATTATGAAGACAGAAATGTCAACTTGGTCTTCTACCTGTTAAAGTAAACGTATAGAGCATGAAATCGCAGGAAGCTAATTTAGAATGCTAAATAGAATACTAGATAAAATACAAACCTAGAAAATGAAGCCAAAATAAGTCAGGTATAGATAGGTCAAGAACCGGGCTGTGAGCCAGAAAAAACATATTATGGATACGGAGAACAGGAACTCTCTGTCATTAGACTCGGACAACGAGCGGTGCAATGGTCTCCACACTGTAGGAGGAAAGTGTAGAATGAAGTAAAGAGGTATTCTAAATCTGCGCGTTCAGAAAATGTGAAGAATAACGTCTCCATATGGGGATCTCTATCTATCGTAGAAGTGATAGCTCTTACCTGAAGCCGTGCGGTCAGGAAAGTGAGGCTGAATTCGCAACAAGGCATCGGCGGATGTTACCATGGTAACATGCTGGGCCCTAATGAACAACCAGCACGATGGAGATTGGTGATCCATGCCTCCATTTTTTGGATGTTAACTTGAAGATTGAAAATGGCAATATTACAACCAACATTTACCATAAACCCACTGATGCCAATAATCTATTACATTTTTCAAGTTTTCACCCAAAAGCAATGCTCCAAAGCCTCCCATACAGCCAGATTCTCAGGCTCAAAAGAATTATCTCAGAACCAGATGGATTGGACACTGAGTGTTCTAAACCAATTGATAAATTCAAACAAAGAGGCTACCCAGATACAGTACTCAATGGGGCAAAGACTAGATCACTAAGCGTGACAAGAACGGACCTATTACAACCAAAATCACGCAACAAGGATACTCCCTTATTGTTTATATCCAAATTTTCTCGCCAAAGTTTCCAAATTGGTAAAAGTATTAAGAAACATTGGTCAATTCTACACAATGACTCATCACTGTTGAGATTGTTCCCTAAAGCGCCGATGATGTGTTTTAAAAGGGGTAAAAATCTGAGGGTTAAACTTATCAAAGCGGAGAGACCATTGAAAGAAAACCAACAGTTTCTGGCCACTCGGAAAGAAGGCACATACCCATGTCTTAACTGCACACATTGTAATAACATCACCAAGGGGAACTTGCTTTCCCATCCACAAACAGGAAAGAAAATCAAGATTCATGACTACTCAACTTGCATGACTCCAGGTGTCATCTATACCACCAAATGCCCCTGCGGTAAACTGCTAGACCAGCCAAGGAATGTTGGTCAGAGCATAAGTCTAACATAAGATGCAATAGCTTACGATCTCCAGTGGCTAGACATTTTAATTTTGAGCATCACACCATTGCTCAAATCAGATCCAAATCCTTGAAGTTGTAAAAAAAAAAACAAAGAGGTGGTGATTATCACTCCAAGCTCCTCAGGAGAGAACTTTTTTGGATTAATTACTTGGGCACTGTATACCCCAAGGGTTTGAATGAAGAACATTCACTTAATTGCTTTTTATAGGGTATTACCCGTTTTTTGACAAAAATGATGTACATTACATTGATTTTAAATTGTATTTCTTTATTAGGTTCTTGTCACACAGGGTACTGATTAGGATGTTTTTGTTAAATTGCCTGTACAAATTGTAGTTTTTTATTTGCAAAATAATTATCCATTTAAAAAATGTTATATATTCCCCAGCATCTATAAGATTTATTTGCATTCTGTGCTAGCGGACTAATGAGCTATGTACCTGGCTATGTTATCTGTTTACATTTCTAGACATTTTATTAGTACACTAATCTTTAAAAATGTCTTTCCATCTATATGGATTAATGTGAGTTTAATTTGAAATTGAGTACGCTAGTTTGTGTGGTGGTGGCCCCATGGACCCCTTCAGCCATTTAGACCCAAATTAACACTGTGTTTTCACGGTTCTCTGCGTTTCATTCATTTTTAGATTTACCTTTCACCTGATGTTCTAGTTGCCCCTGGTTGATCTTATTACATATTCTTGCCTTCTTTCGCTTTGGTAATACTTGTTACTAGTCTTTTTAATCACTATCTGGGTTATTCGGGGTAATTCGCGCTTACCTAATAGGACTCTGACCTTAACATTTACGTGTTTTCAGACATTCAAATATGGCGGACAGGTTTTCCATTCTGGAAGTTCCTGTCCATACATTGGTTTCTACCACCCTAAGCTCCGTGATTGGACAATCAGATGCACGTACACGACATGCTGGTTGTTCATTAGGGCCTAGCACGTTACCATGGTAACATCCGCCGATGCCTTGTTGCGAAGTCAGCTTCACTTTCCTGACCGCACGGCTTCAGGTAAGAGCTATCACTTCTACGATAGATAGAGATCCCCATATGGAGATGTTATTCTTCACATTTTCTGGATGCGCAGATTTAGAATACCTCTTTACTTCATTCTACACTTTCCTCCTACAGTGTGGAGATCATTGCACTGCTCGTTGTCTGAGTCTAATGACAGAGAGTTCCTGTTCTCCGTATCCATAATATGTTTTTTTCTGGCTCACAGCCCGGTTCTTGACCTATCTATACCTGACTTATTTTGGCTTCATTTTCTAGGTTTGTATTTTATCTAGTATTCTATTTAGCATTCTAAATTAGCTTCCTGCGATTTCATGCTCTTTACGTTTACTTTAACAGATATAAGACCAAGTTGACATTTCTGTCTTCATAATTCATTTTTTTATAAATCGTTTTTTGACCAGACATTATGGCTAGTCTTTCAACTCCTGGGGGAGTGACTTATGTAAACTAGAATATACCTTTTGAGATGTTGCTTAAGGGTGTACGCGATTATAACCTCTCAGCCACTTTATACTACATTTGCTATTGTTTCAGATTGAGCTATTAGGAACTATTGACTTGGTCAATCAACACCGAGACTGATGTGTAGCAGTCATCCGCATCTCGACGCACGCACCTGCAGCCCCTCCATTTTTGGAGTGGCTGTTATTATATTTTCTTCATCACTCTCTTTTAACTATCAGGTAAATCATATGTTCATTTCTACTTTTTCCTTATCTTAATTTCACCATTGGGGTTGGACGATTGGGGGCGACTTTGAGACCTCCACCCACACAGTGCTTAAGCCTGTCTTTAGGGCCATAGCTGGCTAACTATGATACCTAGGATACAAACCACTTCAAGTTGTACCGTAGTCATTGGGAATGTATGTAATACCAGTCATAGTGAACATTAATACCAGTGCATTATTAAGTATCCATGGACTGGAAATAATGTCAGATACGAACTATTGTTTCTTATAAAATTGTAAATTACTAATCCTTGAACATGCATGTGCAAATATAATGTGTCTATATATCATTTGTATACTTATTTTTACACACTTGTTTTATAGTCTGTTTAGGCCTGAGAAGAAGAGGCTCTTATCCTCGAAACGCGTCGCCAACTGAAAAGCAGACTACTAACAACATTTCATCATATTGTTGTTTTTTTTGCAAGAAGATTGGGATTATTTTCACTTGTTGTGTTTCCTTTGAAAAGAGATATTGGTTGTTTGGAACCTCATACAAAATATACACATTGTTGTGTTCTACAAAACTTGCTTTTGACTTTTTATTATTTACAAATTGAATTAACTGTCTTGAGTTTTCAGTAGTTGATTTTTCCAACACACTATAATGTGCAGGGGACGGGAGGGTTCAAAGTCTGAACCTTCTCCTTCCTTCCTTTCTTGTTCCTTCCCTTGATCTCCAGGGTGGGAAACTCCTTTGTGTTAACTTTATCTTCAGCTGGAATCCTATGGATTCCCCACCCAGGCTACAGAGTGTCTGTGAATGAAGGAAGTGAGTGAGGAGTTCAAAACGCTGCAGCCCTTTGTCTTCCAGCCTGCCTACACGAATCCAGTTCACACTGGGAGGCTGGCTCTCCTGAAAGGACTGCCAATGCCCCATGTTTGAATGTCACATGGCTGTTTGATTGGCTGGGTTCCTGCATAAAATTTCAATCCTGGAAGCTGAAGAGATATTTGACCACCGGAACTGATACTGAAGAGGAAGATGAGGAAACAAAGGGCGTAGCAATTTCTAGCAACCGGAGAGCCTGCTGTTTAACCAGACCATGCAGTAACCCTTCCTTCCAACCAACCTAGGGATCCCAAACCAAAAACCCCGACCCAGAGCCTTATGAGATATATTAGTCTCAAGAAGCCCTGCATTTTAAGCCATCCCATGTCGTGCTGCAACCTTGCAGGCTGCAATAACCCAATACCCTGGGACCTCAAGCCTTTGCATGGTGCACAGTCTTCCGAATTCTGAATCAAGTTGAAACTTTGGTGGCATCCTGCTAAACCTCCAGTTACCTGAGTCAATTCTGAAAAGTCCCCTCATTAGAGTACTGGACCTTGCAAACGAAGAGAATCTGACGATATTCTGTTTTTTTCTGGCTCCTGAAAAAAGGCTCCAAAACCACACAGCTGCATCCAGCTACAAGGAAACTCTTGCTGCAAGCTTTCTCCCATGATCCCTGCTGCAAAAGTCCTTCCAACATCCTGTCTTCCATCTTCTTGACAAAGGAATCCATTGACTGGGTTTTTGACTTCAGATACACTCTTCTTCTGTGCTGAGGTACTATTTCGGTGGGGGTATTTACTTACCTTAAACCTGTGTGATTTCTGTAAAGCTTTTGGGGTGTTTTCTGGGTTGGGAGGCCACTCAACCAGTGCACCCAGGCCCACTGCTGAAATCCTCCTAGGGTGACTTCTCTGAAGTCCCTGAACCCTCACTAACACTAAAGTGAACTACCTACTTGTTTGAACAGTCTTCCACGGGAACTCTGACTTTTGCTTGCAACATAAGCCTATCGCACCCTGCCTACAGCTGGCACCTAGACCCCTAGGGTCCCTCGACTGCCACTGAAGTGAACTCATGCTATAGAATAAGGGAAGGTCTGAATAAGAAAAGGGTTCTGCCTTGAAAAGAATAACAAGTGTTCAAAAGTGACTTACTTGTAAAATATGTGGGTTGGTAACTAACTCTGAGGGCGAACAGTTACAAAAGTTCTTACTTGCCATGAATGTGTGTTGCACGATTCTGAAAAGTGTATATAAGGTTCATGTACTCACCTGTGAATTGGTTGTGCCTCTTCCCTATAAGTAATAATAGTGGTTTCACTTTACTATTCATGTTGGGATAAATGTATGAATGTCCTCAGTTGGGTCTTGCTAGCCCCTGACCTGCTGTTAGCCTGTCCAGAAGAAATCTGTCTTAAATTATACTTACCTCTTAAGTTGCTGATAGCTTCTTTAAAAAGTATATAGGTTTTACTTACCTTGTGTTAGCTTTGTGCCATCCTAAAACAAGTTAGAGTAATTGCTTACCTCAGTCTGTGTTGCGCTGATCTGAAAACTAACTGTAATAGTATATTACCACATTAAGTTTTACCTGCCTGAAATAGCTGCATGCCATTCTTGATAAGTGTTCCATTGGGTGTAGCTGACCTTGGTCTGCCTGGAGCATCCACAATTGGTATAAAAGAGTTCTTGCTTAACTTAGACTGTGTTCCACTGAGCTGAAAAGAAACTGTAATTGTATATTACACCAATAGGGTCTTACTCACCTAGTATAACTGTTTGTTATCACAAAGGTAGTAGAGGTATATACTATTCCTTTCATCTGTGTTGCACTATTCAGAACATTATTTTGACTGATTGGTTTAATATGTGATGTCCTTGTTGAGTGTCACTGCATAACTGACAGGGTCTGCTACCCTCTAATTACTGTACAGCAATCTGAAAGTAACATATGGTTTTACTCCCCAAGAATAGGTGTCACCTATACTGAATGTGTATGATAAGGTTTGACTTCCCTAACAATACTGTCAGTTTTCTAAATAAGGTCTATGCTTCGGTCTGTGCACTTTAAAGCATAGTGTTGTTTTTTATAGTTGTAGTTATATATCATGTGATCGTACTTATTTCCCCAAAGATTTATCTGGGCCTACTTGTATTTAAATAAACCATTTATTTTTACAATACATAGTGCTTCAGTGTTTCTTTGGACCGTATGTGTACTACAATTTCTTTATACTGATTCTACAGCCCTCTCTCCCTTCTAAAATCAGCCTGGCTGCTCTGTCTACGCTACCATATGCTCAGGTGGTACAGCCTTATACTAAGAGTGGAGTCTTGTACTGTCTCAGTTGAATGGTTTTACTAAGCCCTTAGTTGGAATTCAGAAAAACTGTCCTACCAATGCTAATGCTTCCTTCAATTTGACAAATGATTCATTCATTTCAGATGTCCATTTTATGGTGCATTTTACCTTCTGTGCTTATTTTAATCCCAAAGGCAGAGGCTTCATAAATGTGGAATAATTGAAGACCAAGTCCCTGCAATAATAGTGCAGGCCTAAGAACTGCTTCATCTGCTTGACCATGCATGGCTGTGGTGTGCTGTGTATCACTTCCGCTCTCTCTGGGGTGATATTTCTGCCATTATCTGTCCTAGATACACTACTTCTTTTTGGCAGTACTGCAATTCCTCATTGTCTACCTTGTACTCCTTCTCTGCTAGCAATGTCAGAAGTGTAACTGAATCTTTCCTGCACTGGTCCACCATTGTGCTTCGCACCAGGAGGTTGTCTACGTACTGGATGACTGTGCGGTGCATTTGGATGTTGCTTAGGTCCCTCTGGATTGCTCTATTGAATACACTATTTGACTCTCAATACCCTTGTGGCAGACAAGTATGTTGGAACCTCGTCCCGCGATAATTAAACACAGTGAGATTTAGTGAATCTGGGTGCAATTGGATGGAGAAGAATGCATTCTTCAAATCAATGACAGTGAATAATTTAACTTTTGTGGTATAATACATAATATTGTGGCTGGGTGTGGTACGAGTGAAAACTCTGCCTTCACTACAAGGTGCAGAGATCTTGAATGAATGTCCACGCCGCACCTTTTGATTCCTTGACAGGGTAGATGGCTGTGTTATATGAGGATTCTGATGTTTTTATTATGCCCTGTTGCCATAGTACGAGGAGTCTGTCATATATACCCTCATCTGCTTCACTTGATAGAGGGTACTGTTTAACCTGGGGCAACGGTGCCCCTTCCTTTACATTTATGGTAGTCTTAAAGTCGGGTCAATGCAGAGAACCATGCCCCACTCTGTATCATCTTTATCTGTCCCACTCAAAATTACAATGTCCTTCCTTGTAAGTGCTGCTTCTAAATGTATGGTGTTGCTCCTGCTACTATTTCTTTTTGTACTGCTGGTCTGAACAAAAATTCTGTGGCCAATCGGAATACCTTGTCTTTCATTCTGGATACCCACACTAGCAGTACTTGTAAGCAGTGCTTGTACCCCATAAAGGAATACCTCAGGTTGGTGGGGTGACCAGCGTAAAGTGCTGTGTGTGCAAAATGTGTGCAAAATGCTTGTATGATGGCTACAACCTGATCATAAATAATGCTGGGTGTCGAGCATACTAAGCTCCTTCTCTGAAAATGAAATTATCATATTTAACTTGTTCATTATGTCTGTTCCTAATATGTTGATGCGAGTGTCTTTTGAATACAATAGGGGGACGACTCTTTGCTGTGTGCCTATTGTGAGTGGTAAATCTTCTGTGATATGAACCGCTACAACTGACCAGAAAATCCCTTTGTATCTATTACTTTGTCTGAAAGGGGAAAGACACCCTCCTTAATACAGGATTTGGTGGCTCCCATGTAGACTAAAAATGAGAATTTGTGTTGTACAATCTTCACTGCTACCTCGGGTTCCTCAAAAAGGTTTTCAGTTACTGAAAGGACTGGACAAACATGTTTCCTCTGTGGGCCAGCCTATTGGGCATTTGGGCCTTCTCCTGAACATGGAAATCAGTTATCTCCAATAATTGTCACTCTTGTATAATGTGGTACTGTATTCTGGGCTAGCAATGTGCTGCCCTCCTGCACATATTTTTGTAAGGCATTATGTGGTACTGTCATCTGCTGCTGTGTATTTACCTGTGCTGTCGGGGCAACTGCGGGCCCTACAAGTTGCATTCTCTGTGTGAAGGGCACCTGCACCTGTGATGGTGGCAATTGGGCTTGAAATTGCTGCATCCGTGGTTGCCTGGGTTACCCCTGTGACTGGATTGGTTGCATTTGTGACTGCATGGATTGACAAATACCTGTGGCCACCCTTGGCCATACTGCTGCTGTTGTCCCTGTGGGCACATTCATGCCAAGGTTCCCACTGCCCACATAAAAACATGGTCCTGCAAATTTGGATTCTGCTCCACCATATCCAAACACCCTCTGTCTCTGTGAGTATCCTCTGCCCTGCTGTTAGTGTCCCATCTGTGGGTAATACCCACCTTGATGATAATATCCCTGTTTCTGCCACCCCCCCCCCTTTTGGGGAAACCATGCCTGCTGCTGGAACCCCTCTTGATGTGGGTACACTCCTCTCTGTGAAATGCCACTAGCGGGAAACCCTCCTTGCTGAACGGGTGGCAACCTCAATTTGTCCTGGGACAATGTTGGTAAGTACAGTCCTCCCATGGATATTTTTGCCAGTTTGTTTTGCAGCACTTTTGCCTCTGTATTCCTACTGAATTTTACTCTAATATATTTTGCCAGCTCCCATATTTTGTCCCCCCCTTTCTCAAAAATATGGGTGCGAATGTGCTCTTCACATTGCCAATCGCCAGGGTAACCCCTGCTCTCTCTTTCTCGAGAGTTTTTATTCATTTGCCTGCTCCCGATCCGAGGGATGGCAAACTATACATTTAATTATCTCTGTCCATGCTTTGCAATGGTACATACCGTGCTGCTACAATGCCGTTCTGCAACAGGGGCAATTGTGTTTGTGGCCCGGGGGCAGCACGGTCTTTTGCAGTGTTATCTACTGGCATCCTACCTACTGTATTTTGGAGGGTCTGATACCAGTCCCAACTACTCACACAATCTATCTCCCTTTCTTTCTCCCTGTCTCTTTCTCTTTCTTTCTTCCATCTCCTTCTCTCTTCCCCTTCTTTCCCTCTGTCTTCATCCTATTCCTCATCATCCCATATTTCCCCTCTGCCAGGCTCTGCTCCTACGTCCTCATCTGTGTCCTTGGGTTCACTTATGACCCCACAGAGATCTCCTCCTCCACTTCCGGAGTCTCTTTTATCTAATTTAAACATTATTTTCCCAGATGTCCAGCAAACTGGGGCTCCCTTCGTCCCTTGCTGCTCCTCCTTTTTCTGGACCTATTTCTCTATCACACTTTGGGCTGCTTTGAACACAGTTTCTAGCTACCACCACACACTTTTTTCTATGTCTGCCGAGTACTTTTTGTTACTGGTGGCTGTTCTCTCAGTAGTAGTGACTCCAGCCTCTGGCTTTCCTATCCCTATTTCTGTGTTGTCCATACTTGGGTACACCTTTCATGGGTTTGTGTACCCCACTGTGGGCTTCAGCATACGGTACAGCCTGTAGGGAGAAGGCAGTATGTTGGGCGTTACCGCTGTTTCACTACCTTTCCCGACCCCTTTGGCAGTTTTCTCAGTTTTCTCTTCATAGAACTTCTGTAGGCTGAAAATATGTTGCCTACTCTTTAATTTGGTGCCCCTATATGTCACCAACAAATATGAGAACCTTCTTTCTATGGTGTCACCATCAAACGTTCCTTCTCCTCACCATTCTTTAAAACACTGCCCAGCACCCACTTCTTAAAATGTTATCTCAATAATGGGCAATTTATTACATGAATGAACTTACCACAGCCAGGGTTCTCTCACCTTACTATCATGCAATTCATCTTCCCACCCAATTTTATATATATACCTACAAACCCAATCACAAATTGTTACCTACACAAATCCCACAAATGTAACAATGCATCCCCAATACACACACATACCCTATACCCCCAGTCAACACTCCCCTCCCCTCACACATTCACACCTTCCACCCACATCAATTACACCAAACCAACATATAATGGCCTTCCCCCCTGGCCTTCCGAATTATTCTTATCAAACTCAGTGGCCCTATACAGATAATACCATTTTTATACATGATGATGTGCTCTTACCTCAGTCTCATTTTCTGGCCATTCTTTGTGTTTCCCCCTTACTAGAGTTTCCTTGTATCTGCCTCAGATTTGTATGCATTGATGCTCTACATATAATCTGTATACTAACATGTTTATTTAGGAATTCTTGTATTGTTAGCTGTTGATTACAAGTTTAACATTAGTCAATATTCTGATAGGCTTTGATGTATGATTCTACTGGCCAAACAGACCAGGTTAAAAAAAGAATCCACTTCTATGCTCCATGCTGCAGTCATTTCCTATGTATATGTATTATTAGATTGCTGAAATAACAACAAAACTTCAGTAGAAAGTTTAAGTTTCAATAAGTACATTTTGTGATTCATGATGTAATGCATGAGAGGCCCTCCGATCACACTTCATATGTTGCTAGCAACACTCTAAGCAGAACTCCCTGTAGGGACATTACATCAGAATTGTTACAGATGACTTTTGTCTAAGGTCCAGTGTGTTTTCACGCAGAAATATGGAACGGAAACTGCTTTGGTGGAAGTCAAATCTGCCCTAGCCGAAATTGTTGATCATTAGCAGGGCCATGCTGCTGTTGCTGGACCTGTCTGCCGCCTTCAATGTGGTTAATCATGATAGGCTGGCAGACAGGCTTATTGAGGTTGGCAACTGCTCTATGTTGGCAGCAAACTTGTTCAGATCTTTTCTTGGACCGAGGAGGGCCAAAGTAGCCAGGCTGGATTTTAAGTCACAAGAGGACCTCCTCTGTTGTGGTTTTCCACATGGATCGAGTGTGTGTCCCCCCTGTTGTACAACATCTATTCAAAACCTCTTTTTGACCTCTTGGATAGTCTGGGTGTCACATGTGCAAAATATGCTGATGACACCAAGATTATCCTGGAATTGTCAATCTCCTATGAGGTAGACTCACTGGTGGTTGGTGGGGTCTTTGATGCTATCAAAGTATGGATTGAAATCAACTCACTGGCTTTAAACAACAAAAAAATGAGATTTTGATTCTCGGTAGTATATGTCAAGCTTAACACATTAGGCCCTCAGTATGAAGCGTTTTCAATAGGTGGGGCTAGTCTCCAGCTTTCTAACCATGTTAAAACCTTGACTTAAACTAAAGTTTAACAAACACTACCAAACATGTCTCCTACCTAAGCTCCAGCTGTACCTACATGACACAACTGTTATGGTAGATACAGTCATATCTGTCAGTGGGAAACTGGGCCTTGAAAGCCACAGCTACCATTAACTCTAGGCTTGATTATTGTAATGGGCTTTTAGTTGGCACCTCACAAGCAAACGTGAAAAAATTGCAGACCCTTCAGAAAGAGGTTGTTAGAGCCATATGCGGCATCGGACATAGAGATCATGTCTCCAATGCCCGCAAGAAACTACATTGCTCCCTGTCCATCAGAGGATTAATTTCAAAGCATCCTGCCTGTTATACAAATCTCTTGCAGGTATTGCTCCTAGCTATCTCGGAGCACAAATTATGAGACTGCCTCATAGGCGAACGCTGCGATGCAATAACAAGGACCTATTATTGCAAATGAATTTCAAACTCAAGAGATTTGGAGACCTGAGTTTTAATGCTTGGGGCACAAGGGTCTGGAATAATCTGTCCCTTTCTATCAGGCAGCTTCCTTCGACCGCCAAGTTCAGGAAAGCTTTGAAAATGTACCTGTTTGATGGAGGGGTAACTTAAGTCACTGTCCTTTCCTCTTCCTCTTTTCGCTTCGACTGCAACTCACTGCCTTGGTTTCCCTATTTGTGTTTCTTGTTTGTATTGTCTGTGAGCGGCCTGAGGCCTGCGGCGAGTAGGCGCCTTAAAACCTTAAAAAAATTCCTTAGAATACAATAGAGTAGAATAGGAGCGGTGTCATATGTGATGTCATGAGTGATGTCATTGATGATGCCTGATTGGTTCCTCCTCTCTGCTGGGCTCCCGAGTTCAATCTCCTTCGCTGGGCACCGTCCTCGCTCGCCATTCCACCCTTGGCTGAGCTGGTGGCCACAGCGCCGCCTTCCATCAGGTGAGAGCCTCTCCGAGGCTTGTTTAAATGTTTTGGTTGTGTTTTGGGCCACTGTTTGTATTTCTTAACAGCCCGTGTGCCGTGGTCCCTGCTCCCCTTCCGCTTTCCCTCTCTCTCTTCCCTCCTCCCGCCCGCCTCCCTGCTCGCCCACCCCCCTCCTGATTGGTTCCTCCTCCCTGCTGGGCTCCCGAGTGCAATCTCCTTCGCTGGGCACCGTCCTCGCTCGCCATTCCACCCTTGGCTGAGCTGGTGGCCACAGCGCCGCCTTCCATCAGGTGAGAGCCTCTCCGAGGCTTGTTTAAATGTTTTGGTTGTGTTTTGGGCTACTGTTTGTATTTCTTAACGGCCCGTGTGCCGTGGTCCCTGCTCCCCTTCTGCTTTCCCTCTCTCTCTTCCCTCCTCCCGCCCGCCTCCCTGCTCGCCCACCCCCCTCCGGATTGGTTCCTCCTCTCTGCTGGGCTCCCGAGTGCAATCTCCTTCGCTGGGCATCGTCCTCGCTCGCCATTCCACCCTTGGCTAAGCTGGTGGCCACAGCGCTGCCTTCCATCAGGTGAGAGCCTCTCCGAGGCTTGTTTAAATGTTTTGGTTGTGTTTTGGGCTACTGTTTGTATTTCTTAACGGCCCGTGTGCCGTGGTCCCTGCTCCCCTTCCGCTTTCCCTCTCTCTCTTCCCTCCTCCCGCCCGCCTCCCTGCTCGCCCACCCCCCTCCTGATTGGTTCCTCCTCCCTGCTGGGCTCCTGAGTGCAATCTCCTTTGCTGGGCACCGTCCTCGATCGCCATTCCACCCTTGGCTGAGCTGGTGGCCCCTGCTCCCCTTTCCGCTTTCCCTCTCTCTCTTCCCTCCTCCCGACCGCCTCCCTGCTCGCCCACCCCCCTCCTAATTGGTCTATCGTGCCCTTATCCCCATCCTCCCCAGGGCAGCCCCTGCCCGGCAGCCCCCTCACGGCTAAGGCCCCTCTATGCAAAGGGCGGCTCCCTTTAGGCGGCTCTTGGTTGTGTCTGCAGGTGTCCGCAGGGGACGCCTGCTGCCTGTTGTTCACCCTGCCCATTGGTCCAGGCCACCCTGCTTTCCTGCTCCCCCTGCAGACCCCCCAACTAGGGTGTGTCCTCCTGTCTATTCATTGCATCATTTCAATTCATAATATGCACTGTCTCAGTATTTAAATTGCTTGTGAAACCTAGGCCTTTTCCCCCTTTCCAAGATTCTCAAACATAACTGTCCTTGTGTCAACTCTAAGCCTGAGTGTCTTCATCGTGTCCTATTCGCAATCTGCCTGCCACTCGCTCCATTGTCTGCCTATTCTCTGCTATTGTCCTCCTCCTGTAACTCCACCTGTCTCCTCTCCCACCTACTCTATGGTGCTCTCTATCTCTCCCATCTTCTCCAACTGCTTTTTCTATTGACTATCCTGCTCTCTAACCTGCTTGACTAACCTGATATGCATTACTGTGCTCACTGTGTTCTTGAATCTGTGGCAAACTAGGGTTTCTCTCCCCTCGCAGGATTTTCAAACGTAGGTGGCCTCTCCACTGGGTACCTGATATTCATTACTGTGCTCACTGTTTTCTGAATTTGTGGTTAACTAGGGCGTGCTGCTCTCTTCCTGTCCGCTCGTGCTTGTTCCTACCACCCACCCACTCCCTCCTATCCCATGGTGCTCTCTATCTCACCTATCTTTTCTAACTGCTTCTCCATTGACTATCCTGCTATCCTCACTAAATATGGTAGGAAAAAGTTTAAAAAGGACATCCTGGTCTCCAACCCAGGGCTCCCTATCGCTGACACCTACACCAGTGCCTCCTCTAAGGAAACTCTCACTGACATCCTCTTTTTTGTGCCTTCACCTGACCTATGGACCCTTCACATGGTCTCTGTTCTCTCTCTGTTTCTCCTCTTCTCCCATTAATGGTGGCACCCGCTGGGACGTCCTCTTGGCCTCCTTCCACTCCTCTAAGGCCATCATTAATGTCTACGCTAATGGGACCGTCTTGGTCCAAGGCCCTCAGGCCAACCTTCTCCTCTTTTATAGACGCTTCCCGCACCTCATCAACTTCCTTTCCTCTCCTGCTGTCCCCCCTCCTCTGTCCTCGGCTACCTTGCCTCTACCCTCCCTCCCTGCCCCCTCCCGTGCTCCTTCTTCTCCTCCGCAGGGTGTACCTCTGATCTGTACCCCTCCCCGGAAGTCCTTCAAAGATGGCAACCTTCTCCACATTGCCACTCTCAACTCTCGCTCTGCCATCAAACATTCCTCTGATATCTGCCGCCTTCTTGAGGAACTGGACCTTGACGTACTCGGTCTCACTGAGACATGGTTCACGGCCAGCTCTGTCACCAGCTTTGACACACTCCTACCCGACGGCTACAAGATCCTCTCTGTGCCCAGGCCCAACCGTGCTGGGGTGGGGTGTGGCCCTTATCTTCCCTGAGTGGATTCCTGCCACTGCTATTCCCACGCAGACCTACTCCTCTTTTGAATGTCTTGTCTGCCGACTCTCCCTCTCTCCTAGCCATTCCCTTACTGTGGCTACTATCTATCGGCCACCTGGTCAATTTTCCTCCTTCCTCTCTGAGTGGGCGGACCTCTCCTCCTCACTCTTGTCCTCAACCACTCAATTCCTCTTTCTTGGAGACTTCAACATCCACCTGGATGCATCCTGCCCCCCCACTGGACACTTTCGCGACCTCTGCGACTCTCTCTCACTCTCTATTCTCCCGTCTGGGCCGACCCATTCTGCTGGGCACACTCTCGATGCCCTGATCTCTTCTGACCTTCCCCTCTCTGTCCCTCTTTCCACTCATCTCTCCTGGAGTGATCACTTTCTCCTCTCCTCCCACCTCACCCTCCCTACCCCACAGGCAAAGCCACCATCATCACTGCCATCTTCCTTCTCGGTCATCCGACCCATGAAGCGTGTGTCAGTTGAGGCTTTCGCTGCCACCTTCTCGCCCCCTCTTCCCCCCTCGCTGACTCCCACCCTGACACAGCCCTCTTCACTCTCTACTCTGCTATATCTGATACTCTTGATATCCTTGCCCCTGTCATGAGAATCCGCCTGAAGCCCAAATCCAAATGTAACTCCTGGTATGACTCGGATCTAGTCACCCTTAAACGCTTGTGCAGGGTGGCAGAGAGGAAATGGCGTGCTTCATGTTCATCCTCTGACAAACTGGCCTGTCGCCTGCTCCAAAGGCAATACCGGCTCTCTGTTCTCACCAAGAAGAGAGCCCTTATCCAAGCCCGCATCACTGCGGCATCTAACAATTCGGCTGAACTCTTTAAAATCTGCAAGGAGCTGGCCAACCCTGCTGCAGTCTCTACCTCTCCTGTCCCCTCCCAGGCCCCCTGTACAGCACTGGCCTCTCACTTCATTTCTAAAACTTAGGACATCCTGTCCTCACTCTCCTCCCATTACCTCCCCCACTCTATTTCCCTGCCCATCCTCTGGCCCTTCTGCAGCCACCCCTCCTCTCTCCTTCTCTGCCTTTCCCCTTTTTTCTGCTGATGAGGTTTCGAGACAAGTCTGATCTATGAAAGTCTCGTCAGCACAGGTCCACCCCTGCTCCTCCAAAACTATTAAGGACCACATCGACTCCTTGGCTCCTGCCCTTGCTGACTTCTGCAATCACTCCTTCGCCGCTGGAGTCTTCCCATCCCCTCTCAAGCACTCCCTTGTGCATCCCCTTCTTAAGAAACCCTCTTCCGACCCGTCCTGCCCAGCTAACTATCGCCCTATCTCTATCACTCCTTTCCTGGGCAAGCTCCTGGAGAAACTTGCCATCTCCCAGTTTAATCTCCATGCTGAATCTGTTGGTAGCCTTCACGACCATCAGTCTGGCTTCCGAGCTGCCAGAAGCATGGAAACTGCTCTCCTGAACATCCGTGAGGACCTGCTCTCAAACCTTGACTCTAACATTCCATGTGTTCTCATTTTACTTGATCTCTCTTCTGCCTTTGATACTGTCAACCATACCATCCTGCTCAACCGTCTCCGTGATATCCTGGGTATCACTGGTCTGGCTCTGGCTTGGCTGACCTCTTTCCTCTCAAATCGACCCTCCCAGGTCCAACTGGGGTCTTTCCTGTCTGACATCTTTTTCTCTACCCGTGGTGTCCCCCAGGGTTCTAACCTCTCTCCCTGGCTGTTCAACCAGTATCTGGCACTTCTCAACCACTGCATCGCTGCTCTCTGCCCCAACTTTCAGTGCTATGCGGATGATACCCAGCTCATTTTCAGGCTACCCTCAGCCTCCTCTTCTCCTTCCCTCATCTCTGACTGTCTTTCTGCTATCCAGGAATGGTGTGCCGCCAACGACCTCTGCCTTAATGCAGTAAGACCGAGATTCTACTCATCGGCACACCCACTCCCTCCTTCCCTGCAGCTCTCTGGCCGGCCTCTCTTGGCCCTCTTCCTGCTCCTACCTGCAAGGCAAAAAACCTCGGGGTCATCTTCGACTCCACACTCTCCTTCTCTCCTCACATTTCTGATGTTTCTAAGAAGTCACACTACCAGCTGCACCTCCTCAGAGGTATCCTTCCTTTCCTCTCCTTCCCCCAGAAGCTCACTGTCTTCAGAGCCCTGGTTCTCTCGAAGCTGGACTACTGTAACAGCCTCTATCAAAATCTTCCTGCCTCTACTCTCCGCCCTCTGCAACTCATCCAGAACAGGACTGCAAGACTTGTCCTTGGCCTCAAGCCCAGGGACCGTATCTCTCCAGGACTGAAATCGCTACACTGGCTCCCTGTGGCTGCGAGGATTAAGTTCAAAACCCTCTGCATTGTCCACAAGGCCTTCTGGGGTCTGGGGCCAAAATACCTTCAACTCTCCTTTCCTAAATATCCTCCTTCTTGAGCACTTCGCTCTTCCGCCTCCAACTCCCTCAGGGTCAGCCGCTTCTCCAAGCAATGAGTTGGGGGGAGATCTCTCTCCGCAGCAGGGGCCTCCCTCTGTAACAGCCTTCCTGCCTCCCTGAAACTTGAGGAGAACCATCTCCGGTTCCGGAAGCACCTCAAAACCTTCCTCTTTGCTTCTGCTTTCTCTCCCCCTCTCCCCTGCTAAATCACTGAAACTGTAATGAATCAGCAACTGGGCCATTCACCAATCTCGGTCCTTGGCCCAGCCACTCCCCCCTGCACTGCCTTCCTTGCAACCCCTACACTGCGGGACTGTCTCTGTATCCCTACAGTCCCCCTTCCCAGCACTTGTCTGCACTTATCTTGCACTTGCCACCAGCTGGCCCTCATTATTTATCTTGTTCATCACTAAGTCTGTACTGCACTTTCCCCTCTCCCTTCCCCCTTGCACTTTTCCCGTCCCCCCCTACCCATGCACTTGCGCGATCTCAATGACACCTGGCCTAGCAGGATCGCTGTCTGTCTCCCCTTGTTCCCCCCTCCCTGCCTCGTCGCGCCTTGAAACACTTGTGTATAGGCGCGTTACAAATGCCATATCATATCATATCATGCCATCTTTGAGGTCATCTTTACTGTCCTGGTTGCTAGTTTTAGTAGTGCAGGGCGCTTGTGCGAGTTAAGGAAGCATAACTTACCATAATTGGTGAAATTCTTTGTTTTTTTAACATTACTGTGTAAACATAATGTACATTTAACAATGTTTTTTTTTTTATTTATTGTATAGGTGTTTGTTAGTGCAACTTAATCATAATGTCCTTTTAACAAAGTTTTTCATAGAATGTAAATGTTTTTATAAGTGAAGATGTGTCATGATATTACAGCACTATATATAAGTTATTACTAATTCCTCTTTTAACATATGTAAAATGACTATAAACCTCCTTTAACACATATATTTTTTGCAGCACATACTGTTGTGTGTCATTGTTAGCAGCACATGCTGTGGATACAAGCAATGGTTGAATTGTCTAGGGCCCTCATTATGACCCTGGCGGAGAGGGGTTTACGCCAGCGTAATGCATGGCGTACCTCTCCGCCAGACTACGACATTCCGTAGCGCCATGGTGATTTTTACGCCTGCTTTTTGCAGGCGGAAAAATCCATGGCGCTACGGGACTTGTTGTTAATTACGCCACCGTAATTTACGGTGGCGTAATTAACGCCTTCCCCACTCCCATTATACCCTATGGGGCAAAAATGGGAATGGGGAAGGGTAAATGGGGATTGGGGACTTACCGCCCCGCCAACCTCGGAATGGGGCGGTAAGTCCGCCAACCCCCATGGCGGTGTTGGCAGCTCTGCGCCATGGTCCATGGTGCAAATTGCACCATGGACCTCCGCCAGGGTCGTAATGAGGGCCTAGGTCAGTAAGCTGAACCATGACCCTGGCCCCACCAAAGCACCCTCGTTATCCACTGCACCTAGCCTGCATCATGGTCCAGTATCCACTATACCGCCAAAATGTGACCAATGGTCAGTGTTCATGGCTTGCAACAATGGCAGTGTCCACAATCCATGGGGCATGGGTTTTGGACATGCTGCAGGCCCCAATAAGCAAATCAGAGTAGACATTTGTCCTTGCCGGAGGCCAACTGATCAGGCACCAGAGTCATATCACTATATTGTTTACCTACATTTTGACACTTTTGAAAAAATAAAACACAGAAGAGATGTGCAAAAGCATGCTTTCGGGTCCTTGCCAAAGCTTCCCACACAGATGTGCTGCAAATCCATCTAGCACTTTGTGCGGTAGCTGCAAGCAGAATTGTCTTTCCCTTTCAAGCCTATGCCAATTTTGAACACTTTGGGAAACCTCCTACAATTCTGCTCCCTTTTGACAAAATCTGTTCACTTTTCACAAACATTCACGCGTGGGTCTATAATCTTATTGCAGACCTTTGCGTGGTTTCATTAAACAGTGCCAAAGTTATAAACCATGCACAAATTGTTGGAGCCTCCCTCCTATTTTGGCCACTCTTGGTGAAACAGCACCAAGCTGTGGATACACATTAAAGGTTGAGTATATATTTTCGTTGAAAAAATGTCATGCAGTTTATGTTGAACAGTGCCAGCGTTGTAAGCTGATCAAAAACTGCTCTTCAACCCTGTAATACACACATATGCATGGCTGTTCCTCGACCATTGTCAAGTTTGCGAACATCACAGCAATGTCCCTGAGCATCTTAATGTGTTCACGGACATCGGAGTAGAAATAATACAGATTTGGGATAGTACTGGACACATCCCATCACATCCTCATCAGCCCTCAGCTGCCAGAGATTGTATCATTTGTTTGACAAGTGCAATGTTTTCAGTGATGTTTGCGGACTAATGTCCAGGATTGCTAGGCTCAGAGGCTAGCCAAATGCTAGCCCAATTGGCTCAGAGGCATCCATGGGCAACAAACGAGGATGTGAGTCTCTATACCAGATGGAGATATCAGTAATTTCTTTTATCTACATTTTGGGCTTTTAAAAAAAAAATCTAGATGACAGATTAACACCAAATTTGCAAAAGCCTGCTTTCGGGATTAGGCCACTGCTCCTCGTGGAAATTTGATGCTAATCCGTCCATCGGTTTGGGCTGTAGCTGCGAGCAAACAATTTTTCCATTCATGTCTGTCCAGATTTCAAAAGATTGCAGACCCCCTAAAACGTTGACCCCTCTTGACGAAACTGCACCAAAGTTTCCCCAAAAATATTAAGTCAGGTTTAAATTTAGTGTGAATTCATCAAACAGCGCAAAAGGTATAATCCTCCCAAAAGCTACTTTTCCAATAGGACATGCAACTTAACCATAACTGCAAGGCCCCTACTGCAGACCCAGCAATATATACATTTATTGACATTCAATATATTCTGCTGTTTCAGTACCCAGAGAAGCTCCAGTGTCTAAATTGGTAGGGGGCAGCAACACTCATCCAGGGCTGCTGTGACAACAGACCTTGTACAAGGAAGGAAGTATGGCAATTGGTGGACCGTCATCCCATGAACTGCTTCTATGCATATATAATGCTGCACTTTGCAGGTCTGACAATTTCCTGTAGTGACAATGTCACCTTCTGACAACTCAACTGTTAAAGTCACTGTAATCATTGGAAATACGATCTGCAAAATTATGACTCCTATTATGAAGCTGATTGCTGACAGCTGGATATATAATTAGCTATTTCATTAAGCTGTGAAGTCCTTTGCTCATTAGTGTGAGTTAAGTCTTTACTTCCCTTAATATGCCTTTGAAGTGTAGTACGAAAATCAACAGATTTTACAATTTTCTAATCAAATTCCCAAATAATCTTTACAGTTCTTTATATTTACATTCTTTTAGATCAGCTTGTGTTATTAGTGCGCTATGAAAGATGTCAGGTTGACGAAACCGGAAAATTACGTTTTTTTGTGTCTGCATATACACACCATTATATACATTTCAACACTTCTTTTTCCAATTTCGCTGACAACTATCATCCCACTATATATATATTCAGTGAAAAACGGATGAATTTCTGGGGGTTTTCGGTTAAAGGAACGTTATGGTTACAGCTACAGAAATTCATCAGTTATGGTAAGCTAAGCAACCATACCTTGTGACAACACCGTGCACTGCTAAGACTAACACCCAGGACTTCAAAGATGGCATCACAAGTATCATTGATGACATCACATATCTAGGCCACTTGTTTTTGTTCACTGACATATCTAGGTCAAGTGTATGTGTTCACTGACAGTCAGAATATGGAAATTCAAAAAGTGCTATATCTCTACACGTTAAACTTGTCAAATATTCTTTAAAGTACTTTCCTTACGGTTTAGTCTGAACTCATGGTACATATATAATGGACAAAAAGCAGGCCACAAACACACAATTAATTTGTATACATAAAGATGAACGTTAATGTTATTGACATGTTCTGGTGCTGTTGTTTCTTTCTCCCTTACTTTAGTTTCCCTGTATATGACTCTGATTTGTATGCATTTTGGGTCTTCATATGTATTCTTTGTGCTCGCACAAGTGTGTAGTAAGTGTTGAATTGTTACCTATTTATTCCATGTTTAACATTACTAAAAACTCTGATAAGGTAGAATTTATTATTGGTTCCATGTAATAATGTCGCCACAAAAATCTTGCCATGCAAAAATATCGCCGAAAAATGGCCGTCTACTTGTGAGTATCTGCATGTGCAGAAGTGACCAATCTATTTTTCATCGATCTGTCATGTTTGACAGGTGGGCAACATACAGAAGACACATATAGAAGAGCCAGTGTACAAAAACAGAGAGAAGACACTCATCCCAATTCCTATATTAGGCATGAAACAATACAGTAGTCTAATATTTCTATTTGTTTAATGTAAATAAAGGCCCCCATTGATGTGTTACTAGTGGAACGTTCATTGGGGAATCCCCCAAGCATGGGATTCATCTGGATGAGTTGATAGGTTGTGTGCTGCACTCTGTCATGCTCGTCTCCTGCTCTATTTGTACTGCGGTGATAGGGGTGGAACCAGATGAGCAGCGCAGACACTCAGCATCTTGTCAATATCCACCTGTGTTATTATTATGCAATATTATTTATGGCGACCATATATATGGCGATATTATTACCTGATACCTTATTATTTTACTATCCAAAATTGGCAGTTTAAAATGATTGTAGTTATATGGTGCATGCTGCAGCCATTGCCTAAGCGTATATATAATGGATCGACAAACTCTGAGTGTGCCTGCCGTGGCTGCTGTGCCTGACAGGTCTGCTGACCCTGGCGGGCGCAGCAACAACAGTAGGCAGACCCGTCATGGAAGCAATGGCACCATTAGCAACGGTGCCAGTGCTACTGTGTCCCCACTCCCTACGGGAATGGGGACTTACAATTTACCAGCGCCTGACTTCCCAGGCCACCAGACTCGTAATCAGCCGTTGGCACTGGGAAGTCAGGCGCCAGTAAAATATTACAGGTCCGGTGGCATCCCAACGGTAGCACCGGCAGGGTTTCCTCCAGACCTGTAATGAGTCCCAATGTATTGTTTAGATAAGTACATTTGGTCTCCCGATCACCCCTGACATCTTGTAACCAACATTATAAACACAACCCCTTGTAGGGATTTTTCATCAAAATTAATTGTATATGTGATGTCATCAGTGATGTCATCAATGACCTTTGTGATCTCATCTTTGATGTCCTGGGTATTAGTCTTAGCAGTGCATGGTGGTGGCACAAGCTATGGTTGGTCAACTTACCGTAATTGACACATTGCCTTGGTTTTCTGGTTTTAATTGTAACCATAATGTCCCTTTAACAAAGTTTTTTCACTGAATTTCATAGGTTTTTACCAGTGCACCCTTAATTTTACAACACGTTTCTCATATTATACTTGCCCCCAATGAAGCAGCTGTAGAGTATGCGAACAGTAGGAATGTCCGCGAACATCAGGTAGCATTCACAAAGCACAGAAGGACAGGGGAGAACAAAAAATGTTCTACCCTTCAACCAGCAAACACATATAAATCACACAACATTATGTACATTTACTACACCCAACTATACCTTTTTCTACATAATCCTCATTTAAAAACGTAAAACTAATTTGTTCATGTAGCACACAACAAAATGGAATGTACCAAGCACAAACCATAATTGTACACCTCATATCAACACCGCAGTGCAACTCAGCATACAGACTCAAATACACAAGGTGCTTATTAGAAAACAGGGTCTTACTAAATAGTAAGTACACTGTATTTATTTCTCTATTTTTACCATTCACTATATGAACATTGCTTATATGAAAAAAAAAAACTTTTTTAAAATTTTTACAGAGCACACTTGAGTAGTTAGAAGAACATTTCCCAAAAGAAGACATTACTAATGATAACATCTCCAATGGTATGCAATAAATCTTTTAATGTAAACAGATAATGTAATTTGTACAGACCTCACTAAAATAAAAAACAAACATTTCTTATAGTGAATAGTTTTCACGAAAAAACAACACCCCAATTTAAATATGCAGAAACCCAAGAATCACAAAGAGAAGCCCTATCGCCAACTGAACATAATTAAATCATGATGTTGTCTGAAAAATTGGATGAAATCAGTAATGAATTTAAGGATCTTTTAAATTATGTCAAAAATCATGTCATTAAATATGTTCATTATCACTGTCCTTCTTGCACCTGTCCCCTTTCTCCCCCAGCAATCATCTCCATCAAATTTAAATGAAGGACGCTTTGATGAAACCTCACTCCCTTTTTCCCCTGATCATTATTGTACAGAATTTTTGAATCCTTCCATTTATGTTTCCCATTCCGATATCCCATCCCTTTCCTAAATAAATGTATCTTTTATATTATAAATGTCTTTGCATATTGTTCTGTCATTATTTTTTTAAATGCCCAATAATAGTCTGTGAACATACCAACTGTCCGGGACTGTCTGCATACAAAATGGAGCTGCTTCCTTTACAAACGCTGTGTCCACATATGTTTGGGTTTGCATGACGCACTTTTAATTAGTCCGCAGACAGCGTTCCTTTTCTGCAGGCACCCAAATGCATGCGCCCAGAGGTTTGCGCCAGATGGGTGTCAGCGGATGGCCGTCATGTCATATTGTTTCAAACTGCATTTTCAACCAATCTAGGTTGTTTCAAGTTGAAACCTTACCATTCCAGAGCCCCTAGACCCATTTGTGGTTGATCTGGCAACGTTTTACAACTTCTCAAGGCCTATTTGTGACGCGGTAGTCCACGGACAGTCTCAATATGGCCATCTAGGAGAGAGCACCTGCTTTGGAGATCTCTTTTAATGATCTTATTATTTGCTCTAATGGCACCTATTGTAGCCATTCCTCCTCCCCATTCACTCCCACCTCCACAACAATCTGGAGGGCCTGGAGAGGGGAAGAGGAGTAGAGATGCACATGAGGATCAAGAGGAAGATGAAGATGAGGTAGAGGAAATCCCTATATCCAACACCCAGAGTGAGTCCTGGGTTTGGTGGTTTTTCACCACTGTTTGGGAAGCACCATAAACTCAGGCAGCCAAGTTGAGATACACTCAGTGCCATGTCGTACTCAGTCACAGAAAACCTGGGCTGTACTCCTACGAGACCACCTCCATGTGGCGCCACACCAAATCCAACCACACGTTTGTTCTGACAATGGTGGTACCTTTCTCAGGGAAAAGTAGGTTGACACCTTCTACCCCATCTTCATCAACCACTCCTGTTACCACAAAGGATACTCCTTAGGGGCAGAGGATCCCAGTGACTGCCTCGAAGGCCATAAAGAATGCTGTTGACCCTTAGCTTTTGAGGGTCACATGCTATGTTTGTACTGTGAAGCACCGATCTGTAGGGGGAGCAGTTTCATTGTGCTTTCGAAGCAGCATTCATTGAGCACGAGAAACACTGCCACCTACCTTATATGTAAGCTCCTTCCTCTGTCCACCTGCACATCTGTCTCTGTAGTTGGTGCCCCTTTCCTCCCTTCACTCCCTCACCTTACCTTCCCTTTCCTAAAAAACACAAAAAAGGGCAAAAAATCAAAAAATCTAAAAAATACCAAAAACGGTTCCTTTAGGAGCCACCTTTCACAGTTAATAGATGGAACTGAAAAAAAAGCCTTGCAGGCCCCTTTGCCGAAGGCGCGGTAGTCCGTAGACATCAGCAACATTCCAAGCATGGGTTGGGGAAATGGAAATATTTAAATTGACATTGTCTTCTTGGGAAGAATGGGGATAAATTAACCTCCTTCCTATTCTGTATTAAGGATTTTTTTTAAAAGCTAAACTCTGGTTTTCACAGGCCAAGAAGTTTATCAGTGCATCAATCCCTGAAAATGTGTGAAACATGTTGTACACTGTGCTTGCATACCCAGATATATGTTCTGCTGTGAAAACCATGGGAATTAATTCATAATTCATTACTCCCTGATAACAAAAGTGCCCTGTGAAACTTTGGTTTCTAGGATAAACTGTTTCAAACATACCATTACAAAGTTTAATTTAAAGGTCCAGTCCCCTTTTGGTGACATAGTTTTTAAACAGGGTTCCTCCAAAATACGTTTAATTAACCCCTGGGATATAATTAATTCCCGAGGCATTTAATTAAATGCTCTAAGATTATTGTACTCACTTCTGGTTTGTCTATCAAAGCCCAAGACATGTAGAGACAGTATTGGCACAGTTGACCTAATGCCAATTTGACCTACTCCCATTTGACCGCATCTTTTTGACCTAATTTTGTATGTCAAATGGTACCATTTAATAAAAAAATAGTTGTGGGGGGAAGTCGGAGGAGTGTGCAGGGGATCTCTCCCACATTAGTGGGGTTGCAGAGAGTCTCCCTCCACCGTAGGGCCAAATAATTAGGTCAAATGGGCAGTAGGTCAAGATTTTTAGGTCAAACAACCCATATCCGTGGAGACATCAAAAGTTCAAAGCAGTTCTGCCAGGCACGATTTTCCTCTTAGTCTCTCCACCTGCTCTGAGAAGTTTGGTTGTGTCATTGGAAAGGCTTCTGGCTGGTTCTCTTCTTTTGCTGTTTTTCAGAAGAAACACTATCTACAGCCCAAGTTAAGAGAATGCCTAAGTATATATAAGTAGACACTTCTTTTATAGATAATTTTGCATCACCCAATTATACATTTTAATGACTTTTCTGTTTGCCTTAATGCTCATTACATTGGTTTTACTTAAATTAATCATCAATCCATAGGCTACTGACAATTCCTCTAAAGCTGTAAGGCTGCATTGTAGACCAATCGCTGATTGATCCAGGACTACTATACAGTCAGCGTAGGACAGCAACACATTTGGGCATAGTCCTACGTGAATTGGGAAATTCGTACATTTCTTAAAAAACCCCTTCCAAATCTGATATATAAATGTTAAATCAAGTAGGGGCTAACATGCAGCCTTGTTTCAGCCCATGATTTACCTTTAAAGACTAATTAGCCAGACCTGCCTGACTAGTTCTAGTTTGGGCCGTAGAATCAGAGTAAAGTGCTTTGACAAAGTACAATATGTGTACGTGTACTCCACAAAGTTCAATTTTCTTCCATAACACCTTTGAATCAAAGTATCAAAGGTTTTGGAAATTGTCCAGTGATTTACTTTTATACCCTAATGTCATTCGTATAAAATACATTAAAGACCAAAGGTTCGAAAGTGTACCAAACCCCTTCCCAAAACCGGTTTGTTGACATTTGAGTATGTTTTCATTCTCCAACCATTCATTGATATACCTTAGTAGCAATTGTGCAAACATTTTTGCGCTAGAATCAATCATTGCTAATAGTTAATAATTTGAGGATGATTGGCGTAAACCCTTCTTTTAAATTGGGATTCGCAACATCTTTGGGAGTAAACCTGTTGCCACAATTTCCCTAAAAAATAACAAATAGATGTGTGACCAAATTTTGGGATTTTTATTAAGACCACATTAGCCCAGAGCCCTAGATGGTTTGAATCTCACAGTAATGTGCTGAATATAAAGTTGAGGGACCCTTTATCCTGGATGTCTTGGTGATTGCTTACTAAATCTGCACATCATTCTGATAATAAATACTCAAAATGTATCTTTTCTATGCATCATTCAAAATAGGATTTATTTCTCGTTTGCCCAATTTATTATTATTATGCTCATGGTAAATGGCATAAAACATACGCAAATCTGAATTCCTAAGGGTTCTATACATAGTTTGCCACTGTACTGAAGCAATACATATCTTTTGTGACCTTACCCAATTTTTAAATCTTAATCTTATTTTTTTAATGATGTTCTGCTGGGACTTGGGATAATTTTCACATTTGTAGTTCTTTTTTCTTGTATGTTATTATAAAATAGTATTTTTTGTTTTCATTTTAAGGTTAGTAAATGATTTCCTTTGCCATTTTTCAACTTCACATTACAAAGAGAATATAATAGAATAGAAATGATCCAAGTTAATATACTTTAGTCAGTCTTCACACATCAAATGATTCCGTATAGGTTTGTTAGACTTATTCATATTTTTATCAAACAACTTTATTCTTTTCCCAGAATTGGTAAATGAAAGGTGACCCCCCCCCCAAAACATTCAGATTGCTGCCCGTGTCTTCCATCAAGTGATATCCCCACTATCACATGATCACTCATGTTATTAGGGATTAATGCAAAGTGTGTTACCTACACATTTTGTACTTAACTAGTTAAAACTAAATCGATCCAGGTACCATTGATTCAGGTATGACATCAACCATCCTTATCAGTTTTCAGCAATTGAACCAGTTGCCACAAATAAATAAAAGTGAACCAAATATCATTTGCGTTAACCATCTCATCATCTTCAAAGCTGATTGCTTGAACCCCATAATTATTTCTCAGGATGCGACAATCATGTATACTTTCTTCCTTCCTATTAGAGAATATTGGATGATGACAATTTAAATCACTCAAAGCAAAGTATGTACTCTTTGGATATTCATTTTCCATTTCTCTAATAATAATTCAATTTGGGTACTTATCTTTAGCAACGTTTATGTATTTGTGTATACGAGACTCTACTCAACTAATGTGTTGTATCTGTGATTTTGCATTTGTCCATCAGTATCTTTCATTTTTTGGAGTTTGATTGGACCTTTTTATTTGTGTGTATATTGTATTTTTCTGTGAATGATTCTGTAAAGGTTATTTAAAGATATACAACAGAAAAATATATATATATCTTTAGCGACTTCTCCACATTTCCCAGGGGGTCATAAACATGTATAAGCAAGATATTGGTTTTCGCTTTGTCCTCTACCAACTCCAAATGTATGGCAACTACATTTAAACACTACATTTAAACATGCAAAAATTCAACAGCATTCATATGTGCAGCACTCCAATAATTAAACTCCTAAAAGGTCTTCCTTTCAAATGTCATGGCTCGCCAGCCGTGGAAGCTATGTAGAAGATAGAAGAAGGACTAACCCTTCTTGAACGCCGTATGCATTATAGGTTCTCTACCTTGAAAAGGACCGGAAGTTGCTAATGGACTTGCATTGCAACTTCCAGTGCTTCGGGAAGTGTTTCCAATGCTTCGGTGTGTTTGTATTCCTGACCCGCTCCGGTGGCTGTCTCTCCTCGTTCCTGCTGCTGACTTACCTTATCATTTCCTTGCCTCTCCTTCCGTGCTGCCTGTCTTGAGCATTTCTCCACGGTACTTGCTTCTCTTTTTTTACCACGCCCCTCCCGTACCTGTGCTCTCCTGCCTACTCCTTCAGTCTTTGTCTGTGTATTCAAGGAGTTCTGCTACACGACCTTGTGTATCTCTCTCCGACTGGATCCTTTCCTGGACACCCTCTTTGGAACCATTGTATCATCCTCATCACAACTGTGCATTCTGGGATTGGTAGTCCTCATCCGGAACATCTCTTAATACCTGCCAGGATTTTTCGGCAAGGCTTTTCCCTGGCTGGGGTGGGCTCTCTGGGGTCCCCACTGCCAGGCAAACAGCATTTCTGGCAAAGTGGCCTCCGGTGGAGCTCATACCCATTACTCCAAACAGGGGGAACGGATAAACAAGAAACCCAGCGATACCTGGAGACAAAGAAGAAAGGAGATACCGTCAGACGACTCCTGGGACACCGACACAGACGATTCCTCCGCCTTCCATATGGATTCAGGTGAGGAGGGGGTTGGGGAACCGGACATTACAGTTCAAACTGAATCTGAGATCAAATTTCGTTGGGCCATTTTTTGAAAAACATTTAACCCATCCAAATAAAATGGTTGCATTAGCCATGTCTCCTGTAACAAAAAGATATGATGCAGACAAGTAACTTAAACGTAGAGGAATGTAAAAAAAATAATTGAAACCTCTAGTATTCCAAGATCTAATGATTACTTGATTGGCATTTATACAGATTGGTGATTCTAGATCATCCATATCTGAAGTGACCACATCTTTGTTGAGTGAGGTGTTAGTATGTAAATATAGTGCTGCACTGATTTGAGTGACTATATCCTTAATGGAATTGGGAGACATGATTTCACAGGGGATTCTGTACCTGATTTATCAATACCCTTTACCTTTAATTCCAGTTCGATACATTTTTCAAACTGACAGCCCATCTTTAAAAAGCTTGAAGCTTGGGAAATAATGAGCTTAGTAACAATAGGGGAAATGAAATGAGATGAGATGAATCACAAGCAATAAGCCTTCCATGTAACTGAGAAATGTCTACTAATGTAAGGTTTTGCGTGGTGACCATTTTCAAAGCAGGAACTTGGTGCATTAACTCAATCACAATTTGTTAAAAAAGGACTATAAATCCACTATCTTTATCTTTTTTGTCATGATTTTGACCGGGCCTACTGAGAGCAATACAGTTTCTCTCAAAGATCCCTCATCAGGGGTAATTTTTTTTTTTTTTTGCCAATTTACATTTAAATCCTTAGAAGTGAGTATGTGTTATTTAATTTAACAACCCTCTTCTTCATGGGTCTCTTTTTGTGTATCCCAATTGCCCATTTCATCTTCCTCAAAAGAGACCTCAGCCAAATCAGGATAGTTGGCCGTATGGGAGTGATCACGGGTAGGCAATAACATCACATGTTCCCTATTATTACTTTTAACCCATATGCTAGGGATTCAACCCTGTGCTTTCCAAACTGCCAGCTTCAGTACAACTGTAGACACAATTTCAAAGCCCTTTTCAGTTTATAAACAGATTGAGTTCTTCGTAAATGCTTGGCTCAAAGGCTGGGCTAACACTGAGTATTCTGTGAGGATCTTTTAGCTGACCTTCTGGCTTTAGTTTCCAGATGTTTCTTTTTGTGGGTCTTTTTTCTCCTACCATATTTCTGTTTATTTGATAACCCGAAGTAGAGACTTCTTGACTGTTTACAGTAGCTGCTTTAATAATCATTACATTTGAGTCCTCAAAACCGTTCCCTTTGGAACAAGCGAGCATGGTGATCTTCCTGTACCAACTCCAAATTCTGGCTAATAAGGATTTAAATTATCCAACTGGGAGGTTTCAGGTCTCAGAGTGGTCACACTCTTAGGGATTTTTGAATTCGGAACAATGTCTACCAAGCTTGCCAAGCCATGCTTGATTACTTTCTGGTCCTTATACATGTTATTCCATAATGTAAATAACGCTTTTAAGAGAATCAGGAATTCAGGTTCCGCTTCAACCTCTAAATTCATGGAATCATTTATATGGCACAGGAGCAACAAGAGGATCGTATAGCTTAGGTTACATAGAGCATATTAAATAGAGTCCAACTACGGTTACAATAGTGGACACATTGACAACATTGGCAACAGGTGCCATAAATGAGGTTATCCTAGGACAATTTACATATAGATAGAATATTTACAATAGTACACTGTACATATAATAGCAAACAATATTCACAATTTACAAGTTTATGTTGTATCGAATCAGCAAGGCAGAGGAAATGCCAGTACATTAGTTATCGTGATCCTTAATCCATTGGATAAGATTAGACCTAAATTGTAGGTAAGGAAGGTCTTCTCTTAGGGAAGGTGGTAGTGAGTTCCAGTGTAATGCTGCTTTGACACGGAAGCTGCTCCCTCCGGTCGAAATGCGTTTGAATCTTGGCACCAGTAGTAGGTTGGCATTGGCCTTTCTGGAAGGGCGGTGAGATAGCTGTCTAGTGAATCTCGTTATAAGGTATTGAGGGGCCAAGTCGTGGAGGCATTTGATAGTTAAGGAGGGACAGATTGGAGGAAAATCTTGTCTTTCTTGGAGAGCCAGTTGACAGATCTTCTCGTGTCTGAAATGTGGGCTTTCTTCGGGAGAATTAGGGCTGCTCTTAGATCATTATTTTGCAAGATTTGAATTTTATTTGTAATGTATTTGTTGCTACCTACATAAAGGGCATTACAATAATCCAGCTTGGACAGGACCAGAGCTCTAGCCAGGGTGATACAGTTGTTAGAGGATAGGAAGGGTTTGGCTGCTCTGATAAGTTTGCAGGTATAGGGGGTGGCGGAGGCCATTGCGTTTACCTGTTTTTTGAATGATAATGTGGAGTCTAGGTGGAAGCCTAGAGTTTTTACCTCCTTAGCCACAGAAATAATATTGTTGTCGATTTCGAATGATGAGTAGTTTTGGCCAAGTTTGTTGAGCTTAGCTGTTGTGCCAAGGATGAGGAGTTCTGTTTTGTCATCATTCAGGCATAGTCCGTGTGAGGCCATCCATGCCTGGATGATGAGGTACACTCTGTTTACAAAGGCCAAATCCTTGTCATAATCCCCCGTCAGCGGGATGAGGATCTGGGTATCATCGGCATAGTTTGTGTAGGTGATACCCAGACCATCGGGATCATCGAAAAGGGGCATTGTGAAGATGTTATACAGGGTGGGGGAGACACAAGAGCCCTGTGGCACGCCACAGGTAATGGGAATAGGGTCAAAAGCTGCCAGCAGGGAGAAGACTCGCATTGTTCTGTTATTGAGGAAGGACTGAATCCAATCTATTGCCTCTTCGGAGAAGTGGGCGGCCGACTCAAGGTGGTTGCACAGGATCTCATGGTCGACCAAGTCAAATGCGGCTGAGAGATCAAGGAGCAGCAGTAGTGCCGTCTTGCCCTCGTCTCTCAACTCATCTATTTGTGTCTTAAGGTCGACCAGAGTGGTCTCGGTTCCATGTTGAGGTCTGAAACCTGACTGCCGGATTCCTAGGAGGTGGTTATGTTCTAAGTATTGTTGGATTTGTAGGTCTGCCATTTTGTCGAGGATTTTGAGAAGGAATGGCACTGTGGTAATAGGGCGGTAGTTTGTGGGGATGGAAGGGTCTATGTTTTGTTTTTTGAGGAGTGGGAGGACCCAGGATTGTTTCAAGTTGTTGGGTATCGTGCCTGAGGTGAAGGATGCATTTATTGATTTGGTGATACAAGTTGAAAGTTTGCGAGCTGCATCTTTATAAGTTGTGCTGGGCATAAGTCGCCATGGCAGTTTGACGGTTTGAGAGTGAGGATGACATTCTCAACCTCTTTGATAGAAACTTTGCAAAAGTTAAAGTGTGGTGTGGTCTCATGAGGTAGGGTCGGGATAGATTGCATCACTGTCGCATTGCTGTTACTGGATTTAGAGGTGGTGAGAAGGGTATCCTTTTTGTTGTTAATCTTGATTTGCAAGGTAATAACTTTGTTGGCCAAGGCATTTTGAATGCTTGTGCACCAATTTTTATCCTTGAGGCAAGAGTCTGGAATTTGGATGGGAGATTCTACCTCTTTCAGAATTGCAAAAAGCTCTTTGATATTAGACTTAGCTTGCGTAATTTGCAGGTTGTATGAGGTTTGTTTGGCAGAGATAATTTCTTTTTTGTAGAAGGACGCTTGCTTACTTAGATTATTCTTATTGATTTCTGATGGATCAAGTCTCCATATTTTTTCACAGCGACGTTTCTCTTGTCTAATTGCTTTTAATTGTGGAGAGAACCAGGTGTCTATTTGTTAGCTAATTTGTGTCAATTGTGATGACTCTGCTAAATCCGCAGAGGTAATGGGAAATTGATCAGCATTTAAAGCAGTACCAGGTGTAACAACTAAATAATGTCCTGTTGATGATTCCTTTTGCAGGCTTAGACGCATATTTAATAGTGAGATGTTGTCTATTTTCAAATGATACATCCATAGCCACTGGTTCATCATTAATTAGCTTTTCAATTGAAGGCACAGGGGAGAAATTAAATGTGATAACGTATTCATGGACACCTTTTGAGGATCATTTGAAAAAAGCTGTGATTTTCCCTTTGTCCTTCGCATCCAACCCCCTTTCTTCACAAATGGTGTCCATGATAACAACCGTTACAGACTATGTGTGAATGTTAGATTTTTAACTGCATTTCTTTTTTAAGTTCTTGCTCATTGATACCTTGCGTACACAAACCCTGCGTTCCTTGCTGCACAGCGTGTATTTGCGATTTGCTGGAGGCATATCAGAACATTCCTTCAGGAACAGCAAAATGGGGTGGAGCAGTATTTAATGAGACAAAAGGATTTAGGAGTATTCTCCTTCTGTATACTTTTCAAAGTTACATGCCTTAATAGCATTACCGGTCTAAGTCCAACTTAAATAAGGAATTATAAATGACCGTTAAAGAGTACGTCGCTGACATTCTTGAACACAGCACACCACAGGTAACCACTTCCCTTATCACTTTCTGTGAAGTAATACACACTGCAGGTAAGGTCTTGATGCTGGAAATGGGGTGCAAACTCCTCCTCCATGCCTCAGCCACTGAGGAGAGACTCTCCAAGGCACAAACTGGTCCACAGGTAACCACTTGCCTTACCACTTTCCCCGTCGCCATCTGCACTGCTGGTAAGGTTTTGATACTGACAGTGAAGTGCAAACTCCTCCTCCAAGACAAAGCCACTGCAAAGAGACTCTCCAAGGCACACACTGGTCCACAGTTAACCACTTGTCATAACTCTTTCTGCAAAATAATAGCAAAATCGAAAAACACTACACAAAACCCACTGGAAAGATGCAGAGTTGCAGCACTCTGGATAGTGAAACAGGTGGAAGAGTTGGTAACACACATAATGTTTTTTTAAAGCATATGTTTATGCATGAAAAAGGGATTAAAGTGGAATGACCAGCTGCTATTTGCGAAGAAGGAACAATGTATCAGTTAGCAGTCAATAATACCTTTCACTGTTCTTGGTGGTACGACAACATCACACCAGGCTTCTTGGTTCTATTTGTGCAGTTAGATTAAGGCTCAAATGCATGGCTCGCATTGTTACAGACAGGGAACAGATGTCAGGCTGGGGTTAAGCTGAAGTTTGTTAATGTATAACAAGTGTGGATCATGAGGGCCACCAGGATCAGTTTGACGGCTAAGATGCTGGTGACTGTATGTTCAGATTGAGACGGGAGGTTCTTTGGTGTTTGGAGGTCATGGTTCAATGGTTCCCCAAGGTCTGGTCAACTGTCGATAAAGATTGGCAACAAATATATTGGCATTCTGAAAAAGCAGTTTGAAGACAGCTGGTGCAATGATAAGCTTCAAGTTTGAGTCGAGGCAACCATACGCTCAGGTGGCATGGTGGACGGTGAACTAGTTCAATTGTGTGAGACAGCAGCTTGAAGATTGGTCAAGTACCAAGGGCAGGTCTGGATGTTCTTGTTGGTTCAAGCAGGGTTCAACAGCTTGAATCAAGACTCACAGGGTTCTGACAGCAAAAACACATGTATGCTGCCTGCCTTGTCTCCCTGTTTGCTGTTACTCACAATCCAGGGACTCAAGTATAAGAATAGTCTTTGTTTGTGGGCTCCCAACACAAGAGAGGCTGGGACACACATGGAGAGGTCCTTCCTTACAAATAGATCCTGGGTTACACTGTAGCTGACAGAGAGGCAGGTCGTACTCCATCAGTAGGTCACCACCAATGTGCCCTGGAGATGGGTAGGGAGCAGAGATTGCTTCCACCTTGATTGTTCAGAGGGCTTTGGAAATTCATCTCTTCCAGCAGAGTTTCAACACATTCCAGTGTAGGTGTTTGTTCCAAAGTGAATCAAACACAGAGTTGGAGGCCCCGTCATTTAAAGGGAAAGGTCCACGGGTAATTGGACCTAAGCTAGCCTGCTTTCAGGTGTCCAATCCCTGTCATTGATAAAAGTGGTCTTTGCCTTTGACATTTTTTGGGCTAATGGAATTGGGGGGACAGGAAGGAAGGATAGAAATAGAGAGAAACAAGATGATTGATTCTTTCTTCAGCTCTACTGAGCACTCTCTGTTAGACGAGGGTCCAAATTTGACCCTCATGCCCCCGACACAACTCTCTATACACAGACAGACAAATAATAGATGTGCCTCGCTCTTAGGATGATCACTGCAGTCATCGATGTATCTCAAGTGTGAAAAATAAATTACTCTTAGACAACCGCTAAGTTCATTCCCAATTGATAAGTTGTACAGCATGGAATTGACATCGATTGATCAGGTCGACCGACTGAATTACCAGAAACCAATGACATTGTCACTGACATCACAGCATAGCACTGTTTATACATAAAGTGCCTATCCATCCATTCATGAAGCTACATGAACCTGCACTAGTTTATTGCATATAGACATGAAGCACATTGTTATGACCCACTTACGCAGAAGATGAGCACCCACACATATTTCTATATTCTTATCTTCCGCCAAAGCTGAAACGGCAAGATGCAGAAGAATTTGTATACATAGCTTGCATGTGCTTAACCTGCTACTAACATTGTGAAGCCATACGGGACACTATAGAAGTTATAGGCCATCAGACCCAACAAGAAAGGAGACACATTTGAGAAACACAGACACTCTGACATGATCCTTGCAGCTTGAGGTGAGCAGAAATGGGACACCCAGCCAAGGACGAAGGGGAAGCAGGAAAATTCCAGCTACTGAGATAGTGAGCTACCTGCAGAAATTCAGGCTAAAATCATCATAATTATAGATGAGAGGGCTTCATTCTGTGGCGTCAAGAAACGTAACCTGGACAGAGAAGACCGTACCCAGGGAGCCAGAGAAAATAATATAGAAGTGTTGCCCACGTTTTTTTAGCGGACTGCACTCTCATAGGCTTGAGTGATCAGAGAATAGCTACATTAGAGAACGCGTCACACCTTCATATTCTTTCTCATTAGCTTGAAGAGATACATCCAGTATGAGAACTGTCTGGGCTCCCAGGGTCGGGGTGACACACTTTGTGCAATACAAATTCACCTTTAGCCTTTAGCATTGGGATCTAATTTGTTGCAAGGGCCAATGGTCTTTCGACGACCCTGCAACATTGTATGATGGGCGCTCTTTGAGGTGGTCATAGAAGGGGTCACTGGAAATTGCCAGCCAATCCTTAAACTAATTTATACATGTTTTAAATATATCTTGCCCCAACCCACCAATACTAATGTTTGCTAGGTTTCCAGGTGGAAGCCTGTATTTGTGCTGTCACACCAGAATAAAACCGGGGGACACATGCTTAGAAGCTAAGAGCTCTGGTTGAACTTTGTTTTTCTGGAATAATCCCTGTTTGTTTGCTAATAAAGGATAGTAACTTTGCCCTATGGCTGAGTCCTCTTTTCTTGTGGCTGGGAGTTTCTGATGGGCCCAAGTGTACTCTACTTTTATCTGGGATGAATGCTAGAGAAGCCCGGCCACGCTATACATCCTGTCTACACTAACACTGCCCCATCCCTTTTCGATAGCATCAAAGGTTATTTTGATATACAGATTGCTGTTGTATGGCTAGTCCTTTTGGGATGGACCAGGCCATCCACTGCTGTGAGGCTGGCTCACTAGAGGTAGGTGTTACCTCACCTCACAAAGGATCAAAAGGGGAGACATTGCCATCCAGTCTCCTGCCCTGTCACATTGCAAGGCCAGGCTGTCTGACCAGAATACACATCCCCTTGCACAGCTTGGCTGTGCTCACAGTGCTGACATGTGTTATATCAAAGTGATGGGACTGTGATAATTAGGAGAGATACTGGCAACCATGCTATAAACTCATGCATGGCTTAAATTTAAAGTTAACAACTTCCACCAGATACTAACACTTAAAGTTATGTGAACATGGGTTCATGCCTTAAATGCAACCCCTATGATACAATGGCTTGGCTGTCAATGCAAATGTCAGATGGGCACCTGTGACCCTGTATCTTTTCTGTGACACTGGTGATCATATGCTGCAGATCAGAGTACTGATTCAGCAGGACACAGGGGTACAATATGCTTTTGGCATGGAGCTTATGAAAGAGAGATCTGATTAGCAGATTTTGTTTCCTGGTGTGGAATTACCTGTATCATTTTAATATTTAACTAAAAATCAGAAAGCCAGAGCTTCTGTACCCTCACCAGATGCAATCCTTAGCAGTGTACATAAAAGTTATTAACATATGTAAATGCATTAATACCTCATGTATTGTAACATATCCTTCTTATATGCATGTGACCAGAGGTGCTCTGCTTATTGTGTTTTTTTTATTTTATTTTTTTTAAATTGGACAAAGGGTTAAACAATTAGAGCCGATAATGTACTTCCTTATTTGTCAGTTTAAAAAAACATTATTTCTAAAGATCCACAGAATTACATGTTTTTTAGGGCCTGGCTATCACAGAAAACATCTGTTTAGGCAGATATTCTACGAAACAAAGGAATCATTTTAATAGTCTGCTTTCATGACACAGACACACTATAGATGAGGTCTTATTGCTTTGCAAGGTCAGGGTTTTGAGTCTGTTCAAGGCTCAGCTATTTGATGTTGCTGTTACTGACTCATTAGACCCCAAATCTATTAAACTTGTTTTCCTTTTAAAAGTCCAATTCCATCAAATTGAGCTGAATCCTTTATGTTTCTCACATTTAGCTGCATTTTCTTGGTAGCATAAACAAGAGGGCTGTCCTTTTTGTACAGAGCCTATTTATAGTATCTTTTTTTAATTCAGCATTTAGTTAAAATACAAACGTTTGCTTATAAGAACTCCAAACATAAGACAAGAGGTGGTATTAATCTAATGTAATGGGTTAGACAAAGTGGTTGATAATGGGACCTGCTTCAAGAAACTGTCAGAAAACTGACATTTACCTTCCTGGTCTCAAGACAGCACTGCATCACCATAGAATTAAGCTTAAACTAAAGTTGAAAGTAATTGGGTCATTTCAAGGTTACATGTAAAAGGAAACATTTTTTTTTTATTATGGCACTTGCGTAGGTAAAGACAATTTAATTAAATGTAGACCTATCAAAAATTAACTCAATCTATCAGGTAACTTGTAATACACATTCTGTCTATCATTTCCTTTCAGAATACCAACATATAATTTGTAGAAGTCTGATACATACAGAAACTCTTTTGCATTATCTAATTTCAAATAAAATACTTGTGTTATTTTATTTAACATTAAGTTACATGATTTTGTTAATGAAAACGTCCCTAAAAATGACCATTGTTTTATGAATAAATGTCATTGTTTTATTATCAACTACTATTGTTGATACTATATTACTATCAAATAATGTATACAGTCATCACTGTATTGCTGTCTTAGTTTTTGAAGAGATATCTTCTTCATGTAGGCTCAGGGATCCAATGGTAAAATGAAGCCTTGGGAGACTCTGCAAGTAACTGAAACAATCAGTGACTTGACATTTCCCATCAGGACCAGTGGTGTCTGCCTGATACAAAGGTGCCATGTCACTGGAGACAAGTTTACAAGTTTCTATAAACCCCCTTCTCTAGGAAGAATTTTGAGTAGCATTATGTGGTCTATGGTTTTAAATGCAGCTTAGAGGCAAAGTAGGACCAATTGGTCTGAACTTCCTGGTATGCATCTAAGACGGGGAGTGCATAGTAGACAAATATGCTTGCTCTTAATGGTAAAGCATATGTGTCTGTACCTCGATTGGTAGGGCTTCAGCGGTCTGTATTGGTCTATTTGGCTGCCATGTTCTTTGTCCAAATAATTAAGATAAACTTTTCAATGTAAACATCCATTTGAACTAAATGAGCTCTATATGTCCAATTTATATTTTTCTAATGTGTGTTTATGAAGAAAAAGAATGTCAATTCAAACATAAATCTTTCATTCTGCCTTACCGCAAAAGATATCTGGCTTCAGAAATTGTGTCAAGATGAGATAGGCTCCGAATTGTAGACGTCCAGTGTCGCAAAGTAAGTAGTAGAAGTCTAATTTCCAAATATATAACTTCACAGCCAGGTCTTGGCACAAGACCGCAACACATTCACAGAATCACTAGTGAGGGGAGGAATCTCCAAAATCACTAGTTACTGGAAACGGGGATGATGCCCTCATATACAATATAGTCTAAAACTGACACGTAAGCCTTCACTTTTTCTGACATACAGCAAAATGCCAAAAATCAGAGGAGGCTTGAATGTAACTCATGTCTTGCGGGTGTGCTTAAACAGTCAAGTTTCAAACACATAAGATTAAAAAATACAAGTCAATTTCCTTTAAAATATCTTCTGTAGCTCCACAGTAATGAAAGTCCACGATATGACCAAACAAGGGGTTAGTGTCTGCTCTATCCTTCTTGAAAGCACTGTCCTTTGTCCTACCATTCTATTAGTGAAACCTGAGAGTTCTGAGTTTTGAGAGTACTACCTGTCTGTCTCTGCTTCAGGCAAAGTTTCCAAGGGTTCTGTTCATAAAACATCTTAACTATTCTTGGGACATGAAAATATTGCTATGGTTTCCAAATCCATTCTACCAGTCCTTAACATTTTCAATCAAGGAAATCCCATAGATACTTTTGTTTTCTTTTGCATTGATACCCGGCAAGTGGGGGTGTGGTGGCTTCCAGCCAATCAAGCGGTTCGGAATGGGGTCTTTACCACATGGTTCCCTGCTCTGAGCCCCCTCAGTGCTTGAGGCTACTATCTTCCCCCGCTGCGTCCGAGGTAAGTGCACCCACATATGTACCTTCCCCACCACCGCCCACCCACTTTTCCAAATAATTAGCACCCCCTTATTCCCGCCCCATTTACCTGGTGCACCCTTGTAACACATGTGTCCCTAAAGCGCCAATGGTCGCCATGGAAAGGGAGATGGGCCTATGTGTAGTTTCCTTGTCCCCGATCCATGTTGGTCATCTTGTTTTGTATTTTTTTTCAAGTTGCAAAATGGCAAACATGCGTTTCTCAACTTGAAAACAAAAACGTTTAGCATCCCTGGACAACGTGCCAGGATATTAATAGCAATAAACCCTTCTTGGCAGATGCATTACCAGAGATCTTATGTTCCTGTTGCATCCCGATGTGGCAATGGCCACCGGGGAAAGGGAGAAGGGACTACGTGTAGGTCCCTTCTCCCCAATCCATGGAAGCCATCTTGTTTTGTAGTTTTTTTTTTTCAAGTGGAGAAACATAAAACCGGCCATTTCTCAACTTGAAGGAGAAAAACTATTTTCATCCTGGTACAACGTGGCAGTAATCTAATAGCAATAAACGCCTCTTCTAGAGTGCATTACCAGGGCAGGTAATGCTTCTGGCTATGTTAAAGCCTTTGATTGGCTAAGGCTTCTCACTGGCCTAGAGCATTTCATGGCCCGGTAAACAGAAACAAAATGTAAATAAAAAGAAGGTGACTTACAAAGGTAAAATTAAACTAAGAAGTTCAAATGCTCCAAAAAAAAAAGGAGTACTAATTAAATATACAGCATTATATTGTTAACTGTCACTGTAGGCAGTGGTGGAGTCAGTAGGGAGGATGGGAAGAGTGCCTCTTTAGCAAGGAAATGAAGTTTAAGTCGAGCTTTGAGGGATCCACATTCAGGCTGTCATTGATTGTTATGGGCAGCGGGTTCCAATTGAGTGGGGAAATTAGGGATGAATACTGAAAGCAAGAGGAGGCACAGTGGGGGTTAAGTGCAGATTAGGATCAGAATGAAAGAGATGGTGATTAAAGTGAAATGTAATCAAAAAGGTACTGAAGAGCAAGAACATTGATAACTCTGTAGGAGAAGGAACTTGAAAAGAGAGTGGCTCTGCATGGAAAGCCATCCGGCCTGTGGTCAGTAGGTAGAAGTGGGGGAGGAGGGGTTTATCTGGATAGGTTGTAGAGAGCATGGATAACAAAGCTCATCAGCGATTGGGGATATAAGCTGTAGTAGTAAACAATGATGACCTTTGTAAGGCACTCTGCTTTGCATTATTGTGCACACACTGTGCCCTCCATGGCATCCAAACCTGATAATTGCCTTACATTTAAGTTCAAAACCTGATTGTGCCTTTTCATCTGTCCCATCACTTGGGGTGGTAGGTGGGTTACAGATGCAACAGTATCTTGAGAGCAGGAACAAAGGACATGCAATAATAAGACACCTGTTCTTAGGTAAATTGTGAAAGATGTGGAAATGTAAACACAACCTGAAAATATGCTCTGCCAGCAGTGTTTACTAATGGATTCATATGGAATCTGCTCTGTTTTGACCCGGTGCTAAATCAAGGCTGATTCCATAGGAATCCATTTGTTGTACACCTGCATGTAAATCTCAGTCACGGGTCCAACGAAATGCAGATGCAATGTAGAGACCTCTATTCATTTTGTTACCGGATCTACACAAGAAGGTGCCCTTCAGATATGCTCACCAGGAGATCTGCAGAAGGAACTATGAAAGAATTATACCCTAACATGTACAAACATTAAAAAAAAAATAACTTACTTTTTTTCTAAAAGCCATAGTGTTAGTATGGGGGATCTTCCCTCTAGCTGCTCATTACAATTACCATCGCATCTATCCTCGGGCAAGGAGGCACGACCACAAAGGAGGGATCTCACACTCATAAATTCTTTGGATGAGAATGAAAAAGCATTTAGGGGCTCACAAACTCAGTGGTACATTTGCTGGTCTTATTATCTGATACCCATGTAAAGATCTCGATACTCAATTTTCTCAAAGAAAGAAACAGTTTGAGGATAGTGAGCAAGAATTAAAACACTTGAAAGCATTGGTAGATCATATTAGACAAGATAAAGATGAAGTTGTTTTGGAAATGCAGGTTTTACAAAAAGAACATTTTGAGAAAGAAAGTGATCTTCAAAATGCTGAACAAGAGATAGTTAAAATGTTTCAAGCAAGTGACAAAAGAAACAAATAATTCAATGAATGCCACATGCAAATGAGCGATATGCAAAGTGTGATTAATAAGATGAGTGATGAAAACAATTATTTGCATAATGAAGCAGACAGGCTCCTTAAAAAGTGCAAGAATTTGGAACAGCAAATATGTATTTCCAAGTCCAGGATAAACGGCAGGGCACCACATTCAATGGAGTTGAGGTGAATTCTATTTCTACACAGAGAACTAACTAGTGCCCCAGTGGCTGGGCCGGCGACTGAACTTGGTTGCAGCGCCCTTGGGGGATTTAATATACCCATTGGGGGCCGCCACCAATCCCATGCGCTTGAAACAAGGGTTGAATCTCAGTATAGTGCAATTCCATGCATGACAACGAGTAGCCCCATTAAAATAATGAAATCAATCAAGGCTCTGATCAAACCATTTAAAAAAGGAGGGGAGTGCTGTATGGAGGATCACTTAGAGGCAGTGCACGATATATTTAAAGCCCTCCAGATACCTAAGGAACAATACAGACAATACTTTCACTTAACTCTGGATGCTCCCACAGCCAGTATCATTAGAGGGTTAAACGAACAGCAGAACAAGTCATGGGCAGAGTTTGAAAAAGAGATAAGACATTATTTCGCTCATTTCCAGTCAAGGCCAAGAGGCAAAAAAGGTTGCATACACGATTACGGCTGGGCCAAATATGTCCCCTCGCCAATTTTTGCAAGACTTAAAAATAGCTTTTTCTTGCTTTGATGTATCTTTTGACCCCAATTCCAATGAGTTTAAAACTGCCTACTTCAGAAGACATCATATCACAGTTAGTCCATGAATTTGATGTGAAAAGTCCCTTGAAAGGATTGTACACCAAAGTACAAAACTATATGAAGTACTCTATTGTCAGGGTAGAGAGAGTGATAAAATGAAAGACACTAGATCAAAATCTAAAGAACCCTCTGCAACAGTGATGGAGATCAGGTCAGCTAAAATGTCACTTGAGTCCGCTCAAAGTCCAGGTAAAAATAATGTGACATCTGAACAAAGGGGTAATCAACAGAGTTTGTCGCTACCTGCACCAATGTTTCAATCACATGATCCTAGTAATAGGGAGAGCTACATTAGACATAGGTACTTAGGAGACAGGCCCCGGGCAGGATATCGGCCTGATATGTCAGGTATGAATAATAATCAGAGGCAAAGCCAGGATCAAAGGAATAATGGTCTCTACCAGGCATTGGGGACACAGAGCAGACTTGACCCCAACACCATGATATATGGTAATCAGGATAGACCCCGATACGTGGATCAATTTACTGAAAATGGGAATCAGCATAGGGGACAATACTCACAAAATGAGAGACAGGACAAGAGGCAGAGTATGAATGATGCCACACGTCAATACAATGAATCACCACCACCAGGGGACTACAACCAAAGGATGGGTGCACCCCGCTCCCCTCCACATATGAATCAAGAGTTCAGTAACAACCCCAATAGAAATCATTCTCCTGAGAAATCTCAGAATAGATTCAATCAGGGGGAAAACAACCAATATCGACCTAGGCCGCAGAGAGAAGATTCTAGAGAAATGGAAAGATTCCAGTGTCTCAAGGCCCAAGTGAAAATGTTGGCTGAACAAATAGGACAACTATGTACGGTTCAAAAACAGTCATCAAAGGTGGGGGCAGAAGGCAATGACCGGGTGGTTTCCGATAATAAGTGACTAAATATGAATTATACCTGCAATGCTAAAAAGACTGATTGCCCTGATTTGGTTTTGCATAGTGACTCTGAGATGCTTAATGATTTACAAAGGAAAATACCGACAAATGAACATGTGACAGAAATTGCAAATACATCTAAAAAAGAAGCTCGGTTTAACCTGGAGTTAAATCAAACGTTGGAGATTTGTACAAATGAAAAAGGAAAACATGAAATTCCAAAAGAACAAAGGGACAGATTTAAGAAAGACAACTCATGCATGGGTAATTCAATTGAACAGGGAGTAAGTGGGGATGCTAAAACGCTTTCCCTAGACAATCAAAACACTAACCAAGTACAGGCAGAAATAATAAATACTCAAATGTAGGGTAATGATCAATCACCTGAAGAATTCTTTGAGCCACAGATTTTTGAGGAAGTTAAAAAGATGAATTCCACGTTAAATATTCACAAATGCCCAGAATTAGAGAATGACAAATGACCAAGTAATGTTTCTAAGCATATTCAGCTGGAGGATTGTAGTGTGAACTCTGATGATCCACGGATGGAAGGGCGAACAGTGGCCACACTCCAAAGGACCTATGAATATGGGGAGATGAGCAAGGTTTCTCAAACGGAAATGGACAAAAAGGAGGGAAAAATGTCTTTGCATTTACCAATGTGCTTAACCAAAAGTGAAAAAGGTCTGAGAAAAGTGAATCCTGAAATTAGTAAGAATTCACACTTTTTGTGTGTGTTAAAAGAAGTTTAAGACAGGTATTATGCTCCCATTACAGTGGAAGAGAAATGCAATACATTTGAAATGATTGACACCGGGGCACAGGCCACAATTATGTCCAAAGAATTGGTAAAAAGTATCAATGAAGGGAGATCTCCACAGAACCAGAACACAGTGAGGCAGAGTGAAGGCCCAGTACATAACATTAACGGTGAGGAGGTACCTATTATAGGTGTTACCGAAGTTGACATAAAGATAGGAAAACACAGAATGAAACAGAAAATCATCTACCACAATGTGTGGATAGTGAGTGGAGCACAAAATAATTTTTACATGGGCAATGATATCATGCACAGAATGTGTATGGTGTTAGATTTCCTTAATCAAAAAATATGGTCCCGGATAGGTGGGCCTGCACCTGAATTTGAAGACAAGAGAAAGGCTTACCATTGCGCACAACTGGTCCCATATGCAATTGAATTACAGGTGAGGAAGGATATTACTATTCCTGCATTCACCAAGCAGGTTGCTATAATGCTAAAGTGCAAGAATGGACAGCAAATGAAAGATTCTGATGCATTTGTGTGCCTGAATGAATCCATGAAACAGCAAGGCCTGGATTATGAATACACCCCATTGATAGATGTTGGAGAAGGATCTGCCAGTTGACCCACTTCCCACCCACAATGACCACCCTTCCATCTCTGGCAGGTCTCTGGGTGTCCCACTAGAGGGCCAGAGCAGCTCACCATCTTGTGTCCAATGTTTAGGACCACCACCATATCACTATAACCACTCCTTTTAGTCCTCCCTTATTTGCAAGCACACCAATGTTTCCCCAGTGAACCGTCCACTGTGTACCAGTATGCCCCTACAGTTTGGGAAGGCAATAGCTACCCTGGCTTATGTAAGCCTCAATTGACCCTGTTGTTAGTACCTGAATAATAAAGGGTGTCAGGATATTCATTTAGAAGAGAATTGTTCATTAGGAATGGCCATACAAAAATCACATTATACCGCAGATTTCAATAACATGATGATTGGAAATATTCCTGAGAGATATAAAGATGCACAGGGTGTGTTGCCAGAATATTTGGATTCTCAACCCAAAGGGATCTTTAAAATTCAATCTGTGTAGCCTTATGTTTCCAATGAAACAGTGTGGTGTCACCAAGAGAAGTGTATAGTATTTGACTTAAATGAAAATGAAATAGAAAATCAGCACATTAAAGTGGAGGGTAATATGCCAAAATATTTAAAAGTGGCAGCTTTACAGAGAGACACAGCCACACAGTTGGAAGAAAGCACAGAGATTCCTCCACTGGAGGATTTCCCAGAATTTTCAAAAATGGTAGAGGAGCAGATTTTGTTAGCAGATGCATGTGATAGCGATGAGGATAAAAATGAATTGAAGAAAATATTTATGGAATTTAAAGATGTTTTTGCCAAAGATGCATATGATTGCGGCCTAACTAATTTACATGTTGCCACATTACCTGAAGGACGTGGAAGAAATCCAGTATTTGTGCGCCAATATAGATTACCACTGGCATGTTTAGAGTCATTGGCAGAGATAATTAAAAACGTGGAGTCTCAGGGAATTATCAGGCCCATTCATTGCACATCCAACACTCCTATTTTGGGTGTATTAAAGCCAAATGGTCACTGGCGTCTGTGTGCAAACTTGAGAGAATTAAATAAAAGGGTGCCAGTGTCCAGAGGGCCACTGCCATTCATTGATCAAGGCCTTACTCAGGTGCATGGCTCAAAGGTATTTACTACCTTAGATCTCACATCTGGATATTGGTGTGTGCCACTGGAAGATGAAATTCAGAATTTATTTTCATTTTCATTTGCGAAAACACAATACGTATGGGCTAGAACACCATTCGGGTATGTTAATAGTGGGAGCGAATTTGGCATATTTTTGAGAAAGGCTATGCCTGCTGCAGCGGAAAGAGGAACTATAGTTTATGTGGATGATGTCCTAATAAAAAATGAAAATTTAAAATGCCATTTTGATTAGATTAGACATGTTCTTGGCCAATTGCAAAAGGCAGGTGCCAAAGTATCTTTACAGAAAGCAAAATGGTGCAATAAAAAGGTGAATTTCCTAAGCCATGAAGTAACTGAACATGGACTAAATCCACAAAAGAAAAAGGTAGAGGCCATACAGAAATTGAAAGATCCTAGAAATGTGAAAGGTTTAAAAAGTTTATTAGGAATTGTGGGATATAACAGGAAATTTATTGAAAATGATGCTGAAATTACTCAACCATTGACTAAACTATTGAAGCTGAATACACCCTGGAAATGGGAAAAGGAGAAATCTGAGGCAGTTGCTAAATTAAAGGAATGTCTCATAAAGGCACCCTGTTTAGCATACCTCATAAAAACAGAGATTTCTTTATAGAACTAGCTTTCTCTAAACATTGTATGTCAGCAGTGTTGTCTCAAAAACATGATTTGAACAACAAAACCATTGCTTATGCAACTAAGGCATTTTCCCAGGTTGAGGTTAAATTCAGTGAATGTAAAAAGGCCCTTTTGACCATTGTGTGGGCGTTGCAGCTTTTCACCCCATTGTCCAAGGAGAAAAGGTAATCATTGAGACAAATGATCAGCCATTGCAGTTTTTACAGAGTAAAAGGATTAGGTCAGGCAACCTAGCAAAGTCCAAAATGACTTCATGGACATTGGCATAACAAGGCTTTCCTGTAGAAGTGAGGTATGGCCAAAATAAAAAGAGCCCCGTTGCTCAAGGATTAGCAGATTTACATGACTGTGCAGCTGAATGTGTATCAGATGAAGTAGATGTGGATTCTAGTTTGCAGGAGTTTGAACAATCACCACACAAAGCTTTTGATGAAAAGACATGCAAGAATTTACCAACTGTATATGTTGACGGTTGTGTGTTTCACATTGAAAATGACAGTGATAAACAATTGGTATCAGGAATAGGAAATGTCTGGTTGAAATGTGAAGACATTCCTAGTATAGGGATGAGAATTGGGGCTAGGAGTAGTCAGGTAGCAGAATTGACAGCCATTTATTAAGCAATTACTACTGCAGTTGATAATAAATTCAATGAAATTGTCCTGGTGATTGATTTTGATTATGCACAAAATAGTTCTGTAGAATATTTGCCTGGCTAGAAAACAAGAGGCATTCTTACATATAATAAAAAGCCACTCAAACATGGAAAAATGATACAGGCAATACACAAATTAGTGTCAGAGAATGATTTAACAATATATTGGAGGAAAATACGTGGACATTTAAAAACTCCAGAAGATAAGGAGGGAAATGATAAAGCAGATCATTTAGCCAAAATTGGTGCTTTGATGGGAGAGCTGCTACCCATTAAACACTAAGGGGCCGATTCATGGAACAAACGTGCGCCGAAAATCTTTGCGCAAGCAGGCGCAAGCAGGCGCAAGCGCAAAAAAACAGGCGCACGCGCACGCGTGCGATTTATGGAAGTCCCTGCGCGTGTTTACCTCGGGATGTGCGCCAAACCCGTGCATGGCGCACAAGTCACTGCAACATCCCGAAAGGCGTGCGCGACGCGCACAGTGAAAGCGCACAACCTCGGCGCATACACCAGAAAGTGGGCGGGACACGGGGTGTAACGCGCGGAATGGGGAACAACGCGCGAAAATAAGGGCGTAACTGGGGATGTACTGCAGGGAAGCAGAGGGAACGCCCACACGCACTCAAACCACACGTATTCATGGAATCGAATAGGGCAAAGCCACGCACAGCCAAAGACACGCACAAGCTGAAACACGTCCGCCACACCAAGGCAGGCGGTAGAGTCCCAGCGCATCACAAAAGTGGCAACATACAGCAATTGGGCCTGTGCGAGTGGGGCACGTGTATTGCGGGGGTGCGCGGGAAGTAACACACGCGATCGAGCAGGGTACGTGTATTTCGGGGGTGTGCGAGAAGTTACACACGCAATCGAGTGGGGTACGTGTATTTCGGGGGTGCGCGGGAAGTTACACACGCGATTGAGCGGGGTACGTGTATTTCGGGGGCGCGCGGGAAGTTACACACGCGATTGAGCGGGGTACGTGTATTTCGGGGGTGCGCGGGAAGATACACACGCGATTGAGCGGGGTACGTGTATTTCAGGGGTGCGCGGGAAGTTACACATGAGATTGAGCGGGGTACGTGTATTTCGGGGGTGCGCGGGAAGTTACAGACGCGATTGAGCGGGGTACGTGCATTTCGGGGGTGCGCGGGAAGTTACACACGCGATTGAGCGGGGTACGTGTATTTCGGGGGTGCGCGGGAAGTTACACACGCGATTGAGCGGGGTATGTGTATTTCGGGGGTGCGCGGGAAGTTACACACGCGATCACATCAGGGTACGTGTATTTCGGGGGTGCGCGGGTAGTTACACACGCGATCTCATCAGGGTACGTGTATTTCGGGGGTTTGCGGGAAGTTACACACGCGATCTCATCAGGGTACGTGTATTTCGGGGTGCGGGGGAAGTATCACACGCAACATCAGCAGGGTACGCCTATTCCAGGGGTGCGCAGGAAGTTCCACACGCAATTCCATCAGGGTACGTGTATTACAGGGGTGCGCGGGGAGCACCACACGTGAATTGCACGTGTGGGTCCTCCCAGGTGTTCCCTCTACACCCTCCACGGCCCCTGCAGGTGGCTCACACCACAGGGGCCTACCCTGCACATGTCCTGCAGGCACCCCATCCACGATGGCCATGCCCCCCAGCCAACCCACATGTCAACTTGCACTACTGCCCACCAACGCATGTCCCCCTGCACCCCCAGCCACCAGGGGCACCCTCCACCAGGCCCCCACCCATGTTCCCCACCACCCCCACCCCCCAGCACTGTGGGGCACCTGCCAGCAGGCCCCCACCCATGTCCAACTCATGTTCCCCACCACCCCCATCCCCCAGCACTGTGGGGCACCTGCCAGCAGGCCCCCACCCATGTCCAACTCATGTTCCCCACCACCCCCACCCCCCAGCACTGTGGGGCACCTGCCAGCAGGCCCCCACCCATGTCTCCCAGCACCCCCACCCCCCAGCAGTGCAGGGGCACCCACCACCAGGCGCCCACCCATGTCTCCCAGCACCCCACCCCCCAGCCACCACGGGCAGCCTCCACCAAGCTCCCACCCATGTCTCCCAGCACCCCCACCCCCCAGCCACCAGGGGCACCCGCCACCAGGCCCCCACCCATGTCTCCCAGCACCCCACCCCCCAGCCACCAGGGGCAGCCTCCACCAGGCCCACACCCATGTCTCCCACCACCCCCACCCCCCAGCAGTGCAGGGGCAGCCTCCACCAGGCACCCACCCATGTCTCCCAGCACCCCCACCCCCCAGCCACCAGGGGCAGCCTCCACCAGGCCCCCACCCATGTCTCCCACGACCCCCCAGCAGTGCAGGGGCAGCCTCCACCAGGCCCCCACCCATGTCTCCCAGCACCCCCACCCCCAGCCACCAGGGGCAGCCTCCACCAGGCTCCCACCCATGTCTCCCACCACCCACACCCCCCAGCACTGTGGGGCACCTGCCAGCAGGCCCCCACCCATGTCCAACTCATGTTCCCCACCACCCCCACCCCCCAGCACTGTGGGGCACCTGCCAGCAGGCCCCCACCCATGTCCACCTCATGTTCCCCAACACCCCCACCCCCCAGCACTGTGGGGCACCTGCCAGCAGGCCCCCACCCATGTCTCCCAGCACCCCCACTCCCCAGCAGTGCAGCGGCACCCACCACCAGGCCCCCACCCATGTCTCCCAGCACCCCCACCCCCAGCCACCACGGGCAGCCTCCACCAGGCCCCCACCCATGTCTCCCAGCACCCCCACCCCCCAGCCACCAGGGGCACCCACCACCAGGCCCCCACCCATGTCTCCCAGCACCCCCACCCCCCAGCCACCAGGGGCAGCCTCCACCAGGCCCCCACCCATGTCTCCCACCACCCCCACCCCCACCCCCCAGCAGTGCAGGGGAAGCCTCCACCAGGCCCCACCCATGTCTCCCAGCACCCCCACCCCCCAGCCACCAGGGGCAGCCTCCACCAGGCCCCCACCCATGTCTCCCTCCACCCCCACCCCCCAGCAGTGCAGGGGCAGCCTCCACGAGGCCCCCACCCATGTCTCCCAGCACCCCCACCCCCCAGCCACCAGGGGCAGCCTCCACCAGGCTCCCACCCATGTCTCCCACCACCCCCACCCCCCAGCACTGTGGGGCACCTGCCAGCAGGCCCCCACCCATGTCCAACTCATGTTCCCCACCACGCCCACCCCCCAGCACTGTGGGGCACCTGCCAGCAGGCCCCCACCCATGTCTCCCAGCACCCCCACCCCCCAGCAGTGCAGGGGCACCCACCACGAGGCCCCCACCCATGTCTCCCAGTACCCCCACCCCCCAGCCACCAGGGGCAGCCTCCACCAAGCCCCCACCCATGTCTCCCAGCACCCCCACCCCCCAGCCACCAGGGGCACCCACCACCAGGCCCCCACCCATGTCTCCCAGCACCCCCACCCCCCAGCCACCAGGGGCAGCCTCCACCAGGCCCCCACCCATGTCTCCCAGCACCCCCACCCCCCAGCCACCAGGGGCACCCACCACCAGGCCCCCACCCATGTCTCCCAGCACCCCCACCCCCCAGCCACCAGGGGCAGCCTCCACCAGGCCCCCACCCATGTCTCCCACCACCCCCACCCCCCAGCTGTGCACGGGCAGCCTCCACCAGGCCCCCACCCATGTCTCCCAGCACCCCCACGCCCCAGACACCAGGGGCAGCCTCCACCAGGCCCCCATCCATGTCTCCCACCACCCCCACCCCCCCAGCAGTGCAGGGCCAGCCTCCACCAGGCCCCCACCCATGTCTCCCAGCACCCCCACCCCCCAGCCACCAGGGGCAGCCTCCACCAGGCCCCCACCCATGTGCAACTCATGTTCCCCACCACCCCCACCCCCCAGCACTGTGGGGCATCTGCCAGCAGACCCCCACCCATGTCTCCCACCACCCCCACCCCCCAGCAGTGCAGGGGCACCCACCGCCAGGCCCCCACCCATGTCTCACAGCACCCCCACCCACCAGCCACCAGGGGCCGCCTCCACCAGGCCCCCACCCATGTCTCCCAGCACCCCCATCCCCCAGCCACCAGGGGCAGCCTCCACCAGGCCCCCACCCATGTCTCCCACCACCCCCACCCCCCCAGCAGTGCAGGGGCAGCCTCCACCAGGCCCCCACCCATGTCTCCCAGCACCCCCACCCCCCAGCCACCAGGGGCAGCCTCCGCCAGGCCCCCACCCATGTCTCCCACCACCCCCACCCCCCAGCACTGTGGGGCACCTGCAAGCAGGCCCCCACCCATGTGCAACTCATGTTTCCCACCACCCCCACCCCCCAGCACTGTGGGGCACCTGCCAGCAGGCCCCCACCCATGTCTCCCAGCACCCCCACCCCCCAGCCACCAGGGGCAGCCTCCATCAGGCCCCCACCCATGTCTCCCACCACCCCCACCCCCCAGCCACCAGGGGCACCCACCACCAGGCCCCCACCCATGTCTCCCAGCACCCCCACCCCCCAGCCACCAGGGGCACCCACCACCAGGCCCCCACCCATGTCTCCCAGCACCCCCACCCCCCAGCCACCAGGGGCAGCCTCCACCAGGCCCCCACCCATGTCTCCCACCACCCCCACCCCCCAGCAGTGCAGGGGCAGCCTCCACCAGGCCCCCACCCATGTCTCCCAGCACCCCCACCCCCCAGCCACCAGGGGCAGCCTCCACCAGGCCCCCACCCATGTCTCCCACCACCCCCAACCCCCCAGCAGTGCAGGGGCAGCCTCCACCAGGCCCCCACCCATGTCTCCCAGCACCCCCACCCCCCAGCCACCAGGGGCAGCCTCCACCAGGCCCCCACCCATGTCTCCCACCACCCCCACCCCCCAGCACTGTGGGGCACCTGCCAGCAGGCCCCCACCCATGTCCAACTCATGTTCCCCACCACCCCCACCCCCAGCACTGTGGGGCACCTGCCAGCAGGCCCCCACCCATGTCTCCCAGCACCCCCACCCCCCAGCAGTGCAGGGGCACCCACCACCAGGCCCCCACCCATGTCTCCCAGCACCCCCACCCCCCAGCCACCAGGGGCAGCCTCCACCAGGCCCCCACCCATGTCTCCCACCACCCCCACCCCCCAGCCACCAGGGGCACCCACCACCAGGCCCCCACCCATGTCTCCCAGCACCCACACCCCCCAGCCACCAGGGGCAGCCTCCACCAGGCCCCCACCCATGTCTCCCACCACCCCCACTCCCCCAACAGTGCAGGGGCAGCCTCCACCAGGCCCCCACCCATGTCTCCCAGCACCCCCACCCCCCAGCCACCAGGGGCAGCCTCCACCAGGCCCCCACCCATGTCTCCCACCACCCCCACCCCGCAGCACTGTGGGGCACCTGCCAGCAGGCCCCCACCCATGTGCAACTCATGTTCCCCACCACCCCTCCCCCCAGCACTGTGGGGCACGTGCCAGCAGGCCCCCACCCATGTCTCCCAGCACCCCCACCCCCAAGCCACCAGGGGCAGCCTCCATCAGGCCCCCACCCATGTCTCCCACCACCCCCACCCCCCAGCCACCAGGGGCACCCACCACCAGGCCCCCACCCATGTCTCCCAGCACCCCCACCCCCCAGCCACCAGGGGCAGCCTCCACCAGGCCCCCACCCATGTCTGCCAGCACCCCCACCCCCAGCCACCGGGGGCAGCCTCCACCAGGCCCCCACCCATGTCTCCCACCACCCCCACCCCCCAGCAGTGCAGGGGCAGCCTCCACCAGGCCCCCACCCATGTCTCCCAGCACCCCCAGCCCCCAGCCACCAGGGGCAGCCTCCATCAGGCCCCCACCCATGTCTCCCACAACCCCCAACCCCCCAGCAGTGCAGGGGCAGCCTCACCAGGCCCCCACCCATGTCTCCCAGCACCCCCACCCCCCAGCCACCAGGGGCAGCCTCCACCAGGCCCCCACCCATGTCTCCCACCACCCCCACCCCCCAGCACTGTGGGGCACCTGCCAGCAGGCCCCCACCCATGTCCAACTCATGTTCCCCACCACCCCCACCCCCAGCACTGTGGGGCACCTGCCAGCAGGCCCCCACCCATGTCTCCCAGCACCCCCACCCCCAGCAGTGCAGGGGCACCGACCACCAGGCCCCCACCCATGTCTCCCAGCACCCCCACCCCCCAGCCACCAGGGGCAGCCTCCACCAGGCCCCCACCCATGTCTCCCACCACCCCCACCCCCCAGCCACCAGGGGCACCCACCACCAGGCCCCCACCCATGTCTCCCAGCACCCCCACTCCCCAGCCACCAGGGACAGCCTCCACCAGGCCCCCACCCATGTCTACCACCACCCCCACCCCCCAGCACTGTGGGGCACCTACCAGCAGGCCCCCACCCATGTCCAACTCATGTTCCCCACCACCCCCACCCCCCAGCACTGTGGGGCACCTGCCAGCAGGCCCCCACCCATGTCCAACTCATGTTCCCCACCACCCCCACCCCCCAGCACTGTGGGGCACCTGCCAGCAGGCCCCCACCCATGTGCAACTCATGTTCCCCAGCCAACATGTCATCACAATCTAGATCCCTGGTCCCTATGGTCAGCCTCCAAATGCAAAACACCCACCCGAGTATTGCATCCACCCACTCATAATTTGCAACTACATCACAGAACACCAATTGCAAGTTCCGAAACAAACACATTTCCCTCACATACACCCAATGGGTGCCAGTGAATCTCAAAACCCATATCATGAAATGCCTGAAACCAATGAGATACCACACATTGAAGTTCACCAAAAAAAATATGTATTAAAGGAAACATAAATAGAATCAAAAATGAAGAAACAGAAATGTGAATGTACAAAAATTAAAAGAAGCATGTCCGTGAAAAAAAGCAAAACCAAAAATAAAATTCCAAAGTAATGGTGTCCAAAGTCAATGTCCACAAAACAAAATCCAATGGGAAATAAAAAAGAAAGCCATTGCTCCATGGTTAAAATGTGAAAGAAAAATACAATCCAACAGTGAACTATGTACATGGGTACAAGCCAGGGTCCATTATCCCAACAAAAGAAAGGAAACCTATCTAACTACACTAACTAATAAAATAAACTATATACAAAAATGTGGCCAATGTCCGAAAGGTCCAAATTAAATCAAAACAAAAATGAAACCTAACACTACCTACATAACTATGTACAAGGGCAGCGGGCTAGTTTGACGGCTCACTTGTGGATGTCCCGGGCCAGGGCATCATCGAACTCCTCCTCAATGTCCCGGAGGCGGTCCTCCTCCATGGCCCCGAGGGTCCGCAGGGCCGTCGACGTGTCCACCTCCAAACCCCTGCGGATTGCCTCGAGGCACTCGGCCCACCTCAGGGCCCTCCGCATGGAGTTCTCCGCCCTGACCATTGTGAGCCGTGCCTCTTCCGCCCGCTGCCGCTCCGCATCTATGGTGTGGCCCAACCGCTGCCAAACGGAAGACACTCTCTGTCCTGGGTCCTCCTGCCCTCCGGCCAATGCCTGCCCCTCCATGTTGAAGGCCCTGAGCCTTCATGGCTCCCACCACGTTGCTGCTGCTGCTGTGCCTCTGCCTGTGCACTGCCTCCTGCTGCCTGCACATCCTCCGCCGGCTGGGGTGCAGTCGTAGATGTGGCCACCCCTGCTGGACGTCCAACTCCTGACTGTGGCAGGGATGCCTCCTCCACCAGCCTGGCCGCACCGTCAGAGGCAGCTCCACAGGGCACCCCAGTGACTGATGGGTGGGAAGATGGCACGGAGGATGACTGGTGCGTAGGGGGTCCAGTTGAGGAGGGGGTCGTAGCAAGCTCCATCAGACGGAGGAATCCGGCCTGGGTGACCTGTCCCAGCAGGCTGACGTGGTCAACGAGCCATTCGAGATGACATGCAGTCTCCTCATGAAAAGACTGCAGGTCACCTCGCATGGCCCGTTGACGCAACGCCACACCAGCCAGGACAGGCTCAACCCGGACCCGGATAGCCACGTCTGCAGGCAGAGGAAGGCCAGTTGACGTGAGCTCATCCCCTGCCTGAAAACGGGTCTGGACGTAGGCATCCCTGCAGGGATACAGGGACAGGATCAGGGACAGGATTGCACACAGGCACCTGCGCGGCGGCCTGTGCTGCCTCCTGTCCCTGGTCCTGCACTGTACCACTAGCAACAGTGGGATCCCCACCTCCAGACCCCGTCTCTGGTGCTTGCACGGCCTCCTCCTCCACCAAACCCCCCACCAACCTGGATGACTTGTGCCATCTTCCCCTGTTGGGCCCTGTGGGGTCCCAGCTGCCCCTTCTGCTGCCGAGGAGTCTAACTCCAACCTCCGCCTCTTGGACCTCCCCCGGCAGCTGCGGCCTGGGACGCAGCACCGGACTCCTCACTCCCCAACGAGATGACAACATGGGAGGGGAGCCGGGCCTTGTGTCTCCTCCTGTCCCTGGTCCTGCACTGTACCACTAGCAACAGTGGGATCCCCACCTCCAGACCCCGTCTCTGGTGCTTGCACGGCCTCCTCCTCCACCAAACCCCCCACCAACCTGGATGACTTGTGCCATCTTCCCCTGTTGGGCCCTGTGGGGTCCCAGCTGCCCCTTCTGCTGCCGAGGAGTCTAACTCCAACCTCCGCCTCTTGGACCTCCCCCGGCAGCTGCGGCCTGGGACGCAGCACCGGACTCCTCACTCCCCAACGAGATGACAACATGGGAGGGGAGCCGGGCCTTGTGTCTCCGGCTGGCGATGGGATCCCCGCCGCTGTGCTCCACAGCACCTTCTCCGCCCTCTTCATCAGTTGACGCTGCAGACAGGGACAGACAATCATGGAACACACTCCCATCCGACCTTAGATGCCCTTTACCCTACACAAGATTCAGATCCTACGCTCTCAAATGGCTGCACAACAACGACATGCAACAACCCTCACCCTAGCGGAAACGGTACAACCTGTTAAAATGTTACTCTTATGCGCTTAACCCTGTTATTTTATATGCATTGTATCACCCACTGTAAGTGACCACTGTTTTGCTGTGTTAGCCTATGTCAGGCATTGTAACTAAGTTTCGAGTCCTCTTGTACTGCTGCGCCCAGATGCCCAAGGGCTCGGAGCGCATTACCAAATAAATAAACAAACAAACAGACAAACAAACAAAACATTGCAGCTGAAACTCAAATATTTCAGAAATGCAATCCCACCCAGGTACTTCACACATCTGTATCTCGACCCGTTAAGGCTCACAGGCTGTGGAAATGCTCTCCATATTCTGTTGCAAAGTTTAAGAATTAAATGGTGCTATATCAGTGGTGACCCAACTCCAGCCCTCAAGCCAGCACACCTGACATGTTTTAGAATATCCCTCATTAATATTCATGAGATGAATGCGCATACATCTAGAATCGTTATATGGAAATTTATCTCATGAATAATAATGCAGGATATCCTGAAAATCGGACATGTTGGCGGGCATCGATGCCTGGAGCTGGGCAACTACGCGTTTTATGGTAGTGAAAGTAATGCCAGTGTGCATGGAATTTTGAAGTATTTTAGCAGTGAAGTTAATCACATCCTGGGAGTGAGGCAGCTCCATAGCTCGTGAGGCACAAGGCCCAAAATCCACGTGAATGAAGGAGTTCATGACAGAGTTAGGAGTGGTTAAAGTGGCTACATCGACTTCAACAAGGTCACTCATAGCCTCTGAAAAAACTGTCACGGCCTGGGAACAAAGTGGGTTAACTATGCAGTACGAGGTTGCAGAGAGGTGTGTTCTGTAGGTGAGTGTAATTAAATGGTGAACGAGTACCCAGTCCATTAAATAAAGTATGGACGTCAAAGGTCCATAAGTGTAGCATTTGTCAGCAGTGCATTTTGACATATCATTGTAGTTGAAAATGCTCTTGGCAACACCCCACCCTCCCCCACACACACATTGACTGCCATCCTCTAGCTCATCAGAGGTTTAAAACGACTTAATACTTTCCCCAAAAGAGTACCAAATCTGTATTTCCACTCAGGCTCATTGATGGAACACAGAACCAAGAGACATCAGGGCAATTGGGGCCATGTGAAAAAATGGTATTAATGTATCTATTCAAGAATCTATGAGACAGTGTAAGACCGGGAGTCATTTATCGGAATTCATCGCATTAGTTTGTTCCAAAAATATATCAGTATTTTGAATGATATTCTCAAGAAACCCATTCTTTTTTTCCAAAGTTATTTAATTAAAATGTAGAAAGGCTGAAGAAATTTTAATATGTTTGGTAATTTAAGACTTCTGAATCATTGAACACATGCCGCAATCCATTCAAAACTTCTCCATTACTGATCTTCTCTCACCGTAGATTGAAAACGACAGGACCAGCTCAATTAACTAGTCCAGCTATTATTACTCCCTTTACGCATTGCACTCATTGTACTCTGTAACTTCGGATTGAAGAGGCAAAACTTTTGTGAAGAATATGGACTTTTTCATGGTCGTTATGTAAACGATCCGCCACCTCCTTAGTGCCGACTAGAAAATAAAATACCAATTTAACATAAATGTTTTCCTTTAACATGAGTAATGCAACTTGATTGAATCCAAAACACAAACATTTTCGCAGAATTCTATGTATGTTTTAAAGTCAATTTCGATATTTGCTGTAGACCGTCCTGTATCCTTTCAAATTAGGGTTATCCCATGCAACATATATAACCAAAAAAGTGATGGGTGGAAGGTTTTGAATACATCTGAACCACTGACATTGCTCTGGGCAACCTTCCACAACAGTTTTTTGTAGCCCGTATGGCCTTTGCAAAAGTGGTCCAGCCATATGAAAATCAGTCAGGTACTGCCACCAATTGGAGCAGCCCAGCCAGAACTGCTAGGGCAGGTCCCCTCTGCATGGAAACACAAGCAACCTAGACACCTTTAGGCCTTATTGGGCCTCATCAGTGAGGTGCAGATTGGTTCCTTATGGGGTGGCACCAAGCCTGGTTTGCACATGATCTTTCCCCTTTTGTAATGGCTTGACAGGCTTAAGAACGATGGGCTGGAAGGCTGCCCAGAGCAATGCCAGAGGTCAGGATTAATTCTAAACCTTCCAGTCATCACCTCTTTGGTTTGCATAAGTCACCCCGAGTGGTAGGGGTATGCCCAGACATGTGTCCCCAGCGTGCTGTGGCTAGCGACTCAAGCTATTCCTCACGGATGATGCCCAAAGAGGCCAAAACGTGTCTGGGGATTCTTGTGGTCTTGTACAGAAGGGATGTGACCGAGCAGTTTGGGCTGGCCTGCCCCTTTTGGAGTGAGAATAAGCCTGATTTGCATATGGTCTTTCCCCTTCTGTTATGGATTGAAAGGCTGAAGAACGCTGCTCTGGAGGATTATCCAGAGGGTTGTCAAGAGCAATGCCAGAAGTTAGGATTCATTCCAAACCTTCCAGTCATCACCTGTTTGGTTTGCATAAGTCACCCCGAGTGGTAGGGGTATGCCCAGACGTGTGTCCCCAGCGTGCTGTGGCTAGCGACTCAAGCTACTCCTCACGGATGATGCCCAAAGAGGCCAAAACGTGTCTGGGGATTCTTGTGGTCTTGTACAGAAGGGATGTGACCGAGCAGTTTGGGCTGGCCTGCCCCTTTTGGAGTGAGAATAAGCCTGATTTGCATATGGTCTTTCCCCTTCTGTTATGGATTGAAAGGCTGAAGAACGCTGCTCTGGAGGGTTATCCAGAGGGTTGTCAAGAGCAATGCCAGAAGTTAGGATTCATTCCAAACCTTCCAGCCATCACCTTTTTTATTTTGCATACCATGCAGTATAAACCTACTGTAATGTCCTTAATATCCTTGAGACCGTGCTAATTTGATGTTCATCTTTTGGATTTTGACTCTTAGGTCACCCTGCAGTGCCACAGAGGGTTACCGCAGATTAATGATTTAGAGTGCTTAGAGGAAATCTAGCAGATTGGTGGCAGTATCACCCCTAGTGTGTTTGTCAATCTTTCTGTACCAGTTAACAGTAATGTTAGTTTGAGTAATTTTGTATGATAGATATTGAACTAACATGGTTAAGGTCTGGCAGCATGTTACTTATCCCTTCTCTGTATGTATTGTTTCACCATCAATATTTCATTCTCCAGTTTCATGCTGTGATGAGAGCCTGGCCGTCTAGTCCCAATGTCAGGATCAATACTAGCCAAGATCTTGTGGTGCTTTGTAAGTTGCACGCTACTTCCCAGGTTGGCCTGGAATGTGGATATGTAGGGTGGGGTTGTTCCTAGCCTTGCTGAATTCCTGCTCATGATATCGCTTCAGGCCGATTCCTCAACATTCTCTTCCAGCACATGCTGCTTGGGCTGTGGTGGTCAATTTTGCAATGCAGGATGTTTCACCACTGCAGACAATTCTCAGATTCTGACTTGAAACTCGACTTTGCGACACAGCTTTTGTATGGTGGTATTTACTGCTAAAACATTATCACATATATTAATAAAAGATCCCAAGGAGTCCTAATGGGAAATAGCTTGACTCTGAATCATGCAGACCCTTAAAATGATGGCATTCTTACCTCATACTGTAACAGCATTACTAGCATTTGCCGAACTCAAATTATGCACTAATTGTCCATGGACGTCTCTGGTCTCCCTTTCTACCCCAAAAATAAAAAACAAAAAAACAATATTTCCTTTTTTGTTTTTTTACATTGAGTCTCATAGGCTCTGGCCAGCAGCATGTGGCTCTTTGTTTCTGTATGGCTGGTTTTCTGATAGCTATAGCAGGTAAGATAGCTCAGTGGGTTGAGCGCTGGCTGATGCAATGTGTGTGTGATCTGCGGGTGGCCGGTTCGACTTGCAGCATAGTCAATTCAGCCTTTCATCCTGCTCAGGTTGATAAATGAGTACCAACAAAGGTTGGGTGATATTGGGTGTATATTTGTTCAATATGAGCCTATACACACTGATATTAACAATATATGTGGTGATCCATTCTTGTATGAAATGTATATCACTCAGAAACAATGTTGTGTGATGCCACTTCTTGTTTTGTGGAATGGTGAAAGGTTGTGTTGCATCGCTTCCCGTGATTTCACTTTGGGGTGGGGTCAAATGATATCACTTCCTGTGATGTAATCAGAGATCAAGGGCCGCGAGATGTCACTTCCGCTACCCCTGGCATTTTGGTGAAATGACGTCCCTGTAATGGGCCCTTTTTTAAGACATTTTCGCCACTAACGGATGATAAATTAAGTTAATTTGAATGGAAAGAGGTTCTAAAATACTGTTGAGAGCTGATAGGAAAAGACAACCCAGAATCTGTAAATGCCCACTCTGCAGCGTGTGAGGGCATTTACAGATATTAATGTCACTGCGGTGGGCCCAAATACATTAGCTTCAGCCCCCACTTGTTAGACAATCCTGGCTACGCCTCTGCTGATAGGGCGGGATAACTCGGGGTTCACTCAAGTTTGTATCCAATTTAGGAAGATTATACATTGCAGGTATTGGGTATTACAGATACATGGTACCATTAAAGCGATTAGATCAATCCCAAAATAGAACACTTTTGTTTAAACAAACATTCTAGCATCAGGTCAGTGTTACAAACATGAGAGTGTCTACATTGTACGCAACCCAGTTGGAAATGGAATGGATTTGTCATAGAATTGAATCGAGGTACTAAGTGGTAAGATTAGTAGGTTAGTAGATGACGTTTTGGCCATTTTGAAGGTCACAATTAAACAACTGAGTCTGTTTTGCCGTTGGTTGAATAGATGTATTGATCATCTAAAGTTTGACCTGACCAGAATTCCTTCTAAATAGCATTTATTGCTATATTGATCAAGAAGTAGATGGACAATTGTATTCGGCCCTGTTTCCAAATCTGAAGATAGGAATTTGCTATTTACATTTGTTTTTGTAACACCTTTGACAAGTGTTATGGATAATCTGTCCCATGGGCACATTGAAACGGTGGGCCAATAAAATGACTATGAGTGTCATGCTAAAATCATAAACAAGTCATTTTGCTACTATGCTATGTACAAGAAGTTGTGATCTGCAAACAAACATAACCCTAGTATCCATCTAGGGAAACCCTGTTAATTGCAAACAATAAAACAATAAGGCAAAAACACAGGGCACGATTCACACAGAGTTTTTCAATGGAATGTTCCAATTGAAAAACGCTTTTTGAATGACGCCCACAGTATTTATAATATGTATAGCCATTGTTGGTCTTATTTCAAACAAGGTAAAAGAAAAAGCATACTAAATAGAGCTAGCAATTGTTGTACTAATATATCTGTTCTGTTATCCAATAATTGTTCACAACACTTATTGAATACATGCTAAGAAAATTATGACCTCCCTGAGCAATCCATGTTGTGGCGTTTTTCCAAATGATATGTTATTCCTGGGGCCAGATTATCTAACATTTGCAGCAGTGCTAAAATGTTGTATGTAAACCCTTTATTCGGCTTACACCATTAACACAGAAATAAAAAATAAGCATATCATACATATACAACATTTAAAAATGTGCTAAAATACATACATATCCGCGCAACAATTTAAATTCCGTGGTTGTCAAATTGAATACATAAAACCTGCTGAGTAAGGCTACGCTAAAATTGTCTTCCTAACTGTTTCAAAGTGGCATTTACATATTCCCAAAGATCAGACATAAAACACATATCAGCACAAGACAAGATGAGCAAAAGTGAGCAAATGCTTTGATGATATGGACTGGAGCAAACAGACTTTTACACAAACTTTTTACCAAGATGTGTTTGCACTAGGGCAGAAACAAATCAGACTGTTTTCTATACTATGTTTGCTGCATAGCATAACAAGAAATGTGTTTAAAACTTGTGTTTCCTTGTTACTCAACATACACAATAGATATTCTTTTGTTTTTGCCCTTGTGAACACATTTTTAGCTAATACATATTGAGGCTAAGCTTGTTTGCTCCATTCCATATTATCTAAGCTGCAAAACTGCTGCAAAATTAATATGCTACATTGTTTTGCACAGGGCAACATATTGATCATCTGTCCGAAGACGCAGAGTGTGCAAATTCACACATGAGATTAAGGTGTTTAAACAGTCTAGGAAGTGGTGGCCATTATTCCTCTTCACAAATTGTAAATCTTTACACATGACATATATTCTGAGGTGGCCTGATAAACTGCTATCGCTGAGCTTTGCAGTAAGAACAACCAGGACTTGGATCTAATAGCATAGGCCACATATTCAATTGGTATTTTTTTGTTAACTTTGTTTATTTAATGGTCACGTTACAAGCAACATGATACAGAGTTATGTGCAAAATTTCGTCGGTAATCAAGGCATGAAAGATTTCCAAATGTATATCAGATTGGGTTCAAGAGCTGTCACTGTCGGAGACCATCTCACAAAGATACATTCTGAACTTGGCCCAAATGCCCTTAGGGCGGCATGTCGTAGGAACAGAGAGAACACATTGCTCTTCACTTTCATTAACATAAGTTAACTCATGAAGACAATCGCCCAGGTTGGGTGCATTTTTAGACGTCCAACACTTTAATATGCATTTCCTAGCCACAGCACATGCAACATTAAACAGCCTTCTTGTAGTCTCATAGGATTCACCAATATCGCCAAACAGGTACTTCAGCTGAGCCAGAAAGGATGGAATGTGGACTACGTCTTCTATGGCCTCAATACAACACTACACCAGAATTCCGCAATCAGGTGCGTGACAAATACACCTGGAAAGCATCAGCCTGCAGCTACCACATTTTAAACATTCACCAGTACAGTCTGTCATGAATTTAGCCATTCTAGCAGGGGTATAGTGTAATTGGTTCAGGATATTAAACTGAATCACACACAACCCAACATTCAAAGATATCGATTTAGTTAGTTGACACTATTTGCGCCATTTATCATCCTCAATCATGGTTCCCACACTCGCCTCCCTTACGGTTTTGAAGGAGTCTTGAGAAGGAATATGAGATTGTATTAACCCATATAATCTGGACACTTATCTCATCTCATTAGACATGATGGCTCTTATGCAGTCATGCAAATCTGTTTCCTTCTGCTATGATGGCAATTTCTTACGGAATGCAGCTCTCATTCGGTGGTATTGCAGCAATTTCAACTACACACCCCTAATAATATTCAAAAAATATCTTGGAGTAACATACTCCCCCTCAGGGTACATATCGCCTATTTTCAATTGCTTGGTGGGATCCCAAGACCTTTGTAGCATCACAGCGAAGGTGGGGGCGATTCCGGGAAAGCACCATAGTGGAGTTCCTCGGATCTTAGGGCATCTCCACATCGATTTTCCCAAAGATTTTTCACTATGCTCTGACAGTGGTACTAACAGGGTCAAATGCGCAGAAGTCCCTGTGTCTTACACTAAATATAACTGAACTAAGGTCAGTGGGGGATGCAGCATATCTCTCCAATGGTATGTGTGTAGCTGTGTCTTCAGGGTTACACCAATATCTTGCAAATTGGGCTAGTGACGCTAAATAGTAGAGTTCAAAATTGGGTGCTGCTAGTCCACCACTTGTGTAAAGTTCAGCTAGTTTATGCCATTTTATCCTTGCCACACCATGCCCCCAGACACATGTAGTAGCTGGTGATTTAAGCTTGGTGAAGAAGGCCCGTCATGGCCATAAGGGGATATTACAAAAGAAATATAACAATTTCGGGAGTACCACCATTTTCAAAAGCGCCACAAGCCCATAAAATGAAATTGGGAGTTTTGCCCATAGTAGTAGCTTTGTAGATAGTTGTTGCAGGTAGGTTTCATAATTGTCTGCATACAATGATTGTCGGTCATATGACATCATAATACCCAAGTAGAGGAAAAAAATGGTTGCCCATTTTAAACCCACTTATGCTGGGTGGCTGAGTGCTGATGGGTGTGATGGGAAACAATTCTGATTTGGAATTGTTTATTCTGTAGCTGGAATATCCAGAAAATGTACGGATGTCATTCATTATGCATTTGAGTTTGTGTTTGGGGTCTAGGACATATAGGAAGGTATCATCGGCGTATAATGATATTATCTGCAGAGAACCCCTTATTCTGATCCCCCTATGTTCATGTGCCTGCCTAACAAAAGCGGCCATGGGTTTGATGGTAAGGGGAAAAAGTATTGGGAGAAGGCGCAGCCCTGTCTGGTGCACCTCCCGAGGGAAAATAATACCAACAGTGTTCGGTTTGTTATGACTTTAGTGCCCGGTTTGGTATACAGGAGTCGTACACAGCTCAGGAAGTAAGGGCCGATCCCAAATCAATGCAGCACCATGAACAAATATCTTCACGACACAGAATAAATTCCTATGTGGCATCTAGGGTGCCCAATACGGCTGCCGCACAAGGACTCACCTGTGCCATCACCCCAAACAAGCGGCAGAGATTCAATGCGGTTGACCTAGTGGGAATAAAGCATGATTGATCCGGATGCACCAAATGGGGCATACTTGGGAGAAGCATGGAAGCCAGGATTTCTGCGAATATTTTATCATATGTGTTGATCAATGACAGAGGCCCGTATGAGGCCATATCATGTGGGGGTCAGTGAGGTTTAAGTAACACAGTAATAATAGCTTCACGCATTGACTGTGGGAGTGAGCCCTGTTGCATCGATTCCTCCCACCCCTACAGTAGGATAGGAGCCAGCTCATGGTGGAATTCCTTAGATAATTCGATCCCCAGGCCATCTGACCTCGGGACCATCCCAGATGCCAGCAACTGAATGGCACTAACAATTTCGTCTTGTGTTATGGGTTGATCCAGAGTGAGTTTTGGTTTGGGCGAGCTTGTGGGGAGTTCCAATGCCATTAAGTATCTGGAGAGTTTGTCTTCTGTGAACTCATCCCGGTTGGAATATAGCGTGGAATACAAATGTGTGAATGCATCATTAATGTCTTTGTCGTCGGTCGTGATTGACCGTCTGCAGTTTGAAACCCCGCAATAGGGTTGCGATAATTCACGGCTTTTAACAGGTTAGCAAGTGATCTACCAGATTTATCCCCTTCACCATATCTGCAAGCCCTTACTGGCGTGGCCATGTACAATGCCTCTTTGTCTGCTAACTTGTAGAATTCACCTAGTAGCTCCTGAATCCGTGCTAGAGTCTCTTCCTTATGTTTTGCATCATATTTATTCTCGTGTTCCCTGAGGTGGGATTCAATTTGTCCTAATTCTCTTCTAATACTTTTCAGTGATCCAGAGGTTTTGGCCATTCTAATACCCCTGACCCAAACTTTAAAAGTCTCACAAAGCACCATATGGGTGCGAACGGATCCAACATTAATGGCAAACAATTCTGCAATTTCAGCATGTAAGGCCTCGGTCACAGACGAGTATCTAAGGATTGCAGAAGGCATCCTCCATCTTGGTGCTGGTGGTGGCGAGTCATACAGTTCAAGAGTCAGAAAGACCGGGAATGGTTGGACAGTGTACATGGAAGGATATCTGAAATCTATACCATATTGGCAATCGAGGTGGTTAATAACCAATCATTTATTTATTTATTCACATTTGTTTAGCGCACAGGCAGCCCAAAGGGCATTGTGGCGCTTGTTACAGATATGAAAATGATTTGTTGTACATACATTGAAATCATTACTTAGTTGCAAGAGAAGAGAAGTAGCTACAGTAGAGGAAGAGAGGAGAGGAGAGGATGAGGAGAGCGTAAACGACATGAAGGAAGGGGAATTAGTTAAACAAGGTGGTTTTCAGCTATTTTCGGAAGGCAGTGAGAGAGGTTTCTGCTCTAAGCGTGCTAGGTCATGCGTTCCATAGTTTAGGGGCAATGTAAGGGAAACTTATTCCACCTGCTCTAGCTCGTTTGATGCGTGGGACCCTAAGCTGGTTGGAGTGGCATTGCCTAGTTGGTCTGGTGGAGAGAGATCTGGCTAGCGTATCAGACAGGTATGAGGGTGCAGACAGGTTGATACATTTGTGTGCGGTGGTAAGTATTTTGAATGTAATGCACTCTTTGACAGGTAGCCAGTGTGCTGCCTTTCTGGCTTGCGCAATGTGGTCCCTTTTTGGTATATTGAGAGCTGCTCTTAGAGCATTATTCTGTGTAGTTTGGAGTTTATTGAGATTGGAGTTGGAGGTGCCAGCCAGTAGCGCATTACAATAATCTAGTTTGGCTCCAATGGTGGCTCTGGCAATAGAAAGGCAATTATCTTTGGTTAGGAAAGGTTTGATGGCATTAATGAGCTTAGTGCTCAGGGCGGAGGCAGAAACAATGGAGTTGACTTGTTTGTCCATGGAGAGTGAGGCGTCAATGTGGACTCCTAGTGTTTTTACAGAAGGTAGAACTGGGATGACACAATTGTCTATGCAGAAGTTGGTGTAAAGTTGGTCGAGGTTCGTGAGGGTGGATTTTTGACCAAGGATGAGAATTTCGGTCTTATCTCCGTTAAGACATAGGCCGTTTGTGGCCATCCATGCTTGGATGGTGGCGTATATGTTCTGGAGGGTGGCTGCGTCCTGATGGTAGAGTCCTGTGAGCGGGAGGAGTACTTGGGTATCGTCAGCGTAGTTGGTGTATGTGATCCCAAGTGCGTCAAGTTTATCAAAGAGAGGTTTGGTAAACAGGTTATAAAGGGTAGGCGCCGTGCATGAGCCCATAGGGACTCCATACCTGATGGTGGTAGGCTCTGCATTAGCTATATTGGAGAACACTTTCATTACTCTTCCTTCGAGGAAGGAGGTGATCCAGTTTGTGGCTTGTTTGGAGAAATGTGTGGCCTGAGTGAGATGGTTCGTGAGGATGGCATGATCGACTGAATCAAATGCTGCCGAGAGGTCTAGGAGGAGCAGAAGGGCTGGCTTGCCTTTGTCTAGTATTAGGGTGATTTGGTTCTTCAGATCTAGTAGAGCGGTTTCAGTGCCATGGCCTTTGCGAAATCCGGACTACCTTTTACCTAGGACAGAGTTGTTTTCCAGGTAGGACTGTATCTGCAAATGTGCCGCTTTATCTAAGATTTTCAGAAGAAATGGGACCGTTGTAATGGGTTGGTAGTTGTTAGGTTGGGCAGGATCCAGGGTTGGTTTCTTTAAGAGCGGACGCACCCATGCCTCTTTAAGGCTGTCAGGGACTATGCCCGTCTTGAATGAGGCGTTGATGAATGCTGTGATGATCGGTGTGAGGGGGGCCGCACACTCTTTAATGATGTTGGGGGGCATATATCGCCTTTGCATTGAGATGGTTTGAGCTGTTTGAGGATGTGGAGAGCATCTGCTTCGGTGATTGGAGAAAAATTGAAATTGGAGGCGTGCTGGTCTTTAGCGGTATTGGCGGCTAGGGTCTGTTGGGGGTGCAGAGCCTTGAAATGTTCTGCTATTTTATTTTGAAGAAGGTCTATTTTATTTAACATCGCTGTTTGGATGCTATTGCACCAGGCTTCATCCTTAACAATCTCATCTGTACAGATTGGGGGGATGGTGAGCTCTTTAAAGACGGTGAAAAGCTCTTTTGAGTGGGAGTTGGCTTCCAGGATACGTTTATTGTAGGTTTCTGACTTTGCCTGAAATATGGCACTTTTGTATTTTTTAGAAATACAAAGAAAGTCTACTTTGGTGGCATCACAGGGATTGGCCTGCCATGTTTTGAGTGCTTTGCGCTTGCATTGGCGTAGATTTAATAGGTCCTCCGTGAACCATGAGTTGGAGTGAAACGATTTTTTTTCTTTTTTGCTTACCAGACGAGCTGCAGTGTTGATGGCATGGATGAGGGTGTCTTTGAAGATCTCTGCTAGAATGTTGGGGTCAGAGGAGAAAGGAGGTGCTAGGCAAAGGTTGTTGAGAAAGGGACGTATATTGTCTGCTGTAAGTCTTTGGCACTTCTGGCTAGCTTGGCTGGTGCGGGTATAAGTGGTTTGGAGTATAAGGATATGGGGATGCAGAATTGAAGGCAGTTGTGATCAGACCATGGGAGGGATGTGTTGGAGTTGATGGTGGAGCCACAGTTGTGATCTGCCACCCAGTCTAAGATACAGCCTTTATTATGGGTCGGGGCAGTAACTATCTGTGTGAATCCTAGATCTGTGAGGTTTCTGGCGAGAGTGGTAGCTGCTTTGTCAAGTTTGTCATTGTATCCAAGGTTTAGGTCTCCCAGAAGCAGTGTTTTGGAAGTTTGTTTGATGTTTTTTCCAAGGAGATGGTTGAGTATGCCTGTGAAGTTATTGACAGGGTTTAGACGTCTATATATGACATGAATGTTTACTGTATCTTTAGGGGAGAGGGTGAGTTTGGCTGAGACGATGACAGTAGTGTCTTCCCCGGTGGTGGGTGTCTGTCTTAAGGCTAGGGAATCTTTAAAAATTAGTGCGACCCCACCTCCCGTCTTAGCTGATCTGTCCTGTCTTAAGATTGAGTAACCTGGCGTTACAGCTAGGCTGATAGTAGGGCCAGATGCGGAATGCAACCATGTTTCTGTTAAGGCTAACATATCTAAGTCTTGGCTGGTAATAATATCATTGACTTCTAAAGCGTGGGCGTTGAGTGAACGAACATTTAATAGAGCACATTTAAGGTGTTGGAGCTTTTTTGATTGAGGTGGCTTGAGGTCGGTAGTTGGAATGAGCTTTTTGGTAGTGTGAGTAGGCTTATTGGTCATGTGAAGTCTGGGAGGAGCGAGCGTCGGAGCCTTGTTAAGGCGCTTGTGGGTAATGGTGTATGGCGGGCAGAAGGTCTTAGCATGGGTGCGCGAACCTAGACGTGAGTTCCTAGGTGTTACCTGCATGGGTGTGGAGAGGAATGCTATGGGGAATGTGCGTGTTCTGAGTCTGTGCTGCCTGAGTAGGATCTCTGGCATTTTGGGGGGAGTAGCCTGTGTGGTGGAGTGCCTTAGTTCCATGATATGGCTGTTGGGTTGCCCTGTGGGCACGAAGTAGGCAATACTACTGGTAAGTAAGATGTAGACTAAACCTAAGAGGATGTATAGTGTGTGGGCGGTGTACATATTGGGATAGGACGGTGAGAGCTGGGATGCTATATAGGTTAGACAGCACAATAGCACAGTGGTCTCTAGGCGACCATAAGGCACAACACAGTAGCACAGTGGTCTCTAAGCAACCATAAGGCACAACACAGTAGCACAGTGGTCTCTAGGCGACCATGAGGCACAACACAGTAGCACAGTGGTCTCTAGCAACCATAAGGCACAACACAATAGCACAGTGGTCTCTAAGCGACCATAAGGCAGAATCCAGTAGCACAGTGGTCTCTAGCGACCATAAGGCACAATCACAATAGCACAGTGGTCTCTAAGCGACCATGAGGCACCACACAATGGCACAGTGGTCCCTAGCGACCATAAGGCACAACACAATAGCACAGTGGTCTCTAAGCGACCATGAGGCACAACCCATTTGCATAGTAGTTTCTGGCGACCAAGGTTTGAATATTGCAATAGGGCCAGGGAACAGCAGTTCAAAAATGCATACACTGTGGGACACCTAGATTTGAATATTGCAATAGGGCCAGAGAACAGCAGTTCGAAAATGCATACACTGTGGGACACCTAGATTTGAATATTGCAATAGGGCCAGAGAACAGCAGTTCAAAAATGCATACACTGTGGGACACCTAGATTTGAATATTGCAATTGGGCCAGGGAAACAGCTATATATACTGAATGTGGTAGTTAGAGGCACACATGAAGACTAGACAGAGGGTGTGTGTCTATCAATATTGCGGGTAGTAGGAAGCATTAAACAGGCAGTGTGCACAATAGCAGGAAATGCAACGATCCTGTCTTGTATTGATTGAATGTAACAAATAGTCTATGTCTGTGTTGATAAAGAGTCTTACTGTAGCGAGGCAGGTGACCGCCTCTTTGATGTGGGTCGGCGTCGGCGTGTGCAGGCTGAATCATCCAGCGAGTTCCCCCACTATAGCTGTGGTGTATGCAGCGGGCATAGATTATGGGCGAACGGCGATACCGACCATTGCGCATGTGGGATAATTGCAAGAGAAAGAAACGGTGCGCTGTAAGTTCGGGATAGGCTTACCGAAATGGGGCTAGGGTCCGTGGCCCAGGCCTTGGACACCTCGGGACAGGCTCCAGACAGGCAGCCTTGGTGTGTGGCCTTAGTGGGTGTGCCGGCTTGATGCCTGCCAGCGACGGGATTGGCTGAAGAGCGGGAAGGGAGCCAATCATCTATTTGGGACTCAGAATCTTGAACCGTGGAATCGTAGGTGAACTCCTTACTATGTGCAGTGTTCTCCACACATCCTTGAGGGGTAGCTGCAATGGAATTTAATGTAATGTGTTAGCTGTTTTTGTAAGCACCTGTGGGACATCAGAGGACCAATCTAGTTTTATGTTAAGAATGGTATTAAAATCCCCCCACCCCAAATTACCCGGGTCTCATATAGTGGGATAAGCATGTCCACGATTGTCTGATAAATTTCCGGGTCATCCCGATTAGGTCCGTAAGTATTGAATAATACAGTTAGTTACCCAGCAATCTCACCCCACACAAGTACATATCGGTCCAGAGGGTCAACCTTGCTTCTAGTAACTGGAAACCAACTGGGGATGGATAAGAGTAAGGACAACCCTAGCCTGTGTAGAGTATTCTGTGTAATAGCCCAAAGGGCCCCAGTTGTGGGCAAAGGAGGTATTTACTTCTGCAGAACATGTGTCTCCGTCAACATCAGGATCTGTGCACCTTGTCCCGACACATATGCACTGACTTTCCTTGCCTTGTCTGGATTGTTAAGTCCCTGGACATTCCAAGTTATCAGCTTAATTTGCAGCCCTTTGCCTCTGGGACCTTTAGTTGCCATTTACGATAAACTCTTCCAACAAATGCAATGTGTGCACACTTATTGTTCATACATCTCTTCGCAACATGACCATTATTTTCAAAACATTAAACCTTTTCAAACCACCCTCCCCCCCTCCATTGCCACCCCCAAAACCTATTGAAAACCTTTTTGGGGAAGCAGTTCATGCCACAACCCCTGATTAACAACCCAGACCAATCACCCTTTGATTCAGGTTACGTTTAGACTGGCTAATGTCTGGACCCATCCCACCACCCGCACTATCAACCCCAACTAGATGATGTGCCCCCCGTAACTCTTGGAACTTTCCCGAGGTGCGTATGCTGCAGCAACCATGCCAGCCACAACCGCATGCCACCGCCCGAGCAAATCTAACTCAAATATATTGGTGCTACCCAATTACTCCGTCTTATAGTGCAAAGCATAAAGAGTGTAAAAGTTTACGTAGTTCGATCTGCAGGATCTCTCCTTTCGTCATCCTCCAGCTCCAGTCCACACAGGCGGAGACGCCGGTGAGTACGGGTCTTTCGCGCAAGCCCCTGGACTACTTAATTGACCTCAGGCGCTGCGCATCTGACCACTTAGCTTTTGCTCATTTCAATTACGAGTGCCTAATTAGGTCTCTTGTTTTTTGTTTAATTCATTGGTCTTTGTGCAATCGTACTGTCTACACGGACTGAAGGCATCTCAACTTCTTAACGCATCGAAAGCGTAATATAGGTATGTTTTCCAATTCTAATGCCTTGCACATATTTTTTAAGTGCGAGGCTTAACAATTGAAGAATTATTTTGATGACTATAATGTGATTGCTCTCCTTTTCTCCCCCATAGTGGAGCTCACAGTAATTACTGTGCTTCAATTTGAATTATACTTATTGGTAAGCACTTTGATTTATTATATATTTTTCATTGGCTGGTCTCAAATATACAATATCAAATGTACATCTACTTAACAATGCCTTATTTTTCAATTAAATTATAGTCAGGTTGACTTACCCTACGGAAAATGTATTGGTAAGCACTTCGAATTATTCCACAATTTTCATTTGTCAGTCTCAATCATATATCATCACATGCACGCCTATTTAATAACGCCTTATCTTTCAATTAAATCATAGTCCGGTTGACTATAGTTACAGAATTCAAGGTAACTGATAATGTTTTCTATTAGTTGAACTTGGCTTGTCCATTGATTTGGAGAGACAACTGATATGCTACATTTAAAAACTTTTTTAAAAAAAGTTCTTGGCTTCTAACATATTCAACTGTGGCTATTTTATTTTTTGTCTCCTTTCTTCCACTTTTATATTTATTGATGATCTTGGCAATTTTGGATGCACCACACAATATCCTTTTCATAATGTGAACTTCAATGTTTTTTTTAATTCTTTTTCTTGCAAATGGATGTTATCAAATTCTACTCCGTAATGACTCATCAATCTGTGGGGTTTGCCTCACATATGCCCCATACATGGACCTGCGGCTGATAATTTATTTCTTATAATTTTTTTATGTTCAATTGTGTTTTATTTGGCTTTTTGGAATTTATTTTGTAATGTGTAATGAACCTTCAGCTCGAAACCCGTGTCAGGCTGTTCAAGAAGGCTGTCCAAGACTGTTCAATTAAAATTCATCTTTAAATGTGACTGTAATTTGTGTTATGTGTGCAGATAACAGGCAAACCACTCTCTGAAGATTCAACATAGTTCATAGCTTCAGTGGGGTTTTCAAAAAAATGCACCCTGCCACCATCTTGAATCTGCAACTTCACTGGGAAGATCAAAGCATACAGAATCCGGCGTAGTCTCTTCACCGGATCATATGAACTCCTCTGGGCCTGTACCCCGGAAGCAAATTCTGGATATAGGTTAATGTTGCTTTCAACGTCCCCAGTTCTATGGACATTCTGAGGATTAAGCCTCTGTCTGTGTAATTCAGCAGGCTCGCTATAATGGTGACGGAGGGCTTGGTTTGGGTTTTGGGCCAGGGTGCAATGTGCCCGCTCCACTAGGAATTTTTAAGTCAAAGAAGCTGTGGGAAACAGAGACTTCAGAAGTGCCTCCAAAAAAGTTTCCATTTGGCCTTTGCATGCAGATTCTGGGATTCCGACAATTTGTACATTGTTCCTCCTGGAACTCGACTCCAAATCTTCACATTTGCTCCTTAGCTTGGACAACTTCCCCTTTAAGAGGGTTATGTCTCTGTCATGTTGATCTACCTTGTCCTCAGTCACACTTAATCTGGCTTCCGTTTCTGTTATCCAAGCACTCTCCTTCTCCAGTTTTGCTTGAGTATCCCAATTGTTGCTACTATGTCATCAAGTTTGACATTCACGGATAAAAAGCCTGACTGTACAGTTGTTAGTAGGTGGTACTCTCTAGGATTACCGGTTGTAGTTGATGGAGCATCGCCAGTCGGGGGCGCTGCCAAGTTCGCCACCGGTGTCTGGGAGTTGGTGAAAGAATCCATAGGGCCTTCCTTCTTGCCACCTGCACCCTTTGTCATTGTCAATGGGTTGTACAGAGGATGTCTCACTACGACCAGTCACATCCTCTCAGCGTTTCCCCGAGGACATAGCCTGTGTTGAACTTTGCAGCTGGCTGGTTCGGCCCCTTCCTCTCAAGTATTAATACTGGGCAAATACCCCTTCCTGGCTCATTGGTGATAGTGTTCCATATGTTGCTTATATTATTATTATCTCGTCTGTGATTCAAAATTCTGTGACCGGATAAGAATCTGGCTTTCCCACCCTTCACTTAGGGCAATACCTCGACAGCTGCTGAACAAGGCCTCTGGGCTAAAGGATGTTGTCTGTATGGTGGTAACTTGCCCCCCAGATCCAGTGTTCATTGTTCATGCCTTTCCTGGTGAACACTGTGAAACCCAGGATGGATTGTAGCCTCCTTTGGACTGAATGCACACACCACACCACTGGATTGTGCCATGCAGCATGATCCATTTGGGTTTACTGCAATATTAGGAACTTGGGGGCCGGTGATGGACAGTCCACAGCTCCTAGCGGTTGTATACGGATATGCAGTTCCTGTGACTGCTTTTTAATGGGAGTGAGTTCTGCTGGTCGTATAGGTATATGCATTTGCACGTGTCCCATTTGCTTCACTCCATAAGAGGTAGGATGGACTGTAGCCTCCCACATATTTAGAACTCAGCACCGTGAACTAGGAGCCATTTGCAAGATCATCCACCTCCCCTGCCCCACTCAGTTTTGTTTTCAGCATCACCGGCTAAATGGCTCAGGCAATGCTCCACACGGATCAGTTAGTTGGTTGCTCACTGGTGAATGACATGCAGTGGGGCATGCCTCAAAGACACCTCCACAATTGGGGGAGTACTAGCTCCCAAGGGTTGTGTGGGATAAGAATTTGCCTCCACTTCTCTGATTATCCTGGGCAGGTCAGCCAGCCTCCTCATTCTCGTAGCCGAGGGTTTATGGGCATAACACGTACCTCCTGTAATTGCAGCTGTATCCGAATTCTTCTGCACCCCTCCCCGACCGGCCTTCCAAAGGTACTGGATGCCTGTATCATGATCTGGTGGGAGCTACGAGACAGCAGCGGACTCCGCCCGCAGCTGCAGCCCAGCATAGAGATGTGTCACAAGTCCCCTGCAGCGGGGGCAGTGACAGCAGTTTTTCACCGCCCCTTCCTCTGTTGTCAATGGGGCACCCACACAGGTAATGCAGGGCCTGCCAACCAGGTTACACCACAGGGGGCGCACTGCCTGCTGCTTATGTTGCAGTCTTCAGTGGGGGGAGCTGGGGCCACCAGCAGTGATGGGCAGTCATAAGCCCCACTGTGAGGGGATATGATGTGTGTACCTTCATCGGAGGGGGACCCAGTCTTCTCCTCTGATCCCTCCAAGCCTCATTGGTGCCAGCAACCTCAGCGGTACAGTAGTGAGGAAGGAGAATCAGCCATCACCGTAATGCGCTGCAGGTAGCTCCTCCCATACACCGGCCTATGGAGCACTGATCTTTCCCTCAGTAGGGCGTCTCATTTTACGGAAGTCCAATGCGGGACACAATCTCTGTTTCTGCCTGTCAACAAGGAATTCTCGGTCGCCACAAATCAAGGGAAGTTACGAGCGAGACAACACCTGCACCAAGCCTTCCGCCATACATTTTTCGTATTTTCATGTCGAAAGGTAGCACCTTTAAGGATATTTATGTGTTCAGGATGTGGCCTAATATGGAGACTCACATTCAGGCAGCCATCTCCTAGCTGCGCAACAGCACCCCCCGGAATTGGTATTATTTTTGAAAATGTTGACTCAGCACTGTGTTTACATGAGCAACAGTTGTCAGTGATTTTTAACTAAGTACCAGAAAGGTAAAAAGAGTTAAGAGAATAAAGCCTGTCTGTCTTTCCTTCCTGAATTTTTTTTACCAGATTATCATACCGGCTAGTTTGGGAGGCAGCTCTTCACAGAAATATATTTTATATTTTATCTAAGCATCAACTTCCATCAATAGTTGGCTTCCTCAATAAAGGACCCAAATGTGTGTTCACGCACCTGACTTTGATGATGACTCACACATATATAAAAGGTGCCAATTTTCCATTCTTGGTTTCGACATTCAAGGAAGGAGATGTCTGGGTGACACAATGCAGAACAAATCATAGGTAGGTCGGTGCTGGATATCTCCACGGTAGATCAGAGAGTTATAATCTAACCAATTGTAATTGCCTTAAATTAGTTTCTACATTTTCATTTACTTGAGCTGTACCCATGTATACATGTTGTTGTACACTAGATTCAATGCACAGTTGATCTAAGTGGCTGTTGGAGCTATGTTGAAATATTGTGCCTGTGCCTGGGCTCAGAGGATGGCATAGGCAAGGGGCTTGGTACCAGCAACCTGTGCAATAATGCTGGGCTTGAAGGAGGTACACTGATGGTACCCCACACTACCTACTTGTTCCCCAGGAATAAGGCAGAGGAATGTCACTGTGTAACAGCTGGCTCAGCAACTGTGGATGATACATGGATTTTGTATTTGTATTTATTTTAATTTATACCACACTTTTGCCAAAGTGCCATTCCAAAAGTCCAAAACGTAAATAAATGGTGGAATTATATTATTTTCTTCCTGCACTTATCGGACCTACCCTGCCTGCTGCCTTAAACCTAGCACTTGCAAATTGCTGGCTGCATTACCACTGTTTGTTGCCTTTATTATTTATGTATTGTTATTTATCTGTTTCTCCTCTGCTTCGCACTTTCCACCTCTCCCCCCTTCCATGCACTTTTCCCCTCCCCCCTCTCCCATGCACTTGCGCGTTCTCAATCAATCAATGAGGGTGTTCAATTTACCAGCATCCCTTACATGATTATGCAAACAAATATGATAGATGAGCCTAGAATAGGCCAAGTCTACCTGGCTGCATACAACAGCCGATTAATATTGCAAACCCTACCCCACCAATCACAATGCATCGTAGCACTCGTTCCCACACAGGGCCACCCGAGGGGAGTGGCTCAGTGCCTAAACAAGGTGCAAGTAATTTCACAATAGTGTGGGTGTGAGGAGTCAGTGAGGGATGAGGCTGCGGATAGCGAGACAGTGAAGGAAGCAACTGTGGTGGATGCAAGAAGATTAAGGAAGAAGCAATGGCAAATGTGCATGAGGAGATCTCCGTGTATGTGCATGTTTCTCACTGCAGGTGATGACAAAGGCCGTGGGACAAATGTATCTGGCTAGAATGTTGAATTTCATGGGTTTATGTTTGAGTTAACCACCATTGCTTTGATCTTATTGAGGATGATCTTCAGGGAATGGTTATCCAGTCAGGATTTTAGAGATGTAGGACACTCCCTTTGAGGGCTGGAGGTGATCTTGATTTGACACAGTACATAAGCATATTTAAAAGAAAAGTCCATTGATTGAAATAGGTTTGGCTAAAGCACCATAACATGTCATTCTAATGCATATATCTGCCACCTGTGGGTCACCATATGTTTTGGACTAGGACTTTCATGATCCTTCACCACAGACTATGCTGTCAAGGATTGATTAGGGTTGTATATAAGGAGAACCCAAGGTTTTAGAGCCCTGTTCCTGTGGATTTACTAAATAACTACTATTTTGATGTGTCAGAACGGGAAACATGTTATTTATTGACTATACGTGAAAGGGCAAATAATTGAGAGTCAGTCTGCTCAATGAAGATCACTTGCTTTATTGTCAAGTCCTTCAACATTTGTAATTGTAATCGTGTATATAGCACCCTTTGTCCATTCAGGGTTCTTAATGCCATGATCTTATAGGGTATGTTTTAAAATGCCTCTGTTATGGCGGGCTACATTAAAGAGTTGATTAGAGCTGTCTATTATTTGATCACACATCAAGTTCTAATTCCCACAAAGTGTCTGAAGGAGGGAGCCACATTCAAGTATGTGCAAGTGTTGATGAGAAAGCAACCTGGCTTTTAAACCATTAAGACCAAAGGGGTATCCTATATGTTTTGCCATAAGTAATCCATCCCTCTCTAACTTTCAGGATTTAAGTATACTGCCTAAAAGAGACCTGTGGAATAAAATGACTACCTCAGATGTCCTTTGTTCACCCTTTCCTACAAAGCTTTATACCACATGTCCCGCCCAATCCTTGTGAAGATTCTTAGCACTAATATGTATATGAGAAAGACTAATAAGACCTAATATACTGCAAACATGTTTTCCCTTTTTACATACCTATTGGGGCAAATGATGTTCATTGACTTGATAGCTCGTGTGGACATGAGGAAGCACCCTTTCCTACAAATATATACACCAAACCTTGTGAAGCTCCATGAGCTTCATAGTAAAATGTATTTTGACACACCCCTATAAAGCATTTTATCATGGCTTATTAAAAAAGCAAGCCATACTTTTATCTGCACAGATGAAGAGCATAAATAGGAAGTATGGGGAATTCCCTTTAGCATCTGTCATAATATTCTACAATGGAAACACTTTTCCCAAGTTGCTGTATGGGTTGGAGATTTTCCCCAGTTGGTTGACGGCTGAATTAGATTAGTATGAAAATTAACAAGGGGGGTCCTGGGAGTCCCTCTGCCAGACATTAGTCCTGGTTGCGAGAGACTTACCCAGAGTCTTTAGCTCACTATCTTTCACAGAGAAGAAATATCCTAAACATATCAGTCTTTGTCCTGCCCTGGGGCAGTCCAGCACCGAAATGCGAGGCAATTCTCCTCTGAACAAGAGTACCAACAGCATCCCCAGACACGTGTTTCGGTCTGGTTGGACCTCATCAGTAGGGAGGAGCTGTGCCTCTCTAAGAATAGTGAGCAAGGGGTCCACGTCTGGATTCCCCTAGTAACTTAGGGTGAGACCCAAAGTTACTTGCATATGCAAATTAACAAGGGGGGTCCTGGGAGTCCCTCTGCCAGACATTAGTCCTGGACTGCCCCAGGGCAGGACAAAGACTGATATGTTTGGGATATTTCTTCTCTGTGAAAAGATAGTGAGCTAAAGACTCTGGGTAAGTCTCTCGTAACCAGGACTAATGTCTGGCAGAGAGACTCCCAGGACCCCCCTTGTTAAATCTGCATATTTAAGTAACTTTGGGTCTCACCCTAAGTTACTAGGGGAATCCAGACGTGGACCCCTTGCTCACTATTCTTAGAGAGGCACAGATCCACCCTACTGATGAGTTTCCAACCAGACCGAAACACGTGTCTGGGGTTTCTGTTGGTACTCTTGTTCAGAGGAGAATTGCCTCGCATTTCGGTGCTGGACTGCCCCAGGGCAGGACAAAGACTGATATGTTTGGGATATTTCTTCTCTGTGAAAAGATAGTGAGCTAAAGACTCTGGGTAAGTCTCTCGTAACCAGGACTAATGTCTGGCAGAGAGACTCCCAGGACCCCCCTTGTTAAATCTGCATATTTAAGTAACTTTGGGTCTCACCCTAAGTTACTAGGGGAATCCAGACGTGGACCCCTTGCTCACTATTCTTAGAGAGGCACAGATCCACCCTACTGATGAGGTCCAACCAGACCGAAACACGTGTCTGGGGTTTCTGTTGGTACTCTTGTTCAGAGGAGAATTGCCTCGCATTTCGGTGCTGGACTGCCCCAGGGCAGGACAAAGACTGATATGTTTGGGATATTTCTTCTCTGTGAAAAGATAGTGAGCTAAAGACTCTGGGTAAGTCTCTCGTAACCAGGACTAATGTCTGGCAGAGAGACTCCCAGGACCCCCCTTGTTAAATCTGCATATTTAAGTAACTTTGGGTCTCACCCTAAGTTACTAGGGGAATCCAGACGTGGACCCCTTGCTCACTATTCTTAGAGAGGCACAGATCCACCCTACTGATGAGGTCCAACCAGACCGAAACACGTGTCTGGGGTTTCTGTTGGTACTCTTGTTCAGAGGAGAATTGCCTCGCATTTCGGTGCTGGACTGCCCCAGGGCAGGACAAAGACTGATATGTTTGGGATATTTCTTCTCTGTGAAAAGATAGTGAGCTAAAGACTCTGGGTAAGTCTCTCGTAACCAGGACTAATGTCTGGCAGAGAGACTCCCAGGACCCCCCTTGTTAAATCTGCATATTTAAGTAACTTTGGGTCTCACCCTAAGTTACTAGGGGAATCCAGACGTGGACCCCTTGCTCACTATTCTTAGAGAGGCACAGATCCACCCTACTGATGAGGTCCAACCAGACCGAAACACGTGTCTGGGGTTTCTGTTGGTACTCTTGTTCAGAGGAGAATTGCCTCGCATTTCGGTGCTGGACTGCCCCAGGGCAGGACAAAGACTGATATGTTTGGGATATTTCTTCTCTGTGAAAAGATAGTGAGCTAAAGACTCTGGGTAAGTCTCTCGTAACCAGGACTAATGTCTGGCAGAGAGACTCCCAGGACCCCCCTTGTTAAATTAGATTAGTATGAAACCATAATATGGAGGAGGGTATTATTGCACCTCCCATTGGTGGCTATATGCTGCAAACTGTAGGGTATTTTGTGTAGATGTGAGGCCTAGCAGTATTTTCTTACCACCAAGAATAAAAGTAATTTAGCAATAATCACTCCTTGCATTCAGATTGGGTTTGGTATTATAGTGGTATCGTGGCTATGCATTATTTCAGTACACCGATACATTTAGTTGGCATGCATTTTGTTGTGGTATAGTGATGAGCATAATTTCTTTGTTTTATTTGTGGCCCCAACATACAAAACCCCTTTCTTTTGTTTAGACTGTTCTTGTGATCTCTAGAGGCCTCAGGCTTCTACATTATTCAAGAACACCACATTTTTATATGGAGTGCTACTTTGGCTGTTATCACTGATTTATCTACACCAGTGAGCTATGCTTCCATAAAGTATTCACAATAACATGTGGTATAACCACTAATTTATTTACATTAGTGAAACTATTTCCACAGGCCTCTCTCTCTGCTGACTCATGTGCGTCCAGCAGACTATCTGATTGTGTTCCACTCAGAAGTCACACACACATATACACTGAGTAGAACCACGTACACAGCTATTTATAATTACTCATAACATAACTTTTTCCACATGGGATGCTTGGCATATATTACCTAATAACCTCCCCTTTTATCAGGCGATATGTGCTAACTGCACCAGAGAAAAACAGAAGCAAATAGAAGCCTTTACACAGATTGTGATTTACATCAGTTTCATTTCAAAAATCATACATTACCAGTTTTGCGAGGCAGTCTTTTCTAGAATAAACATAAGAGAAGCAATTGCAAAATACATGGCATTTCATTAGATTCTTTGCAACAATAAAAAGACCAGTGCATCAGTTGACCTGCAGTTCTGAATGGCAACATTAGAATGCAGCTATCGCTACGCTGCCTGACTGAAATAGCTTTCATTCACACACCGCATTCTCGCTTTGTGTAAGATAATTACCAGCAAAATGGTAGCAGTTCAGCACGTGAACTCTCTGGGCAGGTCGCTTTCTTTAAATGGCTCAGGGCTTCCTTTTAGAGCACCCGGCGAGGACATGCAGTTCCAATATGCACTCTTTGGTCCTCTAGCCAGTGCCAATTGATTGGAATCTCCAGCCTGTGAAGGTCAGCAGTACACTGGAACGACGCCCCTCAATCAGGCAGCCCCACAGCAACTCCCGCCAAGTCCTCACCGAAGCTGTGCAAAATGTCCACTGCCTTTCTTCCTCCCCGAGATGCACCAAGAGACCTCTGTTACAGCCCCTAATGTGACGTGCACCCAATAAAAATCTATCATGTTATACCCTCCTTCTTCAAACAATAGCTCACTTTTCAGTAAGAAACTGTATCCACTAATTTCCTGCTTATTCGAGTTGTGTTTCCTTAGCAAGGACCGTGAAAAGCAGAGAGAAAGCGAAAGAAAAGAAAATTCTGAATGTCGGTTTAAAATGAGTTTCAGCCTGCCTCATTTTGCACTTGGAGAACACATTATGATATTAATAAGTTAGAATCATGTTAGTACTGTTAATTATATTAGTTCATTAATCCTCTAATGTGTCTCCTGCAACAGAGGCATTTCAGGTGAGAAAAATAAATGATGCATTTTTAACTGTGAAAAAAATGATGTGTTTTTTGACTGAGTGGCCTGTCTTCATTTACATATCCATGTGTTACACCGGCAACACATGGCTTGCTGTACCGCATTATAGCAATACATTGATCTCATGCAGTGGTGCTGCACTCCAAAAACACGCTATATATTGATCCCATGTAGTGGCGCTGCACTCCAAAAACACGCTAAATAATCCTACATATCCCCTTCTTTTTCTGAGTATTTTGGCCATGGTCCAAGCCACAATTGGAAGAAATCCAACTTGCTCCCTTTCTTCTTTTTAAAATGTGTGCGTGTTGGGATATCTTTCTCTCCCCGTTGTAGCCACTAATATGAGCAACATCTTCATTTTTACTGATAAAACAATCAACCATCCTCCCATTATTAGCACCAGGACAGCTAAACCCACTATAGAGCGTTCCCCCCAGGTTCCTCAATTAAATCTTTCCACTTCTATTATACCCAGGTTACTAACCGTAATGTTGTTCTTTCTTAGATTCATTTTCACTACGTGTTTCTCTTTATGATTTAATAAGAATTCTAGGTCCGGCTCTATTGGAAATGCATCCCTTTGAATAAATTCAATATTTTCTACTTGGCTTTCCCAAATGTCATTCGTAACATGAAATAATGTTAACCCTCCAATCGACACAATTGTATCCTTTGGAACATGTAACTAAAAGACATTATATTTCACCTGCTTAACCACATATGTTCCATGATTTAAGTGTACTACTGTCAGGTTTCTTAAACAGGTGCTGATCAACCATTTACCTTTGACCATTTTAGCTTGTGCTAATTCTTCACTCCCCATATTGCTAATGATCACTTCACATCCTTCTGATATATTGGGTCAGATTTCAAACCACAAATAGCGTCTGTAGCATCAGGAACAAACGGTTAACTTGGCACATATAATTTAGTTCTTTAAATTTGACACACGTTTCCAAGTTTGGTATCAAGTAAACTTCCGGCTCCCATGACTGAAATGCCACCACTTCTGGAGTCTTAATCTTAATAAATGTGTCCTCTTGCCAAAATCCCACATTGTGTACCCACTTGGTTTGATAAATAAGTTCAGGAGCTACATATGGGATGCATAGTAAGAATCCAATTTCCAACCTCTCCAAGTCCACATATAATGGCATTGCATTACCCATTTCAAATGCAATTTTTACCTGTACCACATCAATCTCCCTCCTAGTCAACCTTTCTATCATTAGCTGAATAATATCCTGTGAAACAAAGTAGAATGGTATATGTCCTTGAATCAATTGTGAAATTGCAGTTTGTACTTCTCTCATATAATTCGTTAATAGTCTATCAACATGACTCATTATATTCAAAATCTCACTAAGTGTTCTGTCATGCTTAATAATCAGCGTAGTTGCCCATTGCATCACATCCGCTTGTTCATTCAATATTATCGCAGTTTCATTTATGAACCTTACTTGTTCATCCAATCCCCCTCTAATCCCATCTAATGTTTTTTGTATTATTTCTAGGTCAACACTCAGTTGTTGTGCTTTAGTACTCAGCGTCCCTTCTGAAATGGCATTGGCTGTTCATATTGTGGTACCTATTATGGCTCCAACTATAGACATTACCAATGAGATCGCAAGCATCACTGCTCCTCTTTTTCCTCTCCTCTTCTTAATGTCTGCTGAATTCACAAATGTTTTCTCCAATTGCATCAATATATCTCTTATTGACTGCTTAGCGTCCTCTTTTCTTATTTCCAGCCACTCTTTAGTCTGCTCAGCTTTAATTCCAGTGTTGTTAAAATGTTTTTTCTATCAAAACATCAGGATTCAATAGTATATAAATGTTCTGGAAAATCATCCTTCTATCACTCATGATGAATCCTGGTGTTTCTTCTACCGCAATACCAGATGCTGGTCCAGGTTCAATGACAACCTGTGCTTCTGAATTTTTAAAGTTCCCTCCGAACATCAACATAATTATCCATATTGTCGGCGTCATCTTCAACGCTGATCGCTTTGCAGCCTTGATCTTCGCCTCCTTCCAGGGCTTCTCCGGAACCCGTCCACGCGGGCTCCAGGACTCCATCGTCTCCCGTGGCTTCCGATCCCGGAACCAGCAATTAAATGTACATTAATATTCTAAATCAAATAGAAAATAAATAAATTAAGTACATAGCACAATACTAACTTCACCCTTTTGCCAAAAATAAAACATGCTTTGTAAAATATTTCACCCTTTTCCTCCTGTTCTGAAATTAAATTAAACATAGGTTAAAGAGAAAACAAACATACACAAAACAGCACTCAATATTTAATACTTTTTCATTTTGCACACCGACTCCATAAATTTTAGCTTCCATTTTTTATATATATATTTACATATATTACAGTGTTTATGTTCCATTATTATAATCAACCATCTTTATTTAACTTCTCTGCCACTACCCTCTGACTAGACCTATTTACCTTACCTTTTTATGTTCAAGGGACTTTTTGTGTAGAAACACGCTCAAGTTGTTTAATCTCATGTCTGGGGTGGCATTCTCAATTTGAACAAACTGTTCTATTGCTGTTTCACCTTCAGTCTTCAAAATGTTATAGACCACAGGAGAGACCTTATCTATACTTTGAAATGGCCCCTGCCAGGCTGCTAGAAATTTGGAATTTTTCTGTTTACCTTTTCCAAAATGAAATTTATACACCTGATCGCCCACACAATATTCCTTTAATGACGTCTTTTTTATCATAATATGTCTTTGCACTGTCAGCAGCTCTTTCTGAATTTTTCTGTACAAAAGCAAATGCATGTTGTAAATGCTTCCTAAGTTCATCAATGTATTCATGAACTGTGGATGCGCTCACAAGTGTTTGCTCATGTGTCCTGTATAGCAGGTGCTGTGGTAACACCATTTTCCTACCTGTTAAAACTTCATAAGGGCTAATACCTGGTGCTTTGGCAGGAGTTGACCTGATTGCCATCAGAACCAAAGGTAAGCGTAAATCCCAGCTGGAACCTGCTTCTGTCATGAATTTCTTTAAAATATCCACAACAGACCTATTGCTGCGTTCAATTCCACCTGAAGAGCCGCCCGATATGCGATATGTAGCTTTCTCTTCACACCAAGTATTTGCCATACCTTACTCATTAGAGCACTTGTAAAATGACTTCCTCTGTCTGATTCTATTCTTTGTGGCAACCCAAACCTTGAAACCACATGATTCACCAGCAATGTGGCTGCTGTTTGCGCAATACAATCTGGTGAAAGAATACACTCAATCCACTTCGACATCAAACACACCACACTTAAAATATAACGGTTCCCCCTGCTCGACCTCTTTAAAGGCCCTACATAGTCTATTTGCAAATCTGACCATGGAAGAGTTAGGCCTCTTTTCATTAATGGAGCTCTATGCATTGGTGAAGCAGGTTTACATTGGGCACATACTAGACATCCTCTAGTATATAATTCTACAACTTGGGACATATGTGGCCAATAAGCATAATCTTTTAGTATTTCCATTGTTTTATGTGAGCCTCTGTGGCCTGCAGTTATAGCATCATGTGCATGGTGTAGCATTAACCCTCTGAATGAAAGGGGTACCACCCACTGTATCTGTCCTGTTATGGACTCTCTAATCATGAGTCCATCTTGTAGTCTTATTCATTTTTTATTCTTTAATAGCACCCTGAACTCTTCTTTTCCCATACAATCATTTTCTGTTAAAGGTTTTTGTTCAGGATCTATCAAATGATTATAATAGATTCCCAAAATTCGATCATTCTTTTGTGTCTCAATCAGATCTTGGTCTGGTGTATCATAACTCCACTGTACCACTGGTTGATCTGTCTCCTTTGGTGCTTTAGAACATGTTACTGCATCAATTTGTATTTCACCCAGTAAATGTTCAATAGGTAGCAATTCTCCCATCACAGCCCCAATTTTAGCCAGGTGATCTGCCTTATCATTTCCCTCCTTATCCTCTCCTGGAGTTTTTAAATGCCCACAAATTTTCCTCCAGTATATTGTTAAATCATTTTCTGACACCAATTTGTCTATGGCTTGTATCATTTTTCCATGTTTAAGTGGATTTTTGTTGTATGTAATCATGCCTCTCGCTTTCCAGCCAGGTAAATATTCCACTAATCAGAATCAGTCACCAGGACAATTTCACTGAATTTATTATCAACTGCAGTAGCAATTGCTTTATAAATGGCTGCCAATTCCGCTACCTGACTGCTCCTAGCACCAATTCTCATCCCTATACTCGGGATACCTTCACACTTCAACCAGACATTCACTATTCCTGACACTAATTGTTTATCACTGGCATTTTCAATGTGAAAGGCACAGCCATCAACATATACAGTTGGCAAGTCCTTGCATGTTTTTTCATCAAAAGCTTTGCGTGGTGATTGTTCAAATTCCTGCAAATTAGGTTCCACTTCTATTTCATTTGATACTGGTTCAGATGCACAGTCATGTAAATCTGCTAAACCTTGAGCAATTGGGCTTCTTTTATTTTGGCCATATCTCACTTCTACAGGAAAGCCTTGTAATGCCAGCGTCCATGAAGTGATTCTGGATTGTGCTAGATTACCTGACCTAATACTTTTGCTCTCTAAAAACTGCAAAGGTTGATGATTTGTCGCAATAATCACCTTTTCTCCCTGAACAATGGGGCGGAAATGTTGTAGTGCCCACACAGTGGTTAATAGGGCCTTTTCACATTCATTGAACTTAATTTCAACTTGAGAAAATGCCTTACTTGCATATGCAATGGTTTTGTGATTCAAATCATGTTTTTGTGATAACACTGCTGACATACAATGTTCAGAGAAACCTATTTCTATAAAGAACTCGCTATCCTTTATGGGGTATGCTAAACATGGTGCCTTTACAAGACATTCCTTTAATTTAGCAACTGCCTCAGACTGCTCTTTTTCCCATTTCCAGAGTGTATTCAGTTTAAGCAGTTCAGTCAATGGTTGAGTGATTTCAGCATAATTTTCAATAAACTTTCTGTTATAGCCTGTCATTCCTAATAAAGTTTTTACCCCTTTCACATTTTTAGGATCTTTTAGTTTCTGTATGGCCTCTATTTTCTTCTTTTGTAGATTTAGTCCATGTTCAGTCACTTCATGGCCTAGAAAATTCACCTTTTTCTTGCAACATTGTGCTTTTTGTAAAGATACTTTGGCGCCTGCTTTCTGCAATTGGCCAAGAACATGTCTTATTTCATCAAAATGGCGTTTCAAGCTATCATTTTTTATCAGGACATCGTCCACATAAATTATGGTTCCTCTTTCTGTTGCATCAGGCATAGCCTTCCTCAAAAATATGCCAAATTCACTCCCACTATTGACGTACCCAAATGGAGTTCTAACCCATGCGTATTGAGGCTTATCAAATGAAAAGGAACATATATTCTGTATCTCCTCTGCCAATGGCACACACCAATATCCAGAGGTGAGATCTAATGTGGTGAACACTTTTGAACCATGTACCTGAGCTAAACCCTGATCAATGAATGGCAGTGGCCATCTGGATACTGGCACTCTTTTATTTAACTCTCTCAAATCTGCACACAGTTGCCATTGACCGTTTGGTTTTAACACACCTAAAATAGGTGTATTGGATGTGCTATGAATGGGCCTGATGATTCCCTGCGACTCCTAATTTTTAATAATCTCTGCCAATGATTCTAAACATGCCAGCGGTAGTCTATACTGGCGTACAAATACTGGGCTTCTTCTACATCTTTCCGGAAGTGTGGCCACATGTAAATTAGTTAGCCCGCAATCATAAGCACCTTTTGCAAATACATCTTTAAACTCCATAAATATCTTCCTCAATTCATTTCTATCCTCCTCGTTGTCACATGCACCCGCTAACAAAATCTGCTCCTCTACCATTTTGGAGAATTCTGGAAAATGTTCTGGCATGGGAATCTCGGCGCTTTCCTCTAATTATGTGGCTGTGTCTCTTTGTAAAGCTGCCACATTTAAATGTTCTGGCAAATCAGCTTCCACTTCAATTGGCGGATTTTCTATTTCATTTTCATTTAAGTTAAATGTTATGCAATCCTCTTGATGACAGCACACTGTCTCACTTGAATCATAAGGGTACACAGAATGAATTTTAAATATCCCTTTGGGCTGAGAGTCCATGTATTCTGGCAATTCACCCTTAGCATCTACATACTTTTCAGGGATATTTCCAATCACCATGTTATTTAGATCAGCTGTGTAATGTGATTTTTGTATGGCCATTCCTACTGAGGAGTTTTCCTCTAAATGAATATTCTGATAACCTTTATTATTCACCATAATTTTTACAGACCCTTCACCAACATCTACCAATGGAATGTATTCATAATCTAGGCCGTGCTGTTTTATGGATTCATTCAGACACACAAATGCATCAGAATCTTTCATCTGCTGTCCATTTTTACCCTTCAGTGTTATTGTAAACTGCTTTGTGAATACAGGAATAACAGTATCTTTCCTCATTTGTAATTCAATTGCATAAGGGACCAGCTGTGCGCAATGATAAGCTCTTCTTTTGTCTTCAAATTCAGGTGCCGGCCCCCCTATGCGTGACCATATCTTTTGATTAAGGAAATCTAGCACCATACACATTCTGTGCATGATGTCATTGCCTATGTAAAAGTGATTTTGTGTTCCACATACTATCCAAACATTATGGTAAATTGTTTTTTGTCCAATGCTAATTTTCAGCATGCATCTACCTGCAATCCGGTTTTCAAAGTCTGGACCGTCCAAACCAGAGACATACCGGTTTTTAATCCTAAATTTCGGGATCTCCTTCCTTTCCATTATATTTTGCAACAATTTCTCATTAATGAAGCTCCTTTCCTGTTCAAGCGCTAAAGTGGCTTTTATTGTTTTAGAATAGTCATTTATCCCAACATGGACCCATGGTTGTTCATCTTCCATGTGTATTTCAGCAAGAGTGGTAATGTGTTTTTCTGAACCTGCTCTAGGAGCAGTATTCGGTTTGCATGTCTTCTCTTTTAAATAAAAACGTAAGGTGTGCTCATCTATCTTCCTTGGGTCTAAGTATATTTGTACAGGTAATTTTTTATTTTCACTCTGCATCTTGTCTTGACACATTAATATAACAGTGACACTAGGTATGCAACTATTCTGAAGATGCACCTCCACTGCATCATTTGTTTTTGCAACAGTGTGACATTCATTTATATTGCTGTTTTGTGATTTTAGTTTCTTAGGTCTCAATGGTTTTTTGGTTAAGGACCACATTACTCCATTCACCCCATCTATGAGCGGAGATAATCTTTTCAGGCAATCTGTTCCCATCAGAAATGGAATATCACAAATGGATGTGACCAATACCTCCTGTTTCATTCTTTGTTTACCTATCTTTATGTCAACCTTGGTGGTGCCTATAATTGGCATCTCCTCCCCGTTAAAATGATGCACTGGACCTTGATTCTCCTTTACTGTGATCTGATTCTGCGAGGCTCTCCCTTCATTGATACTCTTTACTAATTCTTTGGACATAATTGTGGTCTGTGCGCCAGTGTCAAACATTGCAAATGTATGGCATTTTTCTTCCACAATGATGGGAGCATAATACCTGTCTTCAACGTCCTCCTACACACATAGGAAATGCGAATTCTTACTGATCTCAGGGCTCACATTTCTCAGGCCTTTTTCACTTTTTGGCTAAGCACATCAGTAAATGGAAAGACATTGTTCCCTCTTTTTTGCTCATTCCTGTGTGAGAGACTTTATTCATTTCCCCATGTTCAGAGGTTTTTTGGAGTGTGGCCACCGTTCGCCCATCCATCCAGGTATCATCAAAGGTCACACTACAACCCTCCAACTGAAAATGTGTAACAACATCACTTGGAAATTTGTCATTGTCTAATTCTGTGCATTTGTGATTATTCAGTATGATACCAGCCCTTTTAACCTCTTCAAAAATATGTGGTTCAAAAAATTCTTCAGGTGATTGACCTGTACCCTCCTTTTGAGCATTTCTTTTTCCTTCCTGTGTTTGGTCATTGTTTGGATTACCCAGGGAAGGAGTTAGAGCATCGCCACTTACTCCCGGTTCACTGGTATTCCCCATGCATGAGTCATTTTTCTTAAACCTGTCTCTTGGTTCTTTTGGATTTTCAGGTTTTCCCATTTCATTTGTACATATCGCCAATGTTTGATTTAGTTCTAGGTTAAACCGTACCTCTCTTTTAGAAGTATTTGCATTTTCTGTTACATGTTCATGTACTGGTATTTTCACTTTTAAATCATTAGGCATCTCAGAGTCATTGGCCCTCATTACAAGTCAGGCGGTGGACCATGGTGCTATTAGCAACATGGTCCATGCTGGATTCCGCCATGGTGGATGGCGGAATTACTGCCCCATTCCAAGGTGAGTGGGGTGGTAATTCCCCATTCACCATTTGCCCATCCCCATTTTTGCCCCATAGGGCATAATGGAGATGGGGAAGGCGCTAATTACGGCACCGTAAATTACGGTGCCGTAATTAGCACCAAGGTCACTTAGCGCCTTGGACTTTAACGCCTGCAAAAAGCAGGTGTTAAAGTGTGAATCAGGCGTTAAGGGTTTAACGGCGCCAACGCTCTTTACGGCGCCATTAACCCTTTAACGCCTGACTTGTAATGAGGGCCATTATGCAAAATTACATCAGAAAAAAATGTCTTTTTGGCGCTGCAGGTATCATAATTACTTAGTCACTTTTCAGAAGCCCCCCGATCATTGCTATGGCCTTCTGCCCCCTCCTTTGATGACTGTTTTTGTGTTGTACAGAGCTTTCCTATTTGCTCAGCCAACATTCTCACTTGGGCCTCGAGGCACTGGAATCTTTACATCTCTCTAGAATCCTCTCTCTGTGGCCTAGATCGATATTGGTTGTTCTCTCCCTGATTGGATCTATTCTGATACCTCTCAGGAGAATGATTTCTATTGGGATGGTTCCTGAATTCTTGATTCATTTGCGGAGGGGAGCGGGGTGCACCCATCATTTGGTTGTAGTCCCCTGGTGGGGAATCATGTACTGACATGACGTGTAGTTCATATTCTGTCTCATGTCCTGTCTCTCATGTGATGGGTACTGGACCCTATGTTGATTCCCATTATCAGCAAATCGATCCACATATCGGGGTCTATCCTGATTACCATATATCATGGTATTGGGATCAAATCTGATTTGTGTCCCCAATGTCTGATAGGGACCATCATTTCTTTGATTCTGATTTTGTCTCTGGTTATTGTTCATACCTGACATATCAGGTTGATAGCCTGACCGGGGCTTATCTCCTAAGTACCTGGGGCTGATGTAGCTCTCCCTATTACTAGGATCACGTGATTGGAACATTGGTGCAATGTGTGATGACCTTTGTTGATTACCCCTCTGTTCAGGTGCCAAATTATTTTTACTTGGACTTTGAGCAGACTCAAGGGACATTTTGGCTGACCTGATTTCCATCACTGTTGCTGAGGGTTCTTTAGATTTAGGTCTAGTATCTCTCATTTTATCACTTTCTCTACCCTGACAATAGAGTACCTCATATAGTTTTGTGCTTTGGTGTACAATCCATTCCAGGGACTTGTCACAGTCAAATTCATGGACCAATTGGGATATGATGTCTTTCTGCAGCCCATAGAAGTAGGCAGTTTTAAACTCATTGGAATTGGGGTCAAAAGATACATCAAAGCGAGAAAATGCTCTTTTTAAGTCTTGTAAAAACTGGCGAGGGGATGTATTAGGCCCAGCAGTGATTGTGTAAGTGACTTTCTTCGCCTCCTGCAATGACTGGAAAGGATAAAAATGACGCCTAATCTCTTTTTCGAACTCCGCCCATGTCATATTTTGCTGTTCATTCAATCCTCTTATAATACTGGCCGTCGGGGCATCTAAAGTTAAATGAAAATATTGCCTGTACTGTTCCTTAGGCATCTGGAGTGCTTTAAAAATGCCATGAACTGCTTCTAAGTGATCCTCAATGCAGCATTCCCCTCCTTTTTTAAATGGTTTGATCAGGGCTTTAATGGATTTCATTATCTTTATGGGGCTACTTGTTGCAATGCATGGAATTGCACTACTTGGTGACTCAACCCTGGTTCCAGGTGTATGGATTTGGCGGCGGCCCCCAATGGGAGTATCAAATCCCCCAAGGGCACTGCAACCAAGTTCAGTCACTGGCCCAGTCACTGGGGCACTAGCCCTTTGGGTAGAAATATAATTCACTTCAACTCCATTGAATGTGGTACCCTGCCACCTCTCCTGGGACATGGGAATACACATTTGATGTTCTAAGATCTTACAATTTTTAAGGAGCCTGTTTGCTTCGTTTTGCAAATAGTTGTTTTCATCACTCATTTTATTAATTACCTCCTGCATGTTGCACATTTGCATTTGGCACTCATTAAATTCTTTATTCCTCTTGTCTCTTTCTTGGAGCATTTTAACCATTTCTTGTTCCGCATTTTGGAGGTCACTTTCTTTCTCATAATGTTCTTTTTGTAAAATCTGCATCTCTGACACAACCTCATCTTTATCTTGTCTAATGTGGTCCACCAATGCTTTTAAGTGTACCAATTCTTGGTCACTGTCCTCAAACTGTTTCTTGCTTTTGGACAATTGATCATCAAAATCTCTGCATTTTAACTGCATGTCTTTTTGGCATACATCCAATTCTGCTCTAAACATTTCCTCTTTTTTACTTGCCCCATCTAAGTCAGTCCTTAACCTGTTAATTAGCTGGGTGTCATTTTCTTGCATTCGCAGGGACCTATTCAAAATAAACCAGATTTTGGCACGTAGCCGTATCAAACAGTCTTTCTCTGCATTTTTATCGGCTGCATTTAATAACCTTAGAAGGCAGACCTGAATTATGCTGCCTTCTGCAAAAATATTGTCTAGTTTTTCTTTCTGCACCTCACCCTGAATGCGGTCATGCCATTCTGAGGTACTGTTTGATGACCATGTCCCATATGCGAATAACTTTGCCTCTAAATATTGCACTAGGTCTGAGAATGTGGTTTCCCTTTGAACATTCTGAAATTCGTTTTTAGTGACACACTGCTATTATGAAATGGGTTCCCTTTAATGTACAGATGGCGGTGTGAGATACACTTGCCACGCCCAGTAGGTGCTCTATGATCACTTTCCCAGCCTGCAACGCACCATAAATATGTAGGGTATTTTGTGTAGATTTGGGGCCTAGCAGTATTTTCTTACCACCAAGAATAAAAGTAATTTAGCAATAATCACTCCTTGCATTCAGATTGGGTTTGGTATTATAGTGGTATTGTGGATATGCATTATTTCAGTACACAGATACATTTAGTTGATATACATTTTGTTGTGGTATAGTGATGAGCATAATTTCTTTGTTTTATTTGTGGCCCCAACATACAAAACCCCTTTCTTTTGTTTAGACTGTTCTTGTGATCCCTAGAGGCCTCAGGCTTCTACATTATTCAAGAACACCACATTTTCATATGGAGTGCTACTTATGGCTGTTATCACTGATTTATCTGTACCAGTGAGCTATGCTTCCATAAAGTATTCACAATAACATGTGGTATAATCACTAATTTATTTACATTAGTGAACTATTTCCAGAGACCGCTCTCTCTGCTGACTCATGTACGTCCAGCAGACTATCAGATTGTGTTCCACTCAGAAGTCACACACACATATACACTGAGTGGAACCACGCACACAGCTATTTATAATTACTCATAACATAACTTTTTCCACATGGGATGCTTGGCATATATTACCTAAGAACCTCCCCTTTTATCAGGCGATATGTGCTAACTGCACCAGAGAAAAACAGAAGCAAATAGAAGCCTTTACACAGATTGTGATTTACATCAGTTTCATTTCAAAAATCATACATTACCAGTTTTGCGAGGCAGTCTTTTCTAGAATAAACATAAGAGAAGCAATTGCAAAATACATGGCATTTCATTAGACTCTTTGCTACAATAAAAAGAACAGTGCATCAGTTGACCTGCAGTTCTGAATGGCAACATTAGAATGCAGCTATCGCTACGCTGCCTGACTGAAATAGCTTTCATTCACACACCGCATTCTCGCTTTGTGTAAGATAATTACCAGCAAAATTGTAGCAGTTCAGCACGCGAACTCTCTGGGCAGGTCGCTTTCTTTAAATGGCTTGGGGCTTCCTTTTAAAGCACCCGGCGAGGACATGCAGTTCCAATCTGCACTCTTTGGTCCTCAAGCCGGTGCCAATTGACTGGAATCTCCAGCCTGTGAAGGTCAGCAGTACACTGGAACGACGCCCCTCAATCAGGCAGCCCCACAGCAACTCCCGAAGCTGTGCAAAATGTCCACTGCTTTTCTTCCTCCCCGAGATGCACCAAGAGACCTCTGTTACAGCCCCTAATGTGACGTGCATCCAATAAAAATCTATCATGTCATACCCTCCTTCTTCAAACAATAGCTCACTTTTCAGTAAGAAACTGTATCCACAAATTTCCTGCTTATTTGAGTTTTGTTTCCTTAGCAAAGACCATGAAAAGCACAGAGAAAGCAAAAGAAAAAGAAATTCTGAATGTCCGTGTAAAATGAGTTTCAGCCTGCCTCATTTTGCACTTGGAGAACACATTATGATATTAATAAGTTAGAATCATGTTAGTACTGTTAATTATATTAGTTCATTAATCCTCTAATGTGTCTCCTGCAACAGAGGCATTTCAGGTGAGGAAAAAAAATCTTCATTTACATATCCATATGTTACACTGGCAACACATACCGCATTATAGCAGTAAATTGATCTCATGCAGAGGTGCTGCACTCCAAAATCACGCTATATATTGATCCCATGTAGTGGCGCTGCACTCCAAAAACACGCTAAATAATCCTCCATTTCCTGGGGCTTTATTCACTCCAGAGCAAAGTGCTCAGAAGACAGCTGGCTTTATTTTGTAAGGTGCTGTATTCACCCCAAGACTCAATGTATCCAACCATCGGCAAAGAGGCTATGTCATCTTTTGGATCTCCTCCAAGAGAGTTTGCAAAATATTGTGTAACGTAGCTTGCTTACCTGGATTTGACACAATACGTTTTGGTAAAGACATCCTGGCAAGTTAAAGTGGCAGTGTGTCAGCGGGACTAGATAATTACTGTAGATTGATTGCAGATGTATACATTGTATAACCATATCTGCCACCTTCAGAAGAGAGCAGGGGTTGTAGAACCCTGTGTGCTCAGATTCCCTGATAGGCTGCAGTGGAACGAGTATGTGCTGTTTTGTTTTGACATACTGGGAACACATTAATTTGTATCTATTTTAAATGGGTTACTGAAGGCTTCTGAATTCTGTCAATATTGTAAAGAAAAAACAGAAGCAATAGAAAATCTAAATCGCTTAATGTTATTTTGCCCAGAATTGATGTCTCAACGTATTGTAATCTTTGCTAAATTTGTTTACAATTTGGCATGGATTGATGTAGAGAGCCCATGGCTAGCTATGTTTAGAGGTGGTTTTGTTGCACTAATATGGCTGTTATTAGATGTTTTAAATTGTGCAACCTCAACTAAAAGTGAAGGTGTTGTTGAGAAATCTTAAGTTTGTAAGAATACGGAATTTCATATGATGGCGCTTCTCTTTTAATAACATCAAATGCTGACATGAATTTCATTATGAAACTGTTTTCATGAACTTGTGTTATTATTGTATGCTAAATATAGACATGTTTTTGTGTGTGTTGCATCATAAATGTTTGATTTTAAACCATACATAATACAGATTGAAATGAAATGAAATGTGTCTCTTGTGAAAAATACTCATCTGACCTATCAGACCTCATATACTGCAAACATGTTTTCCTTTTTTACATAGCTATATAGGTCAATGATGTTGATTCACTTGATGCCTCATGTGAACACGAGGAAGCTCCCTTTTCTACAAAGCTTTAGCTGAATTGCATGGGTTTTGTTGTGTTAAGTTCTGACCTTAACAAGAGCTGATTCATCTTTCATACCTTCACTCCTTTGCAGAATAGATAGCCGATCTTGGCTGCTTCAGTCTTGACTCCAGGCCAGACAACCTCGCCATGCAGCTCCACGATTTCATTGTATTCTTGCTGCAGCGTAATTCTCCCTTTCTTCATGGGTCCTGGCTTACTAAAATGTATGATACCGATGTCCAGCTCCTGTACAATGGCGGTTCCGCCTGCATTCTATTCATTACGTATATGCAGCTTCTATGATGACTTAGTCTACCTTGCGCTACAACGTCTATACAATTATTGAATGGTTGATTTTCTGTAGCCCTTCATTCAAGTGTGATCTTCTTTTTTGTATTTAAAAGTTCATTTGACTCTTTACTTCGTCATTAGTTTCTGTAGGATCCATGCATCCTCTTCAGCCAATATCCTGAGACGACATTCATACTCTCTTGTGATGCCACATACTTCTTTCTTTGCTCTTTTTTCATATTCCTTCAGGGAGTTCCTCCCTCAGATTATCCTCCCTTCATGCATACATTCAATAGGGTTGTCTCAATGGGTACCTTCTTTCAAATATACGTTGCAGTTTTGGCACAACTGCTGGTGTCTCAGGCTTCCAACATATAGAATGTAGGGGGTGGATTTTCCTGGAGAGACATGCAGCTGCTCCTCTACAACAACACCGTCCACACATTAAAAGTATAGTGAAAGGGGAGATCCTAACTTCAGTTTGTTCAACTTTTTCAGCATGAATTCAGCACATGGAATGTATAATTATTAACATTACCATCCTACAGCAAACTCTAAAAAGGAAAATGCTCCTATCGAAGAGTGACAATATTTATGGAAATAGAAACAAACATTTCATTATACCAGCAGTTCCAAGTTTTTTAAACATTGAATGCGACAACTTTGCACCCTATATTTAATAATAGAGGAGATTAAAATAATTTGGAAAAGGGAGGAGTGTGTAGAGGCTGCTGTAGGGACAAGAATCACTGCATGGGTCCAACAGGTACATTACGTACTTATACATCTGTGAACCTGGTTTTGCATCAGCAAATTCTAGATAGAATTGAATGCAACATCAGTAGTTTGTGCACCTCGAAAAATAGTTCCCTATATTTTCTCTTTACAATAATAATATCATGAAAAATGAATAACTATATACACACAACCAATGTTTAATTTCTATACGAACTAGGTTTCATGTAAAATGATATTACATTTACAGAGTACTTTATGCAACCTTAATCAGCGAACCAAGACATATAACCTAACAATGTCAACAGTTTAACAATTACAAATATGAAGACCTGCCAATGTTGTTACAATATTTTTTCTATTAACCACAGGTTTACTTCCAAATATGCTCATTATTTCTAAATTGTCTTTAAAATACTTCTTTTCAAATGTGTGTGCGTCCTTTTTTGGTCACCTACACACATAAGAAATTAATACAAAAATCATAATCTATCCTGCAAACATTGATATTTCTTAAACATATAGTATTGCTTTCTTATTTAATTTTGATCAAAGTCCAGCGTGTAACCACATAACACATTTCTGGACTTCTATAGAAAATACTGCACTTGAAAAAGAGGCACTTCAGAGAATCCATTGACTACTACTTAAACTAGACTCATATTCTTTTAACCTTCATTCCAATACTTTTTCTTAACTTTATATGCATCCTTATTTTGGCCACTTACACACATAATAAGTAAATGACAATCTAAGCAAATTGTTTCCTTAACAATTACAATTTCTGATGACAACTCATTTTTAAAATCATAATTTATTTATTTGTGGTTTGTTTGCTCTACTTACTACTGTTTACTTGTTTCAGATGTGAACAGTTATCAACATCTACACTCCCTAGCACTCAAAATAATGTACATTGAACCACTTATATAATCCAGGACTGATAGGGAATACTTGTGAGTATTAAAATATGCAGAGTTTTACATAATAAAACAGAAGTAGAAGATTGCAGTATGCAGTTTTTTAAAATAATTTATATAAATGTGTGAAAGTACTACATACCTTTCTTTTATAGTAGTTTTATATTCTAATCTAGTAAATATATATTATTTAATGTACACACACAATTACTTATTTTGCCCTTTTTAGCATCATTTTTGAATGTTTATATTCAGAAAGTATGTACAACATATTTTAAAACTTTGGTTCTAGCAAAACTAAGTAAGCATTCTTTAAGCCCTTTGGCAATCTAGCTTGGCGTGTGACTATAGAGTCATTACAGACAAGCCAATCTACTTCTGTAAGCACCCATGTTGTGGAATGTCCACAGTGAATGGATGCTCCCTCATGAAAAATAATTGCACATGTTTTAAAAGTTGTCTTACTAATAGAAACTTGACTATTTACAATGTTCATTACCTATGTGTTAATTTTCCTACCATATGCACTATATCTTTGAAAAATATTTGAGGTACATATTAAAAAGTAAATTTTCAGTGTAGACTGTAAATTACAACTACAGACACTGTGTTGCACATCATGAAACACTTGTGTTACTAGACCAGATAAATTCACACTTTTGTGATCAGTGATAGGAAGATATGAAGTAGAATACCTGTTCTTACATTGTGGACACATATGATACCATTCGTAACTAATTCTTTTTTATTGTGTTAGATTGTATTCAACTTTTCACAAATTCATCCAGATACATCATTCCATGAATGAAATTTAAAAAAGATGGACTCAACATCTTCAGGTAAAAATTGTCATGATTTTTTCAACTTTCCTACAAAACAAACAGTAATACAGAATACATGCATAGTCATTACCTGCCATAAAACAGGCTCACTGCTCTCCCTCAGTTGGTATCGCTCCCCATCCGATACCTCTCCCAGTCTCCACTCATGGGCGTCAGTGCTTCATATTCACACAACAGATGTTTAACTGATTCGAGTAAGCCTCTGCCACAATGCCAACATTCCTGACTCAATCTTGGGATATTGTGCCAATCACCCATGCCCTGTCCTTACCAAGTTACATTTCAGTCTTAAATAGTCCCACATCAAGGAATTCCCCAGGAATTCTCGAATATATGTCAGAGGATCAGGTCTTAATTGAACATAATGAGCACATTCCCTGGCACTGTTCCTTATGGCAAGATTAACCATAACCTGCTTGTCCTTCCATTCTACAATGATCTTTTTCATTAATAATTTAAAACACCTAAGTGATTCTTCCAGAAACCCGCTAGGCACTCTCCCTAGCCGAAGGCCTGCGATGTTACATAAACTGGACATTTTGGCACAACAGCGTGCCAGCTGGAGCGTTAACCAATTTCCAATATAATGTCAGGCATCCCAACGCTAGATTTAGATCGATAGTCAAAAGGCCAAACTTCAGCACGATCATTTCAAATGGGGTGCGAGCAGGTAGCCATAACAGACTCTTGACCATTTTTCATTCTACCAGTGCCAGCTCCATAGATTTAGATAAGGCCCAGGATTCCATGACATATAGGGCCTCATTACGAGTTTGGAGGTAGCCATTGAACTATTAGCTCCATGGCTGCCTCCAAACCGGGCTCCTTTACCGGGTTCCTGCAATGGGGATTTACCGGGTCATTCCGACATAGGAGGACCCAGTAGGCCCTCCTTGCAGGAACCATTCCCCATTCCCATTTGAGCCCCCATAGGGCTCAATGGGAATGTTTATTGAGGTAACAGCGGGCACATTATAAGTGTCCCGTTATTACCTCCCTCTTCCCCTCGCGGGCCCGGAAAAGACGTCTGGTTTTACCAGATGTCTGATCCGGGTCCCGCGAAGGGAACCTCGTAATATGCGCTCCCGGAATAAAGGGGGCCAGTCCCGTACCAGCCCCCTTCATTCCGAGAGCGCAAGGGTCGTAATGATGCCCATAGTATCATTAGACTACTTTGGGTTGGTAGAGGTGCAGTATACAACCCACTGAGTGGCTGCCACCCTCACATGAAAAGGACTGAATCCTTCCTAAGGATTCAGTCCTTTTCATGTGAGGGTGGCAGCCACTCAGTGGTATCATTCCTCTTTAGTTTTATGTAATCCATGTGGTCCTTCCCATTCAAACCTGGTTCTAATTGGATGCCCAGATATTTGTAGGATTTAACCACTTCCAGTTTTACTCCTGACAGTTTACAGGTTGGTTTGAGCATCTGTTTTTTCCTGTGAGGATCAAAGGCCATGATATTGGTCTTTAGGATGTTAATAACCAGACCTTTCTCCCCCGCATAGCTCTTAAAACAACATAGGGAACTTTGGAGGGAATCTGGTGTTAAGTCCAATATGGCCAGGTCTTCCGCATAGCCTAGTCACTGGAGTTTTCATCGCGCCAAACTTTGGCAGAATAGAGGATGAATAGCCCAGGGCCACACCCATGTCAGCAGTGTACAGGTTGTATAAGATTAGTGCTAACGTGCACCATGCTTCCGTCCCCTAGTGTTTGGAATCCATGCTGTACTTCCCCCAAGTTGGTCCACTGTCACCTTCACCCTGGCATGTGAATATAAATACACCAGCAGTTTAAGCTGGCCAGGAGGAATTCCTTGTTAGTATAACTTCCTCCACAGCCTATTGCAGTCAATGGTGCCAAATGCCATAAGCAGATCGATAAAAGCAACATAGACAAATAGCTTCATTCCTTTCCATGCTTGCTCAATCGCTGTTGTCAGTGCCAGTATGTTGATGCTAGTATTGGATTTCTTGCGAAATCCAGTTTGGAAAATTGGAATGATTCCAAGGCGTTCTCCCATGATGTCAGGTCCTCTAATAATATTCTGGCAAAGATCTTATCAGGGGCATCACGCATCACCAGCATACGATTATTCTTAGGGTTATTGTGCCTTCCCTTTTTTTAGGACTGGGACAGTGATGCTGCCCTGCCAGGATGTTGGTATATGCTGCAGTGCCTCTATGCATTTAAAGAGGGAATGCAGGGTTGAGGGCCAGATCGAAGGGCCTGCATTAATGACGGTACTACATATGCCATCAGAGCCAGGGGCCCTAGACACCTTGCTGTATCTATTAAGACATTCAATCTCATTCAGGGAATGGTCATATACCCAATTAATTACCCATTGTGATTCTATTTGGCTATTGCTCTCATCTCCCCCCAGGGTTAGCCCCACATGAGAAACCCAATTAGCCTCTGTGACACCATGTAAGTGCCTGGTGCTAGATTCTTTTACATTCACGATCTTCCAGAATGTGACATGGTAATTCGTCTGGGAGGTTAGAACTAGTTCTGGCCATCTTTGACATTCCATGATGTATTTATGGTGTTTTAACCATTTACGATATGTGGCCTTGGCCTGTAAGACTTTTACGCCGTGGACCAAAGGCGAGTTCTTAGATTTATGGAGAATTCCCCTCAACTTCCACTTAGCATCTCTAATGGTAGAATCAAAATGATGGGGATGGTTTCTCCTCTTCCCCAGAGCCATCCTGCATGTGGCTTTAAATGGCATATTGGAACATTTTTGGATTTCCCGCATATTGTTCCAATACCCACTCCTGTGACCACCCCCCAGGTCCAAATGCCTCAAGACATATGGGATCCAGTAGCGTTCTTGTTAGCATGACTGCGTATTCCAGGTTGGGGCTGCTCCATCAAATGCGGCTCAGGCCTGAATCCATGTTCAAACGGCCTGCAGTGCTTGAGACAATAGGAGTCGACTCCAGCCCTAGGTCGGCCAGTAAGGGTTAATGAACGCTTTCAGGGTACTAGTACACACACATATCCACCACAGTATTGGGAAGGTTGGCAACTTGCATGTAATCAAAAATACTACTGTCCCCCTTACCCACCCTGGTGAAATGTGGTGGATGGTCAGATGGACTTGCCCCGTTTACCATGTTGAACCCATAAGCAGATAGCAGACAAGCCCATTCGATCCCCCCTGCCCCCATGTGCTCACCCATCTATTTCTCCCCAGATGACCAAAGGGCATACAGTGCCCCTCCTCCTCCAGGCCCAAGTCTAGTGACAGGGGGGTCATGGCATTGAAGTCCCCACATAAAACTACTGAGCTCCCCTTACTCAATCCACACAGTAACACTTCTACTTCCCTCAGCATGTTCTTGATTGGCTTATTATAAGGTGGTACACATATATTTATCAAGAGAAATTCTCTGGGCCCAGTTTTGGCCAGTTTTTAGGAATATGTCACTTTGGCCACAAGGATGTTAGGGGAACAGACTAGAAGCTCCATAATTGCTGTGTGCCGTTTAACCCCTATTGCCAGGCAACCTTAGGGTCACCCACGAGGGCCCTTACTAGCGGCTCTACAGATAAAAGACCATCCATCAACAAACAAAGGGTTTGTTAGCCAGGTTTCTTGTAACAACACCACATTAAACCCATCAATCTGGTTAAATAGTCCATCATCCTCAAACAAATGCTTATGGTGTTCCAGCTCAATATTAAGTAATTGGGTCTGTTGCCCTGGCTATGAGTGAGGAGATCCCCTAAATTCTACCAGGGATTCCAACCAAGCCCATTGAGATTTGTTGACCTTCCTTTCCTATAACCCCCCTTCATTGCATTCCTTTGAAAGGTGAGAAAGCCTGACCTGGCTAGTAAGCAGTCCTCAGACTTTGTCAATTGTTCCATGTGTTATCCTGCTTGAGGCCTTTGTTGGATATTTTATCACCAACTGACCCTCAAGGGAAATAATGGAACATTCATAGCCCAGTTTGTATAACGTTTGCTGTGATGTTAAAATATAGGACAAAATGCTTCCATCATAAAAAAGGGATGATTGATGTAGCATAGTTGAATTCTTCACACATGTCCACAAGCTTAATGTCACCTCTGTTTATAGAGTGAAGGGGATGCACTGCATGGATCAGAGCCAGAATTTTAGATTGATTCAAGAACATCCAGCTTCCTCTGCAGAATAGACTTCTGATTTTCAAGGCTTCCACTGTCAATTCCTTAGACTGCTGGTGTGTGGTAGCTGATGCTGCAGACAGGGCAGATTGATCTTCCGTGTAACTCAACAGAAAGGTCTTGGGTCTGTCTCCGAAGCTAGACCGAGTGCTTCCTCCCATGCTCTACCATCTTTCCTCCTTGGTGCCTCCACATTGACCTTATACTCCCAGCCACTGTTCACAGGTACTGCGCTTGTCCGGCCAAAGCCACAGACTGTTTCCTGCACCTCTCTTGCCTCAAGGGCTGGTTGTGGAGAATTGATGATAGTACTGGGAGGGGCAGGAACCTTCCCTTCCTCCTCTGCCCACCTCCAGCCATTTGAATCACAAAATATGCACAATGAGCCTGTGGGTTCCTTTGTTGGAGCCTCAGCCGTCATGCTTGTATGCTTATGTATCTCCCTTTTTTTGTCAGCTAACTGTTCGTACATGAAGGCCTGTTTCACTGGTTGCTTGGTGGGTCTTTGCTTTGGTCGACAGTACCAAGTTGCAGGGTCAGTTCCACTGCTGGCCATAATGTCACGGGTTGTTTCCTCAGCGGCATTGTACCTCCTTTCCATTTGTATTACACCTGCTGGTTGAGTATTAATTTCCTGAATGTCTCTCGTCTCCTTGCACATTGAAGCCACTCCCCTAGTCACTGAGTATGATGCTTTGATGAGTTCATTGAGGGGATGGGTGATTTTGTCAAATTTATCAAAGACAGCATCCAGTTTCACGGCCGTAGCATCGTATGCATGGGTCAGTTCTGTCAGCAGACCGTCAAGGATAGAGAACATATTTGCAGATGAAGCACTTACTTCTCCAGCTGAGCTTAAGGAAGTTGAGGTAGAGCCGTCACAATTTCCTCCCTCAGCACCTTCCCCGGTGAGGCTGGATACTTCAATACCTGAGGTAACCAACAGTTTCCTTGACTAATAAATCGAATGCAGAAATTAATAATTCTTGACTATCTTCCTGTGTATTTTGGAAAAAATGTTTATTTCCACTTGCAACAGCTACTACATTTCTGATTGACATTGCTGAATGAAAACTTTGTGAATTTTCACATACAGATATTTTAAGAAATGAAAGTTCCACACATAGTTGCTTATCTGATGTGGAAGCTATTTCTTGCATCAGTGATGTCATTTTAAAACAACATACACAAAGATGCATTACAATAGCATTCAACTCCAGTTTGATTACTAAATCTGCAATGAAGTATGTTGGAGTTGACCAACTCTCCAACTTCATAAAATGTTGTTGTTGTTTAGTCTTATAAGGACTGTTTTTATTTAAATGAGCTTTCATGGACTCCTCATGTTTCCTGGATGATTGCTTCACAGGTACAGGTGAGGAGCATACAGTACACACAATCTATTACATTCTTCAATGCAAGAAGTGTCAGCTTTCACTTTTTTTTCATCAAAGTTTATTAAAAATAAACCGTTTATATTTTTCACATGTGACAATGCTACACAGTACATTCCTTCTTTAAACTCTGCATGACCAATGTCAATAAGTGGTGTTTCTAAAGGTGAGCCTTGTGATTTATGAATAGTTATTGCATACGCACATCACAATGGAAACTGTGCTCTTTTCACAAAGGTATCCTTAAAAAAGCATGAAACCTTAGAGGTCCTAGAAATCAAATGAGTTCCTTCTATATAATCAAACTTTTCTTCAACATGTACAACATTTGTCCTTTGAGGAAAAGTGTGAAATGTAATCACTCTTCCCATCACTCCATTGACTAGACCAGTTCCTATATGGAGGTTCCTCTTTAACATTACTCGTGCATTGATGCACAGTTTTAAAACTCCTTCCAGATCTGTTGTTTTAGAAATTGAATTCTCTAGTTGACCTAATCAAGCTTTTGCTCTCTTACACAACTCTAAAGGCATAGCATGACCATCTAAAACATCCCACAATTGTATATGCACAATGTTTTGCTTCTCTGACAATGCAATTGTAGAATTAAACTTGTTACACTCTGCAAGTGTGCACATCAATGCAACACAACAGATGTTTATTTTCTGTAGAGTCAACATGACATCAGATAAACTGCTATCTGCATGAAACATGTTAGAAATCAATATTCTTTTTAAGACTGCTTTCAGATGTTCATCAAGAACACAGATATAAATCTTAATAAACATTTCTGCATACTCTAAGTCTGCAGATTACCTCATATTAATGGTATGTTCCTGGATCTCAAAACAATTCCAAAGGTTAAAATGACCAATATTTCCTATACTTTTTTGGGTATCCGTAGATTGCAGGATTTTGAAAACTGGTTTACCTTTCCCAGAAGTTAATTGCAACTAGTTTCCAAAAACAAGTACATGTTTACCACCAAATAAAATGTTGTAGTCAGTCTTCAAAACCTCTTGTATTTGTAAGTGAATGAAAGCTAACATAAAGT